>NC_139017.1:140597943-142005530 GCF_964374135.1 Grampus griseus
ACTTCCCTGAGTAAAATGGGGAGCCATTGGAGCCATTTTTAGCAAAGGAGTGATATGAACTGGCTCATAGATTAAGATGTTACTCTGGCTGCTGCATTGCAAAAGTCTATACGAATGAAAAAGGACTATAGGGGAACAAAGGCAGAAGCGAGTGGTAGTGGTGGAGGTAGAGGAATGCTCAGATTCTAGATCCATTTTGAAGGTTAAACTCACAAGAGTGATGGATTAGATACAAAATATGGGTTGGAGTAAAGAGGGATGGCTCCAAGGTTTTTGACCCCAATGACCAGAAGGATGGAGTTATTGAGGATGAGCTTTGGGGCACCCCAATAGTTAGAGATCAGGGAGATAAAGTGGAACCAGCAAACAAAACAGAAAGGGTAGCCGGCGAGGTAGGAAGAGAACCAGGACATTATCCTGTAGGCCAAGTGAAGAAAGTATTTTAAGGGGGAAAGGAGTGATCAATTGTATTGAATGATCAAGAAAGATGAGGACTGAGAATGGACCACTGAATTTAATAACATGGTGTTCATTGGTGACTCTGACAAGAGCAGTTTCAGTGAGACATATAGGGGGAAAAAATGGGTCCAAGAAAGAATGGAAGGAGAAAAACTAGAGACAGCAAGTATAAGCTAGTCTTTTGTGGAGTTTTGCTGTAATAAGTGTAGAGAGAATAGGGTGATAGGTAAAGGGAAATGTTGGTCAAGAATTTTTTTTATATACAGTAGATCTTCCTGCCTGCTTGTATGTTAATGGGAATGATACAATAAAGAGAAAAAACAATATAGGAGAGAAAGAGGAGAATTTCTAGAACACTGTTTTTGAGAATATGAGAGTGGATGACATCTAGTGCCCAAGAAGACGGGTTGGCTTTCCATAGGAATATGGATATTTTATCCATAATCACAGGAATAAAGAATGACTATATAAGAATAAATACAGGCAGGTGGGTAGATTTGGTGGTGGGAGTATATGTAGTTGTATTCTCTGGGAAGCAGACACCAAGATGGTGTTAGAAATGTAGGCGATTTATTGGGGATAATGCCTGGGAAAGATGAAGGGTAGAGGGTGCAGGAATAGGCACCTGTGAAAGGAGAGAGGAAAAGGAGACTTGGGTAGGAATTATAGTCAAGTGCAGTGCAGCTCTGAGAAAGTCTTGCTAGCCCAACATTGCTCCAGGGGAAAAGGAGAAGGAGGGTGAACCAACCACAGAAATATAGTAGGCTCATCAGTTAGCATTAAGGGCTCACTTGAGTTTAGTTTTTGGTTTTTTTTTTTTTAATTGTCAAATGTCTTGGCATTTAAAAAATTTTTTTTATATTGGACTATAGTTAATTTTTGAGTTTAGTTTTAATGAGTTTAAAATGAGAACAATCTGTTTTTACTATTTTCTCTAGCCATTTTCTCTGCTTAGGTGCAGGCCTGGCAAGTTGGATTTAACCAGATTTGAAGATTTGCCCAACTAAGGGAGGGAAGGGCAAAGGAGTTGAGGATGTTTGCAAGAGAGTAATCACATAAAAATAAAGAAAGCAGGAAAGGGAAGATATGAGTTGCTTGAGGTCTAATGAAAAGGAAATGGTTTAACAAGTTGTTATAGGTGCAGGTGGGCTTGAGGAGTTGGTAGAGTTGGTCTTTTGTTGCCTTTGGCAAGAACTGTTTTGGTAAGGATCGGAGGTTGGGAACAGATCAGTGAGTAGAGCAGTGAGAGGGAAGTGAAGAAATAGAGACATTAAGTGTAGCCAGTGCTTTCCAGGCATAAGAAAATGAAGGCCTGATTGAAAGAGAGAATGTGGGAATAATGTGGGAAACACAACAAGATGTCAAGCACTTGCTCCCACTAGGATTGTCGAAGGCCCTATCCTACTGGGCATGCAGGTTCTCAATCTAGCTTTGTCCCCCAGGTCTGGGTAGAAGACCACCAGATTCTCTAGGTGAGGATTAAAGCCCTAGAGGAGTTTAGACTGTGTCTTTTTTTTTTTTTTTTTAAATTCTTGGCTGCGTTGGTTCTTCGTTGCTGCACGTGGGCTTTCTCTAGCTGCGGCGAGTGGGGGATACCCTTCATTGTGGTGCGCGGGCTTCTCATTGCAGTGCCTTCTCTTGTTGCAGAGCATGGGGTCCAGGCACGTGGGCTTCAGTAGTTGTGGCACAAGGTCTCAGTAGTTGTGGCTTGTGGGCTCTAAAGCGCAAGTTCAGTAGTTGTGGCGCACAGGCTTATTTGCTCCACGTCATGTGGGATCTTCCCGGACTAGGGCTCGAACCCATGTCCCCTGCATTGGCAGGCGGATTCTTAACCACTGTGTCACCAGGGAAGTCCCAAGGACTGTGTCCTTTCTTTAAGGCCCCTCTGAGTAGTAAAATTTATGAAGACAGCTCTAAGGATCAAATTCTAGCACCTGGATGAACACATTAGAGAACTCAGAAGTCCCGTTTCTGACTGCAAACTTGTACTGGCTACAGTTCAAAAGCAAATTCAAAGAGTTCCATAAAGGTTGTTTTACTGTGATATAGCAGAAAGAGGACCAGACTTGGAACCAGAAAACCTGGTTTCTAATTCTAGTTCTACCACTCACTAGCTATATAGCTTGGGGAACTGATTTAATCAGTCTGAATCTCGTATTCCTCATCTAGAAGGTGGGAGCAGTAACACCTCATACACTGCTGTAAGGAATAGAAATGTGTGTAGACTGTCTCATACCATGCTTAGCAATACTGTAGGCATTCAGTAGATGTTTGTTGAATCTGAACCAATTTTATTTATGAACAAATTACACACACACACACACACACACACACACACTTCTCTCCACCCCACACATACTGAAAATTTATAGGTAAATAAACACCATACCAGAAATCTTTAAGAGTGTGGGAAGATGCCAGACATTTCTAAAGTGAGTTATCTTTGTTTATACCATCTGTAAATTATTTTGAAATTCCACACTCTAAACAGGACATAGAGAAGCAATGGAGAGAACTGTACAAAGAAATGGAAAAAAGAAAACAGGAAAAAGAGGCCAAGAAGAAAAAGGAAAAGGAGGAAGAAAGGGAAGATGACATCTGGGGAATTGAAGAGGGAAGTGAAGAGGATTCTGCTGAGGACCCAGGAAATTACAGGCAGCTGAAGGAAGATGATGATGAAAGAGCATTTCTGGGTAAAAATGTAGAAGTCCATGTTGATCAGAGGATGAACTATAACTGGGTAACAAGTGGTTACTACTCAGAGGCAAATGATGTTGCTTAAAAGGTAGAATGTTCATGGTTTGGCAAAGTCTGGGGAGCAAAATTACTTGCTTTCTCTGAATGAACATTGAATTTGGATTTCTATATCCCATCTCCTTTGCTCTGTATGACCTTGGGAAAGTCCCATCACTTCTTGAGGCTTCTCTTGTCAATGGAAAGGGAGTGATAATTCCTGTTTCATGAGGCTACTGTAAGGATTAAATTAGATATGTGTGCAAAGTGCCTGATATAAAAAGACAGTCAACAAATAGTAGCTATTACTACTTACCATTATCATGGTATTTATAAAATAATTGACAGTAAAAAAGCCTCTGTATAAACCTGAGCCTCACTTTCAACTTATTCCAGTATATCCAGTGATGTTATTACAGATGTAAATCTGTATTATTTAGTATTTACTGAGCAGTTCTGATAGCTGTATTTGTGGGCGATGATGCTTGATGTTTTCTCTTGCAGGTGTATCAAGCACTTAAAAACAAAATCAGACTTCCTCCTAACATAAACAAAGATACTTTGTGAAACTCCTTTTGCTTCTCTGCTGTTTTGTGCAGTAATTTTAAATTAATTATTACTTGTTTGCAGGTTTGCTGGTTTTATAGTTATCCTTTCTGTACCATTGGCTCACTATATTATTATATGCATTCGCATGGCTCTTTACAGATCACAAAGCACTTTCCTATAAATTTGAGCAACTACTGCAATGTGCTCATTTAATCCTCAGAACAGCCATTGTAGAGGATACCATTATTATCTTCCTTTTACAGATGCAGAAACTGCTAAAAGGAGGCAAGTCACTTGCTCAGGGTCAAATAACCAGTAAGGGGAGGGACACGTATCTGAACTCAAGTTTGTCTGGTTCCAAAGATTATCCTTCCATTGCATTAGGCTGTTTGTTGAATGAGTGAGTAAATATCTATTACGACTGAGTACAGATAGTAGGCAAGTCTCACATGGAAAAAATACGCTTTTAACAAAAATAATCATAAAGTAATTTTCCTCTTTTAAAAATTTTCTCAAAAAATAAACATACAAACAAGTAGCTGCATGAAGTGTGACAGCCTTTTCATAAGAAGCTAATGTGGTTGCCAGGTGTTCAAGGCGACCATGGTTGATTCCTGGCCCTACTTACTTATCAGCTGTATTACCTTAGGCAAGTAATCTAACTTGCCTGTGGGAGTTATTTTCCGTGTCTCATTTTTCACATTTGCAAACTCAGCTGTGAGGATTAAATGCTGACTCTTCCTTCCTTTATTTTACTAGGACTACACCAAAAATTAATCCCAATCTAGCTGGAGAGTCAAGCCCAGACACAATTATCATATTATAGCACAGGGCTACAAATTTAGGTCTGGAACATCATAGGTGCTCAATAAATATTAGTTAAAAGAATGAACAAATCTCTGACTGGTGCTTTCAGGGAAGAGTTCACGAAGGAAGTAACTTTTGAACCAGCTCTTGAAGAATTCATGAGTCTGTCTTTCAGAGGAGGATATGTGTGAACCAAATTTCAGAGTCAAAGAGCAGGGCACCTGTATGACAGGAGTGGGGTGGTGAGGTCAGGGAGAAGCAGCAAGAACTCCTTCTTCCTTCTTTCCCATAGGTTGGAGTTGGCTGTAGTGTCTGGGCCTGACAATCTTTGGAATGTTCTGGTTTGGAAAACTTGCCTTTGCAGGGAGGCAAAACTTTACCTCTTCCCTCTTAGGGTCTTCAGCTGGGCCTTAGAATTTAGGTAACGTAAGACAGATGCACAGGAGAAAAACATACAAATTTATTCAATGTAAGTTTTATGTGACACGGGAACCCTCATAAGGAAATGAAGACCCAAAGAAGTGGCAAAACCTAAATGCTTTAATACTAGGTTAAACAAAGAGAGGCAATTGTGGAACAGTAACTAAAATGTACAGGGAGGCTAAAGGAAGATAAGAATTATTTTAACAATGTCAGTTTGTGTAGAATTCTCTTGCTCTCAGCTTGATGAGTGTTTCTTTTCTCCTGGTATGTGGAGGGCAGCTCCTACGTGGGAGCTTTACCTCCTGTATTCAGGAGGAAAGGGGAGATCAAAGTATCCCTTTTGTATCTGCTGTTTTTCAAGTGCCTTTAGCTTAAAATAACCCTTATGCCAGAGTGGCATATTTTGGGGTAGCATATCTTGGCACTCTTCACCTTTATACCTGTTTCTATAACATAGAGTCTTCTCATGGTGAAAAAGAGTAAGGCTTCAGGTACTGAGTCTAAACCCTGTCTTGGGGCTGCAGGGCTGGTGTGTGAGGAATCTATGTTTTAGGGATACCATTGTTTACTACCAATGTCTGCTCTGATTGGTCAGGCATATGTTCTACCAGTTGTTACATATTTTCATTATCACCAGATAAAGATACTGATTTTCATGCAGAATTCTGAGGGAGTAGTAAACAATAAAGATCCATTTGAGGGAATTCCCTGGCAGTCCAGTGGTAAGGACTCTGAGCTTTCACTGCTGAGGGCACAGGTTCAATCCCTGGTCGGGGAACTAAGATCCTGCAAGCTGCGCTGGGCGGCCAAAAAAAAAAAATCCATTTGAATATATTCTTTAAAGTTGCTGCTTTACCTTTGTTAATTTTTTACCTTTATTTTGATTGATTGTACAAACATTATTTCAGAAATTAATGTAATTTTAACAAGAAAAAATTCATGCATAGTTCCATCCATTCTGCACACAGACTGAAATTTTTGTGTTTCCTGCTAGGACTTGTCTTTTGAATACCACCATTCTGCCACTGAACCATACTCCTCCAGATTGAGTTTTTCTTTTGAACTTCTGTTTATATGTTTAATTTTCAAAAGTAACAGATGTTCAATGTAAAAAACTTCATATCTACAAACACATTAAGAAAAAAGTAAAAATTTTTAATTATTCCCAAATCCAGAGACATCTGTGCAATATTTATTGTCTTTCTTCCAGTTTTGTGTTTATTCATTGGTTAACTGGTTTGACTTTGGGTTGAAATGATTTAGTTAATCACACTCTTCAGTACAGGGCACTTTATCCTCTTTGGTCAGTGATTATCACTTTTAAATTTTATTTGATACTTTTTTTTTCTTTTACTGTCTTTCCCTTCCCCACACAAGCAACTAAGTTCTATCTGATGTAAAACTGTTTTTTGCATATGTTCTTACAAAATATGAATTTTTGTTTGCCCTGGGTGTATTTTTAATTTATGTAAATGGTATAGTGTTTAAATCTCATCTTGTTACCTCATATTTTTCACTATGCACTGTTTTTTTGTTTGCTTGTTTGTTTTTTTGTTTGTTTGTTTTTTTGTGGTACGCAGGCCTCTCACTGTTGTGGCCTCTCCCATTGCGGAGCACAGGCTCCGGACGCGCAGGCTCAGTGGCCATGGCTCATGGGCCCAGCCGCTCCACGGCATGTGGGATCTTCCCGGACCAGGGCACGAACCCGTGTCCCCTGCATCGGCAGGTGGACTCTCAACCACTGCGCCACCAGGGAAGCCCTGCACTGTTTTAAAAATGCATTCATGTTAGAAATAGACAATCTGATGAAAGACCAAACACTTGTAGTGAAATTTAATTTGTAATTTAAAAAAAAAACCTCCCATCAAACAAAAATCAGAACAGAATGGCTTCACAGGGAAATTCTACCAAACATATAAAGAAGAGCTAATATCTATCCTTCTCAAACTCTTCCAAAAAGTTGAAGAGGATGGAACACTGCCAAATTCATTCTACAAGGCCACCATTACCCTGATACCAAAACCAGACAAAGACACTACAAAAAAAGAAAATTACAGGCCAACATCTCTGATGAATATAGATGCAAAAATCCTTAACAAAATATTAGCAAACCGAATTCTACAATATATAAAAAGAATCATACACCATGATCGAGTGGGATTTATTCCAAGGATGCAAGGATGGTTCAATATCAATCAGTGTGATATACTTCATTAACAAAAGGAAGGATAAAAATCACAATAGACATCTCAATAGACACAGAAAAAGCATTTGACAAAATTCAGTATCCATTCATGATAAAGACTACCATCAGAGTAGGTATAGAGGGAATATATATCAACATAATAAAGGCCATGTATGATAAGCCCACAGCTAACATATTAATGGTGAAAAGCTGAAAGCATTTCCTCTAAGATCAGGAACTAGACAAGGATGCCTACTCTTGCCACTTCTCTTTAACAGAGTATTGGAAGTCCTAGCCATAGCAATCAGAAAAGAAAAATAAATAAAAGGCATTCAAATTGGAAGGGAAGAAGAAAAAAACACCAAACAACTATTAGAACTAATAAATGAATTAAGTAAAGTGGCAGGATACAAGACTAATGTACAGAAATCTGTTGCTTTTCTATACACTAATAATGAACTATCAGAAAGAGAAAGCAAGAAAACAATTCCATTTAAAACAGTATCAAAAAGAATAAAATACCGCAGAATAAACTTAACCAAGGAGTTGAAAGACCTATACTCTGGAACTATAAAATCTTGATGAAGGAAATGAATGATGACACAAAGAAATAGAAAATACTCCGTTTTCATGGCTTGGAAGAATTAAATATTGTTAAAATGTTCACACTGCTCAAAGAAATCTACAGATTTAGTGCAATCCCTATCAAAATACCCATGATATTTTTCACAGAACTATAACAATCCTAAAATTTATATGGAACCACAAAAGACCCCGAATAGCCAAAGGAATCTTGAGAAAAAAGAACAAACCTGGAGGTTTCATGCTGCCTGACTTCAGACTATACTACAAAGCTACAGTAATGAAAACAACATGGTACTGGCAAAAAACAAAACAAAACAAAACAAACAGACATATAGACCAGTGGAACAGAATAGAGAGCCCAAAAATAACCTACACATTTATGATCAGTGAGTTTACAACAAAGGAGGAAAGAATATATAATGGGGAAAAGACAGTCTTCAATAAGTGGTGCTGGGAAAACTGGACAGCTACATGTAAAAGAACAAAATTAGGACATTTTCTCACACCATGTACAAAAATAAACTCAAAATGGATTAAAGACTTTAATGTGAGACCAGAAACTGTAAAACTCCTAGAAGAGAACATGAGCAGAACACTCTTTGACATTAATCATAGCAATATTTTTTGGATCTGTCTCCCAAGGCAAAAGAAACAAAACCAAAAATAAACAAATGGGACCTAATTAAACTTAAAAGCTTTTGCACAGCAAAGGAAACCATTGACAAAATGGAAGGCAACCTACTGAATGGGAGAAAATATTTGTAAATGATATGACTTATAAGGGGTTAATGTCCACAATATATAAACAGCTTATACAACTTAATATCAAAAAAACAATCAACTCAATTAAAAAATGGGCAGAAAAACTGAATAGACATTTTCCCAAAGACATACAGATTCTAACAGGCACACGAAAAGATGCTCAACATTGCTAATTATTAGACAAATGCACATCAAAACCACAATGTGATATCACCTCACACCTGTCAGAATGACTATCATCAAAAAGAGCACAAATAACAAATGTTGGCAAGGATGTGGAGAAAAAGGAACCCTAGTATACTGTTAGCGGGAATGTAAATTGGTGTAGCCACTATGGAAAACAGTATGGACAGTCCTCAAAAACTAAAAGTAGAACTCCATATGACCCATCAATTCCACTCCTGAGTATATATCTGAAGAAAATGAAAACACTAATTCAAAAAGATACATGCACCCCAACGTTCACAGCAGCATTATTTATAATAGCCAAGACATGGAAGGAACCTAAGTGTCCATCAACAAATAAATGGATAAAGAAGATGTGATATAGCCATTCTTTTGTAATAAGTTTAAATGGAGTATAATGTATAAAAATATTGAATCACTATGTTGTACACCTGAAACTATTAAAATATTGTAAACCAACTATATGTCAATAAAAAATAAAATGCATTCTTGTTGCTGTGTGTATATCTAATCCATTTCTGATGATTACTGCATAATATTTAATGACAGAACATTTACCACATTTTAGCTGTCTACTCTCCCAGTGATAGACAACCAGGTTGTCTTCAAGTCTCCACCATCATAAATAACACAGCAATGAATATGTTTCTGTGTCTGCATAAGAATTTCTTTGGGATATATCCCAGGAGTGCAACTGTGGGCTCATAGAATATGAGTTCTTGATTTGCATAATTTATGTCAGATTGCTTTCGATAAGGCTATACCAGTCCATACTCCCACCACCACATACAAGGGTTTCAGCATCCCCACAACCCAACCAGCTGGCATTATCAATATTTTATAGTTTAATAGATGTAAAATGATAGTACATTGCTGTTTTAATTAACATTTCACTGATATTTTTGAGCATCTCTTCATATGTCTTGATTTTGGGATTTCCTCTAGGTTCATGATTTTGCTTATTTTCTTTCTAGGGGTTGCTACCCTCTTACTTATTTGCAAGGATTTTGTGTATTAAATATTTCATATATCTTTTCTCATTCTCTCATCTAGTTACTTTGTCTACAGTGTCTTTTGGTGAATAGAAATCTTTATTATTCATCAATATTATTGTCTTATAGTTTGTGCTTTTTATAATAGGTTTTGCTTTTCCATTCTCCTCAGTCACAAACTGTAATAGTCTCCTATGTTTTTCTTTTATAATTTTATTTTTCACATTTATTATATCTCTAATCTTTCTCAAGCCAGTCTTGTATGAGGTATAGAATTGATGAAATATGGTAATTATACTTTAAGCCTTGATATATCAGTTTCTGAGAGGGGGATATTAAATCTTCTACTACAATTATGCTTCTATCTATTTCTCCCTGAAGTTGTCTATATTTTAAGACTGTATAATTAGGTGCATCTATATGTTTTACCTATTACATTTATGTGTTTGCTTCTTTTATGAATATGTAATGACTTTTTATCACTTCTTATCATTTGAGACTAAAATTCCTTTTTGACAGATACTATGGTCACAACCCAGTTCATATTTTCCTGGTGTATCTTTTTTCATCTTTTTATTTTTAGTCTTTCCATCTCCTTATGTTTTAAGTGTGTCTTTGATAGCCAATTTACTGTTGGATATATTTTTTAAAAATCCAATTAGTGAGATTAATTTATTTGCACTTAACATAATTGCTATATATCAAGAGTTAATCCTACCATCCATGTGCTACACACTTTTATTTTTAACCTCCATTTCTACTTTTTTTTGAAGTATAGTTAATTTACAATGTTGTATTAGTTTCTGATGTACAGCAAAGTGATTCAGTTATACATATATACATGTATATTCTTTTTCATATTCTTTTCCATTATAATTTATTACAAGATATTGAATATAGTTCCCTGTGCTATACAGTAGGAACTTGTTATTTATCTATTTTGTATTATAGTAATTTGTATCTGCTAATCCCAACCTCCTAATTTATCCCTCCCCGCTGCTATCCCCTTTGGTAACCACAAGTTTGTTTTCTATGTCTGCAAGTCTGTTTCTGTTTTGTAAATAAGTTCCATTTGTATCATATTTTGGATTCCACATATAAATGGTATCACATGATATTTGTCTTTGTCTGTCAGCCTTACTTCACTTAGTATAGTAATCTCTAAGTCCATCCACGTTGCTGCAAATGGCAGTATTTCATTCTTTTTATGGCTGAGTAGTATTCCACTATATATATACATATGTATATATATACATATATAAAACATCTTCTTTATTCATCTGTTGATGGACAATTTAGGTTGCTAACATGTCTTGGCTATTGTAATTTGTGCTGCTATGAACACTGGGGTTCATGTGTCTTTTTGAATTAGAGTTTTCTCTGGATATATGCCCAGAAGTGGGATTGCTGGATCATATGGTAACTATTTTTAGTTTTTTAAGGAACCTCCATACTGTTCTCCATAGTGGCTGCACCAGTATACATCCCACCAACAGTATATGAGGGTTCCCTTTTCACCACACCTCCAGCATTTACTATTTGTAGACTTCTTGATGATGACCATTCTGACCAGTGTGAGGTGGTACCTCATTGTAGTTTTGATTTGCATTTCTCTAATAATTAGCAATGTTGAGTACCTTTTCATGTGCTTATTAGCCATCTGTATGTCTTCTTTGCAGAAATGTCTGTTTTGGTCTTCTGCCCATTAAACTTCTGCAGATTTAAAATTCATACATAATTTTTTTCTTGTGGTGGTAGCCATTCACTTCAGAATTATACCCATAGATTTAAGAGAGCTCCTCCATCTCAACGGTTTGAACAAAAACCCAAACAAAAGTTCTAAGGGTGATGCTCAAAGATCTGATGCATCATGTGCACATGTTGATCCAATCACTGTTGCTGAAGTAGAAGGTGTTTGATCTCCAAAGGAAACACAAGGTACTGTTCTCAAAAGAAGGAGGAATGAAGGCCCAGAGACCATAAAACAATATATGTCCACTTCTTCATACTAAATCAACTTTTTAAAACCTCAGTTTCTTTATCTGTGAAATGGCAATGATAATACCTCTCTCAAAGGGGTGATATGAGGAGGAAACTGGGTAATAGATATGAATGTCCCTTGTGAATCATACAGTGCTGTACAAAGATTAGTTATTCTTGCTCTTGCATTCCTCACATGGTATCATTTGTTTAGATATTGGTATTTATCTTTATTGCTACACGGGGAACTACCATCCTAGCCAGCATTCTCCCTAAATTGTGCTGATGTCTGTAGAACTGATTTGCCTTTTCTGAGAATAATGAATGTACAAGATGTCAGGATCATGTTTGACCTGGGAGTCAGTTTCCACCCAAATGATCTTGAAGTTGCAGGGCAGGGTAACTCGCTAGTAGACTTGCCAGACTGCACACAGCTGAAAGCTTGTTGCAATGGTGCCAAACTGGGCTCCAGTTCCCTCTCTACCTCAGATTATATTTGTGACCTTACCCAGGTCACTTTAACTCTCTGAGCCTGAAAAATGGAGGTCATAAGAAGACCCACCACTTAAAGTTGTGGTAGGATTACAGAAGATTATGATGTAAAATGCTCTGGCCTTGGAGAAAATCTTATGCTTGTCAGACACAGATTTAAATCTTTATACTGAGTGCTTACCAATTTCCACTCTGCTACATTATGGCTAGGTTGAGTGCAGGTTCTTTCTCATCTCTGAAGTACATTGAATTTCTCTGTTTCCTTAGAGAATAACTGTTGTCCCTCTCAAAGCCCTATGTCTTTATAATTTGGATCAGGAATACTTGCCAGCAGGATAAAGTCTCCCAGGAGATCCTGTTCTTTATGGACAACTGAAGTTGATAATTCTGCTTTTCACATATGAAAATTTAGATTCAGACTAAACTGAAAGATAGTAACGTAGCTGCTATGTTTATTGGAATAGGTTATGATTGCTCATAAACCTATAATAATCGCATGAATTAGGTATTAATATCCTCGTTTTACTGATAAGGAAATAGAAGGTCACATAAATTAGGTAACTTGACCAAGGTGACACAGTTGATAAGGAGAAGGTAAACAGTCTAGTGTAATGTAGGCAGGATGGACTTTGGAGTTAGAAAGATCTAAATTAGGGTCCTGGCATCGCCGTTCACTAGATCTTGATCTTTGGCCAGGGACCAAACCCCTTAAATCTCAGTTTGCTCACCTGTAAAGTGGGGATTATGATAATGTCGACCTCACCTGAATGTTGCGAGGTTGAACTGAGAGAGTATATGTAATGCAGCGTGCCTGGCACATGGTAAGCGCTCCATAAATCTTTAGGCACTACTTGATAAGTGTCCTGGGAGCCCAGAGCCCGTAGAGCTCACCCACAGTGCGGCCTTAGGGGGAACTTGAATCATCATCAAGCTCCTTTAAAACATTTCACTGGACATTCAAATGGTTGGCCTGACAATCCTTTGGGCTATGGTTCAAGATGAAAGTCCCAGAAAGGAAATGAAGCAGCAATGTGCAGACCACCCCCACCCACACCCTGCCCAACACAGCTGTTTGGACCAGGACTGGGAATCTGCCCCAAAGGCAGGCAAGCAACCAACAACCTACAAATGTGGACTGGCTTCTAAGAAATGAGTTGGACAAATCAATATTTCTCTCCCAGGGGTCTGACTTGGGAAACATGAAGTGACTGAGGCAATTAACAGCAACGAAAACTATAACTAATTAAACTATGACATTGAGTAAGGATATGTGTGGGAGGAGATAGAGCCTGGGTTGTCTCTATCACAAACCAAAGTGATGAGGAAGCAGAAATTATGAGTAAACAGAAGCTATGAAGTAGAAAAAGATATGTTTATTCAACAAATATTTCTAGAGCCCCTTCTATGAACTAGGCACTGTGCTAGGCTCTGAATATACAAAAGTGACTAAGACACAGGCTCTGCCTTCACAGCACTTAATTTTAGTAGGGAAGAGAGACAAAACAAGTAAACAAACAAATAAATAACAACAAATTGTTTTAAGGACTAAAAAAGAAAACAAGTATGGGGCTTAGATAGAACATACCAGGAAAGGAGCTACTTAAGAAATAGCATGGTGAGGGAAATTCTCTCAGAACAGATCATTAAATTGAGACTTGTAGAATGAGAAGGAGCCAGAGAGAAGAGTATTTGAGGCAGGGGTTGTGCAATGCCTGCCAGTAAGAAAAGGCTTATTGTGTACAAGGAAGCTGGGAAACAACAACAAAACAAAACAAGCCAGGTTGCTGGAGGGAAATGAAGGAAAGGGAAGCAGCCAGCAGCCTGGCGGGGTAAGCAGGAAGCATGTCACAAGATCAGCAGGCCTTGGAATGGAGTTGGGTATTTAGTCCCTGTGTAGAGAGAGGCCATGAAAGCATTTGAGGTTGGGTAGTAACGTGATCCAGTATAAAGTGGTAGATAAGTGCAAAGGCTAAATATTCATTCTGGGTCCGAGCCTAAGTTCTACCATTTACCAGCTGTGTGATCTTGGGCAGTACTTAACCTCTCTGTGCTCCAGTTTCCTTTTCTATAAAATTGAGGTAAATTGGTTTTTACCTCATGGAGTGGTTTTAAAGACTAAATACATATAAAGTGCTTGCAGCAAGTCCTGGCACATAATAAACACCTCATAAATGTAAGCTTGTACTGTTATTTTGTTGTTAAAAAGGTCATGGTAGCTTCTAAATGGAGAATGAATGTGTGGGAGATAAAAGAGAGGCCAGTTATGAGGCAGATGAGGAGTCTGGGTGAGAGATGATGAGTGAAGGGGTGGTAGTAGACACCGAAAAAATTGGACTCATTTGACATAATTTTGGAGGTAAAATTTTCATATATCGCAGATAGATTGGACATTGTGGTTGAGGAGCATAGAGAAATCAAGAATGACTCCTAGGTTTCTGGCTACAGCAACCCGATAGAACTGATATTTACTGTGAGGGAGGAGCCTGGGGGAAGCAGTTTTGGCTGGGAAATGAGAAGTTCTATTTTAGACCCGTTACACTGAAGATGTCAGTGAGACATCCAAGCAGATGTCAGTTAGGCAGTTCGTTATAGGTTTGGAAACCAGAGGAAAGGTCTGGGATGAAGATATCAATTTAGATGTCATTAGCATAATCAGCATTTGAAGGCTTAGGCATGGCTGAGGTTGGCTAGGAAGAGAGTACACAGAAGGAAGTGAAGGGAGCCAGGAGGCCTGAGGAATAACACATTTTAGGGTGGTTGAATAGACAAGGATAATGAGGAGAGGCCTGTGAAGAGAGAGTAAAACCAGAAGACTAGGGGAACAAAAACCAAGAGAGGAGAGTGTTTCAAGACTATTGGAGAGATTTGCTTAGAGTGTGAAAAGGTCCAATAAGATAAGGATAGAAAAATATTAGTCACTGATGACTTTGACAAGAGCAGTTTCAGTGAAGTGTGTGTGTTGGGGGGTCACACTTCAAATAGCACCCAACAGGTTGAAAAATTAACTGGAGGTGCTCTTGCTTTGACAGCATGTATAGTAAAACTGGAACAATACAGAGAAAATTGGCATGACTCCTACATACAGATGACACACAGATTCGTGAAGTGCTACATATGTTTTGTGTATGGATCTGACTTTTGAACAATGTTAGCTTTTACATATTCAAAAAAGAAAATTGGGCTTCCCTGGTGGTGCGGTGGTTGAGAGTCCACCTGCCGATGCAGGGGACACGGGTTTGTGCCCCAGTCTGGGAGGATCCCACATGTCGTGGAGCGGCTGGGCCCGTGAGCCATGGCCACTGAGCCTGCACGTCTGGAGCCTGTGCTCCGCAACGGGAGAGGCCACAACAGTGAGAGGCCCGTGTACCGCAAAAAAAAAAAAAAGAAAATTGAACCAACAAAAATGAAAGGGATCGTAAAACTGAATATAAACAGACAGAAATAAACCTAACTATATTTAAATAAGTAATATAACCATTCTGAAAGAAAATAAAAAACGGATATGGATTACTTTTCAACACAGTACTTTGACTATATTCCCTTAGTCTAAAAACAAAATAAAAATGCAAACAAACACTGAACACTATTTAATAGATTGTTTTCAGGGACTTCCCTGGCGGCGCAGTGGTTAAGAATCCGCCTGCCAATGCAGGGGACACAGGTTTGAGCCCTGGTCCAGGAAGATCCCACATGCCGCGGAGCAGCTAAGCCCGTGCGCCACAACTACTGAAGCCCGTGCACCTAGAACCCGTGCTCCGCAACAAGAGAAGCTACCGCAGTGAGAAACCCGTGCACCGCAACAAAGAGTAGCCCCTGCTCGCCACAACTAGAGAAAGCCCACGTGCAGCAACAAAGACCCAACACAGCCAAAAATAAATAAATTAATTAATTAATAATTAAAAATGTTTTCTTTAGTGGAATGGATATAGCAATTCTGAAACTATTTCATGTATATCATAACACTGAACAAATGAAAATAAGATGTTGATGCCGTTGAGAGCCAGAGTTCTCACTGTGGGAAAAGGGAGATGCAAATCAGGAATTGGAGCAAGAACTCTGTGGTGTTGAACTGGAATTAGAGATACCAGTACTGAATTCATGATTAAAAATAGCTGAACTATATATTAAGCTGCCTTTCCTCCTTGGCTCTGTTTACTTAAAGGGCCTAGAAGCAGTTACTCCCCAGTAGCAATGGATATATCTGGTGCCCAGATCTCGGCTTCTAAATACCATTCCCCACCTAAAGGAGTGCTCTTTTGGAGAGAGGGATGATTTCCAAGTCTAGACAGGGAAAATACAAGATGAACCTGGAACACGGTATTATACCAGAAAGCAAGGAAATGCTAAAAAAAAAATGAGCATGTGTCAAAAGGACACAGAAGCCAGCTTAAAGGGGGTCTCAATGGCCAAATCTAGGACAAGTTGAACAATAAAATGAATAATGACAATAATGGATTATAACCTATTAAATAAAATAAGAATCCATGAGGTTTTTTTTTTTTTTACTGGTGATAATAAATATAGATTAAATATAGATAAATAAGAGAGAAGGGAAAGATCTTGCTTACAGTAGAATGCTAACTAAAAAAATGTAGATGGACTAATGGAGTTATAGAATCACCATCTTCCTTTTTTTGGCTGCAAGGCTTGTGGGACCTTAGTTCCGCGACCAGAGATTGAACCCAGCCCACAGCAGTGAAAGCACATAGTCCTAACCACCAGACCACCAGGGAATTCCCTAGAATCACCATTTTGCAACTATCATAGTAATTGATTCAGGCAAGAATTATCGGTGAATGTGGAAACCTTTGGGCAAAAGTTTTGACGAGGAACAGGATATTTACATAGTCTCAGCGTACCTCTCCACAGATTACTCATTATTTACATAGAAAAAAAATAATAACTTTACAGTGAAGACCTAGCAGATACCACCTTAACCAACTGATCAAAATGAATATGATCAATAATGGGACCAGGTAACACCGTATTTCTCCTCATGTGACACACTATCCCATAGGTAGTATTCCTGCCCACTCCAAAAAAAGAAAAATATAAATCTCATCATAAGGAAATAGGACACAAACCCAAATAGAAGGAAATTCTATAAAACAATGGCCTGTACTTAAAAAAATGTCAGTATCATAAATAACAATCTATTTTAGATTAAAGGAAACTAAAGAGTCATGACAGTTAAATGCAATGCATGATTAGGGATCAAGCACTGGATCAGACCTTGTACAGGATGGAAAACTGCTATATAGGATATTATCAGGCCAATAAGTGAACTTTGAATGTGGACTATAAATAAGGATTATATCAGTGATAAAGTTCCTGAATGTAATCTTCATACTAGGGGTGGGGGTGGGGAGAGGGGTGTATAAGTATGTAAGAGAATGTCTTTGTTCTTAGAAAATACACACTGAAGTATTTAGGGTATTAGGGGTAAAGGCTACAATTCAAATGGTTCAGAACTACCCCTGACCACACACACATACAGCTATATATTTATGTGTGCATGTGTACACATATACACACACACAGATAAAGAGACTGTGGCAAAATACTAACTTTTGGTGCCCCTGGATAAAGAGTATATGGGAATTCTTTGTAATATTTTTACAACTCTTCTGAAAGTTAGGAATTATTTTAGAGTAAAAAGTTTAAAAATAAATTGGAGATGAGTAAGTAGAAACAGTATGTAGATAACCCTTTTGAGAAATTTGGCTGTGAAGGGGAGCAGAGAAGTAGGCCCAGAGTCAGGGTTGTAAAATATCTCTTCAAAGACGGAAGAAACTAGAATAGGTTTGCATGGTGATGAGAACAATGATGGGCCTCAGTTCCTCCTTTTTAAGAAGAGAGATTTGATGATATACCCTTTCCTCAGGCCCTCTAAGACTCTCCTACCTTTAGATAATGTGAGCTCCTCTGAAAACACATTTTATTCCTTAAACTTCAACCAGGAAAAGACATTTGGGCCACCACTGGAGGGCAGTACAAAATGATGTTGCATGTCATTGTGGTGGTTTTATTGTTTCAGCTGCTGGAACAAAACAAAGCCCTTTACATGATTTTCTCTCAAATGTGTTACATGAAATAAACCTCCTTCTAACGCACTTTTCTTTTTTTTTTTTTAAACATCTTTATTGGAGTATAATTGCTTTACAATGGTGTGTTAGTTTCTGCTGTATAACAAAGTGAATCAGCTGTATGTATACAAATATCCCCATATCCCCTCCTTCCTGTGTCTCCCTCCCACCCTCCCACCCTCCCTGTCCCACCCCCTAGATGGTCACAAAGCACCGAGCTGATCTCCCTGTGCTATGCAGCTGCTTTCCACTAGCTATCTCTTTTACATTTTTTAGTGTATATATGTCCATGCCACTCTCTCACTTCGTCCCAGCTTACCCTTTCCCCTCCCCGTGTCCTCAAGTCCATTCTCTACGTCTGTAATGCACAACTTTTCGCAAATGTTTTACAGAAGAAAAGCCCAACATAATTCATAACAGGAGTTTGGCAGGCGGAGTGAAGTGGTGAGAGGGTCTCATGCTTGGAAAAATGCCTGTCACATAAATTTAATAAAGAATAAATGATAACAGAAAATTTAGAGCATGTCACAGTTGGAAGGGACCCTAGAGAAGGATGACTGCAGCCCCTTTTTTAAAGATAGCACCTTGGGTCCAGAGGAGGGGAAGGACTTGGCCAAAGCTACAATGACAGAGAAGGTAATGGTTTCAACATTTATCTGGTTAGTCTGTGAAGACAGAGGTTGTGATAGCTTCAAATGACATCATAAATATAGCTTGCAAAGAGACTGACCCCATCATTGATATTGATACTGAGTTCCTGAAAAAATTGTGACACCTCAGTTGCGAGACCGTGTCCCTTCCGTCTTCCTCAACCTTGGGAGAATATGACTATTTGCCTTCCACTCTTATCTGCTGCAACCGGTCCTAATGCTCTGGACAGCATAATTCTGATCATATCCAGCCTATTTCCCACACCTCTCTCACAGGAGCTTCAGACCCATAAGGGATCACATGTCAGGCTTTCCTACCAACATTGGGGGGTGGAGTGGAAGGCTATTGGAAAGAAAGTGAATGGGCATGTGGCAGTCCATTGTTTGGAAAGAAACAGCCGTATCAGTGCATTTGAAGGGAAGTGATCTTAAAAGGACAATCAGAAAATCCTAGTGAAATGTAAAAACTCTAAATATGACCTAAGTACATAAAGGAAAAGAAAGACTTAAGACTGATCAAAATACAGAAAGCAATATGACTTCATATCACGCTAATAAGTAGACTCAATTACATAGAAGGCCCCTAATGTCACTATTACCTACATAAAATGTTCAGGCATTAGCCTGGCATTTTATCTCCCACCCCGTGCTCCAGCCATTGTTTCCTGAACACTCGCTGCCATGGTACAACTGCTATGATATATCAGGCTATGCTCTATACTTGCTCCATTTTGAGGCTCATCTCAAATGCCACCTTCTTTGCCTGCGTTCCTTTATCTGACCCTCACACTTACTTGAAGATTCTTTTTGGCTACAGCCATTGCATGTGCCTGTCTTTAGCATTCATTTCATTCTGCCTTGTCTTCCCCACTACATAGTGAGCACTTTGAGGTCTTACTACTACTATTTTTTTAAATTTTATTTATTTTATTTGTTTACTTTTGGCTGCTTTGGCTCTTTGTTGCTGTGCGTGGCTTTCTCCAGTTGCAGCGAGTGGGGGCTACTCTTTGTTGCGGTGCATGGGCTTCTTATTGCGGTGGCTTCTCTTGTTGCAGAGCATGGGCTCTAGGCATGTGGGCTTCAGTAGTTGTGGCACGCGGGCTCAGTAGTTGTGGCTCACAGGATCTAGAGGACAGGCTCAGTAGTTGTGGCGCACAGGCTTAGTTGCTCTGTGGCATGTGGGATCTTCCCGGACCAGGGCTCGAGCCCGTGTCTCCTGAATTGGCAGGCGGATTCTTAACCACTGTGCCACCAGGGAAGCCCTACTACTATTATTTTAGGGATTGTTTCCATTCATTAATAATCTACCAATAATCTTTCTTATCTTTCTATACCTCTTCTGTCTTTCCAGCTCACTCACTCCAACAGTTCTTTGGTTCCCCCCTTGGCCCTACAATCTAGTGATCCTAACACCTATTCACCATTCCTTACCCATTTCATGTCCTCTCACTTCTCTTTTTATACACTTCACTTCCAAGGTCCAATGTTATCATCATTCCCTTGATATGTCCTCTCCTCTCCTGCCCCGTCTTGCTTTGTTATTTTGCTTCACAAAATCCCTACCCTGGACAATCTAACTCTTCACTTACTCTCCACCTTTGGGAAAGTGGATGAAGAAAAACCCACAACTATATCAACTGGACTCTTAAAATTCATCACCACTAACCTCACGTGGGCCATTAGTGCTATCTGGGAATCATTTTATTTTAAAAGTCCATCCACTTTCCCTAAATGATTATTTCATACCTTTTCTTTACTCAAACTTCCGACACCTTCCGCTTTTTTTTCCCTCTCAGCAGATAGCTCACTCACCTGCGTCCATGCCTGCATACCTAGTCCTCTCTTTGGTACTCTAAAAATCAATCCTTTCTCCTCTGCTCCAGTAATCCTCTCTCTTACCTACATAATTAATACTTCACTTTCCAAAGGATCATCACATCAGCTTAAAAAAGTGCTATGTTATTTCTTATCTTAAAAAACAAAATCTCTCCTGACTCCATATCCCCTTCTAGCTACCACACTTGCATCTGCTGTTCTTTTTACCTCGATGGCCACCCATCCTAGATATACTCTTGGTCACTCTCTTACTTTAAGTCTTTTCTCAAATGTTTCCTTATCCATGAGGACTTTTCTGACCACCCTTAGTAGACTCTCAACCTCTCCCATATAAGCTCATATAAGCTCCCATCTATCTTTCTTCCTTCACTAATATATTTTTCTCCTACCAACTTATGATTATATATATACATATTCATATGTATGTATATATATGTATACAATCATAGGTAAATAAGGAGAAAATATATGATTTATAAATTATATTTATAATTTATAAATATATATTATTTATTTATTTATAATTTTATATATAGTTTATATAATTGTCACTCTTCCGCCATTGAAATATAAGCTGCATGAAGGCAGAGTTTTGTTTGTTTTGTTTACCGTTGTATCCTCAGTACCTAGAACAGTGCCTAGCACATAGTAGACTCAATAACTATTTTTAAAATAAATGAACAAATCCTCATGATAACTCTACAAGGTAGATCTATTTTTATCTCCTCTATTTTATAAATGAGGGAACTGAGGTTCAGATAGGTTAAGGAACTAACCTTAAATCACACAACTCATAAGTGGCAGAGCTGAGGTTGGAATTAAGGTGTGTTTTCCTTTAAAGCCCACAACTTTAACCACTGTGGTATACTGCCTTCTCTATATCCCTGCAATCAGTCTTCTTAAGTCTATCACCACTGCCTCTGCCTCTCTCCAATAACTCTTACCAGGATCTCTAAAGCCTCCATCCTTGACCCCACTGCTCCATCCTTTTTTTTGTTTAATTTATTTATTTATTTTTGGCTTCGTCGGGTCTTAGTTGCAGCACGTAGGATATCTTCGTTGAGGCATGTGAGATCTTTCGTTGAGGTGCCAGGGCTCTGTGTTGTGGTGCCCGGGCTTCTCTCTAGTTGAGGCGCGCAGGCTCCAGGTCACGTGGGCTCTGTAGTTTGCAGCACGTGGGCTCTAGCTGAGGAGCACGAGCTCAGTAATTGCGGTGCACGGGCTTAGTTGCCCCAAGGCATGTGGGATCTTAGTTCCCTGATAGGGATCGAACCAGGGGATCGTCCACTGCACTGTAAGGCGGATTCTTTACCACTGGACCACCAGGGAAGCCCCTCACTGTTCCATCCTTTACACAGAGCCAGAGTGACGTGTGTGTGTGTGTGTGTGTGTGTGTGTGTGTATGTGTGTGTGTGCACAGTTAAGTGGTTTTTACTGTACCCACAGAGTTGCACAACCATACCATTATCTAATTACAGGACATTTTCGTCACTCCAAAAAGAAACCCTGTACCCATTAGCAGTCACTCTCCTTTTCCCCTTCCCCCAGCTCCTGGCAACTGCTAATCTACTTTCTGTCTCCATGGATTTGCCTTTTTGGGACATTTCGTAGAAATGGAATCATACAATATGTGGTTTTTTGTGTCTGGCTTCTTTCCCTTCCTTCAGTGTTCATCCATGTTGCAGCATGTATCAGTAGTTCATTCTTTTTTATTGCTGAATAATAATACTCCATTGTATGGTTATACCACATGTATTTATCTATTCATCAGTGATGAACATTTGGGTTGTTTCCATCTTTGGCTATTATGAATAATGCCACTAGGAACATTCATATACAAGTTTTTATGTGACTACATTTTTAATTATGTTTAATTATGTTTTAATTCCTATATACCTAGGAATAGAATTGTTGGGGCCTATGGTAACTCTATGTTTTACTCTTTGAGGAAGTGACAAATTGTTTTCCAAAGTGGCTGTACCATTTTACACATCCACAGCAATGTATGAGGGATCCAATTTCTCCACATCCTTACCAACACTGAATATTGCAACAATCTCAACAACATCACTATTTTGCATGTGGATATACAGTTGTTACTGTGCATTTTAAAAATTATAGCCATTTTAGTGGTGTGAAGCAGTATTTCATTGTGGTTTTGATTTGTATTTCCCAAATGACTAATGATGTTGAGCATCTTTTTGTGTACTTTTTGGCCATTTGTATATATTCTTTGGAGAAATATTGCCTCAAATCTTTTACCCATTTTTAATTGGCTGAGTTGTAAGAGTTCTTCGTATATTCTGGATAGTCCACTTATCAGGTATATGATTTGCAAGTATTTTCTCCCATTCCTTGGATTGTCTTTTCACTTTCTTGATGGTGTTCTTTGAAACACAAAAGTTTTAAATTTTGATGAAATTCAATTTACCTATTTTCCTTTTGCTGCTTATGCTTTTGGTGTTACATCTAAGAAATCATTGCCTAATTCAAAGTCATGAAGATTTGCATCTATTTTTTTCTTCTTAGAGTTTTATAGTCTTACATTTGCATCAATGATCTATTTTGAGTTGGTTTTTGTATATGGTATGAGGAGGAAGCCTAACTTCATTCTTTTTGTTTGTTTGTTTGTGGTTTTATTTTATTTATTTATTCTTTTTTTTTTTTTGGTTGTGCTGCGTAGCATGAGGATCTTAGTTCCAGGGATCAAACTCCTGCCCCCTGCAGTGGAAGCACAGAGTCCTAACCACTGGACCGCCAGGGAATTCCTTAACTTCATTCTTTTACTTGTGGACATCCAGTTGTCCCAGCACCATTTGTTGAAAAGACTATTCTTCCCCCAACTTGAATTGTCTTGGCAATCCTGTGGAAAATCAATGGACCATAAATGTACGGGCTTATTTTTGAAGTCTCAATTCTATTCCATTGATTTATATGTCTCCCCTTATGCCAGTACCACACTAACTTGATTACTGTACTTTAATGGTAAGTTTGAAATCAGGAACTATGAGTCTTCCAACTCTATTCTTCATTTTCAAGATTGAGTCCCTTGCAATTCCATAGAAATTTTAGAATTGTTAGTTTCTGCAAAGAAATTAGGTGGGATTCTGATAGGACCTGCCTTGAATCTATAGATCAGTTTAGGGAGTACTGACATCTTAAATTTTCTAATCCATGAACTTGAGAAGTGTTTCCATTTATTTAGGTCTTCTTTAATTTCTTTCAATGATGTTTTTGTAGTTTTCAGTTACAATTCTTATACTTCTTGTTTGGTTGAACATCAGCTGAAATCTTTGACTTGCATATAGAGACAATATTGAAAATAACAACAAAAAACCCTCTTGAACACTGAGCACCGAGGGTGTATAATTACATTTATATACAGTTAGATGCAAATATGATGCTACCATTCTATTTACATATTTTGATTTTCTGGACTGGGGGACAGAGTGGATAGTGTCTCCAGTGCAAGTATGTGCCCTTTTTTGTCTCTTAGTACCAAATGTTGCTGTGAATTGGGACAGTCTCCTCAGATTTTTAAAATTTGACAGATTTACTTCAGATCTCTGTTAGGGGTGAGACACAGTGTTTATCAGTAAAACTAATGAACACGGGACTGTTATAAAGATAACCAAATCCTTAATCTTCATTGTCATAACCATAATGTGATAGTCCCCATTTGTAGGGCACTTATTCCCATTCCCATGTGCCAGACACTGTGCAAAGTGCTTTATAAGCACCAACTATTTAATTTTCTTAATCACTCTGATATAGTTTGCATAAAACTGAGGCTCGAAGACTTTACATAACTTGTCCATGGTATTATAGCTTAAGTGGAGACCCTGATTCAATATCAGATTTGTCTGATTACAAAGCCCATCCTCCTAACCACTGTCCTGATGTTAGGGTTCCTGGCCTATAAACTTGACTTCCTTTTGGAAGGATAAAATAGGTTCCTGATTGTGCTTTTAAAAAATCAAGGCCACTAGATTTGAAAATACTATCAACACAAAACAGTAATTGTCCCATTTGCTTCCAGTGGTGATTTTGCATCTCTGAGAATCTTCAGACAGATGCATTTCTCTAAGCCTCTTCTGGCCCAGCCGTGGTTCCCTCTGGGTATTTCCTAAAATTCCCTCCTCCAATCTTCCTCTGCTAGTTCCTCCCTCTCCCATCCCCACCATGCTCCATCCCACCAAACATCTCAACATGCCCAGAACATACTTGTTCTTCTGTGCTTTGTTGACACATACTTCACCTGGAAAGACCTGGCTCTGTTGTAGGTCAATGGTCAGGGGTTTGATGAGAAGTCCCTGGAGGGTTTTAAACAGGGAATTGATAAGATCTAATGAACATTTTAATAAGATCACTCTGTCTATTATAAGGATAACAGACGTAGGTGCAAACATGAAATTGGGGAGATTAGTTAAGGAGCTCTAGCAGTGGTCTAGGAAAAAGGTGATGGTGGCAGTGAAGATACTGAGAGATGGTCAGATCTGGAATATATTTTGAAAATAGAATTGGAATTTTAGATATATACTGGAGGTTGAGCTAGCAAAACTTGCTGATAGTTTGGATGTGGGCTATGAAAGAAAGCACAGAATCAAGGAAGAAAAGCAATGAAGGCCTGAACAAGGCATCCTCTATTTGTGTTATGAGATGTTCAATACACAGTCATCGTTTTACACTGAGACACAACTGTGATTGTGGCTTAGAAAATCTTTGACTGAAACAGTTGTCTATTTGTCATTATGTGTTCATGTGGGGTATCTTAGCTTTCTCCATGTACATGAACCTTCTAAGAGCAGGACACTGTGCTAGGTCTTTCACAAAAGTTGCATCATTTAACTTACCCCAAACCTTAGAAGTAGGAGTTAATATCCCCATTTTACAGAGAAGGAAACTAAGACTTAATTTATGATTTCACTGAGGTTACATATTTAGTAATGGGCTGAGCTGAGACTTGAAATCAAATTTTACTCTAAAGCCCATGTTCTTGTCACTGAAATAATTCAAAGGTACAGAATCAGAATTCCCCAAACTTTTCTCCTCATTAATTGAAGCCTCTGTTGACCTTCATGTGCCCTACTTTAGAGCCCAAGCCTGGCAAACAGGACAGCTTTGTTCTGTCTGTAGCCCATCTGCAGACTTGCCTTGTGATTTAGGGCAAGCTTCTTAATTTGATGGTGTCTCAGCATTCCCCCATGTTAAAGCAGGACTTGTAATTAGTTATGGAGACAATTCTTTGAAATCTTCAGATGAAAGGACCTGCAGCCTTGAGTGTAAATATTTTCTTTCCCGTGGTGTTCTTTTTGTTTCGTATAGCTTCTGGGACCCTTCATAAGGAAAAAGAAAAAAAAAGAAAAAAGAAAGAAAAAGGAAGGAAATAGGACAAGTGTACAACTGTATTTGTTTGCTTGCTACAAGCCAGTGGAACTTTCGGGACATAAATGTAATAATCTCCCTTACTCTACAGAACTCAATAAACGTTACTAATAAATGAATAAATTTTATTCAAAAAAACTTTAAGGTAGGCCTTTTTTTTTTTTTTCAATATTCAGGTTCCTTTAAGGGTCCCACTGAAGATCTTTAAAAATGATTTCTATTTTGTTTCTGGCTTCTGAAATCCTAAATATTCTCCAGTAGGAGCTAACGCTTATGTAGTGTCTGCTGTGTGCCAGGTATCAGGCTAACTGCTTTCACGTGAAACCTCATTTAATCATCATAATAGCACTATCAGGTAGGTGCTATTATTACCTTCAATTTAAAGGAGAGGAAACCATGGCTTGGTATAGTTCTTTGACTTGTCCAAGGCCACAAAATAAGGAAGTTGGACTAAGCTGGGTCTTCCCAGTTCTAAATTCAGGCTCTTCCCAGGACACCCCCTTGCCCTGAAAAATTAGCAATGACGACAATTTTGAACTGTGCTATCACACCCTGGGTGTGTGTGGCATTTAAAAATCTCTTACTGCTTGTTCTTTCCAGTCCCTGGCACAGGGACAGTTATTTGTGTAGCACAATTGTTGTTATTGTGCAGCCTCACATATTTTTTCTGCCCTGGGCAAACATGAACAATAATGGGCTATATTTATGAAACAAGCAGCTTGGAAGCATGACCTCCAGATTACCATTACAATTGTAGTATAATTTTTTTTCTGTTTTTGTAGCTTAGCACTATTTATATAGAAGGGCTATCTCAAAGTCTCATGCCAATAAACTGGTTCTTTGTATACTCAGAGGGCTCCTCACAGGTTTTTTTCCCCCATAGTTTCGATCAATCAGCCTGCATTTCTAAAAGCTGACGTCACAGACATGCAGTGTTCATGAAGAGCTGATATGACAGTCACCTCCCAAAGTTGGAAAATAAATAAAAGTAGCTGTGGTTTCTCTTAAGGATGGATTGGGGAGGGGCTGTGGAGTTAGAGTAGGATAGAAAGATGGAAAGATAGGCTGATGACAAAGCTGTTCATGATCTAAGTTCTCTTCTTCAAGATCATCTTGGGTTTAGGATTACTATAAATCCATAGCCTCATCTTCAGGTTTCCATGGTCAAAAGCTCCGTATTATGAAGTCTTCTTGGGAGTGATCAATGTCTGCAGGACACCAGCAACATGCCCTAGTAAAAAGCACATTTGAATCAGAACACCTATGTATAATTCCTAGCCTTGTCACTATGAATTTGGACAAATTCCTCTTCTGTAAAATAAAATTAATAATAACCCCTATAGTGAGGATTAAATGAAATAATGTACATGAGAGCAGCAATTGTTGGCTATCAGTATGCAGAAGTAAGTCATCGCACACAACTTTACCTAGGGAAACAATGACAGGGATATATGTGTCAGCTGTTCAAAGCACTCCTTTCTAATAGTTAATGTATCTGCAAAACTGACTTAGTAATTGGAGGGTTGTTTGACAGGTAGAGCGTTAAATGGTGATGTTGAAGAATGGTATCCTTATAGGGACTTCCCTGGTGGTCCAGTGGTTAAGACTTCACCACAGAGGGTGTGGGTTCAATCCCTGGTAGAGGAGCTAAGATTCCACCTGCCTCGTGGCCAAAAAACCAAAACATAAAAAAAACAGAAGCAATACTGTAACAAATTCAATAAAGACTTTAAAAATGGTCCACATCAAAAAAAAATGGTATCCTTATATTAATACTGCCACTTACTGAACACCCATTTCAGGCCAGGCTCTTTGATAAGACATTTATGCATGATTTCTAGTCCTTATACCATCCCTACAAGGTAGGTATTATTACCTCCAATGCACACATGAAGAATATGAAGCTTACAGACCCAGAGACATTAAGTTGCCCTACAAAAAACAGATAAGTTCTTTTTGTCTGCTCCATGAAGCTCATTCTTTTTACAATGAATTAGATCATAACATATCTTCCATTAGCTACATTTTACCCTCCTAAAATAGATCTGGGATATGACCCAGTGCTTTGATGAGATCTGGGACACGAATTTGCAAACTCTCATTGGTGTGTCATCTAAAAAAACATCCAGTCCTGGAAGTTCTAGGCCTTTTCCAGAGTTTAGACCATCACTCCCATCCCCCACTATGTCAAGTTTTTAATTTAAACCAGAACCAATGAGCAAAGAAGGTAGCCAATACAAATTATTGGTGGTCTGGAAGGGAGCCTGGGGCAATTCCCATACAAGTAGTCTTCCCTTGCTTAGGGGTCTGATTATCGTTATTATTATTTTAACCAAGGCCCAAACCTGCTCTAATATGGTTTGGAGGAGTTTCCTTGAACAGCAAGCGAATTTGTACTCCCAGTAGCAATTTATTCCATGACTTTAAGATTTCTTAACTAAATCCATGTATCTACATCTTTAGGTATTTCCATACATGTTATCTCATTCATCCTCACAATAACCCTAAGGTTGTACAAGTATTAAATAGTTGAGACAGGATTGGAACCTGGATGTTTCTGATGTCCAAGCCCTGTTTATTCCACTATGGTATACTGCTTTGGTTATTGGCTGTATAACCTTGGGAAAATCACTTAATGTCTATGACCTTCAGTTACCTCATCAGTAAAGTGGGTATGATGATTACTACCTTTCATAGTTGTTAAGTTCAAAAGTGATAATATAAATTAGAAAATTAAAGTAGAAACACCAGTGGTAGTTATAGCTGATAAATGTACCAGGTGGAAAAGGAGTAATTTAAAACATTATTTTCCCTTCTCCCTTAAGTTAAAAAGAATAACAGCAAAAAGAGGCCAAAGGAGACTCTCTTGAGTAAGTTGTTGCTCACCAGACCTGCATGGCTGGCTCTTCGTTGGCTGGACCTTGTAAAAATGGGGTCTGAGTACAGTCAAGAATTTCTGAGGGCATTTCTGGGATGGTTTGCCTGTGGTGGTAAAGGTCTAAAACCTTACATAGGGCTAACTCCATCCTTGGCCTTGTTCAGTTGGCCCTCCTGTGTGTCAAACGGGGACTACTACAAGAATGCTAACAGGGGTGTGGGCCTGATAGAGTTATGGTTTGTTGTTGTGGGAAGCCACCATGACTGAGAAAGGAAGACCCATTCCAGGCAAAGACATTTATTAAGGCCTACTCTGTGCTAGGCCAGATTGTGAGAGGGGTGTAGTTGTGAGTCAGCCCTCTATTCTGATGGATTTTACAATCTAGTGGGGGTATAGAAAAGCCCTCAACTAACTCTTAAAAACAAGGCAGAGTGTAAGGATCATATCAGAGCAACTAAGAGGTGGGGTGGGATTTCCTAGAAGGTTTCTTGAAGTAGGTGGCATATAAGCCAAGCCTTTAAGGATGAGGATTTCAAGTAACTGATCGGCAGCATGAGAAAGTGTAGGCTGTGTTATGTTTAACTTGGCAGGAACTAAGGCCTTTTACTGAGTACATAACGCATTCTAGTGTCTGAGGATATAGAAATATATAAGAAACAGTCCCTGCCATTGAGGAGCTCTCAGTCTAGTGGGTAGACAGATGTAAAGTCATTAGAGTGATGATGACTTCATAAGGTAGAGAAGAAATGTTAAAAAGAAGAGTGTGTAACTCCGACTTGGGAGGTCAGGAGATGTTTTGCAAAGGTGATACTTGAGTTGTGTCTTGAGAAAGCAGGAGGGGTTTGCCATGTGGACTTAAGGGAGGAGTTGGAGTGGTGCAGGCCCCTGAGCTCTTTTATTGAACAGTCTGAATATGGTAGGCAGCAAATGGGCTAGGAGAATATTCTTTCCCCTTCCCACCTAGATTTTCATTTAAGAGTCTTCTCTTTCGATATGACCTCCTAATAGCCAATGGTTAAAATGAAAAGTATTGGAGTCTGACCTGGATGCTAATCCACCAGCTATCTAATCAGCTTTATGACCTTACGTATGACACATATTTGTGTTTCAGTTTCCTCATTTGAACAACTTATTTATGTCTCGGTTCCTTCACTTATACAATTTAAAAATAAAGCATCCAGCACAGATTCTGGCATATGTAAAGTACCGCTATTATTTCCTATCGTTATCTCATTTAGTCCTCACAAGCAACTTGGACTTTGGGTATAATTTCCCCCATTCTTCCGAAGCAGAAGCTTAGAGTGGGTAGGTGACTTGATTAAAGTTCCCAGGACAATCTGGAGTTGTCTCTGCCTCCACAGCTCGTGCTTAATTTCATCTCCGCGCCGGGTTTTCTCAGGCGGCCCCAGCGGCAGGATCCAGTCCGGCGACAAAAACTCCGGCGCCAGGATTTGGGCGCCGCCGCGGCCTGCGCCCAGGGGGCGGGGCCAGGCGGGGCCGGGCGGGGCCGGGCGGGGCCGGGCGGGGCGGGGCGGGCGAGAGGAGGGAAGTTGTCGAAGTTAGGGGAGACGCCCGCCCGCCTGCCCGCCCGGGCCTCGCCTCCGGCTGCTCCGTCCGCCTCTTCCCCGCCCCGAGCCCCCGTCAGCCAGTCCTTCCTTCCCCTCCCGTGCATGATGGAAACACCATGGCTGCGGCGGCCCAGCTCTCTCTGACACAGGTAACGCCACCCGCCAGTCCGCCTGGCTCGGACGGCCGGTGTCCCCGGCCCCCTCCCCCACCGTCCTATGGTTTACCGACCTGGGGAGTTTCTCTCTGCCCCTGGCGGGGCGGCCGATACTGAGAGCGAGCGCGCGCGCGTGTGAGTGTGTGTGTGTGTGTGTGTGTGTGAGAGAGAGAGTGTGAGTGTGACTGGGGGAAGGACGCCATCCCGAGACGGTAGCTCAGCCGGGGTAGCCGCGACCCCGCTCCGGCCGGTCGGCGCCGCAGCCCCGCCCCACGCGGCGCCCTCTCCTCCCGACCCCGCCGTGTCCCCCGACCCGCTTGGTGTGTGCCCGCTCCTCTCACTCCAGTTCTGCTTCACCCACCCAGGAAGTTTCCTCCTTCCAGGCCAGAAGCACCCAGGTGAGCTCCTGTTGAGCTCTCGCGGATCAGCCTCATCCTCGGGTCAGCCCTTGTCCCACACGAGGCTCGCCCTCGGGACAGGCAGAGTCACCTTCCTGAGCCAGGCGCTCAGGGTTGCCTCCAAGCCAGTCTTTCCTCTCTAAACCGGCCTTTTCCCAGCGGAGTCCGACGAAAACCCTTCTCCAGCAGTTTTCTCCAGTCTCTCTTCCACATAAGTCTCATTCTACCAGAGCGCGTACTTACCTTGCTAGCCCCTTCCTGGATTCAGCCTCTTCCCCTCCTGATCAGGTTTCCTGCTGGGTCAGATCCCCCTATTCAGTCTTTTCCTCCTCAGTTCTGCTACCACTCCTACCCAGTGGGCTCTCTATCGCTGTCCAAGCGGAAAACAGGGAAACATCCTTGAACAGGTGTGATGGTCCCACTAGTCTTGGTGCTGGGAAGGACGTAAGAGGTCACGTGTACTGGGGGAATCTTCACCAAAACCTGTTCTCAGGGTCTTTTCTCTTGCCATTCTGCTTCCTTCAGAGTCAGTCCTCGTGCTTCCCAGAAAACTGCTCAGCATCACTCTGGGAGCCTTGTTCCTCGCTCTCTGTAAAGAAAGCCAATTGTAATCTTCCTGTGGTGTCCTGAATGGTGAGGGGGATGTGCACCTGTCAGTCCCTTCCTGCTTTTTTGACCAGATCTCACCCCAACCTCACCTTCTCAGCCTGTTCTCTGCAGAGCTGGTGGCCATGGACTTCTCCGTTGGGGCCCACCCCAGCCTTCCTGCCTGCCCTGTAGTATCTCCCCGCCACCTTGTAGTCTCCTTGGCCTGGATTTGTCAGGGCATCTAAGGCAGAACACTGGGATAGGCTATACATTGGGGCGGGAGAGTTTCCTGTGTTGGGATCAAGAGACTTTGGGGGTCTTTTGCCTAGCATTCGAGGATAGAGATATTGAGTGAAAAATGTTCTCCACAGGAACCAGGAATCACGTTAATAACTTGTGCCTCCGGTAAGATAACTAAGTTCAGCTTGCAGGAATTTTCAGCTTCATAAGTGAAGTCTGTTTCTTTTCCAGTTTATTTGGTGTTGCTTATCCTATTTTGACAAGCAGATATTGGGGAAGAGTACTTGGAAAATGGTGATTTAATCTTGGTAGCGAATCTCTTTGGAAGGGTCCTCCTGAAAACTCAGATTCGGGGAATGGCAACATTGACTTTTGGGTGTTCACTTTTTAATAGTCTAGTTAGTGATATGCATTAAGCAAGATCCTGTTGGCAGGCTGTTGCTCTCTGGCTCTGTTGTCCAATTCCAGCGGGAGTTCTCCCCTCTTGAAGTTCTCCCCTCTCCTCCCCTGAGGACTTCTATAGATTTGCTTCTTAGTTGTGTGCATACTTTATTCTCTCCCTGGGTAAGACCATGTTTTCAGTTTCTATTTACTATCATCTCTGGATATTTTCTTCAGGCTCTGTCAATTTTATAGACAGTTAAGTAATTTAAATATGTTCTTGTGGTTATATATTTAAATATTAACATCTACACAAAGTAAATACTGAATCAGGAGTATTATCCTTCATTGTTTTACATGTAAGAGAACAAACACTGATGGTTCATTTATATTGAATAGCCAAATAAGTCAATTTAGAATATTTTGATTTTAAGACATTAAGAGGCAATAAGGTATATTGTAAAGGCACAGGAAAAAGAAACTTCCCAAGTGTTAATATACCCTAATGTGCCTCCTTGTTATTTAAAAACTTTGCTGATTTGTGTTTTTTAATTTAATTTTTTAACTGCTTGAGGCAAATAAACTGAGATAACAGTGCACCCTGGTTTCACATTCATTATTGATTTGTTTATGTCACCATCACCCCCCTGCCCCAACACACATTTAGACATAGCTATACTCAAGTGAGATCCTCCAGGGCAGGGACATCTTTCAACTCATCTGTTTCCCTCAGTGCCCATCTGGAAGAAAGTGATTAATAACTGTTTGTCTTATGAATGGCTGAAAATTCTGAAGGGTTGTATGACAGTTACAAAGATTAAACTGATGCTGAAGTTAGTTTCTGCCTCTGATCATAAGATGATAATGGTTTTGGAGTAGGTTCATTCATTCAGCCAATGTTTGTTCAGTACCTTTTATGTGCTATGTACTGTACTGGGATTGTCTTGTATATAATTTTTTGCCTTTATCAACTAAGCAAAACTGACAGTTGGGGGAAAAACACCTGAAAAATATTTTAATTTACTCTTTCCTTCCTCTTTCTTCTGCCTGCCAACCAACCCTCCAATTCCCCAACCAACAAAATAAATTATGTAAATTATCATGGTCTAGCTTCTAGACAGGATAGACTATTAGAATAATGAAATGTTAGTTTCATTCCCAGCTCTTCCAGGAGCTAACTGTATGGCATTAAGTCTCCAGGCCTCAGTTTTCTTAGTTTTAATATTCATTAAACAAATATGTACTGACCATTAATTATGTACTAGGAATTATTCTAGGTGCTGAGGATATACTAATGAACAAACTAGATGGCAGTTCTTGGAGCTTGGAGACAAAAAAAAACATGGAGCTTCCATTCTAGTTGGAGAGTTTGAATTAGTTGATCTAAGGACCTTTCCAAAGAACATTCTTTTTATAGATCATATTCTATGATTTGGAAATCTAGTGGTGACTTTCCTATGGTACTTTAGTGCAATATAGCCTTAGTGGTTTTTTTTAAAATAAATTTATTTACTTATTTGTTTATGGCTGCGTTGGGTCTTGGTTGCTGCATGCAGGCTTCCTCTAGTTGCAGCAAGCGGGGGCTATTCTTAGTTTCAGTGCGTGGGCTTCTCATTGTGGTGGCTTTTCTTGCTGTGCAGCAGGGGCTCTAGGTGCGTGGGCTTCAGTAGTTGTGGCTCGTGGGCTCTAGAGCGCAGGCTCAGTAGTTGTGGCTCACGGGCTTAGTTGCTTCGCAATATGTGGGATCTTCCCGGCCCAGGGATCGAACCCATGTCCCCTGCATTGGCAGGCGGATTCTTAACCACTGCACCACCAGGGAAGTCCAGCCTTAGTGTTTTTTAATTTTAGTTTTCTTCGCTGGGTATTCTATTCTTGTCAATAAGAAGTAAAACTTGAGTGAGAAAGCTCTTGTGATTTTTGCTTATGGTGGTAGATTACAGAAAGATATTAATGCTTCCTCTTTTTAAACTTTGCTGATTGCCCATTTCTTCCTTAAGGCTGTATCTCTAATAATAATGATAATAATACTATTAGCTTCCCTTTGGGTGTTACTGTATGCCAAGAATTTTACTTCACTTAACCTAACACTCCATTTTACAAATGAGGGAAATAATTTGCATAAATTAGTAAGTGATAGATCTAAGATTTGAACCAAAGTCTGTACGACTTCAAAATCTGTCCACTGTACTTCTCTGTGTACTACATGCTCGGCATATCCATTGCTCCCTTGTATTTTTTATTCTTTTTTTCCAGTATTTGCCTTGTTTTCCTAATTAGGTACTAAACTTCTTGAGTATGGAAGCATTATCTTTTGCCTCTGAATCTCCAGTACCTTTCATGGCTTCTTGACAGTACAATTGTGGGCGTACAAGTACTGCTCTTGATGATCAGGAAGGTTTTATTTTATTGAAAGATGGCATAATATGAGTATTTTAAATAATCATCTATCAGTTCAGCTTTATGCTGAAGTTTTCTTGTTTTAATTTAGCAAGGATTCTTTTTTTTAATAATAAAAAAGCCTTTAGAATGGGACTTAATTAAAAGTCTTAATATTTGATCAAAAACAATACATGCTATAAGGATACTTTTTTTTAATGCTTTTTTTAAATTGAAAGAGTGATAAAACTGCATTACAGAAAATTTGGAAATTGGAGGGAAAAAATCTCCCATAATTTCAGCTTTTGGTGTTTATTTTCAATTTCATTAAAGTAGACAGTATGTGTTAATATGGGTATCACCTTTGCAGTCTGGTTTAACAGTTATGATGGTAAATACAGGGCAGAGTGTGAAAATTATAACATGTTCTCAGAAGCAGAAAAGGAGTATTTATTCAACATGACATATCATTTGAGTTCCTACTATGGGAATGGCACAATAATGATATTTTTCTTTTTTGCCTGCAGTTACAGTCCAGTATATTCAGGAAATCTTTGTTTCCTTGAGCAGTATTTAACAGTTTTCAAAAATGGCTTGGAATGTTCAGCATTTGGGAGGAGCTGTCACAGTTAAAATTAATTAGGAACAGTTGGTTTGTCCAATAGAGTGTATTCTTTTGTTTTCACTCTATTTGCAGACAGAGCAATGATAACAGACTAACATGTAGTAGAAAAAGATTGAGCATCTTTATTTAGTGACGAATCATAGTTCTAATCCCCTGTCTCACTAATAGTCTAATTTAAGGTCTCAATCTAAGGTTTTTACTTGCTCTTCAAGGAATTTTAAACACAGTTATACGCTTCTTTGTTTTGTGAATTTTGGACTTAATAAAACTGGAACTCTGGAAACCAAAATCAGTAAGATGGCTTAAGTGAGAGAAGGGATGGGAGAGGGAGGTATGTAGGGAGGGAGGGGGGGAAGATCCATTGATAGAGGTCTGGGTAATTTGGAGAATTGGTAGAAATAAATGAAAAATTAATCTAGGCAGAGTTCGTTAGGCAAACCCATATACTAAAATTTCATTTTAAAGTAGTGGAACTCTCATCAACAAGATAAAATATTATGTCTTCATTAAAAATTTTTATTAATCTGAGGGATGTTGTAATTTGAATGCTGTATTACAGTACAGTGGAAACATTTTATTTAGACAAATAATCTAATCCACTTAAGCATCATAGAAAAAAGACTGGAAGAAAAAAACACCAAGATTTTATGATAGCATAGTTATAATTTTTACTTACCTTCTTTTCAACAGTGAGCATGTATTTCTTCTGTAATCAGCCAACTTAGCATTTCTGTGTGACAAGTTTTTTGAAAATTCACCCTTTTAAATTGAAATCAATAACTATATGTAATATTGATATCAACTATACTTCAATTAAAAAAATAAATAGCTATATGTTAAGTAAAACTTTGTGTTCTAAGATGGCATCTATATTCACATTTCATCTTAAACATTCCCGTCTTTGGGTTTAGAGAAATTGGCCAGAAGAATGATAAAAATTATTATTACAATTGGTTTGGAGAATTCAGTCAGAGGACTAATTTATAATTTTGTGTGCTGCTTTATAATTTACGAAGCATTTTATGCTCTCTCATTTGATCTTCACAATAATCAGTAAGCTAGACTATTATTATCATTATTTCAAACTAGAGAATAGTCAGGCTCAGAATTTTGACTTAGGTTTATGCTGGCTCTCTTACTTACCGACTGTAAAACTTATGTTAAAAAAAAGTTCAGGGCTTCCCTGATGGCGCAGTGGTTAAGAGTACGCCTGCCGATGCATGGGACACGGGTTTGTGCCCCGGTCCGGGAAGATCCCACATGCCGCGCAGCTGCTAGGCCCGTGAGCCATGGCCGCTGAGCCTGCGCATCCGGAGCCTGTGCTCCGCAACGGGAGAGGCCACAGCAGTGAGAGGCCCGCGTACTGCGCAAAAAAAAAAAAAAAAAAAAAAAAAAAAAAATTCACACATACCAGTGATAGTCTCCATCCTGCTCTTGGCCTTCAATCCCATTCCAAGAGGCAGTCATTCTTGATGTTTCTTGTGTGTATTTCTAGCAATAGTCTGTGATGTAGATGCAAAAAAAAAAAATATATATATATATATACACACACACATATATGCACAAACACACATATATATAAGATATGCTATATATATAGTGTGAGTGTATGTATATTTCTTTTAAATAAGCTGCATATTTTGTGGCGTATTATTATTTAGTGTAATTGATCTAGGAGATTGTTCTATACGAGCACATACAGATTTCCCTCATTATCTCCAACACTTGAGAATATTCCTTTATATGAATATACTGTAATTTATTTAACTAGCCACCTAATGATGGACTTTTATATTGTTTGTGATCTTCTGTTGTTACCAACAGTGCTGCAGTGAATATTCTTTTATACATCTTTGTGCACATGTGTATGTGCATTAATTTTTAGTAGGTATAATTTGGGGCCAAAGGATATTTTTAATTTGGAAAGATACTGCCAGTTTACATTCAGAAAGCTTATACCATCAACAGTGTTTGTGCCTTTTCCCCATCAACATGGTATATTATCAAGTTTTGGTCATTGTTAACCTGGTATATAATAATGATGTTTGTTGAAAGTTGGCCTCATGCACTGTGCTTCCCTATCACATAAATGTGAGCTTTTTAATATTTTGTACAAAAGTAAGATAGAAGTGAGATATAAGAAACTTTGTGATATAAATAATGCTTTAATAATTGCAAGTGCAATAAAAAATAATGGTACTACAAAGCTACAGTAATCAAAGCAGTATGGTACGGGCACAAAAACAGACACATAGATCAATGGAACAGAATAGAGAGCCCAGAAATAAACCCATGCACTTATGGTCAGAACCTATGACAAAGGAGGCAAGAATATACAATGGAGAAAAGGCAATCTCTTCAGTAAATGGTGCTGGGAAAACTGGACATCTACATGTAAAAGAATGAAATTAGAGCATTCTCTAACACCGTATACAAAAAATGGATTAAAGACCTAAATGTAAGATGTAAAACCATAAAACTACTAGAAGAAAACATAGGCAGGACATTCTTTGACATAAATTGTAGCAACATTTTTTTGGATCTGTTTCCTAAAGGAAAGAAATAAAAGCAAAAATAAACAAATGGACCTAATTAAACATAAAGCTTTTGCACAGCAAAGGAAACCATCAACAAAACAAAAAGACAACCTACTGAATGGGAGAAAATATTTGCAAATGATATGACTGATAAGGGGTTTATATCCAACATATATAGATAGCTCATAACTCAACATCAAAAAAACAATCAGGGCTTCCCTGGTGGGGCAGTGGTTGAGAGTCTGCCTGCCGATGCAGGGGATGCAGGGGACACGGGTTCGTGCCCCAGTCTGGGAGGATCCCACATGCTGCGGAGCAGCTGGGCCCGTGAGCCATGGCCGCTGAGCCTGCGTGTCCGGAGGCTGTGCTCCGCAGCGGGGGAGGCCACAACAGTGAGAGGCCCGCGTACCGCAATAAAAACAAAACAAAACAAAACAACCTGATTAGAAAGTGGACAGAAGAACTGAATAGGCATTTTTGCAAAGAGGACATGCAGATGGCCAACAGGCACATGAAAAGATGCTCAACATTGCTAATCATAAGGGACAATGCAAATCAAACCCATAATGAGATATCACACACCTGTCAGAATGACTGTCATAGAAAAGAACACAAATAACAAATGTTGGTGAGGATGTGGAGAAAAGGGAACCTCCATACACTGTTGGATGTAAATTGATGTAGCCACTGTGAAAAACAGTATGGAGGTTTCTCAAAAAATTAAAAATAGAACTACCATGTAACCCAGCAATTCCATTCCTGGGTATATATCCAAAAAAACACAAGAACACTAATTTGAAAATATACATGCACCCCAATGTTCATAGCAACATTATTTACAATTGTCAAGATATGGAAGCAACCTATGTCTATCAACAGGTGACTGGATAAAGAAAATGTGGTATGTATATATATACAATGGAAATATTACTCAACCATAGAAAAGAATGAAATTTTGCCATTTGTAGCAACATGGATGAACTTGGAGGGTATTATGCTAAGTGAAATAAATCAGACAGAGAACGACAAATACTGTATGATAGCACTTATACGTGGAGTCTAAAAAATACAACAAGCTAGTGAATATAACAAAAAGAAGCATCTATCTAGTGGGCTAAATATTAACGCAAAGATCCTGGAAGGAAAACATTCTTATGCCACTATTGAGAAGGAAGAGGACTGATGTTATGTAAACTACTAAGCAGTAGGTACTTTTAGGTGATTTACATATATTATTTCACTTAATATTCACAGCCTTTCTACGAGTAGGGATTAATCTTCTGCATTACTTACTCAGGGTTGTGTTGTAAGTGGTAGATTTGAGATTTGAACCTGGGCACATCTGTTCTAAAGCACATTTGCTATGCTGCTTCCTGTAAACAGCCATTGACAATATTTCAGACAAATTAGGGATAAAAATGAACATTCACATGATATTACATTCCTCTATTGTTATGTAAAAGGAGCAAATTACTCAGTGGGATCTGTGTGTGAGTGTGTGTGTGTGTGTGTGTGTGAGAGAGAGAGAGAGAGAGAGAGATACAGAGAAGAGGTCAGTTTGGGGATAATAATAATTAATGCATGTTGAGAACTTATGATTTGTCAGGCACTGTTTTCAATAATCCTTACAACCTGTTAATCAGATCATCCTTATTATTCTTGTTTTATAAAAAGAGAAAACTTAGGCACACAGGTGAAGTAACTTGTTCAAGGTCAAGCTACTGCTAAGTGTTAGAGCCAGGGTTATAACCTAGGTAGTGTAAACAACTTATATAAATTGAACGAGTCTGTATTCTGAGGGCAAAATAGCTCTGACAGAACTAATTAATGGTGCCATTCCTTGGTTATCACTGAACATATGTTCTAGGCTGCAACATCTTATGTGAAAATCAACTTTTCGTTGCATAGACCACATCTCTAGAAAGTGATTGTTGTACCAAGTTATAGTGGAGGGTTTTTGTAGACATGATAGAAAGTAGTTTTACGTTTTGCTACCTCTAGGAATTTATTGCTTATGAAAACCTAAGCCTATTTAGGTTAGTATACGTCACGCCAGTATTTACATTTAAGCTAATAGTCTCTTGGACATGGTAGTTTGGACTTGGAGTTCCTTCAGTATCATATTACTAAAGATCATACTGTGTATCAGAGAAAATTTTCCCTAAAAAACAAACTATTTTACTAAGTAAAATAGAACTGCTAGGTCTGGGGATTTCTGGTGTTCCAGATATTAAAAATTGTTGAAAAAATGGGAACCTCGGGCTTTGCAGTCAGAATGTCTTAGGTTTCAATCTTTTGTTTGATTGTGTAACAAGTTTCTTAGCCTCTTTCTTTTTTTACCTATAAAATGGCAAATAAACTTAACCTGCAGGATTTGTTGTGAAGAATATGTGAAATGTTTATAAATGTCTTGGATCAGTTTAAATGGTAGCAGCTATTAACAACAACAACTACTACTACGATCACTAGCCAGATGTTTATAATAGCTAGATTTTAGTTATTTATAGGGCTGTTAATTTTTATGAAATGTTACACTTAATTAAAATTTTCATAAATCACTGATACCAAGGATTATTGGTAACTTCATTCCATCTTGTATTCACTAGGTACAACACAGTTACATCATTATGCATATACTAAAAATATGAAGCTTACATGCATTAAAAGTGCTTCCATTATTGTTGGTCCACCCTCTTTTATTTCAGAAAGCATTTACTGAATGCCTCCTGTGTCCCCACTGTGTTGGGTCTTGGACATACAAAGAGAATAAGACCTAGGTTCATGCACTGAAGTACCTTTTAATCTTTTAGGGAGATAAACACTGACTCTAGGGTGATGAGTACTATGATACAGGATGATAGAAGAAAGGCACTTGGGTGCTGTGGAGTATCCTGATTTATGATGAAACTTTTTGTGGTAATTTAGTTTTTAATTTTTTCAGTGTTTTACAGTGTCCAAGATTGGTACTGTGGATGACATTTATTTATTTACTTATTTGGCTCCACTGGGTCTTAGTTGCAGCATGCAGGATCTAGTTCCCAGACCAGGGATCAAACCCGGGCCCCCTGCATTGGGAGCGAGGAGTCTCAACCACTGGACCACCAGGGAAGTCCCAGCATTTTAAATTGTACTTAAAAGGATAACATAAAACCATAGGAATATTTGATTCCAGTCAAATTGTATTTTGGTGCGTCAGGTCCACATTGGGGAAATATCATGTCCATTTTCTTATAATTTATTCTCTTTTTCTTTGTAATAAAGCAAGCATTTTTAACCTAGAGCACAAGACATTAGGAAGGGGTTTCAAGGATAGGCTGAAAGAATCTCTGACCTGCTCTAAAATAGTATGTAAAATAATAAAAGTATCATGATTTTTTATAGTGGGAAGGACACTAGACTTAGTACAAGACAAACCTGGATTTGAATTCTCCCTCTGCCACTTGTACTCTCTCTGGGTGACCATGGCAAGTTACTTAAACTCTCTGACTTCCTTTTCCTTATCTATGATGTATATACATTGTTGGAATGTAAGAAACATTAAGTAAATAGCAGTGCTGTTATTATTATTGGTACTTATATACAGAATTCATATGAATATTATTAAAATTTTTTTTTATTTCCAAAATTCTTCACTCATTAAAAAAACTTGTAGGGCTTCCCTGATGGCACAGTGGTTGAGTGTCTGCCTGCTGATGCAGGGGATATGGGTTCGTGCCGCGGTCCGGGAAGATCCCACATGCCGCGGAGGGGCTAGGCCCGTGAGCCATGGCCGCTGAGCCTGTGCGTCCGGAGCCTGTGCTCCGCAACGGGAGAGGCCGCAGCAGTGAGAGGCCTGCGTACCGCAAAAACCAAACCAAACCAAACCAAACCAAAAAAAAAACAAACAAAAAAAACTTGTAACATGCAGAAATATAGCAAGGAAAGCATGGATCACCATCCACCCCATTCTTTAAATTTTTGTTTTTTTCTTTACATTTTTTTCTCTTTACATGTTTTTTTTAAACATTGTTGTAACCTCTCTCTTGCATTCTCTCTGTCTCTCTCTCACACACATACACACACACATACATACATATATCCACATACGTATAGCTTTGTATTTTATTTTTTTTAACTTAACATATAGGTGTTTTCTTTCTATGTGGTCTTCATAGCATCGTTTTTGTTTGTTTTTTTTCCATCTTTACTGGAGTATAATCGCTTTACAATGTTGTGTTAGTTTCTGCTGTACCACAAAGTAAATCAGCTGTATACATATATCCCCATATCCCCTCACTCTTGAGCCTCCCTCCCACCCTCCCTATCCCACCCCTCTAGGTCATCACAAAGCATTGAGCTGATCTCCCTGTGCATAGCATCTTTTTAATGTCTTTAGAATATATTCATTGATTGGATGTTTTATAGTTAATCAAGCCCTAATGACTACAGATCATTTATATATCAATTATAATCAATGCTGTTGCAAATAACCTTTGATATGCCATTTGCTGAATTCTTTTTTGTAGAGTTATAAATGGTATTGACCATAATTGAGTTATTTTTCTGTGTATACCTTTGAATTTTGAGGTTAAACTTGAGTGATTTTCGTTTAGTTTATAAGATCTTGAATGGCAAAGCAGACAGCAGCAGTAATTTACTCAAGAGCAATAATCTCAAAAAACTACTGTGAAGGAATTAAGTTGAGTATATTTAATTTGGCTGCAAAGACCATTTAAAGATTATAAAGTTCACTTAGCATGGGAAATTGGCATTAAAAGTTGTGAGCCTGAAGAAGATTGGATGATTTCAGTTTGCATACCTCTTTTTTTGCAGGCTAGGTTGCTTTCATTCTTAGTCTGTTCTCTACATTCTGTTCTTTGCTTTGTTTTTTTCTGGCACACTTTTAGGCAGGGCCATGTAAGATCTGGGGGTAGATGGGACCATCTGGCACTTTAGAACAGTTCAGAAACTTAACTCTGTTGATTGTACTTTGAGCTAGACTTGCCTGAAATGTCCTGGTTTGTCTCTGTGCTTGGCAGTTTTTTTCTTTTATATACCCTCATAGCTTTTTTTTTTTTTTTTTTTGATTCGCGACCTCTCACTGTTGTGGCCTCTCTTGCCGCGGAGCACAGGCTCCGTACGCGCAGGCTCAGCGACCATGGCTTACGGGCCCAGCCGCTCCGCGGCATGTGGGATCTTCCCGGACCGGGGCCCGAACCCGTGTCCCCTGCATCGGCAGGTGGACTGCCAACCACTGCGCAACCAGGGAAGCCCCCTCATAGCTTTTTACAGCTACTTTCTTTCTTACTTTAGTACAGACATTTTACGAGTACTAGTGTTTACAGATTGAGGTAAACAAAACTTATTTTCCTTTAACCTAACCAAAAACATTAATTATCTTTTGAACTATATCTGCATTTAGAAATATGAGCCATATCAACTACTTTTATTTATTTTTTTAATACTTTAAAAATATATTTTAATTTGTTTTTGGTTGCGTTGGGTCTTGGTTGCTGCGCGTGGGCTTTCTCTAGTTGCGGTGAGTGGGGGCTACTCTTCATTGTGCTGCACGGGCTTCTCATTGCGGTAGCTTCTTTTGTTGCGGGGCACGGGCTCTGGGCACGCGGGCTTCAGTAGTTGCAGCACGCGGGCTCAGTAGTTTTGGCTTGCAGGCTCTAGAGCACAGGCTCAGTAGTTGTGATGCACAGGCTTAGTTGCTCTGCAGCATGTGGGATCTTCCTGGACCAAGGCTCGAACCCGTGTCCCCTGTATTGGCAGGCGGATTCTTAACCACTGTGCCACCAGGGAAGCTCCAATCCTCAAGTACTTGTAATAAAATTACTAGAGGTACTGAATTTATAAAATGTTTAAAAATTGTTTAGTTGTTAAGAGATGTTCTTTGAGCTTCCTGCCCTATTATTTCATTCTTTTTATTTTTTCTTTGGCTGCGTTGGGTCTTCGTTGCTGAGCGTGGGCTTTCTCTAGTTGTGGCGAGTAGGAGCTACTCTTCATTGCAGTGTGCGGGCTTCTCGTTGCGGTGGCTTCTCTTGTGGCGGAGCATGGGCTCTAGGTGCGCAGGCTTAAGTAGTTGTGGTACACGGGCTCAGTAGTTGAGTCACGCGGGCCCTGTAGTGCGTGGGCTTCAGTAGTTGTGGTGCGTGGGCTCAGTAGTTGTGGTGCGTGGGCTTTAGGGCGCTCGGGCTTCAGTAGTTGTGGTGCGTGGGCTCAGTAGTTGTGGCTCACAGGCTTTAGAGCACAGGCTCAGTGTTGTGGCTCATGGGCGTAGTTGCTCTGTGGCATGTGGGATCTTCCCGGACCAGGGGTCGAACCCCTGTCCCCTGCATTGGCAGGCGGATTCTTAACCACTGCGCTACCAGGGAAGTCCTATTTCTTTAAAATTAAAAAAAAAATTACTTTTTAAACAGCCATATTGATGTACGATTCACATATTATACAATTTATCCATTTAAAATGTACAATTCAGTGGTTTTTAGTCTGTTTATAGTCGTGTGCAGCCATCACCACGGTCAATATTAGAGCATTTGTATCACGTGAAAAAGTAATCTCTTACCCTTTAGGTATCATCCCTTCTCCTCCATGCTTCCCCCAGCCCTAAGCAACCACTAATCTACTTTCTGTCTCAATAGATTTTCCTATTCTGGACTTTGTATGAATGTAATCACATAATACGTGGACTCTTGTTGCTGGATTCTTTCACTTAACATAATGTTTTTGAAGTTTATCCAAGTGTAACAAGTATCAGTACTTCATTGCTTTTTATGGCCGAATAATACTCAGTTTTATTGTTAAACCACATTTTGTTTATCCATTGATGGGCATTTAGGTTGTTTCCACCTTTTGGCTATTATAAATAATCCTGCTATAAACATTCATGTATAAGTTTTTGTGTGGATACGTGTTTTCATTTCTGCTGGATATATCAGGTCATGTAGTAATTCTATGTTTAATTGCTTGAGGAACTGACAGACTATTTCCAAAGCAGCTGTACCATTTTATATTCCCACCAGCAGTGTGTGAGGATGAGGATTTCTCCACATCCTCTCAAATAATTGTTACTATCTGATTGTTCAATTCTGGCCATCCTAGTGGGTGTAGAATAGTATCTCATTGTGGTTTTGATTTGCATTTCCCTGATGACGAATGATGTCCAGCACCTTTTCATATGCTTGTCAGCCATTTGTGTATCTCCTCTGGAAAAATGTCCATTCTCATCCTTTGCCCATTGTTTGTCTTTTTATTATTGAGTTGTGAGAGTTCTTTATATATTCTAGATAAAAGTTCCTAATGAGATAGGTGGTATGCAAATATTTTCTCCCATTCTGTGGATTGTTTTTTACTCTCTTGATAATGTCCTTTGATGTACAAAACTTCAAAATTTATGACCCGAAGTTATTTTTTTTTCTTTTGTTACTTGTGCTTTTTGTGTGATATTTAAGAATCCCTTGGCAAATCTCAAGTCATGAAGATTTATCCCTATGTTTTCTTCTAAGGGTTTTATAAGTTTAGCTTTTACACTTAGGTCTTTGATCTGTTTTAAGTTAATTTTTGTATATGATGTAAGGTAATACATTCTTTTGCATGGATATACGATTGTCACAGCACCATTTATTGAAAAGACTATTCTTTCCACATTGAATGATCTTGTAAAAATCATTTGGCCATAGATGCGTGAGTTTATTTCTGGACTCTTAATTCTATAACGTTGATCTGTATGTCTCTCCATGTGTAGTATAGCACTGTCTTGATTACAGTTGCTTTATAGTAAGTTTTGAAATTGGAAAGTGCTAGTCCTTTAACTTTGTTTTTCTTTTTCATGAATGTTTGGCTATTCCATGTTTCTTGCAATTCCTTATGAATTTTAGAATCAGCTTGCCAGTTTCTACAAAGAAGTCATTTGGAATTCTCATAGAGATTGCACTGACTTTGTGATTAGTGGGAGTAATGCTATCTTAACAATGTTAAGTCTTCTGACCCATGAACATGGGATTTTTTTCCATTTATATATATAATTTTGTTCAACAATGTCTTGTACTTTTTAGAGTATGAGTTTTGTACTTCTTTGTTAAATTTATTCTTAAATATTATGTTCTTTTTGACTTATTCTTATTTGAATGGAATTGATTTCTTAATTGCATTTTTACATTGTATATTACAAGTATATAAAAATACAAATAATTTTTGTATATTATCTTTGTATTTTGCAACTTTCCTGAACTCATTTGTTAGTTCTAATAGTTTTTTAGTAGATTCCTTGGGAATTTTTATATATTAGAGCATGTCATCTGTGAATAGAGATAGTTTTACCTCCTCTTTTCCAGTCTGGGTGCCTTTTATTTCTTGTTCTTGTCTAATTTCCCTGGCTAGAACCTCCAGTATGATGTTGCATAGAAGTGTCGAGAGTGAACATTATTGTCTTGTTCCTGACTTTTGGGAGAAAGCATACGTGTGTGTGTGTGTGTGTGTGTGTGTGTGTGTGTGTGTGTGTGTGTGTGTGTGTGTGTGTGTGTGTGTGTGTGTGTGTATGTATTTATTTATTTTATTTTTATTATTTTTTTTGCGGTACGCGGGCCTCTCACTGTTGTGGCCTCTCCCGCCGCGGAGCACAGGCTCCGGGCGCGCGGGCCCAGCAGCTATGGCCCACGGGCCCAGCCGCTCCGCGGCACGCGGGATCCCCCCCGGACCGGGGCACGAACCCGTGTCCCCTGCATCAGCAGGCAGACTCTCAACCACTGCGCCACCAGGGAAGCCCTTATTTATTTATTTTTTCAGTACTTTGAAGGTGCCTAGTTCAGCCATTGATTGTTTAGGAAATCTAGTATTATTTGAAAGGGGTTTAATTCACATTTTGGTTATGTAGCTCAGGGTTTCTTGAGAGTGGTCCTGTACTATCAGTGTCACCTGAGAACTTCTTAGAAATGTAAATTCTTAGACCTCAGCCCGGTCCTATTCTGAATCAGAATCAGAAGTGCAAGGGATGACGAATTACTTAGCTTTTTGCATGGTAAATGTTGTTCATATTTTAAAAAACTAATAATGCTACTAATGAGTAATACATATAGGGTTTTAAATATATGAAGCATGTAATATTCACAAAGACTGCTTATAGTAGGTATTCCCTCCCTCCTTCCCTTTCTTCCATGGAAACAACCCAGAGAGGTTGTCAGTTTCCTGTGTGTTGGGGCAGTGGTTAAAAGAGTGAGCTCTGGCATTGTTCTGCATGGCTTGAAATTCTAGTTCTGCCGTTTGATAGCTGTGTGAATTTGGGTAAGTCATTTAATCTCTTTGTGTTTAAGAGTCTTCATATGTAAGGTGTAAGAGTGTCCATAGAATTGTGAAAGTTAGATGAGATAATACAAGTGCTGAGAATAGTGCCTGGTCCATAGTAAGTCCTTAATAAATATAAATACTTGCAATTACAATTATTATTGGTTAAGAGCACCCAGCCATGGTCCATTTGTCATAACTTTCTGCTATATGTTTCTTGCTGTACCTGAAATTCATTCCTTTCCTTTGCTTCATTCATTTGACAAATACTCAGTATCTACTATCTGCAAAGCACTGGTGTCCGTATTATGGCATTACATAGTGAGCAAGACAAGTCACTGGCCCCATGGGTTAATGTTTCTAGTCAGGGAGACCAATAGAAACAAATAGATAATAAATATGTCAGATAGTGATAAGAGCTAGGAAGAACAATAGAACAGGATTAGGGAAGAGAGTGCCATAAGGTGGCACTTTAGATAGGGTGGTCAGAAAGGCCTCTATGAGGATGTTACATTTGATCAGAGATCTGAATGAAATAAGAAGTGAGACATATGAATGAATATCTGTGGGGATGTTCCAGGTAGAGGGAGCAGCAAGTACAAGAGCCTTGAGATAGGAGTGCTCTTTGCAGTTGCTTGATTGGTTCCTTTATGGTTTAGTTTAGGTGTCACTTGTAAGTGACTTCCTCAGCTTTTTCTTAGTTTGTTATGAAGTAATTCAGACATGACTTTGCTTCATATGTCTCCCTTAGGTGTCACTGATGCCATAGCAACTGTGTTTGCTCCCTCTTGATGTACTTATTACAATGAATTGTTACTGTCTTTTTTTCCCACTGGACTGAGTTCTCAATGTCAGGGATGATGGTTTCTTATTGATACTAATTTTATTATTCCCAGTATCTAGGCGTATAGATGTACAATAGATGTCTAAGTGAATGAGTAATGAATGAACAACCAAGTTTCTTGCCTTCTTATTTCCTCAGTATATTTCTCTCTGTACTTGTTTCTGCCTGGTAATAATGATAGTAAGTACAATTTATTTGAATACTTTTTTGTTTGTCTGGCAGTCAGCTTTTAGTGCATCAAATACATGTTTGTATTTAGCCATTGTGTTATAATTTCTCTCTTTTTTTCCTCTATCTTAAGACTAAGGTCCAGGAGGGCAAAGAAGTTGTTCTGTTTGTTCATCTCTGTATCAGAAGCGTCTAGTATAGTAACATATCAGGAATTGTTTGAATGAGTGATATGTTAGTATGCTAATACATTGAGTCTTCTACTGAATCACGTAGACTATATAGCATAAACCATATTTGTATAATATTCCAATAGACCCTGAACTAGGAGCTTTAAGCAAAATAGATCATATTAGATATTCTTAACCCTCCTAACTGCTTTCCCTCAGCAGCACCAATGTTCATGTAAGTGCTCCAAATAGAGTTACATTTTCTTAACTAGAAATTGAGACATATGGTCCAATAATTATACAGAATACTTGAAATTCAGACTGGATGAGTATTTTTTTAAATGTATCTTTATTGGAGTATAATTGCTTTACAATGTTGTGTTACTTTCTGCTGTACAAAAAAGTGAATCAGCTATATGCATACATATATCCGCATATTCCCTCACTCTTTAGCCTCCCTCCCACCCTCCCTATCCCACCCCTCTAGGAGGTCACAAAGCACCGAGCTGATCTCCCTGTGCCATGCAGCTGCTTCCCACTAGCTATCTGTTTTATGTTTGGTAGTATATATATGTCAGTGCTCCTCTCTCACTACGTCCCAGCCTCCCTTTCCCCTGCTGTGTGCTCAAGTCCGTTCTCAATGTCTGCATCTTTATTCCTGCCCTACCACTAGGTTCATCAGTAGCATTTTTCTAGATTCCATATATATGTGTTAGCATACGGTATTTGTTTTTCTCTTTCTGACTTCCTTCACTCTGTATGACAGACTGTAGGTCCATCCACTTCACTACAAATAACTCAATTTCGTTCCTTTTCATGGCGGAGTAATATTCCATCGTGTATATGTGCCACATCTTCTTTATCCATTCATCTGTTAATGGACATTTAGGTTGTTTCCATGTCCTGGCTATTGTAAATTGTGCTGCAGTGAACATTGTGGTACATGTCTCTTTTTGAATTATGGTTTTCTCAGGGTACGTGCCCAGTAGTGGGATTGCTGGGTCATATGGTAGTTTTATTTTTAGTTTTTTTAAAGAATCTCCATACTGTTCTCCATAGTGGCTGTATCAATTTACATTCCCACCAACAGTGCAGGAGTGTTCCCTTTTCTCCACACCCTCTCCAGCATTTATTGTTTCTAGATTTTTTGATGATGGCCATTCTGACCATGTATGATACCTCAGTGTGGTTTTGATTTGCATTTCTCTAATGATTAGTGATGTTGAGCATCTTTTCACGTGTTGGTTGGCCATATGTATGTCTTCTTTGGAGAAATGTCTATTTAGGTCTTCTGCCCATTTTTGGATTGGGTTGTTTGTTTTTTTGATGTTGAGCTGCATGAGCTGCTTGAATATTTTGGAGATTAATCCTTTGTCAGTTGCTTTGTTTGCAAATATTTTCTCCCATTCTGAGGGTTGTCTTTTCATATAGTTTATGGTTTTCTTTGTTGTGTAAAAGGTTTTAAGTTTCATTAGGTCCCATTTGTTTATTTTTGTTTTTATTTCCATTTCTCTAGGAGGTGGGTCAAAAAGGATCTTGCTGTGATTTATGTCATAGAGTGTTCTGCCTATGTTTTCCTCTAAGAGTTTTATAGTGTCTGGCCTTACATTTAGGTCTTTAACAGACTGGATGAGTATTATCTCCGTACGCATGTGCTAAAATTATCCCTTCTTCCAATTCCACTGTAGAAATTCTTGTTCCTATTATCTTTCAGATAGACGTTAAGCAATTGCAGATTCTGGTCGAGGTAATTCTCTACGGAGTCTGCATGAATGATTAGTAGACAACCCCCAGAGCAGTATTTAAAAGAGGAGTTTGCTAAGTAGGCCAAATAACAGATTGGTGGAATGTGTATAGGTGAAGGTAACACACTGCTAGTATTTTACTAAACTGTGGATTGAAATGCAGCAGATCTTTTCACATTATGTTATAGGTAAGCTGACAGTATTTCTCAGTCAAAGGTTCAATTTGGCTGAAAAAAAATGCTTTATATTTCCTGGCTTTTCAGTTTATTTCCAGGAAAAAACAATGAAACACTTGCAAAGATGGTTCATCATATGAAAGTCGGTCAATACACCACTTTAATAGAATGAAGGAAAAAATTGTGATTATCTTGATGCAGAAAATGCATTGACAAAATTCAGCACCCTTTCATGATTAAAGTATTCAGTTAACTAGAAATAGAAGGGAACTTCCTCAACATGATAAAGTTCATGTATGAAAAACCCACAGCTAGCATCATACTGAATGGTGAAAGATTAAAAACTTTTCCCCTATGATCAGGAGCAAGATGAGGATGCCTGCTTTTTCCACTTCTTTTCAACATAGTAGAGGAAGTTCTAGCCAGAGCAGTTAGGCAAGAAAAAGAAACAAAAGGCATTCAAATTAGAAAGGGAGAAGTAAAATTATTTGTTTGTCAATAACATGATTAAAAAAAATTATTGTGGTAAATAACATGAGGTCTACCCCCTTAACAAAATTTTAAGTGTATAGTACAGTGTTGTTAACTATAACCACAGTGTTGTATAGCAGATCTCTGGAACATGGGTTCTTTGATAACCCAATATTAATTCTTTTGGATAAACACCAAGAAGTGGGATTGATGGATCATATGGCAGTTCTATTTTTAATTTTTTGAGGGGCCTCCATACTGTTATGTTTTTTTATATGAAGAAAATCCTAAAGATTCCACAAACACACTTTTAGATCTGACAAACAAACTTAGCAAAGTTGCAGAATACAAAATCAACACATAGCCGTATTTTTCTACACTAGAAGTAAACAATTCAGAAAGGAAATTAAGAAAACAATTCCATTTATAGTACCATCAAAAAGAATAAAATACTTAAGAATAAATTTAATCAAGGAGGGAGAAAGGCTTGTACAATGAAAACTGCAAAACATTGCTTTGACTTAATGTTTAATTAAGAGGGAAAATGGTGGGTAAATGTGTGCAATAGTGATACTACAGGGAAAATGGTGGATAAATGTATGCAATTGTGGGTTAATAATAAAAAATTATTCTATTAAATTATCTTTATTTTGCTATTAAGTTGTGTTAAATAGAAGGTGGCCCTTACAACTAAAGGTGTTTTAGAATTGGAAAATATGGTAATACCTCTCTGTTATGGAGGTTCAGATGATACATAGCATTTACTAGCATATGAAAGATGCTAGTAAAATGATGGTAAAGGTAAAAACATTGATAATAAAGGCAACAAACCTAAGAATTAAGAGCAAAAGTCCTGCAATCAGACTTCTTGGATTTGAATGCTGGTGGCAACTCTTAAATAGGTATGGGAATTTGAGTCAGCTACTTAACTTATTGATGTCTCATTTTCCTCATCTGTAAAATGGATATAATAGTATGTGCCTTGTCAGGATAAATGGACTCAATGGGTAAAGTGGTTAAGACTAGTACCTGGTGTATAGGAAATGCTCAAAAAGGATTCAATATATGTTATTTACTATGAAGCTGTAAAATGATGACGTTTATGTATATATGATTTTAAAATGTAGTGTATTTAAGTTCATAATTTATAATTTAACTTGCCTTTTTTAAAAGCAACATTTCATTACTGATTCTTTTGTGTCTCTTGGAACTCCATTAACTGAAAATTTTCTTTGTGTCATTTGTGCAAAGCTTATATTTTTTCCCTATCTAATCTACTCTTCATTTGTCTGTATTAAATTTCAGCATGCTTGTTTACCTTCAGCTAGCACAGGTCAACTTAACAAATCATATGATTAGTTCTGGCCTATTAATCATCCCGCTCAATTGGGTGTCAACAGTAATCTCTGAGGATTTGCCCTCTCATATTATGTAAGTTATTACATTGATGAAAATTCTTTTCTGTTTTGGAAGGGAGAAATGGAACAACTAATAAACATGGAAAAAAATGTTTTCTCAATTCATTTTAAGAAATTGATTTATTTAGGAAATGGTGTTTACTTCAAATTACACTTGAGATAAAAAAGGTTGTGTGGATATATTTTTGAAAATGTTAGGTCTATAATATGAAAAGAATTGAAATAGCAAACATTTCTGTTGGTTTATATTCTTTGGTTGGGTCTATATGGCTCCAAGTACCAGTCAAGAAGTATAAAACTCACTTTATCAGCCAGTTTTATTCATTCTTACGTCAGAACTTTTTCTTGCAAGTAATAGGAAATGGCAGTTCTAACTGTCTTAAGTGGAAACGAAGTATGTTAGTTTATGTAATCGATAGTTCCAGGAGTAGAGCTGGCTTCAGATGTGTTAGCATCACAGTGATACCACTACTCAGTTTTTCCTTCATATCTTGTCTCCAGTCTCAGATAGGCTTTCCCATTATAGCAGTAAAATGAGCACTAAAACTTCAGGTTTGTATACTTTATAACTCCAAATCTGTTGGAAAAGAGAGCCTCTTTTATGGTAGCTCCCACAAAAGAACTGTGATTTTCTCTGATTGGACTCAAGTCACATTTCTACTTGGAATAGTTGTTATGGAAAGTGGGTTGAAGAGTAGGTTTGGGGCTTCCCTGGTGGCGTAGTGGTTGAGAGTCCGCCTGCCGATGCAGGGGACACGGGTTCGTGCCCTGGTCTGGGAAGATCCCACATGCCGTGGAGCGGCTGGGTCCGTGAGCCATGGCCGCTGAGCCTGCGCGTCCGGAGCCTGTGCTCCACAATGGGAGAGGCCACAACAGTGAGAGGCCCACGTACCGCAAAAAAAAAAAAAAAAAAGAGTAGGTTTGGCAGAAAAATTTGAGGTTACTGACTGTTACAGGTTGAATTATGTCCCCCCTCCCCCAATTTATATGTTGAAGTCCTAACCTCCCAGTACCTCAGAATGTGACTTTATTTGGAAATACAGTTGTTATAGATATAATTAGTTAAGATGAGGTCATACTGGAGCAGGGTGGGCTGCTAATCCAAAATCACTGATGTCCACATCAAAAGGAGAAATTTGGACACAGACACACACACAGGGAGAATGTCATGTGGAGATTGGAGTTAAGCTGTCACATACCAAGGAACTACCAGAAATAGGAGAGAAGACTGGAGCAGATCCTTCCCTAGTACCTTCAGAGGGAGCGTGGCCCTGCCAGCATCTTGTTTTTGGACTTCTGGCCTCCAGACCGTGAGACAATAAATTTCTGTTCTCCAGAGCCACTGTTTGTGGTACCTTTTTATGGTAGCCCTAGCAAACTAACACAGTGATCACGAATTTATGGTTAAGCCAGTGTGTCCTGTTGAGTGACTTTTTTAGCGGCAGCCTTAAAGAAGGAGGATAGTTGGGTTCATCCAGGTTTGGAGTTTTGCTATCCTGGTGTGTTCTAAAAGAGGAACAAGGGAATTTAGGTTAATGACAAGAGGCTTATTGATATGATGCACCGTAAAATATAAACTGAATGAGGAAAGTAAAGCAAAGAGACGGTCCGCTCTGATGGATCACAGTCGAAATAAAAGGCTCCATGGATAAGAGGCCTTATAAAGGTCAAAGGATGATAACTTGAAAGAGAAGGTTATGGTTGGAGAACAAGATGCTTGAAATAGTGGTTTGAGATATAGAGCAGTTTTGGATAACGGTAAAAGGGCCAGGAGTGATGTTACTATGAGAGTAACAGGATGACTGGGCCGTAATATATCCACGTTGGTGGTCCATTGTATAACTCTGTTTTGGAGAGACCACTGGTGTTAAGGACGTCAAGGAAGTAAGTAGCCAGGTTGTTGGATGGGTTGTCCAAATCCGTGGTGAAGTCATTCAGTTTGATGGAGGTTTAGGGTGGAGAGGAAGACAATGAGCCATGTGCCAAAGCCTTAGATGAGTGAAGTAGAGAGACCAGGAGGTTAAAATATAACAGTGATAAGGAAAGGGAGACAGTAATTTTGCTGAAAAGAGAAGAGCCTCAGAAGAGTAAAGCTTTATTTTTTCTTTGTTTTTAAAACAGATAATATGAACAAGCTGTACAGGTGAGCAAAGAGGGCTTTAATCCCATTTCTAGAACCTGAGATAGGCAGGAGGTTAAAACTGGACAGCAGCCATTTGAGAGGGCTTCAAGGGAGGTGAGAGATTATTTCATTTAGAGCAGGGGGTTGGAGGTAACATTCTGAGAAAAGACTGTCAGCCTTTCTCTTCAGGAGAGGACGAGCTGTTATTTCACGTAGGGAGGTGGAGGGAACATTCTCAGAAGAGGTTGAGGAAAAAGGGACTTGCTTACTTCTGTGCTAAACTGGTAAAGCCCTTGAGAGCAAGGAATGTATAATTCATCACTGTGCCTGTCTCAATCTTTGCAAGTAATAGGTTGTCAATAAATGTTGAATCAATTAATTTATACTCCCAGCAATATTTGAGAATTTACTGTAAGAAGGAATTTCACTAATGATCATTTATTCAACTCATAGTTTTTGAGGGCTGTAGGTATTGCAGATTTGATGGTGAGCAAGATAGATGTGATTTTCTGCTCTCATGGAACAAATATTATAGTGAGGGCAACAACAAGAAGAAAGCAAACAGACAAAATGAAAACAAGTTGTAACAGGTCTCTGAAGGAAACAAGCAAGGCTGAAGTAGAAAATTTAAAAAACAGCCTACTTTATGATGATCCAAAAAAGTCTCTGAGTGGGTAACATTTAAGCTGAGTCCTAAAGAAAATGAAGACACCACCTGTGCTTTTCAGGAACAGAGAATGACATGTGAAAAGACTGAATTGGGACAGAGCTCTTTTAGAAGAACTGAAATATCACAGTGAAGTTAGTGGCCTTAAGTGAGTCTGGAGAGGCAAGCAGAGGCTGGATAATGCAGGGACTCAAAGCCACATCAAGGAGTTTGGATTTAATTTTTTGTCAAATGAGAAGCCATTGGGGGGTTTAAACGGAAGAATGTTATATTCTTATTTATATTTACATATACTCTGCAATCTGTGTAGAGAGAATAGAGAGAAAAGAATAAAAGCAGAGAGGATGGATTAAAGGTTCTAATAGTCAAGATGAGATATGAACTACGATATAGAGAGAGGTGGATGAGTTCAACATATGTTTTGGAATTAGAGTTGATAGCATTTGCATATGATAGATTGAAAATTGAGAATGAGGGATATGCTGACTCTTAGGTATTTGGCTTGTGTACCTACATAGTTGGTGGTGGGAGAGGAATAGATTTTTGGAGGAAAAAAAATACAAGTTCTGTTAGATGTCTGGGAGACATCCAAGTGGAGATGTAAAGTAGATAGTACGTAAGTTGAGTTCAGAGAAGAGGTCAGAACTAAAGATATCAATCGATATTCATCAACATAAGTGTAGTATTTGAACCATGGGAATTGATGTGATCATCTGGTTGCCCAGATGTGTAGAAAAAGGACATGAGAGGGGCTTCCCTGGTGGCGCAGTGGTTGAGAGTCTGCCTGCCGATGCAGGGGACACGGGTTCGTGCCCCGGTCTGGGAAGATCCCGTGTGCCGCGGAGCGGCTGGGCCCGTGGGCCATGGCCGCTGAGCCTGCGCGTCCGGAGCCTGTGCTCCGCAGCGGGAGAGGCCACAACAGTGAGAGGCCCGCGTACCGCTAAAAAAAAAAAAAAAAAAAAAGGACATGAGAGATGAGGTTGTGAATGTCCTTTGTGAAAAGTAGGGACTTCCCTGGTGGTCCAGTGGATAAGACTCCAAGCTCCCAATGCAGGGGACCTGGGTTCGATCCCTGGTTGGGGAAGCAGATCCTGTATGCATGCTGCAACTAAGAGTTCGCATGCCACAACTAGGATCCCACCTGCCGCAGCTAAGACCCAGCGCAGCCAAAAATAAATAAATTAAAAATAAATATTAAAAAAAGGTAAAGTGCTGTAAAATGCAGGAAGTGGTTATTTTGTTTCACTTGTTCCTTATTTGAATTTTTATAAATCCACATATTATTCATGCTTAAAAATAATGCTTCTCCCAGTGATTTCTGTTTATTTTGGGCTGGCTAGAATGACTTATGTAGGACTCACTGTCTTCTGATGAGAGACCAAAACTAGTCTTTGTATTCATTCTTTGACACTTTGCCACCCAGATTTTTGGTCAGGTTGAATTGGATTTAACAAAAGCTAGTCCATTGTTGCTTTGAGTTGCTGGTATGGTCTCTTTACACCCATTGTTTTTCAGTAGTATACAGCTGTACTGTCTTTTGAAATTCTTCTGTCTACTTAAAGTCCCTTTAATCTTTCAATTCTGATAATCTCCAAAGCAAATGTATTCTTGTATTCAGAGTTTGAAAGCTTTCTTTAGAATACTGTTCTTAGAGTGTTCCTAGGTCTTTGCCTGCTAACTGTGTTATCAATTTATAAGGGTTTGTTATGGAACAAGCATGAGGTGTTAGCATGTTTGCAGAATGGAGCATTCCAACTTTTACTAGAATATAAGCTGTTTAGAGGGCAGGAGCCCTGTATGATTTTTGTAAACCCAGATATCTGAGCCTATTGTTCTATACTTAGAAGGCATTCAGTACATGATTATTAAATTATTAAATGAGTTAGGATTTATACTGAGCTTAGGGTTTATACTGTTCATTCTCTAAGGGAACTGCTCAGATGGCTGCTTGTGTTTTCTTGGGCTCCTCCCCACCAGCTCTAACAGTGAGGACTGATCAGATGACTTGCTTTTCTCTACCCTCTATACCCAGCTCCTTTTTAAAGTTTCTTTATTACTGAGTTGCTCTTGACTCTCCAGACAGCTTCTGATTGCTATTTCCTTTGTCAGTTTGGATTGCTGTCGATCACTGTCGCTCCTCTTTATTTTTTCATTCTTGTCTTTTCCTTTTACTGTTTGTTTCCACCCTGTTTTCCTTTGTATTGTGAAATACACAAGTCTTTTTTAGACATCACAATCCTGTCGTCGGAAGGTTTTAGTCTCCTTCCCTGCAAGCCGGTCACATGATGTAAACATATGTGTCAAAGCACAGGCTCTGCTGGTTGTATTCAGTTGGAACTCTGGTCATAGGAGTTGCTGTTCCATTATTGGCAGGGTGGTTGGGGTGGTGGTGGAGGAACTGAAAGGATGTAGGACTAGTTCCCCTTCTGGTTCCTCAGATCTCTTGAAAATGGAGTATTAGAAGGCTGAGTTCTAAAGAGCTGAAGTTTTGTGTGTGAATATGTCAAATATACTTGCATGGCAAATTACCCAGAAAATTATGTGCTTTATAACGCTTATTTATTTTTATGTTCACTAGTACTGAGTTGTTAATCATTTCTTAAATTTTTAGAGAGACTAAAACTAAAAAGATTTTGAGTGGTTTATTTGAAAGAATAAAATCTATTCCTTTGTCTCCTTTTCACTACCTAGACTTCTGTATCTGTTTGCCTTTATACACAGTATTCTTTTTGTGATTGCCACCTTCTCTCTACTTCATCATGGTCTTCGACACCGCCTTTTCATGGAAAGTTGCAAAAAGTAGTACAGAGAGGTCCCATATACCCTTCATCCAGTTGTCCCTAATTGTTGTAACACCTCGTATTCTTATAGTACAAGAGCAAAATCAGGAAATTGACATTGGCACAATTCACACACTTTATTCAAATGTCATCAGATTTATAGATACTTATTTGTGTGTATATGTGTTGTTCTGTGCATATGCAGTGTTTTCATGTGTGGATTCGTGTAGCTATAACCATAATTAAGATAAAGAACTGTTCCATCCCAAAGATCCTTCATGCTACTCCTTTATATTCATACTCACTCCCCTCTTTATTGATTTATTCTTTGGTTATTCTCTGTATCACAGGACCTTGTGATTAACTGAGAAAAAGATTGGCATTTTGTTTTAGAGGATGTCTGTCTATTTTTACCTTTTCCACATTGTACTATAACCATTTACAATAAGCCTGATACTATTTAAAGCTTCAGTTCATTTTGTGCACTATAGAATCATAGACTCTCAAAGTCATATAATCCAGCACCTCCTCCCACCACATAACGCCTGCTAACATGAAACTAAAAGTTTCATGTGAAGCAACTCTTGATACTTGTTTATTAACCTGTGAATTTCCCTAATAACCAGGACCTCTTCTTTCTCCCCCCTCCCCACTACCTGGTATACTTTGGTGTTAGATTACCTATGTGTTAACTTTTGCTAGATTATGCTGCACTAAGAAACAACCCAAAATATGAGTAGCTTATAATAACAAAGGTTTGTTTATTGCTCACATTATAGGTTCCCTAGTAATCAGCTATGGTTCTACTCCACGATTCTTTTTCATTTCAGGATCCAGGCCGAAGGAGCACCCCCTATTTGTGATTTACTGTTCTCTTGGCAGAGAGAAAAGAGCAAGAGCTGGTGGAAACACACAATAGCTCTTAAAGCTTCTACTTGGAACTGGAACGTTCTCATATTTCATTGGCCAAAGTAAGTCACATGGCCAAGCCAACAGTAGGGTATCCACAGAGAGGCACTACAAGTCACATGGCAACAGGCAGGACTGTTAATACTCTTGTAAGAGGAGAATAAATGATTGAGGATTATAATACAACCTATGAGACCTTAGGATGGTATAACTTTTTTTCTTAGTAAAAAAAATTTTTTTCTGCCCTGGGGCAGGCATGTAGCATCTTAGTTCCCCGACCAGGGATTGAACCCTCACCTTGCATTGGAAGCACAAGAGTCTTAACCACTAGACCACCAGGGAAGTCTCCTTAGTAAAATTTGCTATACTTGATTTTTTTCTTAATAAAAATAGCAGCGCCACCCTTTTCTTTTCTTTCTTTTTTTTTTTTTTTTGGTTTTCACTGCATTAGTTAGGATCGCAGTGGCTTAAACAAGAGAGAATTTATCTCTCTCAAGTATCTGTCCAAGTAAGATAAGTGGTATAGGGCTGATATGGCAGCTTCATGATAGTGTCAGAGACTTAAGCCCTTTTCTCTATTGCTCTTTTATTCTCAACCATGTTTGCCATCTCTCAGTCTGGGTAGCTGCTCCATGTTTCACCACCAAATGGGCCTTCTGGACAGCTGGAAGAAGGACCATGAGGTAGAACGCATTCTCCTTCCCTGTAGGTGCACAACCTGGGAGTTGGGCACATTATTTCCTTTCACATTTCATTGAGGGGAACTGGGATTGCAAGAGAGGATGAGAAATATAGCTTTAGGTAGATGTCCAACATGTTCGAGTAAGATTTAGGGGTATTATTACTAAAGAAAGAAGAGAGTAAAGGATATTAGGGAACAATTAGCTATCTCTCTTTAATTCAGTTAATTTAACTCATACGAAAGCTATGAAGAATAGGTGTTGTTAGCACTTTACAGATAAGGATGCAGGCTTTGCAAAGAGGCGAAATAAGTTGTTCAAGATCATACACCTAAGAAGTAGTGGAATGGGCTTTGAATTTAGGCCTGATACCAAAATGTGAGCGTTTTTTTTTTTTACAAAACTATATTGGCATTCCAACATCTCTTATTTTCAAGCACCTAACATTTTTTTCAGAGTAGTAATAAATAACTATTGACTCTTTAGAAGAAATTCTTCTTACATTTATGAATATTTTACTTTATGACAACTGATAGGTGTTTATGATCTAGCCAATGAATAATTGCTTTAAATTATAATAGTGTTAGAATTTTTAAAAGTGAGATTTTGATTTTGATAACTTTAGTTTAAAAGTTTTCCTTTAGAAATTAATTTAGTTACTAAAAATTTATATGTAACTTTGCATACTGATGTCAGTATTTTGGATTTTTACATTTTTTCCCAAACTGAAAATAGCTTTATTGTTTTATTCTAATTATAAAAGTAGGAAGTGCTTATTATAAAAAAATTTTCAGAGAACACAGAAGAGTATAAAGAAGAATGTAAAAATCATTTATAATTCCATTATACAGAGATAATTACTGTTATCATTTTAGCTGTGCCTCTCAAAATTTTTCTCTGCACATTCATTACGTGTGATTTCTTTAATCTAAAATGATCATATTTCAGTTAGAAAAAAAAAGCCAATTTTACCAAGATACACCAAACACACTCTCTTTGATCATCTTACTTGAAGAGTAAATTGGCAATTTGGATGCCTTTTCCATTCTCACTTAGCTGTATCGTATTAGTATAGTTAATTAGCACAGGCTGTACTTAGTCACTTAGTGAGCTAATGCCTTCTCAAATGTATTTATGTAGTAACCAGTGAGTCTATAATGTGATGATTAATAAGATACAGTTTGGAGTTCAGAATTTCTTACTATTTATGAATTTTTTTCTGGGTACTAAAAATTCAACTGAATTGTCTTTAAATAACTCTTTGTTATTGATGGAATGTATTTCATTTGCTTTCTCTAGCAAAGTATTTATACCCTTTTCTGGGAGTAGGGTGACTATGTAAGTTTTTATTCAAACTGGGACATGTTTGAGAATGAAAGGGACATTACAAATATTTAAAGTTTTATGTTTTTTGACTTTTTTTTTTTGGCCATCAAAATGGTTTTATTACATTGGTAGATCAGTAAAATAGTTCTGTTTTCAAAAATAAAATTTTATAAAACATTTGTTCTATAGTACAACAAAATAAAGTCTTTACATTGATTATGAGAATATTTAAAAACAAAAGCAGAGTAGTTATTCTGGGTAATAGTCATATTTTTTGTCAGCTTCTTAGACATATCTGTCTATAATATTGTGTCAGTAATACTTTTCTGAACAATGTCATTATTTTCCAATGTAGTTTAACTAGTTTTAATTTTTTTCATAAAATTATCTGCAGCATTTTTCAAAGTTACATTTTATGGTGTGTAGTTGTTAACCCTTACAGTTGACTCTCCTCTGTAACCATTGCTATATATATATATATTTTGGCCATGCTGCTTGGCTTGTGGGATCTTAGTTTCCTGACCAGGGACTGAACCCGGGCCTACGGCAGTGAAAGCACCAAGTCGTAACCACTGGACCACCAGGAAATTCCCAGCAGTGCTATCTTTAATTGCTAACATACTCTATATGTTGTGAACTACTTGGCTACCTCAGGAACAATTTTGCTAAATGGAGAATATTGTTAATTCTAATTTTTTTCTTATTGAAAACTGTAAATTTATCAGCCCCAGTATTTTCACAGGCATTGTCTTTTCGCCTCTATTAAAGGTACTCTTTGACAAATTTTTAATAAGACAAATCTTGTCATATAATTTGTCCCTATTTATGATTATTTGACATGTTCCACTAAATTTAGTTGCTGTGAAATCATAGACTCTCTGTAATTTCATGTCATTCCAGTACAGAATATACATTTATCCAGTTAAAAATAGGAAGACTTTTGATGGAACTTCTAGAATTCATTACAAAGTATAATGATAGAATTTCAAAATTAAATCTTGTATTCTGTTTGAACTCTCATCATTTAATTTGTTTAGTACTTCCCTTGCTTTTGAGGGATATGTTTCAATGTCTTGGCAAACTTTCTTTGTAATAATTGATATTTTCTAAAAGCTTCAATAGCTGAAGTTTTTTTTTTGGATTTTTATTCATTAACTTTAATCTTTGATTAAAAATTTCCCACTGATTTTGAACAATATGCAACCAGTCATTAGATGACTTGTTTTCAAAAAGATTCAATACTGAGACGCTTAAGTTGGATCTATAAAGTCAGTCTTTCAAAGATTCCAGCCTTTAAAATCTGATGACAGGTTGCAAGTAGGGAACACATATTGCCATGTTTAAGTATTTTTTTTGTTTTCAATACCATTTTTATACTTAAAATTTAAACCAGGGATATGTGAAAACATTTGTAAATTTTGGCATTTGCAGCTAACTCATTAACAGTGATGCCACTATAGCTCTATGATAAATAGAAGTAGCCTTAAAATTTTTATGCAAATTGTCTGTCTATCCATTTTCTAGAGAAATGAAAATTTAGTACTTAATTTTGTATTAAACATATAATTTCTTCTCTTTAGCTCATTGTTCCTGAAAGCGTTTACTGGATTAAAAAAAGAAAAAAAGATTGTCAAACAAAATAAATAAACAGTTGTAGAATTATACCATGAAATAAATGACAAAACCACCTCGAGTTTTTAGACTGTTGACTCCTCACACATACTTCATTTGCGCCTAACCTGTAATTTCTCACTTACTTGGCTGGCTAGTGGCCTGATGGATCTTGCAAGTCATTGCACGTGTCACTGTACTGACTGGCACATCAGCCAGTAGCACCAGGAGCCAGCAGAAGCACCAGTGTAAAATATTTCTTGCGCAGTCTTGAACGGATGTAAGGAGTTACCTGTCCATGGTTGCTTGTGTCTGAGGATACTTTTCACTGAGTCTTTTGCATGGTGTCCTTGAAAAGGTTTTAGTTATGTTTTATCTGTAAAGAGTCAGGAAAAAAGTGGAATTATCGTTAGTCCTCTACAATTTCATCACTTGTTCAGTGGTTAGAGCACTTAGACACTACTAGCTTGGCCAGAAGTTAGATGTATATAGTAGAGGTGTACTAAATTCATCCTGGTTTATTTTAGTGTAGTGATTAATAAAAAATAGTTCATTTAAGAAAGTGAGAAATCTGAGACAAGTGGTAAACTGGATGGGATGCTGAGACAACAGATTGTACTGTCCTGAGCAAACCAGGGCATATGGGAAACAGCATGGTAATGTGAAAGAGGATGGAGCTTAGAGTGAGACAGTCCTGCATTTAAGTCCAGTCTCCGCCATTTAAAAGCTTGGACCTCTCTAAGACTAGGTGTATTAGGGTTCTCCAGAAAAACAGAACCAGCAGGACAGACACACACACACACTGATTGATTGATTTTAAGGAATTGGCTCATGTGATTGTGGAGGCTGGCAAGTCCTAAATCCGCAGGGCAGGCTGGAGACCTAGGGAAGAGTTGATGTTGCAGCTGAGTCTGAAGGCGTTCTGGAGGCAGAATTCCTTCTTTCTTTGGGGGGTCTCAGTCATTTCTCTCTTAGGGCTTTCAACTGGCTGGATGAGGCCTACCCACATTATAGAGGATAATCTGCTTTACTCAAAGTTTATGGCTTTAAATGTTAACCACATCTTAAAAAAATACCTTTACAGTAACATGTAGACTGGTGTTTGACCAAACAACTGGGTAGTTAATGGCTCTTGAATCTGTCCCCTTTTCCATCCTTGTTTTCTTTACTTTTAGCATGGCAGTTGAACAAGTTGTCTTCTATAACACTTTATAATCTTATCTGTAATCCTTATCACCATTCAGAACTCCTTACTATTCTCTTCAAACATAACTGAGGTTTCTGTTGATTGCATGCATTTTTGCATGCTGTTACCTTTGTATAGAATCACCCTCTCCCCTTCTCCCTTACACCTCAAATTTCTCTACTGATGTCAACCCTATGAAGCCTTCCTGGACTTCCTTCCTGGTTCCAGAACACTCTTCACATTCATGTACAGGCGAACCTGAGCCTTCAAACATCATACTCCTAAGCTGCCTTTCAGATGAGATAATATATCTGTTCATCAGCTGACCAAGGAACCCTTTGAACTGTGGTATGAATTGAATAGCACTCCCTTCCTGCAAGCATTTCAGAACTGATATCGATATCATCTTTTTGTTCATTAGTTTGTGTATTCATTTGATTATTTTACTGGAGTGGTTTTTGAATTGTATTCATAGGTACCTTGGGCACTTGGGTAGAGGATGAATGCTTAAGGCTTTGGGCTTTTCAGTTCGTCTTTAGCCAAATCATTTCACCCCTAATTTGTTATATGTTGGGTTTCTGAGTAAAATTTTACATGAGGAAAAGAGTTCTGATGTCAAAAATAATTTCAAAATTCTTGTTTTATTTCTTGTCTGCCTGATTATTGGTAATCCATGTGGCTGCCTTTATTCAATTTCCCTTCCTGCCCCCAGAAAGAAACAATGCCAAACTTTTTGAAATCAAGGATATTTTAATCGTATTTATCTTTATTTCATATATCTGTTGGATGAATGCAAATATATTAATAGAAGTCATTGAATAGCATTTAATTTCTAATTATTTATTTATTTTAGTTATCAAGTGGGAATCCTCTATATGAAAAATACTATAGACAGGTAAGATGTTTGTTTCTTTGTCTTCTTAGATTGAACGTAAAATATACTTTCAACTCCTGATTGTATATATGCAGATTACCATCCAGCTGAATAAATTTGACATTTCTTGTTTTCATTTTCTTGTGCTTTAATCTCCTGCTTTGATTAATGCTTTTAACAAGCTCCCAGAAAAATGAAGGAAAGATAATTAAGCCCAAACACTTAATTGTCTTAAATATCTATCTTAAAAATCCATGTGGCATTAGATATATTCATCCAGATATAAACATCCAAATTAATTTATAAGCTAAATAGAAATGACTTTTATGTTGTTTTTAAGACTTATTAAAGTTTAATTTTCATGAAGTTAAAACCATGACTCTCATACAAATATATAAAATGAACGTGTGTCAAGGATTTTTTTCAACTCATTAATTATTGGGAGAACCAGTGAGATGTAAAAATGGGAATATGAGTTACAGAGATTTATATTCTCTATCAGAGAAAATTAATTTCATTGGTATGGATAGGAATCATTTGCATGGCTATCAGGTTTATATAATTTAACCTCTACCCCTACAGAGTGTAAAGTAGCCGAGTTGATAGAAAGTCAAAGGTGCTAACCATAGATCAGATTATCTAATCTCCTGAAAGTGTAGACAGTCTTATTTGCCCATTTCCAAATATCAGATCATTTTTCTTGATAATCTCTTCACCTTGTGATCATAATTACAGAAAAGGCTGGTCTCCTTATACAAATAAACTGGGTAATCTACATATTGCAGCAAGTGTTAATGAACCACTATAGGTCTCCTTGTGTGACTTGCAAATCTAAAGCCATACACTTACTATTTAACAACTTCTAAGGCCAGCTGATTAATTTCTGCTTGAAATTTCTAAAGAATCTCAGATTGTGCTTTTTAAAGCCTCTGTTATTTATTCTTCTGTTTTAAGGCTAGGATCCAAACTTTAGAAATTCTCTTCTTCATATTTCACATGCAGTATAAATTTGAGTGCATTTACCTCATCTTGAGGTTTCCCATGGCTGCTAAGTTTTCTAGCCTGCTAAGTGACCTTGCTTTACTGCTTGAGTGACTGGGATCTTACAAACCATGTTGCAGGCCAGTCTTCTTGTGGAGTCTTTGTAGACATTGGTTGTACATAAAGGCAATCCCTGATCCTTAATAGCGGCTTGTTCTATCTGAATAAAAGAGAATCATTCTCAAATATGGCCTTGTTTTTGTACAATTGGTTTACTCAACTATAACCTGATAAAAAGGAGAATAAATTGTTATTTAACTTATTTGATAACTATATGGCCATACAAAGTAAGGACATTCAGTTAAAGGATTTGTTTTTGATTTCTGAAGGGTCAGTGAGAATCAAATACCACTGAAAACTTTCATTCAGTTTACAAAAGCAGAGCCTACTAAATTGAGGGATGGATATAGAGTAAGAAAGGGCTTTTCCACATATCCATTAGAAAATAGAATAGTAAAAATACCAACAATATTCCACGTAAATAATCATAATTGAATTTTCCTTAACACTTCATTCAGCCCTGCGTACTTAATTCTTGTTTCCCTGCCTCTTGGGTCAGGAGTCTGCTTTCAAGAGATATATCTACTTCCAGAATGCAGTCCTGGAATTTTGACTTGGTCTACCAGTACAGTCTGAAAGTTGTCTAAGTGATGTCAGCCCAGAAATCTTTATCCAAAAGTCTACATTTTGAAGTGTTAATAGTTCAGAGTATGTGGTATCGTACTTTCCATGAGGCTCTGAGACTGTCTTTCTTTGTCAACAACACAGATTGTGGCCTTTAGCTTATGGCAGAGCCTTTAGGCAGGCATCAGAGTACAACAGAAACTGCCTGTAGATGACAAAGACTAAATGGCTGTGTTTAATTATTATAATAACCAAAAGAATGGAAGATAGTAAAATTATTTATTGGAATACACTACATAAATATGTCATAAGAGCTTAATCTGGGTTTGCCTTTCTCCTCAGTGCCTCTGTTTCTAGGCTATGGAGGGGTAGTTGTTCCTTTTTTTATCCCACCCTGGTCAAGGGATAGGCAAAGAAAAGGAGTTGTGGAGAATTCTAGAGACAGAGTTCCCAACCCTTTCTGTACCTCCTTGTTACCCCAAATTTGGATTGAGCAATTCTTTCCTTTTTGCTGAGTGCCTGATTTATCCCATGTTCTAGCACTTGAAAGAAAGTATTTCTCTTTTGCTTCTTTGCTGAGATTGGTCTGTCTGGAATGCTTTGTATATGTTTTAGCAAACAATCTTTTAACTAAAGTGGAAAAACAGCTAGCTCACAAATATCCTTGTATCATGTTACTATTCCCATGACTTTTAAAAATTTACTTTTCACTTTTACAAATAGAACTTTAGGAAATCTCTACGGAAGTGAGAGTCGTTATTTTTTTTGAACTGTTTTTTTTGTTCTTGGTGACCTCATTCTGTCTTAAAGGAAAGTCCCCATCAGTTAAAATGATGTGTTTCCCTTAATGTGCTTTAGGAACTTAGCAGTTTTTAAAATTTCTTTAAGTTTATAATGCAGTCACTGCTGGTTTTAGAACTGATATTGCTTTGATTTTTAAAAAAAGTGTTGCAGTTTCTTAAGAGTAAGTATAAAAGCAGAAGTTAATTATTTAAAGATATTTGAAAAAAAAAACCAGATAACTGTGCAACTATTCCCATTTATCAGAAGACCTCTCCAGGAACTATTGCCCTTTTCCTCTTTTGCCATTTAAGTTTATTGGAATTTAAATGGCAGCTATAGAAGACTTGGAATCAGAAGACATGTATTAATGTTATGACTCCACTAATCTGTTCTACTTCCTCTGAGCTTCAGGGTTTTGTTTTTGTGTGTTCTTGTTTGTTTTTGTTTTTTAATTTGGCTGCACTCTGTAGCTTGTGGGATCTATGTTCCCTGACCAGGGATTGAACCCGGGCCCTGGCAGTGAAAGCACTGAGTCCTAGCCACTGGACTGCCAGGGAATTCCCTGAGCTTCAGTTTTATCATGTGTGTAATGGGCATGATAAAAAAACACTTTGTAGATTGACAGTGCTGTCTAGATGGTACTCTTCTCATATGGGTCTCCAATATTCCATGGCCTTTGTTAGTCAAAGGATTCCTGTTCCCTTTTTGAAAAAGTCAGTTCCCAAATTACAGGGAGAAAGGCAGGTAAATAATCATAATTTTGTCTTTATGTTTGTTGTCAGCTTATGGTTTGTATCTTTTCAGGTTGATACAGGCAATACTGGAAGGGTATTGGCTTCTGATGCTGCTGTATTCCTGAAAAAATCAGGACTTCCAGACCTGATACTTGGAAAGGTAGTATTTGTTCATTGTAACTAGATATAATGAATATTTATTAGTGTAGATAAATTGGGTGCAAATTCAGAAAGATAACCATTACAAAACTTAGAAGTTAGAACTGTCATGGAAGCAGTTACAGTAATGCAGTGGAGGGAATTTCTGGTGTAGTGATTTACCCTCTTGAAAAATAAGGTGTTTTTCAGATTTTTAGAAAACAAATTACTTTTTAGTAGGATGAAATGAGGAAGTAATAGTACATTTGAGTGATGTGGGGAGAAACAATGCAGACTGGGAACCTTGCCACCCACTCACAATTGGCTCTTTCCCTACTTCCTCTATTAGAACTGTCTCTATGTTTAATATGTGGTAAATAGAGTAGGGGATGAGAGGCTTAGGAAGGAGCACAAAGAGGTGGAAAAGTCCCTCTCTTGGCTTGATCTCCTTACAAATCCTTATATATGATATTGATATGTATTCAAACCCTGAACAATAATCATTATTAATAATTTAATTATTCACAAATAAACATTAACTATTTCAGCAAATCCTTATATATGATATTGATATGTATTCAAACCCTGAACAATAATCATTATTAATAATTTAATTATTCACAAATAAACATTAACTATTTCAGCTTACCCATAAGAAAGAATGTCATCTTAATAAGGATCTAAAATCAAGGTAGCATGTTCTAGTAGAAAGAGTATTGGACTTGGAGTTGGAATCTGGGTTAATAAAAAAGTCATTGGACTGGAAGTTAGAATATGGTCTTCAGTTCTTTCCCTGATGCCTTGGATGTTCTTGAGTAAGTCACTTAACCTCACTGGACCTTAGTATCTTTGTGTAGGGTTGCACTAAGTGATCTTTAAGGTTTCTTTCCACTTTTAATTCTGTGATTCTTAAATCTGACTACCAAAGAGCATGAGGTTGTAAATTGCAGGGATTTAATTTATCTTTAAGGTGATTTTTGTTAAAATATAGGTTGATACTTTTTTTTTTCTAAATTTCAGATCTGGGATTTAGCTGACACAGATGGCAAAGGTATCCTGAACAAACAAGTAAGATTCAGAGATTGACATGAAAAATTTTTGAGTAATTCAGAATAAAAAATAGCCAGCAATTTTTTGTATTTTTAAACTAAAAATTGGTTTTTACCAAAATGAGGGTTTTGCAAGGGCAAGTGTTAGAACAGTGAAAATATTTCCAATCAATAGGCATTAAAATACCTAATTCCCAAAGGTTAGTGTTAGTTTGGTGACATTTAGTTCTCCTGGAGTGTTGTAGTCTGTTTGGGCTGCTGTAACGAAATACCACAAACTGGTTGGCTTGTAAACAGCATAAATTTATTGCTCACAGTTCTGGAGGCTGGAAGTCTTAGATAGGGTGCCAGCATGGTTCTAGTGAGAGCTTTCTTCTAGGTTGCAGACTGCTTCTTTATTCTTACATGGCAGAATGTGCTAGTGATTTCTCTGAATGCTTTTTTGTAAGGCACTTATCCCATTCATGAGGGCTCCATCCTGATGGTTTATGCACTTTCCAGAGGCTCTACCTCCTAATGGCTCTACTATTATTTTTGGGATTTTGAATTTCAATATATGAATTTGGGGGGGACACATTCAAACAATAACATGGGATTTATTTTTCTTAGTTATTCAGGGAGACTTTGCTCTTTGTATCTTATTAAGTTTCTTATACAGGGTTATAAATGAAAGTGGATTTTATTTTATTACTTTTCTTTAAATTTATTTATTTATTTATTTATTTTTGGCTGTGTTGGGTCTTCGTTGCTGTGTGCGGGCTTTCTCTAGTTGTGGCGAGCAGGGGCTACTCTTCATTGCGGTGCACAGGCATCTCATTGCATTGGCTTCTCTTGTGGAGCACGGGCTCTAGGCACACGGTCTTCAGTAGTTGTGGCACGCGGGCTCAGTAGTTGTGGCTCGCGGGCTCTAGAGTGCAGGCTCGGTAGTTGTGGCACACGGGCTCAGTTGCTCCGTGGCATATGGGTCTTCCTGGACCAGGGCTCGAACCCGTGTCCCTTGCATTGCATTGGCAGGCATATTCTTAACCACTGCACTACCAGGGAAGTCCAAAAGTGGATTTTATTATTCATGTGTTAAGATGGTATTGTGTATTTGAAGGGAAGCTCTTGGCTAATCAAACCTGAGTACAGTGTATTCTGGTCTAGGTCTTATCTCTGACATATAAACCAAAAAATGGTTTACAAGCCTGAAGTAAACCTTAGACCAGAAATATGTGAAAGTGGTTATGGGCATTGGACACCATCAGAGAACTTTAAAGTTCTGCTTGTTGGGGATGGATTTCAGAGTTCTATAGGATTAAATTCAAAGCTTAAATTAATCTATAGGATTAAATTCAAAGATTAAATTCATGCTAATACATTGGCTGAGCACTACTACTCAAAGTTAATTTTCCCTATGGGGATAGCTGAAGCTAACTCAGAAAAGGGATGGGAAAAATTAGATGAGGGGGTCAGAATACCCAGTCTCTTATTTAAGATTCCAAGGTTAGATTGTGGTCCCCATTGGACCCCTGGGCAGAAGGGCCAGTTTGGTACATTGGAGACATTGGAAAACTAAATTCGCATGGGCATCCAGGGTGCTCTGTACTCAGTCAGCAAATATTTGTTGAGTACCTGTTTTTAGCCAGGTTTTGGCAATACAGAGGTGAACGTGACAGGATGTGGTCCTTATCTTCATGAACTTACAGTAAAATAAATTCTTCACTGCTGTTCCTAGACTTTGGGTGTTTAGTTTGAGTTCTTTGTTATATCCAGGTGGCTGGATTTATGGATTTGCAGTTATAAACTTTGATGTTTGCATTGGAGGAATAGATTTTTAAATTAACATATGAAATTAAGAAAATAAACCTATACTTACTGAGTTTCTATGTGCCAAAAATGATAGTGTTTTCTTCCTATAGTGTGGTTTTAATTTTGTTCCTTATAATACATTGCAAGGTAGATATTAGCCCCCCTTTTAAAGAGTTTTTTTAAACTTGCCCAAGGCCTCACAACCAGTAGCAGAACTAGAATTCAGTGCAATACTATTTCACTTCAGAGCCCATCCATACTGTGGGAGTGGACCTGATTACCTAAGAGTAATTGACTCTGATTAGAATGAGAAGAGAAAAAGGGTTATTTAGAGTTCAGCATTTAAAGGATGGTAGGAGACATTGATTTCAGCAGAAGATACTTGAAAGGTCAGAGGAGAACTAGGAGAGCTTTATGAAACTATGCCGGTAGAGAAGAGCATCAGGGAGGATCATACAGTCCAGGCTGCCAAAAGAACAAGTAGGCGGTGTTTCCCTGGTGGCGCAGTGGTTAAGAATCTGCCTGCCAATGCAGGGGACATGGGTTCGAGCCCTGGTCCAGGAAGAGCCCACATGCTGTGGAGCAACTAAGCCCGTGTGCCACAACTACGGAGCCTGCACTCTAGAGCCTGGGAGCCAAAACTACTGAGCCCATGTGACACAACTACGGAGCCCACACGCCACAACTACTGAAGCCTGTGCGCCTATAGCCCGTGCTCTGCAGCAAGAGAAGACACTGCAATGAGAAGCCCGTGCACCGCAATGAAGAGTAGCCCCTGCTCGCCGCAACTAGAGAAAGCCCACGCACAGCAATGAAGACCCAGTGCAGCCAAAAATAAATAAATTTAAAAAATAAATTTAAAAAAATTAAAAAATAAAAGAACAAGTAGGATGAAGCTTTTTAAAAAAAATTTATTTTAGAGTCCTGTATTTGGTAGCTAGGAGTTTATTTGTGACATAGGCAGTTGTTTCTCTAGCTAATGGTAGGAGTTAAAATCAGATTGCATAGAAGCTTGTGTGGTGAATGAAAAGAGAAGGGGTGATCTTGAAATAGCATTTTTTCAAGAAATTCATTAGTGAAGGCAAGGTATTGTATAAACAGACAACGTGTAAGTTTCTAGGAATAGGTTAAGTATTGAGTAAGAAGAAAGTATTGAGTAGAAAAAAGAAAGTAGAAAGAAGAAAGTATTGAGTAGGTGAGAACAGATGTGAGAAAAGCAGTAAAGGGTTGATTGCATCAGCAGCTGTACTGGAGTATTGACAAGTTGCAAGTAATCATAACTGGAGTAAAGGGTTTTGTTATGCTTATTCTCAGACCTGATTTTAACTCAGAACAGCTGAAAACAAGTTGCTTCAGTGTCATTCCACTAATTAAATTTTGGACCGAGGCTTCAAATGCCAAAAACCCAAGGACCTTTGGGAGAGATTTACAAATATTTTGAAGTCAAGCAGTTATATAATTGTTTTAGATGTTGCATAGTTATTCTTTGTAGCTTTTCTGGAATAACAGTGACTGAGTTACTTGAATGATTGGTCTAGTGTTAAAATTTATAATCTTAAATCCAGAGATGCCTTTTGATAACGTTTTATTTATTTTCTTCTAGGTGCTATTTTCTTCTAGACTTTTTTTCAAGATTCTTTTTCTCACTTAAATTATAAAAATCATTTAACGTCTTTAAATATTCTTTGAAACATGATTATTAATTTTGGTATATTTCCAAATATATATATTTATCAGTATATCAGTTTATTTAATTATTTTCCCATTTATATTAATATTTTTTGCTATTTATAATATTAGGAATATCTTTGTACATAGATCTCTTCTTGATTTTAGGGCAAGTGTTTTTTTTTTTTTTTTTTTTTTTTTTTGCTGTACGCGGGCCTCTCACTTTTGTGGCCTCTCCCGTTGCGGAGCACAGGCTCCGGACACGCAGGCTCAGCGGCCATGGCTCACAGGTCTAGCCGCTCCGCGGCATGTGGGATCTTCCCGGACCGGGGCACAAACCCGTGTCCCCTGCATCGGCAGGCAAACTGTCAACCACTGCGCCACCAGGGAAGCCCTAGAGCAAGTTTTTCAAGCAAATGTGCCGTTATATTCGCTGCAACATAAAAATCTTGGAGTAGTTGTGAATTGTTTTATATTTTCAGATTAAAGGTATGTGTGTAGATAGATGGATGAATGGATGAATGGTTAGATAGATAATGCTCTTAACATTCATACTTTTCTTTCTCAGGAATTCTTTGTTGCTTTGCGTCTTGTGGCATGTGCCCAGAATGGATTGGAGGTTTCACTGAGTAGTTTGAACCTGGCTGTTCCTCCACCAAGATTTGTAAGAAATGCTTTTAAATTTAAATTGTATTTTTAAAAATGATACCACATGATTTGAAAATTAAAATTTACTATATTAAAAAATTTTTCCCTCAACCCCTATCACTCAGCTACCCGATTTTCTTTCTTATGGCCACTGCTGTTATTAGTTTCTTGTGTATCTTCTAGTTATTTTATGTGTATATAAAGACATATAAATACCTATACCCTCAGTTTACATTAATTGTAGCATACTATACACATGATTCTATGCCTTTTTAAATAACTTGATATGTTTTGGAGATCTTTACATAAAAGCTTCCTCATTCTTTTTTACAGCTGGATAGTATTTCCGTGCTTCTGTTTACCTTAATTTATTTAACTTCCTATTGGTAGGCTTTTAGCTTGCTTCCAGTCTTTTATTATTTAAAACATGCTGCGATGAATAATAACCTTGAATCTGTGTCACTTTGCATGTGCAGAAATATATGTGTAACTTCTCAGAAGTGGAATTGCTGTTTCAAAAGTTCGTGCATTGTAATTTTCACATATAATATCTACTTGTCTTCCATAGTGGTTGTATTAGTTCACAGTCCCACCAACAATTGGTTGAGTGTACTTTTGCTAACATACTGTTGTCAAACTTTTGGTCCTTGTCAATTTGATAGGTGACAAATGGGTAGTTTTAATTCGTCCTTTTGGTTTTATGGAGTGAAGTTGAGTAGTTTTTCTCATGCTTATGAGCCATTTACATTGCCTTTATGTGAAATGTCTGTAACCTTTGTCCATTTTTCTTTGGTGGTTTGTCTTTTCTTATTGAATTCTAGAGGCTTTTTATATATTAGGGAAACAGTTCTTTGTCTATATGAGTTGCAAATATTTTCTCCCAGTTTGCCATTTGTCTTTTGACTTTGTGGTCTTTGTGGTGATTTTTTTTTCCGTAAAGAAGTCATTGTTTTTAATGTAAATGAATTATTAGGATTTAAGTTTTTTAATGGTTTCTTTGTTCACATTTACATTAGTCCTGATGTAAGGTATGTGTATGGATTCAAATGTATGTTTCTTCAAGATGGCTACCTTTTAGACTTAATACAGTTTATTGAATAATCAATCTTTTCCATACCGATTTGAAATGCCGCCTCAATCATGTGCTGAATTCTCATATGTATTTTGGTTTTTTTCTGGATTTTTTCTGTTCATACCCATTGACCTGTTTATCCATATGCTGATCGCACATTGTTTCAATTATCATATTTGGTAATTTATATCTGATAGGGCTAGTCCTTCCCACCCTACTGCTTTTTTTCAGAAGTTTCACGGCTCTTCTTGCTTGTTTTTAAATTCAGTATTTTAGTATTTTGTCTGAGTATTATGAATTTAACTTCAGTTTTGAGAATTTCTGTACTTCGAAGTTTAGTTGTGGAGTCAGAGGGTTAATTTAGGGATTTGTTGCCTAACTATACTATTATAAAAAATTTTCAAACATATTCATCTGTCTCTACAAGCAAATAAACATAATAACTTGGACAGGGTGTTGATAGGTTCATGTACTTCTAACTTAGAAATCTTAAATTGAATTCTTGTTCCAGTCAGCTTTCCTTAAATAGTGTAGGGAAAAAGTGATCAGTTAACAGGGCCATAAATATTTTTGTTACATTCAGATATCTTTATCTTGATTTCAGTTGTAATAGGATTTCTTCTATAAGACTTACATGTTTTAGTTAGTGCTCCACAGTCATTTAGTCATTTAGTTAGCTCCACTAACTCAGCTTACTCAGTTTTTGTTTCATTTGTACTCAGATGAAGGTCTAATAGAGTTAATGTAAAATAGTGTCCTTTGTGCATTGAGATCCAACATTTTGTCTGAGTGTTTTTAAATCCAAAGATTATTTTCTCCTCATTGTTTATTGATGTGAGGATTTCAGCCCTTCATGTGCTATATTTTCCTTTTTAGCATGATACCAGTAGTCCTTTGCTAATCAGCAGAACTTCTGCAGCTGAGCTCCCATGGGCTGTAAAAGTAAGTAAACTTTGTAACTGTTCTCTCTTTTACTTCACTTTACTTCCTACCTACATAGTCCTTTCCCCCTACTTGCAAAATATATTGCAGTCTGCATTAGACATTCATTTTTTACTGTGGAGGAAATACTGGTACTAGAAATTGCTTGAGGGATGTTGCAGCTCTGTTAGTCATTTTGTGACAGTTAGTATTGGCTTAATCTCATTTCTGTTATAGTGTAAACTAAAAATGATGATCTCATAATCTTGTGTTAACTAAAATATTTGATGAATAGGTAGTTTACCCCACTGGTACTATTTCTTGTTTGAAAAGTTCTACTTAATTAATTCTCTTTATGGCTCTAAAACACTTCTTTATGAAATCTTTTTCTAAAATGGGTATTTTGGGCGGAGATCACGTTCCTCCCCACAGATACACCAGAAATACATCTACGCATGGAACAACTCCTACAGAGCATCTACTGAACGCTGGCAGAAGACCTCAGACCTCCCAAAAGGCAAGAAACCCCCCACGTACCTGGGTAGGGCAAAAGAAAAAACTAAACAGAGACAAAAGGATAGGGACGGGTCCTGCACCAGCGGGAGAGAGCTGTGAAGGAGGAAAAGTGTCCACACACTAGGAAGCCCCTTCGCGGGTGGAGGCTTCGGGAGGCGGAGTGGGGGAGCTTGGGAGCCGCGGAGGAGAGCACAGCAACAGGGGTGCGGAGGACAAAGCGGACAGATTCCAGCGCAGAGGATCAGGCCGACCGGAACTCGCCAGCCGAGAGGCTTGTCTGCTCGCCCGCCGGGGCGGGCGGGACTGGGAGCTGAGGCTCCGGCTTTTGTCGGAGCGCCGGGAGAGGACTGAGGTTGGCGGCGTGAACACAGCCTGCAGGGCGTTAGTGCACCGCGGCTGGCCGGGAGAGAGTCCGGGGAGAAGTCTGGAACTGCCGAAGAGGCAAGAGACTTTTACGTCCCTCTTTGTTTCCTGGTGCACGAGGAGAGGGGATTAAGAACGCTGCTTGAGAGAGCTCCAGGGACGGGCGCGAGCCGCGGCTAAAAGTGCGGAGCCCAGAGACAGACATGAGACGCTAGGGCCGCTGCTGCCGCCACCGGGAGGCCTGTGTGCGAACACAGGTCACTAGCCACACGCCCTTCCGGGGAGCCTGTGCAGCCCGCCACTGCCAGGGTCCCGGGATCCAGGGACAACTCCCCCGGGAGAACGCACAGGCGCGCCTCAGGCTGCAACGTCTCGCCGGCCTCTGCCGCCGCAGGCCCGCCCCACACTCCGTGCCCCTCCCTACCCCCGGGCCTGAGTGAGCCAGAGCCTCCGAATCAGCGGCTCCTTTAACCCCGTCCTGTCTGAGCAAAGAACAGACGCCCTCCGGCGACCTACACGCACAGGCGGGGCTAAATCCAAAGCTGAGCCCCTGGGAGCTGTGAGAACAAAGAAGAGAAAGGGAAATCTCTCCCAGCAGCATCAGAAGCAGCGGATTAAAGCTCCACAATCAACTTGATGTACCCTGCATCTGTGGAATACCTGAATAGACAACCAATCATCCCAAATTAAGGAGCCCTGTGGATGAAAGGCTCTTGGTGCTGCAGCCAGGAGTCAGTGCTGTGCCTCTGAGGTGGGAGAGCCAACTTCAGGACACTGATCCACAAGAGACCTCCCAGCTGCACATAATATCAAACAGCAAAAATTTCCGAGAGATCTCCATCTCAACGCCAGCACCCAGCTTCACTCAACGACCAGCAAGCTACAGTGCTGGACATCCTATGCCAAACAACTAGCAAGACAGGAACACAACCCCACCCATTAGCAGAGAGGCGGCCCAAAATCATAATAAGTCTACAGACACCCCAAAACACACCACCAGACGTGGACCTGCCCACCAGAAAGACAAGATCTAGCCTCATCCACCAGAACACAGGCACTAGTACCCTCCACCAGGAAGCCTACACAACCCACTGAACCAACCTTAGCCACTGGGGACAGACACAAAAAACAACAGGAACTACGAACCTTCAGCCTGCAAAAAAGGAGACCCCAAACACAGTAAGATAAGCAAAATGAAAAGACAGAAAAACACACCGCAGATGAAGGAGCAAGATAAAAATCCATCAGACCTAACAAATGAAGAGGAAATAGGCAGTCTACCTGAAAAAGAATTCAAAATAATGATAGTAAGGTTGATCCGAAATCTTGGAGATAGAATGGACAATAGAATGGACAAAATGCAAGAATCAGTTAACAAGGACCTAGAAGAACTAAAGATGAAACAAGCAACGATGAACAACACAATAAATGAAATTAAAAGTACTCTAGATGGGATCAATAGCAGAATAACTGAGGCAGAAGAACGGATAAGTGACCTGGAAGATAAAATAGTGGAAATAACTACTGCAGAGCAGAATAAAGAAAAAAGAATGAAAAGAACTGAGGACAGTCTCAGAGACCTCTGGGACAACATTAAACGTACCAACATTCGAATTATAGGGGTTCCAGAAGAAGAAGAGAAAAAGAAAGGGACTGAGAAAATATTTGAAGAGATTATAGTTGAAAACTTCCCTAATATGGGAAAGGAAATAGTTAATCAAGTCCAGGAAGCACAGAGAGTCCCATACAGGATAAATCCAAGGAGAAATACGCCAAGACACATATTAATCAAACTGTCAAAAATTAAATACAAAGAAAACATATTAAAAGCAGCAAGGGAAAAACAACAAATAACACACAAGGGAATCCCCATAAGGTTAACAGCTGATCTTTCAGCAGAAACTCTGCAAGCCAGAAGGGAGTGGCAGGACATATTGAAAGTGTTGAAGGAGAAAAACCTGCAACCAAGATTACTCTACCCAGCAAGGATCTCATTCAGATTTGATGGAGAAATTAAAACCTTTAGAGACAAGCAAAAGCTGAGAGTTCAGCACCACCAAACCAGCTCTACAACAACTGCTAAAGGAACTTCTCTAGGCAAGAAACACAAAAGAAGGAAAAGACCTACAATAACAAACCCAAAACAATTAAGAAAATGGGAATGGGAACACACATATCGATAATTACCTTAAATGTAAATGGACTAAATGCTCCCACCAAAAGACACAGATTGGCTGAATGGATACAAAAACAAGACCCATATATTTGCTGTCTACAAGAGACCCGTATGCTAACACATATATATGGAATTTAAGAAAAAAAAAATGTCATGAAAAACCTAGGGGTGAAACAGGAATAAAGACACAGACTTACTAGAGAATGGACTTGAGGCTATGGGAAGGGGGAAGGGTAAACGGTGACAAAGCAATAAAGAGGCATGGACATGTATACACTACCAAACGTAAGGTAGATAGCTAGTGGGAAGCAGCCGCATAGCACAGGGAGATCAGCTCGGTGCTGTGTGACCGCCTGGAGGGGTGGGATAGGGAGGGTGGGAGGGAGGGTGACGCAAGCGGGAAGAGATATGGGAACATATGTATATATATAACTGATTCATTTTGTTGTGAAGCTGAAACTAACATACCATTGTAAAGCAATTATGCTCCAATAAAGATGTTTAAAAAAAATAAAAATAAAATAAAATAAAATGGGTATTTTGCATTACAGTTATTTGGAGGCACCAAAATGGTTATAGCTATCTTATCAAATTTTAAAAATCGTAATTTTAAAATAGAATATAGCAGATCAAATAACCTGTAATAGATGTGTACAGTTTTGTCAGAAAACCATTTTGGTTTGTATGGCTGTGTCTGCTTGTATGCTATTAACTTTAAAAAGTGTAAGGATCTGGCCTTGACTTGGAAAATCATGAACAATAGTTTTTATGTTATACAAATAACTTTCTGGGATTTTAGAAAATACCTTGTTATTGATAAAAAGAAATTTTGCTTTGGGAAAAATGGGGGAAACTTGATGTCTATTTCTGTGGCAATGATTTCCTTTTTTTTTAATTTGTTTGAGTTTGAAATGTAACTAAATACCATGTTTAGAAAGTCATAGAATGTCACTAACTAGCTATGTGTTCTTATAAAAGTTACTGTTTTGCTTTGGATCTGTTTGAGTGAGAGGGTTGGACTAGATGCTCTTCTCAAAGCCCTCTGATCACGAAAATCTTTTGATTTTAACCTAACAGTAGAAGGGCAAAGATAGTATTCCAGCTACAAAAGGGATGGAGGGGATTCTAGACTTTTGAGTGGAGTAACTTTTAAATTATTATTTACTATAATATATTTTGATGAAAGTGAAAAATGTTTTTTAAATGATAGTTTTAAAAATGTTGTCTATTCTTTGAGGACTCAATTTTTTAAAATGCAGTTAAATTCCTTTCACCATTATTTAACTTTGATCTTCTTTGTATTATAGTCTGAAGATAAGGCCAAATATGATGCAATTTTTGATAGTTTAAGCCCAGTGAACGGATTTCTGTCTGGTGATAAAGTGAAACCAGTGTTGCTCAACTCTAAGTTACCTGTGGATATTCTTGGAAGAGTAAGATATTAAATTCTAAATGTAATTTTTATGTATTTTAATTTTGTATCTACCAGGAACACTTAAAAACACATAGATCTTACTTTGAAGTTGTATTATAGAATTTTTTGTGTTTTAACTTAATATATAAAATTATTGCCAATTTCTTTCTTTCTTTGATTATTCCCTCTAACATATGAGTGTTTGAAATTAGCTATATATAATCCTTTTATGTAGATCCTTTTTTCTTTGAGCTGTATGCTCTGACCTCCGAATTCCTTGATTTAATTTCCAGAGACCATCAGTATTCTGCATCTGCCATTTACTCTGTGGCTGTATCATACAGCCTGGTTAAAGCAATAGTTTCATCTCTGAAATCATAAATTCTACTCTCTGAAGAGAACTTCTTGTCTTTCTAGATTTCTTTCCTAGATACTTGCAAGACTAATTCTTTGACCTCATCAAGACCTTTATTTCTTTATTTTTATTAATTAAAAACATATATTTATTTATTTATTTTCGGGTGCGTTGGGTCTTCGCTGCTGCTTGCGAGCTTTCTCTAATTGTGATGAACGGGGTCTACTCTTCGTTGCAGTGCACGGGCTTCTCATTGCGGTAGCTTCTCTTGTTGTGGAGCACGGGCTCTAGGCATGCAGGCTTCAGTAGTTGCAGCACATGGGCTCAGTAGTTGTGGCTCAAGGGCTCTAGAGCGCAGGCTCAGTAGTTGTGGCGCACAGGCTTAGTTGCTCTGTGGCATGTGGGATCTTCCAGGACCAGGGCTCGAACCCATGTCCCCTGAATTGGCAGGCAGATTCTTAACCACTGTGCCCCCAGGAAGCCCAGCCTCATCAAGACCTTTAAATCAGACTCTTTTATTTTCCCCATCTTTTGAATTTACTTTTTCCTCATCCGTCCTGGATTTTTTTGGTCCACTGTTTCATGTCAGTATCCTTAGCTTCCTTTGCTGTGTTTTCTAACTTTTCTTCTGCCTGGTGAAAATCCAACCTTGCATGAAGCTAATTATCTGCCTTCTCTCTGGTTGCATTCAGACTACTGAGAAAGTCTAGTAAGATTGGTATCATCATAATTTCATGATCTTCAGCTGGGTTTTCCATACTGCAGCCACTCTTGTGCTGTTTCCATCATGATTTCTCAATACCCTTCTTTATATTTCAAACCTTATCTACTCTCATTAAACCTCTAGTCCTTTCTTTAACTCCTTGCTTAGTCAGACTACATGGGGTCAAACCCTGGTTACACCATTTCTTAACTGTATGACCTTGGGCAAATCATTAGAAAACCATGTCTCAGTTTTCTAATCTTTAAAATTAGCCTGGTTCCCAGTTTGTAGGGTTATACAAATTAAATGCGATAATGTATATAAAGTACCTAGCACAGTGCTTGGTACATACTCTTTGAACGCTAGCTGCCATGATCCTGATGATAACGACTTGCTACCACAACACCAGTACTACTGGATCAGTGCTGTATAGTTTAGGTACTCAATAAATATTAATTTAAAAGCTGTTTTCTAATATTGTTTTTCATTAATTATTTTTCTATTGTGTGATCTGTGTGAGATTTCTAAACTATAAATATAATCTTGTTATTTTTTACTTAAAAGTTACCCTCTTAGGTAGCTTCCCATTGCATTTAGGAAAAAGTCTAAACTCCAAGGCATTCAGTGACCAGGCACTTGCTTATTTTCACTCCTGTCTCTTACCAGTATACCTTCTCTTCCTGTCCCAAGTAAAATTTTGTTGAATATCTTTAATACCTTCATTTCAAGGATTTAACATAGTTTATAGCTGGTCTAAAGCTATGGATTCTACTCTAGAGTTAGACCAAATATACCAGGGCCTTTTAGATTTTATATTTATTTTGTATGCCCTGGACATTAGTTGGCTAATGATTAATAATAGAGTGTTCATTGGACACTTATTTCAGATGATTAGAGGTTCTGTATTATAGGGAAAACAATAATGGACTTGGTTGGAAGTCTTCACATTGAAAACTGATTCTGTTATTTAATAATAGTTGTATGATCCTAGATAATTCATGCAGTCTCAGGTCTAAAACAGGTTTTATGGTACCACATGGAATTGTTGCATGAATTAACTGAGATGTTGTTTTTGAAAAAGCATTATAGTTGTTTAAAGTACTGTGTTACATAATTGTTTTCTTACTTGAGAGGAACAAAATATTTTCTTTAAAAATTTGCAAAGGAATTTCTGTTTAAAAATACTTGGTATTAAGAATTATTATTTCTTTTTACAGTAATGTTAATATAGCATGTAATAGTGATTTAATAAAATGGTCAGCATAATTGAAATTTCTCAGAGAAATAGATGTTATAATGTTTAGGCAAAACTTTTTCCTCCATTTAGGTATTGGGTGTATACAGTTAGCACGTGAAATGAAAGAATGTTAATCTTTCCTAATTCTTTTCTTTTTAAGGTTTGGGAGTTGAGTGATATTGACCATGATGGAATGCTTGACAGAGATGAGTTTGCAGTTGTAAGTAACATAATGCTTTCGAAATCTTAAACATCTTAATGGTTTTCTCAAGTGAAAATTTCCCCTTTTTATCTTTAGAGGTAAACTACATTTCTCTTAAAATTGATTGTATGACTGTATTTACCTAGAATTTATAGGTATTCAATAAATATTATTAAACAAATGGATAATGAATGTTTTTGCCATCTTCATTTTATTTGACTTTAAGGTACATAAGAATACATGCTTTGGATAATGTACTCTAAAGATGCTGAGTATAATCTTTTGAATCTCAACGTGACCAGGCATCTCAGTACCTACTTCTGCTGTGGAATGACTTTACTTCAAATATATCCCTGAATTTTCACATTTATTTGATTAAAGGAAAAGATGAATAACATAATAGTTTCATGTCATTTATGAAGGCAGAGAAAGTTTTGACATCTTGTCTGAAGACATGTTATCCTTAGTAACTGGTTAGTTAATTCCGCATAGAGTTGTTTTCATGGCTTCCTTAAAGGTTAGATAAAACTCTGCTGTGGGGGCTTTCCTGGTGGCGCAGTGGTTGAGAGTCCGCCTGCGGATGCAGGGGACACGGGTTCGTGCCCCGGTCTGGGAAGATCCCACATGCCGCAGAGCGGCTGGGCCCGTGAGCCATGGCTGCTGAGCCTGCGCGTCCAGAGCGTGTGCTCTGCAACGAGAGAGACCATAACAGTGAGAGGCCTGCGTACAGCAAAAAAACAAAAAACAAACAAACAAAAAAACTCTGCTGTGAACTCATGAACTGTAAATCTCTAATCCTCCCTTGAATCTCTTATTTGGAAATTAATCTTTTCAAATTTTCTCTATTTTGCTAAGAACTTGTCCATTGCTTTGACTTTCAGATTTGCCACAGATTGCACTATTCTTTAATCTCTTCTGGGTTTATGGTTGGGTTCCTTTCTGTTTCCAAATCTTATGTATTTTTGCTTCTTCTCATTCTTTGTTTAATTGGATTTTTTCTGGCCTATTGATCTTTTAAAAGAGCCATCTTTTGGATTTATTTATCTTTTCTATTATGTTTTGACTTTCTGTTTCATTCTTTTCCACTTTTATCTTAATTCCTTCTTTCCAGTTTGTTTTGATTTACTTTTTAAAAAATTTCTGAAGAAAAGTACTAAGTCCCTTTGTTTTTTATCATCTTTAATATGGAAAACATTTAAAGGACGTATTTTCCTCTAAATACAGATTTAGCTGGATTCCATAGATATTGGTACAGTGTTCTCCTTTTCACTCCTTTTTAGATAATTTTTAAATTTTCCTTGGTCATCTGTTTAGGAATATGCTTTTTAATTTCAAAGTAGTTAAGTTTGTTTGGTTTTTGTTACCTTTGTATATACTTTCAGCTTGATTAGATTTTGGCTGGTGAATGTGGTCTTTAAAATTTTGTTAAGGTTTTCTTTGTTGCCAAGGTTGCAACCTGTTTGTACACGTGTTTCCTAGATATGTCAACATTTCTGTTCAGAAGATATTAGACTTCTGTAAATCCATTATACTGATTTTATTGACTACACTTCAGTTTCTCTTTGTCCTTAGTTTTCTTCTTTTTGCCCTTTCATAAATTTTATTCTGTTTATATCCTAGGAGCGAAACAAAATAGGCAGAACACATCTTATCACATTTGAAAAAATATATACAGAAACAGAAAATTTTTTCCTTATAAAGACAAAAATTAAAAATTTCAAAGGAGCATTTGTATAAGCATAGTTAAGCTAGGTAGACAATAGCATTATCTTCATTTGCTAAAACAGTAGTATTTCCTGAGGTAAGTGAGTAAACACAGTTTACCTTATGCCCTGAAGCCTTCTCCTAGGCAACTTTTTTTTCTTTTGTAATGAAAGTAAATTTTCATTAAAAGAATAATTTAAGAATAAACACACATTTGTAGGAAATTACTACTTAAAAAATTAATGAACATCCATATACCTTCTCCTAGATTTACTCATTTTAACCATTTTGCCACGTTTGATTTCCTTCTGTGTGCATTCCTCAGAAATTTTTTCCAACTTTATCCTGCTTAGTGCCTTTAATTTTGAATTCCAGCTTGTGTTATATTAATACTGCTTCTGCTCTCTTTTTATTTGGATTACTTGATGTTTCTAATGCTTAAAATGTATCTCTTAAAAATGTCACTGCCGATTTTAATTTTTTACCTAATTTGACAGTTTTTGTCTTTTAAGATAATGAGCTGTGTATTGATTTTATTCCCCCTACCAGATCCTATTTATTTTACATTATTATTTTCTCTTTTTTCCTCTTCCTTATTGTTGCTAGTTATCAAGTTGTGATTCATTCATTTCCCCCCTCTAATCAATTTGGAAATTCTGTTATAATGTCTGTTCCATTAATGGTTAATACACCCTTCCTTGTACTTACCATACTTATTGCTCCAGTATTTGAAAAAAAGATTGTTAGCCCTCATTCAAGTAAAATAAGACCTTTAGATTATTTTCACTTCTTTCTCCTTCACCTCCCAACCTCAGAAGATTTTAGAACATTTTTTGTAACTAAAATTCTAGATTTTACTCAGTTAATTTAATTCTTTTGGTTCTAGGATTTCCTTTGTCAATTTTAATTTAATTTCCTTTTGTCAGTATTAATAGTCTTACTAGCATTCTTCTGGTAGAATTTGCCTGATGAATCTTTTTCCATCTTTTTACTTTCGTGACTGAGGCAATATAGTCCATACTATTTAAAAAAATTTTAATTACTACAACAGAGCCAATGTACCTGAGCCTGCAAGTCACTGACCTTTATTTAGCATCAGTATTTTTAAAAACTGAATTTTAAGAGTTCCTTTGCAAATTGAAGTAATTTTTTAAATGCTTTTGCAACAGTAGATTAACTAAACTCTATAAACATTTTAAATTATGTTCCTAAATAAGTAAAGATAATGTACTTATTCATATGATCAGTTCTTTTGGATTATGAAAATTTATACTTGCCAATTTTTGGTTTGTTGAAGTATAACGTAGTATTTTTTCCTTACTTGTTATGTATTATTTTACATAAAACTATTGAACATGAGAGTATTTATGCTTAAGATTTAACTCTAAAATTCTTACCTGTTTAAAAAATATTTATTTATTTATTTGGCTTGTGGGCTCTTAGTTTCAGCATGCGGGATCTTCATTGTGGCATGCGGAGTCTCTCATTGTGGTGCTCGGGCTCTTTGTTCCAGTACGTGGACTTCTCTCTAGTTGTGGCACGTGGACTCAGCAGTTGCACTCATGGGCTCTCTAGTTGTGGCACATGGGCTCTCTAGTTGCGGCGCGCAGGTGCCAGAGCGTGCAGGCTCAGTAGTTGTGGCATGTGGGCTCTCTAGTTGTGGCACATGAGCTCTAGAGTGCATGGGCTTAGTTGTCGTGGCATGTGAGCTTAGTTGTCCCATGGCATGTGGGATCTTAGTGGGATTGAACCTGCGTCCCCTGCATTGGCAGGTGGATTCTTAACTACTGGACCACCAGGGAAGTCCTCTTAACCCATTTTCTTTTAATATTTATTTATTTATTTGGCTGCACTGGGTCTTAGTTGCGGCACATGGGATCTTCATTGCTGCATGTGTGGTCTTTGTTGCGGCATGTGGGATCTTTAGTTGTGGCACGTGGGCTCTTAGTTGCGGCATGTGGGATCTTTTTAGTTGTGACATGTGGGATCTTTAGTTATGGCATGTGAACTCTTCGTTGTGGCATGTGGGATCTAGTTTCCTGACCAGGAATTGGGCCCCCTGCATTGTGAGCATGGAGTCTTAAGCACTGGACCACCAGGGAAGTCCCCCCATTTTCTTTTAGATAAAATGGTGCTTTATGTTTGTTTTAAAGACCCAGTATCTGCTCTGTGTTTATTATATTTTATTTTTAAAAAAATTTTTATTGAGGGATTTCCCTGGTGGTCCAGTGGCTAAGACTCCATGCTCCCAATGCAGGGGGCCTGGGTTCGATCCCTGGTCAGGGAACTAGATCCTACATGCCACAACTAAGAGTTTGCATGCCGCAACTAAAGATCCCACATGCCACAACTAAAGATCCCGCATGCCACAACGGAGATCCCACACTGGCAACGAAGATCCCACGGGCCGCAGCTAAGACCTGGCACAGCCAAATAAGTAAATAAATATTAAAAAAGAATTTTTATTGAAATCTAGTTGATTTACAATGTTGTGTTAGTTTCAGGTGTACAGCAATGTGATTCAGTTATACATATATATATAAATATATATATTCTTTTTCAACATTCTCTTCCATTATAGGTTATTACAAGATATTGAACATAATTCCCTATGCTATACAGTAGGTCCTTGTTGGTTATCTATTTTATATATAGTAGTACGTATATTTTAATCCTAATTAAAACTCCTAATTTATACCCCCGCCTTTGGTAACCATAAGTTTGTTTTCTATGTCTGTGAGTCTTTTCTGTTTTGTAAATACGTTCATTTGTATCATTTTTTTAGATTCCAGATATAAGTGATATCATATGGTATTTGTCTTTGTCTAACTTACTTCATTTAGTATGATAATCTCTAGGTCCATCTGTGTCACTGAAAATGGAATTATTCCATTCTTTTTTATGGCTGAATAATATTCCATTGTATATGTACACCACATCTTCCTTATCCATTCATCTGTCAGTAGACACTTAGGTTGCTTCCATGTCTTGGCTATTTTAAATAGTGCTGCAGTGAACATTGGGGTGCACTCAGCTTTTCAAATTATGTTTTTCTCCAGATATGTGCCCAGTAGTGGGATTGTATGATCATATGGTAGCTCTATTTTTAGTTTTTAAGGAATCTCCATACTGTTCTCTGTAATGGCTGTACCAGTTTACATTTCCACAAACAGTGTAGGAGGGTTCTTTTTTCTCCACACCCTCTCCAGCATCTTTTATTTGTAGACTTTTTGTTGTTGGCCAATACGCCCAGTGTAAAGTGATACCTCATTGTAGTTTTCATTTGCATTTCTCTAATAATTAGCGATGTTGAGCATCTTTAAATGTGCCTTTTGGCCATTTGTATGTCTTCTTTGGAGAAATGTCTGTTTATGTCTTCTACTCATTTTCTGATTGGGTTGTTTTTTCTTTGATATTGAGCTATATGAACTGTTTGTATATTTTAGAGATTAATCCCTTGTTGGTCACATTGTTTGCAAATATTTTCTCCTATTCCATAGGTTGTCTTTTTGTTTTGTTTCTGGTTTCCTTTGCTATGCAAAAGCTTTTAAGTTTCATTAGGTCCCATTTGTTTATTTTTGTTTTTATTTCCATTACTGCAGAAGACGGATCCAAAAAGATACTGCTGCAATTTGTGTCAGAGTGTTCTGCCTATGTTTTCCCCTAGGAGTTTTATGGTTTCAGGTCTTACATTTAGTTCTTTAATCCATTTTGAGTTTATCTTTGTGTATGGTATGGTGTTAGAGAATGTTCTGATTTTTTTAAAAATTTATTTAATTAATTAATTTATTTATGTCTGTGTCAGGTCGTCATTGCAGCACGTGGGCTTCTCTCTAGTTGCAGCATGTGGGCTTTTTTCTGGTTGTGGTGTGTGGGTTTTCTCTCTCTAGTGGCGTGCGGGCTCCAGAGTGCGTGGGCTCTGTAGTTTGCAGCATGCAGGCTCTCTTGTTGAGGCACATGAGCTCAGTAGTTGTGGTGCGTGTGCTTAATTGCCCTGCGGCATGTGGGATCTTGGTCCCCGACCAAGAATCAAACCTGTGTCCCCTGCCTTGGAAGGTGGATTCTTTACCACTGGGCCACCAGGGAAGTCCTGAGATTGTTTTAATTTCATTCTTTTATTTGTAGATGTCCAGTTTTCCCAGCACCACTTATTGAAGAGACTGTCTTTTCTCCATTGCGTATTCTTGCCTCCTTTGTTGTAGATTAGCTGACCGTATGTGTATGGGTTTATTTCTGGGCTTTCTACCCTGTTCCATTGATCTATATTTCTGATTTTGTGCCAGTACCATACCGTTTTGATTACTGTAGCTTTGTTGTATAGTCTAAACTCAGGGAGCCTGGTTCCTCCAGCTCCGTTTTTCTTTCTCAAGATTGCTTTGGCTATTCAGGGTCTTTTGTATTTCCATATAAATTTAAAAAATTTTTTGTTCTAGTTCTGTTAAAAATGCCTTTGGTGATTTGATAGGGATTGCATTGAATCTGTAGATTGCCTTGGGTAGTATAGTCATTTTAACAATATTGATTCTTCCAATCCAAGAACATGGTATATCTTTCCATTTATTTGTGTCATCTTTGATTTCTTTCATCAGATACTTACAGTTTTTGGATTACAGGTTTTTTGCCTCCTTAAGTAGGTTTATTCCTGGTATTTTATTCTTTCTGATGCAATAGTAAATGGAATTGTTTACCTAATTTCTCTTTCTAACCTTTCTTTGTTAGTGTACAGAAATGCAATGGATTCCTGTGTATTAACTTTGTATCCTGCGCCTTTACTGAATTCATTGATGAGCTGTAGTAGTTTTCTGGTAGTGTCTTTAGGATTTTTCTATGATAAATGTATGATATGTATGATATCATGTCATCTGCAAACAGTGACAGTTTTACTACTTCTTTTCCAGTATGAATTCCTTTTATTTCTTTTTCTTTTCTTATTGCTGTGGCTAGGACTTCCAAAACTGTGTTGAATAACAGTGGTGAGAGTGGACATCCTTGTCTTTTTCCTGATCTTAGAGGAAATGCTTTCAACTTTTCACCATTGAGTGTGATGTTGCCTGTGAATTTGTCATATATGGCCTTTATTATGTTGAGGTAGGTCCCTGCTATGCCCACTTTCTGGAGAGTTTTTATCATAAATGGATGTTGAATTTTGTCAAAAGCTATTTTGGCATCTATTAAGCTGATCATACGGTTATTAGTGTTCTGTTTGTTAATGTGGTGTATCACACTGATTGATTTGTGTATATTGAAAAATCCTTGCATCCCTGGGATAAATCCCACTTCATCATGATATATGATCCTTTTAATGTATTGTTGGATTTGGTTTAATAGTATTTTGTTGAGGATTTTTGTGTTCATCAGTGATATTGGCCTGTAATTTTCTTTTATTTATTTATTTATTATTTTGGCTGCTCCAGGTCTTAGTTGCAGAATGTGGGATTTTCATTGCAGCATGCGGGCTTCTTAGTTGTGGCATGCGGACTCTTAGTTGCAGCATGCATGCGGGATCTAGTTCCCCGACCAGGGATTGAACCTGGGCCCCCTGCATTGGGAGCATGGAGTCTTACCCACTGGACCACAAGGCAAGTCCTGTAATTTTCTGTTTTTGTGGTATCTTCGTCTGGTTTAGGTATCAGGGTGATGGTGGTCTCATAGAATGAGATTGGAAGTGTTCCTTCCTCTGCAATTTTTTCGAATAGTTTCAGAAGGATAGGTCTTAACTCTTCTTTGAATTTTTGATAGAATTCACCTATGAAGCTATCTGGTCTTGGACTTTGTTGGGAGTTTTTCAATCACAGATTCAATTTCAGTGCTTGTATTTGGTCTGTTCATATTTTCTACTTCTTCCTGGTTCAGTCTTCAGAGATTGTACCTTTCTAAGAATTTGTCCATTTCTTCTAGGTTGTCCATTTTATTGGCATATGTTTGCTTGTAGTAGTCTTTTATGGTCCTTTGTATTTCTGTGTTGCCTGTTGTAATTTGTCTTGTTTCATTTCTAATTTTATTGATTTGTGCCCTGTTCCTTTTTTTCTTGATGAGTCTGGCTAAAGTTTTATCAATTTTGTTTATGTTTTCAAAGAACTAGGTTTTAGTTCTGTTGATCTTTTTTTTTTTTTCTTTTGGTCTCTATTTCTGCTCTGATCTTTATGATTTCTTTCCTTCTACTAACTTTGGGTTTTGTTTGTTCTGATTTCTCTAGTTGCTTTAGCTGTAAGGTTAGGTTGTTTATTTGAGATTTTTCTTGTTTCCTGAGGTAAGCTTGTATTGCTGTAGACTTCTCTCATAGAACTGCCTTTGCTGCATCTGTTAGGTTTTAGATCGTCGTGTTTTCATTTTCTTTTGTCTCTAGATATTTTTTTATTTCCTCATTGTCTTCTTTAGTGATCCGTTGGTTGTTTAGTAGCATACTGTTTAGCCTCCATGTGTTTGTGTTTTTTGCAGTTTTTTTCTGTAGTTGATTTCTAATCTCATAGGGTTGTGATTGGAAAGATGCTTGATACAATTTCAGTTTTCTTAAATTTACCGAGGCTTGCTTTGTAGCCCAGCATGCGATCTATCCTGGAGAACGTTCCATGCGCACTTGAGAAAAGAAATCGTAATCTGCTGTTTTTGGATGGAATGTCCTATAAATATCAATTAAATCTATCTGGTCTGTTGTGTCATTTAAAGCTTGTTTCCTTATTTATTTTCATTTTGGATGATACGTCTATTGGTGTAAGTGAGGTGTTAAAGTCCCCCACTATTATTGTGTTACTGTTGATTTCCTCTTATAGCTGTTAGCAGTTGCCTTATGTATTGAGGTGCTTCTGTGTTGGGTGCATATATATTTATAATTGTTGTATCTTCTTGGATTGATCCCTTGATCATTATGTGGTGTCCTTCCTTGTCTCTTGTAACATTCTTTATTTTGAAGTCTATTTTGTCTGATTTGAGTATTGCTGCTCCAACTTTCCTCTGATTCCCATTTACAGGGAATACCTTTTTTTATCCTCTCACTTTCAGTCTGCATGTGTCTGTAGATCTGAAGTGGGTCTCTTGTAGATAGCATATATTTGGGTCTTGTTTTTGTATCCATTCAGCCAGTCTTTGTCTTTTGGTTGGAGCTTTTAATCCATTTTCATTTAAGGTAATTATTGATATGTATGTTCTTACTGCCATTTTGTTAATTGTTTTGGGTTTGTCTTTGTAGGTCTTTTTTCTGCCTTTCCTCTTTTGTTCTCGTCTCTCTTGTGATTTGATGACCTTCCTTAGTGTTGTGCTTGGATTCCTTTTTTCTTACATGTGTGTATATCTATTATAGATTTTTGGTTTGTGGTTACCATGAGGATTCGGTATAGCAGTCTATATATATTTCCATGATTGTTTTAAGTTGCTGATCTTTTTATTTCAAGTGCATTTCAGATATCCTGCTTTTGTATTCTCCTCTTCTCGCAATTTTTGTTTTAGAGATCATATTTGTGTGTGGATGATTTCCTACCTTTACTGTAGGTTTGCTTTAACCAGTGAGCTTTCCCATTTCGTAATTTTCTTGTTTCTCATTTTGGCCTTTTCTTTTCCACCTAGAGAAGTTCCTTTAGCATTTTTCATAAAGCTGGTTTGGTGGTGCTGAATTCTTTTAGCTTTCGCTTGTCTGTAAAGCTTTTGATTTCTCCATCAAATCTGAAAAAGAGCCTTGCTGGGTAGAGTATTCTCAGTTGTAGGTTTTTCTTTTTCGTTACTTTAAAGGTATCATGCCACTCCCTTCTGGGCTGCAGAATTTCTGCTGAAAAGTCAGCTGATAACCTTATGGGGATTCCCTTGTATGTTATTTGTTGCTTTTCACTTGTTGCTTTTAATATTTTTTCTTTCTCTTTCATTTTTGTCAATTTGATTACTATGTGTCTTGGCATGTTCCTCCTTGGGTTGATGCTGTATGGTACTCTCTGCGCTTCCTGGACTTGGGTGACTGCTTCCTTTCCCATGTTAGGAAAGTTTTCAGCTATCATCTCTTCAGGTATCTTCTCAGGCCCTTTCTCTCTCTTCTCCTTCTGGGACCCCTATAATGTTAATGTTGGTGCATTTGGTGTTGTCCCAGAGGTCTCTTAAACTGTTCTCGTTTCTTTTCAGACTTTTTTCTTTATTCTGTTCTGTGGCAGTGACTTCCAACACCCTGTCTTCCAGCTCCCTTATCCATTCTTTTGCCTCATTTATTCTTCTGTTGATTCCTTCTAGTTTATTTTTTATTTCAATTATTGTATTCTTCAACTCTGGTTGTTCTTTATTTTTTCTAATTCTTTGTTGAAAACTTCTTTTAACTTCTCACTTTGTGCATGCATTCTTTTCCTGAGTTCTTGGATCATCTTTATGATCATTGCTCTGAACTCTTTCTTGGGTAGATTGCCTATCTCCACATCACTTAGTTGTTTTTCTGGGGTTTTATCTTGTTCTTTTGTCTGGAACATACTCCTCTGCCATCTCATTTTGTCTAAGGTTCTATCTGTATTTTTATGTATGTGGAAGGTTAGTTATGTTTCTTGACCTTGGAGGAATGGCCCTCTGTAGGGGAGGTCGTATGTGTCCCAGCAGTACACGCCCCCTCTCATCACCCAATGACCAGGGACCAGCTGGTCCCGGGATAGGTTCTGACCTTTGTTTGCAGGCTGAGTTCCACAGGCACTGGGACTGTATTTTTCTTGCTTCTGGTATCTGCCCACTGGTGGGTGAGGCTGGTAAAGCTTCCTGTGGGAGGGGCATATCTCTGCCCGCTGGTGGGTAGAGTTGGATCTTGGCCCTCTGGTGGGCAGGGCCATGTCAAGGGGCGTGTCTGGAGGTGGCTATGGTCTCAGGAAGTCTTTAGGTAGCCTGTCTGTTGATGGGTGGGACTGTGTTCCTGCCCTATTGGTTGTTTGGCCTGAGGCACCCCAGCACTGGAACCTATAGGCTGTTGGGTGGGGCCAGGTCTTGGTGTTAATGTCCCAAGTAAGATGTCGGCCTTCACTCCTGGGTATGTTTGCCACCAGCTTTGATGTCCCAAAAAAGAGTCATAGCCACCACCCACCTCTGCACGAGACCATCCAAGACCAACAGGTAGGTCTGGCCTAGGCTCCTGTGAATTCACTGCATTTGCCTTGGTTCCTGGTAATAAGACCTTGTGTGCATCCTTCAAGAGTGAAGTTTCTGTTTCCCCCAGTCCTGTGGAATTCCTGTGATCAAGACCCACTGACCTTCAAAGACAAGTGCTCTGGGGGCTCCTCCTCCCGATGCCAGACCCCCAGGCTGGGGAGCCTCTTGTGGGGCTCAGAACTCTCACTCCTGTGGGAGAACTTCTGTGATATAATTATCTCCAGTTTGTGGGTCACCCACCTAGGAGGTATGGGATTTGATTATATCGCAAGTGTGCCCCTCCTACCATCTTGTTGTGATTTCCTCTTTGTCTTTGGATGTAGCATATCTTTTTTTGGTAGTTTCCAGTCTTTTTTATTGATGATTGTTCAGCAGTTAGTTGTGATTTTGGTGTTCTCATGGGAGGAGTGAGCTCAAGGTCTTCTACTCCACCATCTTGTCTTGTTTTCCTCACTGGGTGCTCCAGCAGGAACAGCACAGAGGTCCCAAGAGCGCTGTTACCAGGTCTTGTTAATGTAGCTTGTATACAGTCATCTTTGGTAAACCCTGAGAAAGTAGAGCGTAAACCATGTGGGAGCATTCAGAAAAAGGAAGGCTCTGTGCTGCTATTTAAGAAAAAAACATCCTGGATAAAAGTCAGCATGGCCCTCCTCAGATGTTGGGGCACATACAGGAGCTCTTTTCTCCTGCACATGTGGCCACATGCAGGCATTTGTCCCAAAGCCAAAGTGTATGTTTATTTTTTGAATGGGAATAAATAAAAATGAAGTTAATGAGAAATTCTAATTTGGTTTCTTGAATTACAATATGGATTTTTAAAAAGAGTAACTTCTTATTTCACTAATGAACCAGAACTTGGTTGAACCTGAGTCTTTATGTTTAAGACTTATCTTTAAAAATTCTTAACCAAACCAAATTCTTTCTTTCCTTTTATAGCGTAGATGGGATTTTTGGTCGGTTTACTTTTTTAATTGGAATAAATAAAGTTGAAGTTAGTGAGATATTCTAACTTGTATAACTTCTCTTGCCTTGTGAATCTTTAATGAATGGTCCTTATTTCTTTTCAAATGTAAATGCTTTTTTATATTCTCTGAAACCTAGTGGTTTAATTAAAAATCCATAATCTAGAATATCTTGGAGGTTTTTTCGTTTTTTTTTAACTGAATTTGTAAAGGTCAGGCCTTAGCATGCCTTGGGTGTTCTGGCCACAACTAAAATGACTTTTGAAGACTTACTTTCAGGAATCATTTCTGTAGTTCATAAAATGACTTTTGAGAGGGGCATGTGTGTATGTATACACACAAAAATAAAGTGGATTTAAAAAATAATTTCTATATCCTTGAATGTTGATTTTTTTAAATGTCTGTGACTATTATTGGTATTATATTTGCTCATTGATGAATTCTATGATTAGAGAATAAGGATATTGGAAATACATCTTCCTGAGTTTTACTTCTGACTTAGGTTAGGAGAGAGTCTCTGACAGGGCATTAAGGGGACATTTTGCAAATGGGCCAAATTTTCCTCTCTGGTATTTGTTTGAAAACTCAAAATGTATATAAAATTATGGTCTTGGTATTGAACCAAGGGAAGTGACTAATAATCATGTTAAAGTTTATTGTTTCCTTTGTTGGGATGAGTTCCACCAGTATGCAGTCCTATTCTATGAAATAGTTCTTTGTTTTATTGAGCCGGAAACCATGGCTTTCAAACTTAAAGGGAAGACCGCTAAATCTAGTAATTTACTATTTGGTAAATGAGCTTATGCTTATGCTTTTTCATAGATTTTTAGAGTTGGACAAGATTTTGTAAATTAGCTCCTCTAAGCAGATCAGTTAGTGGCAGAGCCAGGGCTGAGCCTGGGCCTTCTAGATCATGCTGGGCTTTTTTTTTTTTTTTTTTTTGCTGCCTTGGGTCTTTGTTGCTGCATGTGGGCTTTTCTCTAGTTGCCGCGAGCGGGGGCTACTCTTGTTGCGGTGCACGGGCTTCTTATTGCAGTGGCTTCTCTTGTTACGGAGCACAGGCTCTAGGCACTTCAGTGGTTGTAGCACGCGAGCCCTAGAGGTGCGTGGGCTTCAGTAGTTGCAGTGCGTGGGCTTTGTAGTTGTGGCTAGCAGGTTCTAGAGCACAGCCTCAGTAGTTGTGGCACACAGGCTTAGTTGCTCCGTGGCATGTGGGATCTTTCCGGACCAGGGATCGAACCCATGTCTCCTGCATTGGCAGGTGGATTCTTAACCACTGCGCCACCAGGGAAGTCCCAATCATGCTGTTTTTGTTTTTTTGTTTATTTGTTTTTTAAAAAATAAACTTTAAATTTTGGAATGGTTTTAAATTTACAGAAAGGTTGCAGATAGAGTACAGAGATTTCCTCAGTACCCTTCACCCCACTTCCCCTACTATTAACATATTACATTGCCATGGTACATATGTCAAAACTAAAACCAACATTGGTACATTACTGTTAATTGAACTCTAGGCTTTAAATGCATTTCACCAGTGTTTCCTTTATGTCCCAGGATCCCTTCTAGGCTACCAGACTACATTTAATTGCTATGTCTACTTAGTCTCTCTAGTCTATGATAGTTTCTCAGTGTTGCTTTTTTTTTTTTTTTAATAACTTTGACATTGTCTAGGAGTACTAGCTGGGTATGTCTGATGTTTTTCTCATGATTAGACTGGGGGTATGGGTTTTTGGAAAGAGTATCACAGATGTAGAATATCTTTCTCGTTGCATTTATCAGGGGTGGGGGGTTACATGATATCCACATGCCTTCACTGGTGATGTTAACCTTCATCACTTGGTTAAGGTGGTGTTCGCCAGGTTTCTTCACTATAATTTCCCTCTTATCTTTCTCTACTCTTTGGAGAGGTAGACTCATGCTCCTTTTACCTGGTATTCTGTCTTCCTATCTATCTATTGGTTTTTACATTCTTACTAAGTCTTAAATTTTTCTGTCAGGTTAAGTTCTTAGACTGAAAGTGGTCTAAATTTTTGTCAGTAGCATTTGTTGGATCCTCATTATATGAAGAGTTTTTGGCACTTGGAGATTTATTACACATCTCTCTTTCTCTTTCTCAACATGTTCACATAGCACTGAAATCAACTTTTTACATGTTTGCTGCTTCTGTTGGGTTGTAAAAATGAGAGATCTCGGGGCTTCTCTGGTGGCGCAGTGGTTGAGAATCTGCCTGCTAATGCAGGGAACACGGGTTCGAGCCCTGGTCTGGGAGGATCCCACATGCCCTGGAGCAACTAGGCCCGTGAGGCACAACTACTGAGCCTGCGCGTCTGGAGCCTGTGCTCCGTAACAAGAGAGGCCGTGATAGTGAGAGGCCCGCGCACCGCGATGAAGAGTGGCCCCTGCTTGCCACAACTAGAGAAAGCCCTCGCACAGAAACAAAGACCCAACACAGCAAAAATAAATAAATTAATTAATAAACTCCTACCCCCAACATCTTCTTAAAAAAAAAGAGAGAGAGATCTCTTCACTTCTGTATTTGTAATGCCTAGCACAGTGTCTGCTGGCTAGAAGTTTTGCAGTAAATGTTTTGTTGAACTAAATTGATGAAGGAAACGTGTATTAGTTGGAAAACACAACAAACATCTGATATTTCATCCTAGTTTGCTATTATTAGAAATTAAAACTGGGAGTTCAACTGACTGAGTAGACCAACGAGCAAACAAAACTCCTTAGGAAACTCCTAAAATACTGGTTCTCAAAGCATGGTCTCCTATAAACAACGTCAGCATCACCAGTTAACATATTAGAAATGCAAATTCTCAGGCCGTACCTCAAACCAACTGAATAAGAATCTCTGGGGTTGTGTCAAAAAACCTGTGTTTTAACAAGCCCTCCAGGTGATTCTAATGGCCAGAAATTTGAGAAATACTCCCTAAAAGCATAGAGGATGAAAAAAAATCAAAGAAAGAGAACAGCTAGTGGTAATTAACTGCAACAGTGAATCTAGTCCCCTCTTTCCCTGCTGTCTCTGTCCATGAGTAAGCTTAGGTTTATTTTTGATGCATTTACCTTGAAATCATCAAAAAGATATATGAAATGCTTCTTAGTTAAGTGTCTGTCTCTAACTGTGCAAATGCATTTGCTAGTACATTTCAGTTTAAAAACTAGTTGCTGGCCAGGTTTCAAGCGTTGTACATCATTTGATTTAGTTGCTGTGTTTGTTTCAGTGACATGCTTTGATTAGGATAAAGTACAATATAATAAGAAAACAAACAAAATCATAATTCAACTGTATACTGTTCACTTTTTCTATTTTATTTGGTGGAAAAGTTTTTTACTTCAGTTTTGTCAGGAAAATTATTTTCAAGGCAACATGAACTTAGTAATATATTTTTTTAACTTTGAAAAACTGTGTTGTCTGTTGGCAGCAGATGGCTGACATAGCTTTTTTGCTTCAAGTGTCCACTTTTCCAGGAAATGACTCCCATCTGTAGCAAGAGGAATGCTGACCTTTAATGTGCATGTTAGTCACTTCTTTTAGCTCATTGCCAAGCTAATAATATTACATATATTGTGAATTTGTTTGAAAGTATGAAATAATATTACATATATTGTGAATTTGGTTGAAAGTAGTTTTCTTTCTGGAGTTTCAAGCTTTTGGAAATAGAAAGTTTGTGGGGTTTTTTGTATTTAATAATTAAAAATAATTTTAATAGGTAATACATTCTCGTGGTTCAGAAATCAGTACAATATAAGAAGATATTCAGTGGAAAAAAATGTCAGTCCCATCCTTGCCCTCAGCTGCTCCATTTACACCTACTCTATATATTCTTATTTATCCTTCCTTTCTTGTTTATCCTCATAGAATTTCTTAATGAAAACAGATATGAATAATTATTATCCCCTTACCATAAAGGTTACACACTATTATTATACATACACACTGTTCACCGCTATACTTTTTTCATGTTAACATAGTATCTTGGATATCTTTTTTTTTTTTTTTTTTGCGTTACTGGGGCCTCTCACTGTTGTGGCCTCTCCCGTTGCGGAGCACAGGCTCCGGATGCGCAGGCTCAGCGGCCATGGCTCATGGGCCCAGCCGCTCCGCGGCATGTGGGATCTTCCCAGACTGGGGCACGAACCCGTGTCCCCTGCATCGGCAGGCGGACTCTTAACCACTGCGCCACCAGGGAAGCCCCTTGGATATCTTTTGACACAGAGGGCTCCATGATTCTTTTTCTGGTCAGCTTTATTAAGGACTACTTTACATACAATGAACTGCATTCAATTTAAGTATATAATTTGATGAGTTTTGACAATTGTATATATCTGTGAAGATACCACCACAGTTAAGATACAGAATATTCCCCATGGATTTGCTTTTTCTTGGGCAGGTGGGGGGTTGGTTTGTTTGATAGTATTTCATTGTATGGGTATACCATAGTTTTTTAAACCAGTCTTTGCTGATGAGCACTTGGGTGCTAATACAAACAATTCTATAATTAAAAACCTATTTCATACAGCATTTCCTATGTAGGCAGGTAGAGGATATCTGAGGATAGACTCCCAGATGTCAGATTTCTGAGCCAAAAGGGAAATAAGTAATTTGGTAGATGTTGCCAGAGTACCATTCAGTAGTCTTGGTACCAGTTTGAGCTCTCACTGGCAATGTACGAGAGTGCCTGTTTGCCCAGTCTAGCTAACAAATTGTGTTATGAAACTTTGGACCTTTGCCATTAGAAGGAAAATGGTATTTTCATATAGTTTTAACTTGCCATTTTCTTGCGAGTGAAAGTGAGCATATTTTTATAAGTTAAAGGATGGGCCATTTGTGATATATACTTTTCTGTAAAGTATCTGTTAATACTCTTAGCCTATTTTCCTACTGGATTTTGTGGTTTTCTTCTGTTAATATCTAAGTATTCTTTATATATTAGGGAAATTAATTCTTTCTTTGCAAATATTTTTTTCCCCAGGTTGTTTTCTTTTGACATTACAAGACCTTTACTTGAAGGGTGTGTGTCTAAGTTTTTACTGCTTAGGATATCTTCCTAAAAGTTGCTTAGTTTTGATTTATTTCCTTTTCTCCGTCCTTCCTTTCATCTCTCCCTCTTTTCCTCTTTCTTTCCTTCCCAGCCTAATTTCTTAATAAAAGGATTTGAGGCAGCTTGAAGATGCTTTTTTCTTGAGCAATAATCAGTTCGTGGGTGGTGGTTGTTAAATGATTTTAATATATATGACCCTGGTTCATCTGTTTTGAAGGCCATGTTTTTGGTATACTGCGCATTGGAGAAAGAACCTGTGCCAGTGTCCTTGCCTCCAGCCTTGGTGCCACCTTCTAAGAGGAAAACGGTCAGTATATCAGGCTCTGTGCGGTTGATCCCTTCTTCAACGTCAGCCAAGGAACCTTATCACTCCTTACCACCTGTAGGCATTTTACCTACCAAAGCACCGTTAAGACAGGTATAGATTTATCAGTGTTAAAGGACTATTTTTAAAAAACAAAATGCATGGCATTTAACAGTTGATTGCTTGATGAAGATAGAAGGAGCAATCAAAGGGATCAAAAATTCAGAGCTCCCTCTGGTTGAACCTATATAGTGTGATGTCCTAGAGAAGACAATCCTCTCCTGCATTTGGCCTTACTTAGGTCATATGGATGTTTCATTGGCTTTGCCTTGATCTACCTGGAATTAAAGTTGGAGAAAGAAGATGCTCCATGTTAATCTGGCATGCTTGCCCTGGCAAAGTGAATAGATGTTTTGTTTGTTTAATCTCTAGTTAACTCTTGATTCTTTGGGATCAAATTTTCCAATTTGGGGTTGTTCAAGGCCTTTTTTTTCCTACAACCTGCTTCTTGTTAGGTTGAGTAAAGGAAAATAATGACAGAATATGCAGATCAGCCAGTTTGGCTACAGTTAAGAACGGGGAATGAAACTATAAAAAAATGGAGATTTAGAATTATCTGAATCTTTTGTTTATGTAGACTCTCCTAGTTACGCATCTTAATGTGGTCATTCATAAGTCAAGAGTTAACTGTGCTTGAATTTACTCATTACATAAAAAAAAGTAAAATGGACATCTTTAAGTACAGTCCCTATAGCTAACCTGTATTTTTATTCTGTAATTTTCTCTTCATCACAGCATTTCAGTTGGGGTGTGATGGAAGTGACACACTGTTGCTATAGTTAGTGGGGTAGAATTGCGCAGAATTTGTGAAAGTTACTGTCATGGGCTGAAAGAGGGACACTTCAAAGTTTGTTTCATTTTGGTGGAAATACTATATATATATTTTTTTCCTGTAGTGGGTTGTATCCCCTGCAGAAAAAGCTAAATATGATGAAATCTTCTTGAAAACTGATAAAGATATGGATGGATTTGTGTCTGGATTGGAAGTCCGTGAAATCTTCCTGAAGACAGGTTTACCTTCTGCCTTACTAGCCCATATTTGGTAAGACTTAATATTTAAGTGATTTAAAAAACAAATATGGTTTTGTATCAACTCTAGTTTTGTAGATTCTTATTTTTAGGCATTTGTAAGTAGGACAGTTTTTGTTTAGAATTCTTTGTAGAGAAAAATTTAAGTCTGATGATTTCTTCTGGATAGTGGACAAAAGCTTGAGAATGGGTTACCTATAGTTTTATTAGATTGACAGTGTCAGTTAATGGTTACTAGAATGTTAAAATCCAGCATTGGTTTATATCAGCTAATTAAACTTCAGTTTTTAAGAGAGAATCCAAAATTCTGAAATTTAAACAATATAAAACAAATCCAGAATCTTCAAGGTATACTTGTATAATTCTTTCTATAGGGTATATGTATACTTTTATACCTTTACGTGGGAACTATACACTTGGTCCTTAAAAAATGACAAACTTTAGTGTCTCTAATGAATTTCACATTAAATGAGATAATATAATGAAAATGCTTTTTATAGTGTTTCTGCTGCCAATCCACCTGACTAAACTGAGATTAGTTATCATGAGGTTTTCAAGGGGCAGCAAACATCAGAAGTGAAACCATATAGTTGCAAAGAGGAACTTAGAAAAGAACAAAGGACAGCAGATCTGCTTTAAAAGGAACAAGAACCCAAGGCTGGGAAAGATTAAATATATGTAGCTAGTGATAGCTGCCACTTTCAAGTGCCTAGGCTAGGCACTATGCTGAATAAATGGCAGCTGTCATGGGTTTGCCATTATGCCCAGACTTTTTATGTACTTTGTCTTTAATTCTCACAGTAACCTTGCAAGATAGGTGTAATCTCCACTTTATAGATGAAGAAACTAAGGCTTGGAGAGGTTAAAAAATATGGCCAATGTCACAAGAAGAAATAAGTAGAAAAGCTGGAATGTAAGGTTTCTTTGACACCATAGCCCATAGTCTTTTAATCAGGCCACATTGTTTTTCAATGAATCAAACAGATCAGGACTTTAGAAAGCTGACCTTAAAAACAAAAGGCGGGGGAGGGGGAAGCAAATAGAATAAGACATTTGCTGTTTCTCTTCAAGTGATTTTTGTAAAGGTTTCCAGATTGCTGCCTTCTCTCCACACGTGATCTCCATTTGCAGCTGTTATTTTTCTTTGACGGTGATCCTGACATCCTCCTACTTCAAAAGTTGTAGGAAACAAGCCGACATGGAGTATTTTGCTTGTTTTAGAATCATTCTAATGCCACTAACGAACCAAATTTGTTGAAACTTAGGTTTCATTTTTAACATGTTTTAATGTTGAAAATGTTGGGAGTAGAGAATGTTGGAATTCTTTGGCCCACCACAGCTTTTACTCCGTAGCGGTTCTGGAAATTGGTAAGAAAGCACAGAGCAAACCCAAATTAGAGGACCCTGCTCAGCACCAAGGTGAACAGTCTCTTTTTCTTACCATTTTAGCCAATAACTCTCTTCTAACATTTTAGTGAGTTTTTGGCTAGCCATAAGTTGGTATGACTTTATTTTTTAATTCAACTGGTGATTATTTCAAAGCTACATAGTCATATTAATTTTCCCCTGGATTTTTAGAATGGTAATTGTGACATTTACATACTGTTCTTTTTGTTTATTTGTACAGGGCATTATGTGACACAAAGGACTGTGGGAAGCTTTCAAAAGATCAGTTTGCCTTGGCTTTTCACTTAATCAATCAAAAGTTAATAAAGGGCATCGATCCTCCTCACATTCTTACTCCTGAGATGATTCCACCATCAGATAGGGCCACTTTACAAAAGGTAAGACAACTTAAGAGAAAACCTTAATGCATTAACAGAAAAGAACAAATGCTATGCCAGGTGACAGAATCGATTTGTATGGAATAGTGGAGAAAATGTATCTGGCTAGAAACAGCAGTATACTGTTTACGGTTTAATTTGTGCCTATAAATATGTTGGAATACCTTGTATGATATCCTTGGGCTACAGCTCATTTATCCCACCATTCATTACACATATGACAACCATACTTTCCAGTCTTAAAACTGGAAAATGTGGTCTTGTTTTTCCCCCGTGGATATGTAAATTAATTTTTATGAATACAGTGTAAATTTTAAATGAAACCTATAAGAATTAAATTACTGCATTTCATTTGATAATTCACTCTTGGAGAAAACAATACAGATTTGAAAACAAAATCTAGGAGATTATGATTGCTTTTTGTCAATTTTACATTAAAAAAAAGAAAAGAAAAACTTGTTGAGGAAAAGTCTGTGTGGTTTTCACCATATAGATGACCCTCTATTCCTGAGCATACAACCGAATTTCATATCTGAACAGCTAGAAACAGGTTTTAGCTACTGGTTCTGGCCAGCAGTGGGAATTTTCAAAACTACATGTTTCAGTAATGCTGTACCTTGATTTTTCTCTTCTCATCTAGAAACCCTTCCTAATATTGTGGTTTATAATATCTTGGCCTTATAATAGAGCTTTAAAAGGACTTGCATGCTCTAGTGGCTGTTTGCCGTCCATACTTTGTGTCTTTAAGTATCTTGTGACCTACAAAGTAACCATGGATGTGGTGATTCTTCAGAGTTACCTATATAGGAGTTGTCACATATTTGGTATCAGGAGAGTTCTCTTTAAAATGTCAGTAGAATGTCTTGCATTAATTTTGTCACATAGGTTAAAAAAATCCCATTTTAACAAATCTAGTAACAGTCAAAATTGGATTTTTTTCCTAAGTCAACTAAATGGAAATTTATAGCCACTAAATATAGAAGTTACATATAAGAGTTTTTATTCTTATTTTCACATTAAGTAACTACTTGATTTTATCTGCTTTGTGAGTGTTTTGGGGGGAGCATTTTGTGAATTTCTGAGATTTCTTTTGATGTAGAACATGGGTTCCCTAAGTTGTAGAGAAGGCTAAAAGTGATGCCACCCAGAAAGATAAAGGTTACAAATTTGTATTTATGCCCCCTGCTCAGTTATGGAACACTGTGTTGTTTCATCTTCTTTCACATATGTAGATTGCTTTTTTTCCTTGCTGCCTTCATTTTATACCCACTGAGTCTCCCACCAACACAAAATACACATACAGCAGAACTTTCTGAAGCAAATTGTTTGTTCATTGAAGTCTCTGTAACATTAGTAGGCACTTTGAGTTGCATCTGCTATACAGAATTTTCAATTAAGTAGATTTACTGAAGTCCATTCACTAGAGCATAGATACTTTTGTCCATGTCAGATATCAGTATTATTCATTAAAATGGGATTTTATCACTGTTGTCCTATCTATAAACCAAAAATTTTAACCTTAAAAATTAAAATTTGCATTTGTTTTGTCTTTCAAATAATCTCTTTTCTCTTTATAATCTAATTTTTTTAGAACTGCATTTTTTTTGCAGCTTTGACTAATCCTTTTTTGAATGTTGCTTTCCTTTCTGTGTTTTTTCTAGTTTGGACTATTTTTTCCATTCTGCAGCACTCTGCTTTTCGCCTTTCTTGTACTGTCAGTTTCTTAACTCTACTCTCTCAAGGTTAGAGCTTTACTTTATGCCTTTTTTAGCATTACGGTTTTTGGTTTACAAGATAACATTTTGAAATTAGAGGTTGTTTATGCCTCAAAGTTAATGCAGAGAAAATACCTAAACAGCATGCTTTTGTCACATGTCTGTCACTTGGTCCTTGTGTGCATTTTAACTTGCCTTCCCTAAGCTCTCTGATCCACTTAAAATCACCGAAGTGGAATTTTTGTGTAATACACAAAACAGGGTGAGAGAAAATATTTTGCAAGAAGGGGACATGGTACATTTTTCTTCATATGCCCTTCTTATACTTTATATACTGTTAGCCGAACTTTTTCTTTGCTTCCTGATTGCATGTTATTTTATTGCTCTAGAACAGGAGTTTAATTTTTGTGTCAGCAATTGAGAGTGACACAAGTACACTTATCAATACCAACTAAGTACACTAATCTTCATTCTGGAGTCATCTATGGTATTACCATATAACTTGTTTGAAATTAAACTTATTTGTCTCACTCTTCTTATTTGATGATATTTTTAATAGGGAAAGACTGTCAAATGTGAGTCACTTTTTTTGAGTTAGAGTGACAGAACAGGTATGGGAGTCCTGAGTTTCTTGGTTTGCTTGCACCTCTGATAGCAAATTTCTCAGTAGCACTTATGGGATGTAAGTTACTCTTGGTGATAAAAGTGAGACTAAGTGCTAATTTTTCATTTTGTTCGCCTTTCAAATTGTCTGGCCAGGCTTAATTAGCTCATAAGTCAAGTTTGGGCAGAGTTAAAATCCTAGTAAATACTTGTCACATTCAGAAACCCACTTTAAAATGTCTGACTTTTTAGAATGATAAGGGTCTATGTGTCAGTGAAACACATAATAGTAAAACATAGTAAGAGGCATATTTGGTACAAATCTGTAATTAATATAAAATTGAGAATAGCGTTAATTGAATCCTAACGGATGAGTTTTGGTATTGATAGTCAAAACAAAACAAAACAAAACATATGAGGACGGTTATGCAGTATAGCATAAAGAAATATAGAAGGAATTATTTGCCACATTTTATTGATGTACCTGTTTATCAAGTTGGCTTTTAGGGTAATGGTTTCGTTTACCTAAATGATCTTAATATGCAGGTGCCAAGGGGCATAATGTGAAATAGCACTTGAATTTGATTAGAAGTCTCCTGATCAATATCGCCTATTAGCTAGCTGGGTTCAACTTTAAGCAAGTCATTTAATATGTTTCTTTAGCTCTAAAATGGGGTTAATAATAATATCTGCCCTACCTACAGACCAGTTTTCAGATTAGTACTTAGTAAATTTGTAAACCATTATATAAATGTGAGCAGATAGGTTACTGTGAACTTTGAGGTTTCTTCTTCTGTTGTGCAAGTTGGTGACATACCTTAAGTTCACAGCAACATAAGTATAATACTAAGTTTTATGTTCTGCTAATAAGGTCCTCAATATATCTTAGTTTTACATGTTTAGGCCTCAGTTTTAACATTTCCTAATGATGATCATCCTGTTATTTGTCAGTTTGGTTGTAGCATTGGGTGTAGGTCAGGTGTTTGAAGGAGCAGTTATCTTTTTGCCTTGACTTCAGCCAGCTATATAAGGCATCAAAAATGGTTCACAAAGGGGACTGAGCCAGGGTGGAAGCAAGTCATTGGGAGCCTTTCCAACTTTCAAGAGCATATTCTGTTGAGGAAGTTAAGTATAATAATAGCTTACATTTATAAAATATCATAAAGTTTGTAGAGGGACTTCATATGCAATATTTATTTAATTTTTAAAGAGGGCAGGGCAGAGATTATTTCCCTGTTTTGCAGTGAAGATCATGCAGCTAGTAAAACAGCAGAGCCCAGAATAAACCCAGCTAGGTTTTCTAAATACAAATACCATTCAGAGACTAATTTTGATACCTCCATTATTGAAAGAAAACAATATGTAAAGGATGTCATATAAGACAGTTTCATGTATGGTGATATTAATATTTACTATGGAACATGCTGAGCGGTTGGTTTTACTTTAAATAGACACTGAAAGTATTTAATAAAAGTAAATACTTCTTGAATTAAATAAAATCAACCACCATTTACTTAATACAAATACAAATAAATCACAATTCACCTCCCCAAGAAATTTATGCTTCAGTGGAGGAATTAGTTTATAAATCTGATATCTGCTTTACTGCAACATTCTAGACAGGCTAAGATCACACGACGAAGACATTGGGATCTCAAGTGGTGGTATATATTACAGAACAACAGGTTTTAGAGAGTTTAAGGGAAAATGTCTTAGTATATAACTGCCTGTGTGTGTGTGTGTGTGTGTGTGTGTGTAAAATTGCACTAGATAGGGTTTTCTTAAGTGAATTAAAAGTGTTAGTAATACCATAAATTATGTATCCATATAGTGCTTTTAAACATTTTTAATGCTTTGCCGCATGGAATTTTATAGTAATAATGTTATAATTGTGAACTCTTTGTTTTTAGAACATCATAGGATCAAGTCCTGTCACAGATTTCTCTGCTATTAAGGAGCTAGATACCCTTAACAATGAAATAGTTGACCTACAGAGGTATGTAAAGTAAAATTATACCTGATTATATAAATACATCCACACACTCTGTTTCTAATGTATATCTTGGGTAAGTACTACTTTATTTGGTTAAGTACTATGGTTCTTAAAATGGGAATCGGTGTACCTTATTAAATCTAAGGCAAATAGAAAGCCCAGAGATAAACCCATGCATATATAGTCACCTAATTTATGACACAGGAAGCAAGAACATACAATGGAGAAAAGACAGCCTCTTCAGTAAATGGTGCTGGGAAAACTGGACAGCTACATGTAAAAGAATGAAATTAGAACACTACCTAACACCATACACAAAAATAAACTCCAAATGGATTAAAGACCTAAATGTAAGACCAGACACTATAAAACTCATAGAGGAAAACATAGGAAAAACTCTCTGACATAAACCACAGCAAGATCTTTTTTGACCCACCTCTTAGAGTAATGAAAATAAAAACAAAAATAAACAAATGGGACCTAATGAAACTTAAAAGCTTTTGCACAGCAAAGGAAACCATAAACAAGATGAAAAGACAACCCTCAGAATGGGAGAAAATATTTGCAAATGAAGCAGCAGACAAAGGATTAATTTCTGATATATACAAACAGCTCATGGAGCTCAATATCAAAGAAACAAACAGTACAGTTAAAAAATGGGCAGAAGACCTAAATAGGCATTTCACCGAAGAAGACATACAGATGGCCAAGAGGCACATGAAAAGATGCTCAGCATCACTAATTATTAGAGAAATGCACATAAAAACTACAATGAGGTATCACCTCACACTAGTCAGAATGGCCATTATCAAAAAATCTAGAAACAGTAAATGCTGGAAAGGGTGTGGAGAAAAGGGAACCCTCCTGCACTATTGGTAGGAATGTAAATTGATACAACCACTATGGAGAACAGTAAGGAGGTTCCTTAAAAAACTAAAAATAGAACTACCATATGACCCAACAATCCCGCTACTGGGCATATACCCTGAGAAAACCATAATTCTAAAAGAGACATGTACCACAATGTTTACTGCAGCACAGTTTACAATAGCCAGGACATGGAAACAACCTAAATGTCCATCGACAGATGAATCGATAAAGAAGATGTGGCACATGTATACAATGGAATATTACTCAGCCATAAAGCGGAACAAAATTGAGTTATTTGTAGGGAGGTGGATGGACCTAGAGTCTGTCATACAAAGTGAAGTAAGTCAGAAAGAGAAAAACAAATACTGTATGCTAACACATATATGGAATCTAAAAAAAAAAAAAGGGTTCTGAAGAACTTACCAGCAGTACAGGAATAAAGATGCAGACATAGAGAATGTACTTGAGGACACAGGGAGGGGGAAGGGTAAGCTGGGACGAAGTGAGAGAGTGGCATGGGCATGGACATATATACACTACTAAATGTAAAATAGATAGCTAGTGGGAAGCAGCCACAGGGAGATCAGCTCGGTGCATTGTGACCACCTAGAGGTGTGGGATAGGGAGGGTAGGAGGGAGACACAAGAGGGAGGAGATATGGGAATATATGTATATGTATGGCTGATTCACTTTGTTATAAAGCACAAACTAACACACCATTGTAAAGCAATTATTCTCCAATAATGTGTTTAAAAAAAGTAATAAATAAATCTAAGGCAACCTTTAACTGCAGGATGCACTATTATGTAGCCCTGAAAAAAGAAAAAACCACTGCCAAATAAACAATGGCATTCCAACAACTATAAGGTACTATTTGATTTTGGACAGTGAAATAGGTATCAGTATATCTTGGAATGAATGGAGTACAGTTTTTTTTTTGAAGTTTTTTAAAAATTTATTTTTGTTGAAGTATAGTTGATTTACAATGTTGTGTTAGTTTCAGGTGTACAGCAAAGTGGTTCAGTTATACATATATATACCTATTCTTTTTCAGATTCTTTTCCCTTATAGGTTATTACAAAATATTGAGTGTAGTTCCCTGTGGTATATAGTAGGTGCTTGTTGGTTATCTATTTTATATAGAGTAGTGTGTATATGTTAGTCCCAAACTCCTAATTTGCCCCTCCCTTTCCCCTGAAATACAGTTTTCCTCCAACTTCAGGCACTTGAATAACAATAGGAAAAAATTATTATTTAATACATTGTATGGAAGGTATGTTAAATGCAGACACCATGCCAGGAGCTTTCATAACTTGTTATCTCATTTGATCCTCACAAAAACCTTGTAACTTGAGATAGATATTACTGTTCTGTTTTATAGGTACGGAGTTAAGATGCTTTGAGAGGTTATTTTACCCAAAGTCATACAAACCTGTAAGCAATAGAACTAATACCTAATCTCAGGACTGCTTGATTTGGAGTTTCTTTTTTATACTCACGTACTGTGTAGAAACAGGCTTGAATACAATTAGATTTGAATCTAAATACAGCAGGTCCTATTGGTATTTCCTAATTCCCTTGTTCCCTAGAAACTTTTTATAGTAATACTCATTGTAAAAATGACCTCCTAAAATTACTTTTTAAAAAGTGAGACGATTTTTCCATCTACAGGGCATTGGATTTAAATATCATTTTACTTACACAAACATTTTTTTTTAACCTTCACAACACTTTAAAGCAGATAATGGCTGATACTTTATTTTGTTGATGATACTGAGACATAAGGGGATTAAATGATTTAGCTGGGTTATATGGCAAGAACTTGGGAAAGATCTTTCCTCATCCATGAGACTACATTGAGATTATTGTAGAGAAACTTAATTATGATTTTTTTCAGTTGCAAGAAAGAACTCAACCCAGACTAAGTGAGAGTGAATTTATTTACTTGTGAAACTAAGACCTCCTAGGGGTAGGGATGGCTTAAAGCATAGCTTCGTACTGGAGATCAAATGACATAATCAGTTCTCTTGCTCTCTCCATTTCTTGTTTCCACTTCCACTGCATGGTTCCATTCTCAGATAGGCTTTCCTGTTATGTTGTCAAGGGGGTTATTGCACATCTGAGTCTCATGTACCTATTATTTCAGATCTAGTGGAGTTACTCTCTTGTGGCGGTTCCTGAACAAATCCTAAAATTCAATCTGATTGGACTGGTTTAGGGTCCTACCTACTGAAACAGTCAGTGGCCAAGGTTGTATTGTTTGCTGATTTGTCATGAGCTCTGTCCTGGGTTGCAGGGTTGGGGTGGGGGCGGCTAGTTTGCCACCGAGACCACATGGAGGAGGGGGTATCCCCACATGAAAATTCTGCCAGAAGGAGGAATGAATTCTGAGACTAAATGTCTATAGAAAGCAGTATAGCTTCAAATCCACAGTAATTTCAGTGATCGCCCTTAGTATCATCTGCCAATTTGAACAGTATGTCTTGACATTCTGTAACCTTAGTCTGGGCACCTTTTTAAACGGGATTGTTTAGTTTTGACTTATCTGCCTTCTACTGAATTCTACCAAAGTCTATTTCCAGCTCAAAAATTGGCCTTTGCCTATTACATAAAGCTTTTAGTATTGGAATCAAAAAACAAACAAACGAAAACAAACCCTTGGAGATTACATAATCCAATTTCTTTTTTACTCGTGGGGGAAAAAATCAAAGTCATACATCAGGTCAGCAAAAGTGCTGGCTGGCACCCAAACCTGGTTGTATAGTTCTAGTTCTACATTTTTTTCTATTATATAAGACAGCTTTTCATTAAGATTTAGAACATTTTTACTTTGATTTGAAAAAAAAGTAAATATTTGATTACTCAGTCTATAATGGTGTATAGACTTCATTTCATATGGTCTATAATGGTCCATTAGCATTTTTGCTTGCCTTATGAGAAATGTGCATTTAATAGTAGCTAGATTTGGGGCTTCCCTGGTGCCGCAGTGGTTGAGAATCTGCCTGCCAATGCAGGGGACACGGGTTCGAGCCTTGGTCTGGGAGGATCCCACATGCCCCGGAGCAACTAGGCCCGTGAGCCACAACTACTGAGCCTGCGCATCTGGAGCCTGTGCTCCGCAACAAGAGAGGCCGCGATAGTGAGAGGCCCGCGCACCACGATGAAGAGTGGCCCCCGCTCGCCGCAACTAGAGAAAAATCCTTGCACAGAAACAAGGACCCAACACAGCCAAAAATAAATAAATAAATTAACTAATTAAAAAAATAGTATCTAGATTTGAAAATACTTGTCATCTGTGCCTCTCAAGCCTATGAAAATAGACACATACCCCAGTATTCTAGGGCTTGTTTGATTTCAACAGTAGTTATTTTACTCATGAAATGTTTTTGTAATGAGTTTTAATAGGAAGTAGAGCATCGTACATAAAATGTTCTTGCTGATACAAACACTTGTAATACAATAAGTCCCCTACATAAGAACCTTCAAGTTGCGAACTTTCAAAGATGTGAACATGTCTTCACATGTCCAGTCGCATAAGTTAGTTCACGTGTCTGGTGTACATTGACACGTGTGTGCATCCTCTACAAGTGGTTGTGCTTTTGTGTACTTTACAGTACTTATAGAGTACAGTAGTACAGTATCTTTACTTCAAGCCCAGGATGTCTGGAAGCAAGTGTAAAAGCAGCAGTGATGTAGCTGGTACTGCCAACAGCCCCTGTATTCCAGCTGTTGTACTACTGTACTTTTCAAGGTACTGTACTGTAAGATTAAAAATGTTTTATTTTTCGTGTTTTTTTTGTTTTTTATGTATTATTTGTGTGAAAAGTATTATAAACTTGTTATAGTACAGTACTGTATAACCGATTGTGTGAGTTGGGTACCTAGGCTAACTTTGTTGGTCTTACGAACAAATTGGACTTTAATGTATGTGCTCTCGGAATGGAACTTGTTCGTATGTAAGGGACTTACTGTATTAGTTACATTTTGATAAACTGAGCTTTCACTAACTTCTAGTTACCATAATGTTAAGTTGTACTAGTGGCAGTCTTATATAGTGAATTACAGCTAAACACATAAAAAAAAATCTAACATTTTGTGACTGTCTTATTAAGAAAATCATAGTGCTTCAAAACCTTATTAAGTTTTAAATTGTAGTCACATTTTATAAATGTGTAATACGTTTATACTTGACACTTGTGAAAATATTTTCCCTAGGCTTTTATTTTAGGTCAAATCTACAGTGTAGGCAAACCTCCATCATCTGTCAACTTCAGTAATGTCATAATAAGGCTCATCTACCCATGCTAAAATTATGGTTGTTAAAATTCAGTTTTGTAAATGGTTGTATTAAGTCACTACCACCAAGTCTATAACACATTACGTTATAAACCTTGGCTTTTGTTACTGTGAATGACTATTTTTTCTGTGCAATGGTATTACTCTTTAGCCTTTAAGTCTTTTATTAATATATCAGGCAGTGACGTGTGTAACTACAAAATAGGAAAAAAGAATTTAAACAGATTTTATTTGTGGCTTTTACTAAATTGTCATCTGACAGAAGATTAGCTCCTTCTTATTTGTTTGGTTTTCAGATGAAGATATTTAATTTTAGTCCAGGGATCAAACCTGCAAATAAACGATGCACATAATATGGTACTGTAATGAGAATGTAATGAATATGGTGCTTTACAAGATTTGCTTTTTCCCCCTCAGTGATGGTTATAATACATACTCATAAAAATTTGGAAAACACAGAAAAGCATAATGAAGAAAGGAATGTTTATTTTATTTTATTTACTTATTTACTTTTGGCTGCGTTGGGTCTTCGTTGCTGCACGCGGGCTTTCTCTAGCTGCGGCAAGCAGGGGCTACTCTTCGTTGTGGTGTGCGGGCTCTAAGCTCACAGGCTTCAGTAGTTGTGACATGCGGGCTTAGTAGTTGTGGCTCACGGGCTCTAGAGCACAGGCTCAGTAGTTGTGGAGCACAGGCTTAGTTGCTCCGTGGCATGTGGGCTCTTCCCGGACCAGGGCTTGAACCCGTGTCCCCTGCATTGGCAGGTGGATTCTTAACCACTCTGCCACCAGGGAAGCCCCAGGAATGTTTCTTAGAATAATAATTTGTTCTGAGCATTGAAAATCAATGGAGATATAAAAAACTATATATAACCTCAAGAGTTGGTTGGGTAAAGAATGTTCTTTGTTATCAGTCAGAAAATGAGATGTTTTCTTCCCTAGTTCACCAAATTGTTTCTAGTTGAAAATATAGGACATTGGGAGCTTGAGGCAGGATGACTTTCTGTCATTTGTCTCTTTAAATTTTTTATATGATTCCTTCAACATTTGTTATATAGGGATTTAATTATATAGATCAGATTAAATTAGTATAATATTTTTAACTTAAGGGAAAGCAGTGGTTTTAAAATAATCTTATCAAATACCTGGATCTCTCACCTGAGCTGAACACCTATATTTTTCATTGCCCAACTAGTGTTTTCATCTGAATGTTCAGTAGGACCTGACTTCCTAATTTTCCCCTGACCACTGTCCTTGTCTCTTTTATTTCCCTTTCTCAGTGACATCACCATTTATTGTCACTCAAGCTAGAAACCTGAGATTTTTCTTCTCATTTTTATTCTTCTGTTTTTGAGATGCTTCTTGAAATCATTCCTAGCTCTTCATTTCCTTTGCCTGATCAACTCCTCATCCTTCAGATCTCACCTTAGATGTTATTTCCTCTGGAAGCCTTCCCCTTCCCAACCCTCATACCTATCAAATCTTAAGAGCCTATCTTACATAGTTTTTAAAATTTACACTTGTCATAGCATAATTGTCTGTTTTATTTGGATATCTCACTAGACTATGTACTTCTTAATCATAGGGACTATTTGCTTGCTCACTGTTAATCCCTACTGCTTAGCTTATGTAATAGATACAATATATATAGCTTACATAATAGATATATAAAGAAAATAATTTGTTCAGTGTTGTTGAAATCTGTCCTGTCCTTTCTGCTTTTTCTGTCTAGTTTTAGCCCTTACCTCAGTTCACTTTCCTGAGTATGGCGTAAAATCTCTTCCTTTGCGGTGCTCTCTTGGCATCCTGACCATTCTTCTGTCTTAGCTACTTCCCACAATAAAGTAGGATCATCTCCCACTTTGATAATGTAAAGCAGCAGTCCCCAGCCTTTTTGGCACCAGGGACCGGGTTTTGTGGAAGACAGTTTTTCCACGGACCCAGGGTGGGGGGTTGGGGGGATGGTTTTGGAATGATTCAAGTGCATTACATTTATTGGGTACTTTATTTCTATTATTATTACATTATAATATGTAAGGAAATAATTATACAACTCAACATAATGCAGAATCAGTGAGATCTCTGAGCTTGTTTTCCTGCAACTAGATGGTCCCATCTAGGGGTGACGGGAGACAGTGACACCCGACGTGTGTTGCTTATGTCCAGTCTACTCCGTAATCTCGTTTTGGCTGCTGTCACTGCAGAAAACCCTGCTTCACAAAGATAGGGTGTTGGAAATGGAAGCAGCCTTTTCAGTGCTTTTTGTGGCAATCTCAGGATATTCCGCCTTAGCTTTCATCCAGAACATATGGAGATTTGAAGTTGTCTCAAACATACTTTTAAGGCTACCGTCATTTGTGATCTCAACCAGTTGATCCTCTTCTAGCACGGACAAAGTCGATTCACCTGGTTTATTCACAAATGGGTTGCAGATCCATTCCTTCCCAGTTTGGGGGTTTTTTGTGGTTGGGAAGTAATGCTCAAACTCTTTTGAAAGCTGAGATAGGTGATCACGCACCAGCTGGGAGAAAGAAGGCCCTGGCTCAGTCTCTTTCAAAATCTCTGCCAATGTTTGAAACATGTCAAAAATCCCAGTGTTCACTTGTCGCCCCCATAATTCAAGTTTGGCTTTGAATGTAGCCTCTTTTTCTGCCAACTTGAACACAGTTGTTGTTCTCCCCTGAAGTGACAGATTGAGTTTGTTGAGCAGGTTGAGTATGTCACACGTAAGCAAGTTTTGTGATCCATTCTGTGGCACTGAAATGTGCTTCCAGTGGTGACTGTTTTTCTAAAAGAAATCTCTGGAGCAGCTCTCTTAACTCAAAAGCTCTGGCCAGTGATCTGCCTTTAGAAAGCCATCTCACTTCTGTGTATAAGAGAAGACGTGTGTGCTCTGCGTCCATCTTGCAGAGCTGTGCGAACAAACGTGAGTTAAGGGCATGTACTTTACTTTGGTTGATAATTTTAATGATATCCTGCAAAACACTGTTAAGCTCAGGTGACATTTTTCTGCTACCCAGTGTTTCTCTATGGATGACAGAGTGCGTAGACTCACCTTCAGAAACGACCTCTTTGACCCGAGTAGTGAAACCAGAAGGCCGTCCAATCATGGCAGCCGCTCTGCCCATGCATATACTGACACAAAATGACCCATTCAGTTTTCCTGATAAGTAATCATTCAAAGACTTGAATAGTTCTGCAGCTGTGGTGTTGGTTGGCAACAAAAGTGTATATAACGTATCCTCATGTGCATCCTCCTGAAAAATATATCACACAAAAACAAGCATTGTTGCCTTGTTGTCAACATCGGTAGACTCGTCAATCTGGATTGTGTACCACAGTGACTCATTAATCCTCTCTAACGATTGTGCCTTAATATCCTCTGGTATTTCATCAGTTTGTCTAGTTAGGGTGCTAGCTGAAAGAGGAACACGTGCCACCTTTTGAACTGCAGCCTCTCCGAAAAGTTCATGACAAATGTCCTTAGCAGCAGGCAGGATCAACTCTTCACCAATAGTAAAGGGCTTCTTAGCTTTAGCAATGCAGTTAGCCACTAAGAACGATGCTGTCAGTGCAGACACATTTGATGAAGTGGTGGCCTTCAATAATTGCTTCTGTTTTTTGTGTTCACATTTTTTCCTTTTGAAAAACTCCAAAGGCTTGTTTTTTAATACAGGGTGCTTGTTCTCCATGTGGCAAAGCAGTTTTGAAGGTTTCATGGCTGCGTTGGATAATCGGTTGCCACATATTATACAAAGTGGGCTTGGAGAATGTCAATCACCTGTTGCAGTGAACCCGTAATTTAAGTAGGATTCTTGGTGTTTTCTTTTAAATACAGTTTTCTTTTTGTTGGTAGTCTTAGAGTTTTCTGCTGTTTCATCATTGGGCCTTTCCCCCTTTTCAAAGAAGCTCTCTAGTGACATTTGTTTTTTACTCATTTTGGCTAGGGTTAGCTTGTGGGCTTACCACAACTGTGACCGAGACAAGTGTGCAGTGCGGGAAAGAGGTGCAGATGGAAGGAAGTGGTAAATAAAATAATGGGCGGGGGGCTTCCCTGGTGGCGCAGTGGTTGAGAGTCCGCCTGCCGATGCAGGGGACACGGGTTCGTGCCCCGGTCCGGGAAGATCCCACATGCTGCGGAGCGGCTGGGCCCGTGAGCCATGGCCGCTGAGCCTGCGCGTCCGGAGCCTGTGCTCCGCAACGGGAGAGGCCACAACAGTGAGAGGCCCACATACCGCAAAAATAAATAAATAAATAAATAAATAAATAATGGGCGGGCCACGTGCGGACTAAAATCAGTGTCAGATTCTGACTTAAAGCCTGCTACCACATGCAGCTGTACAATTGAAGTACATCAACTCACTTGCCACTATAAAACCTGCTACCACATGCAGCTTAATTGTCAGTTCCCCCTCACTGATACGGTTTTTTTTTGTGTTTTTTTGTTTTTTGTGGTGTGCGGGCTTCTCACTGTTGTGGCCTCTCCCGTTGCGGAGCACAGGCAGGCTCCGGACGCACGGGCTTAGCGGCCATGGCTCACAGGCCCAGCCGCTCCACGGCATATGGGACCTTCCCGGACCGGGGCATGAACCCGCGTCCCCTGCATCAGCAGGCGGACTCTCAACCACTGCGCCACCAGGGAAGCCCCACTGATAGGGTTTTGATATGAGTCTTCAAACGATTTATTATGATCTCTGTGCAGTCAGACCCTCTGCTAATGATAATCTGTATTTGCAGCCGCTCCCCAGTGCTAGCATCACCACCTCAGCTCCACCTCAGATCATCAGGCATTAGATTCTCATAAGGAGCGTGCAACCTAGATCCCTCACATGCGCAGTTCACAGTAGGGTTTGCGCTCCTATGAGATCCTAACGCAGCCGCTGATCTGACAGGAGGCGGAGCTCAGGCGGTAATGCAAGCGATGGGGAGCAGCTGGAAATACAGATGAAGGTTCACTGGCTTGCCTGCCGCTCACCTCCTGCTGTGCAGCCTGTTTCCTAACAGGCTACAGACCAGTACCAGTCCGTGGCCTGGGGGCTGGGGACCCTTGCTGCAAAGCTCCTAGAACAGATACCATGTGTTTGCTCTTGTACTCTCTCTCAGTGTTCAGCATAGTGCTCTGATCGACCATTTCAGTTTCATTCCTCCTCTCTAGCCATATGGTGGGTGGGCTTATTACCTCTCAGCTCAACGTGCCACCAGTTTTTATTCTTCTGTGCCTCTGATCCTACTCTTCCCCTTTGCCTGAGCACACCTTTTACCTTGTAAAGTTTTATTCCTGCTTTAAGGCCCAGCTTAAATATCATCTCCTTTGTCAAACCTTCCCTGAAACCTTGATTGCTAGTTCCTCTTTCCTTTCTACTTACAGTCTTTATTCCTTTATAATAGTACTCACCACATTTTAGTGTGATCTTTTTTTTTTTTTTAATTTTTTGGCTGCATTAGGTCTTGGTTACTGCCCATGGGCTTTCTCTAGTTGTGGCGAGCGGGGGCTACTCTTCGTTGCAGGGTGGGGGCTCCTCATTACAGTGGCTTCTCTTGCTGCAGAGCATGGGCTTTCGGCACAAGGGCTTTCGGCACGAGGGCTTCAGTAGTTGCAGCACGCCGGCTCAGTAGTTGCGGGAAGCGGGCCCTAGAGCACAGGGTCAGTGGATGTGGTGCATGGGCTTAGTTGCTCCACAGCATGTGGGATCTTCCCAGACCAGGGATCGAACCGTGTCCTCTGCATTGACAGGTGGATTCTTAACCACTGTGCCACCAGGGAAGTCCTGATCTTTTTTTTTAATGTGTCTTTTTTTTTGGTTTTGATTTGAACTCCTTCAGGACAGGGTCTGTGTCTTATTCATTTGGATATGTCTAGAAATTAGTGCACACAGTGCCTGACACCACAGAATTTCAGTACAGGTTAGTTGGTTGAATAAATAAGTCAAAGTTTGTTATAAATATTAGAATATTTTCCAGACTTAATTCCTGCAAAGTTTATGGCAGACTAGAAACCATCACTAAATGTTGAAATAAAGCAAATGATCTTCTGAATAATAGCTTATTTTGAAGACCATAGAAGAAGATTTTGTAGGCAAGAGGATTTTTAATGCTGAAGGTTAATGGACTGATTTTTCGTATTTTGCCAACCTGTTCTTGTGTCAGGGATTTCCTTTGAGAATCTGATAAAGGCTATTAGACTCTGGCTCCAGAAAAAAAACATGTTTATCCATGTACACCGTTTTGCATTTATTTCAGGAGTTCCTAGACCTTTAAAAACTATCCATGGACCAATTTTTAAGAACCCTGTTCTGAAAGTAAAGTGGCTCAAATAGAGAAGCTCGTGGCAGTGAAAAGGCAAAACATACCAAGAAATTGCTTCAGTCTCTTAGATAGTGTGGTGGTGGTGGATTATGCTGAGGCAGGAGTTAATATTTATTTGTCTTCTACCAGCTTCTCCTTCCTTCCTGTCTTCTGTCCTTTTAGCAAGAACATCAGGAAGTAAAAGCTACATCCTGTCAGGCCAGTTTGTTATCCTTGTCTTGGGCCAGTAAACAGGATAGATTATTACAATAATAGTTATTTGGCATTGTGCTATTCCTGCTTTATATAAATTCTCTTATTCAATTCTTGCAACACGGGTGAAGGGTAAGCAGTTTTATTCTGATTTTTCAGATGAGGAATGGACAAGTTTTCTAAGAAGTTTTCCTTGATATCCACTTCAGCTCAGAGAACACTCAATATCCTTCTCTCCAAACACTTACAATACTGAATTATATTTCTTTCCCCAGTAGTCTCTGAGCTCTGTGTGATAGTACCAACTGTCTCGTAAAATTTCTAATTAGGCAGTATAGTGTAGTATTATTTCAGAGCATGGGCGTTGTAACCAGATTGCCTGGTTTGATTCCGTACATGACTTAGACAAATTACTTAACTATCTGTGCCTCAGTTTCTTCATCTGTAAAATAGAAATACGAATAATCCCATGTAAAATGCTTAGTACAGTTCCTGGAACATGGTAAATTCTCAATGCATGTTAGTAATCATCATCATCATCCCCAAAACCTAGCTCAGCATTTAGAGCACAGCATTCACTGAAAGGTGCTCAGCAGACATTGGTTGGAATAGCTGAATGAGCACTCTCTTCCCTAGTTGGAGACTGGAACTGTGTAGCTCGGCAGCCAGAATCTGTGTTCCTAAATATATAGATCTCTACCTCAATCGTATATAAGAACTGATTTTTTAAAAAATATTTCAGGCAATGTTAGCATATGGTTTGAATTTTTTTTTAAATTATGTTTTTGGTTTAGTTTAGTTCAAATACTGTGAGAAAACATTAGCTCTGGAGAGAGCATTGCTTATACTGTCGAATCTGGAATTCTTTTGCTTATAAAATCCAACGTGATCTGTTTCTGGCCCTGCGGTACTGATGCTAGAAGGTCTCAATTGTGACTACCTCAGCAATGGCGTTACTGATTGAGTAATCGAAGCTCTACATTGTAGTATGCGTTTGTTTGGTAATAAGGAGGCACCTTAATTCGTTTTTACATAAAGTACATGGCTCATCATTTAAAACCTCTGCTTGGGGAGACTTTCCTTATTTGAAACCCTCCTTGCTCAAGTCTGAATCTGTGCTAATACAGCAGCCGCTAGCCACATGTGGCTATTGAGCACTTGAAATATGGCTAATCCAAATTAAGATGTGCTATTAGTGTAAAATATACTGGATTTCAAAAGAAGAATGTAAATATTTTGGATATCTTGGATTAAGTGAAACATATTAAGATAAATTTCACTTGTTTCTTTTTAATATATAGCTATTTGATCATTTAAGATTACATGTGTGTCATATTTCTCTTGGACCGCTCTGTTCTGAATCAGTTGTTTTCTGTAAAAATTACGTTTTATTTGCTTGTATTATTTTGTGGCACTGGTAGCTTATTAAGGGGCACTTACCTCTTTTAAGAGAGCAATACTTTTTAGAATGTGTTTCAGTTTGTCTTTGGGAAACAAAAATATCTACCAAGAAATTTCAGCTCCTGAAGGATTTAGGAGTCAGTCTCTACCAACATACTTAAGTCCTAACTGCCATCACTCTGGATGCTTGATTACAACTTTCCAAAAAGCCAGTAAATGTTCTACTTTTATACTAGTAAATTGTATGATGATGATGATGATGATCGCTGACATTTACTAAGCACTTATTGTGTGGTAGGAATTGTGCTGAAGTATTTCTAGATATAATATAAATTAGTCATCCCCATCAACTTTATTATCCCTTTTTTTTAAATTATGAAAACCAAGTTCTAGTCTTACATTTCTTTTCTTTGAGTTTTTTCATCTCATTTTGTTCTGCTAGATAAGTAGAATAAATTAATTATTTGGGGTTTGCAAAATAAACTTTCATTTCTCCTTTTAAAAAGTGAAACATCTAATTTTGGATTCTGCCACTGACAGGGCAGTGGTCATGTGAGCCATACCCCAAAGTTTGTGTTTTCCCCTGATTCCAGTTAGGCTTTCAACAGTTTATGCCCATGAATGCATTCGGACTTTTTTTTTCAAAACTAAAGCTCATTAAGAAAGCCAGCCTCCTAGAACTAAGAAGTTTAGTTTTTCCCATAGGACTGAATGCACTTAAACTTTTGTAGCAATTATCTTTTTTTTATTTAAAGTCTTTATTGAATTTGTTACACTATTTTAATTAATTAATTAGTTAATTAATTTTTGGCTGCGTTGAGTCTTCATTGCTGCGCACAGGCTTTCTCTAGTTGTGGCAAGCGGGGGCCGCTCTTCGTTGCGGTGCTCAGGCTCTAGGCGCGCGGGCTTCAGTAGTTGTGGTACACAGGCTTAGTTGCTCTGCGGCATGTGGGATCTTCCTGGACCAGGGCTTGAACCCGTGTCCCCTGCATTGGCAGGCGTATTCTTAACCACTGCGTCACCAGGGAAGTCCCTATAGCAGTTATCTTAACAGTTTTATAATTAATGGCTATGTTTGTTTTCCCAGCAAACTGTAAGTAGGGGCCCTGGTTTAATCTTTTTTGGCATGTGGAAGATACTCAATAGCTGTTTGTTGAAAGAATGAAATAATATATAGTTATATAATGATTATATATTTAAGGCAAAGAGAAATTAAAAACTTAAGGTACAAATCAATGTCTTTACTCTCAAACTTTAACTTAAGTTTTTATCAACTAAATATGAATTCTTAGAGTGAAAGACCATCTAACTTTCAGACTGGTTTGAATTACACGCCAGAATTTTCTTATCAGCTGTCTGTAGTTGTTACTCTAATCTAACTTAAGACTTCTGACAGTTCCCAAGATAAGCAGAGTCAGAGTGTTCTATTGCCTTTCTAGCAATTGTCATCAGCTTTCTCAGTAATAAGAGCCTCTGCTTCCTCTCTTCCCCCACAGAGCAGAGCCAGCAGAGAAAGAAGAGCTATGTTGTTAAATAATGCCATTCAGAGTTCAAAAAAGCACAGCTCAGAAATCTTTAGGGACTCCCATTGCCAGTGAATTAAAAGTCTGTGTGTCTTTACCCAGTACTGAAGTTCTTTTATAATCTTACCCTGATCTACCATTCCAGCTTTATTTACCACACATGAACCCTCCATCTTAGATAAATTAGTCTGCTGTCTAGAATTTTCTCACCTCTGTGCTTTCTTTTTTATAAATTTTTTCACTGTGGTAAAATATACATAGCATAAAGTTGACCATTTTAGCCATTTTTAAGCATACAGATCAGTGGCATAGGTGTATTTACGTTGTTACACAGCTGTCACCACTGTTCATCTCCAGAGTTTTATCATCCGAAACTGAATGATTTAATTGGACTTGATATCAACTCAACTTCGATGGTATGCAAAATCCTACTTCTGTAAATTCTGTCCCTTCCACCTTATGTTGTTGATGTCATAAATTACATCTTTATATATCATATATCCACTAACATAGCTTTATAATTATTTTTTATGCATTTGTCTTTTAAATCTTACAGAAAATATAAAGGGGAGCTGTAAACCAAAATTACAATAGTACTAGTTTTTGGTTTTGTCCATGTATCTACCTTTACTGGAGGCCTTTATACCTTCGTATGGCTTCAAGTTACTGTCTAGTAGCCTCCTTTCATTTCAATCTGAAGGACTCCCTTTAGCATCTGTTATAGCACAAGTCTAATGATAATGAAATCCTCAGCTTTTGTTTATCTGGGAATATCTTAATTTTTCCCTCATTTTTGAAGGACAGTTTTTCCAGATAGAGTATTTTCAGTTGACAGTTTCTTTTTTATTTCAGCATTTTAAATATGTCATCCCACTGCCTTCCGGCCTTCAAGATTTCTGCTGAGAAATCCAATGATAACCTTATTTTTGATCCCATGTACATGAAAAGTCTTTCCTTTCTTATTGCTTTCAAAATTCTGTCTTTGTCTTTCAACATTTTGATTATAATTGTCTCAGTGTGAGTTTCTTTGGATTTTCCTGCTTGGCGTTCATTGAGCTTCTTGGGTTGTGGATGTGTGTATTTCATCAAATTTGGGAAGTTTTCTTCTTGGTTTACCTCTTAGTCTGCCATTGTACTGACATCCTTTTTGCTTTCTTGCATAAGCTCTCCCTTGCATTTGAAATGCCATTTTTCTACCCAACATTGATTCTTTGCTTCAAGGCTTAACTGAAGTCTCATCTTAACTGAGTCTTCAAGATTTTGTGTCACAAAGCATTCCCAGGCTGGAATAATTTCTTTTCAAATACCATATGATAAATATACCACTTACTGTCTGCACAGCTTATTTTTGCAATTCCATAATCCTGCCTTCACTGATACCAAGGAAGCCTTTTCAGACCCTCTCCAGAGCCAGGTACCCATCTTCTGTGTTCCCACAGCACCTTGTACTTACCTGTTGTAGCACCCAGTACCCTGCATTGCAGTTATCTTTTTATGTTCTCCTGCCCAACCCCTCACGTACACTTAATGGAAAGTGTCTGTCTCATTGTTTTTTGTATCACTAAAGTACAGCACAGTGACAGGTATGTAGTAGAATTCAGTATTTGTTTGTTAAATCAATATGTAGGTTTTAAAGTTGCATAAGGATATATTGGGTACCGTTGTGTATTCTCGTTTTTACTCCTCACAACAATCTTTGTGTATGATATGTAAAGTAGATATTACCTTCAATTTACTTTAAGGAATTAGCTCACACAGTTGTGGACCTGGCAAGTCTAAAATCTCTAGAACAGGATGATAAGCTGGAGACTCAGGTAAAAGTTCATGTTGTAGCTCAAGTCTGAAGACAGTTTGGAAATAGAATGGCCTCTTCCTTGGGGAAGCCTCAGTTTTTTTCTCTTAAGGCCTTAAACTATTGGGTAAGACCCACCACATATGGAGGGTATCTACTTTACTCAAAGTCTGCTGATTTAAATGTTAATTTTATCTAAAAAAATACCTCTATAGCAACATCCAGACTGGTGTTTGACCAAATATTTGGGTACCATGGTACCATGGCCTAGCCAAATTAGTACATAAAATTAACTATCACAGAGGGTGATAGCCAGGGCTTAAGCCCTTCCAAATTTCTTTGTCTCCTGCCTTTCACCTCTGCTTCTTTGTATGAAAATTTTATTATTCTTTAGACAGAGACAGCAAATGCCAACAACATCTTGACCTACATTTGCCCATCTTCATCATTTCACAGGAATGATTTTTCTTAAGAATGAATGAAATAATCCATGTAAAGTACTTATCACATAACACCTATCATATAGTAAATAGTTACTAAGTTCTAGTTTCAATAATTGTTATTGTTAGTAGTAGTTGTAGTAGATATGGTAGTGGTAATAGTGGTTTTCCATTAATTCCAAATTAAGGCATCCTAGATAAAGATTTTAACCACCTTGGCTTTGATCATGGGCCCAATCTTGAGGTAATTCCTGTGATTATGAGGTGGGAAGCTGTGACTGGTTAAGCTTTGGTCAGGAGCTAATCCCTGGCCAGTTACTACTCAGAGAGTTTGAGTCTGTAAAAAGATGGCATTTTCTACTTGAACTATATGGGTAGAAAGATAATAGGGAGAGAGGAGCAGTCTCCTAAAAGAAAGATTGCTGAGTACTAGGAGAAGGGAGGGTCAACCAGAACAAATAGCTGTTGCTACAGTGATTTAACAAAGATGACCTGTGATGAAACCAGTATTTGAATTCCAAACTGTATTTTACTCCAAGTCTTATGCTTTGAAAATCATATAATAAGTTTCTAAAAGTAGACAGCAATTATTTTGATTATTAAGACAAGATCAATGTTTTATAAACTGTTTTGTACCCCATAATTCCTTTTAACAAATTTAAAAATTACTCCATCAGTATTATTTAAAATTCTAAGTAGTGTTAATATTATGAGTAAAAGAAAACCATAACATAGGCTCAAAGCCTGCTTTTTTCTTAATTACTTGATATCTTGTACATTTCACCTTACAAATCTTAAGATGGTAGAGATATCAGCATCTGCAGAGTGAAAAATAATAATCAGAGTCAGAAAAACCATTTCATGGTAGAGCTAGATTAGAATTCTGGTCTCCAGTCTTGCGAGTGGCTTTTGCCTACTTCATAGTAAGTTTATGCAGTTATCAACTTTAGGCTTCTGAAAGCTTAGCTTGGGCTTTGCATTTCTTCCTGGTTCAGATTCTAGGTTCCATGGAATCATAGCAGTCAACTTTTGGAACACCAGGGAGCTCCTTCTCTGGCCTTTCTTTATAGCTTTGGTATTTGTGGATTCCTCAGGATGTGCTATTATCTTGGGAGTGAATAGGGCCAGAGAGATAGTCTAAAATGGAGGGTGTATAGGATCATTTCCCTTTTTTAGAAGTTACTAAGGTGAAGGCAATAGCTTTTCCTGATTTCCAAGATAAGCGGCAAAATGCTCACACACCTGTTTTGAAGTATATGTCTGTCTTATCCACATATACTGGTGGGCTCCTCAGGAAACTTAATCTAGATGTCTTTTTATTGTGGCACAGAATCTTGAAAAGAATTAAAATTTTAAATTACTAATGTTAAACAGAATTCTTGGATATTCTTGTATTGACTAATGTATCCATCACCTTTAGAAAAATATACTTGTTGTTTGAAAGAGAGGAGAATGTAAAGAACATGGTCAACCATGGTTAGTGTACCTAAATGTGTGTTTAGATATGTTTACTTGCCTGAAATGAGAAGGATAGCTATAGAGGTTAAGTGTCTGTGGAATACCACAGTATAACAATTTCGTATCTCTGAAATTATAATCTAAATTAATGAGAAAATTATTTGATTTTCAGTCTGGTTTATAGGACAGATTTTCATTAATAATGTTTTTTATCGAAAGTAATATAACTGGTCATTTTATTATTTTTAAAGTTTTCTGTTCAGTACTTATGTTATACTACTTGGTTTTGGTAAAAAAAAGGACTTATGAGACCAGAATTTTACTAGATAAAAGTGGATTGAAAGTTAAGTTCAGTTGATCTCAGACTAAGAGAAATTAATCCCTAAAGATTCCCATATTTTATTTAGTTGAGAATGGTCTTCAGGATGTTTGACATCACCACCACTCCGCACCCCTGCCACACCCAAAATTATGAAGAGAAGTTTGTACTTTCTAAGCTTCCTCCATTTTAGCCAAACATAGACTGTTTGCTGGTTAGAGCTGAGAGTCCTTTGTAATCTGTTTTCTTTTTTCACTAAGTGAGCTTCCTTCTTTTGCTCTCCCATTCTTGTGTCTTGGCTGTGTTAAGTCAGCTCACTGCCTTCTTGCAGCCCTGTTTTCCTGCATGCACACTTTATCTTCTGACCAGGCACAGTGACAGCAGTTAACAGGGGAGCAAGAAAGGATTGAATACAAACATGCACATTAGTGTGTGCAGTTTTGGTCTATGATACCATGTTGCGTCTTCTGTTTTTGTCATTATCTACTGTCAGAAAGGAGGAGCTGAGCTGATACTGACCTAGTGTGGAATGCCTGAGGATTTGGGATGAAGGGAGGAGGCTAGTGTTTCATGTGACTAATCTTTGACATGCTGCGGCAGGACTGAAAACACTCTTCTCACTTAAGGAGGAAAGAAAAAATTTCTAAGATTTCACTTGCAGAATTTGTGGAGTATATTTAGATGTTTCTTCCTGTGTTTTTCTAGTTTTCAATTTTATCTAATTTTATAAGGATTGGAAGTGGGGAATGAACTTTGCTTAATAAGTAGATTGAGGTATTATGGGAGTAACGGGCTGCAACAATGATTCACATGGTAAGAGAATGTTTAAAATCTCCACTGACATCTTGACCCACATTTTGACCCATCTGACAAACGGTTAGTGAGCTCCTTGGCCATCTCAAGTATTTAAAAGTAACAGTATACAAATAGCTTTATTACTGTGCTTTTTTTCCTCCCATATAAATCTTAAGAGCATTGCACCTGCATATCCAAAACAGTTGATTTTTGTCTACATTTAAAATCTCACCTCAAAAAAGGTGAGAAATATAAATGTAGCATGTAGTGTTCCCTTAAGTATCTCCTTTGGTGTAATTTTCTCACTTTACTTTATGCCTCAGCTTAATGGAGGCTGATCCTCTGTTTGGGTTATGTCTGGGATGAAACTGAAATATAGCCATGAAGCTCTAAGAAGAAACTCTGCAGTACTAATCTGGAGGACTTACTGAATGGCATCCTCCCTTCTTATTGCCGCCTTTTACCTTTCCCCCACCCCCAAAATGTATTGCTGCAGAAATCTATGGCTTTTTCCTCTCATTTTGTAGAAAAAGAAAGTGAAAGGAGTGGGGGTGGGGTGTGTAGATTTCAGTACAAACGGGCATTTAAATTTGTTATGTCAAAAAAAAATAGCTCTGTTTTGTAATTCTGAATCTAAGGTTGCTTAAGATTCACTTTAGGAATCCAGCTCTGATGGAAGCATGTAAGACTTTAGATAATGGTGTTTCAAACTAAAAGTGGATCCTAACATGTTTGACCTGAAGAGTAGAAAGAGATAAATGCTAATGTGATTCTTTTTTTACTTAGTGTACATTGTCTTATATATTTGATCAATTGGTATTTATGGGTGATCCTAAAATAGCTTTTGAGCAGATGTGGTATTTAATAGAGCAAATGGCCTGTGTTTTGACAATCTTTTTCTATTTTCTCTGTTGTTTCATTCTAAAATTGGTGCACACAAGTGAGATTTAAGAGGAAATTAACACTTCAGTAAATGTCCTTTTCCCTAATTTTGTTGACTGTTTCTATTAGCCATTTTCATTTTATTTGACAGTGATACTTAAGGGTTAAGCTTCAGAGCTGATGCAACTCCTCCTTTTTTTCACCAGCAATTTTCATTGGGCAGCATTTCCATAGCAACAGTGAGATCAGTGAAACCTGAGTGTTTCATTGATTATTTTTCTCCTCTTCCTTTTTTAATCTATTCTCTCTTCACCACATTTTAGTGAGAAAGCGATTTTTTTTTTACAAACAGAGCTTATATTGATTTCTATTCCATAAATAATTAAAAGAGGGTAGAAAAATCTGCCCTTCATTTAAAAATTGAATGTTTCACTATGTATTTAAAAAACGATTCAGGATTAGGAGGATGGATAACCATACCAGCTGTAGCTGATGTTCTCAAATATTCTTGCATTGTTTGCTGGTCTTCTAGGGAAAAGAATAATGTGGAACAGGACCTTAAGGAGAAAGAAGATACTATTAAACAGAGAACAAGTGAAGTTCAGGTATGTGAACTGTAAAATTCAGTATTCCATATCTGATTTAGGAGGATTCATTTTAAATGTATGGGGTCGTTTACTATGTGATGGTTGTGGTATTGATGAGTAGGTCAAGGGAATGCCTATTATTTATGTGATATAAATCTTTATCTTCTGCAAAATGATTATTTTTCTCCTAATTCTGGCCTGCAAAGATTACACTACAATGATCAAGCAGTATTTTTCAGTGTAAATTTCTAGCTTTAAAGGTATTTTAAGATGATATTTATTTGCATATTATATCCTTAAAGGTAAGTTTGAATGACTTATGATATAAATATTATTATGCCAATAAAACTGAATGAGTGAGATCATCATCATCATCATGAAAACGCAGATTGCTTTTCCATGGGTGTGAGATTTTGTTAACTAGGAGACCTAGTATTTTAAAGGACTGTCTCTCATAATACTGATAGGGTGGGAAATGATATGGAACAATTTACAGTAGTATTTTATAAGTTGCTTAGTAGCCAGGATATCTTAAACTTTGGCATAAAGAGATTTAATTCATTTTCACTAAGTGCTAAGTAGCTTCATTTTACAAATAGAAAAGACAATAAAACTTCAGTTTCTGATTGGGAAGTGACGCAAACGAGGTATTTCAAACATTAAAAATACAGAAAATTGGGCAGTGTTGCATTTAGAGCAGTAAGCAATGCATGTGATCATGTTATTGGAGCACCGTTTCTTAAATGCCACACCAGCACATACAGGAGGTTGGATATCAAAGCACTGGTAGCAGTTGCCAGTAAGAGCTCATGGATGGGCATTTCTTAACATGTTACTTGTATGTTGGATTTCCTTGTCCTGATAGTTTGAAGTGGGCAAAAGCTCTAAAATTGTTAGATCCATTATTTTGTTTTAATGTAGCACATTCACCAGAGATTGTCTGACAGGTGGACCATGCTAGGGTGGGGAGAATGATTTACTGAGGGGCTGAGGAAGAAGCCAGAGAGAGAGACGTCTTATTAGAAGTTGATTCCATTATTGTACTTATTTTTCTGGAATTTTCTTAAAGGTGATACAAAGTTAAGAGATGATCACTAATATATTTCTCTTTGTGGTAGTGAGATATGGAATGGTTACCTCAATTACATTATTTTTGTGCAATTTTTGAACTTCTTAAGAAATGCAAAAGAGTCATAGACTTTAAGCAGTTATTGCTGAAAATAGCTTAAGAATGGAATATAAAATCTCAAAAGTTTTCTCAATCTGAAGCGGTAGAAATAGTTACTGATATAATATTGGACAGCTTCTAAATTTAGCTAGATAATGTTTCAAAGTACAAAGGTTTTTGCAGTAGACAGTATTTTTTTATTTGTGTACATCTATCTATGGTTTTTCACTATTGCATCTTTTGAGGATGGGAATTTTAAATAGCCACTTTGGGAGAACACTAAAATTTACATTGTTCTTTTCAGGCTAAATCGGCTACCCTCGAATATTTGATTTCTTATATTTATAGAAGTTTTGTTATCAGTCAAAATTGCTTTGTTATATGCTTGTCCTTCTTTTACTTAGTGGTGATGGTAAGGTATATGTTAATTCTTAAGCTTTGCCAAATCCAAAATGTGTGCTCGGCAGAGGAAGTCTAAATTGTTGAATTTTTTTGCATAAGGTGCTGTAAATAAAAGATATCTTGGGGCGTGGTTAGTATAGGCCAAGTTCTAATGGTTGAGCGTGCAAGTTCATTGAAAAAAAAACACAGGATTAAAGCTTTGCATTAGTAGATTCATTACTTATTCCACCCCAATACAGGTGTTGTATTGTCCATGGTAATGAGATACTAGATTAAGAATAACATGATAATTGACAACTACAAGTAATTAAAACTTTTCATTTTAGTGATTATTTTCAATTTTCTGGAGCAAGACAACTTACCTGAAGATGGTAACAAGTATATTGTATTACCTATTGAGTTAACTCTGATTTAGCCATTGGTAATGAGGCACAGAGTAGGAATAACATGAATAATTAAGATCTGTAACTAACTTGAACTCCTAATGCTTATTTTCTAATTTCTCTGGCAAAAGGCAGTTTACTAGAGCTTATTAATAACTATCAGAATCAAAGAACTTCACTGCTTCTGACACCACTTTCTAATGTAGGTGCTAATGAATAATGCCAGAATGAAGACATCAAGGGAGAAGTAAGGGAATATTGACCATCAATAAATGTCTTTCTGCCTAATCCAAACTTGGCTTTTCTGAGTATTCTTGCTTTTCTCCATATTTATAAAGTCACAGATAGTGATTATATGAGCTCATATCTCAAGCACAGAAACCAAACTTTCAAAGCCTCTTTAGATGTGACCAAAGTGCCAAAAGATTAGTTTTTTTTTAGCATTTATATAGTCTTCCTAATTCAGTTAAATTAGAAAATCTGCTACATAATTAATTTCTACATGTTTGTTTCCTGTATGTATTCCCATGAATTACCATCTTGAAAACTTACAGTTCAAGACTTTTTTCTTAAAGAGCAAACCAGCAATTAACTTCCTATTTTATGTTGTGAGATGATCACTTAACTCATATGATGTACACTGCTAGTTTGTCAAGTTCCATGGAGAAATTAGGCCCAAAATGATCCAAGGAGGGGAAACTGTAAAAGGATATTCTATCTCAGATGTTTATGGTTTGAGCTTTTTGTTGTTATAGGGAGAAGGTAGACCCACATTCTTTCCTACGTTAAACTGCATATGTACAGTTTTATTAAAAATTTTCTTCAGGTAGTCAACACATTTAGGAATTCACCCTCTCATATGTATGCTTTTCAGTTTTGCATAGAAGTTTATAGGAAACGACTTGGTATCAGACAAACTTAATTCAGTTCCTGGTTCTGGCTCTTCCAAGGTTTGAGATCCTAAGGAAGGAATTCAACCACTCTACATATTAGTTTTCTCTTCTGTAACATGAGATAATAAAAATACCAAACAGTTTGCTGTTAGAATAAAATGATATAATGCAGGTAAAGTGCCTCAGAGTGATTGGCACAAGGTAAGCGTTCAGTATATGTTCTAATTAATAGTAGTATTCTATATCTTACTGTCATCTCCGTTACTCTCCATCATCATGCTCTTTCTTCTCTGACTTCTATCTTCACATGGCTATATAGGACTAACCAATTTGAAAATACCTTTTTGTTGTTGTTGCTGTCACTTTAGCTACCAGCCTGTTTTTCTCTATTGTTGTTTCTTTGTGTGGCCCTTTTCCCCCTTCCTAGCTTTTCAGTAACCCTACTTAGTTTCCTGTTCACCCATACCATTGTGCTTAATTTATCTCCCCAGAACCAAGAATAATCTTAAGGCCAAATCCATTGGTCCTTCCTACATTGGTTACTGATTTCTTGGGTTGCATTCTCCTAGATATTCATAGCCCCACCTCTTTGACCCTTTGCTTCTGTTGCCTTTGCCAGGGACAGACGGACACACTCCGACCCCCTCTTTCCTCCCTTTTCCATACCCTCTGTCATCCGTATACTGATAACTCACAAATATTTGTCAAGCCCTCAGTTCTCTTGAGTGCCAGTCTGACATCTCCAGTTAGGCATTTTGAGGTTTATCATTTCAAAGCCAGTATATCTAAAATGAGTCTCATCTTGTTGAAAAAAATTGGCTTCAAGTTTTGAACTTTTCTGTTTCTGTCAGTGTTTTTCTTTCTCACTACTGCCACCCCTATCACCTAACATCTGAAATTTTGACGTCAGTTGTAAGTGCTTACTCCATCCTCCTCCTGACTTTCTTCCTAAACCAATTTTAGTTATGACTCTCAGATGTGAAAATCTTTACTGCTGCCCACTGCCACTGTTAATAATGGGAGGATGTCATCCTCATGGATATATTGGAATTGGAAAAAAAATTATAGGCCATCCTCTTGTACTACTTATTTTTTGATTGCCTGCCTCTGAACTGTGCGCCATACACATGCTCTTTTTTATTCCCACCCTTATACCTTTTGTTGTTGCAATCTAGAATGTTCCTTACCCCCTTGCTTATGTGAATTCTACCCATGCCTTAAAGTCCAGCTCAAACTGACCACTTTTCTAAACTTTCTCTTCTCTGTCCCTTCAGTCTATACCTGTCTTTCCTGTGTTGGAACTCCCAGAGAAGTGTGTGTACACTTATATGGCATGTTCAGTACGTTACCTTATTGTACTATTTTAATGTGTATGTATATAGATTCCAATATCTTATAGCTTATATTGTGAGCTCCTTAAGCTTAGAAATTGTACCTTGGATCTTATTTTTCACTGTGTATGGTAATTATTCTTAGATGGAGGTAAATTTAAGGAAGATATTGACAGTAGAAATGAATAAACTTCCATTTTGTGCATGAAATTAAAAATAGGGCAACACACACTCAGAAACCACAGGCAGAATGGATCAGGAGCACAGCTGGTATCATGAAGAGTCAGACATTTCCATATTGTTCATACTACCTTTATGAGAGAGAAGCTCCCAGTTATTTAAACTTTATCAGTAAAGATTTAGTAGTTCCTAGTAATTGCCCATATTTTTTTTCCCTAGATGAAGAAGGATGACTTATTTTGGGTAGAAATAAAATTAGATACATGAGCTCAACATTCTTTTCCTGGCGATAATGTTCTTAGAACATGCTGAGAAGCATATGATTGAGAAATAAAGGCAGGCTGTTAGTAGGGTTTTCTAACATCTACCCTAGTTTAATAGACTCCCTTTCTGGTCTTTGACTTAAACATCTTGCTCTATAGTTGATACTTTTTTATATGAAGACTATTCCTAGGGGCTTCCCTGGTGGTGCAGTGGTTAAGAATCCTCCTGCCAATGCAGGGGACACGGGTTCGAGCCCTGGTCCGGGAAGATCCCACATGCCGCAGAACAACTAAGCCCGTGCACCACAACTACTGAGTCTGCACTCTAGAGCCCGTGAGCCACAACTACTGAGCCCACGTGCCACAACTGCTGAAGCCCACGTGCCTAGAGCCCATGCTCCACAACACGAGAAGCCAGCCCAATGAGAACACACCACAACAAATAGTAGCCCCTGCTCGCCCCAACTAGAGAAAGCCCACGCACAGCAACGAAGACCCAACACGGCCAAAAATAAATAAATTTTTAAAAAAGGAGAGAATATTCCTATAACTTCCATTTTGAGAATTAGGCCAACGTAACGAATGTACCTGATTATTTATAGTTTTGGATTAGTCTGTAGGATTTTTTTTTAATCACTTAAATAGCATTTTCTGTAAGATTACCAAAATATTTCAAGTTACCTTTGTTCTTTTTAATAGTTCTTCAAGTATGGATATACTAGTGTACAAGTATAGATATACTGTATATATGGTTTGGGTTTTTTTTAAAGTTTTATTCATAAACTGGTGTCCTGTTGTTTATTTTTTACTCTGTATTTATATGAAACAGATACAAATGTATTCATATTTCATAGATTTACCTCTTTAGTTGTACAACTGACTTGGGTTGCTAAAATTAATTATTTTATTCTTAAATACAGCTGAGAATTTTTTAATCTTTTTTTTTTTTTTTTTTTTTTCCGGTATGCGGGCCTCTCACTGTTGTGGCCTCTCCCATTGCGGAGCACAGGCTCTGGACGCGCAGGCTCAGCGGCCATGGCTCACGGGCCTAGCCGCTCCGCGGCATGTGGGATCTTCCTGGACCGGGGCACGAACCCGTGTCCGCTGCATCGGCAGGTGGACTCTCAACCACTGCGCCACCAGGGAAGCCCTAGCTGAGAATTTTTATGTATTTGTTTAAATTTTATTTCCACTACCCCCCGTAGCACATCAGGGAATATGGAGGAATGGGGACAAATTTATCATTTTCTTTAACTTGTGTGATTTCTAGAAAATAGGACACTTCCCTTGAAATTTATTTTTATTTTTCTTATTTTTTTGAAATTTATTTTAAAATAAAGCCAAGATCCCAGTCAAGGATCCCTTCATTCCTGGATGAGGAACCTTGGATGTGGCTTGCTTTGGTATTTTTCTAAAACAGACCTTGGCAACGCATTACAGAAGTCTTGTTCACTTTATCCTTGCCATTTTCTAATTGCTGCTATCCTCTTTTCTTTTGTTGTTGATGACACAGGTGAGTAAGTAGAGCATGATCATGGAAAGTAGAACGTAACTAGGAAGGCATCTGCAAATGTCTTTAGTCACTCACTTGATGAGATGGCATTTGATAGTAACTGAGGTTATGCACTAATTCAGGAGAGGATTTTCCCAAAGGGCTACCTTAAGATAAAAAGAAAGTTATCCTAGTTTAGTGGAAGACACTGTTTGCAAGAGAACCTGCTGCTGCCCTAGTCAAGGGTGGGCAGGAGGTGGGGGCAGGGAGGGAGATGTACATCTGTTGACTTTACTTAGTCTCAGGATAAGCAAGTCTGTACCAAAATAAAATAGCCAAGTATATTTGGATATTGAAATTTTTGTGAAAATGCATTACAGTGGTAGTAGTCTTACCAAGTAATTTTCCAGTGAAGTTTGATTCTTATTCTTGTTCACGTGTATGTTTGCATCTGTTCATTTTGATTTTGTGCAGTTTACTAAGTTTGCTTACTGAAAAAGAAGACCTTTGTGTGTGTGGATTAATGTTAGAATTTTTTTTAGAGAAGATCTTTTTCATATTTAGATGAGACATGGAGAAACATTAATTATAATTAATTTTAATGTGGACATCTATCCAGCTTAAAATATATCACTAATGTGAGGTAGTTTCTCAGTAACCTTTCGCTTAAGGCCTGTGCTTTTGTGTTACTATGTGGATTTTTACTATAGCCAAGAAGTGAGGTTGGGAAATTTGAGTGAATGTGTTTGCTCTTTGGAAGAGAAAGGGCAAGAATGAGTAAATATTATATTGGCTTGTTTATTCCCTTTCCTCTTGCATAAACTTTTCTTCTAGGGGTGCGTTTAAAGTGACTCTCTAAAAATGCAAGTTCTGAAATCTGGTTCATTTTATTAAAGGAAACCAGCATCAATCCCACTATTGGTAGTTCGTACATAAAAATTCAGTTACATCGGAATATTTTTATATTGGTATGAAACCATGAGAGGTATGTGATACTTAAAACACTGCAAACTTGACATTTTATGATTATAAAGGTAATATGGGTCCCTAGTAATCATGTAAAATAAAGAAAAATATAAAAGGAAAGAAACCCTACAATTTCACGTTCCAGGGAGAGCCATTGTTAACATTTTGCTATATTTTCTATGAATGTATATAAATGGCTTTATATTTATTTGCCATTATACTGTATATGCCTTTGTGTTCAACTTTTAATTTTTATTATTTTTTTGGCTGTGTTGGGTCTTCGTTGCTGCGCGTGGGCTTTCTCTAGTTACAGCGAGTGGGAGCAACTCTTCGTTGCGGTGCACGGGCTTCTCCTGCAGTGGCTTCTCTTGTTGCGGAGCACGGGCTCTAGGTGCGTGGACTTCAGTAGTTGCCACGGGCCCTAGAGTGTGCGGGCTTCAGTAGTCGTGGCTCGCGGGCTCTAGAGCGCAGGCTCAGTAGTTGTGGCACACGGGCTTAGTTGCTCCACGGCATGTGGGATCTTCCTGGACCAGGGATTGAACCGATGTCCCCTGCCTTGGCAGACGGATTCTTAACCACTGTGCCACCAGGGAAGTCCCTGTATTCAACTTTTAAAAATTAGCATTATGTCCTAGACATTTTCTTACATTACGTGACCCTTTTAAGGCAAATTTTGTTTTTCTAATTGTACTTACAGTGTAAGTAGAGACATCATAATTACATCTATTTATAAAGACTGGGTATTATTAGTGATGTGAAGTCCAAGATTTTTCTTTGGGGTTTGGGAGAGGGTAGGAAATTAGACTAGAATATTCGAAGATGGGAATAAGTAACATATTTTTCCTATTCCTATTAAGCATTTCTTTAAAAATGCTTTTTGGATCAGTATATCATTATATATAAACCATATAATAATTTTATGAACAGAGTATTGACAGTGGGTTGTTTTCCCAAATATAAAATTACTTCAGATCTGCAGGTGGCATGCTTTCAAAATATTTTGTAATTAAATTATGAGAATTTTTCAAACCACTGTAGTTTTTCAAGCTACTGCGTTAAAGTGAAGCTGTTACTATGCCTTTCTGAAGAGTAAGAATAGAATATAATATAAATGTAAAAAAAGAAATTCATAAGTTTAAAAGCATGAGAAAGATATATGCCACAGTGACATGCTAAATCAGTAAAGATTATTTCCATATAATGGAAAATTTATTATTTAAAAAATTGTTTTTAATTTTTGGCTGTGCCACGTGGGATGTGGGATCTTAATTCCCCGACTAGGAGTTGAACCCGGGTCCCCTGCATTGGAAGTATGGAGTCTTAACCACTGGACTGCCAGGAAAGTCCCTGGAAATTTTTTTTTTTTTTTTTTTTCTGTACGCGGGCCTCTCACTGTTGTGGCCTCTCCCGTTGCGGAGCACAGGCTTCGGACGTGCATGCTCAGCGGCCATGGCTCACGGGCCCAGCCGCTCCGCGGCATGTGGGATCTTCCTGGACCGGGGCACGAACCCGTGTCTCCTGCATCAGCAGGCAGACTCTCAACCACTGCACCACCAGGGAAGCCCCCCTGGAAATTTTAAATGTCAAATCAGTCTTGGTCTATTGACTGTACAAATATTGAATCAGTATAGAAATTTAGATGTTATTTTAATTTAACAAAGTGCATTTATTATAGGTCAGTTAGAGGCTAGTTTTAATATTTTGCTATAGTTTAAATGCAGAGTGAAGCTTTCCCATAGTATGTTGAAAGAACATAAAGCCCTTTCTGTCAGCCTCAGGCACGTTTCCCACTAGTTTCTCCCAGATACTAGAATCCTTGTGATAGTTACGAATCATTGCCTAATTAATCATCTGGAATGTGCGAGGTATTGCACTAGATTGTGGAACCTCTAAGAAAGATGAGGCATTGGCTCTGTCCTTCAGCAGGTTATTATTTAGAGGTAACTATAATGCAGTGTAGTAAGTGTCATAATAGAGGTTAGGTACAAACTGCTGTAAGAGCACAGGTAAAGGAACTTCAAGGTGGGTCAGAGGATATTAAATTTGGCTGGGCCTTGAAGAATGAAAAGTGAGCTTCCAGATAGCAATGGTGTGGAAGGGCATTCAAGGCAGAGCAGATGGTGTAGGAAAGGCACACGGACATTGCAGTATATTGTCTTTTGGAGAAAGAGGGTCTATTGAGGATGGGGCACAGGTGACCATGAAGAAAAGAGGGTAGTAAAAGAGGAAGGATAATGTTGGGCCCAGAATTGAAGGTTCTAAGGTATCTTGTAGCCTGTTTTACTTTATCCTATAGATAAGAGGGAACCATCGTATATTTTTGAAATAGCAGAGTGATTAAAGAAATCTCCTTTGCAATGAGTTATTTTTTTAAGAAAGTTAGACATTTGGAATAGGAAGAAACAAAGGCAAAATAAATTATGAATCAGGAGAGGGACAATGAAAACTAGCATGTGTCTATTGAGAGCCAATGTGAGCTGCATATGTAAAGGTGTATCTCCATTTTGAGTGTGGATTGGTTAACAGTGTAAGCAAGGTTAAAAACTTAGGCATTAAAAAAATATTTAGGCATGCTGCTAAATTAATAATAAAGTACTAGCAGAGCTCACCATTATGAATCTGTAATCACCTAGACGCATGGAATGTTAGCCCAAGAGGAGTCTTTCATTGATCATCCATTGTGTTGGCTCTTTTAAGGGAATTTTTAAAGGAAAGCAGCATGGTAGCAGTTGTACTTTTAAATTGATCAGTTGGTTGAGAAAATATAAGTTAAAAAGCAGTTATTAAAAACATGGTTCAGTGTCTTATTTAATCACAGGAGCATCTGCATATATTTGAAAAATAGTGGCACATGTGTGAAACATTTAGTCTACACACAGTGTGTAGCATAGCATATAGCAGAGCTCAGACTCTGGAAGGAGAAATGAGAACGTACTGTATTGCACAGGGAACTCTACTCAATGCTCTGTGGTGACCTAAATGAGAAGGAAATCCAAAAAAAGAGGGGATATGTGTATATGTGTAGCTGATTTACTTTGCTGTACAGTATAAACTAACACAATATTGTAAAGCAACTATACTCCAATAAAAATTTTTTTAAAAACCTAGTTTGAATTTATCACTTGCTAAATTGTATCTTTGAACAAGTTACTTGCTCATCTGTACCTCAGTTTTCTCATGTGTAAAATGTGACTAATAGTATCTACCTCATAGATTTGTCATATGGGGTGTAAATGAGTGTAACAGTACCTAGCACAATGTAAGGGCCATTGAAAATGTTTGCTATCATGTTGATGATGCTATCTTGTATAAGTCATGCAATAATTCAGAGACCTTCTGATAAGTTTTTCTTCTATTTTCTTAGATTCTTATTCTGATGAATGATCATTGGGGTCTTTGAATAGTATGTTATTTAAAGGATATTGTTACTTTTAGAAACTTGTGTTCACAATTTTACTTCACTCTCTTCGAGATCTCTGCCCACCTCGTGCAGACACATGCCTTAGGAGTTATCAATCCATTCTTCTTTCTCACCCGTGGTTCCTGGAGACAATCAAGTCCTAATTCCCTATGGAATCCTTTGTATATAATGAATTAACCTCTCTCCTGTGCATCTGCAGTGGTACTAGTAATTTACCATTCTTCAGAGAATTGGGAAAATGGTCATTCAAATGATCTTCTCTGGTTCAAATGAGGAACCCCAGTTGTCAGAGGATATGTAAATTTGGCCATCTTGGCTGCTGTGTTTCATGGTGGTAATGATAATGGCAAGGTTGCATTCATCTGTCTCTCAACTCTCCCTTGTACAGAGATTTCCCACTGTATTTTTTTTAAATCTGTATTCTTTTTTTTTTAATAAATTTATTTATTTATTTAGTATTTTTGGCTGTGTTGGGTCTTTGTTGCTGCACGCGGGCTTTCTCTAATTGTGGTGAGCGGGGGCTACTCTTTGTTGCAGTGCGCTGGCTTCTCTTGTTGCTGAGCACGGGCTCTAGGTGCACGGGCTTCAGTAGTTGTGGTGCATGGGCTCTAGAGTGCAGGCTCGGTAGTTGTGGTGCACGGGTTTAGTTGCTCTACAGCATGTGGGATCTTCCTGGACCAGGGCTCGAACCTGTGTCCCCTGCATTGGCAGGCGGATTCTTAACCACTGTGCCACCAGGGAAGCCCCTAATCTCTGTATCCTTTATCATTAAGCATAAGATCTAGCACATAGATGAATAAATAAACATGTCATTTTCAAAATGGTTTATCTTTTTTTGTTTTAAGAAGTTTTCTTACACTGAGATCTGTATTTTCTTCTGCACATTTTAAAGTTTTGTCTTTCACATTAGGTCTGTAGTATACCTGGAATTAATTTTTCTGTTTGGTATGATTTAGAGACTTATAATTTTTTTCTTCTTGCCATACGGGTATGCCCAGCATCATTTACTGAATAGTTAGTTCTCTTTTCCTCCGGTCAATTTTAATGTCATGCCTTCTCATCATTTTTTCTTTATATATCTAGATCTGTGTCTAAGTTCTGTTTTCTCTTCCTTTGATCTATTTGTCTATCCTTGCATCAAACCAAGCTGTCTTAGTTATCCTAGCTTTCCAGTAATTCATAATATCTTATAGGGTAAGTCCTTTTTACATTTTATAATGCTGTTTTTGGTTTTTTTCTTTGTTCTTCCAAATAATTTTTAGAATATGTTCTTCCAGAGCTTTTCAGGTTCCTTGGAAAATCTTGTTAGGATTTTCATTGGAGTGTATAGATTAATTAGGAGAGAATTAACATCTTTACTGTGTTACTCATCATTCACTAAATAGTAATGGAGTACCTCTTGTATACTGGGAACTGGGAATATAGCAGTGAACAAAATTCACAAATATCCCTGGACTCATGGAGCTTACATTCTAATAGAAGGAGATACGTTCTATTACTCATAGTAGCCAAAACTAGGATCAGTCTAAATGTCCATCAAAAGTATATCCATACAATGGAATACTACTCAGCAATAAAAAGGAACAAACTACGTATACATGCAGTAACATGGATGAATCTCAAAATATACTGGGTATAAGAATACAGTAGACTACAAAACAAAAAAGAAAGAATACAGTAGACTACACATTACCATAGACTACATATTATATGATTCTATTTATATGAAATGTCTATAAAAGGTAAAATTATAGCAACAGAAAGCAGGTCACTGGTTTGCCTGGGGCTTGAAATGGGAATGAGAATTGACTCCTAAATGGTATGAAGGAACTTTTTAGGTTGTGGAAGTGTTATAAAACTGAATTGTGGTGATCATTGCACAACTGTATATATTTACTAAAACTCAGTTGTATACTTACAATGGGCACCTTTTATGGTTGTATAAATTATATCTCATAAAGCTATTTAATTATTTTATGCCAACTCAGATGCAACTTGAAAACATGCTAAGTCGCAAAGAAGCCAGTCACAAAAAAACACGTTGTATGAGTCCATTCATATAAAATATCTAGAACAGACAAAGCTATAGAGATAAAAAGTAGATTGGTGGTTGCCTAGGGCTGGGGTGATTGGGAGAGAAATAGAGAGTGACTTGCTAACGGGTATGGGGTTTCTTTTTGCAGTGACAAAAATGTTCTAAAATTGTTGTGGTCATGGTTCCACAACTCTAAATATACTAAAAACCATTGACTTGTACACTTTAAATGGGTGAATTGTATGATATGTAAATTATCTCAATAAAAGCTCTTCTAGAAAATAAATAAAATTATATGCTGTATATGAAGGAGAATCAGTGGAGGGAGATGGTGGTGGGTGATGGTGAGGAAGGCCTCACTGAGAAGTTAACAGTTGAGCAAAGACTTCAAAGAGATGGGGGATTGAGGCATGTGGATACTTGGGGGAAGAACTTTCTAGGAAGAGGGGATAATCAGTGAAAGATCCCGAGAAGGGAGCATATCTGACATGTTTGAGAAGCAGCAGTAAGGCCAGTGTGGCTGAAATAGAGTGAGCAAGGGAGAGAGCAGTAGGAAATGAAGCTGGGAGATGGGATCACGTGGGGCCATTGTAAAGACTTGGGTTTTTACAGTAAGGGAGATGGGAAGTCAGTGCAGAGTTTTGCGTAGAGGAGTGACATCATCTGACGTGGGTTTTTATTTTATTTTTATTTATTTATTTTGGTGGTATGCGGGCCTCTCACTGTTGTGGCCTCTCCCATTGCGGAGCACAGGCTCTGGACGCGCAGGCTCAGCGGCCATGGCTCACGGGCCCAGCCGCTCCGCGGCACGTGGGATCTTCCTGGACCGGGAAACGAACCCGTGTCCCCTGCATCGGCAGGTGTACTCTCAACCACTGCGCCACCAGGGAAGCCCTGACGTGGATTTTTAACAGTGGCTGCTGTGCTGAAAATAAACTGAAAGGTAGCATGCATGGAGGAAGGGAAACCAATTAGAAGGCAGCAGTCTAGGAAAGAGAGAAAAGTGACTGGGACCAAGGTTGAAGAAAAACGTGGCCAGTTTTTTAAGTATATTTTGAAGGAAGGAGCAAAAAATTTGCTGACAGATTGGAGATGAGATGTGAGAGAAAGAGAAGAGTCAAAGAAGATGCTATATTTTTTGGCCAGAGAAACTGAGAGGGGGAAAATGGAGGATAAAGCAGATGGGGTGGGGGAAATGCCAGGAGTTCTGTTTTTGATATGTTAGAGAAGCCCATCAGACATCCAAGGATGGATTTGAGTAAGCGAATTGAATTTCTAAATCTGGAATCTAGGGAAGAAGTCCTCAAGTAAAGATTGTATTTAAAGCTATGAATCCTCCAATCCATCAACACAATGTACTTAATAAGATGAGACTTTACTTTCCCTTAAGATAGGCTTTTATAAATTGTTAACCTTCCCCTGCCTCCAAAGATAATAAATACGTTAATTTTCCTGTATTTCAGGATCTTCAAGATGAAGTTCAAAGGGAGAATACTAATCTGCAAAAACTGCAGGCCCAGAAACAGCAAGTACAGGAACTCCTTGATGGGCTGGATGAGCAGAAAGCTCAGCTGGAGGAGCAACTGCAGGAAGTCAGGAAGAAGTGTGCTGAGGAGGCCCAGCTGGTAAAGTCTGGCGGTTTACTGTATCTATACCTTAGTTGCTTTTGCTGGCTTAAGATGGAAACATCTCTGCTTCTTGTTGCTTTTATTGTTAGATGGCAGTCTAGTCAACATGAAGTTCAGGGAATTGAAGGAGATGGGGCATGTTTCATCCAGAAATTACAGGGGAAGTAGGACACTTCATATATTTTTTTTCCAAATTTTAGTTGGAGGTATGGTACCTATGCCTTCCACTCTCCTCTGTCAGTCCCCTGATTGCCCTTCTCTACAAAAAATACATAAAAAAACCACCAAAATAGTAAACTAAACAAATAAACCTAATGCATTATGGAATATTTTAATGACATTTCTTTTTTTAATCCCCCTTTCTTCTCATTCACCTCCATGTTATAGATCTCATCCCTGAAAGCTGAATTAACTAGTCAAGAATCACAGATCTCCACTTACGAAGAAGAGCTGGCCAAAGCTAGGGAAGAGCTGAGTCGCCTACAGCAAGAAACAGCAGAGTTGGAGGAGAGTGTGGAGTCAGGGAAGGCCCAGCTGGGCCCTCTTCAGCAGCACCTGCAAGATTCACAGCAGGAAATAAGTTCAGTAAGTCTTTGTGGCAGTGAAAAATACACTCAAATGGGCACTCACATACCCTTTTAGTAAATGATATTTTCTCGATCTGCTTCTTCTCCCTCTGCCTAGTTTATTTTTCATTTTCAGTCATTTTGTATGAATAGGCTTCTTGTCACCTGTCATAAGTTAAAACTGTCACGTATCTTGTACATCTTATGGTTATCACTGGAGTCTGGTTGAGTGTGCAGGATTTGTAGTTAGATGGTTTAGGTTTAAATGCTGGCTCTGCCACTTACTGCCTCAATCTTCTCAGTATCATATTCCTCATCTTTAAAATTGGAGGACTGGGGGGACTTGCCTGGTGGCGCAGTGGTTAAGAATCCACCTGCCAATGCAGGGAACACAGGTTCGAGCCCTGGTCTGGGAAGATCCACATGCTGTGGAGCAACTAAGCCCATGCGCCACAACTACTGAGCCTGCGAGCCACAACTACTGAGCCCACATGCCACAACTACTGAAGCTCACGTGCCTAGAGCCCCTGCTCCACAGCAAGAGAAGCCACTGCAGTGAGAAGCTCGTGCACCGCAACGAAGAGTAACCCCCACTCGCCGCAACTAGAGAAAGCCCGCGCTCAGCAATGAAGACCCAATGCAGCCAAAAATAAATTTATTTAAAAAAAAAAAATTGGAGAATTGGGAATTTTCTGGTGGTCGAGTGGTTAGGACTCTGCCCTTTCACTGCCAAGGGCCCAGGTTTAACCCCTGGTCGGGGAACTAAGATATCCTGTAAGCTGTGTGGCATGGCCAAATTTTAAAAAGTAAATAAAATTGGAGAATTAACAGTACTCCTCTACCTCCTAGAGCTGCTTGTAAAGTTTCAGTGAGGCAAAACCAGTGAGACGTTTGAGCACAGTGGTAAATAAGTGCTCAGTATGTGTTGCTTATTTTTATAAATAATAACCCAGTGCCTTCCCTTTTGGGATTCTTATCTTAAAATCAGTTTTGCTCATTTAGAGACCTGTATTTTTTGTAATTAGGAAATTGTTCTTTATATAGATAAATATGCAGTGTTATGGTAGATCAAGAATATAGATCCTTCGCTATGCTATTTCTTGACTTCCCTAAATGGAGAATAATATTTTATAGAATGATGGTAAGATGATTAGATGTACATAGAGATAATGTAGCCCATTCCTTTCATTTTGAATTTGAACAAATTGAAGCCAAGGAAGGTTAAGTAACTTGCCTATGGTTACATAGCCTTCAAAAGAGCCACAGCCTAAGATTCAGATCTTCTAAAACCTGGTCACTTAATTATTATACATAATGAAGTCCTTCCCCTTGATATGCTTCCCTCCCCCCTCTTGCCTGGCAGGTGAATACCTGCTCACTCATCTTGCAAGACATAGCTTAACCTCTTATTGCTTTGTGGGATTTTCTGAACCCTGCCTTTATTGGACATTGTACTTCTGTTATAGCAATCATAACATTTCCACCTGCACATTTGTTTATGTGTCTGTCTCCCTCAGTAGATGGAGCTTTTAGGTCTAGAAACATACATTTTTATCCTAACATTTAGCACAGTTCTTGTCCCAGTGTAGGTACTCAATAAACAGGTAGGAAACCCAAAAGAAAGTCATCCTAGTGGGAATGATACCAGATAAATGGACAGTCTTTAAAATAGTTTTCTTTGAGTTTAAAAAAAAACTGTTGTTTAAAGTATAATTTATAGACCATAAAATTAACCAGTTTTTTCAGTGCTCTTTCTACTCTGCCACCAAACACCACAACAGTCTCTGTCATTGGAAATCGAAATGAACACGGTGCACTGGGCGGTGTTTCCTTTTCTTTTTTCCTTCAGTAATAACAAACACGATTGCACAGTCACTCATAAAATGTTTGTTACTCTCCCCACCCAACAACATCCTGATTTTTAGTTTAAACTGTTAGCTTGGAGCAGTAGGCATTTCAACAATAAAAAAAATTCTCTTTCCAGTATACCTTCAATTTTTTCTTATAAATATTCATTTGAATATTTCCATTTGTGGTGGAAGCTTGCTGATTTACTGGAAGTTGATTCTGTGCCCCGGAAATGTCACTTGGGTGGCCCTGCTGGGCTAAAATGCAAAGTCCAAGTACTGATTTTTGAACCCAGAGTTCTGTGTAAGATCCAAAAAAAAAATTAACCAGTTTTAAGGATCCAATTCAATGATTTTCAGTAAATTTAGAGTTGCGGAAACATCCCAATCCAGTTTTAGAACATTTCCATCACTCCCAAAAGATCCTTGTGCCCATTTATAGTCAGTCCCCACTCTTACCCCTAGGTAACTACTAATCTATGTTTTGCTTCTATAAATTTGCTTTTTCTGAACATTTCACATAGAGAAAATCAAGCACTGTGTGGTCTTTCTCATATGGTTTCTTTCACTTAGCATAATGTTTTTGAGGCTCATCCATGTTGTAGCATGTAACAATATTATAGTCCATTGTATAAGGTATTTTGTTTACCCATTCATTAATGGGCATTTGGATCCTTTCCACTTGTTGACTATTACAAATAATGCTGCTTTAAATTTTGTATTTGCATACAATTGTTTGTGTGGACATATGTCTTCATTTCTCTTGGATATGAAAGTTGTTTATATTGTAAAGTTATGTTAAACTTTTTTTTTTAACTTTAAATTGCCAAACTTTTCCAAAGTGGCTGTACCATTTTATGTTCCCCCTAGCAGTGTATGAGGGTTCCAAGTTTCTCCACATTCTTACCAACGCTTATTGTCTTTTTGATTATAGTCATTCCTGTAGATGTAAAGTGGTACTTCATAGTTTTTAATTTGTAATTCTCTTATGACTAGAGTTGTTGATCATCTTTTCATGTGCTTATTAGCCATTTGTATATCCTTCTGGATGAAACATCTGTTTAAGTCCCTTGCCCATTTTTTAAAAATGGGTTCTTCTTCTTATTAAATTATAAGTGTTTTTAAAAATATATATGTATTCTGGAGATAAGTCTTTTATCAGATAGTTAATTGATTTGCAAATAGTTTCTCCCAGTCTCTGGCTTGTCTTTTCATTTTCTTTTCTTTGACTTTTTTGAAAGAGGATTTCTTTCAAAGGAAGGAGCATAAATGAGAAAAATAGAAAGGACTCTGGATATTATAAATTATCAGAGAGAAAATAAAACAGTGTTTTTGAGCATGAAAAATAGTTTCAGCAGGCTGTACTACCAAGTGTGCCAGAATATATTTGGTGTCTGTGAAAGGAATTAGATCCTTGTGTCTGATCTCCAAACCTTAAGAATAAACATACCAAACTGTTACACTTGACTCAGTGACTATATGTCTTTCCACAGAGGGCCTATAAAGAAGAAGTTGCTCTCGAAAGCTTAACTATAGCTTTTTTGGGAAAAGAAATAACTAAAGAAAAATTTTCTGACTTGCTGAATTTTTATTTTTACTTCTTACCTTGTATTTGCAAGAAAACAAAGAACCTTTGACCTTAACTCTATGTAACTTACTTATACAATATATACTATTTATCCAAGTATTTCTGGCACTCTAAATGTTTATTGTACTTTTCTTGCACAATTTGCAAAGAGCTTGTGTTAGTTGTGTGATTTTTTTTTTTTTCCCGTATCCTCTAAGTTTACGTAGAGAGTAAGGCTTAGTGACAGGTGCATGGGAGAACCAGACACAGGAAAGCCTAGTTGTGTTCACGAGTCTATTGATTGTCTCAGAAATAACTATAAGGAACAAACTGCCCTAAACAGAACTTTCTGATAGGCAAGTATTTCACCCTACTGTTTCATCTGTATGATGGGTATTATTTTAGTATTAATTTTTAAATTTTATACTGCAAGGTAGTAGTGGGCATTAAAATTGATTTAATGGTCATGATAAATTTTTTAAATGAAATAAGGGAGAACAGGAAATATCAGCATGCATTACATGCAGTAAGGGTAAGTATTACTTCGTGGAACTTGTTTTACCACTGTATGTGCGTGTGTGTGTGTATAATTATATATATGATGTATGCATCTATTTATGTGTGTTTATGTATATAAATACACACAGAGAGACATATATAAACATATATATTTACTGGGTCAGGGAATCTATTTCTTTCTATGGATTAAAGTAAGTTTATAAGCCACTGCTCTGTAACACTAGGAATATACAAGGCCTATGCTGTGGATTAATAAATATGTAGTATTTTTGGATTGTTAGTTTAAATCCTAATTACAATGCAGTTTGGTAGATATGTACATATATGCTTACTGATGCCCACTGTTTAAATTTATAAGCATAATAGTTGCGTTTTTCAGTGAACATATATTAAGCACTTACAGTATGCATCATTGTCCTAGATGTTGGAGATACAAAGTTGGTAACAAAAATTGTGGTCTCTACCCTCAGGCTCAAGTCTTTATCTTTTTAAAAATAGAGTGAATTAGTGGAAAAGGAACAGGAATATTTAATTGCTATAATAGTGAGAAATGCAGTGTGCCAGGTATTTTTACACACATTGTCCATCTTTTACATAGGGCTTTACTTTTTTTTTTTTTTTGCGGTACGCGGGCCTCCCACTGTTGTGGCCTCTCCCGTTGCGGAGCACAGGCTCCGGACGCGCAGGCTCAGCAGCCATGGCTCACGGGCCCAGCCGCTCCGCGGCATGTGGAATCTTCCCAGACCAGGGTACGAACCCATGTCCCCTGCATCGGCAGGCGGACTCTCAACCACTGCGCCACCAGGAAAGCCCAGGCCTTTACATTTTACAGAGTTCTTTCAAATCTATCTTGCTCCACTTAACATTCATCTATGGAGATAGTTCTTACTACCTTTATGGATTAAGAAATGGAGGCTTGGAGAGGTTACTTTGACTAAGATCACCTAACTAGAAGGTGATAGAGCTAGATTTACATCTGTCTCCCAGTCCAGATGTTCTTTTCCCAGGTTATGACCCTGAAAAGACCTTCGGTAAATTACAGATTCCAAATTGAGCAACTTAAAAACCTTATGGGGAATGTTAGGGGAATAAGATTAGGGAACAGAGCCTTGATTTACAAAATGTCAATAGGTAATTTTTATATTTGCTAAAAACAAAAAATACAACATGCTAATAAAGAGGACTCCAATATAATTAAAAAATATATATTTTGTGTGAAAATGAGTGCTATTCAGTAAAATTCCATTTATTATTCCTTTTCACTAGAAACAATTTTGATTCTGCTATCAGTTTCTTTGAGGTATATGTAAATTTGTTTTTATTGTAGACGTTGGTATAAATAAGCATTTTTTCCTTCCTCTGGTGCCCCACAGTTTTCTTTTTATATATATTACAATTTATTGCATACGATTTTTTGTCCCACTGTTGTCCCAGGTGTATAAAGTCACTTGGCTATTGAGATTAAAAAAAGTCCTTTATTTAACCTGTTTGGCATACCTTAGATTTAGAGACTACTTCCTAGGGCTCTAGCCCATTAATAAGTAATGCCACAGGATAGAACACTAGCTTATTTCACCTCTGTCTTCACTTCTCTTCTTCCCAATAGGAGTATGGATGGCTCCAAAGTCTTGTGTACTCTTCCTCAACTTCCTTTCTCTCTCCTAAAGCTTCATCACAAAATCTTCTCTTGCTCTGCCACTGTGCTATCTTTTTCCTAGTACCCTGACCTTTTTTCTAATTATATTCTAAAGGATTGCCAATTTGCAGATATTTGAATTAAAATTCTTAGAGCATCAGAAGATGTACAAAAAGCATATCCATATATATTGGAATTTCAAGAGGAGAACTTGCTGGGATGGATTACTAAGTCATGCTGCATTCCTTAATGGAAGCAAATTTTTCCTTGACCAAGTCTAAGTATATAGTTATTTTTACATTACATGTCTTTCTATTAATAAATTCTGTTTTGTATTTCTACTTTGTGTTGATAGATGCAAATGAAACTGATGGAAATGAAAGAGCTGGAAAACCATAATAATCAATTAAATTGGTGCAGTAGTCCACACAGCATTCTTGTGAATGGCGCTACAGATTATTGCAGTCTCAGCACCAGCAGCAGTGAAACAGCCAATCTTAATGAGCACACTGAAGGCCAGAGCAACCTAGAGTCTGAGTCCATACACCAGGAGTCTCCAGTGAGTTTAACAGTTCCTTAAATTTCGTAATCAACTTCAGAAAAAACAATTAATTTAGATCGAAGTTTTGTTGACATCATACCTAATGTAAATATGTGGCCTTGCCTCATCGGAGACAGTTGAGAGGCGGAGAATGGGTTCTAACAGTTTTAACTAGTGTAGAAATATAATTTTAACTGATCTATTGTTATAGAGCATGTTTTCAGAATAGTAGTTCTGTAGATAGTAACTTTTAAAAATAGTTTTTAAGTACTCTTGCCCAAAGCTGAAAGTAATTCTTTATTTCATAACATTGAGGACATTTATTTACTGGTTTTTTTGGAGAACACCAACTAATGCAAGAGTGCTGCTGTTATGTATGAGAACTACAGAGACAAAAGACCTTTAACCCCGTCTTCAAGCTGCACACAGTCTAGTCATGTAACACTGTTAAAAGGCTGTGTTAAAGTAAGCATAGGATATTCAGGTAGGACAGCTTGGAGGAGGCTCAGAGAAGATGTCATAGGGAAGCTTTACAAGTGGCCATTGAAGTGAGAAGGGGTTAAGCAACAGAGAAGGTAGTACATTCCTAGCAGAGGAAACAGCATTAGCATAGGTATGAAATGGGAGAAAACATGCTGCACAGGATCATGAGAAGTTTTTGGAGGATATTTTGTGATGGTGGGGAATGTATTGGTAGGAGATGAGGCTCTCTCCTAGGGGGTTACCTGCATTACCTCTGTACTTTTTATCAAGATAGAGATGTCTGTGCCCCACTTCAAACTTGTTGAACTAGAGTTTCTGGGTTGAAGCCAGGTACATATATTTTAAAAACAAATTCCATGGGTGATTATAATGTGTACCTAGATAAAAATGACCACTTGTAGGTCAGAAAGGACCAGAGAGTAAGAAATTTGGATTCATCTTGAAGCATTGGGGAATTCATCTTACTACAGTGAGTAGCTATTGAAGAATTTTTAAGCAAGAAGCGACAGGATTGAGTTTACCTTTTAAAAAATGTGGATAGGGCATTCCCTGTTGGTCCAGTGGTTAGGACTTGGCGCTTTCACTGCCGTGGCCCAGGTTCAAGTCCAGGTCAGGGAACTAAGATCCTATAAGCCGTGAGGTGCAGCCAAAAAAAAAAAAAAAAAAAGTGGATAATAGATTGAAGAGTAGGACTGGACACAGCCGTATGGTAAGAGACTGTTGGAATGGTCTGTTTGAGAATTGTTTTAACCTAGACTTAACCAGTAACAGGAGGGATGATGATGAGAAGAATACAAATTTGAGAGATATTAAGGATGTAAAATTAACAGACTTAATATTATTTCGACAGTGCAGTCTTGGATATATTATACACTATTTTTTTTAAGCACAGAATGGAGATTACGAGGTTATCCTTCAAAGACATAGGGTGGTTTGAAATGGAGATTGCCCTTTGCACTTCTTAGATCAGAAATTTAGATCCAGAAAACAACGGGAAGCCATTGAAGGACTTTTAACCAGAGAGTCATGATCAGATTCACATTTTATATCTATTGCTTTAGCTACCATAAGAAGGTAGATGGGAAGGACACATATTGGAGGCAGAAGGCAGTTGGAAGGTTATTACTACAGTAACACGGACCAGAAATGATGATACTGTAAATGAATGATAGTGACAGTGAGGATGGAGAAGAAAGGAAGGATTTAAGAAAGAGATAGGAGGTAGACTCAGCAAGACTTGGAATATAGCTGGGGGATGACCAAAGGGGAGTAGTTAAGAAAGACCTGAAGTTTTCTGGCCTTGAGTGGCTATGATGCTTGGTAATACCATTTTCTTAAGAAAGATTACGGGAGAAGTCATTCACTGAATATGTTCTGCTTGTCTTTTAAAATTTTTTAGTAACTTTTGACTATTCTTTGTCAGTTTCTCCTGCCAAGTAGAAAATACATTGTAAGTCTATGAAGAATTAATATTTTGTAGGCAAGAAGTAGTCCTGAAATACCGCCTTCTGGTGTGACTGATGAAAACGAAGTGGTGACTACAGTTGTTAAGGAAAAAGTTTGTCCTGAATTTAATAGTGACAGACATTCAAAAGAGGTAAAAATAATTTTATAATTAAATGTTTTCATCACTGTCTTCTCAAGATGGGCTGTACACTATTTTAGTCTAGGGAAAGAGAAAAATGTGTTAAGTGGACTTTATGACCACAAAAATATTTATGTTACCATCAGTTGATTTTTCAAACATGTTATTTTATTTTTAAATGTTACCTTTTAAAACATTGGTTTCTAAAACTTTTTTTTTAATTTAAAATTATTTTTAGGAAGATCCATTTAATGTAGAATCAAGTTCACTGACAAATCCAGTTGCAGATTCAAACTTGGATTTTTTCCAGTCTGATCCTTTTGTTGGCAGTAAGTACTCTTATATTTATATTACAGATTTACCAAAAAGGGTTTTAATACATAAGCTGTATAGGAATTCGGGCTTCAGTTTTGAGAGCCTACTCGTTATAACAAAAGTAAAAGGGAGAGTGAGGTTTTATATAGTCAGATTTTAGTATTTGTCCCCTTCAGGCAACTAAGTCCTGGAACTAAGCCTTTGTTTATGTCTCAGGGACCCCTAATTAAGAGTATGTTTCTTCTTCAGAATAGGAGCCCAAAGAAAGAGAGGAGATTGGGCACTCTTAAGTCAACCGGCAATTAATTACCAAAAGTGCCAACATCATGCTTTTAAAAGAGTGGAAATTGTAGTAGTTAGTAGCCCGATCACTGCCCTTAAGGTGCCTACAGTCTTATTGAAGAAATATGAGTTTAATAAATTAAAATGTCTGATGTCATTGTAAACTACGTTAAATACCATTTGTTTCAAAGTTCTTTTTGCTTTTTACTTATTTCCAAACTTAGCTTGTGAAACTGATAGGTCAGTTTTAAAGATGGGAAACTGAGGTACATAAATGGAATAATTTGTTTAGAGTCATGGCAGAAATAAGCCTAGAAATTAGAACTCTTTTTAAAAAAACTTCCTTATTGATAAAGTGGTAAAAGATATGTAAATTGAGCATTTAAAATATACAATTAAATTGTTTGAGTACATTCACAGAGTTGTATAATCCTCACTAAAATCTAATTTTGGAACATTTTTTATCACCCCATAGAGCAACTCCATACCCATTATAAGTCACTTCCCATTCCCCTATCCCCAGCTCTAGGCAACCACTAATCTACTTTCTGTCTCTGTAGATGTGCATATTTATGGAATTACACAATACATGTTTATGTCTGGCTTCTTTCATTTAGCCTAATATTTTCAAGGGTTACTCATGTTGTAGTATGGTTCAATATCTCATTTCTTTTTATCGATGAATATTATTACATTGGATGGATATACCACGTTTTACTTATTCATTGGTTGATGGACATTTGGGTTGTTTCCACTTTTTTGACTCTTTTGAATAATGCTATCTTGAACATTTATATACAAGTTTTTGTGTGGATATATGTTTATATTTCTCCGGGGTATATATCAGATCATAGTACTCTATTTAATCATTTGAGGAACTGCCAAACTGTTTTCCAAAGTGTCTGTACCATTATATATTCCCACCAGTATTGTATGTGGGTTGCAGTTTCTCCATATCTTTGTCAACACTTGTCACTGTCTATCCTTTTGATTATAGCCATTGTAGTGAGTGTGAAATGGTATCTTATTTGGGTTTGATTTTTATTTCCTTAATGAGTAACATTGTTGAACATCTTTCTTTGTGGTTATTGACCATCCATATATCTTCTTTGGAGAAACATTTATTCAGATCATTTGCCCTTTTTTAAATTGGGTTGTTTGTCTTTTTATTGTTGATTTGTAAGAGTTCTTTACATATTCTGAATATAAATCCCTTATCAAGCATATGCTTTGCAACTATTTTCTTGTGTTCAGTGTTGTCTTAATTTTGATGAAGTCTAACTTACCTATTTAAAAAATTTTTTTCACTCGTGCTTTTGATTTCATATCTAAGGTCCAAAGTCATGAAGATTTACTTTTTCTGCTAAGAGCTTTATTAATTTTAGCTGTTATATTTAGGTATTTGATCCATTTTGAGTTAATTTTGTATATGGTGTGAGATAGGGGTCCAACTATATTCTTTTGCATGTGGATATTCAGTGTCCCAGCACCATTTGTTGAAAAGACAATTCTTTAACCCCATTGAGTTGTCTTGGAACTCTTGTCAAAAATCAAATGACAATAAATGTGTAAGGATTTATTTCTAGACTCTTCAATTCTATAAGCACTTTTTTTTTTTTTTTACCTCAGTGAAACTTAGTGTCTTTGTTTCTAAAGTGTTGATGGTAATACCTATCCAGTAATCCATTGAAAAGTAGAGATTTTGTTAGTAAAATTCTTGCTGTCATGCCTGTCTTTTCCCCTCCATCTGTAACCTGACCTTGTGGTCAAGAGGTAAGTATAGTTGACTCAATTCAGATTTGTCTCTTTTATGAGGTGTATTGATGTTCTGCCCTTACTTATTACTTTTAAAAAATATTTCCTAAAGGTGGATGGCATTCATTGTTTTATCTACTTTGAGGTAGAGTTAATGAAACAAACTTTGCTTTAAGAAACTTTGCTTTTGTTTTAAAGTTACCCTTTAAGTAATGGTGCCACAACAGTGAATATTGTGATTTTGATTTCTGCTTATTTATTTTATCACAGATGATCCTTTCAAGGATGATCCTTTTGGGAAAATGGGTTAGTATATTATTGAGGTCCTTCTTAGCTTTAATTTGATTCTACTTAATTATAAGCTTATGTATATTTAGGAATGAGATCTCACAGTTGGGTAGTTATAGGAAATGGACTTCCTTTTTATTCAGTTTTAAAATTGACCCAAGCCCTCACTAAGATGTTGTATGTGCCTGGCATTTTCAGAGAAAAAGTGATAGATACTTGTGAATTTGCTTAATAAACTGTTAGGTGTACTTTATAAAAAAAGATATTAGTGCTTGTACTTTGATGCTTTTAATAGTATTTACACTGATTTCTCCGTATTTGCCAAGGATTAAATAAACAAAATGATCTACATTCCTACAGGGTTTAGAACTTTTGTTTTCCTAAGATTAAAGCCTATTTGAATGAATGGGGGAAGAGTAAAGATCTTAAAGAATTACTGAGTGTTAAGCTTTTTAAGATATTCTTTCTCTGGGATTTTTGCATTAGAATAAAGCAAATCTTGTGTACCATTTAGTTATGCTTCCCAAACCTGTTCCAAACTATTGGCTGTTACCCTTGAGCTCAGAGGGAGAAATACATTTAGAAGTTTTTGTTGTTTCTTTAGTTATGATAGCATAGAATAAGGGTCTCAAAATGGGATCACTTGATATTATATGCTAATTAAAAAATAAGTTTATTAGGTGAAAGACTCTGTCTTTTATCAAAACCACAAAGGAAACTGTGATTCTGTCCCCACCCCCAAAATTAAAATCACCAGTTTAGAGGAATTATTTAATCCTAGCGTATAGGCGACATTTGTGTAGTAAGTGTTGGAATTACTGATTTGCTTTGAATGAATGATGAACATGTAGGAAAGAATGTTAATTAAAGCTATTTAACTAGATGCAACTGCTTGTACTTTTTTCTGACCAAATAAGTAGTCAAAATATAAAGTACCTAACTTAGATTCTACAGGAGTTCAAAATGCCTTTTAATTAAGTCAGTTATCCTGCCTTTGGTGACAGGAAATTTAGAGTAATAATTTTGTAATCTCTCATATTTGTGTTGTATTTTCTTAGATCCATTTGGAGGTGATCCTTTCAAAGGTTCAGATCCATTTGCATCTGACTGTTTCTTCAAGCAATCTTCTACTGATCCTTTTGCCACTTCAAGTACTGACCCTTTCAGTGCAGCCAGCAATAGCAGTAATACGTTGGTAAGTAGGAGGGTTAAAAAATGTTGAATGGATAACAGATGTTCTGAAAGAGTTTCTCTTTTTCTTTTTTAAGAGCAGACAGTTTATTGAGCAGAAAACTAGTGAAATAACAAGACTATTAATCATTGCTAGATAGTAAATTCCTTGAGGGTAGGAACTATATCTTATAAAACATTTAGCACACATGCCTTGCCTGTACTGTGGTTAAGTGGTCAATAAATATATGTTAACTTCGGTTTAATGGTCAGAGAAGAAGTAGGGAAAGAGACGAATGTAGAAAAAAAATGATAAAAACAATTTACCTATAAAGTCATACACTATTTGAGTCATCTTTCAAATCCGAAGGATATAAATAATTCAGTACTCTAGACAAGAAAATTATTTGCCAAACTGGCACTAACTCCTGGGAATGAGAATCAGACACCTTCCTGGTAAATCCTATTCCTTCCACATCAGGCATATACGTTACAAGTGAAGAACTAATTGGCCAAGTATATTTTGTCTTTAAGAGAATGGGTATACAGTGGATCTTTTGGATTCTGTCTGCAAAGGAGTTTCTTGAAATACACAGTGATGAAAGAATCCTCTTGTAGATTACTTCTGATGGACCATATAAAAATTTCAGCCTCATCGAACCCATCTAGTTTTTGGTTCAGACTGGTATTTCACACCTTGATCACCCATTGGAATTGACTAGAATAACTCATGTCATCCAAATATCAAGTCCACTCTTCAAAGGACCAAATTTTATCCCATTGGGGATATTAAAAATAAATGATTAAAAATCCGTAAGCCAGTGTTCAGTAAAGCTTTTAAAAAATGTTTGGTATGCATTATTGAAATAATGAAATCAATTTAAAAGGAACAGCATTGATTTTTTTAAAAAAATAAAATCATTTCTGTTATTTTATAGACATATCTGGAGTGTTATTCTTGTAAAGAAGTATAAATTCCCACTAAATGTCAGACTCTCTTGATAACATATACATAGAACAACAATTACTATTTAATAACCATGAACTATGATCCCGGTACTTCTGTGTGCTTCACAGTCATAATTTCTAATCTTCACATCAATCTTGCAAAGTAGGTGTTGGTGTCCCTATTTTAATAATAAGGACACCGGGACTCAGAAAAATTAACTAAGTTCAGACAACTAAGTGCTTTATCATCTGGAGGCTTTGAAAACAAAACCTTTATGTTATGGATATTTAAACACATGCAAAATAGAGTAACATAATGAAATATTTTAACTTCCATGTATCTATCACCCAATTTCAATAATTATGAATGGTTTTGGAGGGCTTTTTAATTGCTTTTTTTCGTGTTTGTTTGGTTTGTTTTAAATTTTTTATTTGAAGGCTTATTTTTTGAGGCAGGATATTTCACATCTATAAGTAAACCAGACCTAGAAAGGAACAGTTGATTGACAGGCATGTGAAGCAAAAATTTTGTCTTTTAATACTCTTAGATTAAGAAAACTTCCTTAAAAGAGTAATTGATTCTTTTAAAGATAATAGACTTTGGTGTTCTTGAATTACTTCCTTACTGTATTCTAATACAGTATTCAGTACTATATTCAGCTACTTGGCCAGCAGCTGGTTTTTTCCACTGATGTAAAACTAAGCAAATGCCTCTGTAACTAAATATTTGTGGTTTCCACAGGCTACTGGATACTCTGTTTTCCTACAACACTTAGTTTGCAGTGTGGGCCCATTTGCCAAATTTTTCTCAAATTGGCTGCAACCTGAATTCTTTTCCTCTCACCTTATTTTAGCCTCTCATTATCCACTCTTATTGTTTAAAGAGCAAGAAAGCCAAAGCAGCTCTTCCTCATTTAAAAATAAACAAGTTTTGGGCTTCCCTGGTGGCGCAGTGGTTGAGAGTCCGCCTGCCGATGCAGGGGACATGGGTTCGTGCCTGGTCCGGGAAGATCCCACATGCCGCAGAGCGGCTGGGCCCGTGAGCCATGGCCGCTGAGCCTGCGCATCCAGAGCCTGTGTTCCACAATGGGAGAGGCCACAACAGTGAGAGGCCCGCATACCGCAAAAACAAACAAAAACAAATAAAAATAAACAAGTTTCTTTTGTTCCTCTTCCCTGGTGAAACTTTTCTACCATTCATTCTACTTACTTTTTCCCTTTTCTCCCCAGGTTTTGAAAGCAAAAATGCCCTTGCTGACAGCTCTTAATTTCTCCATTCAAAACTAAACTAAACACCAAATTGGCAATATAACAATAGTTACTTTTATCTAATCTCTTCTATGCTCCAGGCATGGTGCTAAATTCTTTTCATGTGTTACCTCATTTAAGCATCACAGTAATCTTATGAGGCTCATGTTTCATCCTCATTTTAAAGATAAAGATCAATAAATGAGAGGTTAAGTGTAAGTTAGTAAGTGATACAACTAAATTCAGACCGTGGTCTATCTGACCAAAATCTAAGGTCTTCACCACTATAGTCTAAAATTTAAACTCATTTCTTCCTAGCTACAAACCCCTGTTTTTTGTCATCTTCCTTCTTTTCAAATGGGCCTCTATTAATGCCTCCAGACATGAATCTCTCCCCACAAATCTTTCCTATTCCTTCAAGGATGGTCTCTGTTCTCAGAAGGACATAATTTTAAAAACCAAACCAAAAAAACAAGTGCCATTTCCTACTATTCTAGCTAGTGTATGGTAGCTACTGTGTACGTGCTAAGTCATACTGTGAAATGAGGGAGTTGATGGCTTATGCAGAAGAGAGAATTTCAGTGATAAATTAGGTGAATTTGTAGGAGGATTTTGGAACATTAATTCTATAAAATTATACCGTCTGTATTTTAGTTATGAAAATTACTTTTGTGTACTAAATTGCCTAATTATCAAACTGAACATAACATAAAGAGTTTTGTGGCCACTTATTCCCTCATGGGCTGCACAGTCCATCCTGTTCCCCTTGCTGTCCCAGCGGCCTTTTAGGTTGGTTGCACAGTGTATGATAAAGGAATAGAAATAAAACCTGACGCACAGGTAGGCATACTTTTTCTATTTCTCTCTGTGACGGTACATAAAATCTGCAAGCTATTGTTAAAAATCAGGGCTGTTAGTTTTTCCTTCTCTCAGTTTAGAGAAGAAGCAGTAATAGTTGGTGACTTTAGTTATCATGTCTGTGACTGTCTCTCACACTGGCATTTTAACTATTATATTAGGAACCATGGAGAGTTACTTGCTATACAGACCAACTTGATATTTTTCCCCCTTGAATGCTATTTATTCATTCAGCAGATAATCAGAGTATAAGGTAGTATGTTCATTTAATAAAAATGTAAGTTAAGATAAGCATCAGATAAAATAAGTACTATCATTTTCAGTTTTGGAAACATCACTAGTATTTACTTCTTTCTGCTAGTAGTTTTGTTTTAATGGGTCCTGTTTTATAAAACGAGAATATACTCGAAGTCCCAGTTAGCATTGCTTCTGTCTTTTCAAATACATGTTTCACTTGAGCTCTCCAATATCCTTTGACATTCAATTGTTAATACCCAATTTCTTGATGATTAGAAATAGATCCTGTAATACAGATGACATTGCTAGTCATGAGTCAGAGTAGGAGATAAATATTCCAAAACTCTTTTCATGCCCCTTTTATCTAACTGTATGCCAAGGCTTTTGGCTGGCCTCTTAAAAAGAGCCTGATGCCAGAAAGTTAGTTCGGTTATCTTCTTAAATATATATTTTGTTTGACTATGATTTAAAAACAAAGTAAAGTAGGAAGACAGTTCAATACTTAGAATCACTGGCTTCTGGTGAAGTCCTCACTCTTTGTAGCCTCTCACCCTTGCCATTTGATCCAGATTTTTACATGGCTTATTATTGAAAGCTGCTGAATTTTTTTAGCAGAAAGCACTCTTCCTCGCTCAAGTTCTCTCTCTCTGCCTCCCCCTCTCTTTCTCTCTCACACATTAACATTAGAGGAAGGTGAGTAAAGGGCCTATGAGAAGTCTCTGTATTATTAGGGATGGAATTGTGATTGGAGTGGGACACATGAAGACTTTTGAGATGTTAGCAGTTTCCTGGGAGGTGATTGCATAGGTGTTCACTTGATACTTATTTATTAAACTGTACATAATGTTCCATATATTTTTCTGAATGTATGTTATGTTTCACAGTAAAAGATTAGAAAATGATATGTATCATTTCAGTTTAATAAGTTTGCAAATCAGTAGGGGTAAACATTTGCTCCTAATTGATTTAGAGTTTGTAAAGAATATTTTCTTTGGTGTGGCAGTGTGGTTTCAGCTCTAAAATGTTGCCTCTCTGAGTCATGACTTGTGTAATTTGTTTAGGTGGAAACATTAGAGCACAATGATCCTTTTGCTCCTGGTGGGACGGCTGTGGTTGCAGCCAGCGATTTGGGTAAGGAGATGATTTATCAGTGTCTTTCAACAGTAAACACCACCCTCTCTTTAAGCATCTTTCTTTTCGTGTCCAAGTATATTCATCCTGTTTACTTATTTATGGCGTTAAAATGATCGCATAGCTATATCCTGTTGCATTCTACCAATAATAAGAATGGTGTTTTTGTATCACTTTCTACTTATCATTTTTTATCTCATTTATTGTTCTTATTAAACCGCTTAATATGTACTCTAGCCAATGTCAGTAAAACCAATAAAAACCCTTTTTGCTTTATAAAAGGCAGCGTTGCTTGGCAGTTTCAAACTCAGCATTCATTCTTATGGATCTTGACCTAAATTTAAAAATTAGTGGCTTCCCATAGGTACTGCTATTAGCTTTACTATAGTGCATAGGTCCTGTTAATAAGACAGAGAAGAACTAAATGTTATTCTGGTACGCAGTTTTCATGCATTATTTATGGAATCTAATTTTCCATTTATCCTTCTTTTTTCTTTTTTTTTACTTGTATATTTATTTATTAACATCTTTATTGGAGTGTAATTGCTTTACAATAGTGTGTTAGTTTCTGCTGTATAACAAAGTGAAGCAGCTATACATATACATATATCCCCATATCTTCTCCCTCGTGGATCTCCCTCCCGCCCACCCTATCCCACCCCTCTAGGTGGCCACAAAGCGCCGAGCTGATCTCCCTGTGCTATGTGACTGCTTTCCACTAGCTATCTGTTTTACATTTGGTAGTGTATATATGTCAGTTCTACTTCTCTCACTTTGTCCCAGCTTACTCTTCCCCCTCCCCGTATCCTGAAGTCCATTCTCTATGTCTGTATGTTTACTCCTGTCCTCCCCCTAGGTTTTTCAGGACCTTTTTTTTTTTTCTAGATTCCATATATATGTGTTAGCATACGGTATTTGTCTTTCTCTTTCTGACTTACTTCACTCTGTATGACAGACTCTAGGTCCCTCCACCTCACTACAAATAACTCAATTTCATTGCTTTCCATGGCTGAATAATATTCCATTGTATATATGTGCCACACCTTCTTTATCCATTCATCTATCAATGGACACTTAGGTTGCTTCCATGTCCTGGCTATTGTAAACAGAGCTGCAGTGAACATTGTGGTACATGACTCTTTTTGAATTATGGTTGTCTCAGGGTATATGCCCAGTAGTGGGATTGCTGGGTTGTATGGTGGTTCTATTTTTAGTTTTTTAAGGAACCTCCGTACTGTTCTCCATAGTGGCTGTATCAATTTACATTCCCACCAACAGTGCAGGACGGTGCCCTTTTCTCCACACCCTCTCCAGCATTTATTGTTTGTAGATTTTTTGATGATGGCCATTCTGACTGGTGTGAGGTGATACCTCATTGCAATTTTGATTTGCATTTTTCTAATGATTAGTGATGTTAAGCATCCTTTCATGTGTTTGCTGGTGACCTGTATATCTTCTTTGGAGAAATGTCTATTTAGATCTTCTGCCCATTTTTGGATTGAGTTGGTTGTTCTTTTGATATTGAGCTGCATGAGCTCCTTGTATACTTTGAAGATTAATCCTTTGTCCATTGATTCGTTCGCAAACATTTTCTCCCATTCTGAAGGTTGTTTTTTCATCTTGTTTATGGTTTCCTTTGCTGTGCAAAAGCTTTGAAGTTTCATTAGGTCCCATTTGTTTATATTTGTTTTTATTTCCATTGCTCTAGGAGGTGGGTCAAAAACGATCTTGCTGTGATTTATGTCACAGAGTGTTCTATGTTTTCCTCTAAGAGATTTATAGTGTCTGGACTTACATTTAGGTTGTTGATGTATTTTGAGTTTATTTTTGTGTATGGTGTTAGGGAATGTTCTAATTTCATTCTTTTACATGTAGCTGTCCAGTTTTCCCAGCACCACTTATCAAAGAGGCTGTCTTTTCTCCATTGTATATTCTTGCCTCCTTTATCAAAAATAAGGTGACCATATGTGCATAGGTTTATCTCTGGGCTTTCTATCCTGTTCCATTGATCTATATTTCTCTTTTTGTGCCAGTACCCTACTGTCTTGATTACTGTAGCTTTATAGTATAGTCTGAAGTCCGGGAGTCTGATTCCTCCAGCTCCATTTTTCTTTCTCAAGATTGCTTTCGCTATTTGGGGTCTTTTTGTGTTTCCATACAAATTGTGAAATTTTTTGTTCTAGTTCTGTGAAAAATGCCATCGGTAGTTTGATAGGGATTGCACCGCATCTGTAGATTGCTTTGGACAGTACAGTTATTTTCACAATGTTGATTTTTCCAATCCAAGAACATGGTATTCTCTCTCCATCTGTTTGTATCATCTTTAATTTCTTTTTTTTTTTAAACGTCTTTATTGGGGTATAATTGCTTTACAATGGTGTGTTAGTTTCTGCTGTATAACAAAGTGAATCAGTTATACATATCATATTTTCCCATATCTCTTCCCTCTTGCATCTCCCTCCCTACCCCCTTCCCTATCCCACCCTTCCAGGCGGTCACAACGCACCGAGCCGATATCCCTGTGCTATGCGGCTGCTTCCCACTAGCTATCTACCTTACGTTTGTTAGTGTATATATGTCCATGCCTATCTCTCGCCCTGTCACAGCGCACCCTTCCCCCTCCCCATATCCTCAAGTCCGTTCTCCAGTAGGTCTGTGTCTTTATTCCTGTCTTACCCCTAGGTTCTTCATGACGTTTTTTTTCCTTAAATTCCATATATATGTGTTAGCATATGGTATTTGTCTTTTTCTTTCTGACTTACTTCACTCAGTATGACAGACTCTAGGTCTACCCACCTCACTACAAATAACTCAATTTCGTTTCTTTTTATGGCTGAGTAATATTCCATCGTATATATGTGCCACATCTTCTTTATCCATTCATCCGATGATGGGCACTTAGGTTGTTTCCATCTCCGGGCTATTGTAAATAGAGCTGCAATGAACATTTTGGTACATGACTCTTTATGAATTTTGGTTTTCTCAGGGTATATGCCCAGTAGTGGGATTGCTGGGTCATATGGTAGTTCTATTTGTAGTTTTTTAAGGAACCTCCATACTGTTCTCCATAGTGGCTGAACCAATTCACATTCCCACCAGCAGTGCAAGAGTGTTCCCTTTTCTCCACACACTCTCCAGCATTTATTGTTTCTAGATTTTTTGATGATAGCCATTCAGATTGGTGTGAGATGATATCTCATTGTAGTTCTGATTTGCATTTCTCTAATGATTAATGATGTTGAGCATTCTTTCATGTGTTTGTTGGCAGTCTGTATATCTTCTTTGGAGAAATGTCTATTAGGTCTTCTGCCCATTTCTGGATTGGGTTGTTTGTTTTTTTGTTATTGAGTTGCATGAGCTGCTTTAAATGTTGGAGATTAATCCTTTGTCAGTTGCTTCATTTGCAAATATTTTCTCCCATTCTGAGGGTTGTCTTTTGGTCTTGTTTATGGTTTCCTTTGCTGTGCAAAAGCTTTGAAGTTTCATTAGGTCCCATTTGTTTATTTTTGTTTTTATTTCCATTTCTCTAGGAGGTGGGTCAAAAAGGATCTTGCTGTGATTTATGTCATAGAATGTTCTGCCTATGTTTTCCTCTAAGAGTTTGATAGTTTCTGGCCTTACATTTAGGTCTTTAATCCATTTTGAGCTTATTTTTGTGTATGGTATTAGGGAGTGATCTAATCTCATACTTTTACATGTACCTGTCCAGTTTTCCCAGCACCACTTATTGAAGAGGCTGTCCTTTCTCCACTGTACATTCCTGCCTCCTTTATCAAAGATAAGGTGTCCATATGTGTGTGGGTTTATCTCTGGGCTTTCTGTCCTGTTCCATTGATCTATATTTCTGTTTTTGTGCCAGTACCATACTGTCTTGATTACTGTAGCTTTGTAGTATAGTCTGAAGTCAGGGAGCCTGATTCCTCCAGCTCTGTTTTTCGTTCTTAAAATTGCTTTGGCTATTCGGGGTCTTTTGTGTTTACATACAAATTATGAAATTTTTTCTTCTAGTTCTGTTAAAAATGCCAGTGGTAGTTTGATAGGGATTGCATTGAATCTATAGATTGCTTTGGGTAGTAGAGTCATTTTCACAATGTTGATTCTTCCAATGCAAGGATATGGTATATCTCTCCATCTATTTGTATCATCTTTAATTTCTTTCATCAGTGTCTTATAATTTTCTGCATACAGGTCTTTTGTCTCCTTAGGTAGGTTTATTCCTAGATATTTTATTCTTTTTGTTGCAATGGTAAATGGGAGTGTTTTCTTGATTTCACTTTCAGATTTTTCTTCATTAGTGTATAGGAATGCAAGAGATTTCTGTGCATTAATTTTGTATCCTGCTACTTTACCACATTCAGTGATTAGCTCTAGTAGTTTTCTCGTAACTTCTTCAGGATTCTCTATGTATAGTATCATGTCATCTGCAAACAGTGACAGCCTTACACCTTCATTTCTGATTTGGATTCCTTTTATTTCTTTTCCTTCTCTGATTGCCGTGGCTAAAACTCCCAAAACTATGTTGAATAATAGTGGTGAGAGTGGACAACCTTGTCTTGTTCCTGATCTTAGAGGAAATGCTTTCAGTTTTTCACCATTGAGAAAGGTGTTGTCTGTGGGTTTGTCATATATGGCCTTTATGATGTTGAGGTAAGTTCCCTCTATGCCTACTTTCTGGAGGGTTTTTATCATAAATGGGTGTTGATTTTTGTCAAAAGCTTTTTCTGCATGTATTGAGATGATCATATGGTATTTCTCCTTCAGTTTGCTAATATGGTTTATCACATTGATTGATTTGCATATACTGAAGAATCCTTGCATTCCTGTGATAAACCCCACTTGATCATGGTGTATGATCCTTTTAATGTGTTTTTGGATTCTGTTTGCTAGTATTTTGTTGAGAATTTTTGAATCTATGTTCATCAGTGACATTGGCCTGTAATTTTCCTTCTTTGTGACATCTTTGTCTGGTTTTGGTATCACAGTGATGGTGGCCTCGTAGGATGAGTTTGGGAGTGTTCCTCTTCCATATTTTGGAAGAGTTTGAGAAGGATAGGTGTTAACTCTTCTCTAAATGTTTGATGGAATTAGCCTGTGAAGCCATCTGGTCCTGGGCTTTTGTCTGTTGGAAGATTTTTAATCACAGTCTCAATTTCAGTGCTTGTGATTGGTCTGTTTATATTTTCTATTTCTTCCTGGTTCAGTCTCGGAAGGTTGTGCTTTTCTAAGAATTTGTCCATTTCTTCCACGTTGTCCAATTTATTGGCATAGAGTTGCTTGTAGTAATCTCTCATGATCTTTTGTATTTCTGCAGTGTCAGTTGTTACTTCTCCTTTTTCATTTCCAACTCCGTTGATTTGAGTCTTCTCCCTTTTTTTCTTGATGAGTCTGGCTAATGGTTTATCAATTTTGTTTATCTTCTCAAAGAACCTGCTTTTAGTTTTATTGATCATTGCTATTGTTTCCTTCATTTCTTTTTCATTTCTTTCTGATCTGATCTTTATGATTTCTTTCCTTCTGCTAACTTTGGGGGTTTTGTGTTCTTCTTTCGCTAATTGCTTTAGGTGTAAGGTTAGGTTGTTTATTTGAGATGTTTCTTTTTTCTTGAGGTAGGATTGTACTGCTATAAACCTCCCTCGTAGAACTGCTTTTGCTGCATCCCATAGGTTTTGGGTCGTCGTGTTTTCATTGTCATTTGTTTGTCGGTACGTTTTGATTTCCTCTTTGATTTCTTCAGTGATCTCTTGGTTATGTAGTAGTGTATTGTTTAGCCTCCATGTGTTTGTATTTTTTACAGATTTTTTCCTGTAATTGATATCTACTCTCATAGCGTTGTGGTCAGAAAAGATACTTGATATGACTTCAGTTTTCTTAAATTTACCAAGGCTTGATTTGTGACCCAAGATATGATCTATCCTGGAGAATGTTCCATGAGCACTTGAGAAGGTGTATTCTGTTGTTTTTGGATAGAATGTCCTATAAATATCAATTAAGTCCATCTTGTTTAATGTATCACTTAAAACTTGTGTTTCCTTATTTATTTTCATTTCGGGTGATCTGTCCATTGGTGAAAGTGGGGTGTTAAAAGTCCCCTGCTATGATTGTGTTACTGTCAATTTCCCCTTTTATGTCTGTTAGCATTTGCCTTATGTATTGTGCTGCTCCTATGTTGGGTGCATAAATATTTACAATTGTTATATCTTCTTCTTGGATTGATCACTTGGTCATTATGTAGTGTCCTTCTTTGTCTGTTTTACTGGTCTTTATTTAAAGTCTATTTTGTCTGATATGAGAATTGCTACTCCAGCTTTCTTGTGATTTCCATTTGCATGGGATATCTTTTTCCATCCCCTCATTTTCAGTCTGTACTGTGTCCCTTGTAGACAGCATATATATGGATCTTGTTTTTGTATCCATTGAGCCAGTCTGTTTCTTTTGGTTGGAGCATTTAATCCATTTACATTTAAGGTAGTTATGGATATGTATGTTCCTATTCCCATTTTCTTAATTGGTTTGGGTTTGTTATCGTATGTCTTTTCCTTCTCTTTTGTTTCCTGTCTAGAGAAGTTCCTTTAGCATTTGTTGTAAAGCTGGTTTGGTGGTTCTGAATTCTCTTAGCTTTTGCTTGTCTGTAAAGGTTTTATTGCTCGGTTGAATCTGAATGAGATCCTTGCTGGGTAGAGTAATCTTGGTTTTAGGTTTTTCCCTTTCATCACTTTAAATATGTCCTGCCACTCCCTTCTGGCTTGCAGAGTTTCTGCTGAAAGATCAGCTGTTAACCTGATGGGGATTCCCTTGTGTGTTATTTGTTGCTTTTCCCTTGCTGCTTTTAATATTTTTTCTTTGTATTTAATTTTTGATAGTTTGATTAATATGTGACTTGGCATGTTTCTCCTGCATTTAATCCTGTGTGGGACTCTCTGCACTTCCTGGACTTGATTGACTATTGCCTTTCCCATATTAGGGAAGTTTTCAACTATAATCTCTTCCAATATTTTCTCAGTCCCTTTCTTTTTCTCTTCTTCTTCTGTGACCCCTATAATTCGAACATTGGTGCAGTTAATGTTGTCCCAGAAGTCTCTGAGACTGTCCTCAATTCTTTTCATTCTTTTTTCTTTATTCTGCTCTGTGGTAGTTACTTCCACTATTTTATCTTCCAGGTCACTTATCCAGTCTTCTGCCTCAGTTATTCTGCTATTGATTCCTTCTAGAGAATTTTTTATTTCATTTATTGTGTGGTTCATCATTGTTTCTTTGCCCTTTAGTTCTTCTAGGTCCTTGTTAAATGTTTCTTGTATTTTCTCCATTCTGTGTCCAACATTTTGGATCATCTTTACTATCATTACTCTGAATTCTTTTTCAGGTAGACTGCCTATTTGCTCTTCATTTGTTTGGTCTGGTGGGTTTTTACCTTCCTCCTTCATCTGCTGTGTATTTCTCTGTCTTCTCATTTTGCTTAACTTACTGTGTTTGGGGTCTCCTTTTCACAGGCTGCACGTTTGTAGTTTCCATTGTTCTTGGTGTCTGTCCCCAGTGGCTAAAGTTGGTTCAGTGGGTTATGTAGGCTTCCTGGTGGAGGGGACTGGTGCCTGTGTTCTGGTGGATGAGGCTGGATCTTGTCTTTCTGGTGGGCAGGTCCACGTCTGGTGGTGTGTTTTGGGGTGTCTGTGGCCTTATTATGATTTTAGGCAGCCTCTCTGCTAGTGGGTGGGGTTGTGTTCCTGTCTTGCTAGTTGTTTGGCATGTGGTGTCCAGCACTGTAGCTTGCTGGTTGTTGAGTGGAGCTTGGTCTTACCGTTGAGATGGAGATCTCTGGGAGAGCTTTCGCTGTTTTATATTATGTGGAGCCAGGAGGAGTCTGGTGGACCAGTGTCCTGAACTCGGCTCTCCCATCTCAGAGGTACAGGTCTGACGCCCGGCCGGAGCACCAAGATCCTGTTAGCCACATGGCTCAGAAGAAAAGGGAGGAAAAAAAGAACCAAAGAAAGAAAAATAAAATAAAGTTATTAAAATAAAAAATTATTAGTAATAAAAAAATTAAAAAGTAATTTAAAAAAAGAAGGAAGAGAGCCACCAAACCAAAAAACAAATCCACCAATGATAACCAGTGCTAAAAACTATACTAAAAAAACAAACAAACAGAAATCAGACAGAACCCTAGGACAAATGGTAATAGCAAATGTATACAAACAAAATCACACAAAGAAGCATACGCATACACACTCACAGAAAGAGAAAAAGGAAAAATATATATATATTTATATATATAAAAAGAAATAAAGGAAGAGAGCAACCAAATCAATCAACAAATCTACCAATAATAAACTCTAAATACTAAAGTAAGGTAAATATAAAACCAAAAACAAATTAGATGCAGAAAGCCAACCCCAAGTCTACAGTTGCTCCCAAAGACCACTGCCTCAATTTTGGGATTATTCGTTGTCTGTTCAGGTATTCCAGAGATGCAGGGTACATCAAGGTGATCGTGGAGATTTAATTTGCTGCTCCTGAGGCTGCTGGGAGAGATTTCCCTTTCATTTCTTTGTTCTCACAGCTCCTGGGGTTCAGCTTTGGATTTGGCCCGGCCTCTGCGTGTAGGTCACCTGAGGGCGTCTATTCTTTGCTCAGACAGGACGGGGTTAAAGTAGCAGCTAATTAGGGGGCTCAGGCTCACTCAGGCCGGGGGTGGGGCAGGGAGGGAGGGGTACGGAATGCAGGGCGAGCCTGCAGCGGCAGAGGTGGGAGTGACATTGCAACAGCCTGAGGCATGCTGTGTGTTCTCCCGGGGAAGTTGTCCCTGGATCATGGGACCCTGCAGTGGTGGGCTGCACAGGCTCCTGGGAGGGTAGGTGTGGATAGTGACCTGTGCTTGCACACAGGCTTCTTGGTGTCGGCAGCAGCAGCCTTAGCATCTCATGCCTGTCTCTTGGGTCCGTGCTGATAGACGCGGCTAGTGCCCGTCTCTGGAGTTTGTTTAGGTGGTGCTCTGCATCCCCTCTCCTCCGGCACCCCACAACAATGGTCTCTTGCCTCTTAGGCAGATCCAGACTTTTTCCTGGACTCCCTCCTGGCTAGCTGTGGCGCACTAGCCCCCTTCAGGTGTGTTCACGCAGCCAACCCCAGTTCTCTCCCTGGGATCTGACCCCTGAAGCCCGAGCCTCAGCTCCCAGCCCCCACCCGTCCTGGTGGGTGAGCAGACAAGCCACTCAGGCTGGTGAGTGTTGGTTGGCACCGATCCTCTGTGCAGGAATCTCTCCGCTTTGCCCTCTGCACCCCTGTTGCTGCGCTCTCCTCCATGGCTCCGAAGCTTCGCCCCCGACCACCCCCCATCTCTGCCATTGAAGGGGCTTCCTAGTGTGTGGAAACTTTTCCTCCTTCACAGCTCCCTCACAGAGGTGCAGGTCCCATCCCTATTCTTTTGTCTGTGTTTCTTCTTCTTTCTTTTGCCCTACCTAGGTATGTGGGGAGTTTCTTGCCTTTTGGGAAGTCTGAAGTCTTCTACCAGCGTTCAGTGGGTGTTCTGTAGGAGTTGTTCCACATTTAGATGTATTTCTGATGTATTCGTGGGGAGGAAGGTGATCTCCACGTCTTACTCCTCCGCCATCTTGAAGGTCTCCTATCCATTTATCCTTTTAGTAACCTTTTAAATAATATTCCCATTTTAAAAATCAGGAAACTGAAGACCAGAACATTAAGTAACTTGATCAAGATTTACAGTTTACTAGATTTGAACCAGGTAAAACCAAGGTTCAAACCTAAATATGAAAGAGTTTAAAAGCTTTTTCAACTAAGTAACTGTTTCTTTCTCACTGTTCATTTGGAAATAAAATAGACCAGCTGTTGGGTAGGAGAGCAGGGAATTAGGGGGAAATAGACTCAAACATGTAAATACTTCAAAAATAATGGCTTATTTTTCCAGATGAAAATAGAGTGAGTTATTCAGTACAGAAATTTGCTGATTGTGACAAATTGAGTATTATGAGTGTAAAGAAAGATAAGTAGAAATGCCTTCACAGTTTGGATTTCTTGTGCAAATTGTAACAAGATGAGATTTAACAGTGTGAATTATTTGTTTTCAGCTTGAAAATTAACTTCCAACAGGAGCAGCTAGAAGAAGGAATGTAAAAAAGCAGATATGTAGAAAATAAGATTTAATGTAGTGCTGGGTTTTGATTTCAACCAAAATTTAGAGTGACAGCAAATAAGATTTCTAAAAGACTTATTGTAATAAAAGTTATTAAATTATATCTTTTTAAAATACATGTGCTCTTTTAGATTCTCATTATTGAAATGCTGAATTAATATCTTGCTAGGGATGTTATATGATTAGAAAGTATAACCGAAGAGAATAAAATGAGAGGTTAATACATTTTAATTAACTCTTGATTGCCCACAGGAAAGAATGGTAAGTGCCATGAGAATTCATTAAAGCTGCAAAAATTTAAAGGAAAGGGAGATTGCCTCCATTTAGGGCAAGTCATAAATGTTTTCAGAGCAGAAGGTGGCCTTTGTGGTTTACCTTGAAAGAATGGGCTACCTAAGTAGATATGGAGAGTAGTAAAGAAAGCGAAGAGAGTAACATGAGCAAGGAATGGAGGTAGGACATATAGGACATGTTCAAAGAAAAACAGACATTTTGATAAAGCTTATTTATAGATAGAGGAATAGGTTAAGGCTGAAATGGTCGATTGCCATCTCACTGTAGGTTTCTATTGCCTTTGTTGGTCTCATCTTTCAGTTCCAGTTCCTAGCTTGTTTCCTGTAAAGTGGTAGAGTAAAGGACTATAATAGCCTGGAAGGGGGCTAAGGTTTGTTGTTGTTTATCATCATAGGAAAAGATACCATTTATTGAGCACTTACTTAGTTCTGGCACTCCATGTGCTAACCATTTTCCTGTATTTGGTCTCGTTTAATTCTCACAGCAACTACCTGAGAAAACTGGTATTATGTTTATTGTACAGACAAGGAAAATCAAGAAATGGAGAGATGAAGCCAGTTCACAAGGTTAAAGAAGTAGTAACAGATTGACTCACATTCAGATGTTGTCTCTGGTGTTCCACCAGCCTCTTTGGTCATTCCTTCTGTCTTCTTTGCTGATTCTTCCTCTTTTCCCCAACTTCTTTATGTTGTGTTGCTCTAGGTGTCAGGCTGTGGACTTCTTTTCTTCTCTGTCTCTACTCCTTGGGGATCTCATCTAGTGTCATGGTTTTACATACTCTCTATATGCTGATTTTTAACTCTAGCCACATTTTTCCCCTGAACTCTAGACTCATATATCCAACTACTATCCATATCTCCACTCAAATAGCTCATAGATATATCTAACACAACATGTCTAACACCAGACACCTAATCTTCCTCCCCAAACCTGCTTCTCTTGAACCTTTCCCCATCTTAATTAATGGTAATTTCATCTTTAACACTGCTAAGACCTAAAGCCTTAGAATCATCCTTGGTTCTTTTTTTCCTCTTACTCTGTCTCTAATGTATCAGGAAGTCTTCTTGACTTCCTGCCAGGTTCTACCTTCAAATTATGTACAATAGAAACTTTACAATGGCCTAAACCTTTCTAATAATATCTCATCATTATTCCCTTTACTCGCTCTGCTCCAGCCACAGTGACCTTCTTACTATTGCTCAAAAAACAGGCTCATGAACCTTAGGCCTTTTGCTGTTCCCCATTCCTAGGATGATTTTTCTTCATATAGCCACATGATGATCTCCATAACCTCTAACAAATCTTTGCCAAAATGTCACCTTCTCATCTAGCCCAGCACTCACACCGTATTGTTCCCTACTCTTTCTTATTTTATTTTGGCTTATTACTTTCCAGCGTACTATATAAATTACTTTGTTTTTCTCTTATCTGTCTCCTCCTCCTCCTCCCACTAGATTTTGAGGTCCACAGGAACTTAACTTTTTATTCACTGATGTATCCCAAGAACTTTAAACCATACCTGAGTACATAGTATTACTTAATGAATGGGTGAATCAATTACTGTCCTCACAGAGCATGTAAAAGGAGCTCAGTGGATGAGAATCTTTGTAGGGGGAGGGACACGTTGTTTATTTTTTCTGATAAGTGGGGTTTTTTTTTAACATTGTGGTAAAATATACATGACATAAAATTTACCATTTTAAACATTTTTAAGTATACAGTTAGTGGTATTAAGTACCTTCACATTGTTGTGCAACCATTACATTCATCTATCTCCAGAACTTTTTTCATCTTCTAAAACTGAAACTCTGTACCAGTTAAACAAGAACTCCCCATTTCCCCTTCCCACCAGGCCCTGGCAACCACCATTTGCTTACTGTGTTTATGAATTTGACTACTCTAGGTACCTCACGTAAGTGGAATCATATAGTATTTGTCTTTTTGTGTATTGGGCTTATTTCACTTGGCATAATTTCCTCAAGGTTCATCCATGTTGTAACATGTACCAGAATTTCCTTCGTTTTTAAGACTGAATAATATTCTGTTGTATGAATATACCATGTTTTGTTTGTCTATTCATCCATCAATAGACACTTGGGTTGCTTCCACATTTTGACTATTGTGAATAATGCTCCTATTCATATGAGTGTACAAATACCTATTCAAGTCCCTGGTTTTAGTTCTTTTGGGTATATACCAAGAATTGCTAGATTATATGGTAATTCTATTTTTGATTTTTTGAGAAGCCACTGTACTGTTTTCCATGCCTTACTATTTTACATTCCCATCAGTGGTGCACAAGGGTTCCAAGTTCTTTACATTCTTGTCAACACTAACTACTTTCTGGTTTTTTGATAATAGCTGTTTTAATGGGTGTGAAGTGGCAGCTCATTAATTTGATTTGCATTTCCCTAATGATTAATGATTTTGATCCTTTTGTGTGCATATTGGCCACTTGTATATCTTTGAAGAAATGTCTGTTCAGGTACTTGGCACATTTTTAAAAATCAGTTGTTTGTTTTTTTGTTGTTGCATTGTAGGAGTTCTTTATATACTCTGGGTATCAACCCCTTAGGAGACATATGATTTGCAAATATTTTCTCCCATATCATAGGTTGCCTTTTCATTCTGTTGATACTGTCTGTTGGTTCACAAAACTTTTTAATTATGATGTAGTCCAGTTTATCTACTTTTTCTTTTGTTGCCTATGCTTTTAGTGTCCTATCCAAGAAAGTATTGCTAAATCCAATGTTGTGAAACTTTCACTTAAGTTTTCTTCTAAGAGTTTTTAGTTTTAGATCTTACATTTAGGTCTTTGATCCATTTTGAGTTAGTTTTACTTCATTCTTTTTCATGTGGATATCCAGTGTTCCCAACACCACTTGTCCTTTCCCCACTGAGTGGTCTTGACATATTTGTAGAAAATCATTTGACTGTACATACAGGGGTTTATTTCTGGGCTCTCTGTTCTGTTCCATTGACCTAAATGTCTTAAGGCTAGTACTGTTTTGATTATGATAGCTTTGTAATAAGTTTTGAAATCAGAAAGTTTGAGACCTGTAACTTTGTTATTCTTCTTCAAGAATGTTTTTGCTCTTCAGGGTTCCCTGAGATTCCATATGAATTTGAGGATGAATTTTCTATTTCTGCAAACAAATGTCATAGGGATTTTCACAGTGATTACATTGAATTCTATGGATTGCTTTGGATAGTATTAATGTCTTAACAATACGAAGTCTTCCAATCCATGAATGTGGGCCGTTTTTCCATTTATCTGTATCTACATTCTTTCAGAATGCTTTTTTTTTTTTTTTTTTTTGGTGGTATGTAGGCCTCTCACTGTTGCGGCCCTCCCATTGCGGAGCACAGGCTCCGGACGCGCAGGCTCAGTGGCCATGGCTCACGGGCCCAGCCTCTCCCCGGCATGTGGGATCTTCCTGGACCGGGGCACGAACCCGTGTCCCCTGCATCAGCAGGCGGACTTTCAACCACTGCGCCACCAGGGAAGCCCCAGAATGTTTTATAGTTGTCAGTATACGTATCCTCCTTGGCTAATTCCTAAGTATTTTATTCTTTTTGATGCTATTGTAAATGACATTGTTTTCTTAATTTCCTTTACAGATTGTTCGGATTATCAGTGTATGGAAATGCTATTGATTTTTTGTTCATTGATTTTGTATCCTGCTACCTTGTTCAAGTCATTTATTCTAAACACGTTTTTTGTTTGTTTGTTTGTTTGTAGAATCTTTAGGGTTTTCTGCATGTAAGATCATGTCGTCTGCAAACAGAGATAATTTTACTTCTTCCTTTCCAGTTTGGATGCCTTTTTTTTCCCCCTTGCCTAATTGCTCTGGCTAGGATTTCTATGTTGAAAAGAAGTGGTGAAGGTGAGCATCCTTGTCTTGTTAAAAATTTTAGAAAAAAAGCTTTCAATCTCTCACCATTGGTATGATGTTCAGTGTTGGCTTTTCATATATGGTCTTTATTATGTTGAAGTAGTTTTCTTCTTTTCCTAGTTTGCTCAATGTTTTATCATGAAAGGATTTTGAATTTTGTCAATTGCTTTTTCTGCATCAATTGAGATGATCACATGGCTTTTTTTTCCCTTCATTCTGTTAATGTGATGTATTACATTAGTTGATTTTCCTATGTTGAACCATCTTTACATACAGAATGAGAGCCTGTAGCTTCCTTACCAGTGATCTAACTGACATCGTGATTTGAATGAGGATCTTAGAACTAAAACTCTTTAGAATTGAATGGGCTTCGTGTTAGTGGTGTCTGGGGCTGAGTTATACAGACTTTCCACAGACTCAGAAATATCAGAGGTCTGAACGTTCTTTCTGTTTCTTCTTTTGTTTTCAAAGCTATATACAAGGTCATCCAAACTTTGTTTTTGCATTTTTCTCATTTAATCTTTAAAATGGTTATATGAGACAGGTGCTATTTTCTTTCTCACTTTAATAATGAGGAAAATGAGACTCTGACCAAGCAGTTTGCCCAAGATCACAATAACTGTAGCAATGCTCAGTTTCTAATCCATGTCTTATTTCAGAGCTCATGCTGTTAATCACTTTGTTACCATGCCTCTGCCTTATATCTTCTCATCCAGTTCTGACAATACAAAAATTGGCATAGGGTGATGCCACAGATTTTTTTCTCTCTCAAACTTACATTACTGCCTTTGTTAGAGCAGAAGGAACCTTAGACATGCTATGGACCAGAGTTTTCACATTATTTTCCACGAAACCAGCTTCCAGAGAAGTCTTCAGGGAATTGGTAGAATCTAGTTTCATTATTTTTTAAGTATCTTTGAATTTTTAAAAACTGCAAGTTAATTAGGTATATGCATTCATATCTGTTACAAACCAGATTTTAACATATTGGAATGCACTGGTGCTTTAAAGAACTATCAAGTTAAGTGGTTTTTGTGCAAACCTCTGAGTAAACATTTATTTAAACCACCCTGAGATTACGAGACTGTTGTTCAAAAGTGTATATTATAGCTACTTTCTTGGATGAATTATGTTTTTCAAATAAAGCAACCAAAACCAAGTACAGAAATAAGTTTGATCCCTGACTTTAAACATTTGTGTTAATCAAAATTGCTTCATTGTTGCTGTGATAAATAAATGTTATAAATTTGAACTTAAAAATGAATTTAAAGGGCTTCCCTGGTGGCGCAGTTGTTACGAATCCACCTGCCAATGCAGGGGACACAGGTTCAAGCCCTGGTCTGGGAAGATCCCACATGCCGTGGAGCATCTAAGCCCGTGTGCCGCAACTACTGAGCCTGCACTCTAGAGCCCACGAGCCACAACTACTGAAGCGCAAGTGCCTAGGGCCCATGCTCCGCAACAAGAGAAGACACCGCAATGAGAAGGAAGTTCAAAGTTAGTTACAATATGGAATATGAAACTGTTACCAATGAACTTTTCATACTCTGTTAAACTCCATTAGTCTTTCTTCCACATTGAATGAACTTTTTATCCATATATGATTTTGTAACATGCATTGATCATTTGGAATTGGTTCACTGAGTTATGCATGTCTTCCAAATGTTGACACATTTCATTATAAATAGTTTCTTAAATCATCTTTATTGATATCACCATCCATCTCATGAGTGTCTTTTAAGTATTGGTATAATGTTAAGCTTACAAGGCAGATAATACTTTCCAAGGTTCCAGTTTTTACTTGAAAGCTTCAATTTTCATCATCTGCAACAAATACTTTCAGTTGTTTTCCTTAAAGTGACAGATACACTTTATTTAGGAAGAAGTGTTGCCCAATACCTAAATCTGAATAACCATTGTTATCTGTCACTTCTTGCAAGTAAAAATGGTGTTCCATGAAAAAAGCAGCTGGTTCACCTTGTTTCTCAGACCATCATATAAGTGCTTTTCCTCCTCATAACTGATTATACTTTGGTACTCAGCAGAAATGCTTTGTGTGTATTTCTAATTTTGTCTTCCATAGTTTTTAAAAGAACCTAAGGGTCGCCATTTATTTTAAATCAATAGTTTTTATTGATTCATCAAGGACAGATGTTCATAAGTGCAACTGGCCTTTTTATCCCCCTGCGAGTTTGTGAGGGTGAACAGTACAGTTGCTACCAGCCAGTACAGTTTGGTGCTGCTGCCTTGATTCCCACTAAAGCACCCACCACTTTTTTTTTTAACCCACCACTGGTTTTGCAACATTGTTGCAGATAATACAGTGAGAAAGATAAATAACATCTTCATATTCTAAAAGTAGTTTTGACCTTACAGACCTCCCTTAAGGGGCCTTGGGGGACTTTTGGAGTGCTTGGACCACACTTTGAGAACTGCTGATCTAATATATTCTAAAACATTTTCCTGTTGCCCTATACTGCGCTGGTCTCTGTTCCCTCAGGCCAGTTTGCTCCCAGGAGGTATCTGGGACAGATGTCTCCTTTTATTCAGAACAAGAGCAAGAGAAATAATCTCAGTGTTCTGGAGAAAAAACTGAAGAGCGAGGCTATCTTTTTAGTCCCATATTTAGGCTGGTGCTTCTGCTCTTCTCTTAATACACACTTCCTGTGGTGGTGTTGTCTGGTTCTGTGCCTTCAACTACATCCTGTTTCCTGATGACTCCTAGATTTTGTCCTCTATGCCTGAACTCTCTCCTGAACTTCCAGTACTTTCAAGTTGCCTGCTGGATATTTCTCCTTAGGTGTCAAGCTCAACAATGCTTAAAGTTAATAGTCACCTTTTCCAATTAGTCTCTCCTTCAAAGTATAGTATAAACAATAACAAAGAGCCAAGCTTTACCTCCTTCTACATTCTACTTTATGTACTAATGACACTACTATTGGCCCTCAGCCAATCATCCTAGACTTTTTCTCTATCATTCCTCATCTCCCATAAATTGCCAAGTCTTGTTCTTTTACCCGCAATTGGACTCTGATTGTCTGTTCCTCATTATACTCAGCTTTGTTTGGGTCCTCATCATGTTTTACCTGGACTATGATATCAAGTCGCCTCCAGTCTCTTTACCTGCTGGTCTTGCATGACTGCCAGAATTGTCTTTGTTAACATTTGATCATATTACTAACCACAAATCTAATCACTAGCCTCGTGCTCTAAATATATGTGTGTGGATATATATATAACTTTTTATTACTTATATTTATATGCTATTTATATTGTAAACATTTATATATCATATATTATTATATATTTTTTAATATATTGTCTGTTATATTATTTATGTGTGTGTGTGTGTGTATATATATATACATATATATATATATTTGATGGTCTTTTACTTAATGTGTCACAGATATATGTCTGAAAGTAAAGTTGTCCACCTTATGAAATGTAAAACAATACTAAACATCTGGATATCCCATCTCTGCTCATAGCACTACCATCTACTCAGTTGCCCAAGCAGAGACCTGCGAGTCATCCCAGGTTGCATTCCTACTCTCCCATCCCAGAACTTTTGACACATAGCAAAGGCTTACAGATTGACTGCTGAAAAAATGAATAAATCATTTGTCTCAAATCTGCTACATTGTCATAAGATTTTGAATTCAATGGAAACATAAACAGTCTAGAGAGGAGTTGTCATCCATAGGACATGGATGCTTGAGTCCAGCTGCCTGAACTTACTCAGATAACAGTGCTAGTTCCTTAGGTTTTCTAAGTCTCAGTTTCCTAAAGTATTTATTGTGGTTCCTGTCGTAGTAAATGGTAGTTGTTGTTATTGCTGTTACTGCTTTTTAGTTTAATGGTTTCCAAATGCAGACTAGTTACTTGTAATATACTCTTCATTAGTTCCAAATGAAATAGAGACAAGGGAGAGGGAGAGAGTGAGTGTGTGTGTGTGCGTGTGTGTGTGTGTGTGTTTGTGTTGTCAGCTCTTTTCCTGGAAATGATTCTTTTAGTCTACAATTGTTTTCTCTTCTCTTTAGTTTTTTAAGTTCTTTTTGTTTGACAAATGAAAGCTGGACTTTTTTTTTTTTTTAGTTTTCATGGTTAAGTTGTTAAATATGTGTTTTCCCCCAACTTATATATAGGCTCTTAACATACTTATTTAGTTTACTTGTTCATAAACTCAACATCTGAAAACCACGGAGCCTCAGAGAGGTGGCATTACGTACCCAAGGTCACAAACACAGGACATTTACCTTCCTTACTCACACCTCTATACCCCTGTCCTTTTTCACCGGGAAATTTAGTCAGCAAAAAGATTAATCCCACAGAACAGGAGAATTGTAAGCTTTCAAAATAAATTAGAAACATAAGGGTAAATTTTTGTTATTAAAAATTAATCACTCTACACCTACCTTTAAAATATTGTAGTTATGATAGTAATAGAAGGACGTTAATTTTTTTTTTTTTTTGCGGTACGCAGGCCTCTCACTGTTGTGGCCTCTCCCGTTGCGGAGCACAGGCTCCAGACGGGCAGGCTCAGCGGCCATGGCTCACGGGCCCAGCCTCTCTGCGGCATGTGGGATCTTCCCAGACTGGGGCACGAGCCTGTGTCCCCTGCATCGGCAGGCGGACTCTCAACCACTGTGCCACCAGGGAAGCCCCCAGGACGTTAAATATTTTTAATATTTTGTCTCAATTATTTTAGCATTTCCTCCTGGTGATAGACACATTGCAGACAAATAAAGAAAACTAAAGAAAGCAAATTCAGGTCACTCAGTTTCTACATATATTTTATTTTGACTTGTAAATGTTCTTTTTACGCTTCATTATAAATGAGATTAGCTGTGGTGCCAGAAAATTTTTGCATGGAATATTTTACTAACTCCTAACTGAGAAAATGCAGAATCTTTCCAATTCTTTTTTTTTCTTTGATAATCTCCTGTTATTTGCTACCAGCTACCTGTACAAATGAAAATTACATTGATGGTGACTATCAAGAATTTGAAGAATTCTTTTTTTGTATTTTTTAATTTTTTTGGCTGCACTGTGTGGCATGTGTGATCTTAGTTCCCTGACCAGGGATCGAACCCACACCCTCTGCAGTGGAAGCGAGGAGTCTAAACCTCTGGACCACCAGGGAAGTCCCTCCAGTTCTTAATTAAAGCTTTATAACATTCTGAGGATATAGAAGGGAACCCATGGTGTCCCCAGAGCATCTTTGACACCAGCATTAGTAAAATGCCAAGTAGGTCTTCGTTTTTACAGGCAATGACTCAGGCTAAGCATGCAGATGTTCATATATTTTACAATTCTTAGCCTCTGCTTTCTTTCATGTTTCTTCTCTAATTTTCTCCATTTCCACAAACCACAAGTCATGAATGTTTCTTCGAGACCACTTAATTTTGGAATGGAAAAATGTGTATGCATGAGCAGGTGTATATTTGGGTATAGTGAGTGTATATCTCTGTCTCCTCCCACCTCCTTTCTGTCCACAAGTAAAAGTGTGAAAGCTTTTTTGTAAAGTCTTTTTTGCCCCTTCCACATAAATCTAGGTGTTATTTCTCCTTTACTCTCTTTGAACTTTAACACTTACTGTGTAGCAGTTGTGTACATGTATATCACTCAGTTAAATCATGAGTTCCTTGAAGGTAGATGTTGTGTCTTATTTCCCCCTAAATCGCTAGTACCTAGGCTTAAACATAAAAGATGCTTACTAAATGTGAATGGATTAGTGGGTCAGTGAGTGAGTGAACTAATTGAAGACCAGCTTGAGAAAGTAGATCCTTTACTAATGACTATGATTCACGAGTATCTCTTGAAGGTTCTTTGTGAGCTTGAGCTTAATTATTTTATGGATTGTGCATGGGTCATGGAGAAAAAAAAGCGTTCTTCTTCCTCCCAGGATTCTCTGGTAGACAGCTGTTCCTTGGGATTATTTGTGAGCCTTAAGGTTTCCCTTATTCCTTGTTGGTCAGCTGGTTGTACTAAGAAATGTTATGGTATCTGTTTGGAATATCCTTTGTAACTAGATGGTTTCTGTCCTTTTTATCCTTTAATATTTTCAGCAAATATGAGTGTTCTTGACCTTGAGGATACAGTAGTGAACAAAACAAAGTTCCTGTCTTTTTTAGAGCTTATGTAAACAAATATATAACATGTCAGTTATGATGATTGCTATGAATTAAATGAGAGTAAAGGGGTAAAAAGTGATATGCCTAAAATGTAGCTTTATCATTCACACCTCACAAAAAATTATGTCAGCATAGTATGATCTCAAATAAGTAAGGAAAAAAATACCAGGGAAAAAAGCTGGTAAAGTATGATAAAATATTGGTATGGGTTCCTTCTTTCCTTCTCTCTTTCTTTCCTTTCTTTTAAATTGAAGTGTAATTGACGAGCATTATGTTAATTTCAGGTGTACAACATAATGATTCAACATTTGTGTGCATTGCAAAATGATCACCTCAATAAGTTTATTTACCATCTATCACCATACAAAGTTACAAATTTTTTTCCTTGTGATGAGAACTTTTTAAGATTTACTTTCTTAGCAACTTTCAAGTTTGCAATACAATATTACTAACTTTAGTCCCCATGCTGTACATTACATACCCATGACTTACTTATTTTATGACTGGCAGTTTGTACATTTTAACCCCTTCATCCACGTTGCCCATTCCTCAACCCCTCTCCTCAGAATTATTTCCGCTAATCAGATTATAGATGATATTTTTAAATTATGCTTTTATGTATTTCTCCAAAGTGATCATTACCTTTATTCTTGGGGAGAAGAGGGTGCTAATCAGATTACCTTTGCATTCAAAGTCTGATTCTGCTGACCCATGGCTCCTGTGTGCCTCAAGAAAAAGAAAGCCACGTACTGAGTTCCTCTCCCAGTATTTCTGTGACTCCTCAGCAGGTGTCTCACACATAATGTGAACAAGTTCATGCTCAGTGAGTCCTTCCAGTTTCTGGACAGGTCTCTGCTTCATATCAACCATGATCAATATCTGAGAAAGTTCTTTCCAAAGTCTTATTTTCCCAATTCAGGCAAAAGTGCTTTGTCATTCATCTAGGATACATTCCCCAGTGTTTGGACCAATGCTGAATTCATTTCTTATGATGAAGGACGTATAGAAAAACTCTGAGGAGACCTTCAAGATGGCAGAAGAGTAAGACATGGAGATCACCTTCCTCCCCACAAATACATCAGAAATACATCTACATGTGGAACAACTCCTACAGAACACATACTGAACGCTGGCAGAAGACTGCAGACTTCCCAAAAGCTGTGGGGCTGACAGGGTCTTTGTGCTCCAGCCAGGTGTCAGACCTGTGCCTCTAGGTGGGAGAGCCAAGTTCAGGACATTCGTCGACCAGAGACCTCCTGGCTCCACATAATATCAAGTGACGAAAGCTCTCCCAGAGATCTCCATCTCTGGAGATCTCTGGGAGAGCTTTCGTCATTTGATATTGTGGAGCCAGGGCTCCACAATATATGTGGAAGGGGCAAAAAAGACTTTACAAAAAAGCTTTCACACTTTTACTTGTGGACAGAAAGGACCCAGCTCCACTCAACGACCAGCAAGCTACAGTGCTGGACACCCTATGCCAAACAACTAGCAAGACAGGAACGCAACCCCACCCATTAGCCTAAAATCACAGTAAGGTCACAGACACCCAAAAACTCACACCGGACATGGTCCTGCCCACCAGAAAGACAAGGTCCAGCGTCATCCTCCAGAACACAGGCACCAGTCCCCTCCACCAGGAAGCCTACACAACCCACTGAACCAACCTTAGCCACTGGGGCAGACACCAAAAACAATGGGAACTACGAACCTGCAGCCTGTGAAAAGGCGACCACAAACACAGTAAGTTAAGCAAAATGAGAAGACAGAGAAAACACACAGCAGATGAAGGAGCAAGGTAAAAACCCACCAGACCAAACAAATGAAGAAACAAATAGGCAGTCTACCTGAGAAAGAATTCAGAGTAATGATAGTAAAGATGATCCAAAATCTTGGAAATAGAATGGAGAAAATACAAGAAATGTTTAACAAGGACCTAGAAGAACTAAAGAGCAAACAAACAATGATGAACCACACAATAAATGAAATTAAAAATTCTCTAGAAGGAATCAATAGCAGAGTAACTGAGGCAGAAGAACGGATAAGTGACCTGGAAGATAAAATAGTGAAAGTAACTACCGCAGAGCAGAATAAAGAAAAGAGAATGAAAAGAATTGAGGACAGTCTCAGAGACTTCTGGGACAACATTAAACACACCAGCATTTGAATTATAGGGGTCCCAGAAGAAGAAGAGAAAAAGAAAGGAACTGAGAAAATATTGGAAGACATTATACTTGAAGACTGCCCTAATATGGGAAAGGCAGTAGTCATTCAAGTCCAGGAGATGCAGAGTCCCACACAGGATAAATCCAAGGACAAACAGGCCAAGACACATATTAATCAAACTATCAAAAATTAAATACAAAGAAAAAATATTAAAAGCAGCAAGGGAAAAGCAACAAATAACACACAAGGGAATCCCCATCAGGTTAACAGCTGATCTTTCAGCAGAAACTCTGCAAGCCAGAAGGGAGTGGCAGGACATATTTAAAGTGATGAAAGGGAAAAACCTAAAACCAAGATTACTCTACCCAGCAAGGATCTCATTCAGATTCAACCGAGCAATTAAAACCTTTACAGACAAGCAAAAGCTAAGAGAATTCAGAACCACCAAACCAGCTTTACAACAAATGCTAAAGGAACTTCTCTAGACAGGAAACAAAAGAGAAGGAAAAAACGTACAATAACAAACCCAAACCAATTAAGAAAATGGGAATAGGAACATACATATCCATAACTACCTTAAATGTAAATGGATTAAATGCTCCAACCAAAAGAAATAGACTGGCTCAATGGATACAAAAACAAGATCCATATATATGCTGTCTACAAGAGACCGACTTCAGACCAAGGGACACATACAGACTGAAAGTGAGGGGATGGAAAAAGATATTCCATGCAAATGGAAACCAAAAGAAAGCTGGAGTAGCAATTCTTATATCAGACAAAATAGACTTTAAATAAAGACCAGTAAAACAGACAAAAAAGGACACTACATAACGACCAAGTGATCAATCCAAGAAGAAGATATAACAATTGTAAATACTTATGCACCCAACATAGGAGCAGCACAATACATAAGGCAAATGCTAACAGCCATAAAAGGGGAAATCGACAGTAACACAATCATAGTAGGGGACTTTAACACCCCACTTTCACCAATGGACAGATCATCCAAAATGAAATTAAATAAGGAAACACAAGCATTAAACGACACATTAGACAAGATGGACTTAATTGATATTTATAGGACATTCTACCCAAAAACAACAGAATACACCTTCTCAAGTGCTCATGGAACATTCTCCAGGATAGATCATATCTTGGGTCACAAATCAAGCCTTGGTAAATTTAAGAAAACTGAAGTCGTATCAAGTATCTTTTCTGACCACAACGCTATGAGAGTAGATATCAATTACAGGAAAAATTCTGTAAAAAATACAAGCACGTGGAGGCTAAACAATACGCTACTAAATAACCAAGAGATCACTGAAGAAATCAAAGAGGAAATCAAAAAATACCTAGAAACAAATGACAATGAAAACACGACGACCCAAAACCTATGGGATGCAGCAAAAGCAGTTCTAAGAGGGAAGTTTATAGCAGTACAATCCTACCTCAAGAAAAAAGAAGCATCTCAATTAAACAACCTAACCTTACACCTAAAGCAATTAGAGAAAGAAGAACACAAAAACCCCAAAGTTAGCAGAAGGAAAGAAATCATAAAGATCAGACCAGAAATAAATGAAAAAGAAATGAAGGAAATGACAGCAAAGATCAATAAAACTAATAGTTGGTTCTTTGAGGAGATAAACAAAATTGATAAACCATTAGCCCAACTCATCAAGAAAAAAAGAGAGAAGACTCAAATCAATAGAATTACAAACGAAAAGGAGAAGTAACAACGAGACACTGCAGAAATACAAAGGATCATGAGAGATTACTACAAGCAACTCTATGCCAATAAAATGGACAACCTGGAAGAAATGGACAAATTCTTAGAAAAGCACAACCTTCCTAGACTGAACCAGGAAGAAATAGAAAATATAAACAGGCCAATCACAAGCACTGAAATTGAGACTGTGATTAAAAATCTTCCAACAGACAAAAGCCCAGGATCAGATGGCTTCACAGGCGAATTCTCTCACACATTTAGAGAAGAGTTAACACCTATCCTTCTCAAGCTCTTCCACAATATAGCAGAGGTAGGAACACTCCTAAACACATTCTATGGGGCCACCATCACCATGATACCAAAACCAGACAAAGATGTCTCAAAGAAAGAAAGCTACAGGCCAATATCACTGATGAACATAGATGCAAAAATCCTCAACAAAATACTAGCAAACAGAATCCAACAGCACATTAAAAGGATCATACACCATGATCAAGTGGGGTTTATCACAGGAAAGCGAGGATTCTTCAATATATGCAAATCAATCAGTGTGATAAACCATATTAACAAATTGAAGGAGGAAAACCATATTATTATCTCTCTATGACATAAATCACAGCAAGATCCTTTTTGACCCACCTCCTAGAGAAATGGAAATTAAAAAATATAAACAAATGGGACCTAATGAAACTTAAAAGCTTTTGCACAGCAAAGGAAACCATAAACAAGATGAAAAAATAACCCTCAGAATGGGAGAAAATGTTTGCAAGTGTATCAACAGACAAAGGATTAATCTTCAAAATATACAAGCAGCTCATGCAGGTCAATATCAAAAAAACAAACAACGCAATCCAGAAATGGGCAGAAGACCTAAATAGACATTTCTCCAAAGAAGATATCCAGATTGCCAACAAACACATGAAAGGATGCTCAACATCACTAATCATTAGAAAAATGCAAATCAAAATTGCAATGAGGTATCACCTCATACCAGTCAGAATGGCCATCATCAAAAAATCTACAAACAATAAATGCTGGAGAGGGTGTGGAGAAAAGGGCACCATCTTGCACTGTTGGTGGGAATGTAAATTGATACAGCCACTATGGAGAACAGTACGGAGGTTCTTTAAAAAACTAAAAATAGAACTACCATACGACCCAGCAATCCCACTACTGGGCATATACCCTGAGAAAACCATAATTCAAAAAGAGTCAGGTACCACAATGTTCATTGAAGCTCTATTTACAATAACTAGGACATGGAAGCAACCTAAGTGTTCATGGACAGATGAATGGATAAAGAAGGTGTGGCACGTATATACAATGGAATATTACTCAGCCATAAAAAGAAACGAAGTGAGGTGGATGGACCTAGAGTCTGTCATACAGAGTGAAGTCAGTCAGAAAGAGAAAAACAAATACCGTATGCTAACACATATATATGGAATCTAAAAAAAAAAAAAAAAAATGTTCTGAAGAACCTAAAGGCAGGACAGGAATAAAGATGCAGACATAGAGAATGGACTTGAGGACACGGGGAGGGGGAAGGGTAAGCTGGGACAAAGTAAGAGAGTGGCATGGACATACATATACTACCAAATGTAAAATAGATAGCTAGCGGGAAGCAGCCACATAGCACAGGGAGATCAGCTTTGTGACCACCTAGAGGGGTGCTATAGGGAGGGTGGGAGGGAGACGCAAGTGGGAGGAGATATGGGGATATATGTATATGTATAACTGGTTCACTTTGTTATAAAGCAGAAACTAACACACCATTGTAAAGCAATTATACTCCAATAAAGATGTTAAAAAAATACTCTAGTAACCTACATGTAGCGTATTCTTCATATACAAGTGTCATGTTTTTTATTAGTGTCTTTCACAATGTACACTTCATAATATTTCAGTCAAACCTGACCTAACTCAGCAGTGTTGTCACATGTGTTATGACTGCTTGTAACAGCTGTGGTACCATGGCAGAGCAAAAGCGTGAAGCAGATTTTTCAGTCCGTCAAGTGAAATGAGCCCAACTCCTTTTCCATCATTACCTTTATACCAATCAGGAGAGCGTCTGCATCCTGCTCAGGCTGTGCCTCAGCTGCCACTGCATCGGGAATTACAGGAAGAGGAGGAGAAAGAAGGGAAAGCCTGAAACAGCACGCATGACTAGGCAGGGCCTGAGGCTGTGGGACGCAGCAGATATGTAGTAATACAAAACCATCTTTTATGGCTAAAGCTGTAGGATTTCCTGTAAGTCTGGACTCTCAACATCCTCTTCAGGTTCAGAGTTATTGGTGTGTCCCTAAAGGACTGATTTTCTCTGTGCTTCTACCCACCTCATGACTGTCTTGGTGACAAGAAAAAGATAATGTGTATCTTCCTTGCCCCTCTTCTGTTTATGTCCATGGTGTACTCACTGTTAGAGGTAAGGGCACACTTTACACATTTAAATGAGTGGGTGAGCACACTTTGTCCTAAAACTGATTTGATGTAAAGATGAGTTAAGGAAGAGCAAGGAGCATTTTTCTATGCATCTTTGCTCTGTCTTACCATCTCTTTTGAGATTCACTTTCTTCTTCCTTTGTTTCTTTCTGCTTTCCTATATCAAGCAGCAATTCCTATAAATATTCTTTGACCTTATTGGTAGCCTTTATGCCTGAACAGACAAAAACTATCTCAAAGTAAGTCAGTTTGTTCCAGCTGAAAATGTTAGTCTATTTGTTAAGTGCACTATGATGGAACAGATAACTTCTCATGCCTGTGGAGCAGGGATTAAATACTGCTTTTGCAATGACTGTTCCTTCTGCCTGGAGTAGATTTCTCTCCCCCATCTCCATCTATTCAGCAGACTCCGTCCCTTATTTAAAAGACCTAGGTCAAATGTAATGGCTTATTTGATGCTTTTCCCGATTCTCCCAGCAGTTAATGGCTTCTACTACAGGTTTTTTATACCTCTCTAATAGCTCATTTAAGATTATTTTATTATTGTTTGTGTATATGTCTGTCACTATACTATGAACTTTTCAGACATAGGAACTCTATCTTCTTATTTTCTTCAGTTTTATATATGGCCAATGAATCTTTTTTGACCATTCGTTCTTTGTTGGATAAGTGTTATTCCTTGTTTTTAAGGACCTTACAATCTAGTAGGGGTGATATATCAATCACAGATAACCATAATACAAACTAGAATGCTGTCAGTGCCACAAAGAAGGAAGAAATCACTTCTTGCTGTGTGAATTAGAGATACCTAGGTTATTCTAGGCTTTGTGGTTATGGTAGTATTTGAAATGGACCTTGAAGGGTGTGTGTGAAATGTGGAATTAATGGTGTAGTTTTTTTTACTTCATGATGTCTTTATTAGAAATAGTTTAAGCACACGGGAGCTATATTATTTGACGTGTATTCCAAAGCCTTAAACACTTTACCTAGAGTTAGTTCACCTGTTTTTGATTCTTCAATGATTCATCCGTGTGTTAACTGTCTTTGTGGGCCTAAATTCAGGGATTAATATTTGGCATTCGATATTTTTCATTTGTCTGAATGTTACTAACCAAAAGAGGACATGAAATTTGATGTCTTTCTGTCCTATTGCATTGATTTTCTTTATTCATTTTAGCCACAGACCCCTTTGCTTCTGTTTTTGGAAATGAATCATTTGAAGATGGATTTGCTGACTTCAGCACATTGTCAAAGGTAATCTGCAATACTTAGTAGGAAAGTAAAATATACTGTGTTTCCACCAAAGGAGTGATCCTTTCTTTTGATTTTATAACCTGACCCTCACAGAGGTTGCAACTTGATTTCAGTAAGGCACAGCAAACATTGATTTCAGACAGAAATGAAATATAAGATGTAATCAAAGTAGACATTTCTGTGCACAAAGACAATGGTGATGGTACAGATAATTATAATTTTCTACTGGCAGGTCTGCTCAACAACTTTAAGAGTCTTCTGTCTTTTTAAATATGTTTCTTCCAATTGAACTACATTTTCCCCCTGTTGACTGTCTGGGTCAATAGCTGTAAAATCTGGACATTCATTCCATCCTCTCTGTACTGATTGCTTGATTTTATGTTCTGAGACTGTTAAGGTTAGTATTAAGATAATTAATAGCCCAGCAGTATTAGGTAGTGGACTATATATGTCAACTACCTATTTTCCAATGTAGCCCTAGGATTGATTCAGGCCAAAAGAGTAAACTTAGAGTATATGTCACACTGTCTCTATCATTGGTTCTCAACTGGGTGTTATTCCCCCCACCCCCACCCCCCAGGAAACATTTGGCAATGTCTAGAGACATTTTCGGTTGTCACAGCTGAGGAGGAGGGCTGTTCATATGTAGTGGATAGAGACCAGGGATGTTGTGCAACACCCTGTCCAGTGCCACAACACAGAGCTATATCCAGCCCAAAATGTCAGCATGCTTCTTTAGAGAAACACTGGCCTAAACTGTAATATCCGATTCATTATAGAAAAGTGAATCTTTCATTACTCCATGTATTAGAGAGGCCAGGTCTTCAGACCCACAATAAGACTTATGCCATGGGATCAGTTTGCTTAAAAAACAAAATTGACTTTCAGGTTGTCTTTAATGTTTTTTAAGATGCCATTTTCTTTGACTTTAGTATTAAATCTTTCCTATATTTAAGTGCATTGGCAAGTGTGGAATCAGTATTTTTTCCTTTATCATTTGGATCAGATAGTCACTTGAGGAAAAATATATTAGTCTCTTTATAAAGGGCCTCAATGGTTTTGTATCACCTGAATCTTAATAAACCTTTAATCCAGAGTTGGCTTGTTTTGGTACGATCTGTTGCTCTTAATAAGTAGTGATGTTATAATCACTACTCATATAGAAAAATTAAAAAATTTTTTTCCATTTTGGTTCTGAATGCAAAGGTTAAAATGTTAGTGCTCTCAGAATTGAAATAAATAAAGCTGCGTAATACTGAAGATCACTCTTCCAAATGCTCCATAACCGTGTACGGTTTGGTTGGCATAATATATATAACCATGAGTAATTTCTTTTCAAACAAAGGTCAACAATGAAGATCCTTTTAGTTCATCCACATCAAGCTCCATCAGCAGTATGGTCATTACAAAAAATATGCTTGAGGAAACATCCATCAAAACTGAAGATGTACCCCCAGCACTGCCACCAAAGATTGGAACTCCAACAAGACCCTGCCCACCACCACCTGGTATGAGAGTTGATACCTTTCCTAAATCAACTACTTCCTTTTTCTTTCTGAAAAGTATTGTGTGGGCCTTATTTGTAGACTTTATATAAAGGGCCTTAAACAAAACAAGTCCAAAAACACAGCAGAAGCCTGCTGCTATCATCTGTTCTGACCTTAATGCAGAATTACAGATATGTGCCTAAGAAGCCAGCCTGTGTAACTGTCATGAACTATTTTTCTAGCAAGAGCTAATTTCTCTTTAAATCATTTTAGAGAGGCAGTAAATGAAAAAAGGAAAGTACCAATGAAATCTCTTACTTTTTGGAAGCTCATTGATTACCATTTGAACAACAGTTTCCTGTGCTTTGGTATTTTAATAAATTTCTATAAGCAAAGATTAATTCGAAGTCCCTTTCTTTTTCCTGCTAAATGTGAAGTCTTCCTTAAGTCCTTTAATGTGAGAATATATGGCCTTTTTGGTATCCAGAATTCAGCTTTTCGGTATCAGAATTTTAAAAGAAAGTATTGTTTTTCTTGAAGGAAAATATGATTTTACTTGACTTGATAAGAGACTCCTTTATTTTATAAAAGTGATGTTTTTGGTCTAGAAACAAATTCTTACTATTCTTATTTTTTTTTGTTTTGTTTAGCACTGTAAAGAAAAAGGGGTTTTGTTTGTTTGTTTTTAATGAAGATAATAAAGTTCATGAGAAGTGGTAAAAAGGCAATCCCCTGAATAGTTGTAGTGCTACTTGTGAGAAGACACATCTGGTACATTATTGTTTTAACCATATGTCATTCCGTGGTAAATTTTCAGCCTCAGTAGTTCTAGAATATTATTCTTGCCTTTTCATAATAGCCTCCCTATGGTATTTCTTGGGCAGATTTTTTTTTCTTCTTTGATTTAAAGAATTGCAAATAAAATTGTTAATACCCAGCTACCTGTTGAAAAATCAGGTGAACTGAACTGAACTCCTTTTATCTTTTAAGGAAAAGTAGCCTGTATCATATATTACTAGAGAGTAAGGTTGTCAGAATATATTTTTTAAAAATGATAGTTAATGTGCTCATTTAAGTTTTATACCAGTAAGGTGCCAATAGTGAAGTTATTTTTAAAATCCTAAGTAAACTAATATACTAGTGCTGTAACTAAATCTAAGACTTCAGCAAAGTGAGTATATATCACTGTAGAAAAATCAAGGAAAGAAAGATGGTTTGTTGAACTGCAGCTTAAAGATCTGGGTTCTAATTCTGGATATTCTCTGACTAGCTCTATGATCTTGAGTGTGTAACTTCATATGTCTGAACCTCAGCTATCTGAGCTATTAGATGGTGGCATTAATTCTAATGTTGCCTACCTTCACAGCATTGTGGAAGGATCCTTTGAGATATGAGATGTGAACACCTTTTGTAAGCTGCTACAGTGCCAGAAAGAATCTGTTGTTATGATTGCTCTTACCAGCTTAACACATCTTTAGGAAAATATATATATTTGAAGATATTTTAGCACCTGTTCTTATTATCCTTTCTTCAGGATGTACTGAGTTTAAGCCTTTAAAATTAGAAAGCTTGTTTGAAAATGGTGCTGAATTAATGAGCAACAGTATGCTGTTTGGTAAAAGATTTAGTTGATCAGCACCCACGAAGATTTAGGGCCTGGGCTTCAAAGCATTCTCTTTATTCTTCAGTTTGAAATATTGTAATAGCAAGAAATAGGTGGGCTTTACCAAGGTAGTTTTTAATTTCATGCTCCCAGGTGTTACATATAGATCCAGAGGAAAATCAGAAGAATATTAGCATTTTTCAAAGCTCATTTGCCCTTCCTGCCACTAGTGGATAACTGTATCAGGCAGAGGTTATCACAGCAGAGGCCGTTTTTGTCATTATTCTTTGTCATTCTCCTGCTGTTTTGTCCATTCCTCTCTCTTTTCTTGGGAACATGCTGCTTTGGAGAAGAGAAGGTCAACTCTCTGGGCAGATAAGATTCCCGGCCCGGGCTTCCCTGGTGGCGCAGTGGTTGAGAGTCCGCCTGCCAATGCAGGGGACACGGGTTCGAGCCCTGGTCTGGGAAGATCCCACATGCCGCGGAGCAACTAGGCCCGTGAGCCACAACTAAGCCTGCGCGTCTGGAGCCTGTGCTCCGCAACAAGAGAGGCCGCGACAGTGAGAGGCCCGCGCACCACGATGAAGAGTGGCCCCCGCTCGCCGCAACTAGAGAAAGCCCTCGCACAGAAACGAAGACCCAACACAGCCAAAAATAAATAAATAAAATTTAAAAAAAAAAAAAAAAAGATTCCCGGCCCATTTCCCCCCTTCTTTGCTATTTTTCCATTTAGCTACATAGAGCTAGAATATATTTGAGAGGTTGTGTGTGAAAATTTGAGGACATAGTGTTGGTTGTAATAGTTTAAGACCATATTAAGAATGTATTTGAGGTACTGACCCCCATTCCCCACCCCCAGCTCTTTAATGCTCCCTGTGTTCATGTTCTTGTGTGTTTGTGTTTGCCATATTTGCTGGTTGAATTAATTGTAATGATTTTGATCCAGGGAAAAGACCCATCAACAAATTGGATTCTTCTGATCCCTTTAAACTGAATGATCCATTTCAGCCTTTCCCAGGCAATGATAGCCCCAAAGAAAAAGATCCTGATATGTTTTGTGATCCATTCACTTCTTCTTCTACTACTACCACTACCAGTAAAGAGGCTGACCCAAGCAATTTTGCTAACTTCAGTGCTGTAAGTACTGTGAATGGGCTGTTTGGGGGAAAATCTTTCCATTTACAGTTTAAAGAGTTTTCAAAGATTATTTTGGAGTCTGCCAAATTTGCATTATTTCAACTAAATTTACCAATATGTTAAAAATGATCTTTATTCTTCCCTCAACCAAAAAATCTGTTTGATTCTGTTTGCTGGTTCTAAAAGTATTTCATTGCTCAAATGATTTTTGTAGTCTTAATTCTTGGGTTATATACCAGTTATTTTGCAAAACCCTTCTCTTGATCTTGGTAAACAATATAAATAAAATTCTGACAGTTATTATTTTGCAAATTGTTATGGATGATGGGCCATTAGAGAGTCATTTGCTGTCTGCCCTCTGGATGAATAATGCCAATAATGAGTTTGTGTATTTGTAACTGTGTTTGTGTATAAAGCCTTGATGATTTCTGGAGACCAGTCAACAATTATGAGAGGATAGGTCCAGGAATTCTTTGAATTGAAAATAAAACTCTGGTTTCATATAATAGTGTTCCTAAAAAGTAAATGTTGGTTTTATTAAATAAATATGATTGTTAAGAGCTAAACAATCTTTAATTATTTGGGGGGCTCTAATTCACTAGCATTCCATATTTACTCTGCATCCTCCCAGAGCTGACTAACATAGGCAGGCCAGTAAAGACAATAGAAGAGTTCTGTGACAAGACCATAGGCAGGGTCTATAAGATCACAGAAATGGGGCAACCAACTTGAAGTGTCACTCTGGAGGGACGGACATTAAGCAATGACATGTATTCCATCATTATTTAGATAAAAACAAGGCTTTTTTTTTTTTTTTTTTTTTTTAATTCTTAGAGTAACTAACAGTGTTTCATTTTCCCAGATGTTTTTTCAGGTAAAATGACCTTCATTATCGCTATTTTATAACAAAGCAATTTTCCTCTACTTAATACCTTAAGCACTTGAGATGATTTTAGAAATAAGAGATCTAGTGGCCAGGTGACTCTGACCACAATCTGCCTAATGTCTCCCTCAGTGTAGCATTGGGTCCCTCAACCCGTCACTTTATCCCTGCAGCCATTTCTAGTTAGAAAGGAGGTAGGCAGGAATCTGTATGCAACTAAGGCAGACAGAATTAGTCTCAGCTACCCAGCTTTTGACTCTGTACTCTTTAAGTTTCAGTGGCTTCCTCTGAATGTAAAGGAGCAGAATAGGAATCAGTATTTTGAATACTGGAAAACAGAGAGTGTCAGAATTATACTGCCTTTTATTAGATGGAATTTGAGTTGTTTCAAGCAGAGAATCCAGAATTGCTCTTCTTAGTATAATCCTCTTAATATAAAATAACCTTCTGGCAGTTTGTGGCATTTAATATCTTAAATATGATTTCAGCAAGTCAAAACCTGGTTGGAATGAGTCTTGAACAATAGCTAAGGCATTTTGCTTATTTCATATTCCAGAATCTCAGTATAGTATAATATTAAGCAGCTCATAATAAAAATGTCTTCTTTTTTTAATTATGAAAGATTTGTTAAGTATTATAAGTTTCAAAGGCCCTCTAATTCCCTAGGGGAAAAGCTACCATTTTCAAAAAGCCTGACAGTTTCTTTCACTTCATCCTATTATGGTATTCATCCTGTTATGGTATTCCTCTTATGACAGGACTTGAAACCGGGTAGAATTTTTTTATTTAGTATCTGCCACGGTTGCTCTTTCAGGTGGATAAGTGTATTTCCTTGACTTAATAATTACCAGCATTAAGGTTTTATTTAGACTAGGTCAAAAAGTTCTCAATGTCTACTGAATTCTTTATAATGCATTAAAAAAATTGATCAGGTTCACATCTTATTTAGTATATCCAGTACTCTTATTTTATGTTTAACAAAATTTATGTATGTATAGATATTCTTTGCTTCATAATTTTTCTGTACCTGAAGGGCTAGGATAAGGTAGGAAATCACCAGTGGGATTAAGTTGAAAATGATTTATCATGTGAGGATACTCACTGAAGTTGAAGTAGTAAATGTTTCACATTAGATAAAAATGCTAGCCCTCTCCTGTTTTTAAATCTCCTGATTCACCTTAAGAATTTCCACTTTTTAAAAAAATGATGTTTAATGTTCAGTTTTATAGACTATCTGTAGACTGCATTAATTTTTAAGATTAAATCATATTTTAATAACTGATTAAATGTGTTTTCAGAAAAAAAATTAACAATTAACAGGACTATTTACAGAGTCCTTCAGAAGGTGAAACAAATAGTTAAATATCATTTCGTAAAAGTTCTTTTTCCTTCTTGTATTTGTTCTGCTCATGAATTTATTCGTTTGTTCATTTGTCTTTTAAATGGCAGTATCCCTCTGAAGAAGATATGATTGAGTGGGCCAAGAGGGAAAGTGAGAAAGAGGAAGAGCAGAGGCTTGCCCGACTGAATCAGCAAGAGCAAGAAGACTTAGAACTGGCTATTGCACTCAGCAAATCTGAAATATCAGAAGCATGAAGAATTTTCCTGTTCTTTGTCAATCACACGATACTCTTCTTCCTGAATACTGAAGCTATTTACAGTGTGTATCAAAACTACCTATGAGCATGGGAATACAAAAGGTTTGAGATTCCTGTAAATGTGACAAAAGTTTTTGTTTTTTTTAAACTCCATTTCAGATTTGTCCTTTTTTTCCCCCTGTAAAAGCGGTAACCCAGATAACTTCACCTAGGCCCCCGTTCTGGTGTGCATTTAGTGTGAGCTTTTGCCTGCCTGTGCTACTTTTACTTGGAAAGCTAGAGCACCCAAGCTTCTGCCTTCTGGAATATAGAGAAATAGTTTCATCCCTTTGCTACCCTTGTTCTGTAGTTACTCTGATGATAGCCAGTGGGGTTCTTAAAGTTGGCAGTATTCTCCCCTAATTTAAATGGTTGAAAGAGGGGAAGGGAAAGAACATCCTATTTCTTTTATGACAGAGCAAGTTGGCTAGTTTAAAGTACATGTTTGTATTTCCTTATAATCAAAATACTGTTCAATTTGTTTTTTATAGACAAGAAAAAATATTTTGCATAAATTGACTCCACTATCGAAAAAGGGATGCTTTAGATTGAACCATTATAGCTTCAGACTCAATCTTTTCCTAAATAAAAACTTTAAAGCCTCATGTGTGAAATATATTTAAAATTTTCTTCTCTGGACTTAGGGAATTTTAGATAAACACATACCTCTCCATAATTTTAAGCACTAGAGGGTGGAGAAAAATTACCACTTAAAATATACCCATCAATATAAGGTAAGCAAAAATCTTAACCTGGCAGCCATTCTGCCACTGCCATGGCACTGTCCTCTTTAGTTCATGGTAGGTTTATTTTTCTACTTTTGCAGAAGAAACTTTAGCAGGCTAGAACTGGAAGGTACTTTAACTTTTTGTATACATATATATATATTTTTTCTTTAATGAAGGTTCAGTTACTTGAAATGTAAAAACATTCACTGAATACAACTGAAAAAAGTGACATGTATTAAATCATATTATTCCTTTTTGTCCATTTTTGTGGATTAAAATAGTTTATTCTCTTTGTGTTTTTCACCTACAAAATTGGCAGGCTAGCAAAAAAATTTTGTGTTTTTTAATTGGGAGAGAAGAGACCTGCCAAATTATCGAAGCTCTTTATGTGTTAAAAGCCTATCTCCTGTAAAATTGACCTAGCAGACAAGCTGAATTTAAAATGGACTGTGAAGTAGGCTGTAAATTGTAATCTTATTTTTTTTTAACATGAGTCAGTGATTTAGATAATGTATTGAAAACCAAGATAAAGGAAAATGCACCTAAAAACTAATTAAATATCTCTGTGGTTACCAAGTCAAGGTGGTATTGATCTGTGTTAATCAGAGTAACTTGTTGCCTAGCCTATGAATAAATTCCAAAATATCCAGTTTATTTCATCTTGAAATGGTGCTTTTTTTCTCTCCACACACAATTGAATTGCTGCAGTTTAAAACAAATTTGAACCACTTTCTTGCACTGTTAGCTTTTTTCTACTTTTATAGATTAAAACATTTCAGCATAAAAGTCATACATATGAAGCAAGGGCCGAATCATAATCACAAGGGTTTAATTTTGATAAACTAATCCAGTTATAAGGATATACTGCAAAAGTTGATTGAGAAAGTAATATTGGGAGTTGTGAATGGTAGTGAGTTTTGGGTTTTTTTCTTCCCCTTAACACTTTAGGAAAAAGGTAAGTAGACTTGAACAACCTTCTTTTGCACTGGGAAAATGAACAGATGTTTGAAATGGTTTTAAAATATTTTTTTTAATTAAAAGAACACTCTGGAAAGTACTAAATATCTGTAACTTATAAACACCAACTTTCGATGTAATAAGTATACCTTAATCTTATGTGTGTTTAACTGGATTACATAGATTCTTTTATTAAAATATGTATACTCAGTGGACCAATATAATATATTAAAGTATGTATTTTATATATATATATATATATATATATATATATATATATATATATATATATATATATATATAAATCTCCATGCTCACTTGTGTAGGATGAATGTCTTAGAGTCATTTATGATTATATTTTATGTTGTTGACTCTGGCTCCGGAGCCTGTGCTTGAAAGGACAGATAAGTATTCCTGAGAGCTAAGTGGCACTACTTATGAAGTTTTAACCATCTTCTGCCTACTTGTTCAGGTTTATTTGAGTTCTCTTTATAGAATTTTCTCTTATGTTTCAAACTTCTAAACTGTAGCCTGTAATTATGAGAACAATAAACTTTAAATTATAATAAACCATACTATCCATACATCCTATCTGAAATGGAGTTTTGCACGATTCTCTGTTATGTCCATGCTGTGTCTAAGGAGGGGTAGGCATACAATCAGCACAGATTAATATGTGTAAAGTGCTTGAGACAGTACTTGGTATAGAATAAAATACTCAATAAATGTTAACTATTTTTTAGTTGACATGTCCTGTTTTTTTGAAAGAAAGATAGGAAACAGGTATGCATAGAAACAATGCCTGAAACGTGGGTGGTGTGTATGTATTTGTTGAATGAGGATTTGTGAGATGGACTCTAGGAGGGCACTGTGGTGTGAAAAATTCAGACAACCCTGGTCTGCCATTTTTAGGAAAGATGACTTTGACAAAGTTACTTAGCCTCCCTGAACCTCATTTTCTTCTTCTAATGAACATCATAATACCCAACTCACAGGATTGTTCTGAATGATTTGAGTTTGACAGCTTTTTAATATTATTTATTTTAATCAAACAAATGCAGCCATGTTATTATCAATAGTGAAAATAGCTATTGGTTATTGAATGCACTATACTAAGCACTTTATGTGTGTCTTCTTGTTTAATCTTCACAGAAGCCCTAAGTAGTACTATTATTATCGCCTGTTTTAGAAATAGGAAAAATGAGGCTCAAAAAAGTTAAAATAGGGCTTCCCTGGTGGCGCAGTGGTTGAGAGTCCGCCTGCCGATGCAGGGGACATGGGTTTGTGCCCCAGTCTGGGAAGATTCCACATGCTGCGGAGCAGCTGGGCCCGTGAGCCATGGCCGCTGAGCCTGCGTGTCCGGAGCCTGTGCTCTGCAACGGAAGAGGCCACAACAGTGAGAGGCCCGCGTACCGCAAAAAAAATAACACACACACAAAAAGTTAAAATAATATGCTTCAGATAATACTGCTAATAAGTAGATGAGCCAGGAATTGAACTCTGGTCTGTCTGATTCTAAAACATGATATTCTTTCCAGTTTACCGTGCTTTGTCTCCTTTTCTGTGAAAAAAATATTGCCTATAGGAAATGCTAGGAACAGGGCATGATAAATAATAACAGATAACATATATTGAGCTTCAGGCAGAATCCTTAGTGCTTTCCGTATATTATTTCATTTCATCCTTAGAAAAGTAACCCTGTAATGTATAGGTACTATTTTGTCTCCATTTCACAGAGGAGGTGCCCTAATTAGGCCACAGTTATGTAGCTAGTAAGTGACAGAGCTGGAATTTGAACCCAGAAGACTGGCTCTACTGTTTTGACCACTGCTCTCTATTCCTGTTAAAGGTGAGAAGCCAGAGGAGAACTATCATAAATAGAATAATCCATGTAATCTCTGCTCTTGAGGATTAATGAAATAAACCTACTACATAGCATGTGGCATCTTATAAAACATTTCCTAATTCATTTTCATATTTAATCTTTACCAGGATTTAGAACAGTTTTTGACACATGAAAGCACTCAACCATTGTAAGTTACCAATATTATGATAAATGATAAATCGGAACATAGGGGAGATAGCCAACCTTTCTTTTATTAAAGAAATACAAATTTTAAAACCACAAAAGCTGGCAAAAACAAAAAATAACTTATTAGTGCTGGCAAAGCTCTGGAAAGAATACATTAAAAGGTAGGCAAAGAGTAGATTTTGGAGAGTTTGCCACACAGATGGAGGGACAGGGCATTCTAGGCAGAGCCCATGGTTGTATAAAGAAAAAGTGGTAGGACACGACATAGTGTGCTAGCAAACAGCAAGAATTGAAGTAGTTCAGTGTAACTAGAGTTAGGTTTGTGGGCAAAAGAGTGAAGTATTTGTGTTTGTGTGTAAGAAAGGTCTCACTGGTAGTGATTTGGTGGATTGCTTTAGAAGGAAACCAGGTAAGGCAGGGAGAGCAGGTGAAGGCTGATGGAGTCATTCAGGTGAGATGGTAGGTACCTAAAATATGGCTGTGGCTGAGGCCCGAGAAAAGAGGATTGATTTAAGAGAATTATCAGGCCTTAGAGTCTGATTAGATATGGGTGGTGAGGGGAAGGGAGTGGTTGCAAACTTCAGCAAGCATCAGGATCACCTGGAGGGCTTGTTAAAGTACAGATTGTGGACCCCATCCCCAAAGTTTGTGATTTCAGTAGGTCTAGAGTGGGACCTAAGAATCTGAATTTCTGACAAGCTCCCAGATAATGCTGAAGTTGCTGGCCCAGGGACCTCGCTTCGAGAACCACTAGAATAGGGACTGACTTCCAGGTCTCTCTGTTCTCCTGCACGTCTTATTAGATGTACTCATTTCGTTTGCAGTGCTGTTGCACCTTGTCATTCTGTACTTGACCTGTCGCTTCTGCTTCATAGTGTAAAGCACCTCTAATCTTCCTTGTGGATAAAAAGAGTTTTTAAAAATAATAATTGCAGGCTAACAGCACTTACTATGTGCCAGTACTATTTGAAACACTTTAATATATGGTCGCCAACTTAATGATGATTTGACTTATGATTTTTTTACTTTATGATGGTGCAAAAGTAATACATATTCAGTAGGAAACATACCTTGACTTTTGAATTTTGCTCTTTTCCCAGGCCAGCAATGTGCTGTACAATCCTCTCTCACGATGCTGGGCAGCGGCCGCAGCTCCCAGTCAGCTGCACGATCACAAGGGTGGACATCCAGTACACTTACAGCCACCCAGTACCCAGACAACTGTTCTGTTTTTCACTTTTACTACAATAGTCAGTAAGTTACATGAGCTAGTCAACACGTTATTATAAAATAGGCTTTGCATTAGGTGATTTTGCCCACCTGTAGGTTAATGTTAAGTGTTCTGAGTATGTGTAAGGTAGAGTAGGCTAAGCTCTGATGTGATAGCTTAGCTGTATTAAATGCATTTCTGACTTATGATATTTTCAATTTGTGACGGGTTTATGGGGATATAACCCCATCGTAAGTCAAGGAAGATCTATATGCTGATTCATTTTAATGTCCATAACAATCCTTTAAGTTAGTTACTGTTATTTGCAGTTTACAGATGAGGAAGTTGAGGTACAAAAAGGTTAAACAACTTGCCCAAATCACAGAGCTAAAAAGTGTCAGAACCAGGATTCAAACCCAGGCAGTCTAGATCCAGAACCCATGCTCAATCACTCTGCTCTACTGAAGAAAACTTATATTAAAATACTTTTGATGTATGGCTCAATATTGTACCTCTTACTGCCAGAACGCCCTTTATCATCTGAGTTTTGGGAATGCACAGAGAAGATCATTGTCATTTTGTTCCCCTTTGCTAAGGTGTATTGTGTTCTGGGTACTGTGCTGGGTCAGAGACAGAGAAAACTCATATGAGGCCATCAGTGGTATAGTGGGGGAGATAGACATTACTTACAGTTAATTTCACAACACTGCACATTGAAGATTATGATAGGAGTGCTGGGACACCCAGAGGAAGGAGAGAATAGTTCTGGCTGAGAGGACTGGGGAAGGCTTCCCAGACGAGGTGTCCCTAGGACACAGTATTCTGCTCCTAGCATTAGTAAAAGTGTAGACGGCAACTGTCAAAATTAAAACAAAACAACAACCATAAAAACACAGCTTTCACAAGGCCACATCATTTGATGTCAGAGCTCTGTTGACTGACGAAGGCTGCCAGACAGTCTCCCAGGAAGCCTCATTTAAGTGATACTCATTACTTAGTGAAATCAACCTTATCCAAGGTCTGACCTTCAAGTTTAGAAACCTGATTTTCATCAGTAGAAGAGAGACAAAGCTCCCATTAAGCAAGTTCACAGGGACTGATGTAAAGAACAAAATGTCAGTTTCCAGTAGAAGTTGCTATAGGGCTTGAAGTGCTCACAGTTGGTTGAATGAAGATTCCTTCTCCCTGCCAGTGCTTGGATGCGTCCTACCTGTAAGGTTCCTCACTCTCTGCAGCCAGGGCTGCCTGGCCCCTCTGATGAACACATTTTTTTAGACTAATACGTTTGATCAGGTTACAGTCTGGTTTGGCTGGTTGGGTAGCTTATAAAGTCTCTTAGGGTGACTTTGCATATCTTTGCTTTCATGTAGACTCTGTATTTAACTCCTTCTAAGGCAGACTTTCCCCAGTTTATGAGTTCTTAGTGAAACATCTCACTCCCTGGGCTCTGACTTCACCCTTTCATTGATCATGTCATTTATTGAGTGTATATGTGCCAGGCCTTCTCCCTGACTCATTCTCCTCCAAACTGTCAACATGACCTAACAATTCTGCCTTTTAAGTATCTCTCAAATCTGTCCTCTCCATCCCTAGTGCCACTCCCCCAATTCAGGTCTTCATCATCTCTCTTCAGGCTTTTGCCAAAGCTTCCTAATCTCCTTGCCGCCAATCTCTTGTTTTTCTCTCTGCTTCCAGACCATCCTCCGTGTTGCAGTCAGATTCTTCTAGAATCGAAATCTGCCCTGTCACTCCTGTAATAAAACATGCCACTGATTCCCATCACATTCAGGTTAAAATCCTAACCCCTTAGAAAGCTTTTCCTTCATAACCTTAATTTCTGATTGATATTTAATCAGTAATGGCTTGAACATGTAAGCTGGGTTTTTTTTTTCCTCTTTAAACAAATCTTGAGAAAATGCTACCTTAAGGAAATAAAGGCACTCTAATATTATTGTAGCATATGGAATTCTTTGGGGATGTGCATAATTTTACTCTCTAACTTGATGTTTTTCAGTAGGCAGGTTGTAATTCCTTAGTTGGGTTGTGAAATCAGTTTATTAAATCGAGCAACGTGGAAAAAATGTAACCAGAGTAGTACAGGCATACCTTGGAGATAGTGTGTGTTCAGTTCCAGACCATCGCAGTAAAGTGAATATCACAATAAAGTGAGTCACACATTTCCCAGTGCATATAAAAGTTGTGTTTATACTACATTGTAGTCTATTAAGTGTGCAGTAGCATTATGTCTAAGAAAACAATGTACCTACTTTAATTTAAAAATACTTTATTGCTTAAAAAATGCCAAAATAATGACAGTAGTTACATTGAAGATCCCTGATCACAGATCACCATAACAAGTGTAATAATAATGAAACGTTTGATATTCCAAGAATTACCATATATACTAATATGTCTAAAATGGATAGCTAACAAGAGCCTGCTGTGTAAAAAAATAAAATTCAAAAAAAAAAGAATTACCAAATTGTGACACAGAGACATAAAGTGAGCAAATGCTGTAGAAAAATTGTGCCAATAGACTTGCTCAATGCAGGGTTGCCACAAACCTTTAATTTGTAAAAAATGCAATATCTGCAAAGCACAGTGAAGTAAAACACAATAAAATGAGCTATGCCTGTAAAGCAGAATGAACACTCATATACCAATAATCAGCTTCAATAAATACCAGTTCACATCCAATCTTATTTTATCTATATTCCTACACACTTCGCTTTCATGTCATGTTGAAGCAAACCTTATATTTCATTTGTAGATTTTTCAGTAAGTTACTGATCAGCATTTTAAAAATTATGAAATAGAATTTGTTATTGAATACATACTGGGCCACAAGATAAAAGAAAGCCACTGATATTTTAAATTATCTCTTTTCAAGTAAGAAATGTCGGTCCTACTGTTGTGTATATGGGTTATTAATGTAAAGGATTATCTCGTGGAGGGAAGGTGTGTCTTTGCTGGAAGACCCCACCTAGTTTTCTTCCCCACTGCAATAAGTGTATAGAATGTGTTTAGTTGCCCAAGAGCTAAGGGCTTAGTTTCAGCCTCTCCTTTCTGTTTCCTCTGGAGTCAAAACTTGAGAGGACTGAGTTATTTTGTAAAAAGGAAAAGAGACAAGGAAAAATAGCTGACACTTGCTGAGGACCTTCTCTGAGCCTGGCACTAAGGCGCTTAGTATACATTACCCTACTTAACGCTCACAGCACTATAACAGATAGAAAACATGAGGTATATAGAGATGCAAGTGACTTGGCCAAGACCCCAGCCCAGGTGCCTTGGCTCTGAGACCTACTCTTCCAGCACACCAGGCTGCCTTTTGCATCCATGGCCTTAAAAGCAGCCCTTTGAGCCTAAGCATCAACAGAAATCAAACAGAGCAACCCCGGGCCCTAAGCAAGAACTAATGTTCTCAAAGAAAACCCTGATGCATCGCAGCTTCCTGAGAAGGTTCCTGGCCTTACTGTTTGCTAGCTGTGTGACTCTGAGTAAATCTCTTAACCTCTCTGATCCTCAGTGGACCAGCGTTGGGGAGCATCAGGTGCGTGAACAGCACTACTGAGGGGAGACGTAGCTGCCCAAACCTGACTCCCAGCCCACCTGAGGTCCAGCTCACCTGAGTTGCCCTCACAGGTGGCTCACAGGTTGCGGTCCTGGTGCTGCCACTGGCCCTCTGTGTGACCTTGGACAAATCCCTGGCTGTCCTGGGTGGGCCTCAGTTTCTCCCTGTGAATACTGATGAGTCTCGACGGCTCTGGACGGTAGTGGTCTTGCCCTGATTACTCAGGTCTGCTTGTGGGACACTGACGTCCTTGCCAGGCAGGGTGGTTGTGAGGATTAAAGATGATGGATATAAAGTCTTCATTCCTGTTACATGGCAGATACTCACCAAGTAAGAGCTGTCATGTCTGTGTTTAAGTACACAAAAAAGGAAAATATTTTAGGAAAATGTCTATATAAGATTAAGGGAATAAACTTCAGTTATCTTGAAAGTTTATTGATACTAAATGTTCCCCACTGATTCTGGATAAAATTTTCACACACACTGTGTGTCCACTATTCTCTTTTGTTTGCATTAACTCATTTAGTCCTCACGACAACCTTTGTGATAGGTGTTATTATTATCCTCTTTTTACAGATGAGAAAGCTGAAGCACAGAGAGGTTAAGTAACTTGCCTGAAGTCACAGGCAGCTATCAAGTGGTGAGGCCAAGATTCTAACCCAGGCAGACTGGCTCCAGAGCAAGGGAAAGAATAAAACCTGCTGTACCTTGGGATTGTTGTGAGATTCAAAATAAGCTAAGCTTTGGGAAAGTGACTCATAAATGCTGTGTGCATTCTAAGAGCTTGTGTAGCAGGCAGACTGGGGCTGGGGTTAAGATACAGACGCTAGTCTGGCTGCTTGGGTTGAGTTCTAGCTCCTGCCACTTAACTAGCCTTTGTTATTTTGAGCAGATTGCTTAATCCTCTGCTTCACTTTCTCAACTAGAAAAATTGGGCTTGTAAAAGGACATACCTGATAGGATTATTTTGAGGATGAAATGAGTTGGTACATGTGAAGGGTTTAGAATAATGCTTAACAAAGTTCTAAGCAAATGATGGTGATGAAGATAAAGAAGAACATGATGATGAAGATGTCCAGATGTCAAAGAAAAAGAACAGGAAAGAAGCCTTGAAGTTTGAGAACCCTTGGGTTGAATCCCAGTCCCTAATTTTTTTTTTTTTTTTTTTTTTTTGGGCCATGCCGCTTAGCTTGCGGGAATCTTAGTTCCCTGACCAGGGATTGAACCTGAACCCCCCAGCAGTGAAAGCACCAAGTCCTAACCACTGAACCGCCAGAGAATTGCCCCCAGTTCCTAATTTGATCTCAGGAACATTTCTAAACTTCTGACTCAAATATTCTCAAAACAAGAGTTTCCCAGATTAGAGGTAGTGTATGTAAAAGCCCTCAGCATGGTGCCTGCCACTGAGTAGAAACTTGATAAATATTAGGTCCTTCTTCATTCTCTCAACACTGAACATCTACTATGTGTAACAGTGGTGCTAGGCTCCATGGAAGACACAAATGTGAGACATTCTCTGTACCTTCAGATAGAAATCTGAAGAGTGAGACTAATATGGCCATTGATAACCAATATAAGGATTAAAAAATATATAGTGCTAAATGCTCTGAGAGAAAAATGTAATCTCTGAAGAAGGAGGTAGTCCTCCACTGGGGAGATACAGGAGGGCTTTCTGTAGGAAGTGGTGTTGGTTGTGGGCTTGGAGGCTGGGTGGGACTTTAATTCCACCCAGGATTAGACTGGGCTCGGGGCCTATAGGAGACCAGGCTTCTGAGGCCCTGTGGTATTCATGCCTGTGAGCCTAGGAGGAAGTTGGCTATCTGCAGTGCCCAGTGCTGACAAACTGGGCAAAGCTCTGTGAGCTGAGGAGTTTGGGCCCATGGGTGCACTGTAACTGGAATTTCCAGATCTGGAAGCTCTAGCCTTGTGGTCAGATAGGCAGCATTTGCGGGCCCTTGTTGATCTGCCTAGAGCATGACATGAGTGCTCAGAGAGAGGGGGAAAGGTTGTATTTTCTCTGCTGCTTACCAAGGAAAAGTGAGAGAAACTGCCCAGATGATCCTTGAGGCTTCTGCCCTCTGCTTTGCCCAGGCCTCCCACTCCATGCCCCGCCCACCTGCAAACTACAGGCAGGGTTGGGAGGGAGCCGCAGATGGGGCAGACAGATCTGGGTGTGAGGCTTGATCTCGAGGAAGTCAGTTAACCCCTCTGAACCTCAGTTTCATCCACTGTGAAATGGGGGTGAGTATTTAATAAGGTGAAATTAAATGAGAATTTGTGTAAAGCACCTGGCTTAGGGCTTGGCACATTACAATTAGTCACCATTTATTGACACGTGATTTGTGTTGCACAAGACCTAGGATACAGACCCAGCCCAAAAGGAGACAGCAATGGTCCCATTGCCACCCGTCCCTGATCTGTGTTCAACCCCCATACTCCCTCACAGAGAGAAGTCTCCAGGGACCCCTGAATCCATCCTACACACTGGACCTCAGAGCGATCCTTCTCAAATACCTCCTCAAGGTGCTCCCTTGTTCTTTGCCTTTAGTTGAGCCTCCCATGGAAGCCTGCTAGACTGCACTGCCAGGGGCTAACCTTGCTCCAGAGCTGATTCTTTTACTTGTTAAAAAATAAAAAGTAAAAATGTACATGACCTAAGGCAAAATACGGGGTTTCAAAGAAAGTGTGAACTGGAGACAGGCTCATCCTCCTCTGTCTCCCGTTCTCCTCTGGGAATCAGAGGTCTGTGGACAGGGCCACGTCTCAGTGCCTCGCCTGGTCAGCAGCCTCCACTGCCAGGCCCAATCAGCTCCTTCCTGTCTGTCCTCCCCCTTGCTTGCCCCTCTGCTCTGTGCCCTGCACTTGGGGGCAGTCCCAAGCCCCTGAGCCTATCCAGGTACAGCCCTGGCAAGGCAGGCTCCGCACTTAGGCAGGTGAGAAAGGCATTGGTGACATCATCACCCATCGATACGGAGGACGGGCTCTATACGGGAAGTGGAGGGGCCTGGGGTCGGTCCTGATGCTGCCACTGGCCCTCTGTGTGACCTTGGACAAATCCCTGGCCTTCCTGGGTGGGCCTCAGTTTCTCCTTGTGTATACTGATGCGTCTCGACGGCTCTGGACGGTAGTGGTCTTGCTCTGGTTCCCCAGGTCCGCTCCCGGGACACCGACGTCATTGCCAGGCAGGGAGGCGCCCGGCCGCGGCGGGGAGGAGCCACGGGTCCCGCCTCGCCCAACCCGTCCAGGTGCTGCCGCCGGAGCCGCCGCTACCGCCACAGCCGCCACGAGGGGCCGCCAGCGCCTCCATCCAAGTCCGGCCCGTGTCCATGGCCTTTCTGACCGCCTGGAAGCGGGCGGTCTCCGGGGAAAGCGACCGCAGGTACCGGGCGGGGGCGGGGACTCGGCGGGAGGCACTGATGGGACTGAGGGGCGTCTGGAGAACAGCCGACGGGAGGGGCAGCTGACGGAACACAGCCCGAGACAGCAGTGTGCGGGCTGCTGGCCGCGGGGTAACGGCCGAAGGGCCCGGGGAGAGAGGCAGCCCAGCCCCTCTCACCCCAGCCCCCCCACGTATCCCTTGCTCGCGTGTTATGGCCCCCAGCAGGGCTGGGCCTGGGGGTGAAGAGATACGCCCCCAACACCCCGGTCCCACCCGAGCCCCGCTTCCGGTGCCACAACCTGTGAGCCACCTGTGAGGGCAACTCAGGTGAGCTGGACCTCGGGCGGGCTGGGAGTCAGGTTTGGGCAGCTACGTCTCCGTCTCGCCTTAGCAGTGTTGCTCACGCACCTGATCCTCCCCAGCGTTGCATGAGCAGAGATAGGGGTACGTGTGCCCGGACAGGTGAGAGCAGATACACTATCCCCCGCCAGGGGTTGACCACATCTGGGGGCAGCAGTGTGGAGGGAAATCCTGCGTCCCAGTGCCTGTCCATGGTGGAACTGTGTGCACCACAGCTTCTCCAAGGTCAACCCTTCAGGGATGTGTCATTGCCTCCTGTGTGTCACCTCCAACTCCCAGCTGTCCCCACCTCCTGGGTGAGTTGGTTTCTCCAGATGTGTTCTCATGAGAAAGGGGAGGGGGACAGCCCTGACCTCTCTTCTGAGCTGTGACCCCCAATTTCTTTCCTTTATATATTTAAAGTTCACTCTGCTACTCCCTGGAGAAGGGCAATCTAACTGCCTTCCCAACACCTCCATCTGACTGTCACATGGGCACATCAAACTCGGCAAGCCCCAAATCAAACTTCACATCTTCACCCCCAAACCTGTTCCTCCTCCTGTGTCCCCATGGCATAGTCATCCACCCAGTTGCCCAAGCCTGGAACCTGGGAGTCATCCCTCTCACCTCCCTCCCTCTCCTCCACCCTGGTCTCCAAGTTCTGCTGATTTTATCTTTTTGATGTCTCTCAAAGCTGTTCATTCCCCCTGGACTATTGTAATAGCCCCTAACTTTTCCATTTCCTCCAGTCTTCCCCTTTCCATGCATCCTTCAGACTTGTCTTTTCTAAAGCACAAACCAGACCATGTCATTTTTCTGCTTTAAAGTTCTTCTATGGCTCTCTATCATAGAGGTGAAAGGTCAAGGCTCTCCAGGGGAGGAGCTGTGACCTGCCCAGCCCCGCTTCCCATCACTCTCTGACCCTCACTCTGGTCTGGCTTTGTAGGGCTCTCACAACTGTGCTGGGCTGCTCAGGGCTACTTCTGCCTGGAATGCCATCCTCTACTCCTGACATTCACCCTATAAGATTCAACTTTAGGTGACATCTTTTGTTATTAAAAAAATTTTGTTTTGACTTTTAAAATAAACTTTTAATTCAAGGGTAGCACATATAGAGAAAAGTGCACACATTGTAAGTGTACAGCTCAATGACTCTTCACAAAGTAACCAGTACCCATGTAACCAGCACCCAGATTAAGACACAGACTATTACCAGCCCCCAGAGTCTCCCTTGTGCCCCACCCAGCTGCAAGCCCCCAAAGGTAACTATTGATACTATCCTGACTTCTAATACCATAGGTTTGATTTGTCTGGGGTTTTTTGTTTTTGTGGGGTTTTTGTTTGTGTGTTTGTTTTAATTGAAGTATAGTTGATTTACAATGTTGAATCAGCAAAGTGATTCAGTTATCCATATGTGTGTGTGTGTGTATATATATATATATATATATATTCTTTTTCAGATTCTTTTCCATTATAGGTTATTATAAGATACTGAATATAGTTTCCTATGCTATACAATAGGACCTTGTTTATTTTATATACAGTAGTTTGTATCTGCTAATCCCAAACTCTGAATTTATCCTTCCCCCACCCCCTTTCCCCTTTGGTAACCATAAGTTTGTTTTCTATGTCTGTGAATCTATTTCTGTTTTGTAAATAAGTTCATTGTATCATAGTTTAGATTCCACATATAAGTGATATTATATGGTATTTGTCTTTCTCTGTCTTACTTTAGGTGACCTCTTTCAGAGAAACTTTCTGAGCCCACCCTGAGTCAGGCTCAGAGGCTTTCTGGGCTCCAGCATCTTTGCTTCCCTCTCATGGCTCTCATTCAGTTTTTCAGCAAACATTCTTGGGCACGTACCATGTTCCAGGCATCGTACTAGGTAGTGTGGATATGGTGTTACTTATGACATACAAGCCCCTGCTCTCAGGAGACCACGTTCTAGTGGGAAAGACAGATTAAACAACTAGGCAAATAAATGAGTAAACACCAGAAACAGATGCTGTGTAAGGCTTAAAATAGAGCCATGTGATAGACAGTAAAATCCATCTTTCCCAGAGCATTCCCTGCAGTGAGGATAGCTCCTGTCAAAGCCTGAGATGTGTCTGAGGAGCAGAAAGGTGTGTGTGTTGTTGAGGATCCCTGCCTGTTGGGATCCAGGGGGCAGGCTGCCCAGAAGAGGGCCGAGTTTGGATTTCATTGTGTGTTGGGAGCCACTAGAGGGCGTTAAAGAGGGGACTCATATTTAAAGATGATCCAGCTACCCCATGGAGAAAGGATTTTAACGCTGGGGCGTGGTCACCCCTTTCTGTCTCCCCACCACATATGGAGAGGGGATGGGGTTCATCTGCCCCCATGTCCCCGAAGCCCAGCACAGAATGCTTCGGTTTTGATGAGAACCTGGGGGGATGATTTCTGAGGAGGGTGAGATCACAGTTGGGGTGCTGAGGAGCGGCTGGGTTTACATGGATTTCTTGCCTGCCTGCCCTCCTGTAAGAACCCAGCTGTGCTCTGTCCTGCAGGCACCCTGCGTGCTGCAGTGTAGTTGAGGGCCTGAACACATGTACCTTTCTACTTCAGCTGGAACTTGCTGGACACAAATACTCAGAGAATTCTGACTCCCAGTCGCCCTCACAAGATCTCACACCTGGGGCAACAAACCAGGTCTCCTTTCTCTCAGCTCGGGACCTGTGACTTCTCCACCCTCAGGCCTCACCCACCACGCTGCCTGTCTCCCAAAGCCTGGCTGAGGGGTGAAGGGCTTGGGAGGGTGCTCGGCCCCTGCTCTGCCACTTACATACTGGCTCTATGACCCTGATTCAGTCGCCTGACCCATGTGAGCCTTAGTTTACTCAGCTATAAAATAGTAGCTACTTACCAAGTGGCGGAAGACCTGGTGAAGCCACACTGGTAAAGGACCTAACAAAAAGCCACCGAGCATATTCAGTGACCAGTAAATGTGAATTCACTGGTACGAGGGAATCTTCCTTCTGAGGTATTTGCATTGAACAGAGGGGATTCAGAATGGTTTGGGAGCCAATGGTGGGATTCCAGGCACCAGGACTGGGTAGCCAGGGACTGTTAGGAGAGGGAAATGATGCCTGTGCATCTTAAGATGGGGATGGCCACCTACTCGGCCTACAAACAGGGTCCCTTCCCAGTCATACCAGTAGCCCCTGCCCCTACCCCATGGCTGCTCCCATAAGAGACAGCACCAGGATCAGAGGGGCAAGTGTAGGCAGGCAGAACGCTTTTTTAAAATAAATTAATTCATTTCTTTATTTATTTTGGCTGTGTTGGGTCTTCGTTGCTGTGCGCAGGCTTTCTCTAGTTGCGGTGAGCGGGGGCTGCTCTTCGTTGCGGTGCGCGGGCTTCTCACTGTGGTGGCTTCTCTTGTTGCCGAGCACAGGCTCTAAGTGAGTGGGCTTCAGTATCTGTGGCACGCAGTCTCAGTAGTTGTGGCTCGCAGGCTCTAGAGCGCAGGCTCAGTAGTTGTGGCGCACGGGCTTAGTTGCTCCGCGGCATGTGGGATCTTCCCAGACCGGGGCTGGAACCCATGTCCCCTGCGTTGGCAGGTGGATTCTCAACCACTGCACCACCAGGGAAGTCCAGGCAGAACGCTTTTGAGAGAGTGATTCAGTGGTAGAGCTTGTAGGAGGGAGGGGCCGCCCCAAGAATGGAGGGGCCCTGCTGAAGAGGCTGGGGGCCTGCTGGGCTGTTGTTGGAAGATTTCTTGCTCTTGGTTTGAGTCTGAGCTCAAGGAGCTCTCAGATGCCTCCAGGTAGGGAGTTTCGAATTTGGTGACTGGAATCCTTGGGCAGCTATGGGGTCCCTTCCTCGGGACTGGATGTGGACTCAAGGCCAGTGCTGAGTTTTCACCTCAGATCCTGTGAGCTGAGGCATCTGTGATCACCAGACTCATGATTTAAAATTCCAAATGTCTATGATGTTGAAGCTACTGACCCCAGGATTCTGATTTACCCCCTGTTGCTGAGGGCAGCTGCATGGAGTAGGAGAGGGCTCTGGTGTGGGAGGCACAATGTGGTCCCTCAGATCCTCAACCCCTGGTGAGGATACCATGGGAAAACTCCAAGTAACCTTTGTCCCCCTTTGTCAGTTATGGAGGGATTCTGACTTGGGGTATTTTTGGTCCTTTCTTGAGGTCAATGGAAAATAGATTATTTAGGGTGCAATTTCAGTTCTGCCAGCATGCCACATTTCCTGAAATCTCTTCAATCTGTAGCTCTAGTTGCTTGAGTTGCTTTGTCCTTCCCCTGAAAATTTCTGCCTCTCAGCTCAGTTTCTGTCTGTGGTCAGCTCCATTCTCTCCTAATGCTCACCTACTTCTCTACTCAATGCAAGACAGGGATGCCAGCCGTTTCCAAGCTCACGTCCTGGGACAGTAAGACAAAGCAGTGGAAAGTCCTCTGGAGCCACACAGGTTGATTTTGAATCCTGACTCCGGGCCTTTCTACCAGTGTGACCTTGGACAGGTTGTTTAAGTTCTCTGCGCCTCAGTTTCTTCATCTGTAAAGTGAGGGTAATGGTAGGACTTGCCTCACAGGGTTGTTGTGAGGACTGCATGAATTAGTTTATGCAAAGCACAGAGGACCGTCCTTGACACATAGTCGGTGCTATACCCAAGAGTGTTACTGATTATTATGATTAGTCTCCCCAGGCCAGGAGAGAAAGGGGCTTCTCCACCAGCTCTAATATGAAAAAGCTCAGGGAAGTATTCCAATTGGCTCTTCTTTAACCAACCACTGTGTCCTGAGAGGTGGGGTCAAGGAAGAGAACGCACCTCCCGTTCAGCCACTGGGGCAGGAGAGGAGAGGAGGAGAAACAGTTCTCTAAAAACAAGTGGGTGGCAGGGAAGGGTTCAGGGCGGGGAGGGTTGTAGCATCCATGTGGCCACATGGCAGGCCTTAAAATAAAGCCATAGTTTCATGAAGTACCCAAATTATGATTTCCTTGGAGCACCGCTGACCATCTGTCTCAGTCTTCCAGCTGTTGTTGACCCCCTGGGAGCTGGGAACTAGTCCCTTATGAACCCCGCTTGGGACCTGTGCCACGCACCACCCCCTGCGATTGTGGCTTTGCCAGCCCTAGTCCCATTCTCTCCATGACTACCACCACCTCCCTGGCCTGGAGAGGGTGTAGGCTCTTTGCTTTATCACGCCATCCCAAGGGTGGGACAGACCTTTCCCCTAATTCCCTACCACTTGACTAGGACCAGGCTGTAACTTTTAAGGCCACCTTGGGATGCAAGGAATGAGCAACTGAGTTTTATGATTCTATGGCTCCTCTCCAAGCCCCTCAACCATCCTGGAAGGAGCCTTCCTGCAGAACTTCCACTTCTGGGAGGGCCCAATGTATGTCTTCCAGCATCTTCCCTCCCGAGAGAGGAGGAAATTTCTGCCTTAACCAAGACAACCAAGCCTTCCTTTCCTTTCTCAAGATCAGCCCTTTCCCAGGTGAACAGCAGTGCAGAAATCTACTGCTTTCAGGTAAAATCCTTTGCCCAGCCTACTAACTGGCTGGTTATATTATAACCCAGACAATTATATTAGGAATTATGACAGTGGGTGGGACATCAGGCACCCATCCAGGTAGACCTGGGTCTGGTCTATTCCTCTTTTTTTTTTTTTTAGATGTTGGGGGTAGGAGTTTATTAATTAATTTATTTATTTTTGCTGTGTTGCGTCTTCATTTCTGTGCGAGGGCTTTCTCTAGTTGTGGCAAGTGGGGGTCACTCTTCATCGCGGTGCGCGAGCCTCTCACTGTCGCGGCCTCTCTTGTTGCGGAGCACAGGCTCCAGACGCGCAGGCTCAGTAGTTGTGGCTCACGGGCCTAGTTGCTCCGCGGCATGTGGGATCCTCCCAGACCAGGGCTCGAACCCGTGTTCCCTGCATTAGCAGGCAGATTCTCAACCACTGCGCCACCAGAGAAGCCCTGGTCTATTCCTTTTGATTTCCTTTTACCCCATCAGACAAAGTTTGTCCGTGCGTGTTCCCTCCCACAGCCTCAGGTGTTCCCCTTACCCCCTCGCAGAGTTGCCCTACAATACCCACCCCCTGTAAAAATTCATCTCCAGCTAAGAAACAGCCTCCCCCAGATAGAGCATCCAAGTGTCAGATTGAAGTAACTCTGCTTTCTTTCCAAGAAAATTGGTGGGTGGGTACTTCCTTTATATCAGTGACTGAAGGGCACACCCAAGCACTGTCCCTGAGTGCAGGCCAGGCCACTCAAAGGGGGATGGCGGCTCCCCAGGCTCTGAGCACTGCACTCAAATCGTCACCGTTCTCCACCTGCACTTGCCCCTGCTCCCTCCAGCCACAGCTTCTCTCCCCGACACCCTCTTAACTAGGCCCCTGCCTCCAGAAGACCCTGTGCCCTTCAACTCTGCTGCCTCAGTGATCTGTAATAACAGCGAGATCTGCCCTTGGCTGTGCCCTGACTTGACATGCATCATCATCTTCGATGCACCACAACTCTGACCGGGGGCCCTGTTGTCTCCAATTCTAATAGATGAGGAAATTGAAGCCTCCTCATACTTTCTCAAATGCATAGACATTGGGGTTTTCTTTTTAGTACTGGATGTGTAATTTTGTATTCTGCTTTTCTCATATTTTTCCACCTTTTCAAAAATTCATTCATGCAATAAATATTTATTGAGCACCTACTGTGTGCCAGGCACTGTTCTGGGCACTGAAAATATGTTAGAGAACAAAGCTGGAAAAAAAAACAAACTCTTCTCTTGTGGAGTGTAGAATTTAGTAGGGAGAGACAGAGACTAAACGAATAAGCAAAATATACAGGATGTCAGATAACAAGTGCTATGGAAAAAATAATGCAGGGCAAAGGAATTGGGAGAATGAGTGTGATGGTTCCATTTTAAACAGAATGGTCAGGGAAGGCCTCACAGAGAAGGTAACATTTGAGCTGTCCTGAAGGAGGTGAGGGACTAATCATGTGAATATCTGCAGGAAGAGCATTCCAGGCACAGGGAACAGGAAGTGCAAAGGCACGCTCCTGAGGTGGGAGCGTGCCTGACATATTTGGAGAAGAGCAAGGAGGCCAGTGTGGCTGAATAAGAGAGTAAAGGGAGATGATATCAGAGAGAGAGATGGGGGTGTAGGGCATCCAGGCCTCGTGGCCAAGCGAAGACTTTAACTTTTGCACTGAGCACGATGGGAAGCCAGTGCAGAGGTGTGAACAGGAGCGTGACATGATCTGATCAAGTGGGTCTGGTGCTGTGTAGAGAGTAGACAATAAGGGGACAAGGGTAAGAGCAGAGAAAACAATTAGGAGACAATGCAGTAATCCAGGCAAATAACTTCTCTATAAATTTAATATCTGCAGAATAGTTCACCCGACAAATTCACTATAATTCACTGAACTAATTCCTTATTTTTTTAAATATATATTTATTTATTTATTTTTGGCTGCGTTGGGTCTTTGTTGCTGCACACGGGCTTTCTCTAGTTGCGGTGAGCGGGGGCTACTCGTCATTGTGGTGCACAGGCTTCTCATTGCAGTGGCTTCTCTTGTTACGGAGCACAGGCTCTAGGTGCACGGGCTTCAGTAGTTGTGGTTCGCGGGCTCTAGAGTGCAGGCTCAGTAGTTGTGGCACACGGGGACCAGGGCTCGAACCTGTGTCCCCTGCACTGGCAGGCGGATTCTCAACCACTGCGCCACCAGGGAAGTCCCTGAACTAATTCCTTATTGATGGGCATTTAGGTTATTTCCAGCTGTATATTATAGGAAACACTATGATGAACATCAATGTACAATAAATCTTTGTGTCTGATTATTTCTTAAGACATGTTTGCTACCCAGGTGTTACTGGTCATCTTTCTGAGGCTTTCAGCCCCTAATTCCAGTTGCCCTTCAGAAAGCCAGTGCCACTTTCTACTCCCACCAGCAGTGAGTGAAGTAGCACATTTGCCCTGAGGGCATGTAGTAGGTGTCCAATGGATGCTGCTCTGTCCTTCTGGACCTGGCCAGGTCTGGGTGCACATCATAGGGGAAATGCCTCTTCTCTGGACAGCCTTGCATAGTTCCAAAGCTCTTTTGGGTTCATTTGCTTATTTAATGCTCACGACAGTCTTGTTATCCCTGCTTTATGGGTGAGGAAACTAAAGCTCAAAGAATAATGATAAGGTCCCATTCCAAGAGCTTTATGTATTTTATCTCGTTTAATCCTTACAGCAACCCAGTGAGGTTGGTGCGATCAACATCCCCATTTCAGAGCTGCAGTGCAGGGTGTCAGAGGTGGGGTATAAGCCCTGGCTTGCAAACCTGCTCTCTGAACCGTTCCCTGCCCTGCCTCGAGCTAGTAGGATGACTGACTTGCTTGGGGCTGCGGAGCAAGGACATGGTGGGGCAGGAGTCCAGCCAGATCTTCCTGGTCCTGCAGCCCAAGTTCTAACCTCTGACGGGATGCCACTCGATGCCAGAAACCCTTCGTTAGCATTCTGTATCTTCTTTTCACTCAGAATTGTTCTTGGTCCTTTGTGCCTGACTGGAGGCTCCTTTCTTAGACCCACCCTTGGCAGCTCCTGGAGACCAGACTTTCATAAAAGAGCTCAGATCCCAGAACTGAGAACATCAGAGCAGGGAGGGTCCTTGACTTCCTGGTGCAATCTTCTCTCCCTTTTATATTTGGTAGGGAGAGAGAAACTAAGGGCCAGAGTGAGGCAGTAACTTGTCTGAGGTTCACAGCTAGTAGGGGCCAGAGTCCTTGAGGAGGAAGGGGGCCGGCCCAAGGAGCAGGCCTCGTGCTCCCTAAGGGCCTCTCTCCAGGGAATATTGAAGAACTGTGACTGGTTCAGCCCTCTTCCAGGGCCCTTTGTGGATGGGCCTGTTTACTTGTGAATTATTAACGAGCCCAAGCCTGTAGCCTGCTGGGTGGGGCTCACTCACTTTAAGAAAACCTGCTTTACAGCCACTGGGAGGGCTCTAGGGTCTGAGGTGGATAGTTCTGGGCTTTAGAGACAGTGGGGGTGGGGCTGGGGGGTGGAGGCTTTCTCCAGGGAGAGGTCTGGAGAAAGGCACTGAGAATAGGGAAGGGGACAAGGGATCACCCAAGTAATGCTCAGTAAGCATTACTACCAGCACCCCTGAGAGGTTGGCACTATTATCCCAGGTTTACAGATGGAAGACTGAGATTCAGAGAGAACTGACTTCACAGCTTAAGCTCCTTCTACGATGGCATCACTTTTCACATGCTCACACCCCTATTTCTGTGACACACACACACACATTTCCACACATTTTCTCTACAGGATAGAATTGAGACCTGGTTTAAGATATGGCTAGACCTGAGTCCAAGTCACACTTGGTCCAAGCCTCAGTCTTCTCATCTGTAGGATGGGAGATAAAGCTACTATGGAGCTTTCTGGAGCATTCTGAGGAGGTTTCACTAAACAGATACTTATTGAAGACCTTCTTCTTTTTTTTTTAATTTTTTTAAATTTGGCCACGCTATGCAGCTTTCGGGATCTTAGTTCCCTGACCAGAGATCAAACCCGGGCCCCGACAGTGAAAGCACCAAGTCTTAACCACTGGACCACCAGGGAATTTCCTGAAGGCCTTTTTAAGCTGAGAGATGGTATTAGTGAAAACAGTCTATATTGAGACGTCTCAGGGCCACTGAGAAGTGCAGTGAGCCCGGTGGTTTGTTCTTACAGGCTGGGGAGAAGATGAGAGAGGAAAACAGGCCTCGCATCTCCCAGGCACCAAGCACCAGAAAAAAAGGTCCCCTGGCAGGGGAGGAGGGAATCCAGGACTCAGGATGCTCTCCTGGTCCCCTGGGAATGAGCAGGTGACCTGAGCAGGGTCACTGGGGTTGGGAGGCAGAAATAATGGTGACTCACAGGCTCCCCAGGGTTGGGGCTAGGAAGGAGCTCTTGGGAGCCAGGAACTACCCAGGTGGAACCCTCAGGAGGGGTGGGCCACTCTGATGCTCTGACTCACCAGGCGAGTGGCCCCAGCATCACTGCCACCGTTGTGGCATGGGCAGAGTTCCAGCTCTGAAGGCAAAGCGGAGCCTCAGTTTTCCTCTGTAGAAGGGGGAGAATAATAGCATCTACCTTGGCACTGTCACCACCATCGTCAGGGCACTTATGTAACACCATAAGCGCATGCTAGGCACCATTCTGGGCGTTTTACACATAATGCTGAATCCTCACAATGACCCTTTGAAGCAGGCAGTACTTCCATCTTACTGATGAGGAAACTGAGGCTCAGAGAGGTGGTTAAAAGTGTGCATTAAACGAGATAATCCACGTTACATACTTAACACGTGTGGCACATAATAAGCCTTCGATGAATATCAGTCATTATTATAATCATTACCTCAGAGGAAAATGGTAAAGTGCTAGGCTCAGTGTTAAAGTTTTTGGTGATTAGTTAGGCACTTATACAGAGATGTCAGACCAGGCCCTACCCTCCAGAAGGTCCCAGTCTGATGGCAGAGACAGTCACATACAAACCTCACTCCACCCCCACCATACACAGATGGTGTTCACCCAGGGTGATAGGGGAGGTCAAAGTGGGTTAGAGCAGTGTGTGCCCAGGAAGCCCCTGACCCATCTAGGGAGGAAGGGCTTCCTGGAAGAGGAGGCATCTGAACTGAAACCTGCAGGGTGAGTAGGAGCTTTCGCACAGGCCAGGATTTTAATAAATGTTGGTCAAATACAGTAAAGATTTACTTTGAAGCTAATGTAGCATAAACCTTCAGAACTCCTTACTCACCTGGCCCCTCCCAAGGCTCTGGGAGGACCCTGGCAATTTTATTTTGGTAAATTTGTATTTTTTTTTTAAAAAAGAAGCCTTTCAATTGTACGATTTTGGATCATCCCTTGGTTAAATGAATGAATAATATGTGACAAGGAAGAAGGTGTGTTCCAGGCAGAGGGAACAGTATGTGCAAATGCCTAGAGACCTGAAAGTGCCTGGCATGTGATAAGACCCCCCAGCCCCCCACCGCCAGCCTCCTCACCCAGGCTCCTCTTTACACACAGTGCTGGTCTTCTCACCAGCTTCACAAACTCCAGCTGTCCTCAGTGTACCTTTGCCCACTTCCATGCTTTTTCATCCATGTACCCATCTGGTACATCCTTTCTACAACTTCATTGTGTATAAATAATACAAACTTCAAGGTTCAACTCTGTCCACCTTCTCCAGGAAGCCCCCAGCCTATATAGCACTCTCCCTTATCTGGACTTCTGTAGATGACAGTGGATGTTATCATAGCCCACTCCTTGTAGGTAATTATCTTTGCCATGCTTATGTCAGAATCCCAGAGGTGGGATAACCCTTGCTAGTGAGCACCTGGCTCTGCTCACATATGGACAGCATAAGAACTCACTACCTTTCTAGACAACCTGTTTAGATTTAAACAGTAATCCCCTAAACCTCTCCCCTCTGCCACCAGGCCCAATCTGCCTGGCTCTCCCAGGACCTAGTCCAAGCCTTCTTTCTATCATGGCTGCTTCTACAGACTCCTCCTGTTTCCTTTTCTAACATCCTGGAGCTCAGGGCAGATCCAGGGGTGCTGGAGTCCCTCCTCCTTCTGTCCCCTGCCTTTGTGAAGGGACAGCTCTAATGGCAGCCACGTGCTCTGATGAGTCATGATTAAGAGTGCTCTGATGAGTCATGATTAAGAGCATCTGGGGCCTGGACATGGTAGCTGGTTAACTCTTCATGGGCCAGTGGCTCTTCTGCCAGGAGACCAGGTCGGCTTCAACCCTGGTCCTAGACATATACCTTAGGGCTGGGCACACAGTAGGCATCTGAGGAGTGTTATGGGTGACCCCACATAGGCCCTGGGGATTCAGGGGAGAGGGGACCCAGAAGGCAAGGGTGTGCACTTTGGAGTCAGGAGGGTTGAGTTCCAATCACGACTTGCCGTTTTTTAGGTGAGTGGCCTTGGGCAAGTCACGTGAACTCTGTACCTTAGTTTCCCCATCTGTAAAATGGCAGCTATGGGGACTATTTGAGGAGGCGAGTGTGAACTGCTGGCTAGCAGCGAGTGCTAAACCGCGTTATTTTCTGCCTTCTGGTCTCCTGCAAACACAGTCAAGCTGTGGACAAGTGGGTGGGATTAAAATCCAAGCCTGACTCTGGAGGCCATGTCTTTCTTTGCATGAATGCCCCGACCGATACAGTAGGATGATGAAGGGCTTGGGTCGGGGGCGGTGAGAGTGGCAGGAAGGTGGACCTCAGGCCTAGGAGAACTTCCCGGGACCACACTGGTGGGGCTCCTTAGGAAGGAGCGAGCCCCCGCTCTCGGGGGCATGGGCTGGGCAGACCTTGGGCGCCCAGGGGTCTTACCCGTCAAAGCGGAGGTGGGGCGGGGGCGCCGTCCGCTGGCGGGCAGGCCCCAAGCAGCCCCCGCCCGCTGCTGGGCCCGCGTCTGCGGTCGGCCTCGGGCGGGCGGCGGCCTGGCCCCACTGCGCAGGTGGGCAGACCGAGGCCCGGCCCTGCCCCGCCGCCTTCCCCGCCCCCGGCGCTCCCCTCCCCGGCCGGCGCGTCCGCGGCTCGGCGGCACAGCGCCCGCTCGGGGTTCCGGCGGCAGCACCTGGGCCGCGGCTGGCGTCCGCGGGGGCACGCTGTCCGCCCCCCTCGGCGATGACCACGGCCGGCTCCCCGGGCGCCGTGCCGGCAGGGTAAGTGCGCTGCGGAGCGGCCCCGGAGGGCGCGGGCGGGGCGGGGCGGGGGGCGGCGCCGGGCCTGGCCTCCCGCGAGGCCCGCACTGCGGCTTCCAGCCTCTGCGGGGCGGCACTGCGACCCCCGCCCCTCCCGGCCTCCGGGTGCTGCCGCCGCCACCTTCGGAGAGCGGGGAGGGGGCTGCGCGGGGACGGTGGAGGCCCTGGGCACCCTGGGTCGGTCGGTCACTCCCCGCTGGGTCCCAACTTTGTTAGGAAGCTGTGGCCACAGCCGGGTCAGAGCCTCCTTCCTCCGCTCGTGGCGTTTACATCTCCACACCTGTGGGTGGGCTCTTATTGTCACTTCCGTTACAGGTGAGGAAACTGAGCAGTAGCTCTTAAATGACTTGTCTTAGGTCTCCCAGGAGGTGAGAAGTGGGCCTGGGATTTGAACCCAGCGATGCCAGACAGTTCTTCATGTTCGGGGATATTCGGAGGAGTTAAAAGACTAAGATAGGAACTGGCCCGGCCCACCGGGCACAACCGGAACAGGGGTAGTAAAGGTGGGTGTTGTCACTTTCAACGTGGCACTTCTGCTCATCCTCACCCCACCCCGTTGAGGAACCCTGTAGGACCCCTACACCGCCCCTGTAGCAGTGACAGCTGCCAGCTGCTGGGAGACCTGGAGCAACTCTGCCATTCCTGGACCCCCGTGGATAGGGGCTGGGAGCCCTGCTGCTGGGAGCGGGCACTGCTAGGAGGTTGCTGGGTGGAGATCCTGCGCAGGTGAGCTGGGAGGGCTGCCGTTCTGCCTGGAGCCTCACCACCAGGGACAATATTTGCCTAGGGCCTCAGGGCTAACACATGAACAGGGAGGTGACTCGGCTGGTGCCAGCTGTCAGCTGGAGGCCTCCACAGGGCCTGTGTGTGTCCCAGGCTGAGGGCTTGGAAGTTGGGTGGCCGGTGGACACCCTGGCCTGGGGGAGGGTTGCCTGGTGAGTCAGGCAGTGTTTTGTATGACATCGACCAAGTCCTTTATCCTCCCTAGACTTCTGGTCCTTCCTTTGGAAAATACAGGGAGGCTGGGCTGGCTGCTCCCTTCCTTCTCTGGGCTGGTCTTTGTAAATCTGGAAGCTGGTTAAATCCCTTCTGCCCAGTCCTGAGCACCACCCCATTGGGCCCAGAAAAATGGTTTCCAGGAGAGAAGGCAGGCATGGAGCAGGGCACCTATTAAAGAATCCTGAACTCCCAGACTAGACCCCTCATTCATCCTTCTTCCTTGCACACTCACATCCCTGACTGAGTCCTCTCTACAACCCAGGGCTCCTCTGGCCCCTCCTTGGGCCTCCAGGGCAATGAGCCTGCCCTTCTAGCACTGGCAGGTCATCCTCACACTAAACCATACCTACCCACCTGCGTGCCCTCCAGGTCCATCTGTCCCTGGCCCTGTTCAGTGCCATTCTGGTGGGGTCTGAGCAGAGCAGGAGCAAAGCAGTTCCACCTTCACCATAGACACTCATTCAGTCAGTCAACAAACACTCCCAGGCCTGCTCTGGGCCCAGCCCCATGTGTGAGGCTCAGTGGTGAAAAGACCAACATTTAAATCTTCTCCACTTTAAAAATTATGAAATATTTTCAGCCTTCAGAAGAATATCACAAATAATAAAATGAACTCCATGCCCTTGCCAGCAAGCTTTTTCAGATGTTAACATTGTGCCCTGTTTATTTCATACTCTTTGTAAGACATAAAGCATCCCTGTGGACCAACCCACCCTTCCCTCTACAGAGATAGTCACCATCCTGAATTTTGGTTTTATCATTTCTCTGTCTGTTTTTATTCTTTTGCTGAGTATGTATAAGCCTAAAAAATACGCAGCTCTTTAAATTTTTTCTGTAAATGGAGTCATATAGCACCAATCATTCTGCAGCTTGCCTTTTCTCACTCAGCTTCAGGTTACTGAGATTTAGCTCTCTTGATCCTTGAAGCCCTGGTCCCCACTTGCCTTGAAGTATGATATGCCACCTGATGTAGAGACCATCATTTATTTATTTATCCAGCCTTCTTGATGAACACTGAGGTGGTTTCCAGTGTCTTGTTATTCAAACATTGAATATTCTTGAATGATTGTCCTTTGCACATATGTGAGCGTTCTTCCATGTTGCCAGGTAGGAGTGGAATTGCTGGGATTTTACAGGATATGTGCGCCCAATCTTTTAAAGTTACTTAGTTTCATCATAAAAGTGGTGCCGCTCGGTAAAAGAAATGATGGAAATACATAATCTTAGGGAAAAAAATTTGCTAATGTTTCCCGAATACTTCCTATTGTGCTTTCCACTGTCTCAGTCATTCTTCCCAGCAACCCTGGGAGGTAGGTCATTCCCATTTCATTGATGAGGAAACTGAGGCTCATAGAGGTTAAAGAACCTTCCCACGTTTCTCCAACAAGTGATTGCTGAGCTGCAGCTTGAGTCCAGGGTTGTCTGCTTTCAAAACTCCGCGCTACCTAGGCCACACCACATCACTCCCTGCCACGTGGTACTCGCGTTATGCACAGCTAAGCGGGACTCTGGGAGCAGAGTCACAATCGTATTTGCAATTTAGAAAGGACACTGTGGATGTGACAGATCCCCATGGACAGGTTGCCTTACCCCCTGAGCCAGAAGTTCCCCCTGAATGCTGGAAGGAAGTAAAAGCCAGCTCTGATTCCAGTCAGCTCTCTGAGTGACTGCCTCGCCCTGCCTCCACTGCCCCACCCATCTCACCCTGACTGGGATCCGGGTAAGAGGGCTTCCTGTCTCCAGTGGAGAAGAGGGTCCCCCAGCTCTGCCCATCAGACACTGAGGTAGTGGTTTACAGGCAGACCACCGTGGAGAGGTGGGAGGAAAGGTGAGTGGGGTGGCCCTCTTCTCACTTTGGCTTCAAGCCTCCTCCCCCACTACACTAAAGTTCCTGGTGTTAATCGTCACCAGCCATGCTCCACGCTCCACCCTGCTCAGCATCCTCCCCATACCAGAGTTTCCACCCGGCACAGCAAAGAGGCCACCATCACCACTTGGGAGCCCAGGAATATTTTGGCCTGGGCCCCGGCAGGGTGGCTTGGAGCAGAAAGGCCTTAAAGACGTGGGGACAGCCTGCAGAGAAGTGGGGACCTCAGTCACAGCCAGGGGAGGGTAATGGTTTGGCAGATTGCTTTTGCAGAAAGTATTTGTCTTCTCCCAGGTTCCTGGGAGGAGGACATCAGGTTCCTGTCTTCACTGTCTTCACTTATCTATCAAATGCAGATAAGAACATCTGGCTCTTGGGGCTGGTGGGAGGACTGAGTGAAATAATGCAATCATCAATTTAGATAACTTGAAGTGATATTCTGGTAGTGGTGATAGGTGTTTGTTCATGCTATTATTAGGTCAAATGGGGCCAATGTCCCCAGCCTGCCTGAGCTCCCCAGCCAGCTGGGATGCCCCCATCCCACCCGTACACTTACAGGCCTTCCAGAGCCTCTGTCTTCTCCACCTGCCCCATGATGGCCTGTGCCCCCTCCTCACTATGGTATCATGCCTCCAGCCCTTTGCTCACACTCTTTTCCTCTTCTGGGACTTCCTTCTCCATCTTGTCCTCAATTCAGGGCCATCTTATCCAGAAAGCTTCCTTGACGGCACCCCCCTCACTTCCGGGCCTCCCCAGCTCCCAGTGACCCCCATGATCACGGCCCTGATGGCTCTGGCCGTCACTGTAGCCCTCAAGGGTAGGCCCAAGTCTGGGTCCAGTTTCTTTCCCCAGAGTCCAGCCCCAGGCCTGGCCCAGAGCCAGAGATGGGTGGATGTTTGTGGCAGGGAAGAAATCAGCTCCAGGGCTGCCCCAAAGCAGCTGCCCGTCTGGAGAGGTCACCGCAGACCCACCTCATGACAGTTAAGGGGAAGTGGTGCTGGGGCTGCCAGGGGAGGGACTATGCGTCTCTGTGCTGTCTGTGCATCTTTCTCTCCAGGTAGACCAAGGAGGCAGAACCTCTTGACGGGGTTGGAGGTGGGGGTGGGAGCGGGGTGTGCGCAGAAGTGGGAGGTAGGCTCTCGACTCTGGAATTGTTTAGAGATGGGCAGAAGCCAGGACAATGGACTTGACTTCCTGGGGCTGAGCTGGTGGGCACTGGCTCAGGCAGAAACGGGTTAGAACCCACGCTTAGGCGTGTGACCTTGGCCAAGTCACCTCTCTTCTGTGCCTCAGTCTCCTCATCTGCAGTGGAGGTAATAACCCCACTCCACAAGGCTTTGTGAGGGCTCACGGAGAGCACCCCAGTTAAATGCCTGGGGCAGTAAGTACTCACTGCCTTTTCATTGATTCATGCAACAGAGACAGTGGAATGAACACCACTCACTAGGCTAAGCCCTGGGTGCCAAGGAAGACTGTCCCTGCCTCATGAAGAGGAGGGCAGAGGCTGCTTCCAGTGGGGCCTTTTGGGCCCTGGAAAGGAACTTGATCTTTATCCTAAGAGTAGGACAGGGAAGGATTTCAAATCCAGAAGTGACATGGTCAGATTTCGGTTTTAAAAAGATAATTTTGGCTATTATGAGAGGGACAGAGTAAAGGGAATAATGCTTCCTACATTATCCCTTAAAAAAACTACCTAGAGGCTGGATGAGTTACAACATACATCCTTTAAAATACATTCCTGAGTGCCCACAGAAGTAACAGATCCTCTCAGGCCAAGAGTTAAGAGAGAGCGGAAATCAGGCTGGTAAATTAGATGAGGCCACAGCAGCCTGAGGGATTTACAAATTCCAGAAACCTAGAATCTTGAGTTTTAATGACACTTAAGGAATGGGAAATAAGGACTCGGGGCTACCCAACGACAGTGTGAAGAGTTGGAACTTAGCCTCCCTGCCACCTCACGTGAATCTGCCACCTTCAAAGGGCGTCCTCAGCCAATAGGAGCATTGACTAGAAAAAACACCCACCCACCACGAAGGGAGGCGGCAGTTCTTGTGGGGACAAAGAGGCTCCCTAGACAATTATACATGTTGGTCTGCCCTCACACAAATTTCAGGTTTGAATATACACTACCTCTGTGGTCCTGGGTATGCTAAACTAAAAAAAGTAACATAAATGGTCTTGGGGGGTGGTAGCACCCCAGGGAAGCTGGCTGAAGTAAATGAAAATCCTCTCTGGAGGAATGGATTCTCATTTCAAGATCCCTTTGGGATCAGTCAAATAGGAGCTCATGGTAAAATTACAAAACACACAAAGAAACAAGTCGCTGTGAGCAATAGATACCAGAAGCAAGAAATAGCAGAATTAAGAGTCTAAGATCCTAGAGTGTTAAGATATTGATTATAACTGATTGTGTTTAAAATGTATAAAGAAATCAAAGATAGACTTGCAACAATACGCAGGGAACAAAATACTGCCCAAAATGACCAAGCAGATTTGAAAAAGAACCAAGTGGAATTTCTGAGATGAAAAATAAAATCACTGAAATTAAAAACTCAGTAGAGGATAAGTAGCAGATGAGACCCACTTAAAGAGAATTAGCGAAATGAAAGATCTAGAGAAATTACTTAGAATCTAACAGAGAGAGTGAACGAGATGGCAAAGAAGAGAGAGAAGAGGCATGAAAAACAATAAAATGGGATAACAGAGAGAGAGAAGAGTTAGGAATGGACAGGAGTAGAGGAGGGGTCTTCCATCAGACGTGGGTACAGATGGTAGTGGCCTGGACTGGGGGGCACTGAGTGTAGAAGGAAGTGGATTAAGAGATGTTCAGGAGGTAGAACTGATAGGGCTTATTGATGGAGTAGATGACGGAGGCCAGGGGGAGGATGTGTCAAGGATGACTATTTCTGACTTGAGAAACTTGGTCGAGGGGTACTATTTATTGAGACGGCAAATCTGGAGAACAGATTTGGGAGAACAAACAAGAGTTCAGTTCTGACCAAAGCATGTTTCATTTTGCCTGGGAAGTTCTGCTGATGCATCACAGAGGAGGAGATATTAGAGCTGGGCCTTAAGATAGGTGTAGAAGTTTACCTGGTGGAGAAAGAACTTTATTAACTTTGGGGGAAAAGGATCTCCTTTCAGTACGATCATCGAGACACTTTTTAGAGCTTTCTCTACTTAAAAGCGACCCCTTGAGAAGAGACATTCATAAGACCATCAGACAGGACTTTTGGGATCATCTCTCATCTTTCAGATGGGAAGCTGAGGCTCAGAAAGATCATGGATTTGCCCTCCTAGCCCAAGACTCTCCATCCATCCATCCATTCATTCATTCACTGACTTAACCTATATTTATCAAAAGCCCATTTTGTACCAGATACTAGGTGCCGGTGATACAGCAGTGAACAAAACAAAGATTCCTGCCCTCAGGAAGCTTATATTTTAGTGGAGGGAGACAGACAATAAACACAAAAATAAGTAAAAAAATATATATGTCAGAGGGTGGTAAGAGCTATCAAGAAGTGTAAGGACTGGAAGGAGGTCAGGTGTACTGGAGGTGCCATTGGGAAGGTGGCCCTTGAACATAAAAGGCCCTGACAGCTCTTACAGGGTGGCTGCCCACTATGGCCCATTGTGACAGCGCCTGTGGGGTTCTAGAATGCAGGCCTGAGGAGGCCAGGAGAAGGCCTAGAGAAGGGGCAGGAAGAAAAGAGCTGAAGTGGGATTTAGTGGGTAGGCTGTGCCCCCCAGTGGGGGCAGAAAAGTCCAATGGGTCGGAAGGGCCACAAAGACTCCTTTTACCCTTGTGAGAGGTAAGATAAATTTATTCCTGAGGTTTCCTTGCACCAACCCACCACATCCCATCCTCAGCCCCTCCCCACGATCTCAGATGACACCACCCCCCTCTGCTCCCCCTCCCACCTTTAGGAACACTTAGAGGTAAGTCCACATTGTCCTGTGTCTTAGTACAGAGTGGGCAGCCTGGAGGAGCTCATGACAGGCATCCAAGGACCACCAGGGAGTTCGAGTGGGCCTTGGGCAGCTCTGTTCCAGCCAGGACAGTCGAGCCTCTCAACTGAGGCTCTGTTGAGAGCTCCCAGGTCATGCCTGTGTCTCTCCCATCAGGACTCCTGTGAGCAGCCTCCATGAGTCCCTGGACCAGTGCATGACCGCCCTGGACCTCTTCCTCACCAACCAGTTCTCAGAAGCACTCAGCTACCTCAAGCCCAGGTGAGGCTTAAGCCCAGGTTGGGGATGGAGGGTGTGTGTGTGTGTGTGTGTGTGTGTGTGTGTGTGTGTGTGTGTGTGTGTGTGTGTGTGTGTGTGTGTGTGTGTGTGTGTGTCTGCGCGCGCGCGCGCGCACGTGCACACACACATGTAAGTGTAGGGATGGGGATGCCAGATGGAGAACCAGAGGTTTTATGTGAGAGGAACCCTGTGTAACTCAATGCCTTCAGCCTTCTGGGTCACTGTGACCCCTGAGAATCCCATAAAAATGGCTCAGGGTCCCCATTCCACAGCCAGGAACAGCCAGGCCCTCCCCAAGGTCACTGTGACTTCCTTCCCCTCAGGTCTTGCAGCTTCTTCCACTTTGATTTCTTGTTCCCACTGAATCCAGCTCTAAAACAGTCCCTTTTTGTTATTTTCCTCCAAAGCACTGAAGACTTGAGTTGCTTTTACTCAAGGCTTTAGGGCAATGATGACAGTAGTTTAGCCATTTCTTCTAGTGTTGACTGCCTTATTTCTTTTTTTGGCTGCATTGCGCGCAGGCTTTCTCTAGTTGCGGTGTGCGAGCTTCTCATTGCGGTGGCTTCTCTTGTTGCGGAGCACAGGCTCTAGGCACGTGGGCTTCAGTAGTTGCAGCACGCGGGCTCAGTGGTTGTGGCACTCGGCCCCTAGAGTGTGCAGTCTTCAGTAGTTGCGGCGCGTGGGCTCTAGGGTGCGCAGGCTTCAGTAGTTGTGGCGTGTGGGCTCAGTAGTTGTGGCTTGGGGCTCTAGAGCGCAGGCTCAGTAGTTGTGGCACACGGGCTTAGTTACTCTGTGGTATGTGGGATCTTCCCCGACCAGGGATTGAACCCGGGTCCCCTGCATTGGCAGGCAGATTCTTAACCACTGCGCCACCAGGGAATTCCCTGCCTTATTTCTAAATAATATGCTTAGAGTGCTCTTTCTTTACTTACCACTTTTTTCAATTTTTTAAAAACTGAAATTAAGTTGAGATATAATTCACATACCATAAAATTCACTCTTGTTACTTTTTGCTTTTACACATCACCTGATGGTTGACAAGAATTTAGCTTTCTTATACCCCTGCCTCACCTCCCTTCCCTCCTCCTATCATTATATCACAATATCTGGCTAAATCAGTAATCAGTATTTTCATTATTATAACTATGTAATTATGCTCATTGCAGAGACAAGTCTTACATTATAAGATTACATTTTCTTTCTGGAGTTAATAATTGTCTTGTTTTTTTCATTTGCCTGATTCGCTATACGTTTATCCTGAACTCTTTGTAACTACTCCATCAAGTCATGAGGTTTTCCGTAAATACTCAGACATATCAGGTAAGCCCTCAGTCCCTCTTTTTCCTGGAAACCTCTCCCCTGGAGGACAGGCCTGTTTACTGGCCACCTTCCAGCCGGCTCCTGGAATCCCCTTTGCTTCTCCCCTGTTTGCTTGGCCTGGCTTTTTCTCTCTCATATCTGTATCCTCCCTCATTTTACTAGAGCATGTCCTCTAGAAATTTCCAAAGAGAGAGTTGCAGGAATATGATCTTTCCCCCTCAGAATTTTGAAGACGTTGTTTTCTGCCCTGTTTTCTGGCATGTACTGTAGCCGGGAGAATCCTGATTCTTCTTACATGGCATGGGGTCTTTTTTCCTTCTCCAGAGATGTTTAGGATCTTCTCTTTTATTCCTGCAAATCTGAAATTTCACAATGATGTGCCAGAATGTAGGTCTTTTTACTTGGCATTTTTTTTTCTTTGTTTGTTTTGGCTGTGTTGGGTCTTCGTTGCTGCACGCAGGCTTCCTCTAGTTGCAGCGAGCGGGGGCTACTCTTCATTACGGTGTGCGGGCTTCTCATTGCAGTGGCTTCTCTTGTTGCCGAGCACAGGCTCTAGGCGCGCGGGCTTCAGTAGTTGCAGCACACGGACTCAGTAGTTGTGGCTTGTGGGCCCTAGACCACAGGCTCAGTATTGTGGCACACGGGCTTAGTTACTCCGTGGCATGTGGGATCTTCCCAGACCAGGGCTCGAACCCATGTCCCCAGGTTAGCAGGCGGATTCCCAACCACTGCGTCAACGGGGAAGTCCTCTTCGTATTTTTTTATTCGGAAACTGAGTTCTAGGAAATTCTCTCGTATGATCCTTCCACGTTCTGTTTCCCTTTCCTGGGCTTTGTTTAAGGCAGGTATTGGACTTCCTGGATCAGTCCTCTTCTAAGATATTTATCCGCACACCACCCCCCTCGCATTTCTTTATCTTTTTTCCTTGATTTATGGGAGAGTTCCTCAACCTTATCATTAAATCCACTGACTTTTCTTTCTTGTGTGTAATCATATGATTAATTCCCTAGTACTCTTCAGTGTTCTCTGAATGTTCTTTTTTTCCTAAAACATCTTATTCTTTGTTTATGAGTGCACTGTGTTCTTTATATGTATATTTAAAAATATGAGTGTCCTGAGGATAGGACCTGGCATGTAGCAAGCCCTCTAATAAGTATTTATTGTTGTTATTACTATTAGCACAGAATATTATCTCTTTTAAAAGTATTTTATTCTTTCCCTGCATAATCTTGGCTTTCTCCAGGTTTCCTTTTTCTGTGTAATGGGGGGAGTACTCGCCTCATGGTAGGGCGGGGGGGCGCTACCCTGAAATGCCCGATGGTCCCTGGCTGGCTGTCTGGTCGTATTTAAGAGCACATTCACTCAAAGGCCAACTGGAAGGTCTGGGCCAAGAAGCCTTGTAATTGGTGGGATCAGCTTTTGGATGATCTGGCAGAGAGCGGGCCCCAGATGTTAGCTTTTTCAGAGAAGAATCCTCCATTCCTCAGTCTGGACAGAGAGCCCCTGGCTGCCTGAGTTCCGGGACTGGGATAGGGGTGAGGGGCCAGGGGTCTAATCATGTCTGCTGCCTGCTTGCCCGATCCCCTCTTTGCAGCTCTAGGTTGTCCTCTGCCACAACTGGTTCCCCCAGGTCCCCAGGGAAAGCAAGTGCTGGGGTAGGGGGACGGCTTTCCCCAAGCCTCAAGCCAGGCCTGTTCAGTTTCTCTAGACCTGACTGACCCATTGATCTCCTGTCTGGGGTCAGTGGCCCAGCTTCTGAGCGGGGCAGCTCCAGGGCTTGGTGGTCCTGAGTCGTACGGTAGTCCCTCTGCGAGCGGTCCTCACACCTCATCCCCACCCTCTGGGGGGATCCGGCTTGAGGTACGGCAGGGCCGGGTCAGCTCGGGAGTGGGGCCGCTGCCTGAGGCAGGCCAGGCCCCATCTTGCCCCATCACCGAACATCCAGGCTCCCCTCCCAGTGCTTTAGGGAGGCTCCCCGGCTCCCCTTCCCTCCTGGTCACTACCGTCCCGAAGTGGCTCCTCTCTGCCACTGCCCCCTCAACGCCCTCCTCCCGCCCTCGGCCCCCTCCTCGCTGAGGGGCTGCCTCACCTTCCCTCACCTCAGGAGGGCCCTCTACTAGGGGTCCTGCAACTCAGGCTCCCGAGAGGCAACGCCTGCCCTGAAGGAAGCACCACAGAGAGAACAGGCTTCCTGTGAGGCCACCTGTCATCTCACACGTGAGGCACTGTAACCTCTCTTTCTCTTGACTCCTGCCCCATTCCGGAAAAGGGTCTTTGCTTTCTTTTGAGTTGAAGCGCTTCCTCCCCAAACAGTGGATGTCATGAGCACACTCCCCGTCCCTTCTTGTGACAACCAAATAATGTTTCCAGAAATTGCTAGCTGTCAGGGGAGGGGTGGGCAGATTCAGTAAAAATACCTCCCCATCTCTGTTAAGAACCACTGGTCTAGATAAAATAATTCTTGCTCAAAAATGGTCTCCTCTCCCCATTCACAGCCACTGAAGCTGTGAAGGATGCTGGGGGTCAGTGTCATCCACTGCTCCCCATAGCACGCGTGGTGTCTCGTTTCACTGTCACCCACACTTTGCCCTCGGGGAGTAACTGGGCTCTCCAAGCCTCCCCCCGCCCCAGCTTCTGCTTTCCCTTTTTCACTTCTTTCTTTTTTCTTTCCCCCAAACTAACACCAGAACCTGCATGTTATACTACTTTGTTGTTTGTTTGTTTGTTTTACAGCAGGTTCTTATTAGTTATCTGTTTTATACAGATTGGTGTATATATGTCACCATATATACACCATTTGCTTTCCCTTTTTCACTTCTTTGAGTAGCTTCTGGTTTATTTTACTTCACGCTGTGTGTGTCCCTGAGCACTGTCTCTGGAACATGGTAGCTACACTACTCATTTGATGAAAAAAATGGTCATGGTTGATAAGCAGCAGGACCAGGATGCACATCCAGCCCCATTCAGCTCCACAACCCACACTTTGCCTCCTGGGCCATCCTGGATCTCAGGCAGGTGGAGTTTCCCTGGCACAGGAGGCCTCACACGTGCCGCGTCTTCCAGGAGGGAGGGAAGGAGGTAGAACAGGTGTGTGGGGCCGAGGGAGGGTGGTGTGCCCCTGCACTGTCCCGGATCCCTCTGGGGGAGGAAGCAAAGTCCCCTGCTGAGAGGAAGGGGCCAGGCTGGTGCTGGGCTGGGGAGGTGGCAGGGACTGGGCAGAAGTTCATGAGTGGCACGATGGGCCGAGGCTGGGGGCCCCGCTCAGAGCGTGCCTGTCCGTGTGGCTGGCGGCTTCTTCCTGCCTTGCTCAGTGGCAGCGCCGCGGAGAAACTAGGCGGTCGCGCGGCTCCTAACCAGGGCAGCGGGAGTTGGCAGGCCAGCAGTGAGGGTTTTGACAAGAGAGTGGCTGGTATGAGGAAGCTCAGCTAGGGGGTCAGGGAGAGAGGACAGGCTGGAGGTGGGGGGATGGTGCAGTGGGAGTGACTGGAGAGAGTGCACAGGCGGCAGGCGGGGAATCTGTGGCTGGGAGGGTGGGTGGTATCGTGCAGGACTCCAGAAGCAGAGCTGGCCTCTGGGCTGACGGGAAGGTCAAGGTGTGACCCATGGGATGGGGCAGTTGGGCGCCTGGGGCCCGTTCACTCAGCAGCACCTCAGGAGTGCCCTCTTGTGGCCGGCGGTGGGCCGGGTGCTGGGGCTGCAGTACTGAGCGGAGCGTGGGCCCTTCTCAGGGTTCCTCACGGCACCAAGTGAAACAAGTAATAATGGCTTTAGGACCAGCCACATACCTTCCGGGGTGCACTGCAACGTGAAAATGTGGAATTCTTTGTTCAAAAATTATTAAGGGTTTCAAGACGGTGACAGCAGAGCATTAAACCAAGCATGGAGCCCCGTGTGACTGCACAGATCGCACACCTGTGTTCAGCCAGCCCCGGAAGTCTTCCTGGAGGAAGTGACATTTAAGTTGAGAGAGGTTGAATGAGAAGGAGTCAGCCAGATGGAGAGGGCATTTCCAGGCAGAGGAGCAGCCGGTGCCAAGGCCTGGCAGTGAACAAGGGTCTAGTGTATTTGAGGAAGACAGATAGTCAGCCTGGCTGGGGTGGGGAGAGCTGGGGACGGTCCCAGAAGGGAGAGGGCAGGGTGATGGAAGGTGGACTGGGGATATGAGTCCCCCAGAAGGTGGTTGGGCTGGAGAGGAGGGCGGCGAGGTGGGTCTGAGAGGCGTGGGGGGATTTCATGAGGGTGAAGGAGAGTGGCTTGGAGGCAGGGGGTCTGTCTCTGAGACAGGCTGCAGGGGGGCATCCTCGCCCAGAGAGGTCCTCGGGAAGTAAGGCCTTAGGCTGTGACTGCAGGGGTGTCCCCAGGAAACAGCAGTGGGGTTTGGGTCAGAGTCAGTCGTCCTGATGGTGAGGACAGGATGGCTGATGAGTAGCTGACAAGGGCCTGAGCCCTGGCTACTGGCAGAGGAGGGAAGGGCTGGAGGCTGCTGGGCTTAGCAGACCTCCAGGTGGCCAAGGAGTCCCCAGTCCCAACACCCTGCTCTTCCGATGGCTCTTCCAGTGCCCTCCCCATCTTGACAGCTTGTCTAGGCCTGGCAGGTGAGACCCCATTGGGCATCATGTCCTAGAGGTGGGTCTAGCTCAGAGGTGAGGGGATCGTTGCTTCTAGGGGTCTGGTTGCCATATGTACAACAAGGACTTTGTGGAGTACAGACTAAACTTGGGGTGCCTGAGGTCTGGGGGGTTGTTATACCTCTGTGCCCTGAATCCCAGTCCAGACCAGAGTTGGGGGCTTCCACGTCATGGGCTGGGGAGGGGCTAGGATTCCCAGCTGCAGGTGCCTGTCGGGGCCTTGGGCCTCAGACTAGAAATTCCATTTCGCCTGCCAGCTGCCCAGGAGGGGCTCTCCCTCCTACTGGGCTGGGCAGGTGTGGCTGAGTCTGGGCCTGGGACCTGGGGGCGAGGAGGGTGAGAGTTGGAGAGGCCTGGGGGAAGGGGATTATCTGGGAGGTGGGTCTGTGTGCTGCCCGGGAAACCCTTCCTCAGGGAGAAAGTTTTTATGTAGGGCAGTGACCCTTGACCCTGGCAGGACACAGAGGGACTCAGACTCACATTCATTGAACATCGGTGTTATGGCCCTGGCCTGGGCACCCTACTTAAGCCACCCAAAGTCCTGGGAGAGAAGGGTTATTGTATCCATTTTACAGAGGAAAAGCCTGAGGCTCAGAGAGACTGCAAGACTCACGAGGGTCACACAGCTGGTGACTAGTGAGGCCAGGATTCCAACCTGTGTCTGAGAGACTCTGAAGCCTGAGTTCTGTAACCCCACTGCAGACTGTGGCCTCCTTTCCACAAGCCACTGCCCTCAGATAAGCGGTTCTAGCAGAGACCTGGGAGGTGTCCCAACAGCTGCCAGGACTGGTCTCCTTCATGAACCTTTGACTTACAAGGATAATATCACCTGAGAATCACCCAGAAGTAAAAAAGCAACTTAATTTACAGAGGTGCTTTATGAATGAGGAACAGGTGAAGTCTTATGATAGAATAGACGGTCTATAAACCTTAGTCATCTTCTCTCTCCCCTGAAGTTCCCAGCATAAGCCTGGCACTGAGGAGTTTGGAAAATAATTAATAAGGGGGTGTAGGGAAGGGAGCAAAAAATCGCTGCAGCATCTACTGTGTGCCAGGCAAGGGTAATCCCCAGCCAGACCCACATGGACTCGGGTGGGCCAGCATTATTGTCCCCATTTTGCAGAAGCATAAATCAAGGCCCAGATACATTGTGACTTTCCCACGTACAGAAGAGGACTGGCATTGGTCCCATCCTTCCTTGCCTGTTGCTCTCTGCGTGTGTTAGACTAAATGCCACCCCTCTTCCCCCCAACACCCTTTAGATGCAAGGTCTGGGGCTGTGGCAGAGCCAGGAGACAGGACGGGGAGTCTTCCTGAGACCGGCTCTCTCAGCCCTGTCACGTTGGTGCTGAGTCAGAGATAAATCTCACACAAGCGCTGTCCTTGAGGAGCCCACAGTCTGGGAGAGAGCTGAGCCTCGGCTGATATAAGTTCAGTGTGACCTGTGCCTCAGTTATAGACACATGCTCCCTTTGGGAGGGAGCCCTGGATTCCCAGTGGCCTTTGAGGCATTTGAGGGCCTTCACAGATGAGTCAGGGGATGCGGGGGTAGGGGATGGGCATTTCAGGCTGAGGGAACAGCAAGGACAAAGGCCTGCAGGAGGGAAGATGTGGGCTTTTCTCGAGGAGAGTGTGTGTGGTTCAGTGTGGTATAGTCTTGAATGTGACCAGATGGTGGGTCAGAAGCATAAGTGATACGAGGGCTGGGCTGGAGAGGTGGGCAGGGCCTGTGATGTGTGGTGCCTCGGGCCCCCAGCATTGTCTCATGGGATGTGGAAGTCACGGGAGGGCTCAGGCAGAGAGCAACAGGATCAGATGATGGGGTGGGGAGAGGCAGGAGGTGGCGAGGTCAGTGAGGTCCAGGAAACAAGGATGGGCAAGCCCGAGGTGGGGCTTGAGGAGAGAAGAGACCCCACAGACAGGACCTGTGGTAGATGGGGCAGCAGGTGAGAGGCAGGCCCTGGCGCAGGGGAGTACCACCTCAGGCCAACACACTGCTGAGCTCTTTCGGAGTCCTCACGGCAGCCTTGCTGCTGCCGTCCATATGGAATGGGTGAGAAACCGAGGCTCAGATCTGGAGTCACGTAGAGCCACTCAGCAGGAAGAAGAGATGCTGGGATCCGAGGCCGCCTGAGCAGCAATGGAAGGGTCAGCCCTTGGCGAGTCCCTTCCCCTCCCATGCGGGATGGGGGAGGGAACGGTGGGTGATGACACAGGGTCAGCTACCTTGGAGTTCTAGGAGTTTATGCTCTCGTGTCCCTTCTCTCTGGCAGAACCAAGGAGAGCATGTACCACTCACTGACGTATGCCACCATCCTGGAGATGCAGGCCATGATGACCTTTGACCCCCAGGACATCCTACTTGCTGGCAACATGTTGAAGGAGGCCCAGTTGCTCTGTCAGAGGTCGCGGCCGGGGGTGTGGACAGGGATGAGGGGTTGTGAGGCCTATCCTTCTGTCACCTTGGCCTATCCCAGTGCCTAACATGCCACTATTAGTCCAACTCCTTTTGGCTAAAAAAAGGTGTCCCCAAGTGCTAAAACCCATCCCTGTTAGCACTGCCTCAGGAGCTGTGTTGTCTGAGCCAGTCATGGAGGGCTTCCAGGGGCCAGGCTGGCTTGGGAGGAGACAAATCCTGGCTCTGTCACGTAATAACTCGCTGACCTTGGGCAAGCCCCTTTCTGGTCTGAACTTTCCTCATCTGTGAAATGGGTGTGATGACAGGGTTGTTGTGGGGACTGAATGAAGACTTCGGTTACGGGACCTGGTGCATAGTTTGTGTTCAGTACACGTTAACTGCCTGTATGCGTGAATGAATAGACCCTCAGGGTTCGTGCACAGGTGGAGTCGTCATTCACTGGGACACAGCCCTGCCTGCCCTAGGCCAGGCCCTGTGCTGGGCACTAGCCACCCAGGGAATCATCAGACCCCGGCCCCTCTGACGCCTGAACTGCCTGATCGGGGAGACAGGCACAGACAGTAACATCCCAGCCCGATGCAGGGAGGCTCATGGGGTCGTGGGGGTCCAGCCGGAGGAGCAGGAAAGGCATCCTGGAGGAGGTGATGCCAGAGCTGGGTCCTGTAGGGTGACTAGGAACTGGCCAGGGTAGAGCGGGCGGGGGAGGGGGCTCCATGCAGAGGCAACAGCAGGGGCAAGGGTGTGAGAAGGCCTGGACTGGGGGGAGTTGCCAGGAGTTTAGTGTGTGGAGTCCTACAGGAGGGGCAGGAGATGCTGTTGGAGGCACACGGGCCCCTCGCTCACCCTCCCTGAATGACCTGAGATCCCATTTTCCTCTTCAGGCACCGGAGGAAGTCCTCTGTAACAGATTCCTTCAACAACCTGTTGCACCGCCCCACTATGGACCAATTCACGGAAGGTGTGGCATCTGGGATGTGCTCTCAACTCTGCTGACGCCAGGCAGCCCGGTTCCAGGCCCAGGAAGGGATGGGAAGGGACAGGTGTCCTCCCAGTTGTCACCCAGGGGGCCGGGCCCTGCCCTAGACACTGGGACACAGATGGGTCAGACCTGGGGCCTTTTGAGGACTGGTCTCAGGTGGCGGGGGTGGGGGTGGGGTGGTGAGGGCGGGGGAGCAGGTGAGATTCACTTACCTGACAGTATTACCTGCTGGAAATTGGGTAAGAAAATGCTGTCACAAGGTCCATGCACTTTGCTCCTCAGGCCAGTGTGGGCTTAGGACTGTGTGTGCAGTTAGGTCTACTGGTTTAATTATCTTAGTGATCTCACGTGCTCCTGCGGGGAATGTGGTCCTAGAGGCTGACACACTGAGATGAAACAGCTGGGGGCCGTGGAAGAGAAGGTCTGGGCCGCCAGAGCCATGTGGCATCTTTGTGCCATGACCACATGTGGCAGTCCTGGAGACAGCAGCAGCCAACCATAAGCAATTTGGGGCCCTTTAGTGCAGGGGCAAATGGCCCTCCCCACCTCGAGAGCCCTTTGAAGGTTCCAGTGCAAAACAGTGCTTGTGATGGTGCCACTCTCTCCTTCCTACCTTCCATGGCTCCCTGCTGCCCACAGGACCAAATCTGCAGGCCTCCACCAGTGTTTAAGACCCTTTACAGCCAGACTTCTGCCCCTCATCTTTCCCTGTCCCCTAAATCTCTCCCTGCTCCACCCCATTTTAACCTTCTGTGGCTCAGCTGTCCCCCAGGCACCTGAGTTGTTTGGCTTTCCTGGGCCTCTGCCGAGAAAGCTCTTCCTGCCTCATCCTTCCATCCCATGTTCAACTCAAATAGCCCAACTCAGGTGTCTTCTTCTGGAAGTCTTTCCTGACTCCTCGGGCTGTGTTCGTTCTCCTTCCTTACTCCTGCAGCCTGCGGCTTCCCTGGGTTTATCCATTCATCCCAGCACTGTAGGGGTGTTGGTGCACAGCACCTGCAGTGACGCCCGGAAGACAAGAGAACAAGGCCCAGGGCCCTGTGCTGACATTCTCGGGGGTGGGGTCGGGGGTGTGAGCTAATTCAGGGCAATGGTGCCTGCCACCAGGTAACCTGGTGATGGGGATTCGGGAGGTGGCAGGCAGGTGCTGACTCAGGCTCCCTTTGCCTTTTGGGAAGTGGGGTGAGGAGGATTTGGCCCAAGCCTCCTGCCAAGAGTCCCAGGAGGCCGCAGGGCTTTGGTTTTCTCCCTGCAGTGGAAATCCACGCTGAGGTCTGCTACGCAGAGTGCCTGCTGCAGAGAGCAGCCCTGACCTTCCTGCAGGTAGGAACCCTCTTCTTGTACAAGCAGCCTGGGGGTTTCAGAAGATGGGTCACCACGTCTTAGCCTGAAGGGTCTAGAGCAGCCATGCCCAGCCCCTTGGGGTTGAGGCGAGGACTGAGGCTCCGTCACCCCAACACTCCTGGCCCTGGGCAGGCTCAGTGGCAGAGGTGATGGGCCTTACCCCTCCACACGGAGCACACGCGTTCCCACCCACTACCAGGATGTGCTTCCACCTCGTGACTGCTGCTTCCCTGCTGTTTTCATGTCACAGGGGTGACAGAGCCTGCTTTACGTTTGATTCATTCAGCACACTAGTCTGAATGAATCAAACATGATTTATTCAAAAACTTGACTTGTAGAACCTGCAACATACCAGGCTTTGTATGTACATTACAGGCATGTTGTTTTTACATACCGTATACACATTGCGTGTTTTTTTTTTTTTAAGATGTTAGGGGTAGGAGTTTATTAATTTATTTTTGCTGTGTTGGGTCTTCGTTTCTGTGTGAGGGCTTTCTCTAGTTGTGGCAAGCGGGGGCCACTCTTCATCGCGGTGCGCGGGCCTCTCACTATCGCGGCCTCTCTTGTTGCGGAGCACAGGCTCCAGACGTGCAGGCTCAGTAGTTGTGGCTCACAGGCCTAGTTGCTCCGCGGCATGTGGGATCCTCCCATACCAGGGCTTGAACCCGTGTCCCCTGCATTAGCAGGCAGATTCTCAACCACTGCGCCACCAGGGAAGCCCCTGCATGTTTGTTTTTACCTACATTTCTATGTATTATTTAATCAGCACCTCCCAGGCCTATGATGGGGAGGATTAGTGGGGGAGGAACCGCTTTCTCAGGGTCACATGGTTAGCAAATGGCGGAGCTGGGATTTGAACCAGGTCTGGCCAACTCAGAGCCTATGCTCCTCACCACAGTGGAAATTATGAGAACCATCACGTCATGATTTTACCAAAAAGCCTGGATTATAATTATAAAATATAATCGTCATGTAAATAGGTGTACTGGGGTGGAGAGGCACATATAAATTTTATTGTTGGGGTACTGTTTATTTTTGTTAGTGATTTTTCTGTCTTTTTGGACCTCGGATGATTAGAATTGGATTAATCTGAATTCTTCGTTGGGATCACTGTAATAATTGCACCATGACTGGCCTTTTATTTCCGTTGTTTGTTTACCCTATTATTACACATAATAATCACCCACGAACCCCCCACCCAACTGGAGAACAGAACCCTGCTGGCACATCTCCTTGCCCTCTGCCTCCCTTCCTCCAGGGGAAACCACTACCTAGAGTTTGTATTTATCATCACCCGCCCTATTTTTTTTTTTTTTTTCCGGTACACGGGCCTCTCACTGTTGTGGCCTCTCCCGTTGCGGAGCACAGACTCCGGACGCGCAGGCTCAGCGGCCACGGCTCACGGGCCCAGCCGCTCCGCGGCATGTGGGATCTTCCCGGACCGGGGCACGAACCCGTGTCCCCTGCATCGGCAGGCGGACTCTCAACTACTGCACCACCAGGGAAGCCCCCCCCCGCCCTATTTTTTAAAAATGGTTTTCTCGGCTTCCTATTCATGTCTGAACAGCACATTGTTATGTTTTAGTTGCCTTTGAGCTTCTTAAGGCCTCAAGCTGTGTGGGACTTGCTTTCTTCACCCAACTGTACGTGGCAGTGTAATACTGCCTTCTATGAATATACCAGTTTGTTTATCCATTATCCTGCTGAAGGATATCTGGGTTGTTTCCGGTTCTTGGCTGCTATGAACCGTGATTCTGTGAGCATTCTTGAAGATGTTCATCCATTTCTCTTGGGTGTATACCTGGGAGTGGAACTGTCAGGTGGACTGTAGGTATTGGTGCTTTTTTTTTTTTGGCTGTACTGTGTGGCATGCAGGATCTTAGTTCCCCAACCAGGGTTCGAACCTGTGCCCCCTCTAGTGGAAGCACGGAGTCATAATCACTGGACCGCCAGGGAAGTCCCCAGGTACTGGCGCTTTAAATTACAAATGTGATAAATACCTGCTTGTTGTAAAAAAACACAAGCAATCAAAAAATGAACGTCTCCCTTCCTTCCCCACAGTTCCGCCCCTGTTAACCGGTGGGAGCATCTCCTCCAGGCCTCTCTCCACGCACATAGTATATGTACATATGAGCCTGCTACAGGAGGTTGTGGTTGAGCCCTGGGCATTGTGGAGGTCTTGTTTGGCAAGCAAGACCCTTATCTCAAGTACCAGGGGTAGAGTGGGGAGGCCTCTGACCCCACCCATGTGGGGCCTCTCATAAAGCTGGGCCCAGGGAGGACCAGGCAGTATCCAGAGCCTTGTATGATCCCTCTCAAGCCTGTGGCTACCCACCCAGGCCCGGCTCTTAGCATCTCTCCCCCCTGCAGGACGAGAACATGGTGAGCTTCATCAAGGGTGGCATCAAAGTTCGAAACAGCTACCAGACCTACAAGTGAGTGGGGCTGGCCTGGGGGGCCTGAGGCCACAGCATCTACTGCCCTGTGTCCCTCAGGCTGCTTTGTGGGAGGTAGAGGGCACTGGCTGGAGGCAGGAAACCTAGAATGCTATGTGACCTCAGATAGATTTCTGTACCCTCAGGACTTCAGTTTTCTGGAATATTATTCCCCTGGGTGTATCCGTTCATTTGGTCCCCCTGAGAGCAGACTCTGTGCCTGACCCTGAGCTAGGGGAAAACAAGGCACATGTTCTGTACAAACAGCTCGGTCTGGTGGGGGTGGGAGAAAGACACAGGAACAGTCATTTTGAGAATAGCAGCAGGACTCCTACACATCCGTAAAGGCCCCGTCCAAATGCCGCTTTCCCCATGAAGCCTTCCTTGAACCCTCCAGTACACAGGGATGATGCTTACATAATACACACCACCTCTCCAAACTGGGAGCTCCTCGAGAGCCAGATTATTTCCATGCCATCTCAGCACTGGGCCACACGTAGGCCGTGTTTATGGAGCAAAGACTGAAGACTCAGTCCAGAGCACTTCTGCCCAATGTGGTCCCGCAATCCTTACCTACAATTCCAAAATCAGAAAAGCTCTGAAAATAATTAACCCTCCCCACTGCCCCAATTTTGGCATTGAAACTCCTTTTCCATTAAAAGTTGACTTGAATTGACTTGAGACTATCATCTTTATTTTCCCCACTTAATGTGACTATTTCCCTGCAGAGAGATGGTGAGTTTGATTTCCAGGTACTACTGGGGTATAGCACACCATGCAGTATATGGACACCACACTGCTTTGTGGGTCCTGCTGGAATTGTTCAGGGAAACCAGACTGTGTTCTGGCCCTTGTAGTCTCCCTACCAGCTGCCAGAGTGATGTTTTCAAAGCACAAACCTTGTCAGGTCAGTCAGTCCCTGCCAACTCCTGAGACCCCTTCTTGCTCTTAGAATAAATTCCTGGGTCCTGCCGAATCATTCCTGGGAGGTCCCCCTGTCCTCCTAGCCGTAGCTCCCGTCCCACTGTGCCTCAGACATTTGGGCCTTCCCTCAGGTTTTCAAACATGCCAGATTTCTACCTGAGGGCCCTGGGACACACTGTCCTCTCTGCCAGGAACACTTTGTGCCAGGCTAACTCTTCATCACTCAGTTTTCAGCTCAAATGTCAGCTCCTTGAGGAAACCTTCCCAGAACCCCAAACTAGGCCAGGCTCCAGGGTTCCTCTTCATCCTCACAGTGACTCGATAGGGGTCTGTCTCTAAGAGCGGGAGAGTTGTGAGGACAGCAGCTTGATGGCTTTGCTCCCTGCTGTCCTCCGGTGCTTGGCACAGAGAAACCTTAGTCCGTGTTTGCTGAGCAAATGCCCTCAAGATGCTCGTGGCCTGGAAGGGAGGCAGGTACATCTTTAAAGCCCCTGTCCTGCCCCAGACAGACTGGGATATGGACTCTGAGCTATTGGTGACCAGAAGAAAGAGGGTTGGATTCCAACCAAGAGACTCCAGGAAGACTTCCTCAAGGAGGCGGTGTTGGAGTTAACCCAGTGGTTCCCAACTGGGGGCGGTTTTTCCTCCCACGAGATGTTTGGCTGTGTCTGGAGACATTTTGATTGTCATACTGGGGGAGGTTGCTGCTGGCATCTAGTGGGTAGAGGCCAGGGCTGCTGCTGAGCACCCCAGGATGCACAGGACGGCCTCCCGCCCCCACCTGAACAAAGAAATTATCCGGTTATCCAGCCTAAAATACTAGTAGTGCCGAGGTTGAGAAACTGTTCTAGACAGAATGCAGAGCACGAGCAAATGCCTAGATGTTGGACAAGGCGGGTGTGCTAGGGCTGATATAGCTGAAATTCAAGAGCAAGTGGTGTGTCATTACGATGGGAGATGGGGCTAGAAATTCCTCGAATATCAGCTCTCCGGATTGCCAGACGGTTACCACCGCCAGGGAGTTCTGAGATCAGCTAGGAGTATAGGGGCAACTTGGGCCCAGCTGGAAGAGGACCCAGCCCCCCACATGTGGCTGAAACAGACTTTGCATCCCTCCGCAGGGAGCTAGACAGCCTCGTGCAGTCCTCACAGTACTGCAAGGGAGAGAACCACAGGCACTTTGAAGGAGGAGTGAAGCTCGGTGTGGGAGCCTTCAACCTGGTGAGTGGGCATGCCCTTCCCACATCCACAGTGTCTGGGTTCAAGATTAATCTCCCCTGCACATCCCTGCCCTACCCATGGTCTCTGCCGAGCTACTATCCCACGCCCCAGTGATGAAGCAGACACGTGGCCAGCCTGCGGGCTCACAGCTGGGGTGGAGATGGGGGCTGGCCGTGGCGTTTCTTCCCAAGGCAAGTTGAAAGCTTGAAATCCACTACAGTGGCAGCGTTTACAGCACCAGAAACTGACAAACACAATACATCAGGGCCTTTTCCTCCCCGGAGGGCTGCTGGTTAAACATTGACCAGTGGCAGGGAGGGAGACAGGCCTGGAAACAGCTGACGACCCACAGGGAACAGAGAGCCAGGACGCCTTCCTGGGGGAGCCCGGGAAGGTTTCACAGAGGGGATAATATTTGAGCTGGATCTGGAAGGATCCATAAGCGGAGGACGTTTTCCAGGCAGGAAGGGCATTCTAGGCAGAGGGAACAGTGAGCTGAGGCAGGGAGGCTCAGAAGAAAGAATTATGCCTGCTCCTGGAAGGAGGAGCTGCTCTCTGACGATTCAGACTTCTGGCCCTGGGTGGCCAGGGACTTACCCAAAAGTGTGAGTGTGGCAGGGGGTGGCTCTCTCCCCTCTAGGCAAAGCCTGTTCTGATGGGGGTCCCTACCCCTCTCTGGGTTCCAGATTTCCCCTGTGTAAAATGGGAGCAGTGATCCCGGCCCAAGTGCTGGGAGATACCAGCTGCCAAGTGCATCAGGTACTTCAGCAGGTTGTAGCTGGACTGGCTGCGGTTCGAGAACCGGCTCCACCTCTGATGAGCTGTGGTGCCTCGGACATATCCTGTCACTTATCTGTGCCTTGTTTCTCCGTCTGTTGAAAGGGGTTAGTGATCCCTTCTTTGCAGGACTGTACTGAGGATCAAATGCAATGACAGAGCCCCTGTTACAAAGTAGGGATTCAGTGTAATATCAATAGCTAACTGCTAGGTGCAGGCCCTATTATGTGCTTCACATATATTATTTTGATCCATCTGGTAGGGGCTATTATTATTCCCATTTTACAGATGAGGAAACTGAGGCAGAGAGAGGAAATGTAGCTGCCCGAGCTGGGAGTGGTGAGACTAGGATTTAGACGCAGTCGGCTCCTAATTGTCACTCTGTAGTGCCTCTATCTGGGGAAGCTGGCTTTCAGAAACCTAGGGCCTCCTCATGGGCATTCCAGAGACAGGGCCTGCACCTCTGGGATTACCCCCAGGACTCTGGAGACTTGGAGATTGGGAGGGTCAGCCCCCACCCCTTCACGTGTCCACCTGCCTCTTCCTGCAGACGCTGTCCATGCTTCCTACCAGGATCCTGCGGCTGCTAGAGTTCGTGGGGTTTTCAGGAAACAAGGTAACCACCTTCCTTCTGGGGATCTCAACCTGCTCAGCCCCAGGGCTGGAGCTCAGCTGAACAGGGTGAGGCTGAGGGGCTGCGGGGCCTGAGTGCCAGTCCTGGCTCAGCCCCCCTCAGTGTGTGGCCCTGGACAAGGCTCAGACCTCTCTGGACCTCAGTCTCCTCTCCTGCAAATGAGGCCATTGATCCCTGCCAGGCCCTTCCCAGGGTAGAGAGGCTCTCGGGTAAGGATGGGTGTGAACAGCAGCTCCTGGGGTCCTTCAGGGGCCTGGGACCATATTCTCTGAGCCTGGCAGGTGGCAGGAACCTGGTCCTTCTCCCCTCAGAAGACCTTGAGCAAGTCCCTTCCCTTGGGACCATTTTCTGGTCTGGGAGATGCCCAAGGGAAGCCCTACTGTGCATTGGGCCTTGAGGTGGAAACCAGAGGACTCAAGCACCCAGAGGCTTTACTGAGGGCAGGAATCTGAGTGCCAGGTAGCAGATCAGGGAGGGCTCCCTGGTGGAGGAGGCCTGATGTGGTACAAGAAGCATTAACCTGGAAGTCAGGGGCCCTGGGTCAGTCCAGCCTCATCCCCTTCTCCCTGTGAGTCTGAGCAAGGCCCGCCCTCCTCTGGGCCTCTTTGTTTTGTAAAACAAGGGGCTTTTTTTTTTTTTTTTTTTTACATCAGGTCAATGTTTCTCCAACTTGGACTTTCTCCAGCCCTTCCTGATTTTTGCCATGTCCACACACCTCTGTATTATTACTTATGTATCATTTTTCTCAAATGTGATTCATATTTTTTACTTAAATTTATTTAAAGGAAACATTACTACACAGAAAACCCGAATTATGTGGCACGATCAGAACATAATCATAACAATTAATACAAGAACTGAGCAATCTCACGAAAGCCCTGTCTGTGCCCTGAGCCTGTGGTTAGGATTATCTGCCTCCTTGTCATTCCTACTCCCCCACCAGACGTGGGGCTACTCAGGGCTTTCGTGCCCACTATGGGGACTGAGCAAGTGAATAAAGGGGGGAATGGGGAAGGGGCTACTGAGGAGACAGGGGACACCCACGCCTTTGCCCTGGCTGTGGCAGCGGTGTCCCCTGCCCTCAGGAAGATGGCTGAGGCACTGAGAGGGGCAGCCCCTTGTTCGAGGTTGCACAGCCTGGGAGCAGCTGACCCGGCCTCCAGGGCTCCAGACTCGGAGTCCAGCACTCTCTGGTCTCTTCTGTGGCAGCGTTGCCCTCACACCTGTCCAGTGACCTCCCAGGCCCCTCCCCCCCTCCCTGGGTCCCACGGAGGACCCTGGGGAGCTCAGGCCTTGCTGGCCTCAGCCAGTCCCCGTCTTTCCTCCAGGACTACGGGCTGCGGCAGCTGGAGGAGGGGGCATCGGGGCACAGCTTCCGCGCCGTGCTCTGTGTCATGCTGCTGCTGTGCTACCACACCTTCCTCACCTTTGTGCTCGGTAGGAGTGAGCTTGGGGCGAGTGCTGGGGCCTCTGGGCTTTGGTGGGCTCTAAGGGCAGGGGGTGAGAGGGCAAGGGGCTGCAGACCCTGCTCGGGCCCCCAGGACTGGGGATGGGGCACTGAAACCAGAAACAGCAGAGCCGAGTCAACTGTCCTGGGGCCTGGCCTGCTGACCACTCACTTCCTCACAGTGTGACTGGGTTCCAGCCCCAGTTTTCTCATCTGTGAAATGGGGGTGGGTCATGCCCACCTCAGAGAGGGTGTGAGGATGCTGTAGGCTGTACTGTCTAATTCAATCCTCACATCACCCTGGAGATAGAAGAGTTATCATCCCCATTTCACAGAGGGGAAACGGAGACCCTGAGAAGCCCCTGGTAGGTTGCTGGGAGGCGGATCACCAGGGAGGATGGTGACGTGTCCTATTGTCCCCCCACCTCCTTCAGGCACTGGGAACGTCAACATCGTGGAGGCAGAGAAGCTCTTGAGACCCTACCTGAAGCGATACCCTAAGGTGAGCCCTACCTCCTGGCAGATACTCCCAGCCCACGTGTGCCTTGTGGACCCACACGGACCCACATGCGTGTTGTTGCAGGGCGCCATCTTCCTGTTCTTTGCGGGGCGGATTGAAGCCATTAAAGGCAATGTTGACGCGGTGAGTAATGGGGGTCGGAGCTGGTGCTGGAGGGCCCTCGGGTCTCCCAGGCCAGTAGGAAGACAGATACACACAGACGAACTCAGGGACAGGGCAGACTGGGAGGAGGGCCCCGAGAGAGGACTTACGGGAGAGCGGGGGCAGGAGAGGCACTTCCAACTGAGGCAGTCTGGGAAGACAAGGGAGGAGTTGGCATTTGTGGTGAGTAGAATTTGAACGGGAGATGGAAGGCTACTGCATCCTTGAGTAAGGCAGAAAGGTGGGAAGACCCGCTGTCCAGGGCAGGGCGACAGGCTGGAACCTGGTGCCAGGGGCTGAAGCGGGCACCTTGAGGGTCTGGCTAAGGAGTCTGGGCTCTGTAGGTGGGAGGGAGCCGTCGAAGGGGTGAGAGAGGGGCGGGTCACGGTCCGGGCAGAATCCCCAGCATTAAACCAAGGCCCAGGACGGACTCCGTGACCTGGAGTTCTGGCGTCTCCCGCTGGTCCTGGCTGTGGTTCCTCAGGCAACAGGACAGATGCCCCAGGTCCAGGTCACTTCGTGGGGGCTTCTGGAACCTTTGGAATTTGCTCTGAGGCATAGACGTTATATCACTGTAAGATTAGTACTTTCCACTGCCTGTTATCCCTCTATTATAGCTCTGTCCCACCCTTTCATTTTGTGCTGCAAGACCAGAGTCCCCAGGAGGGGCAGTAACTGGGCCCAAGGTCGTGTAAGACTTAGGCGGTAGAACCAGGACTGGAGGCCACAACTCCTGTCTCCCTGATGCTGCCCCTCGCCCCCTCCCTGAGCCTGGCACAGGGCTGGGCCGCTGTGCACGGCAGGAGGCTGGGGCTACTGTGGAGCTGGACGGGGACAGAGGGTGCAGAGAGCGGGGCGGGGGCGGGCCAGGGGACACCCACCGAGGCTGACCGGAAGGTTCCCACAGGCCATCCGGCGGTTCGAGGAGTGCTGCGAGGCCCAGCAGCACTGGAAGCAGTTCCACCACATGTGCTACTGGGAGCTGATGTGGTGCTTCACCTACAAGGGCCAGTGGAAGATGGCCTACTTCTACGCAGACCTGCTCAGCAAGGAGAACTCCTGGTCCAAGGTGGGCTGACACCATGTGCTGGGGGCACGGGGGGACCAGGCCAACCCACACTGGCCATGAGCCCCCAGAGCAAGGGCCAAACCCCTAACTGAACGCAGATGTCTCAGCTGGAATTTAACCAAAACCACAAATTCTACCAGGCCCCAGGGTTGGAAAAAACTAAAGACCATGAGGAACAGATGACCTTTAAAACTAGAGTGTGTCGAGATTTTTAGTCACAAGGGACAAAAGTGTGTTGTGACTCACATGGTCTATATGAGTGTCGCCCAACAGAAATTTCCATTACCGTGGAAATGCTCTATTTCTTTTTTTGTAATTAATTTATTGATTTATTTTTGGCTGCGTTGGTTCTTCGTTGCTGTGCGTGGTCTTTCTCTAGCTGCGGCGAGCGGGGGCTACTCTTCGTTGTGGTGTGCGGGCTTCTCTTGTTGCGGAGCACGGGCTCTAGGTGCGCGGGCTTCAGTAGTTGTGGCATGTGGGCTCAGTAGTTGTGGCACACAGGCTCAGTAGTTGTGGTGCACAGGCTTAGTTGCTCCATGGCATGTGGGATCTTCCCGGACCAGGGCTCGAACCCGTGTCCCCTGCATTGGCAGGCGGATTCTTAACCACTGCGCCGCCAGGGAAGTCCCGGAAATGCTCTATTTCTGTACTGTCCAATGTGGTAGCCCCTAGGCATACGTGCACACCGAGCACTCGAAATGTGCCTACTGCAATTGGGAAACTGGATGTCTTCAATTTTATTCCATTTTAACTAACTTAAATGTAAAAAGTCACATGGAGCTAGTGGACATAGTACCTGACTATGCGGGTGTAAACATAAGAGGCTCATTGGTTCATATAACCGAAAATTCTAGGCACATCTGACTTCAGGTAGGGCTGAATTCAGCAATTCATATTATGTCGTCTGGGCTTGTTTTTTCCACCTGGGACTGTGCTCTCCTCTATGACATCTTTGTCGTACAGGCAGGTTCCCTCCATTTGCCAGCAGGGTGGCTATGGGCTGCCTGCCCCTAACTCACATCTTCCCTTTGGTTTCAACCAGAGTCCCTGGATAGAACCTCATTGGTCTGGCATAGATCACAAGTCAATGCCTGGAAACAGGGGTGGGAGGACCCCTCATGGATTGGGAGTAGAAGATGGGTGGTTCCCCAGAAGAAAAATGAGGTGATGCCCCAGAATAAGTGTGGATGGGGGTGGGCATTAAAGAGATGCCATGTAGGCAAAACGAAACAAAACAGATGCTCAGCGCAGCATCTTATAGCTTATAACATCATGGTAAGTGATGAAATAAGTATCAGGCGTTATCATCATAGTAACCATAGCACAGACTTCCGAACCAAGGGTCTTAGAGTCATCTAGATCATCACAGAGCATCTGGTAGTGTCAGAGCCATAGCACTTATGTCTCAATGACCTTAAATCCCTATTTCTCATCTCTCCCCCACCTCTGCATGAAAGTCCCTTTTCAGTCCCCCTACCTGGGGCCCAAGCTGAAAGGGAGCTCTCTGGGTGTGGGCAGGTGGGGCCCGCAGGAGGAGTGGGCTTTCACGGAGCTCTGTGTGCCCAGGCGTTATCTCCGTCAGGCCCAGGAGGGGCACTGAGGCTTAGAGAGGGTGTGTGACATTGCTGGGCCACACAGCTGCTGTGAGGAGCAGAGGGAGGATGAGGCCTCCAGGTGTCAGGGAGTCTGGCTTCCTGACTTGGCTCAGTCTCCAGCTCTGTGACTTTGGGGAGGTCAGCCCCTCTTTCTCTGCAACACTTTCCTCAGAAGGGTTTCCTGTGAAAGTAGGGGTTGTGGCACCCCGAGTTCTGGGGCTTCATTCATCCCTAATCTCCAGCACTTGGCCACCGGAGTCCACCAACTTCCAGCTCTAGGAAGTTGGCCTGTGGCCACTGCCATACGTGCCGATCCCTCTGCTCAGCATTCTTCCCTGCCTGTACTATGCCGAGTCGTCCCTTTGGGCCCGTCACGTTTCCCGCAGTACTCGCAGCTTGGGTGACCAGAAACCAGATGGTGACAACTGTGTGCTCAGTGCTGTAACGGGGGAATCCGAGGGGAGCTCAGAGGCATCCCTGGGCAGCCCAGCCAAGGGGACAAGGAAGGCTTCTGGAAAAGGAGATGTCTGAACTGAACCTTGAAGGAGGAGGAATTAGGGTGGCAGAGGGGAGAAAGTGGAAGTTCTCTCCCCAAACCGAGAGAACTGCAGGGGCATAGGGTTTGTGGGTGGGAGTGCAGAGGGACTGTGGAGGGACCGTCCCCCTCTAAGCCACTCGTTGTAAGCTTCTTGAGGACAAGGACTGTCTGACATCACAGAGCCTGGTAGAATAATCCAGCAAAATAAATATGTGGACTCAGTAGGCAAACAGATAACTCTGGGAGACAGGAGTCCCATCAGGGAAGGTGACTGCAGTTTTCCGTCAGTGTGGCCCCATAACATCCCCTGGTAACTTGGATGTCCATGGGTCTCACAACTCTAGGTCACTGCGTCCATCCTAATTCCTGTGGACTCAGTGAGGGTGCGCTGTCCCGGGGGAGTAGGAGAAGGCTCTTAGAGGAAGCCAGCAGACGAGCCTGGCAGAGAAAGGACAATGGCATCCCAGGCAGAGGGACAGCACAGGCAAAGGCCTGAGGTGAGTTCCAGGAGTGATGGGGAAGAGTGGCCAGAAGAGGAGGAGCCAGAAAAGCCGGTCACAAGGGCCCTGAGTGGCTGTTTGGGCTTCAGTCTGACAGTGGGGGAGCCCATGCTTGTGGCTTAGATTTGTGCTTTTAAGAAATCCCTCCTGCAGTCGCTGGGCACGCTCACACGCCAGGTCCTGTTCTAGGGCAGGACATACACAAATGAACCAAGCAAAGGTCCCCTCAAGGCTCATGTTCTAGTGGGAAGAGAGAGAGACAAGAAACACACAAATAGATGATGTACAGTGTAAGATAACGTCAGGTTCCAGCAAGTGCGATGAAGAAAAATCGGGTCAGGTACGGGTGCAGGGCGTGATGAACAGTGTGGTCAGGGGAGGTTTTTATGAGAAGACACCATAATGAAGTGAAGGAGCAAGCCATGTGGACATCTCCGTGAAGAACAGTCCAGGCAGAGGGCGTTGGTAGATATTAGGGCAAGAGGGGGAGGAAGCTGAAGCCGTGAGTTGATGTGTTCTGGAAGCAGCCCGGAGGCCAGTGTGGCTAGAGTGATAACGAGTGAGGGGGCAACAGTGGAGGGGAACTGGAGAGGAAACGGGGCGGACCACACAGGGTCTCGCAGGCCATGACAGGGCATTTGGATGTTCTCCTAAGTGCGATGGGATACCGTGAGACGATGTCTAGGAGGGACTGATGTGATCTGCTTCTAAAAGGTCAGAGTGGCAGGTGGTGTGGAAAATGGCTTGCAGGGCCAGGAGGGGAGCAGGAGATCAGTTAGGAAACCATGTGAACTAGGACAGCAGAAAGACATCCCTGGTGGCCCGGAGCAGGGAGATGCTGTGGAGGCTGGTTCAATAATTGAGGTGAGGGCTAGGGCAAGGCCAGTGGGATTTCGGAGCTATATGGGAGGTAAAATCATGAGGGCTTGGTGGCTCACTACCAGGGCCGGGGAGAGGGAGAAGGCACAGATGACACTGGGAGGTTACAGATGGGATGGGGAACAGATTTCACAGAGGGGAGCTTCTTCTCAGCACACCCCACAAAGACCAGCTTTTCCTCATGTTGTGAAGGGCAGACTGCGGTGCTGAGGGCAGACTGGAACTGGGAGTAGCCCTGGGCTTCAGCAGGGTGGGGCTCCCAGGTGGAGGTTGCTTCCCACCTTCTCTCTCCTAAGACTAGACTCCAGGATGTCCTGCTCCGTTTCCTCCTCCATCCGCTACACTTGTTGGCTGGGTAGCTGCCCCAGGTGGCAGGAGCTGTGGTTCAAGACTTGGCCACTGGAGGGCAGCACAGAGCCAGACTCCCCTGGCACTGGACTTCAGGCAAAGGGGAGCGGCTTTCAGGGATGGATCTTTGGCCGGGGGTGGGGGGGTGGTTGTGGCAGCTGTCAGTGGCAGCTGTGGATCCAGTGGGCAGACCCTTGAAGCCACACAAACCTGGGGTCACTCCCAGCTCTGCTCCTAGCAGCTCTGCTGTCCCAGGAAGTAGAGGTGGGGTACAGATTCCTTTCTGGCATTGTCTTTGGGATCAAGTGAGGTGATGTATGTAGAGTGCCTGGCACACAGCAAGGCAGTATCACCAAGGGGCCCTGAGCTGAGCCCTGACCCAGGGCCCTGTTTATTCTTCTGGCCTCACACCTCTTCTTGTATACATCCCATGCTTTATGCTAGTGATTTGTATCCTACGTACACACATCTCTGCCCTCCCCGGCTTTGATCAGGCTGTTCCCCTTGCCTGGAAGGTCCTTCTTCTGTCTCTGTGAGTCTTCCCATCGGCGTTCAAGGGCCCAGTCTGAAGTGGCTGCTTCCCTGCAGCCCGTGCTGCCCCGTCTTTGTGTCTCCATCCTATCCTCAGCACCACCCCGTGCATCCTCTAGTTGCTTGAGTCTGCCCTGCTACTTCAGAGTGGAGAGGGCAGCTGCTTAGACATGGCCCATCGTGGAGTTAACTCCTAGCTCAAATCCTCAAGCTGCTTCGGCTTCCTCGCCCAGTTTCTCCCCTGGGGCTTGGGGATAATATAATGTCAGCTACTATGCTGGGCCATAGTGAGGTTCCAGTAAGGTACTGGTGCCAGTTCAGGACTGCGATTGGAGGGCAGGCTGCTCACACCTGACTGTTGCTCTGCCTCACACAGGCCACCTACATCTACATGAAGGCCGCCTACCTCAGCATGTTTGGGAAGGAGGACTACAAGCCGTTCGGGGATGACGAAGTGGAGCTGTTCAGGTGGGTCCGACCGTTGCAACCCGTCGTAGGCCCTACCCACAGCCAGCCTGAGCTGAGGGAGGTGGTGGAGTTGTCGTCTCCCTGACACTCCCCCAAAGTCACCCCACGTGCCTGTCCTTCCCTCCCATAGCCGGGGGCCTCCTGCTGCCACTTGTGAGAGCCCTTTGAATCCATTCAGAGGTTTTCTTTCACAGAAGTGGTTTTGTCAACATTCTTTCCACTGAACCTCTTTCACCTGCAGAGTAGGACAGATGTGGACACTGAGGTCCAGAGAGGTTCCTTCTGCTGAGTTAACCTGATCTACTCAGAAAAGCAGAGTTGGAATTACATAAACAGGATAAAATCTAGCCTCTGCCATTTGTTAGCTGTGTCACCTTGGACAATTTCAGGATCTGTAAAATGGGAATAACAACCTCTGCCTCTGCAGTGTCGTTCTGCGAATCAAAGAGGACAGATTTAAAGAGCCTGGGGTAGGGCCTGGAGCCAATAAATGGCGGCTGTTTTTATTCTTATCTGCACTACTGTGTTTGCCTTCTGCAAAGGGCCTAGAGCAGGGCTCAGCCATGGCAGGCTGAGGATGGAGCCTAGGGCTTTCCTCCAGTCATGGTGAGGGTTGGCCCCAACATGCAACATGCTAGGTAACCCTAGCTTCCTGGGCTGTCACAGTCACAGAGCGTTTATCATTTACTGAGTAACTTTGTGTCTCCATCTTAATGTAACTCTTCTAGAAGATCTGTGAGGGTAAGAATCTGTGGGGGAGGAAGAGTAATTTTTTCTCCATCCTTCTAGGTTCTTGGCTGAGACCCTCATAATAAGATTAACAGGAGAAAAGCAAACAGAAGTTTACTAACTCCTGTATACGTGGGAGAGACTCAGGAAGACTGAGCTAACTAACCCTCTGAAATGGCCCGAGCCATTACCTTAAGTGCATCTCCAGCTAAAGGACAAAAGATCTGGGGGCATAGGGAGCCAGTTGCGGGAGGTTTTCAGGTAAAAGAGGGTATGTGGTTGTTACGCAGATTTAAGTCTCTGCCTTCTCCACTGATAAGTTTCTAGAGATTTAGTTATCCTCCTCTTCCTGGTACAGAGAGAGATAACCTTACAAATGGAGATTTCCCTTATAAATGTAAATGTCTCGTACAAAAAGGTAACTTCTACTAGGTTTTCAGAGCTTTTTGTGTGTCTGCTGTTTCTTAAAAAGAATCAGCCTAAAATAATCTTTATGCCTAAGGAGCATATTTGGGAGTAACAACTTCTCCCTTTCATATCATTGTCTCCATTTTAGGGATGAGAAAGTAGGCCCAGAGAGGTTCCACAGTGAATAAGCAGGGGAGGTGTTTGGTGGGGGACCTCACAACTAGGTCCAGCTGTTTGCTGGGCCTGGACAGCTCAGGTTCTGAAGGTCACAGCCATACCCCCACGATTATGGCAGGGATCGAGGGTAAGGCGGAGCTGGGTGGGTGAGGCCCCAGATGTGGAGGCTTGCCCAGCTGCATACCACATTTTACCGTACCCTTGGGAACAGCTGAGGAGGCCACAACTCACGTGGCCAAAGTTAATGAAAGGTTTGTGCTGTGTGGTCTTGGGCAGGTCCTTCCCTTTATGAGTTTTAATCTCCTCTGTGAAAGTAGGGTCAGACTTCCACTGGGCCCTTAGGAAATGGGGGCTGGGAGTAGAGAGGGACAACTAAAAGGCAGAGCAGGCCTGGGGGGTTTGTGTACATTCTCACCTCCGCCCGCTGCTGCGGAGGAGCCCCTTGCCTAGCCCTAGGAAGTGCTCGGGTCTTGGGGCAGGGCCTGTGAAATAAGGCCATAGCCACAGGCTATGAGTCCAACACTCTCATCATATAGATGGTGAAACTGAGGCCCAGAGAGGGGCCAAGCAGAGGCTGGGGACTCTGTCCTTCCTAGCACTTTCTCGCCCTCTCCCCACCCTCCTCATCTCTTCCACAGAGCTGTGCCGGGCCTGAAACTCAAGATTGCTGGGAAATCTCTACCTACAGAGAAGTTTGCCATCCGGAAGTCCAGACGCTACCTCTCCCGCAAACCTATCTCATTGCCCATCCCTGCTCTGGTGGGTAGGAGGGTCTTGACTGGCTCTGAACTCCAGTTTGGGATTGTGGGGATGAGCTGAGAGCCAGGGATATAGCCACTGGCCCCGGGGGAAGTGGATGAGGGAAGAAGACCTCATGCCTCAGGGGCCTGGAGAGGATTTCACAATTCACCTGGTACTGGGTGGGGGACACAGATGAGCTGGAGCCTGCCTCAACCTCTGAGAAAGCACTGGTCTACTAGGGATGGGGGTGGAGAGACAGGTGAGTAGGCTGCAGGCACCTCAAGGCAGAAAGAGCAGCCCCCCCAGACAGCCCCACACCCCTGTCCCCGGGCAGAGGCATCCCCTGGCTGTTTGTGTTTCCACCCTGTTTCTGTCTTGTCACACGATTAGAATTGTTGTTTACAGTGTCCCGCCCTCACTGGACCAAGATTTTCTGAGGCTGGGACCATGTTATATTACAGTCAACTCTGAAATAACAGCAATTGCTGGCATCGTTATTGGGCACTTGCTGTGTTCAAGGCTCCTTATACCCATTGCCTATGGCCTCATTTGATCCTCACAACAACCCTCTTAGTAGGTGCCGGTGGCATCTCCATTTTACAGAAGGGGATAATAAGGCCTAATAGATAAGGAGGAAGATAAAATATCTACTAAGTAGATAAGATGTAAGTAGAAAAATGAAATAACTTGTCCAAGTCCCATAGCTAGTGAGTTAGCCAGAATTTGAACCCAGGTAGTCTGGTTCCAGAGCCCATATTCTGAACCATGGTTTTGATGCTAATTCCATGCATGATTTGAGCAGGCATCAGAGAAGTTTCTAGTTAAGAGTCCTTGTTATTCAAATAATAAGGCAGCCAGAAAGGTAGAAAGGGTGCTGCTTCAGAGACCTGGCTCTGCTATTCACTAATTGTGTGACCCTGTGTAGGGCCCCCTTTCCCTTAATGTAAATAATAATATATTCCTTGCCCATTTCATAGGGCAGTTATGAGAATCAGCTGATAAAACATGTTAAACACTTTAGAAATCAAAAAGTTCAATATTTATGTAGAATTTATTTAGAGCTCGTATCCTGAATATCTTTAAATAAAATCTGAGCTATTTTACAGGTTAAAATATACAACAAAGCAATTATCAAATGGGGGCAGGGGAAGCAACTATACGAGAAATTTAGGGGAGAATTTCCAAAACTATAATCTGAAAAATGTTATTTGTGCATAAAATGATTTCTGTGATTAAATACATTTGGGAAAGACTGGCCTAAACAAAGTTTATATACCGTAGACCTTGGAGCCTTTATATGCTAATCTGTATGGTAGGTCTCCAAGGAGAAGCTTGAAGATGCAGTTTTTCCCTAACTTATTTGGCCACAGAACAATCTTTTAATGGAACACTTGCTAACTTGAGACCATATAACAACTTGATAAAACCTTGTCTAAACTTAAAATCCCTCCCTGGAACATAACAAAAGTCTTTCTAGAACTTTATGTATACAAGTCACTTTCACATCCATTGCCTGGTTTGATAGTTTAGGAAATGCTAATCTAAGCTAACACAATTACTAGAATGAAAATTTGATTTAGTATTCTGAACTTCCTGGCAGTTAAGGCAAAAAAAGGCATCAGGTATGTTTCATAGATGGATACTCACGCTCAGTGCCTTGGCGAAATAGGAGAGAAGGTAACATGGTCTTAAGCTCCTGAAGTGCTTAAGTAAATTACGGTTCCTCCAATATAGGAGGCCCTATTAGCTGGAGCAAGGAGGAGGACTCCCTGGAGAGTGTGGGGCATGACCTGGTCCTCAAAGAATGGGAAGAGTGTGGGCACAGAGAGATTGGGAGAGAGCAGAGTAGTGCCCCAGGAAGCCATGAGCAGAAAAGTAACTGAAAACTATCAGCAGCTATGAGCAGAAGAGTGAGAATATGGGTCCATCTTAAATTCTCACTGGGGTAAGGGGAGATCTCAATAGTAAGTAAGAGATAAGACTCCCCATAACTCCCTCAAGTCCACAGCTTCAAAGGCTGGGCTGAGACTTCTAGAGTTAGAAGGGCCTTTAGTGATCTTCTGATCTGAGCTACCCATTTTACAGATGGGGAAACTTGAGGCCCCAATGGGGAGGAAAGCTGGGACTGACTTGCTCCCCTGCCCCCAGGAAATGATGTACATTTGGAATGGCTACGCTGTGATTGGGAAGCAGCCGGAACTCACAGACGGGATACTTGAGATTATCACCAAGACTGAAGAGTTGCTGGAAAAGGGCCCAGGTGACTACCCCCAGGCCCTTGAACCTGCCAGGCTGGGTCAGACCACAGGTCTTTACAGTTGAAGATTCCCTCTACCAAAAACGTCCTTCCTCACTTCTCTACCCTGGTAATTGTCCTTTGCCTTTCCAGACTGAGCTTCAGTGGCAGCTCCTCCAAGAAGCTGTCCCTTGTCCCCCAGGTAGGGTCAGGGCCTCTTCTGGGCTCCCACAACCCCCGGGCTTCCTTCAATCAGTCCTGGTATCACTGTATTGTCATCGTCTCAGTATCTGTCTTTCCTCCCCAGATGTGAGCTCCCTGAGGATGGGGACCATGTGTGAGCCGCCTCTGTCTCCCCAGGGCCCAGCACAGAGTAGGGGCTCCATGAGTAACTGCTGAAAAAATGAACAAACCTGTCGTCTTCCCTCACTCCCCTATTCTCAGAGAATGAGTACTCAGTGGATGATGAGTGCTTGGTGAAGCTGCTGAAAGGCCTGTGTCTGAAGTATCTGGGCCGCGTCCAGGAGGCCGAGGAGAATTTCAGGAGCATCTCTGCCAAGTAAGTGCCTCTGTGGCCACTCCCACTCCAGATGGCCTGCTGCTGGGCCCGTGGCTCCAGGGCAGCATTTTCTGGGCTTCTCTTTCCTCATGCACACATGCACAGTGCCTGACTCTGGACTACCCCTACTCGCTCCACATGTACTAGTGTCTATCCTGTGCCAGGACCCTTGCTGGGCACAGATCATTCCCACGTTGTCCTCTAGGGCCACCAGATTGCCCAACTACAGGAGGCCATTCGTAATGAGTTTCGTGTGAATGGTGCCCCCTGGAGTTTGTAATTTATCAACTCTGCCCTTGGGGAGTGCAGATGTTAGAGAGACAGACAGCTACAGGCAACTCAATCTGGTATGGTGAGGGGCTGTGCTAGAGGAAAGCAGAGGACAGCAGGTGCCAGGAGGAGGGACCTAAACCTAATAATGCTAGATACCAGGAAAGGCTTTCCAGGGATGCCACTTAAATTGGGAAGTTTACCAGGCAGAGAAAGCAAGGAAGGAGGAGTTTTAAGTGGAGTAGGTAGAGCATGTGCAAATGCCTGGATACAGGAAAGACACCTGAGGTTGGGTGACAGTGGTCAGGTCCTTCCCTGCCTGGGTGAGGTTGTAGAGGGAAAGGGTTGCAGATGAAATAAAGGGGGGGTTGGGGACTGAGGTGGGGGTGGGCTAACTAAGGACATGACATGAGCCATAGGCTGTCAGGGACTTGGGGCCCCAGGTGCAGAGGATCGGAAGGCTTTGCTGTGGAATCTTAAGCCTTTCTAGGGCTAGGTAGTGGGAACCCTCCCAAACTGGAATTCAGATCAGAAAACCCCACAAGACCATGAGTTGGATCCTGCCACTGGGGAGAGGCTCAGGAGGAGTCTGAAGGACGTGCCTGAAGGATGTCTCAAGAGCAGAGCCTGTAAGCCATGTTTTCCTCTGTCCTGCAGTGAAAAGAGGATTAAATATGACCACTACTTGATCCCAAATGCCCTGCTGGAGCTGGCCCTGCTGTTTATGGAGCAAGGCAGAAATGAAGAGGCTGTCAAACTCTTGGAAACTGCCAAGTAAGGCATGATTGCCCTTGGTCTGTCCTTTGTTCCCCATGGAGTGCAGGGTATGGGCAGAAGAGGCCAGGCAGCAGTGAGGGAGGAGGGTGCAGGCAGAGGCAGTATAGGCAGCCCAGAGGCTGGGCCCATGTCCCTGGGGAACGCAGCTCTCACCTGGCATAGGGGAGGTCTCTTCCTCAATTTACCAATGAGGAATTGATATCCCAGCATCAGGGACTGAGGGTCACACCACAAGCCAGCTGCAGGGCTGGTGTGAAGATGCAGGTCTCCTGCCTTCCAGCCCTTGGATCTACCTCTTGAAACCACTCCTTCAAGCTCAGGGACCAACAGTGGCACCAGAGGGCATGGTAACAGGTAATCTCTATTAGTCAGGGCCCAACTCTTTCTTTAGACAGAGGTAGGGATCTAAGCCTCTAAAAATATTGCTTGGCTAGTGGGCTCCCACAGTTCAGACTAAAGGAAAAGCACTTCCTGGAGCAGCCTCATGTGTCTGATTCTCTGGCTTCTTCCAGGCAAAATTATAAGAATTATTCCATGGAATCAAGGACACATTTTCGAATCCAGGCAGCCACACTCCAAGCCAAGTCTTCCCTAGAGAATGGCAACAGATCCATGGTTTCATCAATGCCCTTGTAGTTTTGTGCAGCATTCCCAGGCTGGAAGACAGAGTCAGCTGGACAGAGCTCCTGGAAACATTTCAAAAAGATCCCCTCCCCCTGCCCTGCCGTTGGGGTCCACCAGTGCTCCAGTGCGATGACACGACATAGGTATCTGTGCAGAAGCGAAGCTGGCATTTTCACCAGTGTGGCCAAGGGCCTCCTCTGCCAAGGACAGAGTTGCTGGAGCCCTCTGCCTACCCTATCACATATACGGGTACTTGTTTTTCACTGTGATGTTTAAGAGAATGTATAAACAGTTTACATTTTCCTTAGAAATACATTGATGGGATCAAAGCTTTGGAAAAAACTACCAACCAACCACCTGTAAATCATCACTGTTTTTACCCCTACTGATGTGGAGGCAAATCTATGATGCCAAGGGCCAAAGTGCTTTTCAGATTTGAGCGAGGTCTCAGCTTCCAGGGCTGGCAGGACCCAAAGGAGGATCTGCACTGCAGGCTTTGAGGTTTCTGGGGGTTGGACATAGAGGTTTCACACACTCCCACTACCTTCCTTCTTACACTCCCTTTGTAACAACTTTCCAATTTAAAAAAAATCAAACACATCTTTTTAGTGAGATAATTTTGAGTCCATCTGTAGAAAAAAAAAAATCAATCTTCGCCACTAAGGAATAGCGATACCGAGGCCTGAAGGAAGGGGGAGCCCTGTGGCCCTTTCTGTGCCAAAGCCAAGAAGTTTGGCAGGTAAAGTTTCTCAGACACCAGTCTGCTATATGCCAAATTGAAACCACTGGGAATGATTTATGAAACATAAAAATCTTCTGTATTTCCCTTCGAGGTACACTTATTTACCGACAGCGTTTTTCTTAGAAACAGAATGGTTATTCTTGGCCTGTTTGTGTGTTTCAGATTTTTCAGTTAAGAGAAAAGATATATTTAAGTAATAAAACTTATACACTTTAAGAGATCATGCAACATCTATTTCAGTAAAATATGTTGTTGCTTGAATTCTTAGGCTGGGCAGAAAGTTTGAATCAGAAGTCATATATGGCTCAGGCATGTTTTATTTAGCCAACATGATGTTTTAGAATTTTTAGAATAAGTTACTAACATTTTAAAATGGGGAGATTTCACAAATAAATCTGGTTTCTGGCATCTTATTTTAATAATCTGGCAATATTGGGCCTCATTCCCACAAGGCAACAATCAGTTGGAGCTGAGTAGAGGCTCTTTTCAACACTTATAATCTTTCTGGTGCCTAAAAGCATCTGAATTTGCACCCAGTGGGACTGTTAAAGTGAGGACTCAAGTTCAGTGACCAACAAACACCAAGTTTTACCATTCACACTCTAACAACAGCATACTTCAACTTAACCATTTTCCTGGTAAAAATACTCATCTGTGGAAATGTGATTCCTCAAACACTGAATGCAGTTTCTGTAAAGGAAGAACCACAAGACAACTTTTCCAGTCTTCCAGCCTGCTGTATTTAGCAAACACTTCTGAGCATTTGCCAGAAGCTAGGTGGTTTAATCTATTAATACACAACCAAGCTTCCTGCGGCTGATGCTGAATGAAGTTATGGGTTTTAGGTAAAGCATATTCTCATTAGGAAAGCAAAGCCGAAAACCCTCATCCAAGTCCCCTTTTGCACTTACTGTACTGTCACAGCAGAAATGCTATGAAAGGAAGACTCCTTGTTTATTTTGTTAGAACTAGACAAAAGAGTGCTTTCCACAGAGGGCAAGTCCTTTGCAAGCTCTCTCTCCTCCACAGCCTGAATGCTGGGAGCCCAGCCTACTTCCAGGTTGTTGGACAGGGCAGGTGAAAGGGGTGAACTAGAGCCAGGCTGCTGAATGAAGGTGGCCTGTTGTCCTCCCTCACATATTAGAATGCTACCTATTACAGTATAAAAGCAGCGCCGGTCACAGGATACCAAACATATAATTCGCAAAACTGCCATTTGCAAAACACTTTCATCTCAATGTTCATCTTAGGTGCTTTTATTTTTAAATTTTTATGCCAGGATGGTTTCCTAGTTGTTGCTGTTTCCTGCTGGGCTTCATTAATTAGCCTCTGTCACCTTTACCTCTGGCTGCAGTCTGGCTATGAGTTCTGTCTCCTTTATTCCTACCTGCAGCTTGAGTTAGTCCATCAAAAACATGTATGTGAGGGAGTTCCCTGGTGGTCCAGTGGTTAGGACTCAGTGCTTTTACTGCCGTGGCCCAGGTTCAGTCCCTGGTGGGGGAACTAAGATCCCGCAAGCCGAGTGGCGTGGCCAAAAACAAACAAAAAATGTATGTGAAGGTGAAAATGCTGGGTGTCTGACACCACCATATCCTTGTGCAGAGGCCTCTGAAGGTGAAAATTCTGTCATGGGCTTCTCATTGCGTCTTGAGCCGTTTCTGGTCACTGCTTCTCTAACACTGCAGACCTTTCCAGCACATCTGCCCTGGAGAGGCACCTGATCAGGTGAGGAGAGTCTTGGCCTAGAAATAAGGAGACCTGAATTCTAGTCCTTGTTTTGCTACTGCCTTTCAGAGTGACCTTGGGAAAGTCATGGACCCTCTAAAAATTAGTAATTTGGACTAGATTAAGGCTCTTTGCTGCTGTCAACAGTTCTGATTCTGTCTGGTCAAGTCTGTTTCTGGGCTTTCATCTCCAAAAAGAGGCAAGATATATACCTTCCTACCTTTTGTCAAAGCCTTGTGCCACCAGGCTGCTTACCAGAAGTGATGATAGCCTTCCTCCCAGGACACCCAGAGAGCAAATAATCCTCATTTGGGGAAAGTCTGAATCCTGTGCCACACAGAGGAACTCAGTTGTTAGGAAGCAGCAACTGTGTAACATGCTCTGAATAGGCTCTTGGCAACAGAAAGGCTACCTCTGCCTCTCACTGGTCCCAGGCCTTGGACTGGCAGGGTAGCTTCCAGCACTGTGCTGGTCCCTATCAGCTCTCCCATATGTTGGCAGGATTCCCTATTCCTTATCTCTCAAGTCAGAATGGGAGTGTTTCCAAGACAGCTGTCGTCATTCACAGCAAAAAAAGCCACGACCTGACAGCAAAGCCAGGACCCTAAAAGGCCAACGCCAACCAAACACTAGGCTGAGGTCCAGGTGGGAGATTCCCAGCAACTGAAGGGAGCATCAGGAGGATTTTAAAAAGCCCCAGCCTGCTGAGTGCTGCAATCATTCGATGAGGGAATAAAATCCAAAGACACTTTTCTCTGGAGTTACTCCCAAGTTTATCTCTTCTAAGATGATAGGGAGTGGACAACAGTCTTCTTCTCTGCTTCAAATTTAAAGCCCAACAGTGTGCCTTTTTAACAGTTTTCTTATGTCCTTAGCACCATCACACTAATTCAGTAATAAGTGAGAGGTGTCTGGATTCTGAAAACCAAGCAGCAAATGGGAACTTCTCACCCTCGCCCTCAGATGCAGCTTTCCAAGGTTGGAAAGTGCCTTTCTTCTTGGATTAGCACAGCTCTGTGGAAATCTGGTACAAAGTTCATCACTGTCCAACAGGGTAAGTCAGTCCACAAACAAGGAGCCTCATTTAGGGATCTGAAAAATCCATTTCGAAGTAAGCAATCTATGAGTTGCTTCTACTGTCTAGTCAGCTCTCAAGTGACAAAATATAATAGAGCCCTTACTTTGGTAAGACATGCAATTACAGAAGGTCACTATGGACTTCTAAAAGCTGACGTTCAAGTTTAATCAGACACATCACAGCTAACACCTCACAGATGACTGGATAGGATGGTTTTGTTTTTCTTCATGTCCTGAACAAACACTTCATAACACCAGATACCATATGCCCTCGGTGGAATAATACTAGCTAATATTAAGTGCTATTTACCAGTTGTGATTCTAAGTACTTTACATTTGAAGTGGAGCTATTATTGCTATTTTACAGATGAGAAAACTGAGACATAGGTTAAATAACTTGCCTTAAGACCACACAGCTATTATGCATCAGAAATATTTGAAGTCAGGCAGCTGAACTCTAAAGCTCATGCTTTCCTGAACTGCTGGTCAAGCTTTCAAATTATCAGCTTAAAGTTGGATCTGACTTACATTGACTCTTGGGCCACTGTTAAGTATGGAAAAGGTACTGGCTGGTAACTCAAACACTAGAAATCCCTGGCGTGGAGCACATGGAGCATATGCCTGTGTGGCACGGTTCCCCTGTGGCACTTGGCATCATGAGGCAGGGACAGGGTCTATCTTGGACAAAGGCAATCCTTAAGCACCATATTGCTCATAAAATCATCAGGATGTTGAAGGAAAAGGCACGATCTAAGCCCCAGCTGGATAGGTAGAGTTCCAGTCAGCTACTCCAGAGATGGGTAGTGAACAGATGCAGAGGCTCAGGCCTGGACTGAGGCTTGAGTCCAAACCATATGCTAGAAGAGGTTTGGTGTAAGGCAGTAAGAGGTAGGAACACTGACAAACTAGGAAGCATACGATGCTGAAGGCACTCTTAGAATTTTAAGTTTAAGCACCTAAGAGTGCTGGCTGGCCAAACATATCACACCTGTGGGTCAAAGTGGTCCATGGGCCAGAAATCTGTCACCCTTGGGCTAAAGGTGACTTTCAGACAACTATCTATGGAAAAGAGGTGGTGAGCAAATTCATAAGAGAAAAGCCTGATCTACTAAAAATAGCAACTTTAAATTATATTAATTACATGGGATAATAGTGGATAAAAGTACAGACTGAATTCAAATTATTCTGCTTTGAGAATCAGTTTACTCTTCTGTAAAATGGGGCCAATGCCAACTGCTTCACAGGACTGCTGAGAATAAAAAGAAATCAACTAAGCAGCCTCGCACAGTCCTCAGTATATTAAGAAGGTAAATGTATTGGCCCACACATACTGTGGGAAGGCAGTGGTGAGTTTGGCCTAGGGGATGACTGAATCAATGGCTCTAGTGCATCCATCAGGCCTTCTCCATCTCTTGGCTTTGCTCTTGTGTTAGATTTATTCTCTTGGACTGACTTCTCTGCGTGGCAGTTCAGACCTTACGTCCTTACAGCTCTGTGACAAGAAAAGGGCTCCTTTTCCTACCTCCAGTATGAAAAATCCCCAGATAAGGACTCTGATTAGTCTGACTTGGCTTGAATGTCCATCCCTTAGGCCAATGGTTCCCCAGATCAGCATTAGATATCAGGGAATTTGTTGGAAATGCAAATTATCAGCCCCCCCTCCCCCTGATGCAGGGGTGAGGCCGAACCACCTGAACAAGTCCTCCAAGTGGATCTGATGCACACTGAAGCCTGAGAACCACTGCCTTGGAAAGGGAGTGAGGTACTACAATGGGTCTATCTTGGATTACATGCTCGGTTGGGAGTTATTACTAAAAAAGATGGGGTACTGGGCAAACAAAAACATGTATCCAATATGTCCTTTCTTTCAAAAGTTGACATACAGCAACTATGACCTGCCAACATTCTCAGGTGAAGGGGAGGATGAGGGCAGTACTGGTTAGAGACAAGGCTTATTAGAAAGCTGCCCATTCAGGAAGAGCTTTGCCTTTGTCCTTCTCCTTGCAACCCTCAACGATCTTTATAAGGCCCCAATTCTCCATGGGAACCTCCTTGATGGTGGCTCCCACTCCATCAGAAATGCTCAGATTCCTTAGGGCTTCTCTTCCTCCCTGCTTTCTCCTTCCCTTCACTTAATAAATATCTGTTGAGCACCTAAATGTCCTGCTCTCATGAAAGTAAACAAATTAGAGCCATGGAGTAAATAAACAGGGGCTGTTGGTCCAGAGGGTAAGAAACCAGCCATCAAACAATCTGGGGAAGTGAACTACAGGATGGAACTACAAAAGATCTGAGACAGGAAAGAGCTTGCCATTTTAGAAAGCACACACAAAAAAGTCTAGAAAGTAGAGTACTATGAAAGGAGAGAGGCAGAAAGTCTGCTGTCTCCATTAAGAAGCTTGGATTTTATTCTCCACACAATGGGAAGCAATTAAAAGTTCTACGCAGATGAAAGACATCATCCAGTTTACTCAAAACTATTTTAACTGCTGTGTGAAGAATGTACTATACAGGGTTAAACATGGAAGCTGGGAGGCCAGTGCCATGCCAAAGGCCAACAGCACCAATTGCTTCTGCTTCATGAGAATTGCCATTAAAATACCTCCTCTTCCCTGCACCAGCTACCACACTTACGGGGAAAAAAAACTTTCAATATGCTGCTAAATGATAATCAGGCTCTAAGAGTCAATGTGAGTTGGCATTTCTTGTTCTTTACTCTTCATGAGAAATCAGCAACCCAGTTTATCAAAAATCCAAACCCATAAACATGATCTCTTACTTCAAAGGTATCTTCAATGCCATTAACGCAAAGTTTCAGAAATAAATAATCCTGAGAACAAGGCTTGCAAAAATGACCAACCTGACAATGCCATTAGCACCCATCTCACTACTGAAAAGAAGAATGGTTATTATTCCTCATAGCAAAATAACATCATGGACAGTGATTGTCAAGGGCCATGAGGACAAATGGTTTGTGAAAAACAACTTCCCTTCATTGCATACCCTAAAATTGTAGCCATTAACTTACCTGTCTGCTTGAGTTCAGCTACCGTCATGGAAAGAAGATCATTATTCTGCACTAGCTCAAAGCCGAAGACAGGCTGTGATCCCGGAATTGGCAGAATGTAGCTTATCCCCATACCTCTGGTATGGATAGTGCTGGAAGCCAATCTGATAGCACAGTCCAGGCTTCCCAATTCACACAACACCTAAGACTTGCTTTTGGATCCTGAATGACTAGATTAACTATTATATGGCCCCCCAGAGAAAAGCTGGGCCCATCACTTGCTTAGCCAACCACATCTTCTCATAAGCATTCATCACTATGACCAGACTCTTGAAGTAAACCCTCAGTTACCTTTTTCAACTTCACTTTCTCCGCATGAAGAAATCTAGTCGATAAGCACTGCTGTTACACACTGATAAGAATGTATTCAAAGTAAACAGGCACTGCTCATCCTTTGATCACAATCAGTTTTAAATGCCTAAAATCTGTACCTTATTGATAATGCTGCTTCATTCATATGCAGAGAAAACCAAACTTGCTGTGGAAAGCATCCAAAGATGACTAAATCTTCCAGTGGACAGTTAGTTTTCTCAAAAAACAAAAATGTAAAAGAAAGTTAGTATCTCTTAAAGTTTCCATAAAAAATGTATGAGATGGTAGATGGTTTCAGTCTATCAGTAACATTAATTAGATGGATCCAGTTATTATCCTGGGCTAATGACCATTGCTTAGCGTGATAAGGCAAACAAGAACAATGTGAACAATTAAGATGTGCAGATAAATCCAAACCCCTTTTGTAAAATTTTACTGAAGCCTCTAACAAAAATTTTATGGATCAGGAAATGGGCTGTAAAGGGATTCATCTGGATTTTCATCCATGCTAAAGAGCAAGGAAACAGCCAAAGGATAAATGGAAAAGCAAAGTCTGGATACTTGTATCAGGACAATCAATAGCTGAATAAATAATCACCCAGCACTGCTGTTTTTAGAACCAGAGGCTCTCAGAAAAAGGATTACAAAGTATATTTAAATTAATATTCCCCATATACATGTGCCTCATCCATTTACTAACTTCTATATGTCATTTTAATATAAACGTTAATGTGTTACAATGTAACTCTTAGGAGCTTAAAAAAAAAGATGTTATTTTTCTCTAGTTAAAAACAGTACTTTATGTGGAGAACTAACAAATAGTCCAGCTAACTTTCTCTAAATATATAAAATGAACTTACTACATCTTTCAAACCACTCAGAAAAAGTACTGTTTTAAGGTGTTTTATATAATGTAATCAAGCATTTACAGTTACTCCTCCCATTAAACCCTTATGTTTCACTTGAATTACTACAAACTAAAGTCCTCTCTAAATCTGAATTATGAGCATTAAACCACTCACTGCCTGGCCATAAGCAAACACCTATTCTGACAATACAGAACTGAGAAAAAATTCTTTCAGAGACCACTTCTTGGTAGCTCTTAGGTAAATCACCTAACAGTGGGTCAATCAGTAATGACATTAAATGCAAAGATGGAAATTTTCATAGTTGGACATTTTTACTCCACACTTTTTAATTTAATAATGGCAAAATACTTAGAAAGTGGGACCAAGGGGGAAGAAATTATAAGGAATTCAGCTATGTTCTCAAAAGGAATAATATAATGCAGTCAGAATAAGACTGCATAGGACGCTGATGGCTCTCATTCCCATGCCTCACATGATGGGGACATCTGAACCAGGCCTGTGTCTTAGGGAAGTCTAGTTGAGTGTAAGACTAGAACAGGGGAGCTAGATAGGGTAGAGAAGGAGGGGTTACAAACTATCTTCACTAACTTTTTCCATACCCAGTAAAAGAATAGATGATCTTTAAATTCAGGTGGGTAAATTTAGTATTACTTCAGGAGATACTAACCAAAATCCACCTTTTCTCATGTCCACCAATTTCAAAATTAAAGGCTTAAAAAATTAGCTGATTAGCTCTGATGCGTTTAACATGCAAGTGTCATCAGCTGACTCTGAGAAACTGATTGCTAGCCAATGCCTTTGTAAGCAAACATGGCCACCAATTGCCTACATTTCCGAACTATGCCAAAGAAACTTACCTTCTTTCCTGTTTGCCATTTTCAGTCTCAGGACCATAGGCAGTTCTGCTTTGGACTCCTTTATTGTTATTCCTTTTTTAAAATGCATGCTTCCTTAAGAAGGAGCTTTGTTCACAGAAAATTTGTTACCTCAATGCTCACTATATTCTGTTTTATATTACACAGACAACCGAAAGTAGTTGGAGAGTCTTCTAATACCTGAGATGTCTTATAAAGAACACTCATAGCATTTAAAAGGTTTGTGTGAACCAAACTACAAGTATCTGAAAGTATTTCAAATTGTTCGGTTTACATTTAAAAGAGTAAGATTCTTTTATTTTTTCCTGGTCAGGCTTTCCAGACATCTCAAATCCTACAGCCAAGCCTGAACATATCTTGCCCAAATTCAAATATGTTGTACCTATTATTTGGCTTAAGAAAATTTAGAAGCTATCAAGCTTCTAAATTTATGATTAGATGGTATTAAATGCCAAGCCATAAAAAATACTTCCCCAAAAGTATATATACCTAGAAATTTTTAAGTAATTAAATTTATACATGTGTGTTTTAAAGAAAGGATTAGAATATTCTTATGTAATCAATTCTAACTTTAGCCCTTTACAACTGTATTATAACTTTATTTAACTTGGTAAAAGCCAAAACTGATGGTTCTTAACATGGTATGTGGAAATCAAAATTAAAGAATACAAAATACCTTAAAAAAAAAAAGCATTCAGCTCAATCCTGGTTCCTTCAATATTACTGCCAAACTTCTGTGAAAGAAGCCTTGTAATAAAGACTAACAGCAACATAGAAGATGATTAAAAAAAAAAGTTCATTTACCAATTTTAACAATCTAGAAAAAAAGAAAGTGACTATAATACTTGATGACAGACATCATGTTTAAGTAGAAAACACAAAGATAAAAAAAGTAATACCGCTGAAAATATTGCACAACTTCAGGTGTTTCCTCCAAATTTGCTTTATGTAATTGGATATAAATTAATGAACAAAAACTTAAGCAAGATACATGTAACAATTTAACAGAACTTGATAATCTAATTTCTTTCAATTTTTCTCGAACTCATCATGGGGCTCATAAGAAAATTAACCAACATGGATACTGCTACAGTTGAATGTCAAATCTTTAAGTGCTTATGACATACTAAATTCTTCTATAATGCAATTATGAAGAACCCTTCAAGAGACTTGTGTTTTGTATGTAGAAAAGTGTTAAAGTCAAATATTCAACTCAATATAAAATAAAAAGAAACATTTCTGATTTGTTGGGTTGAGATTGCTTCTCCTTTTGCTAATGAATGATTTTTTAGCTGTAATATCACTGAGTTGTACAAATATGTCACCTTCGAGTACATAAAGAAAAATAAACACATGCTAAATGGATAAAACATTACAACTACATCTTTACTAGACCATCTCTACCTCTAACACTTCAGAAGCTTAGAGATTCAGTGTTCTTATATTAACTGCAAGAAAAAGATAAAAGAGAAATTCCTTCTTTTTTGAGATCACAACTATGAAGTCATGTGGTTATACAAATTCTGCATTTGTGTGCAAAACATGAAACACATTTATCTTAATTCTCCCTGCTTAGAATTGTCAGTCAACTAGCAGGACTGTCCTTCCAACAGAAACAGAGATGTGTTTTTATATAACTTCAGTAACCTCAGCACTACAATAAGAAGAGATGCAGTATCCTTTTGCTATGTTCAAGACAACAGGGAAGGAGGTCACAGGAAAGAATAAATCAAAATTGTTGCAACTGAGAAACTTTTCTCAGTTTAACCATGGTGCCACTTTCATTTTTACATAAGCATGGTGGCATAATTCAAGCTCAATAAATCAGAATTCTTAATATTTAAAATTTACCTTGACTTTTAATTATCACCATATTAACAACCAAAATAATTAGGTGAAACACATAAGAAAGGGTAATATTAAACCCCACTTTACTAGAGTTGGTTTCTTGACACATTAACTCATTTTTTTATAGAAAAGGGATAGTGCATCTCAGTTTGCTTACAAGCTAGGAGATCACTTTGAATTCTGCATTTCCTAACTGCAAACAGATATAGCACTTATAACAGGTTATAAATAAACTGGTTTTCAAGCATAGAGCCAGCCCCAACGATAATAATACACTATTTAAAAAGACCTAAGGCAATGAATTCCATTTCCAATGGAAAAAAAGAACTGTGCAAACAAGCTTAAAACTACTTTTTTTGTGCCAGTGTTATAAAATGTAGCTTTTAATAAAACCTTGACCCAAATGCCAGCAACTTGAGAAAAGAATTTGGGTGGGGGGGAAGAAGAAAGTTATTTCATTTAGGAAAAACAACCACTATCTTTTTCCTAATCTTCAACAGACACAATTTAAACATATACAGCTGCTGTATAACACTTTACACAATTCCTATGTACTGGAGCAATAACAAGATCTAAATACAATTATATTTTTGAACACTGGGTCAAGGCTTTACATAAAAATACCTTCCTACTTTTCCCCCTAAGTTTCTAAAATATCACATACTTTTTTCCCCCAACATCTGCAGCCATTCAGGAATTCCTGCAGCCATGCAGGAATTTTTAGGAAACTTTTGTGCATGATCTTAATTCCTAATCCCTGGCTCTTTGGGCTCAGTGACAAAAGATCAAAACCACCAAAAATGATGGTTCACTTGAAGTCAGATGAGAGACCCTGGCTCAATTAGTCTCGTAGGATGAAAGCAGTGCTGCATCAACTGGCTCCATGCAGGAGGGGCACGTGAAGGATCTCATCAACCAGTCATCTATACAGTCCAGGTGATAGATGTGCATGCACGGCAGAAATCGAATTGGGTCCCCATAAACAAAGTCCATCATACAGATCACACACCTGTTGAGGGTGAGGGAGAGAAATAAGAAAGCATTTTTAGAGAAGTGATCCATCTAGAATACTCTTTAAAATCCCCATTACAAAGACAGTGTTAATACGAACAGATGAAAATGGCTTGCCTGTCATCCTACCACCTAAGCATCCAGATTGAATTTTTTCTTAATAAGTGTTATACAGCCACAATCTCTTATTTCAATCACCTGGGAATTTGAAGAGTTTGAGAGCAATCAACAGGGCAAAGAGAAAGGTATCACATAGGGATCAAGTCCACTGCTAGAATTTTACTTGTAAAACAGCTATTACAGAAGAAACCTTAAGAAGAATGTGAAGCTTTAGTACGTAGGAAACCATGTTAATTTTATTTGAACTGCTTTTTTAGTGTAAGCCCATATAGTTTTCACTTTAATAAGTGTATGTAAATACAGACCACTAATTTCAGCCTACTTACTGGGCTGCTACAGGCTAAAGTTCTCTTCAACAACCCCAGTTTCAAGCTCACTGCACTCTTCTACAGGTTCAAGAAGCAACCCAATTCGGCAGTCAATATTCTAGATAGGTTATAATCTTAAGTACTAGCCCTAAATGGTGCTACAGCTCAAACAGCCAAACACAACATAGTAAATTACTTTATGTCTGTGTTGGTAACGACCATTCTCAACCTAAAAGGAGAATGGCTGTCCTCATTAGGGATTCTCAGACAATAATGAGCTCTGAGGACAAAATCTCCCTTATATTTAACTCATCAGGCTTAGTAAAATTATTCTACAAGTTAAGAAATGGATAAGATTTTCCTCATATCACTAAAACCCTTAGCAAACCATTTTAATGGCTACATAACCTACCAAAGTATTCCTCTACTGTTATTTTTCACTAAATAAAACTATGGTGACTATCTTTATGCATAAAACTCTAGGGATTGAAGTGAGGCACATATTTTAGGATAAATCTCTAGAATTAACTGTTTCAAAGGATTTCGATCTAAAGGTCCTTGACATCCTGCCAAATTACTTTCCCAACTGATTAGGCCACCAGCAATGCTGGTACTAGTTCACAGTTATTACACAGGTAAATCATTTTTAACTGACATTAACTGTCATCCAAATGGACAGAGGCAACATATAAAATGGTCAGAATTCACACCATCATTTATTTCTTAGCTATTTTTATATGAAAATTCTTCTTAATTGCTACATCTAAACATTTCCTTGTAAGAAATGATTAAACATCTGACTTCCAAAATGCAGGAGAGTATTTTTAAAAATCAGATCTCTGAAGATAGATCTTTGAAATATGTATAAATTAAAACTTACTCCCGGATCTTTTTTTCTGATCCATCTCTTCCAGGGTCATAAACTCCTTTAGGCAGATGCTGTATAAGGCCTATTCTTTGAGCTATCCTAATTTGTTCCTCTTCAGTCAGCTGAGTTGCTAGGCGAGTCTGGCTAGGTGTTGGATGATAGACCGGAACTGGAACTTGTTCCTAAATTTTTTTTAATGGAGAAAAGAATTATTTTTTAAAAATTTGTTTTCTGGGGTAGTGTTTTCCTTTTGTTTCTTCCTTTTTTGGCTGGGGGAGGGGGCCTTGGGGAGAAGGAGACTGGACAAGTATGCAGTAGCATGAGATTCTCTTTTACCCTGCCTTAACTTTAGCATATCTGACCTATGTTTAAAGGATACTGAAACACAGCTTTACAGAAAAACTGGAATGGAATGTTACTTCAAGTATTTCTACAGGAAAACCATATAACACAGACATATTCATTCCTGATACACAAAAAGATAAATCAATGTAACCAATTAATTAACCAAATGGACGGTATTCAATATTCTGTAGGCCACAATGGAGTTCTGTGGCCTCAGTATATCATTATTTACATTAGAATTGGCCACTGTAGATTCCTCTTATTTGCAAACTTATTCTTTCTTTCCATACAGACAACAATCTTAAAATTAATTTATTATTTATTTGGAAAGACTGGACATTATTGCAATAAACTTCTGTAAAATTTCTTTTAGGCTTTTGGATACATATTTAGATATGATAATCCAGTGAGCCAAATAAGGCCACCTTCCTTCCAAATGGAATACATATCCAAGGACTCAACCAACCATGGATCATGCAGTACTGCAGTATGTATTTGTTGAAAAAAAAAATCTGTATATAAGTGGACCCGTGCAGTCCAAACCTGTGTTGTTCAAGGGTCAACTGTATTGCTTTTATTTCCTACTCACATTTATGAGATAATTTTATTCACACTCTATACAGTCTTTCAACAGATACTTGAGTATCTCTTATGTGCTAGGTGATGGGGAGTGCAGAGTAAACAAAATAAAGTTCCTAGATCGATGGAGAATGCTACTTTAGGTAAGATACTCAGAAAAAATCTCTCTGATGAGACATTTGGGAAGAGACCTCAATGAATACGAGGGAAACAGTGCATCTCTGACCTAATGATTTCATTGTGGCTAAAACCATTTTTGAGCCACCTAATACGGTGTTTCAGACAACATCTCTACTGTATAAACTGAGCCATAACACTTTCAATCCATGTATGATGTTTTCATGGGAAAATTTACGTTAAATCACAACTACCTACTCACATTACATTAGAAAATGTTATTTTCATTCATCCTGTAGGATCACTCATGATTTCTACAATTTAAGCACTCATTTACAATGACAGCCAACATTTGCAAGTATGAGATTATGCCTCCAGGAATAATTGCTAAATTTGTGTTAAGCTTTAAAAAAAAAAATTCTGTGAAATAACGTCCATAAGCATTCAGAACTAGCATCATTTGAAGCTGTTTTGAGCCAATGGCTTCTGGGGTTCAAAATAAAATAATTAAGAATGTACCCATAATTAGAAACTTCATAATGACTCAAGTATAAATATCCTTTTCAAAGAGAAATTTTAGGGGAAAGTCTCAGATACATATAAAGTAGGCTCAAATACTGAAATATCTAATTCAAGGAAAAAGGCACTTCACTACAATGTCTCTTAAAGATACCATTATGTACCTTTAAAATTAGCCTTATTCTTATAAACCCCTTTTCTGACAGTAGTTATTATTGAGTTTCTTATCAAAGGCAGTTCAACTTAAGACTTTAAATATTTCTGTTCTCTGAGATTCAGAACAAATCTGTAATTAAAGATCTCAAAACACAGTAAATCCTTTATCAAATAATTAAGATTACATTCTCTGGTAAAATGTCAGTAGTTCAAAGTTTCATGTTTTATGAATTTCCACATAAAATCATTAATGGTTACTTTCATACTTCTAGCTCATGATTTAGGAAATAATAACCAAGCATGTGAGTGCTTATCAGACCTATATTCTTCATCCAAATATTTATTTAGTTCATATTACATGCAAAGAAGATTTATTATTAAGTATGGTTCTTGGATCCAGATAACCTTGGGTTAAAGTCACTTCTCTGCCACTTAACAGAGTGACCGTGTTGAAGTGATTTAACCTATCTGGGTTACCCTACCTTATATGGTTGCTATAAGACTTAAATGAGAAAGATGGTGAACCTTGGAATGGCAGGAACTCAATAAATGGTAGCTATTATAACTATTAACACTGCATTGGAAGAGCTATGTTTATTACTGCAGTCCAATTAGCTGTTTCGTATGTTTCATGCTTGTCCATCTTACTGGCTTTGTTCTTGCTACCCCCTCTAGTATCCCCTGCAGGTCCCTTGGTCCAAATCCTACCTCGTCTAGCAGCTTGTTGACCTAAAGCTTTCCCCAATCCTCCTCCCTACCACCCAATATTGACAGACTCTGCCTCTAGCCTCAACTTAATTACATAGGTGTCTACCTATAAAAGAATTAGGACGATTATACAGAATACAGTAAAGCTTTCACAAGTGCAGTCATCAAGTGAGAAGAGACTGTCAATTCTTCTAGCTTTCAAAGAGGAAGTGAAGTACAAAACTGACTGCATTTCAGGACTTCCCTGGTGGTGCAGTGGTTAAGAATCCGCCTGCCAATGCAGGGGACATGGGTTCGAGCTCTGGTCTGGGAAGATCCCACATGCCGCGGAGCAACTAAGCCCATGCGCCACAACTACTGAGCCTGTGCTCTAGAGCCTGAGAGCCACAACTACTGAGCCCGTGTGCCACAACTACTGAAGCCCGCACACCTAGAGCCCATGCTCCGCAACAAGAGAAGCCACTGCAATTAGAAGCCCGTGCACCGCAACGAAGAGTAGCCCCCGCTCACTGCAACTAGAGATAGCCCGTGTGCAGCGACAAAGACCCAATGCAGCCAAAAATTAATTAACTAATTAAAAACTGCATTTCTTTAGCACAGTATGAAAACTTTCTTTCAGCCCTATATATCTACACCACTGTGACTACAGGCAATTTTTTGCTTTATAAAAAGTTATTTTTTTAACCAATATTTCCTTTTAAACAAGTCTGTTTATATACAAAAAATTTCAGTTTGTAGGTCAAACTCAGAGAATCTTTTATGCACTAGAAAAATAACTTTGCTGACCAGGCTTTATAGTGCATATAAAAGTTACATGACCCTTCTGTTGTTAAAGATCATAAAAATGGCTGTTTCACCTCTGGTTTAGAAATTCTCCTCTTTAAGGTTTTATACCTAGCAGGCTAACTTTCGATGCAGAAAAGTTTCATAGTTCAGAGTCAAAAAGGCTGTCCCTGCTCTGCTACTTATCAGTCATAAGACCTTGACCAAGTTATTTACTTAACCTCTATTAGACTCAGTTTCTCTATGTGTAAAGTACCAGGACTAGTGTAAGAATTAAAAGAGACTTGTAACTGCTGTCCCGGTACAGCATGAGACACACATACAAAAGCTCATTAAATAAATGTTAGCTAAATAAATGTTAGCTACTACAATATTATTCTGTCTCTACTAGTATGTGACTATAGAAAAGCACTGCAACGTTTAAGAAATGGACTGAATTTTCAATTTTGTATGTCAATTATAACTCAGTAAAGCTGAAATAAAACAATTTTTTTTAAAAAAGAAGAAATGGACTAGACTATGACAGAGGTAAGTAAAACTTGTCAAAAAGAATCTTAGAAATTCACTTAAGAACAACTCTCTCATTTTATAGGCCCAAGCTTACCTACAGTCACAAAATTACTGACAATGTTGGAATTAGAATTCTGGTCTCCCTTTTAAGCTGGTAATTTCCACTACATCATGCTTGGTTGCTGGATAGGAAGGAGATTCTCCAAGTAAAATGATTTGGACTTTGTCCATTTATATTATACTGAAATGACATTTTAAGAAAGCCATCAAAATAAAGAATTTCTAATAAAGTTATAAAGATTTTTCATCTGCAATAAAGGTTTCATAATTTCAGCAACTTCTAAAATTTAAGAATTTCAAAGAACATCAAATCCATTTTGAAACTGCCCTGTAAAATATACTCTATTGCTGATAGAAAAATAGAATCCCACACCCCCACTCCAGCTGGGGTACCTTCGCAGAATCCTAGGAATCAATAGAATACTGTTTTTAAAACACTGCTATTTATGAATATGGGATTTTCAGTCTGAAAAATTAAATTATAAGATTTGAGTCTCTGATACTTGCTGTAGTAAGTTATTCTAACCCTCTGCTTTCTCTCAACATCAAATGACTCTTGTTTGCAGACTTGAAGCTAACTACTATTGCCTCTGGCTTTGGTCCTATCTTTCTGGCTTGTCTCTGAATACAAGAAACTCTTCAGCCTCTGTTGTAACCCCTGCCAGCTCAGATTTTCAACCCTTGAATTATGATTTCCAGTCTAGACTACCTTTCATTATTCTCAGTCCCAGACCAACTGACCAGTCTTGATGAGCTGCCATCCACATCAAGATATGACTCATACGGAAGTCAGTGAAACAATTAGTATAAGACTGTGGGTAATGAGGTACTCCTTAATCCTTGAACATACCTACTACAAACAAAAAGACCTATACTACAAACAAAAAGACTTTAACTGTCTCTAAGCACGTGCTTTTTAAGAGGCTAGATTTCTTTGGTCTTGTGGTTCACATATGGGTACAGAGAACACAGAAAGCAGAACAGAAAAGGAAAGCTCTACCTTACAAAGAAGCATATTAATAGATAGAAAAACAAAACTCCTATCTCTTATTCACATTATGGATGTATTTTCCTCTTTGGTATTTTTGTTAAACGAAAGAAACCCTCTAGATATTTTAAGTGATTCACCATTCTAATTTCAGTTTATATGCAACTTTTCAGAAACCCTCTATAGGGAAGAAAATGACTAAGAGCTCCTGATATTTTAAAGATAGCCTCACCCTTCTTACCACACACACCTAGTTTTAAGTCCCATCATACTTATTAAAAATGACCTTAAGTATGAATTACTATTTAGTAACTAGAGATCCAATGGTATTTTCTAGGTGGCAAAATGTAAACTTGTTTCTCCTGTCAGCTAGAAGACACTGAATGGAAGATTGGATGGGGATATAAAAACAGCACTGTTTAAAAGATTTGGACTCTGGGACAGTTCTCAACATTCCCTAACTAATGGCTCACTGTGCCTAAACTCTTTGTGTGAACAGTGCGATTTATGCTGAACACCTGCTTTCCCTCTGGGAGTCTAGAATTTTGGTGTATGTTAGGCAGTGGCTCAGTACTTTGGGCTTCCCTGGTAGATAACACTTCAAACATGTTGGCACAATTCAGTGCTGGAGAATTAAGCACATTCCGTGTGACTCCACTAGGAGAGAACTCTTAGAAGCCTGTGCCTTTCCTATGGACCTTTGCATCTTTTCCCTTTACCAATTTTGATTTGCGATCTTGTGCAGTAATAAATCATAGCTGTGATTACAATTATATGCTAAGAACTATGAGTCCTCCAATGGAACTGAAGATCATTCTAGATAATGTTAAGAGTGATAGGGGGAATTCCCTGGCAGTCCAGTGGTTAGGGCTCTGCACTTCCACTGCAGGGGGCTCGGGTTTGGCACTTACCCACCTCCCCCACCCCAAAAAAGAGTGATGGATAGTGCCTGCATTGACTCCTTTGTTTTCAAGCAGTTTATTTGGTGATGTTCACTAGAAATGCTCCTTTGTGGACTTCCTTGGAGGTCCAGTGGTTAAGACTCCGCACTTCCACTGCAGAAGGCATGGGTTTGATCCCTGGTCGGGGAACTAAGATCCCGCATGCTGTGTGGCATGGCCACCAAAAAAAAAAAAAAAAAAAAAGAAATGCTCCTTTGTGAAAAATGTGTGTTTTGACAATGGCAGTTACACAGTACTTCTGTTTTATTCCGTTTTTCAAAGCAAGTTTGAAGGAACTAATATTTTGAACATTTATTATTTAGCACAGAGAAAAACACCTTTGACATAGAAGGGTTATATGCTGAACTGTGTCCCCCAAAATTCTTATGCTGAAATTCTAATCCCCAGAACCTCATGATGTGACGGTATTTGGAGTGTGTGACTATTTTTGTCCTGGTCTCTTCTCCTGCCCTATACTCTTCACCAAAACTATGTCCATGTTGACAGCTAAAACTACCACCTAGATATAAATGATTCACAAATTTATATTCCAGTCTAGATCTCGCTTTTAAACTCCAGGCTCTACTTTGACAGTTCTAATTCGATGTCCAAAAATGAACTCCCCTCCAAAACCTGGTCCTCTTCCCTATCTCAGTAAATGACACAACCACCTTTCTAGTTCTGGAAGACAGAAACATCCTTGGTACCTCCCTTCCCTTTACCTTCCCATATTTAATACATCACCGGGTTCTAGTGAATTTATTTTCTATTGAAATGCTGATAGAATCTGTTCATTTCTTTCCATGTCTATTGCCAATACTCCAGTCTAAGTTCCCATTTCTTTCCTGGTGTACAATATTAGCTAGGAAAATCTCAATTTGTTTTCTACCCAGAAGTTACAGCAATTTTTCCAAAACAAATCCAACCCTATGCCCTCCTCAACATACTTTAAAACTCCTTCAATAGCTTCCCACTGCTCTTTGGATGAAGTCCAAAGTCCTTAATAAGACCTCCAAAGCCCTGCATAGTCTGGTTACCTACCTACCTACCACTCACCCTCTCCTTCCTCATCTAACAACTCACTCACTGCTTTCTAGCCCCACTGGCCTTCTTTCAGATCTTTAAAGAAGCATGATCTCTCTTATGTGAAGTCATAGCACCTGCTGTATTCTCTGCATGAAACACTCTCCTCCACCATCACTCTGCTTAAATACCTCTTTTTTTCCTTCCTTCTGAGCTCAGTTCAACTTCTATTTTTTCAGAAATCTTCCCTAACTAACCATTCTCCTCTATTATAGGCTCTTATATAACAAGTAACTTTCCTCCATGGCATTTGTCATATTTGTAATTTTATATTTAGTTATAGTAATTTAAATGTTGTCTTTCCCACCAGACTGTAAGATCAATGATAAGAATTGTGTCTGGTTTTGCTCCTTACTGAATGGATAGATGAATAAATGACCTACTAAAAATGTTATCTACTAATAGCTAAAAATAGTCACCCATTAACTTACTCCCGTGTTCCTTCTCATTTCAGTGTTTCTATACTTATTAAAGTTAGTATACATGCTATAACACTGGGATTACAGAGTTGGTTTTGCTTTGCTAAGTATATTCTTTAAGAATGACTGATAGGGGCTTCCCTGTGGCGCAGTGGTTGAGAGTCCGCCTGCCGATGCAGGGGACACGGGTTCGTGCCCCGGTCCGGGAAGATCCCACATGCCGCGGAGCGGCTGGGCCCGTGAGCCATGACCGCTGAGCCTGCGCATCCAGAGCCTGTGCTCCGCAACGGGAGAGGCCACAACAGTGAGAGGCCCGCGTACCGCAAAAAGAAAAAAGAATGACTGATAATAATAGTATCTCCACCAATCCCTCCAAAAGTGAATCCTAAATACGATTTTGAAGACCTGTGGAAAATAACATTTACAAATTAATCATTTACAATGTACAAGGGCACTTCGTACAAAATGAATGGGTTTATGAAAATCTAAATCACCAATACAGTAAATTGCTAATTAATATAAATGCTGGCAACCTTCAAGGGTGGTTCAGTTGGCTGCCCTCACCTCTATCTATGTCTATGAATATGATTCACGAAGTATTTTGTCTCTGGGCTAAAAAGGTGATTGCGTGACTATTTCATTAGTGTATTCCTTCACCACTAGACTATAAGCTTGATAAAGGTAGGGATTATGTCTGTTTTGCCCACCAATATATACTATTTACCTAGCACAGTATCTTTCACATAGTAGGGATTCAAACATTACTGGATAACTGAATGATTTAAATCAAAGCACTCATGTTCCTGTAATCCATGTCATATATTCTTATCAGGATTTTATAAACATGCTATGAAAATTTTGCTAAGCATTTGGATTATGCCACAATAAAACCAAAAAGGAAAACCTGATATAAATTACAACCAACATTCCTTCTCCAAGTGATAACCTGGTTTGTTGCCTGTTTGAAATTTCAACCTACCTTTCTATCCCACAGTAACTTCAATTTGTCCAAAATCAAACTAATTATCTCCTTCTACTTCCACAATCCTTCTCAAGCTCAGAATTTCTATGCCCACTATCTACGTTAATAATAGAAAAGTATAGTGGAAGGAACACAGACATATCATAGAATTTCATCCTCTGGCACTTATCAGGTATGTGACCATAGGCAAGTTACTTAATACCTCTAAGCCTAAGGTTCCTCATCAGAAAAATGAATAGAATACCCATCTTAAAAGAATGTTGTAAGGGCTTCCCTGGTGGCGCAGTGGTTGAGAGTCCGCCTGCCGATGCAGGGGACATGGGTTCGTGCCCCGGTCCGGGAAGATCCCACGTGCCGCGGAGCGGCTGGGCCCGTGAGCCATGGCCGCTGAGCCTGCACTCCGCAACGGGAGAGGCCACAACGGTGAGAGGCCCGCGTACCGCAAAAAAAAAAAAAAAGAATGTTGTAAGGAATAATTAAGAAAATGTACCAACCACGATAGGGGCTCAAATATCTGGGCCTTCCTATAATGACATCATTAGTCATCCAAAGTACACATCTCTTCCCCCTTTCCCTTTATCCCCAGCATCTACTTAAATGGCTTACCTAACTACCATTTTCTCAATGTTGATCGGAGACATACATGTAACTGCCCTGTGAGTTTAAATTTTGAGAAAGAGGGAATTCACAGTAAGAGAAGCAGATATATTTCAAGTAAATTTAAACATTTTTTTTCCTCTTTAATGCTTTACTTCTCTACGTCTTCATGCAAAAAACAAAAAACCCCAAAGAGAATCCAAGCAAAAGCATCTGCCTTAAAGAAAGGGAAAAATTTAAATTAAAATGTGTTAGGAAAAGAAATGCAGCATCATGGAAAGGGGTAGAATAGACAAGGAACAAAGGTTTACAAAATGTGCTGAGGCAGAGCAAAGAGCAAAGACAGGGTCAGTCACACAAAAAAGCAAGGTTTGACCTGATGAGGAAAATCTCTGAAGTGCTCCAATTGTTTGTTAATAAATAATGTATCATCTATAAAATGATGAATGTTGTGAAAAATAAAATGGGCCCGAATCTCAGAGTTTACAAGTCAAGAAAGAAACAGATCAAAGTGTGAACTTGTCTATCTGAAAGGCTAAAAGTTGGACCCAGGTTAGGGAATATGATATAATTTCAGAAACTAAATAAAACAATGCAGTGGGGAAGTGCCTAAATAATGTGCTGAGGCTGGAAATAGTACAAGTCTGGTTTGTGGTGAAGGAAAAATAAAGTCACTGCCAAAGAATGCAGCTTGTCACCAAAAGCTGTATCCTTTCCTCCAGAAGAGTCAGCTCTTCTGATTTTCTCCTTACAGCCTTACAAACTGCTGCTGGCACCACCCCCTCCCCAGCTGCAGTTTCCTACTGGGAATGTTTTTTTCTGAATTTTGCCAGACTGAAACCTAAGGCCATAAAATGGAGGATTTGGAATAAATGATCTCAATGCATATTCTAACTCTGATGTTCAGTGAATCTTGAACAAAAACCCCCAAACCAAACAAAACCCCAAAGATTAACATTAATGAAATTCCTGAACCATAAAGGATAACAATTATACATAGAGGGGAAAAAAGCCAGCATCCCATCAATGATACTGACAAATGATATGTTTTATTTAATGAGATCAAACCGAAGTGATCTGCATGGAAAAAGAGCACTGCTTCCAGGGAGGCGTTTTGGCATTTATTTGTTTGCTTATTTTTTAAAGAAATGAAAAAGTTGGCTTCTTTTATTCATTACATAAATATTCACTGAGCACTTGTCATACAGGGTTATATACAGTATCCTAATTGGTGGAGACCTGGTAGGCATCATCACCATAGGCACTCAGCATTAGCAAGTCATAAATCCATCTAAGGGTCAAGACAACTGAAAATCAAGGTCACATTTTGAGCCTAGGCACAAATTACAATATTTCTTGAATACTCAACCATATTTCAGATGCTGCTTTAGGCAAAGGAGATACAGTGGTGACCAAGACTGTCCTTACAAAGCCTAAATCCCCTACAGTAGGGGGATACAGAGATATAGCAAACAAGACAAGATGATTACCTCACCCATGGCTCCTACTATCCCTAAATTGCCCATGACCTGGCAATTCCTGGGACAGGCATACATTCCAGTGGATCCATAGGCTAGTCAACATTTGATGACTTGCAACCTCCTGACTGGTGAAGAGAGGATGAATCAACAGACTGTCTTCTCTTAGAATTAGAATTGGAAAACTGAATTAACTGACCTGAAAGGTCATTGAGCAGCAAATACAAGATGTATAAACTGAGGTTTGAGGAAACTGTTTGTATTAAAGACAGATTAGAAATGCTGAGTGAAGCAGACATTAGGAAAGCCCACAAATGAAAAATCCTGAAGCCTCTGGGTAAGAAAAATGGGAGAAAGTGGCTGCCTTGGTTCCTTGACAGCTGTCTGATTCTAATCCATGTGTATATCGTTAAAATAAAGCACGTTTCCTCTGAGTTAGTTTTGTCTAAAATAAGAGTCTCCTAAGCACCACCACTATTTTCTTTACTGAATGAGACCTAAATTAGACCACCTTTTCCTTCTCATCAAGCAAACTGGTTTCCAGAGGGGAAATGGTACCCACTTACTAACAAAGAAGTGCTTACCAGTGGGGCAGATCTCCAGGGTAGTTGTGGGCCTAGAGATATCCCATCGGAGTTAGTGCATGAGTTATTGTTGGAACTACTTCTTTGCTACAGCCAAAACATACTGGAATTTTTCTCATTTAAGCATCCTATCTTTGAATTTTACCAGTTCAAAGAATAAGAATATACATTTCAATAACTATCTTTCATCCTTAAATGGAAGATTCAAATATATGACTACTTGAAAGCTAACAGTAATAAGCCCAAGAATTCTTTGCAAAACCAGAGTCAGAATATACACAGCCTTTAAGGAGTTAAAAGATGAAAGCTTAAAAAGGTGTTAATTCCAAAAAGAATATGTTTGTAGCAGCCAAGCGTTGTCTTTGGAGCTCAGGAAGTCTGTTATTGCATTTACTGTACTAAGTTCTCTAACAGATACCTTCCCCTCTCTTTTTAAGGGTTATTTTTTGAAGGGCTAACATCATCAAAAAATATTAATTCCCTCTGAAAACTGGTGAACTTCAGTTGTAAGAATTCTGCAAAACTTATTTAATTTTTAAATTTTATTTTATTTTTGGCTGCATTGGGTCTTTGTTGCTATGTGTGGGTTTTCTCTAGTTGTGGCAAGCAAGGGCTACTCTTCGTTGTAGTGTGCAGGTCTCTCATTGTGGTGGCTTCTCTTGTTGTGGAGCACGGGCTCTAGGCGCACAGGCTTCAGTCGTTGTGGCTCACGAGCTCTAGAGTGCAGGCTCAGTAGTTGTGGTGCACGGGCTTAGTTGCTCTGCAGCATGTGGGATCCTTCTGGACCAGGGCTCGAACCCGTGTCCCCTGCATTGGCAGGTGGATTCTTTTTTTTTTTTTTTGCGGTACGCAGGCCTCTCACTGTTGTGGCCTCTCCCATTGCGGAGCACAGGCTCCGGACGCGCAGGCTCAGCGGCCATGGCTCACGGGCCGAGCCGCTCCGCGGCATGTGGGATCTTCCCGGACCGGGGCACAAACCCGTGTCCCCTGCATCAGCAGGTGGACTCTCAACCACTGCGCCACGAGGGAAGCCCCTGCAAAACTCTTTAGAAGGTGTATTTCTTGGATTCTAACAGCTTCTTGCTGCTATTGTTGAAGTGTAGTTGATTTACAATATTATATTAGGTTCAAGTGTACAGCAGAGTCATTCAATATTTTTATAGATTATACTCCATTTAACCTTATTACAAAACAATGACTATATTTCCCTGTGCTGTACAATATATCCTTGTTGTTTATTTTATACAATAGTAGTTCTTTGGTGACTTACAACTTAGCATGTTTTACCCATGTTGTAGCATTTATCAAAACCTCATTCCTTTTTATTGCTGAATAATACTGCATTGTATGTATATACCACATTTTGTTTAGTCATTCATTAGTTGATGGACATTTGGGCTGTTTCCACTTCTTGGCTATTATGAATACACTGCTATGAGCATTTGTGTACAAGTTTGTGTGGGCATGTTTTCAATCTTGGGTATACACCTAGGAGCAGAATTGCTGGGTCATATGATAATTCTATTTCAATCTTTTGAGCAACTGCCCAACTGTTTTCCAAAGTGCTTGTACCATTGTACATTCCCACCAGAAGTGTATGATGGTTATTTCCAATTTCTCCACATCATTGCCAAATCTTATTTTGTTTCTGTTTTTTGTTTGTTTTAAATTATAGCCACTCTAGTGGTTTTGATTTGCATTTCCCTGATGGCAAATGGTGTTAAACAACTTTTCATGTGCTGGTGGCCATTTGTATATCTTCTTTGGAGAAATGTCTATCCAGATCTGTTACTTCTTTTTTTTTTTTTTTGCGGTACGCGGGCCTCTCACTGCCCCGGCCTCTCCCGTTGCAGAGCACAGGCTCCGGACGCGCAGGCTCAGCGGCCATGGCTCACGGGCCCAGCCGCTCCGCGGCATGTGGGATCTTCCCGGACCGGGGCACGAACCCGTGTCCCCTGCATCGGCAGGCGGACTCTCAACCACTGCGCCACCAGGGAAGCCCTGTCACTCCTTTTTAAAACTGGGATTTTTATCTTCACTGAGTTGTAAAGAGTTCTGTATATATCCTGAACATAAGTTCCTTATCAGATAGATGATTTGCAAATACTTTCTTGCATTCTATGGATTGTCTTTTCACTTTGCTGGTGTCCTTTGAAGCACAAGTTTTTAATTTCATGATATCCACCTAATTTATTTTTTGGTCAGTTGTGCTTTTTGTATCATATCTAAGAAGGCTTTACCTAATCCAAGGTCAAGAAGACATCTATATTTAAGAGTTTCATAGTTTTAGTTCTTACTAAAACTATAGTATATGAACCATTGAGTTTATTTTTGTATATGGTGTGAAGGGGTCCAACCTCATTCTTTGTGAATATGCAGGTGTCCCAGCACCAACTGTTGAAAATTGTTTTGAAAAGGCCTACATTTTAATGTGAGTTTTCCCAGAAGCCTAGTGAAATATTTCAGGGAGGAGGTTAAAGGAGTAAGGATTTTATAAGACTGCTTATTTTAAGCAAATGGTATCTCTTCAGGAGGTGTAAAAAAATTAGTCTGACCAATTATGTTTTCTATGTCCTCTAGTCAAATCAGCTGCTGAAGCTTCTACATAGCTGGTTCTTATTTTCTAATGGACTATGCATTCAATACCATATCCCTGGGACTTCCCTGGTGGTCCAGTGAGTAAAACTCCACACTCCCAGTGCAGAGGACCTGGGTTCGATCCCTGGCCAGGGAACTAGATCCTACATGCATGCCGCAACTAAGAGTCCACATGCCACAACTAAAGATCCTGTGTGCCACAACTAAGACCTGGCACAGACTAAATAAGTAAGTAAATAAATAAATAAATATATTTTTTAAAAAGCATGATCCATAAAAAAATACTGCTCAACCAGTCTTAATGAAAATTAAAAAAAAATACCATATCCCTAATACTTGCCTTCTAATTGTTCATGTTGTTTCATGTAACATACCCAAACATAGAAAACAAAGAAAAATTATAATTGTCTTACAGTGATCCTCTTTAAGACACACACCTCAGATCTCAACATTGAGACTGTACTAAATAAATACTGAGATGCTGATACTTGTCCACTAGACTGCTCAGATTATGCTGAGTATCAGCACCTACAAATCTTAAACTAGAAAATCAGGTTTAATCTTTAGATTCTTCCTCAAGCTCAATTCCAGGGGTCAGGTCATCAGGAAATCTCTAACTAGTAAGCAGAATATGGAATACAGAGTGCTTAAGTCCTTTTGCTAATGAACCTCAAAAAAAAAAAAAAAAAAGGCTTCCTAATACAAATATAAGTAAAACGAAAGTTAAGATTACTAGAGAGATACTAATGTTCCCAAATGTAAAGTTGCCCTAAGCAAGGCTATCTACCCATCAGCCAGCTATTTACCCATCAGCCAGCTATTTACAACTTATTTTCAAACTGAAACTGTCAACACACTACTTTTTCATAAAAGCTCCCCTGGTTCAATTTCTAGATGAGAAACACATCTCAACATCTCCTCTACCCCTACTACCATCAAGAATCAAGAAACTTATCCTGGAATATCAAGAAATAACCTGAATGTATAGGAGAGTAATATGGACTTAATAGATTTATAAATTTAATGGTTTTTAAAAATTGGAGCTTTCAAAACTACAGTAACATGAGAAAATGCTTGTAAAATGACACTGAGTAAAAACTAAAAGTATGCAAAAAAATATGAGAGTAATATTATACATATTTTTAAATATTTGCATTTGGGAAAAAAGCATAAAACTCAGTACCCTTTAGGTAGTTATCACCCATTCCTCCTTTTCCCCAGCCTGTTTCTATGGACTTACCTATTCTAGATATTTCATATAAATAGAATCACAGACTACATTACATGACTTTTTTTTGGTGTCTAGCTTCTTTCACTGAGCTATATTTGAGCTTCGTCCATGCTGTAGTATGTGTTAAGTCCAATTTTAAGATATAGTGAACCAGTCATACATAATTCTTTTGAGTTTCTTGCATGTAGGGTACTATTAGCTAAACAATATTTGGTTTCAACAATGCAACTTGGAGTGCAAAGGTATACAAATCAGTGGAAATTAACTGTTTTTTATACTTAAAATGTAAAACTACAAAGAAAAAGGATTGTTAAATTTCACAATATCTTTTTAAAGTATACAAACCACTTCTAGTTTAGAATTATGTAATGAAATCCAATGATACACGCTGTGTACCATAAGTCAGGAAAACATGGCTCAGTGTGGTGTTACAAAATAGCTGTGTGACCCTGTCACACCCATTCAGTCAAATATCTAAGAGTATAGGACATCAAATGTCCTTAAATTTTTGTTCTTTATATTAAATAGCTGGCACTGAGGGATCACTGTTTTAATAGGAGACCTGGCAGCAGTAGACAAGATATAATGAAGAAGGCAATGAAAGAAAGTAAGAACAGAAGTTTGAGATGATAGACGAGAGGTTGTTAATTGAGATCTGGGCTTAAGTGGGGTATATAAATTCCTTGAAATTGCATGCAAAATTCTGTGCACCTTCCCAGGAAGAGGACTTATGGTTTTCAGCTTCCCAAGAGTTATTAAATAACAAAAGGGTTAAGAGACACTTCTGTGAACTTGGATGGCTGCCACAGAAACAGAAAAACCAGTTGAAGGAATATAAGGAAACATTTCAAACAAAGAGATAAAAGAAATCTTGGTTTTTGACACCTGAACACCCAGTCCTTCAAAAAGCCATCTCACAAAACTGTAACCAAAAGTTAGCTGTCTCACTTCAAGCCTCCTCTAGCACCTGTCACCCGTATGACTTTGTACTGTTTCATGTTTGATCTTATACTTGGCCCATGGTACCTAACAGTGAGAGTGACCTCCCAGAAAGTTAACCCACGAAAGTTAACTGAAAAAATTATAACCACTTTCAGGTGCCTTAAGTCAGTGCAAACAAATTTATAATTTAGACTTATGCATTTTTCTATTTTACGTTAAAATTACACATTCTATAAATAAAAAACAACAGTAGAAAACTGAAATTCTTTGGAAATTAGGCAGTAATGCCTTCTCATAGAGCTTCTGAACCCAAAACGCAGTATTTGCCCTAAAAAGGACTCCTTGCCCTTCACTTCAGATGGGCTAGATCTATTTAACCTTGAATGGAGGGTCCTAATTTGAGGCTACCAAAAAATAGTCTTAATTCTTCACTATCAAAAGGTGATTTCTGAAAATGACTTTTGACTGACAAACATGTAGTTTAAAGAGTTTTCCTGGCTATTGTCTCCAACTTTGGTCTAGTGACTCCCTTACCTCCATCTAGTTTATTGACCTGGCAAGAGTTCCCTAGATGTGGTATTTTAATTCCTGCTTATTTGAGCAAGTGAGTCTCCACACATCAGCTCTTTAACCTGAATATTAAAGTTCAGTCTGCTGGCCCAAAAATGGACCACCTAGCTCTCTGTATCCAGATCATTTGGACCATTTAACTTTTAGAGTCAAACATACAGTCCTGCTCACATGTGCACCTATCTCCAGTTAGTGTTTTCATCTTGTTAAAATAGAGGTTCCATCAAAAGAATGGTAATGACCTAAATGTCCATCAAACAGGGAACTGATTAAATAAATAACAGTACACACAATTAATACTATGCAGCCCTAGAGAAGAAAGAAGCTTTTTATGTACTGATAGGGAAACAGCTTCAAGATACAGTGTGGAAAAAAAAGCAACATGCAGAATTGTTCTGTGCAGCGGGCTACTTTTTGTGTAAAGGGGTCAAGGAGGACTACTTGTATTTGTTTGCATGTGTATAAAATCTCTTGAAGGATATACAAAAAACATTAACTTCAGTTGCCTATTAGATGTGGAACTGAGTGGCTACAGAACAAATAAGATGTCTCATCCATACTTTTCTAGAATTTGACCATATGAATATATTATTTAAAATCATTAAAAAATAAATTTGAAGATTGTTTTCTTTTGTGTAGGCCAACCCTACTACCTCTGTTTGGATTCCATGTGCTTCCACCTTCTCAGAAACCTTATACTACAGATTTTTGCTGCTCTCCATATTCAACTTCTTTTCACTGCATCCTTCCCATCAGCTTATAAACATAAGTCTTTCTCATTAAAACAAACTAATCCACCATCGATTCCACATCTAATTATTGCCCTATTCCTATACCCCTCCCCTGCTTCACAGCCGATCTTCTCCCAAAATAATCTGTTCTTGATGTTTCTATATCTCAATCTCCTGGAAAAATTCTTACCATACAATCCACTACTAAGTTCTGCTGTTTTTGTCTCTCAAATATCAATAGAATTCATCTATAACTCTTCATCTCTATTGCCAACACCCTAGCTAACAATATCTGCTAATGCAGTGGCTTCCTAAATAGTATATATACTCTTTGTTCTCAGAGTCCTTCTTTAAAAATACCCCCCTCCCAACCCCACCTAAAATCCTTCACTGGCTAGCTTTCCTCTGTTCTAGGATAAAGTCCAAAATCCTTAATAAAGATAATAAATGTAAAGAACCTGGCACAAGCATCTTAATGACTATTCCCAGGGTACAAACATGTACCCACTTCTCCAAAATGCTCTTTTTAGAGAGGCAAGTTTGAATTCCTAAGGGATTTTGTTTGAAATGTCAGACATAAAAAATATTTTAAATGTATTTCATAATCTTATCTTTTTGGTACAATATCTTGGGAGTCTTTTTCTGGACTGCAGGTCATGACCATTGTGGATTGTAAAATAAGTTTTAGAGGGTCAAAGCTAGGACTTTTTAGAAAATGAAATAGAATATACAGAATATATAATAGTAAGGGTCAACACTGTTTTATGAAACTTGTTTCCGTTTTTACAAACTGAAACATGGTATAAAATGTATTTTTTCTATTTTGAGTTGCCAAAAATATATCTGAACCCATGGTCTAAGCTATTTGAGACTATGATACTACTGTTTTCCTATGATTCAATTTTTTTCATCTATGACTAAGAAATTATACTTCAAGTTAACTTTCAATAGGTTTCAGAATTTCAGCCATTTTAAAATGGCTCTATTTCACACTACCTAATCTTAAATGAGGTCTGATAATTTACCTAACAGTGTTGCAACAGCAAAATTTAACTGAATACCTATACCACACACCTATCAGAACTCTGTGGCTCAAACCCCAAAGGCTTTGCGGTTTCTGGCTGCAGAGATATGAGCTCATTACCTGTAACTCAGAGACTGCCTCTCAGGGATTCTTAACCTTCTTTGTGGCATGGAAACCTTTACCAATCTGATGAAAAGTCATGGATTCCTTCTCAGATAGTGCTTTTGAATGGATACATAAGATTACCAAGGAAATTAGTTACACTGAAATACAGTTCTATTCTTGACCCTATAAGGATCTGTGGACCTAAGCGTAAGTATTCATCAATATAAAGATTACACCGAGTTTAAAAATTTATATGTAAGAAGTCCTAGGTAACTAAAGCACATTTTAAGAAATATAAAGCATTTTGAGAAACAATATCTAGGAACAAGAGAAAATTCCAGATAATGAAACACAGTGGGGGATGGGAGGTGTATGTGAAAAATGAAATACTGATAAGCTTACCTCAATATTAAGGAAGGTTTCTTCCCTTTCTCTATTTCTCTACACTCATGTATATATGGACTTCCTGCTAAAATCAACTTTATTTACTTAAGCAAATTTCTGCAATGGAAACTCTAAAACTAATTTTTTGAACCTTAAAAAAAGTACAAGGTGCCCATATATACAAATCCCCAAACAGTTTATTCACAAACAAAAATGCTGCTCTACTCATAGGTACTACCTCTGGGCTCTCTTCTACTGGCAGCTGTTAGGAAATATTATGACAAGCCTAATTATCTGATTTTCCAATATGCAGAATACTAGAAGAGTTACTATAAGGGGAGCTGCATTAACAGCAGATGAAGAACCATCAGACAGTGGGAAGACAATGAGAAAAAAAATTATAAAATGCTGGTACAAGAATTAAAAGCAGAAGGACTTCCCTGGTGGTGCAGTAGATAAAACTCCACACTCCCAATGCAGGGGCCCCGGGTTCGATCCCTGGGCAGGGAACTAGATCCTACATGCATGCCTCAACTAAGAGTTCACATGACACAACTAAGGAGCTTGAGTGCCGCAACTAAGGAGCTGCTGAGCCACAACTATGGAACCTGAGAGCCGAAACTAAGGATCCGGCGAGCTGCAACTAAGACCTGGTGCAACCAAATAAATTAAAAAAAAAAAAAGAAAAGAATTAAAAGCAGAACAGATTTCATTCAGTAACACAAATATTCCTACATAATAAGACTCTGGGGCACCATTCTATCACCTACAGAGAATAATAAACTAATCCTTCTAGTATGTTTTGAATCAGTAAAATGAGATGAAAATCTGCTTATAAGTCAGTATTTCAGTGATTTATTGGGGAAGGAGTGAGAATGAAAAGGGAGCATTGTGAAGTTTGAAAAGACTCAGCTGCGAATCAGTCTTAGTAAGACACTGTTACCAAAGACAGTGTTCTGGAATAAAAAAAAAGTTAAAAATGTAAAACATATTTTAGAAGGTCTCTATCCAAAACTTATCTATCCAAAATAAACTGTTTGAATTGGAAAATTTCACTTAAATTTAATTGCAGTTATACTTTCTACAACTGGATCCATTCAATTCTCCTGTGTGATTTCAATAACCCATCTTTTTAAGTCTTGTTTTTTAAGTCTCCTTGCTCCTTCATTACCCTGAACAGACTACTTATCAGTACCTATGGCTTCAGGGCCCTCTTAAGCTTCAAATCTACTTCTATTACTTCTATGTTTAAAAAAATATCACAGGGCTTCCCTGGTGGCACAGTGGAGAATCCGCCTGCCAATGCAGGAGACACAGGTTCGAGCCCTGGTCTGGGAAGATCCCACATGCTGCGGAGCAACTAAGCCCTGTGTGCCACAACTACAGAGCCTGCGCTCTAGAGCCTACGAGCCACAACTACTGAAGCCTTGTGCCTAGAGCCCATGCTCCGCAACAAGAGAAGCCACCGCGATGAGAAGCCAGCACACCACAACGAAGAGTAGCCCCTGCTGGACACAACTAAAGAAAGCCTGCGTGCAGCAATGAAGACCCAGTGCAGCCAAAAATAAATAAATAAATTTTAAAAAAAATCACAGTAAAAGGCAAGAAACTAGGATACAAATGACTAGTGGAGATAATGCTAAATAAAACACATTCACACTATACTATAAATTAGCCTCAATCAGGAATTGGTGCCTTAATATCAATTAATGGCAAATGTACAATGTTTGATTTGAGAGAGAAAGGTTAGACAGGGAGCCCTGATCACCTAAGGGAGAAAAGAAAGGTGAAAGGGGAATCACCAATTGAGGACAGAAAAGAGGACACTGGAACACCAAAAACACACTTTGTTAATTTTAGCATTTTACTGAGTGACAGTGGTGTGTATTTTCAAATGACAAAATAGATGTTATACACAGGGACGTTTCTATCAATTTAGCAGAACACTGCTGTGCTATATGAAACTTACCTTTATATGATTTAGGAGATATTTTTAGAAGACCCACTTTATTATAAAGGAGTCTCATTACCTCAATTATTACATATAAACCACTTCATTCCAATATTCCATTCTTCTGACAGATTCACTCTACTGGAAAAGGATTCCCAGGTCCCCGTGACTGCCTTGAGTCAAATCCAGTGTTACCATATCTATTTTGATTCTTCTACTGGTCCTCTGCCACACTGTGCAATTACCTCTACCATCTAAAACTCAATTCTCATAGCTGACTAGCTCTACTGCTAACCCTATTTCTTCATCTATAAGATGAGAATAACATTCACTTTCATATAATTATTATGAAAATTAAGAATTTCCAGTTTCTGATCTAGCATGTAAGCTTAGAAGTCACCACACCACCCTAACAAAAAAATCAACAACTCTTCTTAGATCGGTCAGAGATGTGAGGTCAGAGAGCAAACTGCTGACCCCAAAACTTGAGAGACAGACGGATACAGAAAATCACAACTTACGAGAGCAGAAACCTGTCAGCAGAACCAGTGCTGGGCTAGGAAAACCTGAACTGTAATTCTGCTGGGGACTGTATGATTACTAGGGGTTCAGTGTGAACAAGTTTGAGTTAAAAACTCCAGGGGGACCCCACAGTCAATTCGTAAGTTTTATTTCCATGAGCTTTGCCAGGTCCTCCCAGTGAGTATCAGAGAAAAATTCCCCTCATGCTCCCAAGAGGAGGAGTGGGAAAGGAACCATTTTGATATATGCCAGAGCATTCTATTCTTCTTCACCTAAGGGGGTAGAGGCGGACACTGAGAAGCACTGGGAATTGCAAATTAAAACAAGCAAACAAAAACACCACTTACACCTATTAGAACAGTGAAAACTGAAAACACTTGACAGTATCAAATGCTGGTGAGGATGTGGATGGAGCAACAGGAGCTCTCCCTTACTGCTGGTGGGAATGCAAATGGCACAGCCACTTTGAAAGACGGTTTGGCGGTTTCTTACAAAACCAAACATACTCTTACCATATACAATCCAGCAATTATGCTCCTTGGTATTTACCTAAAGGAGTTGAAAACTTATATCTACCCAAAAACCTGCACATGGATGTTAACAGCAGCTTCAATCATAATTCCCAAAACTTGGAAGCAACCAAGATATGCTTTAGTAGGTAAATGGATAAACTTGTGGTGCATCAAGACAACGGAATACTATTCAGTGCTAAGAAGAAATGAGCTATTAAGCCATGGATAAACATGGAAGAAACTTCATTGCACGTTACTAAGTGAAAGAAGCCAATGTGAAAAGGCTACATGCTGTTTGCTTCTAAATATATGACATTCTGGAAAAGAAAAACTGTGGAGACAGTAAAAGATCAGTGGTTGCCAGGGGTTAGGAGGAAGGGATGAACATGTGGAGCACACAGGATTTTTTAGGCAGGCAAAATATTCTGTATGATACTATACATAACGGAGAATCCATGTCATTGTACATCCGTCCAAACTCACAGAGTATACAACACCAAGCTATGGATTTTGGATAATAATATTTTAGTGTAGATTCATTAAAAAAAAATTAAATGTGGCCCTATCAAAATCCCAGCTGGTTTATTTTCAGAAATTGACAATTGATCCCAAAATTCATATGGAATTATAAGGGACTAAGAATAGCCAAAATAATGTTGAATAATAAGAACAAAGTCTGAAGATTCACACCTCCTGATTTCAAAACTTACTGCAAAACTAGTGTAGGACTAGCATTAAGAATAGACGTGTAGGGCTTCCCGGGTGGTGCAGTGGTTGAGAGTCCGCCTGCTGATGCAGGGGACACGGGTTTGTGCCCCGGTCCGGGAAGATCCCACATGCCGCGGAGCGGCTGGGTCCATGAGCCATGGCCGCTGAGCCTGAGCATCCGGAGCCTGTGCTCCGCAACGGGAGAGGCCACAACAGTGAGAGGCCCGCGTACCGCAAAAAAAAAAGACATGTAGGGACTTCCCTGCTGGTGCAGTGGTTAAGAATCCACCTGCCAATGCAGGGAACACGGGTTCAATCCCTGCTCCGGGAAGATCCCACATGCTGCAGAGCAACTAAGCCCATGTGCCACAGCTACTGAGCCTGTGTGCCACAACTACTGAAGCCCAGGTGTCTAGAGCACATGCTCCACAACAAGAGAAGCTACTGCAATGAGAAGCCCATGCACTGCAACAAAGAGTAGCCCCCACTCACCGCAAATAGAGAAAGCCCGCACACAGCAAGGAAGACCCAACACAGACAAAAATAAACAAATAAAATTTAAATTAAAAAAAAAAAGAATAGACATGTAGGGACTTCCCTGGTGGCACGGTGGTTAGGAATCTGCCTGCCAATGCAGGGGACACGGGTTTGATCCCTGGTCTGGGAAGATCCCACATGCCGCGGAGCAACTAAGCCCGTGTGCCACAACTATTGAGCCTGCACTCTAAAGCTCGCACACCACAACTACTGAAGCCCACATGCCTATAGCCAGTGCTCCACAACAAGAGAAGCCAAGAGTAGACATGTAGATCAATGGAACATAACTGAAGAGTCCAGAAATACTTAACACTTAATGGACAATTGATTTGGGGCACAACAATGGGGAAATATTGAACAAATGGTGCTCTGATAGGATAGTCACATTCAAAATAATAAATCTGGGGCCTTCCTTACACTACACACAAAAATTAACTCTTAAAAGAAAACACAGGAGTAAATCTTTGTGAATGTGCGTTAGGCAAAATTTTCTTAGACACAACACCAAAAGCTCAAGTGACAAAAGAAAAAATAAACTGGATCCACCAGAATTAGCAATTTTTGTGCTCAAGTAACACCATCAAGAAAGTGAAAAGACCATAGCAAAGGAAACCATAAACAAAACAAAAAGACAACCCACAGAATGGGAGAAAATATTTGTAAAGAAAGTGACCAACAGGGATTAATCTCCAAAATATACAAACAGCTCATGCAGCTCAATATCAAAAAAAAGCAACCCAATCGAAAAATGGTTGTTGGAAGATCTAAATAGACATTTCTCCGAAGAAGATATACAGATGGCCAAAAAGCACACGAAAAGATGCTCAACAGGGCTTCCTTGGTGGCGCAGTGGTTAAGAATCCGCCTGCCAATGCAGGGGACGTGGGTTCGAGCCCTGGTCCAGGAAGATCCCACATGCCACAGAGCAACTAAGCCCGTTCACCACAACTACTGAGCCTGCGCTCTAGAGCCTGCAAGCCACAATTACTGAAGCCAGCACGCCTAGAGGCCGTGCTCCGAAACAAGAGAAGCCACCGCAATGAGAAGCCTACACACCGCAATGAAGACCACGACTAGAGAAAGCCCATGCGCAACAAAGACCCAATGCAGCCAAAAATAAATAAATTAATTAATTAATTAAAAAAAAAAGATGCTCAACATCACTAATTATTAGAGAAATGAAACTCAAAACTACAATGAGGTATCACCTCACACCGGTCAGAATGGCCACCACCAAAAAATCGACAAACAATAAATGCTGGAGAGGGTGTGGAGAAAAGGGAATCCTCCTACACTGTTGGTGGGAATGTAAATTGGTACAGCCACTATGGAGAACATATGGCAGTTCCTTTTTTTTTTTTAAACATCTTTATTGGAGTATAATGGCTTTACAATGTTGTGTTAGTTTCTGCTGCATCACAAAGTGAATCAGCTATATGTATACATGTATTCCCATATGCCCTCCCTCTTGCATCTCCCTCCCACCCTCCCCATCCGACTCCTCTAGGTGGTCACAAACCACTGAGCTGATCTCCCTGTGCTATGCAGCTGCTTCCCACTAGCTACCTATTTTACATTTGGTAGTGTATATATGTCAATGCTACTCTCTCACTTCGTCCCAGCTTACCCTTCCCCCTCCCCATGTCCTCAAGTCCATTCTCTACATCCGTGTCTTTATTCCTGTACTGCCCCTAGGTTTGTCAGAGCCATTTTTTTTTTTTTAGATTCAGTATGGCAGTTCCTTAAAAAAGTAAAAATAGAGCTACCATATGATAAGCAATCCCACTCCTGGCCATATATCCGGAGAAAACCATAACTGGAAAAGATACATGCACCCCAATGTTCACTGCAGCACTATTTACAACTGCCAAGACATGGAAGCAACCTAAATGTCCATGAACAGAGGAATGGATAAAGAAAATGTGGTACATATATACAATGGAATATTACTCAGGCATAAAAAAGAATGAAATAATGCCATTTGCAACATGGATGGACCTAGAGATTGTCACACTGAGTGATGTAAGTCAGACAGAGAATGACAAATATCATATGATAGCGTTTATACGTGGAAACTAAAAAAATGTTACAAATGAACTTATTTACAAACAGAAACAGAGTCACAGATATAAAAAACAAATTTATGGTTACCAGGGGGGAAAAGGGGGGAGGGATAAATTGGGAGATTGGGATTGACATATACACATATATATAAAATAGATAACTAATAGGGACACTGTATAGCAAACGGAACTCTACTCAATACTCTGTAATGACCTATATGGAAAAAGAATGGATATATGTATATGTATAACTGATACACTTTGCTCTACAGCAGAAACTAACACAACATTGTAAATCAACTATACTCCCATAAAAATTAAACCACCCCCCCCAAACTAGTCTATCTGTAGGAACAAGCAGGAGAGATCACTAACAAAGATCTAATAATGATATTTGAAGGTTTCTTTGCAGAAATGATGGAAAAGTACAAATAAAATATGAAATTTAACAGGGTATGCTTGTTAGGGTCTCTAGAAGCAGAAAACAGCTTTATAGGGTATAATTACAAAATCTACTGGCTTTTTGTTTGCATTCGCTTCCAAAGATTCTGACAACAGTCTTAAAACAGTCTCAGAGTAGATGACCATCACTGTCTTCATTCGTCCAAAATTCTGAAATTCTCATCACCAAAACAGCTGTCAGTCTGCTCCCAGTAATGTTATGTTCTTCTGAAAAATACCACTTCATACCCTTTCTCTGAGCGCTTTCAATGGAAGGATTATTCATGTCATATATGTTCTCTGTCTGTAATTAACTAAGAGGAAGGGACATAAAGATTTAAAGGAAGGTAAACTCATGGTTACCAAGGAGGAACGGGGGAGGGGATAAATTAGGAGATTGGGATTGACAACAGATAACTAATAAGGACCTACTGTATAACACAGGGAACTCTACTCAACACTCTGTAATGACCCATATGGGAAAAGAATTTTAAGAAGAGTGGATATATGTATAACTGATTCACTTTGCTGTATAGCAGGAACTAACACAACATTGTTAATCAACTATACTCCAATAAAAATTAATTTTTAAAAAGTGAAAAGACAGTCCACAAAACAGGAGAAAACTTGCAAATCTCATATCTGACAAGGGATCAGAATATATAATGAACTCTTACAACTCAATAAGGATCTGAATAGACATTTCTCCAAAGATGTACAAATGGCCAAGAAGCACGTGAAAAGATGCTCAACATGAGCCTTTACGGAAATGCAATCAAAACCACAATGAGGACTTCCCTGGTGGCACGGTGTTAAGAATCTGCCTGCCAATGCAGGGGATTCGAGCCCTGGTCTGGGAAGATCCCACATGCCACGGAGCAACTAAGCCTGTGCGCTGAGCCCGCGCTCTAGAGCCTGCGCTCTAGAGCCTGCCAGCCACAACTACTGAGCCCGCGTGCCACAACTACTGAAGCCCGCTCGCCTAGAGGCCGTGCTCTGCAACGAGAAGCCACCGCAATGAGAAGCCCATGCACTGCAATGAAGAGTAGCCCCCACTCGCCGCAACTAGAGAGAGCCCGCGTGCAGCAACGAAGACCCAATGCAGCCAAAAATAAACAAATAAGCTAATTAATTAATTTAAAAAAAAACCCCAAACCGCAATGAGATACCACTTCATAGGCACTAGAATGGCTATAATTAAAAAAAAAAAGATAATAAGTTTTGGTGATGATGTGCAGAAATTGGAACCCTTGTGCACTGCTAGTGGGAATGTAAAACCATACTACAAGTGTTTTGGAAAACAGTTTGGCAGTCCCTCAAAAGGTTAAACATGGAATTATGTGACACAGCAATTCTACTAGGAAGTGTATAACCAAACGATATGAAAACATATCTGTACAAAAACTTGCACACAAATGTTTATAAAAGCATTCATAAGAGCCAAAAAATGGAAGCCCAAATGTTCATCAATGAAGAATGGCTAAACAAAATGTGGCTGATCCACACAATGAAATGCTTCACAATAAAAGAAATGAAGTCCTGATACATGCTACAACATAGATGAATCTTGAAAACAGTAAGAGACCAGCGACAAAAGACCACATATTAGTATGCATACTGGTATGCACTTCTCATTGGGGAAATGCAAATTAAAACCACAATGAAACACTTCTACACACTTATCAGAGTGCCTAAAGTAAAAGACTGACAATACCAGGTGCTGGTAAGGATGTAGAGCAAACAGAACTCTCGTATATAGCTGATAGGAGTGTAAACTGGTGAAACCACTTTGGCAACTTATTTTGAAATGCATCCAAAAATAGGATGGATTGATAAAGGGACAGGGTATGTGTTAAAACAAATATAGCAAAATGTTAACTACAGTCTAAGTGGTAGGAATATGGGTATTCAAACAATTCTGTCAACTTCTCTTTGTTTTTGAAATTTCCATAAAAAAATATTGTGGGAAAAACCAAATATATACCTGTTCCATTACCCAGCATTTCCACTCCTGAATATAAACCAAATAGGTATTTACGTATATTTTAAAAAATGTTCACAGCACATTCATACAGTCAAAAACTAACACAACCCAAATATGTATTAATAGTAAAATGGGTTTTAAAAGTATATTTATACAACTGAATCCTCTACAGCAATGAAAAATAATATGAGCTACTGCCACAATATGGAACATCATAACCGAATTTCACAAACAATGCTGAACAAATTATTTAAGTTCAAAACTGGGCAAAACAAACAGAAGGTGGTAAGAGGTCAGAACAGTAGTTACCTTTGGGGAAGGGGTATTGACTGTTAGAGGAGATATGAGGGAGCCTTTTGGGGGGTTGGATATTGGCTATATCTCGATGGTGGTTATAATATGTAAAAGGTCACCGGACTATATAGTTAAGATGTTATTTATACTATTAAAGATATACTCTTTATTGTATATAAGCCATATAAAGGTTTTACACACACACACACACATATTATACTTTAACTGTACAACATTATACAACTTCCTCTAAATTCATGCTCACCACCTACTGATTATTCTTCCAGCTCCAAGCTCCCCAACTCATAGTTTAATCAGGGCAGCTCTTTTGCTTTTATTATTTTTTACATTTACGTTCATCATTTGATGTCTTCAGAAGCTAAAGAGTTATTTTGTGATCCACTGCCCTATCATAAATTGATCCTCCAACTTAAAGTCTCAAGTTTAATACTTGATTATACTGTTTCACACTGAATAAATGCTTCATGTATATACATTAATCTTGCCTCCTTAAAGTGGTAGATCCTTAAGGGTAAAGGACTCATTTCTCCTTTCACCTTGGTGCCCAACACATACCTGCTGACCGATAGAAGAAATGAAGTATCAAGTGTCCTGGTTTTTATCCTTAAAGCCTTGCCATTCAGTTTATGGTAAACTGCTTTTTTTTGCCACATATGTAAGAATTAAATTGTTATACAAAATTACATGTAATTTTAACTAATTGGATCAATTATAAAAGTCTCATTCTTCTTAAAGCCATTCAGCTTCATAAGAATTCATAAAGTTTTAATAAATTTAGGAACTAATATATCTGGAGGATTGCTTTCTTCATTCCCACATCTTCATATCCCTTACTTACCTTACTGTATGCTCTCTGGATTAAGTAACAAGATAATTACTCAACTGCCCCTGGGAGCACACTCCATGTTGGCTATTTAATTAAAAGATAGGTATATGTGCATTCATATTAAAATGAACTCAAAGTATTTTTAATTGGTTACAATAAGGAACTCTTCTAAGACTTGAAAAGCAACATACCATAAAGTCAAATTGAATATCAAAACCAAAAGGTCAGGCAGATTCTCCAAGAGCAGAAAATATATTTAGTTCTCCCTTATCACTTTACTTTTCAACAGCATGTAGCAATTTCTTCTGCCATTAAAAACACACACACTTTGGCTATCTATGCGCTAGCTTTTCCTCACATCTTTCACTCACATTTCCACTCTGAGTCTTTAGTATCTTTACCACCTCACTCTTGATTTCATTTACATCACAACTGCAAAAATCCTGAATACTGAACAGGTTAACAATATCATAAATATTTGTTAAATTCTATATTAAAAGTTACTGACAAGGAATCAACTTCTGGAAATTTGTTACAGCCTATTTTTTAATAATCTGTTGATACAGGACAGAAACACATAATCCCTAACTCTTTGCTTGAAAAAAGGTAATACACAGAAGATAATTACATTCAGAAATGGCTTGAGGCAAGATGACAAAGAAATACAACATCTAATTCCAACTGTATTTACAATCATCCTCTTTTCACTTCCTTCCTCATTTCTAGAAATTTTGAACTTGGCTGAGACAGTAAAGACAGAAAGAAGTGGTACAAGTTGAAGAAAAAGAAGTCAGGGAAAACCTATAGTAGCCATTCTGTGACAATTTTTCTATGTAGAAGGAACCAAATAAAATTAAGATCTTTAAAAAAAATCCCCTCCTACCTAAAGTATTATATTATGATTTTTAAAAGATCTAAATTTTACAAAAATATATCCTAGAAAGTGCTAACTAAAAAATATTTTAAGAAAGTCAAGTTCTCAGACCTTATGTACCAAGTACTCATTACCCCTATCTTCTCAAGTTACCCTATAATTGGCTCTAGAATTAAACTGACACACAGACTGTCCTACTCTTAAAGGTGCTCATACATTCTTAATGGCAAAGAATCAGCCTTAATTAAAGGACATCCAGAGGGGTAGATCATGCATAAACAAACAAAACCCTTGTAACAATGGTTACAAATAAATAAGCAAAGATATTTGCTTAGTTATTAAAAAAAAGAAGAGGCAAGCTGAGCTACACAGAACACAGACCAAACTCAAATGAAAACAAGGTAAACAGATTAACTTTCCCAAAGCTTATGCACATTATAAATTAGAAGTGACAGGACAAAACTGAATATAGTCAGATAACATAGTTAATGTGGGAGAGAAAAATAGCAGAACCCTTTAAAGTACAAAAGCCAAACACTAAAGCACAGGATTCTGGGAACAATTTATAAAGAATCGAACAACCGTTAAGACTTCACACTCACAGAAAAACACAATAACTGATTTTCACATTTACTCAAGTATTTGAGTGCCTGCTATGTGAAAAGCACAGTTCTAGCAATGCAAAGATGAATCATCAGACTTGGATTCTAGTAGGGTACAGGCAACATTGTTATAAATAATTAAAATCAAATAGGCAGGGTAAAGAAGTGTATAAAGAGGAGTAATTAAAATCAAATAGGAAGGGTAAAGAAGTGTATAAAGAGGAGTATTCTGGGCAACAGGAATAGAATGAGCAAAGGCAGAGGCTGGAAAGCAGAAGGCATATACAGAACATAGCAAACTTCAGTCTGACTAGAGTATAGGTTTTATATAAGACTACGAAAAGCTGGAAAAGTATAAAAGAAGCCAGATCATAACTCTGAATGCTAGGACAGATCTTCAGTGATGAGTCGGGAAGAATCATTAAGGATTAAGAGGCAAGGGAATCTGATTTGGATAGAATTTACTGAACAATAAATGGTTGGGGATGAAATGCATGGAAGAGGAGACATCAAATAGGTAATTGTGAGAGGTCATGAAGACCTCAGTTCCAGTGGTGACAGTGTAAGAGGGAGAAGGCAGAGTTCTAAGTTAGACACCGGGTGTCTACAATGTGTAAGGTACCATTCCACTCCACTGAGAAACTTTTAAAATCTTAACACATCATTCTCACTTTTAAGGAAACGGTAATCTGGAAAAATAATAAATGTTAAAGCACCGAGAGCTAATAAGATAATACATGATTTCCAGATAAATATTACAAACAGAAAATACTACACTTGAAGAAATCAGGAGAGGGGAAAAAAATGGTCAGTGGAGGATTTATTCAAGAGGTTGGAGTTGATCTGCACCTCAATGAAAAGGTAAAATTTCAACAGGGGAGGGATAAAATTTCACACAAAGGGAGTTTTTTTAAGTTAAATAATTTGTTTAATAAGAGCAAGATAGGTGAGATACACTGAGGTAATTTCCAACAAAATAGTAAACAAAACACTAATACATAAAAAAAAAAATTAACTACCTGAACTTAACTTCATAAAGATACCAGAAAAACAAGTTATTATTACTATTAAAGCTCTGAATGCTTAAAAATGAGTATCTTCTTATATTCTAGATCTTTAAATGAGAGGGGTTACTTTTAATGAGTTCTATAGGAGAGACCAAGCCTTAAAAAAAAAAAGTAACCTTCAGTCAGTTTGAAATATCCAGAATGTTATGTTTTGTTATTTGTGAAAGAAGTTCCTCAAGACACAACATAATCTGATAAACTCTCTTCATATTTTACACGTGATATGAACCAGGATATGAACTCAGACCCATCTGACTCCAAAACCAGAGCTATACTTGCACTCAGCGCTGTATTACCAATAATTTTTCTTCTCATTTTAAAATCTCAAATGTATTAATCACAAAGTGCACAGCAGAAGGAAGAGATGAGTAAATCTCAAACTATATAAGTACTGCAAAAGTGAGAGATACCACTTTATTTATATATGTATATATATATTCAGATTAAAGTACTGTAAAGTGCTTTTTTGTTGTCGATGAATATTAATTTAACAGAGTGCCGCTCCCAAATTAGTCATGAGAAATGCGGGTTTTAGAGTGACTAGTTAGTGGTTTCTCAATCTGTTCACTTACACCTTTCAAAGCTGGGCTACCTACCTGGCCCTTTCCTCTTATCAACCTTCATTCCTCAGCCTTTCATGACTTATCCTCCCTCTCACAACCCTTCTAAGACTGCCCTTGATGGGCAGATTTCCTCTGTATTCTTTTTAAACATTCAGGAAGGAAAGAGTAGACGACGTGCCAAATTTGTTTTTTACCTTCTAATTGAAGAAAAGCTCTAACCTCTTCCCTCCAATTTCTTTAAGGACAAAGATTTAAGTTCTTTCTCACAAAATAAACATTTTGTTATAGAATATAAACAAGATGGAAAAAACTTATTTTATCAATAATTATTTTAAACCAATGCCTATATTTAATATTATTGGGATTTGATTTTTAGGATTGATTCCTTAAAAATGATCCATTATAAAGGAAAAAGGCACTAGGAATGTGCATAATTCTTACAAAACATTCTACTGCACTTGCCTCAAAATAAATATATTAAATCATTTAAAAGAAATCCAGTCATTCAACCAACAACTGACTGCCTAATGTGTGCCAGGCACTATTTAGGCACTTGGGAAACAACAATTTTTTAAAAACTTCCCTTTCCTCAGGGAGTTTACCACCTAGCAGGAGGAGACAGATAATAAACAATAAATATCATAAGTAAAGACAATGTGTTAGAAAGTGATAAACGCTATGGAAAAAAATAGAACAAGGTAAGCGAGAATTCCAGGGTGCCAAGGCAAGTGCACTTTTAAATAGGGTGGTCAGAGAGGGTGTAAGAATGTGTCATTTGACTAAAAACTTGAAGGTAAGGGAGTCAGCCATGATGATACCTGGGGGAAGAGTACTCAAGGCACAGAAAAAACCAGAGTAAAGGTCCTGGAGTATCCTAGAAACAAGGAGGCCAGAGGAAGCCAGCAAAGGGCAGAGTAGTAAGAGGTGTCATAAGAGCTCTGTATGGGAGCAGAGGGTATAGATCATGTAGGGTTTATGGGACACTAAGGAATTTGGCTTTTACTTTGAACGAAATGAGGATCCACAGAAAGTTGAGTAGAGTGTCATGATCTGTTTTACCATAATCACTCTGGATGATGGGTTAAGCATAGACTAAAGGGAGGGTAAGGGTGAAAGCAGAGAGACCAGTTAGGAAGCTACAAAAGAAACCCAGGAGAGAAATATGTACTTCCCATCAACTTTGACCACAGTAGTGCAGTGCTTACATTTAAGCATAAATAGATAAAACAAATCTCAGATCCTGTTAATAAGAAATAACTGGATGTTACAGAAGTTTTTTATATAGAGCTCTTGGCATATAGATACATTGTACATCTTTTCTTTTAACCATTCACTACAGAGAAATACCAAGTGTGTTCCTTTATAATCAGTTATTCCCTCCATGAATTTTTTAAAAATCCTACTGTAACTGAGACTATTCTTTAAGGAAATAAGCCAATATTTCTGTAGCTCTGTCAATTATACACTATTTTTGAAGAAAAAAATAAGTCACTTCTATCCACTGAAAATATAAATCATTTACCTTGGATTAGTGTTTCTCAGATCATCTGATTTACATTCCTAAAAACTTCAATTCCTTCAGGTAAGACAAATTTCTACAAAAGTTTCTCTTTTTATGCTTCTATCTTTAAAGAAATTACTTCTTTCAAATTGATGCCAAATTTGCATATCAGTATCTGGGTCGTTCATTTCAGGAAATGGCAACCACAAAAAACTCCCGCTGTCACAAACATGTTTCAAAAAACGTTCCTTCATGACACCAAAAAAACTCTCTTATCATCTTATCCTGCTAGAAAAGGCAAATACAATTCCCATAAATTCTAAAGAAGTTATTCTTAACACTGTATTTATCATAAGGATATAAGAGAAAGAGTGTAGAAAGTCAAAGATATTTGACTTGCCTAGAAGGGGGCTAGGGAACATGGAAGGAGATTTTGAAATAAAAACTCATACTTCTAAAAGAATTTGCTTATGAAACTGAAATAAGCACACTGTCCTATAGCATTTATGAAGGAAACCAAGAGTGAAATATAAACTATTTACTTGCTTCAAAGACTCAGAAAAACATCTAGACTTAGCTTGGATTTTTTAAGAGACTTCCCTTGTGACAATTCTTTGGAAGAAACGGGTGTGTAAATTTACAAAACTGAATTCAAATGTTAATTCACTCAACATTTAAGTGCTTATGTGCCAGAAATGGCACTAAGCAAGGGGGACATAGTCCCTGTTCTCAAGGGCTTACAGTCTTCACTCACTCCAGTTACTAAGCATCTACTATGAGCCAGATGCTGCGTATACAACAAACAGGAAACACAGGGTCCCTACCTGCATACAGCTTATACTGGAGAAGGAGGGAAATGCCTCAAGAATGAGACACACATCTAACTAAACAAGGATAACATTCAAGTGTTAAATGGGCTGCTTATGAAAGTGTGGACACTTCCTTCAGGGGGGACACAAAGAAGGAAGTAATGGATTCAGGGTGAGAGGGAGGGGAATGTAGGGACTTCAGATACAGTTGAGTCCTCAAAGAGGATTACGCTGTTCACCTGCTGACCTTGGGGGAAGGGCTCCAGAGGGGGCAAATGGAGCTAAGGCAGAGATGTGTGAACAGGCTGTTGTATTTGATAGGCCTGGAATATGAATGTGAAAGAGAAATCATGGAGACTTCTCTATGCCACAATTAAAAGACTGGACTTTATTGGCATATATGAAAGGCCCCTGAAGGGTTTTATCCAGAAAACCAGCATATGTGATCAGGTTTTTCTGGTGTGGTGAGACACTGATTTACATAGGAATGAGAAAAGAATAACACTAGATAATGATGTCACCACATGAAACAACAAAGGAGACTGCCCAGTTTGAAAATTAAACCCCATTCATGAAAAAAATTAAGCCACAACTATCCAAGCCCTTCTGGGGAAAAAGTTTTTAATCACCATTATTTAAAATTGAAAAAGTAGAGGAAAGGTTTATATATATTACGGATTATAACAGCTGCATATCTATTTTGAGTTTTCTAAAGCAGTCTTTAGCTCTTTATTAATTGTGTAAAGATATCTGGAGCTGCTGATTGCTGTACAAAAAGCAGTGAAGCTATTTAGAAGACAAGTCTTTGATACAAAGGGAGAACCACGAGTAACATAAGCTATTTCTCAGGTAAGGTTTGAAGGTTTCCAAAGTTCAAGATAAGCAAGTTCTCTTAAGTCAGCGTGTTTAAAAGGTGTGTCATAGGGGTGGAGCAAAAGGAGGGATTAAAAATTAATATAAACATATATAAAAACAAGTAACTCGATGTTGCTAGAACCAAAATCACTACTTGGAAATCTCCCAAGCAGAGGGAGAAATGAACGCCTACCAGATCCAATGAATACAGACAGACAGGAGGGAGGAGAGGATGATCACACTTGAAAGTATAAACGGGGGGGGGGGGGGGGGGGGGGGGTAACGACCTATCCAGAACCCAAAATCCAGCTGGCGATGCGATGAGGAAATCACCTCCAAACCTCACAGTTCAGGCATAAAGGCAGGAAAATATCACTTCCAAACTCCACCATCTAACCACCAGCCACAGGCCAAGGGGATATCACACATACTCGAATCCCAGAACTCAAGGACAAGTACCATCCCCACGCAGTGCTTGAGGGGAGGTGAAGGATTCCCCCTATCCTGAGGGTGGGAAGCAATCACCCTCACATCCAGCCCTAAGGGGGTCAGTGCTCCTCAGGCCAGGGGCAGTGACAGCCCCGAAGATCCCACAATCTCAGCCAGAGCTGCCTCTACTCCTCGCACCCCTGTTGCCCAACACACACCCTCCCCTACCTGATATGGCGGCGGCGGCTCCTGATCCGGCTCCGTCCCCTCGCCAAAGCTAGCCCGGTCGGACTGAGACTCGTGAAGCAGGGAGATGTCATCCGAAGTGGGGGACTTCAGGCAGTTCCCCATCTTCCGGGGCTGGGGTGTGTGATCTAGGGGAGGAAGAAAGCAGTAGCGGGGTCGTTCGCACGCTCCGCCGTCAGCCTCGGTCAGCGAGGTGGGGTCGGGCGGCAGGCCGGGGCTCAGGCGGCGACGGCTAACCCGCCCCCCGGCGCCGCCGAAGAGCCGCTCATGCTAGCCCCCGGGGTTGGGGGCTTAAGGCTGGGCCGCGGGTTCCCTGGGGTCGCGGCGGTAGCCTCCTACGAGGCGGCGGCGGCGGCGGCGGCGGCGGCGGCGGCGGTGGGGGGGGGGGCGGGGAGACGAAACACTTCCCCACCCCGCCCCCCCGCGGGGCGGCGGCGGCCACGGAGCTGCTGGGCCTAATCCAGGTCAGGAGGGGGGGGCGCGGCCGTCGAGGCTCCCTCAGCTGCTGCCTCAGCTGCTGCTGCCCCCGCCGACGCCGGAGCTGCAGCCGCGGGCCTCATCCTACTCCGCCTCAAAGCGGCGGCGACGGCCAGAACGAGGCCAGCTGCGGCCTGCGTCACGCCGCCGTGCGTGCTCTGGTCCCGCCCCCGGCGCTGGGAGGCGTGGGCGGCTCTCAGCTGCGCGTCCCCCCCACCCCGCCTCTCTCGCCTTCTCCAGTCCTAAGCAGCTGTTCCTGGGCCTGCGTCAGTTTCTGCTTCTCTGACAGTCTGAGACGTGACTCCGAAACCAATCCTGCGTCTCCCGTGCCTCCCCAGACGCACTGCGCCCACCTCGCTTGTCTCAGCTCTTACCTGTGCGCTGTTTTGACAGTCTTCTCACCACCTTCAGCCAAGGGATCTATTTTTAAACCCGTGTATGAATGGATCACTCCCATGATTAAAATGTTAAAAGGTTTACCATTTATCCCTTCAGAATAGAGTCCAAACTCACTAATGAACCTTCCCTACTTCCCCAGTCACTTCCTAAACCTCCTACATCACAGCCAGAAAGATTCTTCTACCAATTGTTCTATTTCTTTCCATTCCCACCACCATAGTACAAGTTACCATCACTTCTCTACTGTAATACATTGAACTCTTTCCCCTGCATTCACCATTGCTCCCATTCAATCCACTATTTGTACAGTTGAGTTACCTTTTTTAAATGTAAATATGATCATGTCATTCCCCTAGGGGGAATTTAAGCCTTTTAAAACCTTCAATGGCTTCCCAATGCTGTTATGACTAAGTATTAATTGTTAAATTGTTTACAAATCTGGCTACCTCTCCTATCTCATTAGCAGCATTGTTCCCTGCATATTCTAAACTCTAGGATGTCTAAATAAAGTAGTTTCAGTTATCTAGAGGACTATTCCCTCTGGCTGAGGCCTTTACCCATATTTTTTCTCTGACAGAAACTCACTTCTTCCCACTCCTGACCTTATACCTCCCATTAAGCTAAACTTTATCCCCACTTGTCTTCCTGGACTCAACTTTGGTGCCACTGGGAAGCCTCTCCTAACCCTCCAGTCTGGGTTAGTTGCCTCCTCTGTGCTCTCAGTCCCTGAGCTTCTCTCTGTCACAGGCTGATCAAGCTGAATCATCTGTACCTCCTCTGTGCAAGGCCTGGCACATTGCCTAAGGCAGTGTAGGCTTTATTCTTGGTTGAATGAACAAAGAGCTCAAGAAGCAATGTATGTAAAGGAAGGAAAGAAAGATGAGAATGCTCCTAATAGTCATTCATTCAACAAGAGACTAAAATTGGGTCTTGACTCCATTTCTTTCATTCATCATTTACTGATTTTTTTATTTTTTCTCTAGACCCTATGCTAGGCACTAGGGAAACCTGGCTAGTTCCTAATGGAGCCCAGAATCCAGATGGGAAGACAAGTAAACAGATGAGTTCTTCTGTCACCCACTACCAAAGGTTTTTAGAGGGCACAGAAGGGAGTGATTAGAACATTGGGTGAGGATCAGAAAGGATTCTTGGAAGCAGAACAGTGTCAAACTGGCATGGGCCTAAGTGCTCTAACTTTGGAGTCCCTATTCTATAAAATCACATATTTTATTTAAATGCACTCATATCTCATATTAAATATAACCAGTTTGCTATTTACCCTCTTTTCCAAGACTTGCCTTCCTTCCTATTAATGGCTCCCACCTAAATAGGTGTATCCCTAATGCCATGTTTTTTATCAGAATCTTTCACACATCCCCAAGAATCATTACTTAATTCTCTGGCTTGGACAAATAAAATTATTTGGGAGGAAATTTTCAGGCATTTGCCTCTTTTCTCCTATTGCCATTTTCCTTGTCCCCTCTGAACTATTGCGACAACTTCTTAATGAAGCCCTTGCCTCTGCACCGTCAATCCATTCTCCACACTACTACCATGAAAAATGTAATCAGAGAGCATTCATAGACTTGTGGTTCAGAAATTTAGCATGGCACTAAGGCCTTGAACCATTTGGTCCCATCCTAATCTCCCATATGACTCTGACTCAAACCAGGCATCCTATATTCCAGCCATATCACACTACTTACCATGCCCTCAGTTTTCACTGTGCTTTTCCACTTCTGATCTTTTGCCATGCTGTTCCCTTCTGTTGAAATCCAACTATCTTTAAGACCCTCCTTAAATACTACCTTCTTCATGTAGCTGACCTCTATTTCACTTAGTTGGAATATATATAACTATGTAAAATAAACGGGATCTATTATTGTATTATATTGTGTATATCTATATAACATATGTGAATATTTTAACATAATTCATATATATAAACAGATATGTATGTATATATATATATACATATATATATGTATAAAATCATAACTTCCATTTATCAGCCTGAGCCTTGAAAGGTTAATGTTGACATTCCTGTTTTATAGGAATATAAACATGGCTATTCAGGGGTAAAGCCAAGATTTGAATTATATACCAGTTGCATTTATTAGGTTGTGGGAGGGAACTACAACGTTTTTTCAGCCTGATATTCCTTTCTCAGTGTATAAAAACAAGAAAATGGGGGAAGACTTACCTTGAATGCCTTTAGCATCTACATGTATCTTTGTAAGGAAGTAGTTATTCAATGATCTTTCTTCCTAATCCAGATTTAGAAAAGAACCCTTGGGAAGTGTCCTGTAGACCAGAGAGTGTGATCTAATCACAAAACATAATTTTAAATAAAAAAAGTAACCAAGACTATTGAAGTGACAAAGACTCTCCTAGACCCAACTCTAGTCAAGCTCCTCTAAGCCCTCAAGGCCTTAACCTTGGGTTCTGTGCTTAGCCCACTTATTCCAGTTTTAGCAAGATTCTAGCTGAGTTAGTTTAGCCAGAATCCCCCTCCCTCAGTATCTGACCACCTTGGCCTGCCTTCAGCAGAAATCTTATCGATGGGTTTAGCCAGAATTCCCTTTTAACTCTGATGTTTCCTTTTTGTAATTTTCCATCCACTTTCTCCCACCCTAGTCCTTGCCCATAAATCCCCACTTGTCCTTTTTGTATAATACAGAGTGAAGTCCAGTTCTATACTGAGGTTTCTCTTCCCCTTTTGCAATAGGTCCTGAATAAAATTTGCTTTCACTGCTTTAACTTGTCTGGTTCTGGTTTTCTCTGACAGCAGGAGATGTAATGCAGAAGCCGATATGAAAATCTAGTACCCTCTGTTGAGCCAGATTTTTTAAAATAGTCTTTATCTTTTTAGACCAGTTTTAGGTTCACTTCAAAATTGAGCAGAAGGTACAGAGATTTACCATATACCCCTGCCCCTGTACATGCATAGCCTCTCCCATTATCAACACCCTGCACCAGAGTGGTACATTTGTTACATTGATAAGCTATCACACAAAATCCTTGCTTAAGTTAGAGTTCACTCTTGGTGTTGTACATTCTATGGGTTTAGACAAATGTATAACGATGTGTGTCTACCATTATAGTGTCATACAGAAAAGTTACACTGCCCTAAAAATCTTCTGTGCTCAGCTATTCATTCTTCCCTTGCTCCTAACCCCTGGCAACCACTTATTTCTTAACAGACTCCATAGTTTTACCTTTTCCAAAATGTCATATATTTAGAATCATACAGCATGTAGTCTTTTCACATTGGCTTCTTTCACTTAAATGAAAACTAAGGTTCCTCCGTTTCTATCCATGGCTTGATAACTAATTTCTTTTTAGCACTGAATAATATTCCACTCTCTAGATGTCCCACAGTTGATTTATTCATTTATCTACTGAAGGACGTTTTAGTTGCTTCCAAGTTTTGGCAATTATGAATAAAGCTGCTATAAATATGTACGTATAGGGTTTTTCCCAATTTTTTTATTGTAGTAAAATACACTTAACATAAAACTTACCACCTTAACCATTTTTAAGTGTACAGTTCAGTATTTAATACGTTCATAATATTTTGCAGCCATTACCACCGTTCGTCTCCAGAATGCTTTTAATCTTGTAAAACCAAAACTACCCATTAAACAATAACTATCCTTTTTCCCCTCCCCTCAGCTCCTGGTAATCATCATCCTACTTTCTGTCTCTATGATTTTTACCACTCGAAGTATCTTATATAAGTATAATCATACAACATTTGTCCTTTTGTGACTGGCTTATTTCATTTAGCATAATGTCTTCAAGGTTCATCCATGGTATAGTATATTGCAGAATTTCCTTCCTTTTTAAGACTGACTGCTGTAATATTCCATTATATGTATATACCACATTTTGCTTATCCATTCATTCATTGATGGACACTTGGGTGGCTTCCACATTTTAGCTACTGTCATGCTGCTATGAACATGGATGTACAAATATCTCTTCAAGACCCTAATTTCAATTCTTTGATTATATACCCAGAGTGGAATTGCTGTATTATATGGTAATTCTATGTTTAATTTTTTGAGGAACTGTCATACTGTTTTTTCACGGTAGCTGTACCATTTTACATTCCCTCAAACAGTATGTTTGCAGGCTTTTATGTGAGCATAAGTTTCAACTAATTTGGATAGTACCAAGGAACACAATTGCTGGATTGTATGGTAAAAGTGTGCTTAGTTTTGTAAGAAACTACTAAACTGTCTTCCAAAGTGGCTGTACCATTTTGCATCCCCACCAGCTATGAATGAGTGTTCCTGTAGCTCCATATTCTCACCAGCTTTTGATGTTGTCAGTGTTTGGGTTTTGGCTATTCTAATAGGTACATAGTAGTATCTCATTGTTATTTGATTTCCATTTCCCTTAAATTTTCCTTTCATATGCTTATTTGCCATCTATATATTTTAATTGGTGAGGTGTCTGTTGAGGTTTTGGCCTATTTTTTAAAAGAGTTGTTTATTTTCTTGTTGTTGAGTTGTAAGAGTTCTTTATATATTTTAGAGGACAGTCCATTATCAGATATGTCTTTTGCAAATATTTCTTCTCAGTCTGAAGCTTGTATTTTCATTCTTTTGAAAGCATCTTCCGCCCAGCAGAAATTTTTAATTTTAATGAAGTCCAGCTTATCAATTCTTTCTTTCATGGATTGTATCTAAAATATCATCACCAAACCCAAAATAATCTAGATTTTTCTCCTATGTTATCTTTTAGGAGTTTTATATATTTGTATTTTACATTTAGATGTGATCCATTTTGAGTTAATTTTTGTGAAGTGTGTAAGGCCTGTGTCTAGATCCATTTTTTCACATGTGGGTGTCCAGTTGTTCTAGTACTATTTGTTGAAAAGATTATCTTTTCTCCGTTGTATTGCCTTTGCTCCTTTGTTAAAGATCAGTTGAGTATATTTATGTGGGACTATCTGGGCTTTTATTATGTTCCATTAATCTGTTTGTCTATTCTTTCACCAATAACATACTGTCTTCATAATTGCAACTTTATAGTAAGTCTTGAAGTTGGGTAGCATCAATCCTCCAACTTGTTCTTCTTTTTCAATAATCTATTGGCTATTCTGGGTCTTTTTGCCTCTCCATATAAACGTTAGAATCAGTTTGTTGATAACCTCTAAATAACTTGCTGGGATTTTCATTGGGATTGCATTGAATCTATAGATCAAGTTGGGAAAAACTGACATCTTGACAATATTGAGTCTTCCTATCCATGAATATGGACTATCTCTCCATTCACTTAGTTCTTCTTAGATTTCATTAATCAAAATTTTGTAGTTTTTCTCATATAGTTCTTATACATATTTTATTAGGTATGTATCTAAGTATTTCATTTTGAGGAGTGCTAATGTTAAGTGATAGTGTGTTTTTAATTTCAAATTCCACTTGTTCATTGCTGGTTATATAGGAAAGCAGTTGACTTTTGTATGTTAACACTGTATGTTAACACCTCCAATCTTACTATAATCACTTATTAGTTCCAGGAGGGTTTTTTTGTTGATTCTTTTGAATTTTCTATAGAGATAATCATGTCTTCTATTAACAAAATCAGTTTGATTTCCTCCTTCTCAATCTGTATAATTTTGATTTCCTTTTCTTTTTTTTTAACTTTTTATTTTATATTGGAGTATAGCTGATTAACAATGTTGTGATAGTTTCAGGTGCACAGCAAAGGGACTCAGCCATACATATATGTGTGTCCATTCTCCCCTAATTATTTTTTTTTCTTGTCTTATTGTATTAACTAGGACTTCCAGGACAATGCTAAAAAGCAGTGGTGAGAGGGTACATCCTTTCCTTGTTCTTTATCTCAGTGGAAAATCTTCTCACTAATGTTGGAATCTCACCATTCAGTATAATGCTACTGCAGGTTTTTTTGTAGATATTCTTTATGCCATTGAGGAAGTTCCCCTCTAGTCCTAGTTTACTGGGAGTATTTATCATGTATGGGTGTTGGATTTTGTCAAATGCTTTTCCTACATCTATTAATATAATCATGTGATTTTTCTTCTTGAGACTGTTAAGGTTGTGATGTAATGGATTATATTAATTGATTTTCAAATGTTGAACAAGCCTCGTATACCTGGGGTAAATGTCACTTGGTATATAATTCTTTTTATACATTGTTAGAGTCTATTTACTAATATTTTGTTGAGGACGTTTTACATCTATGCTCATGAGAGACTAGTCAGTTTTCTTTTCTTGTAATGTCTTTCTCTGGATTTGGTAATTATAGTAATGCTGGCCTCATAGGATGAGTTAGAAACTATACCTGCTGCTCTATCTTCTAAAAAACACTGAGAGAATTGGCACAGTTTCTTACTTAAATGTTTATTTTATTTTATTTTTTCAAATTTATTTATTTATTTTTATTTTTGGCTGCATTGGGTCTTTGTTGCTGCTCATGGGCCCTCTCTAGTTGCGGCGCGAGCAGGGGCTACTCTTGGTTGCAGTGCGTGGGCCTCTCATTGTGGTGGCTTCTCTTGTTGCAGAGCACAGGCTCTAGGCGTGCAGGCTTCAGTAGTTGTGGCGTGCGGGCTCAGTAGTTGTGGCTCACAGGGTCTAGAGCGCAGGCTCAGTAGTTGTGGCACACGGGCTTAGTTGCTCCGCGGCATGTGGGATCTTCCCAGAGCAGGGCTCGAACCTCTGTTCCCTCCATTGGCAGGCAGATTCTTAACCACTGCACCACCAGGGAAGCCTCTTAACCATTTTTAAGTGTACAGTTCAGTGGTTTTAAATACCTTCACAATGTTGTACAGCCATCACCACCATCCATTCCCATACCTCTTTTCATCTTGTAAAACTGAAACTTAATAGGTGTAGTGATACCTATTAAAAAAAATAACTCTCCAGTTATCACTGTGCACAAGCATTCCAATTTCTCCACATCCTTGTCAACACTTGTTGTTTTCTGTTTTTTTGATAGAAGCCATCCTAACTAGTGTGAGGTCATATCACATTATAGGTTTTTTTAAATATTTATTTTTTTTTAAATATTTATTTTTATTTATTTATTTGGTTGCACCGGACCTTAGTTGCAGCTTGCTGGCAACTTGTTTTTATATTCGCTTTTTCTTTTTTTTTTGAATTTTATTTTTTTATACAGCAGGTTCTTATTAGTTATCTATTTTATACATATTAGTGTATATATGTCAATCACAACCTCCCAATTCATCCCACAACCCCTCACCACCACCCCCGGCTGGCTTCTTTAATTGCGGCACCTGGGCTCCTTAGTTGCGGCTTGCAGGCTCCTTAGCTGCAGTTCGCCAGCTCCTTAGTTGTGGCATGCGTGTGGGATCTAGTTCCCTGACCAGGGATTGAACCCAGCCCCCCTGCATTGGGAGCATAGAGTCTTAATCCCTGTGCCACCAAGGAGGTCCCCACATTATAGTTTTGATTTACCTTTTCCTAATGATCAGCAATGCTGAGCATCTTTGTGTGTGCTTCTTGGCTATTTGTATATCTTCTTTGGAGAAATGTCTATTCAAGTACTTTGCCCATTTTTGAATCAGGTTGCTTTTTTATTGTTGAGTTTAAGAAGTTCTCTATATATTCTATATATTAATGCCTTATCAGATAAATGATTTGGAGATATTTTCTCCCATTCTGTTGTTTTCCTTTTCACTCTGTTTTGTGCCTTTTGATGCACAAAATTTTAAATTTTTCATAAAGTACAATTTGTCTGATTTTTCTTTTGTTATTTATGTTCTTAATTCATAGCTAAGAAATCATTTCCAAGTTCAATGTTGTGAAGCTTTTCTCCTATGTTTTCTTCTAAGAGTTTTATTCTTTTAGGTTTCACATTTAGGTCCATGATCCATTTGGAATTTTTTTATATTATGTTAGCTAAAATCCAACTTCATTATTTTGCATATGTATATCAATTTTCCCCAGAATTATTTGTTGAGAAGACTGTTCTTTCCCCATTGAATGATCTAGGGACTCTTGTCAAAAATCATTTGACCATATATGTGATAGTTTATTTCTGGGCTCTCTATTCTAGTCCATTGGTCTATATGTCTGTATTTATTTATGTATTTATGACATTTATGTCATAAATTTATGACAGTACCACACTGTTTTGGTTACTGTAGCTTTTTAGTAAGTTTTGAAATCAAGAAGTGTGAATTCTCCAGTTTTGTTCTTCTTTTTCAAGATTGTTTTGACTATTTGTGGTCTCTTGAGATGTCATGTGAATTTTAATATGCTTTTTATCTATTTTTACAAAAAAAAAGTAGTTGGTATTTTGGTAGGGATTACATTGAATCTGTAAATTGCTTTGGGTAATATTGACATTTAAACAATATTAAATCTTCCATTCCATAAATACGAGATGTGTTTCCATTTATTTATGTCTTATTAATTTCTTTCAGCAATGTTTTATAGTTTTCATTATACTTAACCTCCTTGGTTAACTCTTAAGTAATTTACTCTTTTTGATGAGGATTTTGTTTGTAACTTCCTTTTGTAAGAAGGATTTGTTTGTAAGAGGATTTTGTTTGTAACTTCCTTTTCAAATTTTTCATTCTTAGTATGTAGAAATGCAACTGATTTTTGTGTTGACTTCGTATCCTGTTTTTTTGCTGAATTAATTAATTAGTTCTAACAGGTTTTTTTTGGGGGGGGGCGGGAATCTTTAGGATTTTCTACATATAAGATTATACCATCTGCAAATAGAGATACTTTTACTGCATTCTTTCCAATTTGGATGCTTCTATTTATTTTTCCTTGCCTAATTGCTCTGGCTACCACTTCCAGTACTATGTTGAATAGAAGTGGTGAAAGTGGGCATCCATCCTTACCTTGTTCCTGATCTTAGATGAAAAGCTTTCAGTTTTTCACCATTGAATATGATGTTAGCTGTGGGTTTTCATACACAGCTTTTGTTATATTGGGGTCATTTCCTTATATTCTTAAGTTTGAGTGTTCTTTATCTTGAAAGGGTGTTGAATTTGACAAATGCTTTTTCTGTGCCACTTGATATGATCATGTGGGTTTCTCCCCCTTCATTCTGTTAATGTGATGTATTGTATTGATTGATTTTCATATAATGAAACATCCTTGCATTCCAGGAATAAATTGCACCTGGTCATGGTGTATAATCTTTTTAATATGTTGCTGAATTTGCTTTGCCAGTGTTTTGTTGAGGATTTTTGCATCAATGTTCGTAAGGGATATTGATCTTTAGTTTTCTAATAGTATCTTTGTCTGGCTCTGGCATCAGGGTAATGCTGGCCTCACAGAATGAGTTAAGAAGTGTTCCCTCCTCTTCAACTTTTTGCAAAAGTTTGGGAAGGATTGGTGTTTTTTCTTTTTAAAATGTTTGGTAGAATTCACCAATGAAGGCATTAGGAAGGGAGTTTTCCTTTGTAGGGAGATTTTTTGATTGTGAATTCAATCTCTTTACTCGTTATACGTCTATTCAGGTTTTCTGTTTCTTTGTGATTTAGTCTTGGGTTATTTTTCTAGTAATTTGACCATTTCATCTTGGTAATCCAATTTGTTGCTATATACTTGTTGATAGTAATCTCTTATAATCCTTGTTATTTCTGTAGATTCTGTAGTTATGTTCCCACTTTCATTTCTGATTTTAGTAATTCGAGTCTTTTCTCTTCCTTTTTGGTCTCTCTAGCTAGAGGTTTGTCAATTTTGTTGATTTTTTTGAAGAAGCAACTTTTTGTTTCATTGATTTTTTTCCCATTATTTGTATATTCTGTTTCATTTATCTCTGCTTTATCTTTATTATTTCCTTTTTTTCTGCTAGCTTTGGGTTTAATTTGTTCTTCTTTTTCTAGTTCCTTAAGTTGTACAGTTAAATTGTTGATTTGAGATTTTTTTTTCATGTGTTTATAGCTATAAATTTTCCCCTTGAAACTGATTTCACTGAGCCCTATAAGTTTTGGTATGTGTGTTTTGTCAACTATTGTTGTAGAGCGTACTATTTTTTTTAATAAGCTGTTTCTCTTTCCATTGTTGATTATGAATTTACAAAATATACAAAACCAAAAGAAAAAGAAAATACTCATCCTCAAATCCATTGTGGCTCTAACCCAAGTCTGTGCACAAAATCCAACCAATGCACTGTTTTCTTAGAAAACAACTGATGCTGAGACAAGTGAAGGAGAGGGCTGTGAGAGGGCAAGTCATCTTATTGAATCCACCCAGGAAAGCACGTGGTGGGGATTCAGAGGTGGCTGACAGGGCAAGGGAGCTGGAGGCCTCACACTGACAAGGTTCCAGGTGGAGGCCAGGAGCAAGCTAATTCCCAGAGGAGTGCAAGTAGTGTGACTGTCAGGCCCAGCACACTGGGCTTCAGCTGATAGAAAGCTGGTCTCACTGAAGTGTTTTACAGTTTCTGGAATGAGCTGTAGACCACCATCAATGGCCTCACCTATGCAAGCTGAAACTTCCACTGGATGTCAGTATGAATTTGCCATCACTGAACCTAGCAGACCCATAATGCAAACTTGGGTATTCACAGAAGATTGCAAAGTCTTACTTGAGAAAGGACTCAGAATGTAAAGCTTGTGTGAGAGGAGGAGTGGACATGATGTGTACTCTAGAACTCAAATCCAACTGGATTGAGCCTTCTCAGTGCAGTAGGATACATAATACCCCTTTTGCCATCTCCTCACCCCATAAGGAAGAATGAACTTGACTGGGATGATTTCATAAGTGCAGCTGATCCTACATCAGAGTTGTGTGTGCATGAGGAGGATCCACAATAGGAGGGTAGAGGTATTCTCTAGGATAACCAGCTTTAGGTTCTCAGGCATAAAGGGTAATACCAGAAAGGGGCTTGGGATACAGGGCAAATCTCAAAAAGTGAAGGCAACTTGGTCTCCTCTTAAGCAGTCCAAGGTAAAGAATGTGTCCAGTCTCTCTCCTCCCCAGACTGGAGGAAAATATGTACATCAATGTGCACCAGTGATCAGAAAACCCACAGGAACTCAGGCAGGTGGGCCGTGAGGGGGCCAGCTCATCAGCTGGGGAAAGGGGAAAATGGGCCTCACAGAAGCCATAAAAGTGTGAAAGGAGCAAGGCTACAGTACATAGGGGTGTGTGTGGATGGGGCGGGCAGGTGATTCCCTAGGGCAGGAGGGGCCATTGACACTTGGGTGGTAGAAGGCACAGTTGTTCTCATAGCATCAGTTGCTATGAGAACATCATGATATGTCAACAAACAAGGCAGTTTGACATGTCTCCTCCATGGCTGTGGCCTCCATCAGGCCCTTGGTGACCCCCTTCTCCATGGCCAGAGCCATCATAGCCACGGTACTTACGAGGGGGTGGCCTTCGATGGTCATGGCCTCAGTGACCAGGGACATAATGAGGCCGGTGGCCATGGGGCCCCCCATAACCAGGGCCTTCATGGGGCTGATGTCCATCACAAGCACCCATTCCTCCACCAGGGCCTTCATGGAGACCATGCCCACCGCCTCCAACCATGCCCCCACCAGGGCCCCCTTGTCCATTTGGGGGTCCTCCTTCAGAGCAACCTCCTCTGGTCCCTCAGAATGGAAGAGGAGGAAGAGGTTCATTTCCTCCTTGGCCACCACGGCCTCTATGGGATGGTCCAGGACCTGGTCCTGATACCCCCAGCGTCAGGCCACCCTGAATGGGGAAAACTGGGTCATTCTAGAAGGGATTGCACTGCCCCCAGGGAGGGGGTGGGGGACCCAGGAGACGTGGACCACTGGCCCACCAGGGCACCCAGGGCCTACATGGGGACCTGGCATTGGTCCCCTAGGTCCAGGGGGGAAGTGCTCTATGCCCTTGGGGGCTCCCGGGGCCTCCCTGTAGAAAACCATTGGCTATCAGATCAGGGCCTAAGAGTCTGTGTGGCACTGGCATCTGCTTGACCTTGTCTGGATAGTCTGTTTGTTTCAGCAGCTCCTCTGCGGGATGACTGTTAGGGCTACCCACAATGGAGGGAGGATCTCTTGCACATCGATGCCTCCTCTTCCAGAACGCAGGGGGCTCTTCCTGGCACCCACGTTTTCCATAAGATCGTCCAAAACAGAAGGCAACTTGGAAACACTTACCCCATCGGGTGAACCACAGCCCAACCAACCTAATAGGCTCCAGGGTCTCAACATATGGGGCTTTATCCATGGAACATTCCTCATCTAGGGGGATGAATAGGGCTCAGGATCAGGATTGTGAGGACTTTCCTTGCTCAGGAAGAGCTCCTGAAGGATCCCCTTCTCCTGCTCAGCCTGGATGTACTGATCCTGGCTACTGCTTCCAGGGGTGATGAGAGGCGAGAGCAGCACCAGGAGCTGGGGGCACACCCAGGGCACATTCTCCTCCATGCTGTCGTGGCTCAGACGCCAGGCTACCTCAAATGCGTGTCGGCCTGACAGTATCTCTCACTTAGCTGACTCACCAAAATCCTTGATTTTATTCACATTTACTCGTTCAGTTTCATTCAGTTCAAAATAGAAATACTCTCTGTTTGCCCTCCTCAGGTCACGTCACAGTTTTCCTCTTCCTGCCCTTCCGGGTCAGCTGGCTAGGATCTCCACTGGCTTTGCATCCCAAGCTCCTGGTTCCAAAGAGGCGGTATCCATGAGTTCTGGGACTTCAACAGTGGGGACTGGGGTCCCTGGACGTTCTGTGTCCATAGCCGCAGAAGGAGGTGCTGGCTCTGGGGAAGAAGGTTTGCTGTGCTTGGTTCTGTGCTCGTTTTCCATTCAAATGGGCTTGACTTGGCAGCTGTGGGTGACAGCACCTTCTTCTTCTTAATTTTGTTGCCTGGAACAGGTGCTGAATTTAGTGCATCCAAAAAGCCCAGGCCCTCCATAGGCTATGGTGGGATGATCTTCACTTTGATCTCTTTGGTGGCATTGGGTGTCGTGTTGAGTGGCTTGTATTTCTTCTCTGTGGGGGGTGCAGCATCTCCTGGGGCAGCTGTGGAACTCTGACACTTGAGGGAGATGAGTTTAAGGTTGTACTTATCAGAAACCAGCACTGCACTGGCATTCTTCTTTACAGGCACCGAAGACGGGGTCTCCAGTTCTAGCCTAGTGGAAAGGAATGTGACGAGACTGGGCACCACGGTTCAGAGAGACCTGGGCTTCTCCCTCTTCTCCTCTGGGGCCTCCTCAGTCTGAGTCTCAGCCTCCACCTCAGTCAAAGGTCACTCAGGAGGGGTGGTTCAACTCTTTCCCTCTTCTTTCCATTTCTTCTTATCTTTCTCAGCAGGCTGGGTACTGCTCTGGGAGTGGATGACAGTCATTCAGTCGCTGATAAGGACTGAGGCCAATTTCCAGAGCTCTTCATCCTTACTTGACTTGCTCAGTTGCTTCACCAGTTTGGCTGTGCTGTGCTGCTTGAGATGGTCAACAGTGAGTGGTAGATGCTGCAGCGTCAGCAGAATTTGCTGCTAGAGGAGAATGTTGCTTGTTGTCTTTGAATACGTCAGCCAATTGTTAAGAAACTTGTAACTACCAACATCAGTAAACTTGACCAATATTTCTAGTTGAACAGGTCTGCAGGAGAGTGTTCAAGTAAATACATCGACTTACTGTCTTTCGTGCTTCCTTTATCATACTGAAGATCTTCGAAATCCCATCCACACTTGTGACTTCCCCATCTCAGTTAAGGAAGCTATCCAGCTTCCTTAAGCTTAAGGAGGCCCTTCGGGGTCTATGGGACCTGAACCCATGATCAAGGTTTTATCGGACTTGGGGTGGAGGGGGTTAAAATTTGGGGGGAAAAAATAAAACAACCAACCAGAACCCAAAACTCAATTATTTGGGGGGCCTCATTGGATCGAAAATTCTCTTTAAAAAAAACTAAGGCCAGCTCAGTATTCATCCCCCCACCGCCACCAACTCCATTTAGGGAGGGGGGTTGTAGAAAAAAAGTTCTGAGTGGATTCAAAAAAGTAAATGCTGGATAAGTGAATTTGGGTGTGTTTGTGAAGGGAGGGTTGTTAATTATTTTTGAAGCTACGTGGTGATGGTCCTTCAGCCACAGATTTCAAGTCCCAGGCAGAGTGGGCTGGTGGGGTGGGCAAGGTAGGTGGCAAGAGGCAGAAGACACAAGTGCTTGGGCTTGTGGCTGCTGTTTTCCCTCCTCTGACACCCTCAGGTTCCTTTCAAGGTCTTTGATGTTGCTGCGGTTTGTTTCTTTTTTCCTCATGACCGTCCTGTCTTTCTCTGAGAAAATTCAAACCTCTAAAAGAACCCCAGAATCGAGCCTTCTATTTCTCCCTTCAATTCCATCAGAAGGAAAAGAGAAAAATGAGGGGGGGGGGGAAATAGGGGTGCCAGCCCTTTAAATCCCCGGGAATTTAGCTATATGGGTAGGAGCTTGCAACAGGGTGGGATGTGCAGCAACAACTGCCTGCCTCTTTGTCTGCACCTCGTTGATCAGAAGCAAGTCTTCCCCTGGAAGTTGTAAGCAAGCCTTCAATAGACTCTGGAATTCCAAACAGTTACATGAGGCAGATTCTGCTACTGAAGTTGTTGTCTAGGTGGGGAGATAGCATCCTGGTGCTTTCTACTTTGCCGTCTTCCCAGAATCCTCTCTTGCTAACATTTTGTCCTCTGAAGCATGAATTGTGGTGATTACAATCTTTACAGTAAAACCAGGAGCTAAAACTGCCAGTAGTCCTCTTCTGGAGTTTCATTCTAAAGGAAAATTTTAAATAAAAAATAAATACATAGGGCTTCCCTGGTGGTGCAGTGGGTAAGAATCCACCTCCCAATGCAGAGGACACGGGTTCGAGCCCTGGCCCGGGAAGATCCCACATGCCGCGGAGCAACTAAGCCCATGTGCCACAACTACTGAGCCTGCACTCCTAGAGCCCGTGAGCCACAACTACTGAGCCCTCATGCCACAACTACTGAAGCCCGTGCACCTAGAGCCGGTGCTCTACAAGAGAAGCCACTGCAATGAGAAGCCCGTGCACTGCAACAAAGAGTAATCCCCGCTCACCACAGCTTAGAGAAAGCCTGAGCAGCAATGAAGACCCAACGCAGCCAAGAATATAAATAAATAAATAAATATATATATTCTATATATATATATTTCACTGGTAGATAATCTCAAAAACAATGATCTAAATGTTTGATCATAGGGAAATATTAAGTAATTGTGTATTTACTCCAAGAGGTATTTTCTAAAATGGTCACTCTCTACATTACTTCTGTTCCATTGCCTTGCTTTAATTTACTTTATAGCACTTGACATTTGCATTGTTTGTTGTATGTGTCTCTCACTGGCATTAAGTCCTCAGGGTAAGAGCTTTCGCATATTCATTACTGAATCCTTGTCATCTAAAATAGAACCTGGCAAATTATAAGAACTAAGTAAATATTTGTTGGGTATATGCATGAAGGAAACATGAAATTTGGGGGGGACATACTATTTAGTAAAAAGTGCAGAAAATAAAATGAAATGTATTCTTCCATTAAAACAATAAAAAATGACACACATTGACAGAGTTTGGAATTTAGGAACTTGGAGACAATGGTCACCAAGGTTAAGTGGAGAAATGAAAATAGTTTATACGATAGGAGACAGGATTGTCGGCAATGTTTTCTCCCCCTCTTTCTCTTTATTCCTGGTATTAGTGTTTCAAAATAGTCTGTACACTGAAGACAAACAGCTTTTTTAAAAAGTCATTTTCCTGAGGCAGATGAAAGTATGGATAGAATATTATGCTTACCAAACTTATTCCTGACAAATTGGGCTCTATATTCCAGGTAGGAAGGAACGGTCCCTGGAGCTTTCAGAGAGAGGATAATAAAGAAGGAGAATGATTTGCTTACTGTTTGAACAGTAAGTCACAGAATATAATTAAAGGATGTGGGGAGCAGGGGACAGAAACTAGCTTCTCTGGTCTGTTTCCACAGGCTCTATTCTACATTTAACAATAGAACACCAATAACTAGCCAAAGCCAGAACACAGAGTCACACATTCTGTACATGTCACAAAGGTACCAGAGGCAGGAAACAAGTGGCAGCTGATATTCAGATCCTACTCTACTCTCCAAGCCACTGAAACCTGGTGTGAGCCTGTATCTGCCCAGAGGATGTACATTTTTCTAATTTTCACACAGGCATTGCAGGGGACAGGTATTGAAATGGGTCTTTGACTTAGCATGTTGGAGTCTGTTGCCGAGTAAAATACCTCTTTGTTGAACCACATCAATCTCCACTCCACTAAGGACTAATGTCAGGCTTAATGTGTAGCCTTCAAATAACCATATGAAAAGGCAGAATGAATATTTATGACACACAGTCTGTTACCCAGACTTGCACACTTGTTGGAAAACCGAAGTTTATATGCTGGATGTAAATATAGAACATTAAATGACCTTATCTTCCTCTGAGCCTATTGCCATGATTTAATGAAGAAACAGGGTGGGAGGGTTGCAAATAGAAACAAAGAAGGAAAAGCTTTGGAGTCACAACGCTTAGAATCAATAGGAAAAGCATTAGGTTGAAATGAAGTCTCCAATCACCTTCTCCCTATACCTCTCTGACTACCTCAGGAAAAAAACATTAAAATAATTTCAGGCTTGTACCCCTCACATTCTCCACATCAGTCATGTGAACTCCTCAATGTTTCCCAAACATACCATGCTCTCTCACCCCGCCTCTTCTTGGCCCATGCCTAGAAAGTCTTTCACTGTCTTCTCTTCTCAGCAAATTCTCTTCAACTTTTAAATCTCAGCTCTAAGGTCATTTCTCTAGCAAGCCTTCCCGATATTCCCTCTTTCCCATTGTAGATATTCCCTCCATCTTCGGTGTTCCCACAGCATTTGGCGTAACTTTCTATTAGTATCTAGCATTATCTGTGAACACATCTACTAACCTCATTAGACTGTGGGCTATCCTAGAATAGAAGATAATGTTTATATCCTGCTCAGCATCTAACATGGTACCTAACAGACAGCGGCATTTCAGAAATGTTTCTTGCATCATGAATGAATGAAAGAATGAATGAGTGCTATGACCCATGCATGCATCTGAAGGCAGAAGATCTGGGTTCAACTCTTTGTTTTACTGCTAACTTTCTTTATGTGGCAGATTAAATATGGCCACAAATTCTTTGATGCTCCTTCTATTAAGAGATGATGTCCATATACTTTCCCCTTGAATCTGAGCAGAGTCTGTAACTGCTTTAGCTAATAAATAAAATATGACAGAAATGACATTGCCAGTTTCCAAGCCCAGGACTTAAAAAACTGGAAGCTTCCATTTCCTATCTCTTGGAACACTGCCTCTTGGATCCCTTGGGTGTCACGTAAGATGTTTGACATCCCTTCTGGACACACTTCATGAACAGGCTTTGAGACTACATGCATAAGAGAAGGGCCTGACTGAGCCCAGCCTTCAAGAGAGGGACAAAGAGAAGGCCTTCAAGAGAAGGCTGAATCTAGCCTTGCAGTTGTCTTTGCCAATGTCTCAGTCATGTGAGTGAAGCTATCTTGGATCCTTCAGACCAGCCCAACTGCCAGCTGAATATCAACTGACCCCAGTTCACTTCATGTGGAGCTGAAGAGCTGGTCATTCGAGGTTTACCTCAAATATTGACACACAAAATCGAGACATATAATGATTTTTTTTTTTAAAGCTACTAAGTTTGGGGGTGGTTTGTTAGGCAACAACTGATAACCACAACAGAAGTTGATAACTGGGAATTGGGCACTTCTATAACCCAAACCCCCAAACATGTGACATTGGCTTTGAGACCGGGCAATGTGTGGGGACTTAAAGGGCCTTGAGGCGTCTGTCAGTGAAAGCTAGAAAGACTTGGAGGAGGTGTTGGTGATCACTTTCAAAACAGTAAAGGAATTGTTACTGGAAGCTAGACAAAGGTTTGGCAGCAAGGTTACTTGTGGTAACACGGAAAATAGAAAGGTACCTAATGAATTTGAGGATCTGTTTGGCGAGTTTCCAGGCAGAAAGTCCGAAGTGTCAGCTGGCTTTTTCTAGCTATTTATAATGAAATATGAGAAGAGAGAGGTAAACTAAAAGAGGACCTAGGATAGTATTTCCAGACAGCACAAGAATCTCAATGGAAAAAAATGGCCTTATAATAAAGATCAGCTCTAAGGTGTTGCTAGCAAAATGAGATCACAGGGTAAAGACAAGTCGAGGATGCAACTGTAAAATCCTTTGTTAAGACCTCAGAAAGATTTTTTTAATTGAGGTAACATTGGTTGATAACAGTCATGTGTATAACATTATATTTAGACTTGTATATACACTACAGCATACTTACCACCAAAAGTTTAGTTTCAATTCACCACATACAGTTGATCCCCTTTACTCATTTTACCCTCCCCCCATACCTCTTCCCCTCTGGAAACCACTACTTTGTTCTCTGTATCTATGTGCTTGTTTTTATTTTACTTTTTAAAAATATTCCACATATGAATGAAATCATAAGTTGTTTGTCTTTCTCTCTGACTTATTTCACTTAGCCTAATACCCTCAACGTCCATGCATGTTGTGGCAAATGGCAAGATTTCATCTTTTTTATGACTAAGTAGTATTCCACTGGTGTGTGTGTGTGTGTGTGTGTGTGTGTGTGTGTGTGTGTGTGTGTGTGTGTGTGTGTGTATGTATACCACATCTTCTTTATCCATTCTTCTGTTGATGGGCACTTAGGTTGTTTCCATATCTTAGCTATCATACATAATGCTGTAATGAACATAGGGGTACGTGTATCTTTTCTAATTAGTGTTTTCATATTCTTTGGATAAATACCCAGTAGTAGAATAGCTGGATCATATCATAGTTATATCCTTAATTTTTTGAGGAACTCAATACTGTTTTCCATATGGCTGTACCAGTTTACATTCCACCAGCAGTGTAGGTCAGAAAGATTTAAGGCAGTGTCTCATAGATGCTTTCAAAATTATTCCTAGTGGAAAAAAATTCTTTCTGCGGAACTTAATGCTGTGCCTCATGGACCCTCTATGTTAAACAACAGGATTTCTAAGAGTGTTAAGGGTGTTTTTCCACAACAGGTTCACAGGGGGCCCAAGGTCAAGAAAGGCTACCTGAAAGATTTGTGGGTGTGTTTTTTTGGATAATGGCGTAGAGCATAATTTGATACACAGGAACCCCCCCCCCTCCAATTTTAAAAGAATTACGTTAGCTTGGCCTGAAGCTCACAGAGACAGTACGAAATGAAAAGACGTCTTTGGACTCCCAGTCTACTATGGGCAGAGAGCAGGCTGAGAAAACTACTGAACTATAAAAATGGGCTATTTCTTATGGGAAAAGAATGGTGACTCAGAGGGCAGAACCAAAAGTCACAGAGACTCATTCTCAGGGAGCAGAACTAGGCCTTAATTAAAGCACTGGCATCATGTGTTTGGCTAGATTTCAGAATTTCTAAGCACCAGTGACTCCTCTGTGCTTCCATTCCTTCTACCCACCACCACCACCCCACCCTCTTTTGAACAAGAGTGTCTACAGCAGTTACCTTATGCCTGTCTCACCATTGTAGTTGGGTATATATGGGGAAGATAACTTTTCTCTTTTGTTCAGAGATTTTCAATGGAAAGGAACAGTGCTCAAGAAACTATACCCTAGGAACTACATCTGAGGAAACTCATCCACATCTGGAACTTATTCAGATGATGAGATCATGGACCTTGATCCTGAGCGTAACACCGTAATAGGTTGAGTTTGGAGGGGTAGGTCCTTTGAGGAAGTGAATGTATTTTACTGTGGGAAGAATGTAAACAATTTGTGGCCAGAGGGCAGATGGTGACAGATTAAAGATGGCTGTAAATTGTTGGATCCTTCTCCCATTGACAATGTCTCCTCCTCTGGAGTCTGGATGGGCTCTATGATTGTTTTGACCAATAGAATACTGCAGAGGTGACACTGTACTAGTTTCCAAGCCCAGGTCTTAAGAGACTGGTAACTTCCACTTCCTGTCTCCTGGGAACATTTTCTCTTTGAGCCCTGAGATACCATATACTCTGCTGGAGATATCACACTGAGACACTCTGGAAGGAGAGAGGGGGCCAAATGAAGCCAAGGCTCAAGATGTTGGGTGAAGCCAAACGAATACCATGGAGAGATTTCATTTGACTCCATGTGGAGCAGAAGAAGCAACTAGCCTAGCCTTGACTAGATTCCTGACTCATAAAATTGTGAGAAATAATATAATGGTTGTTGATCTAAGCTGCTGAACTTTGGGGTACTTTGTTACACAACAGTAGATAACTGAGATCTCCATGACCTTGGGTCAGTCTCTTCTCTCTAGAACTACTTCTTCAACTTGGGCAGTGTTGGGCTAGGTTAGGTGAACCATAAGGCTCTTAATAGCTCTGATTTTCAGTTCCCATGCAGTTGAAGGCAGGTGAGCTACACCAGATGACATTTGGACAGCTGTTGAATGACCAGCGGGACATAGAACATATATTATTAGGTATTCAATAAACATTTTAATGAGTTTTGAAGGATGAAGAAGAACTGGGTAAGTAGAAGTGAAAGGAGGGACGTTTCAGGCAGAATGAACAGCATGTACAAAAATGCAAAAACCTGGACAGCTTAGGAAACTGAAAGCATTTCAGAATTGTTGAAGTAGCAAGTACAAGGGAGAATGGGGTAGATGAAGCTGGAAAGATAGAAAAGGGCCAGATGATGGAGGGACTTGTGTGCCTGGCCAAGTGTTTTAGGCTTTTCTACAGACCCAGGGAGACCTCTGAAGGAAAAGTATCACTGAATCCTCAGTCAGATAAATGATGTTTTTCTTCTTTTTATACATATAGAAACTGAGGTTTTGTCACTTGCTGAAGATCACATTATTAATAGGTGGTTGACCCAGGATGTGAATCCATGTCTAACAGCTTTGAAACGATACTTTTAAAGACTTCAGAAGTTAATATAACTTTATTTTAAAAATTATTTTGAACATATTCTACATGACTGAAATTGTATAAAGTAGAAGAAATGTGAAAATAAATGTCACAAGCAATATGAATTACTTATGATTAATTTTCCTTGTGGGAAATAGAAGGAATGATTAATTTTCCTTGGAGAAGTGAATAAAGCTTCCTAGAAAAGAGGACATTTGTTTATTCATTATTCGTTTATTATTATTTTAAACCAGAGCTAACATTCACTGAGCTCAAACCATGTACCTGCCATTGTTCTAAGCATTTTACACATGTTATTGATATCTCACAACAATCCTGTGAAACAGGTACTGTTATTTTCTACTTTTATTTCTAAAGCAAAGAGAGCTTAGGTAACATGTTCAAGTCACACATTTAGTAATCCTGGGTTGGATCCTGGTGAGTCAGACATCATGTTTTAGCCATAAGTAGGGACATTTAAACTGGACCTTAAGACAGGGAGATTTGTGAACCAAAGGGCATTTAAGAGAGAAAAACAAATGCAAATACTTGATGGTATGAAAGTTCACTGTGTTCTAAGAATAGGATTTCAGGGAAGTTTAGGGACATTTAGAGAAAGAACATTGTGTGTGTGTGTGTGTGTGTGTGTGTGGTAGGAAGTGGAGAGAGAGGGTTACAGAAGAATGATAGAAGAGGGTGCTAGAAATGTATTGGGTTGCCCAAAAAGTTCCTTTGGTTTTAAAATAAAAGACACATTTTTCATTTTCACCAAGAACTTTATTGAACAACATATTCACCATTTTGTTCCACTACCTTCTGCCATTTTTCAGGCAACTTCATAATTCCATCTTCCCAAAACTTGTTATCTTTTTGAGCAAAGAACTGTTCCAGGTGCCTTTTACAGTTTCCAGGGAATTGAAATTTTTTTCATTAAGAAAATTTTGTAAAGACCGAAATAAATGGAAATCTGAAGGTGCAATGTCTGGTGAATACAGTGGATGAATCAGAACTTCCCAGCCAAGCTGTAACAGTTTTTGCCTGGTCATCAAAGAAACACGTAGGCTTGCATTATCCTGATGGAAGATTATGCGTTTTCTGTTGACTAATTCCGGACACTTTTCGTCGAGTGCTGCTTTCAGTTAGTCTAATTGGGAGCAGTACTTGTTGGAATTAATCGTTTGGTTTTCCAGAAGGAGTTCATAGAGGACTCCCTTCCAATCCCACCATATATACAACATCACCTTCTTTGGATGAAGACCAGCCTTTGGTGTGGTTGGGGGGTGGTTCATTTTGCTTGCCCCATGATCTCTTCCATTCCATATTATTGTACAATATCCACTTTTCATTATCCGTCACAATTTGTTTTAAAAATGGAATATTTTTATTACATTTAAGTAGAGAATCGCATGCGGAAATACGGTCAAGAAGGTTTTTGTCGCTTAACTTACGTGGAACCCAAACCTCAAAGTGCTTAACGTAACCAAGCTGGTGCAAATTATTTTCACTGCTTAATTTGGATATTTTGAGTATGTCGGCTATCTCCCGCGTGGTATAATGTTGATTGTTCTCAACTAATGTCTCGATTTGATCACTATCAACTTCGACTGGTCTACATGACTGTGGAGCATCGTCCAGCGAGAAATCTCCAGCATGAAACTTTGCAAACCACTTTTGACACGTTCAATAAGTCACAGCACCTTCTCCATACACTGCATAAATCTTTTTTTGCGTTTCAGTTGTGTTTTTACCTTTCTTGAAATAGTAAAGCATAAAATGCTGAAATGTTGCTTTTCTCCCTCCAGCTTCAATATTTAAATGGCTACACAAAAATTCACCAATTTTGATAAGTTTTTTCAAAATGCATGCTGATATGACAGATGTCACAATACTATCTAACAAAATTGTTTAGAATGAAGTTAAAGACAAGTAAGTGTTACTAGAGCCATCTTATGGAAAAAAACGAATGAAACTTTTGGCCAACCCAGTAGTTTGTGGCCAGATAAGAAGGCCTGGATGCTAGACAAAAGAGTTTGGACTTGATCTTGTAGGCTATGCGGAGGTATTGAAGTTGCTTTTCTTCTTTTTTTTTTTTTTAATAAATTTTATTTATTTATTTTTGGCTGAGTTGGATCTTTGTTGCTGTATGTGGCTTTCTCTAGTTGCAGTGAGCAGGGGCTACTCTTCGTTATGGTGCATGGGCTTCTCACTGCAGTGGCCTCTCTTGTTGTGGAGCATGGGCTCGAGGCATGTGAGCTTCAGTAGTTGTGGCACGTGGGCTCAGCAGTTGTGGCTCGTGGGCTCTAGAGCGCAGGCCCAGCAGTTGTGGTGCATGGGCTTAGTTGCTCTGCAAAACGCAGGATCTTCCCGGACCAGAGATGGAACCCATGTCCCCTGCACTGGCAGGCAGATTCTTAACTACAGCGCCACCAGGGAAGCCCTCTTTTGTTCTTTTTTAATCAAAGGAATGCCATGATTATGTCTGTGTTTTAGAAGGCGTAATCTGATGGCAAGGAAAAATGGACTGAATGGAAGAGGCTGGAGGCATACAGAAGGGAGTCAGGACTCAGTTGCAATGTCTGATATCAAGGCCTGAACTAGGATGATGGTAGCGAGGATGGAGGAAAGGGAACCGAGGAACATGTGGACTATTGCTTATTTTCATAGCTGATGTCTATTTCCCTTTGGGCATAATATTTTGAAAGATGATTAAATGCTGCTGGTTTTGCTTGGAGAGAGTATTTGGAAAGTCAGGAACTCTGCTTACAACTCAGTGGTCTTCCACACAGGGCAAATCAGACACATTGAGACCATAAGAGGATACACATACCAAAGAAGTTCAGACACTTTAGTGTTTTCCTGGCCTTCCCATTTGTGAAACTATTCCATCTATAGCTGTGTGCCTTGTTTCTACCTCAAAGACAGGATGCCAGCTGCATTTTAATAACAGGTACCTTTCTGAGATTTGAAAATGTCCACAGAAGGCCACAAAACTTGACCTGATCCAAATAAAACTAAACAAAAGCTGAGGCAAGCTCACATTCTGCATGTCTTACCTTCTAGTCTTAACAAACATGACAAAGGAAACTTGCTGACACCTCCAACCCTTTTCACATGAATTCCATTTGCCTGGAAAGCTCCCCCTTCCATTATCCTCCTCTGTGAAGCAGCTCAGATCCACCTCTCCCAAGGCAAAGCTAGATATGCACTGCTTTCTGCTAGTGCCCTTCATATTTCTCTGTTATAGCACTTGTCATCTGTTTGATAGCTACTTGGTTATTTATCTTTCTCCCTCACCTGTGCTGTGAGCTATTTCTTTAAAGGTAAATCTTTAACTTGCCTCATGTATTTATCTCCAGTGCCAGGTAAGACACCAAATATATACATAAATGTTTGTTAAGTAACTTGCAGTCAGCACATAAACACATGATAAAAAGACTTCAGTTAAGGAAATTTAAATAAAAAGACTTCAGTTAAGGAAATGAAAATGATACGTGTAAAAAATATTTAAAATTTTTAAAAAGTAATAAAAATAATATATTCACATTGTTTATAAGGTCAAAAAATGCTATAATGCTTATTATGAAAACTCCTAATCTCCAGCTCCACCCATTCTTAACCTCAAACCCCCTGCCCAAACTCTTTTAGCTATTTCTTCTAGTATTTACTTCCATTAAAAAATAATATAGTTATACTGATTCTTTTTGATTTATCAGTTTTAGACATTATCTTTTGAATTCCTATTTTGGAAGATGAGGATTCATCTCTTCCATCACCGTAGGCCCCTATTTCCTCTCCCTTATGTAGTTAAAATAAAACTTTTGACTAATTCAAAATTCATTTTTTGAATTAGTGTTAAGCATTGGTTGCTGCTAAGCTAAGTTCTGTACTATATATTTCCTTTCTTGTACATACTTTTCTTACTGGAGACATTAATAATTTTATTTTTTCATTTGCTTAGCTCTCTATGTCACTATTTTCTACATTACCAAATATATCAGATAATGTATCTGTTCCATTTATTTTCCTGAAGACATAAGTCCTGGAGCCCTCTATACTCCTGTTCCAATCTTTTTACATACTAAACAGTGGTTATCCTAGGATTCCCTTTTAAAATCATCATGGGGATTCTCTTTGCCTCTCTCCTGTGTTATATTTCCTATTTCTTATTTTTACAAATCCCATGTTTCTCTCTCTCTCTCTCTCTCTCTCTCTTTTATTTTTAAACTTCCTCATTTTGATGGTGCATATCCTGTAGTAGCTTTCTGGAAAAGAGGTATGGGAAGTAATTTTTTTTTAAGACTTTGCAAGTCTCAATGTGCCTTAATTTTACCTTCACACTTGATTGGTAGTTCTCTGGATATAGAATTCTAGGTTGAAAAAAATTTTTGCACAGAACTTTTAAGGCATTGCTACTTTTTTTTGTTTGTTCGTTTGTTTGTTTGTTTTGCGGTATGCAGGCCTCTCACTGTTGTGGCCTCTCCCGTTGCGGAGCACAGGCTCCAGACGCGCAGGCTCAGCGGCCACGGCTCACGGGCCCAGCCGCTCCGTGGCATGTGGGATCTTCCCGGACTGGGGCATGAACCCGTGTCCCCTGCATCAGCAGGCGGACTCTCAACCACTGTGCCACCAGGGAAGCCCAAGGCATTGCTGCTTTGTATCCTAGTTTCTAGTATTTGTTGTTGAGAAATTTAATGTCATTTCAATCTCTCTCAGTCCCTTGCATGATGCCATTATTTTCCCCTGGAAGTCTGAGCATATTTTTTTTAATCTCCTAGTGTTCTGAAATTTCTTAATGTTGCACCTTAATATAGTTTTTGTTATTTAAAACTATTGTGCTCAGCCCTTGATAAGCCTTTACAAACTGAAAATATGTATTCTCTAGTCTGGAAATTTTTTCCTGTATTCTTTCTTTAATAATTTTTCTTTTATTTTTTTTAAAACATCTTTATTGGAGTATAATTGTTTTACAATGGTGTGTTAGTTTCTGCTTTATAACAAAGTGAATCAGTTATACATATAAATATGTTCCCATATCTCTTCCCTCTTGCGTCTCCCTCCCTCCCACCCTCCCTATCCCACCCTTAGAGCTGGTCACAAAGAACATAGCATCTCCCTGTGCTATGCGGCTGCTTCCCATTACCTATATATTTTATGTTTGGTAGTGTATATATGTGGATGCCACTCTCTCACTTTGTCACAGCTTACCTTTCCCCCTCCCCATATCCTCAAGTCCATTCTCTAGTATGTCTGTATCTTTATTCCCATCTTACCCTTAGGTTCTTCATGACATTTTTTTTTCTTAGATTCCATATATATATGTGTTGGCATACGGTATTTGTCTTTCTCTTTCTGACTTACTTCACTCTGTATGACAGACTCTAGGTCCATCCACCTCACTACAAATAACTCAATTTCGTTTCTTTTTATGGCTGAGTAATATTCCATTGTATATATGTGACAAATCTTCTTTATGAATTCATCCGATGATGGACACTTAGGTTGTTTCCATCTCCTGGTTATTGTAAATATAGCTGCAATGAACATTTTGGTACATGACTCCTTTTGAATTATGGTTTTCTCAGGGTACATGCCCAGTAGTGGGATTGCTGGGTCATATGGTAGTTCTATTTGTACTTTTTTAAGGAATATCCAAACTGTACTCCATAGTGGCTGAACCAATTCACATTCCCACCAGCAGTGCAAGAGTGTTCCCTTTTCTCCACACCCTCTCCAGCATTTATTGTTTCTAGAGTTTTTGATGATGTCCATTCTGACTGGTGTGAGATGATATCTCATTGTAGTTTTCATTTGCATTTCTCTAATGATTAATGATGTTGAGCATTCTTTCATGTGTTTCTTGGTAATCTGTATATCTTCTTTGGAGAAATGTCTATTTAGGTCTTCTGCCCATTTTTGGATTGGGTTTTTTGTTTTTTTGTTGTTGAGCTGCATGAGCTGCTTGTAAGTATTGGAGATTAATCCTTTGTCAGTTGGTTCATTTGCAAATATTTTCTCCCTTACTGAGGGTTGTCTTTTGGTCTTGTTTATGGTTTCCTTTGCTGTGCAAAAGCTTTGCAGTTTCATTAGGTTCCATTTGTTTATTTATTTATTTTTTATTTCCATTTCTCTAGGAGGTGGGTCAAAAAGGATCTTGCTGTGATTTATGTCATAGAGTGTTCTGTCTATGTTTTCCTCTAAGAGTTTGATAGTTTCTGGCCTTACATTTACGTCTTTAATCCATTTTGAGTTTATTTTTGTGTATGGTGTTAGGGAGTGATCTAATCTCATACTTTTACATGTACCTGTCCAGTTTTCCCAGCACCACTTATTGAAGAGGCTGTCCTTTCTCCACTGTACATTCCTGCCTCCTTTATCAAAGATAAGGTGAACATATGTGCGTGGGTTTATCTCTGGGCTTTTTATCCTGTTCCATTGATCTATATTTCTGTTTTTGTGCCAGTATCATACTATCTTGATTACTGTAGCTTTGTAGTATAGTCTGAACTCAGGGAGCCTGATTCCTCCAGCTGCATTTTTCGTTCTCAAGATTGCTTTGGCTATTCGGGGTCTTTTGTGTTTCTATACAAATTGTGAAATTTTTTGCTCTAGTTCTGTGGATAATGCCAGTGGTAGTTTGACAGGGATTGCACTGAATCTGTAGATTGCTTTGGATAGTAGAGTCATTTTCACAATGTTGATTCTTCCAATCCAAGAACATGGTATATCTCTCCATCTATTTGTATCATCTTTAATTTCTTTCATCAGTGTCTTATAATTTTCTGCATACAGGTCTTTTGTCTCCTTAGGTAGGTTTATTCCTAGATATTTTATTCTTTTTGTTGTAATGGTAAATGGGAGTGTTTTCTTATATTAACTTTCAGATTTTTCATCATTAGTGTATAGGAATGCTAGATATTTCTGTGCATTAATTTTGTATCCTGCTACTTTATGAAATTCATTGATTAGCTCTAGTAATTCTCTTGTAGCATCTTTAGGATTCTCTATGTATAGTATCATGTCATCTGCAAACAGTGACAGCTTTACTTCTTCTTTTCCGATTTGGATTCCTTTTATTTCCTTTTCTTCTCTGATTGCTGTGGCTAAAACTTCCAAAACTATGTTGAATAAGAGTGGTGAGAGTGGGCAGTCTTGTCTTGTTCCTGATTTTGGTGGAAATGCTTTCAGTTTTTCATTGAGGACAATGAAAATGAGGACGACCATTGAGGACGATGTTGGCTGTGGATTTGTCATATATGGCCTTTATTATGTTGAGGAAAGTTCCATCTATGCCTACTTTCTGCAGGGTTTTTATCATAAATGAGTGTTGAATTTTGTTGAAAGCTTTCTCTGCATCTATTGAGATGATCATAAGGTTTTTCTCCTTCAGTTTGTTAATATGGTGTATCACATTGATTGATTGGTATATATTGAAGAATCCTTGCATTCCTGGATTAAACCCCACTTGATCATGGTGTATGATCCTTTTAACGTGCTGTTGGATTCTGTTTGCTAGTATTTTGTTGAGGATTTTTACATCTATGTTCATCAGTGATATTGGCCTGTAGTTTTCTTTCTTTGTGACATCTTTGTCTGGTTTTCGTATCACGGTGATGGTGGCCTCGCAGAATGAGTTTGGGAGTGTTCCTCCCTCTGCTATATTTTGGAAGAGTTTGAGAAGGATAGGTGTTAGCTCTTCTCTAAATGTTTGATAGAATTCGCCTGTGAAGCCATCTGGTCCTGGGCTTTTGTTTGTTGGAATATTTTTACTCAGTTTCAATTTCAGTGCTTGTGATTGGTCTGTTCATATTTTCTATTTCTTCCTGATTCAGTCTTGGCAGGTTGTGCATTTCTAAGAATTTGTCCATTTCTTCCAGGTTGTCCATTTTATTGGCATAGAGTTGCTTGTAGTAATCTCTCATGATCTTTTGTATTTCTGTAGTGTCAGTTGTTACTTCTCCTTTTTCATTTCTAATGCTATTGATTTGAGTCTTCTCCCTTTTTTTCTTGATGAGTCTGGCTAAAGGTTTATCAATTTTGTTTATCTTCTCAAAGAACCAGCTTTTAGTTTTATTTATCTTTGCTAACATTTCCTTCATTTTTTTCATTTATTTCTGATCTGATCTTTATTATTTCTTTCTTTCTGCTAACTTTGGGGGTTGTTTTTCTTCTTTCTCTAATTGCTTTAGGTGCAAGGTTAGGTTGTTTATTCGAGATGTTTCCTGTTCCTTAAGGTAGGATTGTATTGCTATAAACTTCCCTCTTAGAACTGCTTTTGCTGCATCCCATAGGTTTTGGGTCGTCGCGTCTCCATTGTCATTTGTTTCTAGGTATTTTTTAACTTCCTCTTTGATTTTTCCATTGATCACTTCGTTATTAAGTAGTGTATTGTATGGCCTCCATGTGTTTGTATTTTTTACAGATCTTTTCCTGTAATTGATATCTAATCTCATAGCGTTGTGGTCAGAAAAGATACTTGATACAATTTCAATTTTCTTAAATTTACCAAGGCTTGAGTTGTGACCCAAGATATGATCTATCCTGGAGAATGTTCCATGAGCACTTGAGAAAAATGTGTATTCTGTTATTTTTGGATGGAACGTCCTATAAATATCCGTTAAGTCCATCTTGTTTAATGTATCACGTAAAGCTTGTGTTTCCTTATTTATTTTCATTTTGGATGATCTGTCCATTGGCGAAAGTGGGGTGTTAAAGTCCCCTACTATGAATGTGTTACTGTTGATTTCCCCTTTTATGACTGTTAGTATTTGCCTTATGTATTGAGGTGCTCCTATGTTGGGTGCATAAATATTTACAATTGTTATATCTTCTTCTGGGACTGATCCCTTGATCATCATGTAGTGTACTTCCTTGTCTCTTGTGGTAGTCTTTGTTTTAAAGTCTATTTTTTCTGATATAAGAATTGCTACTCCAACTTACCTTTGATTTCCATTTGCATGGAATATCTTTTTCCATCCCCTCACTTTCAGTCTGCATGTGTCCCCAGGTGTAAAGTGAGTGTCTTGTAGACAGCATATACATGGGTCTTATTCTTGTATCCATTCAGTCAGTCTATGTCTCTTGGTTGGAGCATTTAATCCATTTACATTTAAGGTAGTTATCTATATGTATGTTCCTATTACCATTTTCTTAATGTTTTGGGTTTTTTATTGTAGGTCTTTTCCTTCTCGTGTGTCTCCTGCCTAGAGAAGCCCCTTTAGCATTTGTTGTAAAGCTGGTTTGGTGGTGCTAAATTCTCTTAGCTTTTGCTTGTCTGTAAAGGTTTTAATTTTTCTGTCGAATCTGAATGAGATCCTTGCTGGGTAGAGTAATCTTGGTTGTAGGTTTTTCTCCTTCATCACTTTAAATATGTCCTGCCACTCCCCTCTGGCCTGCAGAGTCCCCACCAAAAAACCAGCTGTCAACCCCATGGGTATTCCCTGGTATGTTATTTGTTGCTTTTCCCTTGTTGCTTTCAATATTCTTTCTCTGTATTCAGTTTTTATAGTTTGATTAATATGTGTCTTGGCACGTTTCTCCTTGGATTTATCCTGCATGGGACTCTGTGCTTCCTGGACCTGATTGACTATTTCCTTTCTCATATTAGGAAGCTTTCAACTATAATCTTCTCAAATATTTTCTAGTACCTTTTTTTTCTCTTCTTCCTCTGGGACCCCCATAAGTCAAATGTTGGTGCATTTAATGTTGTCCCAGAGGTCTCTGAGACCTTCCTCAATTCTTTTCATTTTTTTTTCTTTATTCTGTTCTGTCATAGTTATTTCCACTATTTTATCTTCCAGGTCACTTATCTGTTCTTCTGCCTCAGTTACTCTGCTATTGATTCCTTCCAGAGAATTTTTAACTTCATTTATTGTGTTGTTCATCATGGTTTGTTTGCTCTTTCATTCTTCTAAGTCCTGCCTAAATGTTTCTTGTATTTTCTCCATTTTATTTCCAAGATTTTGGACCACCCTCACCATCACTACTCTGAATTCTTTTTCAGGTAGGCTGCCTATCTCCTCTTCATTTGTTTGAAATTTCTGGTCTGGTCATTACCTTGCTCCTTCATCTACTGCATATTTCTCTGTCTTCTCATTTTGCTTAACTTACTGTGTTTGGGGTCTCTTTTTCACAGGCTGCAGGTTTGTAGTTCCTGTTGTTTTTGGTGTCTGTCCCCAGTGGGTAAGACTTGTTCAGTGGGTTGTGTAAGCTTCCTGGTGGGGGGGACTGGTGCCTGTGTTCTGGTCGATGAGGCTGGATCTTGTCTTTCTGGTGGGCAGGACCACATCTGGTGGTGTTTTGGGATGTCTCTGACCTTATTATGATTTTAGGCAGCCTCTCTGCTAATGGGTGGGGTTGTGTTCCTGTCTTGCTAGTTGTTTGTCATGGGGCATCCAGCACTGTAGCTTGCTGGTCATTGAGTGGAGTTATGTCTTAGCATTGAGATGGAGATCTCTGGGAGAGCTTTCGCCATTTGATGTTACGTGGAGCTGGGAGGTCTCTGGTGGACCAATGTCCTGAACTCGGCTCTCCCACCTCAGAGGCTCAGGCCTGACACCTGACTGAACCACCAAGATTCTGTCAGCCACACAGCTCAAAAGAAAAGGGAGGAAAAAAGAAAGAAAGAAAGAATAAAATAAAATAACATTAATAGAATAAAAAATTTTTAAAAATTATTAAAAATAAAAAAATTAAAAAGTAATTTAAAAAAGAAAGAAAGAAGAGAGCAATGAAACCAAAAACCAAATCCACCAATGATAACAAGCGCTAAAAACTATACTAAACCCCCCCCCCCCCAGAAAACAAAACAAAAAAAACCAGACAGATAGAACCCTAGGACAAATGGTAAAAGCAAAGCTATACAGACAAAATCACATAAAGAAGCATACACATACAAACTCACAAAAAGAGAAAAAGGAAAAAATATATATATTAAAAAAAAGGAAGAGAGCAACCAAATCAATAAAGAAATCTACCAGTGATAATAAGCTCTAAATACTAAATTAAGATCAACATAATACCAGAAACAAATTAAACACAGAAAGCAAACCCCAAGTCTACAGTTGCTCTCGAAGTCCACCGCCTCAATATTGGGATGATTCATTGTCTATACAGGTATTCCAGAGATGCAGGGTACATCAAGGTGATTGTGGAGATTTAATCCGCTGCTCCTGAGGCTGCTGGAAGAGATTTCCCTTTATCTTCTTTGTTCGCACAGCTCCTGGGGTTCAGCTTTGGATTTGGCCCCACCCCTGTGTGTAGGTCACCTGAGGATGTCTGTCCTTTGCTCAGACAGAATGGGGTTAAAATATCAGCTGATTCGGGGGCTCTGGCTCACTCAGGCCGGGGGGAGGGAGGGGTACGGAATGCGGGGTGAGCCTGCGGTGGCAGAGACCAATATGACGTTACAACAGCCTGAGCCATGAAATGTATTCTTCCGGGGATGTTGTCCCTGGATCATGGGACCCTGCAGTGGTGGGCTGCACAGGCTCCTGGGAGGGGAGGTGTGGATAGTGACCTGTGCTTGCACACAGGCTTCTTGGTGGCTACAGCAGCAGCCTTAGCATTTCATACCCATCTCTGGTGTCCGTGATGATAGCTGCAGCTCGTGCCTGTCTCTGGAGCTCGTTTAAGTGGTGCTCTGAATCCCCTCTCCTCATTTACCCGGAAGCAATGGTCTCTTGCCTCTTAGGCAGGTCCAGCCATTTTCCCGTACTCCTTCTCGGCTAGCTGAGGTGCACCAGCCCCCTTCAGGCTGTGTTCACGCAGCCAACCCCAGTCCTCTCCCTGAGATCTGTCCTCCGAAGCCTGAGCCTCAGCTCCCAGCCCCCACCTGTCCCAGCGCGTGAGCAGACAAGCCTCTCCGGCCAGTGAGTGCTGGTTGGCACCGATCCTCTGTGGCGGAATCTCTCTGCTTTGCCCTCTGCATCTCCGTTGCTGTGCTCTCCTCCGTGGCTCCGAAGCTTCCCCCCCGCCGCCCCCACCCACCCCCATCTCCACCAGTGAAGGGTCTTCCTAGTGGGTGGAAACTCTTCCTCCTTCACAGCTCCCTCCCTGAGGTGCAGGTCCTGTCCCTATTCTTTTGTCTCTGTTTTTTCTTTTTTCTTTTGCCCTTGCCAGGTACGAGGGGAGTTTCTTGCCTTTTGGGAAGTCTGAGGTCTTCTGCCAGTGTTCAGTAGGTGTTCTATAGGAGTTGTTCCACAAGTAGATGTATTTCTGATGTCTTTGTGGAGAGGAAGGTGATCTCCACGTCTCACTCCTCTGCCATCTTGAAGGTCCCCCTCATTCATTACTGTTATCAACATAAATTAATATAATTCCTTTAGAATATAGAAATCTACATATTGATTCATAAAAATACTTTGACCTTTAACTGATTATCCTATGAAATTTTTTAGGGGAAAAATTTAATCAACAAAAATATTATCAATTTTAATGAAAAATTAAAGGCAATGAAAATTTCTAACAATCTCAAGATGTTAAAATTCAGTAGATGTCTAGTTTGAGATGCTAATATTGTATAGTAATTATTTTCCAACATGGATTACATTAACAGTTAAATATTATAATAAACACTAAGTGCAAAGAAAATACAAACATATGTTCACTGTGGGTAAGCAATGTAAACTTTATATGCTATAAAGGGAATATACAAAAATAGAACCAGTTGTTTTAGCAAGGTAGAATTAGGAAGGTTTTGTTTTTCTTTTTAAAAAATTCCTTTTATGTTGCAATAAAAATGTTTTTATAATTAAAAAAAAAACCTCTCAAGCCTAAAGCTGACAAAAATCATAGTGATTGTGTCTACCAGACCCTTAGATGAAGATGAAAACTAAACCATTCAGCCAAACATCTGAAAGTTTCAGAACAGCCAGGTCTTTGATGTTGGGTAGACTAAACAACCAGATGTTTGACTGAAGTTTTCTATTTTCATCTGAAGGCTGACATCATGTAACGATAGCCTGAGTGCATTACTGTTGTCAGTCACCATAAAGTTCAATGAGTTGTTAACATGGCCCCACGCAGCTCTCCTGGCCTTCCTCATTTGGTACTCACAAATACCATCTTTAACTTGCTCTTTGCTTTAAGGTGTTATATAACTCTGATTATTCTTCATTGTCTAAGGAATAAAGGGTTCATAATTGTGGCCCCAACTGGCATCACCAGCCCCATCTCTCATCATTTCCTTCCCTCACAAGGTCTATGTGCTCTAGATGCTAGCGATATAGACCCTGACCCTCAAGATACTCATATTTGTATTATTATTATTATCTTTGGCTAGAGAACATTTGGCTAGAGAACATTCATTGAGCTATTATGCTCCAGAGTGCTAGGGCTTAGTATACAATATTGAGTTTAACCTTCACCATAACTTTCTGTGGCATTATTTCCATTTTACCAGTAGAGAAAGAGAAGCTACAGAGGTTAAGGATCTTGCCCCAAATTATATAACCAGTAAATTACAGAGCCAGGACTCAGTCTATTGGATTCCAAAGTTTTTGCTCTTAATCACAACACCACTGAGACATGTTTACTAATAAATTTACTAAGGTATTGTGGCTGTGTGGTAGTATGGAGAGAATGAGGTCTATAAAATGGCAGTAAATAAAGTAGAAATAGGCAAAGGTTTAGTCCAAGTACCATTTATAGAAGGCCTAGTATGTTCTGGGCCCTATCCTAAGTACTAGGGACATAAAAAAGTCAAATATCATCTTTGCCCTGAAGGAGAAATCAGTTTAATAAGGGTGTTAAAAACCCAAAATTAGGTGGAAAATTCAGGTGGTTCCAGAAATGGAGCCCAAAGAAGTGCTGGTGTCATATATGCCCAGGGCTTGGCTGGGGTACAGAGTCATGGGGTGAAAGCTCCAGGAAGAGGAGAGAGGAAATAGAGAGCTCCCCAGATACCAGGGAATCTGGGAAGAAGTGCCCAGAGAGATCTGAAACACATGACAGGCACAACTGTTTAAAACAATAATGAAACACGTGACAGGCACAACTGTTTAAAACAACAACGAAGAGTTATTTATTTTACTAGTTCCTGTTGTTGCCTCTACTGGTCACCAGGGATTCGGATTAGAGTCAGACACAGTCCCTCCCAGTAGTGGTCATTGGGGTTGGCTCATTCTTTCTACAAATAAGTATGGAGAAGATACTATGTTTGAGGCTTTGTTCTAGGCACTGGGGATACAATAGTAAACAAAACAGACATTCCTTCATGGAGCTTATGTTCTATTAGGGAGAGACAGACAAATAAATATGTAAAATATATAGTATTTTAGAAGGTGATGAGAGTCAGGAAGAAAACTAAAGAAGAAAAGGGGGACAGGAAGTATCAATGAGATAGCAAGATCAGGAAAGGCCCCTCTAGGAAGGTGATATTTGAGCAAAGACCTTGCATTTTCACAAAAAGGAGAGCATTCTAGGTAGAGGAAAGAGCAAGTACAAAGGGCCTGAGTCTGAAGTGTGCTTGGTGTGATCCAAAAACAGCAAAAGGGCCAGTGTAACTGGGAAAGATTAAGTATTATAAGAATTTTGACTCTTATTCTGAGAGAGATGGGTAGCCATTGGATGGTTTTTGAACCAAGAAGTGTTATGATCTGCTTTATGATGTCACATTTTTATTCTGGTTGCTGTGTTGATAATAGACTGAAGAAGGATAAGGGTGGAGGTAGGGAAACCAGTTAGGTGGTATTGTAGGGGAGAGATGATGGTGGCTAGGATCAGAATGATAGCAGTAGAGGTATTGATTCTGAATATACTGTATTTTAAAGGAAGAGCTTGTAAAGTTTGCTGATGGATAAAATTGAGGTGTGAAAGAGTGGAGTCAAGGATGACACCAAGATTTTACCCTAAGGAAATGTAAAGGTGGAATTGTAATTTACTTTGGTGAATAAGACTGAGGAAGAAGCAGGTTTTAAGGGAAAGATCTGGAGCTTAGTTTTGACATGTATATTAAATATTCAGGTGGAGATGATGAGTAAGCAATTGGATTGTATGGGTCTGGAGTTCAGGGGAGAGTTCCAGGCTAGAGATAAAAATCTGGGATTCATCAGCATGTAGATGATTATTTGAAGCTACATGAAGTCACCAAGGGAGTGTATACAAGAAAAACAAAAAAGGACTGAGCTCTGGGCACTCCAAGATTTAGAGGTCAGGACATAAGAAACCAGAATAGAAGACTGAGGAAGAATTATTAAAATTAGAAAGAAAACCAGGAGAGGGTAGATTTTAAGAATCAAAAGAAGGCAATGTTTCTGGGAAAGGGAGTGATCAACTCAGTTATGTGCTGCTGAGAATTGACTGTTGGGCTTAACAATATGGAGGTCATTGGTGATCTTGATGAGAAATTCCTATGGAATGTTGGGGGCATAGCCAGACTGGAAAGTTTAAGTGAGATTTAGAGGAAAAGAAGAGACACAGTGAGATTAGATAAGACTTTTGAGGACTCTCTCAGTAAAGCAGCAAATAGGGTTGAAGTTGGAAGGGAATATGGAGTTGGGGCAGGGATAGGAGTTTAATATGGGAGAAATATCAACATTTGTGTGTGTGCTTATAGAAATGTTCTAGTTTAGGGTTTCTCAACTTTGGCACTACTGACATTTTGGGCTGAATAATTTTTTGTTGTGGAGGGCTGTCTTTTGCATTGTAAGATTCTAAGTATAACATCCCTGACATTCTATCCACTTGATGCCAGTAGCATCCCCCAATCTCCCCAGTTGTGATAACCATAAGGGTCTCTATGCATTGCCAAATGTTCCCTGAGAGATGGAGGGAAGGAAATGGACAAAATCACCCGCGGCTGAGAACCGCTGACTTAGTAGAAAATAAAAATATTGGTGATGCTGGATAGAAAATTGGAGAATTGCTGGGGCAATATCCTTGAGTTAATGAGAAGGTATGGGACCTATGGCACAAGAAGAGGGATGGGCCCACTAGTTTTATAGACTGTGAATCCACATTAACAGAGAAAGCAGAGGTTATGGGCACAGATGCAGCTGGGTGGCTAGATGTGGTGGTAGAAATCTAAGGAAGTTCTCTTCTAGTCACCTTTGCTCTTTGTCAATAAAATAAGCAGCAGAGTAGGCAGCTAAAATTGAGCACATAAAAGGTGTTGGAGGTTTTAAGAGATGGAAGATCATCTAGGAGAATGAAAGACAAAACAGACTAGTGAAATGTATTGTGATTGCTGAGCAGCTTTACTGTTCAGCAGTAAAAACCCATTAAGAATAGAATAGGGCTGGTTGACTTTTTTGTATTCTTTTCTCCAGCCACACTTAAAGGCCTTGATGCAAAAAATAAGCTGAGTTGGGTATGGGCACGGTTGTAGCCTTACCAAAAAAGTATCATGAAATGAAGTGGGGCAAGGGAGTTGATAGAATATGCAAGGGAGTGATTATAATCATGGACCATGAAATTTAAGCTGGGTAGGGAGGGAAATGAGGACATGAAAGGGGTGAGGGACAGTGAAAAGGTGGTAGGAACATCAGTGGAATATGTCAGTCATCAGCGGAATGTAAGTGGGACTGAAAGATTGCTGGAGTTGGAGTATTAAAGAAAATGAGCTGGAAATATAGTCAGTCAGAGATTGAGATGCTTGAAAGTGAAATTATGGAGGAGTGTATTTATTGGTAAGGATAGGGTCTAGGGTATGACCATGTTGGTGAGATTTGGGTTGGGGTGGAAAACGGAGTCACAAAGGCAGATGCACAGAGCCATAGAGTATCAGAGTTCAGGAGATGAGGAGTGACAACAAGACCTTACTGTAGTAATTAACATAAACATTTACCAATTTCCACCCTGCCTTGGATGATTAGCTTACACTCTTTGTGATAACATTACTTCCCTTCTCAGTGGCTGATTTAGGGGTGTCTGAGAAGATGAGGGCAAGTCTGGGATATGTTTCCTTTCTTTATTTCAAGTTTTTTTTTTAATATTTGTTTATTTATTTTTAATTAAAAAAAATTTTTTTTGGCTGCGTCGGGTCTTAGCTGTGGCACGTGGGATCTTTGTTGAGTCATGTGGGATCTTTCGTTTTGGAGCACGGGCTTCTCTCTAGTGTGGCGTGCTGGTTTTCTCTTCTCTAGCTGTGGTAAACAGGCTCCAGAGCGCGTGGGCTCTGTAGTTTGCGGCATGCAGGCTCTCTAGCTGAGGCACACGAGCTCAGTAGTTGTGGCATGCAGGCTTAGTCGCCCCGTGGCATGTGGGATCTTAGTTCCCTGGCTAGGGATTGAACCCATGTCTCCTGCATTGAAAGGCAGATTCTTTACCACTGGACCACGAGGGAAGTCTCTGGGATGTTTCCTTATTCTGAAGAAATAGAAAGTTCCTCTTCTTTCTCTAGATTATGTGATGCCTGAAACTTTTTAACCATCCTGTTAGCAGCCCGAGGATGAAGTTAACACTGAAGATGGCAGAGAGAGGGAAAGAGCATGGGTTCTTGATGATACCATTGAACCACTATATTAACCAATCCTGGAGCCTGCCCTACCCAAAGACTTTCTATTTCGAGAAATAATAAATTCTCTTATGGTTTAAGTCAGTTTTCATTAGGTTTCTCTTATTTGCAGCCAAAGCATCTGACAACACTATCCTTGAGGAGAACCCTGCCTGTGGGAGAGCCAGGCATAGAAACAAACAAACACATCTCAGTATGTCAAGTGCTGCCCTGGAGGAAAACCAGGGATCGTGAGAGCCTTGTGTCAGTGCCTAACCAGATTGAGAGTCAGAGAAACCTTTCCAAGGAAGAGTAGTTCTTAAAGGTCAATAAGAGTTTTCTGGGCAAAAGGGGGTTCCTGAGGAGAGAGAGCTGAATATGTGATGGGGCAATGATAAAAGAAAGCTCAGACCTGTTTGTAGTTTTACAACCAGCAGAAATTCCAGTTGACCTCAACAAAAATACTAGTAATAGTTGATACACACTTACCAATCAAAAAGGTAACACGTTAGAGGTTCATTAGTTGCCTATTCAGCATCTACCTTCCCTCTCCTCTTCCTAATCATACTCATATTTTCCTCTGGGAGCTAATTCTTCCTCCTTGTGTGGTTAACTTAAATCCCAGCTCTAGAGGTGACTCTGACTGACAGAAGCCAAGTAGATTAATCTTAAACCCCTTGACACAGTGATTTGTTCTGGTAAATCAGGTATAAATCAGTCAAATTTGGCAGTTTCTGGCTACAGAAACTGTAGTTTGGGACTTTTATTCATTAGTTTTGAGAAGCAATATTCTCTCCTTCTGCATGTGAGCGAGAAAGGATTACAGGCTACATGCATGGAGGTCAGAGATGAGACAACTGAAGAGCAATCGAGGAAAAGCCGTGACTGAACTGCCCTGGAGTCCACCCTATTGTTCGACTTTCAGTTACATTTACCAATAAATCTTTTCACTAGGTTAAGCCAATTTGAATTGGATTTTCTATTACTTGAAACTGAATTGATTTCAATTTGAAACACATATACACAGAATCAGTGTGTTCATTTATAACTTACATTATATTTTATGTTAGCTGGTACATGAATAATTCATACCATAATATATTTTGTATTTTTTATTTCTCAGACAGATACATGAAATACAGGATGTCCAGTTCCACGTCAGACGTCTGCAGACCCTAATGGCTTGGAATGGGATACATGGATATAACTCTGGAGAAGAGGACAGGAGACAGTATTTTATCCTAAAGATAAAGGAGAGTCAAGAGTAAACAAAAGGTAGTAATCATGGTTTTAAAGATAAGCCTTTTCAAAAGGGAAATTCTTTTTCCTTGCTTTTTTTGTCATTAAAATTCTTATTGATTTCAAGATCAATCCATTCATTCAATAGCTATTTATTAAGCATTTACTATGTGCCAGTCACAGTTGTAGGAACTTAGGATATAACAGTGAACAAAACAGAAAAATAATTCTGCCATCATGGAGCTTATGTCCTTTTCAGGCCAAATGGTATCCTCTCTAAGATGTCTGCCTGAGTTTTCTAAATCATAATTAATATCTCCTTCTGCTTTTATGGCATGTTGTACCACTGTAATTACACTTAAGTTCTGCTGCAAGGTAGAGGTATTTTTCAGATATCAAATATCTCCCTCCCTAGACCAAGGGAATCTTGGAATCAGGGTCTATGTTATAATCTGTCTCCCAAGCACAGAGCTGGTTCAGAGCAAGTGCCATTGGGTATTTGTTAAATAACTCTGTCTATAGTCCTATAGGGGCAGCCCACATGGTGCATCTCTCACTGCAGCCTCTGCCAGGTATTTGGAACTGCTGGGCTTAGTCGATCTGGGAGTTGTATAGAAATGACTTTATTAATGAGTGATTATTACTGATAAGTGATAATAATAAAGTTCATTTGTATGGCTATGGGCATAATAGGAAATGAAAGTCTAGATAATTCTATTATGAAATTCAAATAGCTGGGACTTTCCTGGTAGCACAATGGTTAAGAATTCACCTGCCGATGCAGGGGACATGGGTTTGATCCCTGGTCTGGGAAGATCCCTCATGCTGCAGAGCGACTAAGCCCATGGGCCCTCTACTGAGCCTGCGCTCTAGAGACCATAAGCCACAACAACTGAAGCCCTCATGCAGCAACTACCGAAGCCCACATGCCTAAAGCCCATGCTCCACAACAGGAGAAGCCACCACAATGAGAAGCCCTTGCGCAACAATGAAGACCCAGTGCAGCCAAAAATAAATGTTATTTAATTAATTAAAAAAAAGAAATATCTTTAAAAAACAAAGAAATTCAAATAGCTGTCCAGCTTAATAAGTGTAAATGGCTCTTTGATGAAAAAGTGGAACAATGGCAGTGAAAACAGTGAGTACAAGTATGAAAATATTTCTTTGGTTAAAACTTAAACAACCCTGGATTGGTTCAAGATGGCAGAGTAGAAGGACGTGCGCTTACTCCCTATTGAGAGAGCACCAGAATCACAACTAACTGTTGAACAATCATTGACAGGAAGACACTGGAACTCAACAAAAAAGATACCCCACATCCAAATACAAAGGAGAAGTCACAATGATATGGTAGGAGGGGTGCAATCACAATAAAATCAAATCCCATAACTGCTGGATGGGTGACTCACAAACTGGAGAACAATTATACCACAGAAGTCCACCCACTGGAGTGAAGGTTCTGAGCCCCACGTCAGGCTTCCCAACCTGGGGGTCTGGCAATGAGAGGGGGAATTCTCAGAGAATCAAACTTTGAAGTCTACTGGGATTTGATTGCAGAACTTCAACAGGGCTGGGGGAAACAGAGACCCCGCTCTTGGAGGGCACACACAATGCTTCAGGACCCAGGGGGAAGGAGCAGTGACCCCATAGGAGACTGAACCAGACCTACCTGCTAGTGTTGGAGGGTCTCCTGCAGAGGCGGAGGGGGGGGGCAGCTGTGGCTCACCACAGGGACAAGGATACTGGCAGAACAAGTTCTGGGAAATACTCCTTGGTGTGAGCCCTCCCAGAGTCTGCCATTAGACCAGCCAAAGGGCCTGTAGTCTCCAGGGCTGGGTTGCCTCAGGCCAAACAACCAACAGGGAGGGAACTCAGCCCCACACATCAGCAGACGAGTGGATTAAAGTTTTACTGTGCTCTGACCACCAGAGCAACACCCAGTTCTACCTACCACCAGTCTCTCCCATCTAGAAGCCTGCACAGGCCTCTTAGAGAGCCTCATCCACCAGAGGGCAGACAGCAGAAGCAAGAACTACAATCCTGCAGCCTATGAAATGAAAACCACATTCACAGAAAGATAGACAGCATGTAAAGGCAGAGGTCTATGTACCAGATGAAGGAACAAGATAAAACCCCAGGAAAACAATTAAATGAAGTGGAGATAGGCAACATTCCAGAAAAAGAATTAAGAATAATGATAGTGAAGATGATCCAGGACCTTGGAAAAGAATGGAGGCAAAGATCGAGAAGATGCAAGAAATATTTAACAAAGACCTAGAAGAATTAGAGAACAAACACCTAGAAGAATTAAAGAACAAACAAACAGAGATGAACAATACAATAACTGAAATGAAAAATACACTGGAAGAAATCAATAGCAGAATAACTGAGGCAGAAGAACGGATAGGTGACCTGGAAGACAGAATGGTGGAATTCACTGCTGCAGAACAGAATAAAGAAAAAAGAATGAAGAGAAATGAAGACAGCCTAAGAGACCTCTGGGACAAAATTAAATGTACCAACATCCGTCCTATTGGGGTCCCAGAAAGAGAAGAGACAGAGAAAGGACCCGAGAAAGTATTTGAAGAAATTATAGTCGAAAACTTCCCTAATATGGAAAAGGAAATAGCCACCCAAGTCCAGGAAGCACAGAGAGTCCCAGGTGGGATAAACCCAAGGAGAAACATGCTTAGACACATAGTAATCAAACGGACAAAAATTAAAAACAAAGAAAATTATTAAAAGCAACAAGGGAAAAATAACAAATAACATACAAGGGAACTCCCATAAGGTTAACAGCTGATTTCTTAGCAGAAATGCTACAAGCCAGAAGGGAGTGGCATGATATATTTAAAGTGATGAAAGGGAAGAACCTACAACCAAGCTTACTCTACCTGGCAAGGATCTCATTCAGATTTGATGGAGAAATTAAAACCTTTACAGACAAGCAAAAGCTAAGAGAATTCAGCACCACCAAACCAGCCCTAAAACAAATGCTAAAGGAACTTCTCTAAGTGGGAAACACAAGAGAAGAAAAGGAACTACAAAAACAAACCCAAAACAATTAAGAAAATGGTCATAGGAACATACATATCAATAATTACCTTAAATGTGAATGGATTAAATGCTACAACCAAAATACACAGTTTGCTGAATGGATACAAAAACAAGACCCGTATATATGCTGTCTACAAGAAACCCACTTCACAGAGACACATACAGACTGAAAGTGATGGGATGGGAAAAGATATTCCATGCAAAAGGAAATCACAAGAAAGCTGGAGTAGTAATGCTCATATCAGATAAAATAGACTTTAAAATAAAGACTGTTATAAGAGATAAGGAAGGACACTACATAATGATCAAGGGATCAATCCAAGAAGAAGATATAACAATTATAAATATTTATGCACACAACATAGGAGCACCTCAATACATAAGGCAAATGCTAACAGCCATAAAAGGGGAAACCAACAGTAACACAATAACAGTGGATGACTTTAACACCCCACTTGCACCAAAAGACAGATCATCCAGATGAAAAATAAGGAAATACAAGCTTTAAATGACACAATAGACCAGACAGATTTAATTGATATATATAGGACATTCCACCCAAAACCAACAGATTACATTTTCTTCTCAAGTGCACATGGAACATTCTCCAGGATAGTTCACATCTTGGGTCACAAAACAAACCTCAGTAAATTTAAGAAAATTGAAATCATACCAAGCATCTTTTCTGACCACAACACTATGAGATCAGAAATAAATTATAGGGGGAAAAAAACATAAAAAACACAAACACATGGAGGCTAAACAGTATATGACTAAATAACCAAGAGATCACTGAAGAAATCAAAGAGGAAATTAAAAAATACCTGGGGACAAATGACAATGAAAACACAACAATCCAAAACCTATGGGATGCAGCAAAAGCAGTTCTAAGAGAGAAGTTTATAGCAATACAGTCCTACTTCAAGAAACAAGAAAAACCTCAAATAAACAATCTAACCTTATACCTAAAGCAACTAGAGAAAGAAGAAGTAAGAAAACGCAAAGTCAGTAGAAGGAAAGAAATCATAAAGATCAGAGCAGAAATAAATGACATAGTAACAAAGAAAACTGTAGCAAAGATCAATAAAAGTAAAAGCTGGTTCTTTGAGAAGATAAACAAAATTGATAAACCTTAAGCCAGGCTCATCAAGAAAAAGAGGGAGAGGACTCAAATCAATAAAATTAGAAATGAAAAAGAAGTTACAATGGACACCACAGAAATACAAAGCATCCTAAGAGACTACTACAAGTGACTCTATGCCAATAAAATGGACAACCTGGAAGAAATGGACGAATTCTTAGAAAAGTATAACCCTCCAAGACTGAACCAGGAAGAAACAGAAAATATGAACAGACCAATCACAAGCAATGAAATTGAAACTGTGATTAAAAATCTTCCAATAAACAAAAGTGCAGACCAAATGGCTTCACAGGTGAATTCTACCAAACATTTAGAGAAGAGCTAACACCCATCCTTCTCAAACTCTTCCATAAAATTGCAGAGGGAGGAGCACTCCCAAACTCATTCTATGAGGCCACCATCACCTTGATATGAAAACGAGACAAATTTACTACAAGTAAAGAAAATTACAGACCAATATCTCTGATGAATATAGATGCAAAAAACCTCAAAAAAAATTAGCAAATAGAATCCAACAACACATTCAAAGGATCATACACCATGATCAAGTGGGATTTATGCCAGGGATGCATGGATTCTTCAATATATGCAAATCAAGCGATGTGATACATGATATTAACAAACTGAAGGATAAAAACCATACAATAATCTCAATAGACGCAGAAAAAGCTTTTGACAAAATTCAACACCCATTTATGATAAAAACTCTCCAGAAAGGGGGCATAGAGGGAAACTATCTCAACATAATAAATGCCATTTATGACAAACCCACAGCAAACATCATTCTCAATGGTGAAAAACTGAAAGCATTTCCTCAAAGATCAGGAACAGGAGAAGGATGTCCACTCTCACCATTCTTAGGCAACATAGTTTTGCAGTCTTAGCCAAGGCAATCAGAGAAGAAAAGGAATAAAAGGACTACACATTGGAAAAGAAGTGAAACTGTCACTGTTTGCAGATGACAATGATACTATACATAGATAATCCTAAAGATGCTACCAGAAAACTACTAGAGCTAATCAATGAATTTGGTAAAGTTGTAGTATACAAAATTAATGCACAGAAATCTCTTGCATTCTTATACACTAACAATGAAAGATCAGAAAGAGAAATTAAGGAAACAATCCCATTCGCCATTGCAACAAAAAGAAAAAATACCTAGGAATACACCTACCTAAGGAGGTAGAAGACCTGTACTCAGAAGACTATAAGACACTGATGAAAGAAATCAAAGATGACACAAACAGATGGTGAGATATATCATGTTCTTGGATTGGAAGAATCCATACTGTGAAAATGACTATAGTACCCAAAGCAATCTGCAGATTCAATGCAATTGCTTTCAAATTACCAATGGCAGTTTTCACAGAACTAGAACAAAAAATCTTAAAATTTGTATGGAGACACAGAAGACCCCAAATTGCCAAAGCAATCTTGAGGGAAGAAATGGAGCTGGAGGAATCAGACTCCCTGACTTCAGACTATACTACAAAGCTACAGTCATCAAGACAATATGATACTGGTACAAAAACAGAAATATCAATCAATGGGACAGGATAGAAAAGTCAGAGATAAACCCACACAACTATGGTCAACTAATTTATGACAAAGGAGGCAATGATATACAGTGGAGAAAAGACAGTCTCTTCAATAAGTGGTGCTGGGAAAACTGGACAGCTACATGTAAAAGAATGAAATTAGAACACTCCCTAATACCATACACAAAAATAAACTCAAAATGGATTAAAGACCTAAATGTAAGGCCGGACACTATAAAACTCTTAGAGGAAAACATAGAAAGAACACTCTTTGACATAAATCACAGAAAGATCTTTTTTGACCCACCTCCTAGAAAATGGAAATAAAAACAAAAATAAACAAATGGGACCTAATGAAACTTAAAAGCTTTTTCATAACAAAGGAAACCATAAACAAGACAAAAAGACAACCCTCACAATGGGAGAAAATATTTGCAAATGAATCAATGGACAAAGGATTAATCTCCAAAATATATAAACAGCTCATGCAGCTCAGTATTAAAAAAACAAACAACCCAATCCAAAAATGGGCAGAAGACCTAAATAGACATTTCTCCAAAGAAGACATACAGATGGCCAAGAGGCACATCAAAAGCTGCTCAACATCACTAATTACTAGAGAAATGCAAATCAAAATTACAATAAGGTATCAACTCACACCTGTTAGAATGGGCATCATCAGAAAATCTACAAACAACAAATGCTGGCGAGGGTGTGGAGAAAAGGGAACCCTCTTGCACTGTTGGTGGGAATGTAAATTGATACAGCCACTATGGAGAACAGTATGGAGGTTCCTTAAAAAACTAAAAATAGAATTACCATATGAACCAGCAATCCCACTACTGGGCATATACCCAGAGAAAACCATAATTCAAAAAGACACATGCACCCCAGTATTCATTGCAGCACTATTTACAATAGCCAGGTCATGGAAGCAACCTAAATGCCCATCGACAGACGAATGGATATAGAAGATGTGGTACATACATACAATGGAATATTACTCAGCCATAAAAAGGAGTGAAATTGGGTCATTTGTGGAGACCTGGGTGGACCTAGAGACTGTCATACAGAGTGAAATAAGTCAGAAAGGGAAAAACAAGTATCGTATATAACACATATATGTGGCATCTAGAAAAATGGTACAGATGAACCAGTTTGCAAGGCAGAAATAGAGACACAGACGTAGAGAACAAATGTATGGACACTGGGAAAGTGGGGAGGGGTAGCGATGGGATGAAATGGGAGATTGGATTTGACATAATATACACTAATATGTATAAAACAGATAACTAAAAAGAACCTGCTGTATAAAATATAAATAAATAAAAACTTAAAAGACCCAATAACTGGGTCATATATGCACTTGAATACTTTATAAATTTTTGTAATTTAGGGGCAAAGACCTCTGATTTTCCTAAAAACAAACAAAAAAAAGAATTACTGTAAAGATGCAAAGCAATTATTTCTGCTGGATGTGAAACAGTTGCTGTTTATTGCTACACAGTCAACAGAGGGAGCCCATGTTACAAAACCTAATAACATAATTTCCTTATAGAATGTTTTAGAAAGCCAATAGAAGAAACAGAAAGAAAAAGAAGAAATATAATAGAGGAGTTAAGGTATTAGACAACATGGTTTTAAACTTTAACGGGAATCTGGAATCTCTCTTACAAAACTGAGTTTGGGGAATGATGTTAATTACAGGTATTTCAAAATAGCATATATGTAGTAGTTTTTTGTGTGTGTTTTTTACATCTTTATTGGAGTATAATTGTTTACAATGGTGTGTTAGTTTCTGCTTTATAACAAAGTGAATCAGTTATACATATACATATGTTCCCATATCTCCTCCCTCTTGCGTCTTCATCCCTCCCCCGCTTCCTATCCCACCCATCCAGGTGGTCACAAAGCACCGAGCTGATCTCCCTGTGCTATGCGGCTGCTTCTCACTGGCCATCTATTTTACGTTTGGCAGTGTATATATGTCCATGCCACTGTCTCACTTTGTCACAGCTTACCCTTCCCCTTCCCCATATCCTCAAGTCCATTCTCTCGTAGGTCTGTATCTTTATTCCCGTCTTACCCCTAGGTTCTTCATGACATTTTTTTTCCCCTTAGATTCCATATATATGTGTTAGCATATGGCATTTGTCTTACTATTTCTGATTTACTTCACTCTGTATGACAGATTCTAGGTCTATCCACCTCACTACAAATAACTCAATTTCGTTTCTTTTTATGGCTGAGTAATATTCCATTGTATATATGTGCCACATCTTCTATATCCATTCATCCGATGATGGACACTTAGGTTGTTTCCTTCTCCGGGCTATTGTAAATAGAGCTGCAATGAACATTTTGGTACATGACTCTTTTTGAATTATGGTTTTCTCAGGGTATATGCCCAGTAGTGGGATTGCTGGGTCATATGGTAGTTCTATTTGTACTTTTTTAAAGAACATCCATACTGTTCTCCATAGTGGCTGTACCAATTCACATTCCTACCAGCAGTGCAAGAGGGTTCCCTTTTCTCCACACCCTCTCCAGCATTTATTGTTTCTAGATTTTTTGATGATGGCCATTCTGACTGGTGTGAGATGATATCTCATTGTAGTTTTGATTTGCACTTCTCTAACGATTAATGATGCTGAGCATTCTTTCATGTGTTTATTGGCAATCTGTATATATTCTTTGGAGAAATGTCTATTTAGGTCTTCTGCCCATTTTTGGATTGGGTTTTTGTTTTTTTTGGTTATTGAGCTGCATGCGCTGCTTATAAATTTTGGAGATTAATCCTTTGTCAGTTGCTTCATTTGCAAATATTTTCTCCCTTACTAAGGGTTGTCTTTTGGTCTTCTTTATGGTTTCCTTTGCTGTGCAAAAGCTTTGAAGTTTCATTAGGCCCCATTTGTTTATTTTTCTTTTTATTTCCATTTCTCTAGGAGGGGGGTCACAAAAGATTTTGCTGTGATTTATATCATAGACTGTTCTTCCTATGTTTTCCTCTAAGAGTTTGATTGTTTCTGGCCTTACATTTACGTCTTTAATCCATTTTGAGCTTATTTTTGTGTATGGTGATAGGGAGGGTTCTAATCTCATACTTTTACATGTACCTGTCCAGTTTTCCCAGCACCACTTATTGAAGAGGCTGTCCTTTCTCCACTGTACATTCCTGCCTCCTTTATCAAACATAAGGTGACCATATGTTCGTGGGCTTACCTCTGGGCTTTTTATCCTGTTCCATTGATCTATATTTCTGTTTTTGTGCCAGTACCATACTGTCTTGATTACTGTAGCTTTGTAGTATAGCCTGAAGTCAGGGAGCCTGATTCCTCCAGCTCCATTTTTCATTCTCAAGATTGCTTTGGCTATTCAGGGTCTTTTGTGTTTCCATACAAATTGTGAAATTTTTTGTTTTAGTTCTGTGAAAAATTCCAGTGGTAGTTTGATAGGGATTGCATTGAATCTGTATAGATTGCTTTGGGTAGTAGAATCATTTTCACAATGTTGATTCTTCCAATCCAAGGACATGGTATATCTCTCCATCTATTTGTATCATCTTTAATTTCTTTCATCAGTGTCTTATAATTTTCTGCATACAGGTCTTTTGTCTCCTTAGGTAGGTTTATTCCTAGATATTTTATTCTTTTTGTTGCAATGGTAAATGGGAGTGTTTTCTTGATTTCAGTTTCAGATTTTTCATCATTGGTGTATAGGAATGCCAGAGATTTCTGTGCATTAATTTTGTATCCTGCTACTTTACGAAATTCATTGATTAGCTCTAGTAGTTTTCTGGTAGCATCTTTAGGATTCTCTGTGTATAGTACCATGTCATCTGCAAACAGTGACAGCTTTACTTCTTCTTTTCCGATTTGGATTCCTTTTATTTCCTTTTCTTCTCTGATTGCTGTGGCTATAACTTCCAAAACTATTTTGAATAAGAGTGGTAGGAGTGGGCAACCTTGTCTTGTTCCTGATCTTAGTGGAAATGGTTTCAGGTTTTCACCATTGAGGACGATGTTGGCTGTGGGTTTGTCATACATGGCCTTTATTATGTTGAGGAAAGTTCCCTCTATGTCTACTTTCTGCAAGGTTTTTATCATAAATGGGTGTTGAATTTTGTTGAAAGCTTTCTCTGCATCTATTGAGATGATCATATGGTTTTTCTCCTTCAGTTTGTTAATATGGTGTATCACATTGATTGATTTTCGTATATAGAAGAATCCTTGCATTCCTGAAATAAACCTCACTTGATCATGGTGTATGATCCTTTTAATGTGCTGTTGGATTCTGTTTGCTAGTATTTTGTTGAGGATTTTTACATCTATGTTCATCAGTGATATTGGCCTGTAGTTTTCTTTCTTTGTGACATCCTTGTCATCCTTTGGTATCAGGGTGATGGTGGCCTCGTAGAATGAGTTTGGGAGTGTTCCTCCCTCTGCTATATTTTGGAAGAGTTTGAGAAGGTTAGGTGTTAGCTCTTCTCTGAATGTTTGATAGAATTCACTTGTGAAGCCATGTGGTCCTGGGCTTTTGTATGTTGGAATATTTTTAATCACAGTTTCAATTTCAGTGCTTGTGATTGGTCTGTTCATATTTTCTATTTCTTCCTGATTCAGTCTTGGCAGGTTGTGCATTTCTAAGAATTTGTCCATTTCTTCCAGGTTGTCCATGTTATTGGCATAGAGTTGCTTGTAGTAATCTCTCATGATCCTTTGTATTTCTGCAGTGTCAGTTGTTACTTCTCCTTTTTCATTTCTAATGCTATTGATTTGAGTCTTCTCCCTTTTTTTCTTGATGAGTCTGGCTAATGGTTTATCAATTTTATCTTGTCAAAGAACCAGCTTTTAGTTTTATTGATCTTTGCTATCATTTCCTTCATTTTTTTCATTTGTTTCTGATCTGATTTTTATTATTTCTTTCCTTCTGCTAACTTTGGGGCTTTTTTGTTCTTCTTTCTCTAATTGCTTTAGGTGCAAGGTTAGGTTGTTTATTCGAGATGTTTCCTGTTCCTTAAGGTAGGATTGTATTGCTATAAACTTCCCTCTTAGAACTGCTTTTGCTGCATCCCAGAGGTTTGGGGTTGTCTTGTCTCCATTGTCATTTATTTCTAGGTATTTTTTGATTTCCTCTTTGATTTCTTCAGTGATCACTTCATTATTAAGTAGTGTATTGTTTAGCCTCCATGTGTTTGTATTTTTTACAGATCTTTTCCTCTTATTGATATCTAGTCTCATAGGGTTGTGGTTGGAAAAGATACTTGATACAATTTCAATTTTCTTACATTTACCAAGGCTTGATTTGTGACCCAATATATGATCTATCCTGGAGAGTGTTCCATGAGCACTTGAGAAAAATGTGTATTCTGTTATTTTTGGATGGAATGTCCTATAAATATCAGTTAAGTTCATCTTGTTTAATGTATCATTTAAAGCTTGTGTTTCCTTATTTATTTTCATTTTGGATGATCTGTCCGTGGGTGAAAGTGGGGTGTTAAAGTCCTCTACTATGAATGTGTTACCGTTGATTTCCCCTTTTATGGCTGTTAGTATTTGCCTTATGTATTGAGGTGCTCCTATGTTGGATGCATAAATATTTACAATTGTTATATCTTCTTCTTGGATCAATCCCTTGATCATTATGTAGTATCCTTTATTTTAAAGTGTCTTTTGCCTGATATGAGAATTGCTACTCCAGCTTTCTTTTGGTTTCCATTTGCATGGAATATCTTTTTCCATCCCCTTACTTTCAGTCTGTATGTGTCTCTAGGTCTGAAGTGGGTCTCTTGTAGACAGCATATATATGGGTCTTGTTTTTGTATCCATTCAGCCAATCTTTGTCTTTTGGTGGGATCATTTAATCCATTTACATTTAAGGTAGTTATTGATATGTATGTTCCTATTCCCATTTTCTTAACTGTTTTGGGTTTGTTATTGTAGGTCTTTTCATTCTCTTGTGTTTCTTGCCTAGAGAAATTCCTTTAGCATTTGTTGTAAAGCTGGTTTGGTGGTGCTGAACTCTCTCAGCTTTTGCTTGTCTGTAAAGTGTTTAATTTGTCCATCAAATTTGAATGATATCCTGGGTAGAGTAATCTTGGTTTTTCTCCTTCATCACCTTAACTATGTCCTGTCAGGCCCTTCTGGCTTACAGAGTTTCTGCTGAAAGATCAGCTGTTAACCTTATGGGGATTCCCTTGTGTGTTATTTGTAGTTTTTCCCTTGTTGCTTTTAATATGTTTTCTTTGTATTTAATTTTTTTTTTTTTTTTTTTTTTTTTTTTTTTTTTTTTGCGATATGCGGGCCTCTCACTGTTGTGGCCTCTCCTGTTGCGGAGCACAGGCTCCAGACGCACAGGCTCAGTGGCCATGGTTCACGGGCTCAGCCGCCCGTGTGGGATCTTCCCAGACCAGGGCACAAATCCATGTCCCCTGCATTGTCAGGCAGACTCTCAACCACTGGGTCACCAGGGAAGCCCTGTATTTAATTTTTGACAGTTTGATTAATATGTGTCCTGGTGTGTTTCTCCTTGGATTTATCTTGTATGGGACTCTCTGTTTTTTCTGAACTTGATTAACTATTTCCTTTCCCATATCAGGGAAGTTTTCAACTATATTCTCTTCAAATATTTTCTCAGTCCCTTTCTTTTTCTCTTCTTCTTCTGGGACCCCTATAATTCGAATGTTGGTGTATTTAACGTTGTTCCAGAGGTCTCTCAGACTGTCCTCAGTTCTTTTCATTCTTTTTTCTTTATTCTGCTCTGCAGTAGTTATTTCCACTGTTTTATCTTCCAGATCACTTATCCGTTCTTCTGCCTCAGTTATTCTGCTATTGATCCCATCTAGAGTATTCTTAATTTCATTTATTGTGTTGTTCATCGTTGCTTGTTTCATCTTTAGTTCTTCTAGGTCCTTGTTAAACGTTTCTTGCATTTTCTCTATTCTATTTCCAAGATTTTGGATCATCTTTACTATCATTATTCTGAATTCTTTTTCAGGTAGACTGCCTATTTCCTCTTCATTTGTTAGGTCTGGTGAGTTTTTATCTTGCTCCTTCATCTGCTGTGTGTTTTTCTGTCTTCTCATTTTGCTTATCTTACTGTGTTTGGGGTCTCCTTTTTGCAGGCTGCAGGTTCATAGTTCCCGTTGTTTTTGGTGTGTGTCCCCAGTGGCTAAGGTTGGTTCAATGGGTTGTGTAGGCTTCCTGATGGAGGGGACTAGTGCCTGTGTTCTGGTGGATGAGGTTGGATCTTGTCTTTCTGGTGGGCAGGTCCATGTCTGGTGGTGTGTTTTGGGGTGTCTGTGGACTTATTATGATTTTAGGCAGCCTCTCTGCTAATGGGTGGGGTTGTGTTCCTGTTTTGCTAGTTGTTGGCATAGCGTGTCCAGCACTGTAGCTTGCTGGGCGTTGAGTGGAGCTGGGTGCTGGTGTTGAGATGGAGATCTCTGGGAGATTTTCGCCATTTGATATTATGTGGAGTTAGGAGGTCTCTTGTGGACCAGTGTCCTGAAGTTGGCTCTCCCACGTCAGAGGTACAGCACTGACTCCTGGCTGCAGCACCAAGAGCCTTTTATCCACATGGCTGAGAATAAAAGGGAGAAGAAGTAGAAAGAAAGAAAGAAAGAAAGAAAGAAAGAAAGAAAGAAAGAAAGAAAGAAAGAAAGAAAGAAAGAAAGAAAGAAAGAAAGAAAGAAAGAAAGAAAGGAAGGAAGGAAGAAGATAAAATAAAATAAAGTAAGATAAAATAAAATAAAGTTATTAAAGTAAAAAAATAATTATTAAGAAAAAAAATTTTTTTAAAGAAAAAAAAACAAAAACCAGACGGATAGAACTCTAGGACAAATGGTGAAAGCAAAGCTCTACAGACAAAATCATAATAAATCTTGCTCTCAAAGTCCACCTCCTCAATTTGGGATGATTCGTTGTCTATTCATGTATTCCACAGATGCAGGGTACATCAAGTTGAGGGTACATCAAGCTGATTATGGAGCTTTAATCCGCTGCTTCTGAGGCTGCTGGGAGAGGTTTCCCTTTCTCTTTCTCCCAGGGCTCAACTTTGGATTTGGCCCCGCCTCTGCCTGTAGGTCGCCGGAGGGCGTCTGTTTTTTGCTCAGATAGGACGGGGTTAAAGGAGCAGCTGCTTCGGGGGCTCTGGCTCACTCAGGCCGGGGGTAGGGAGGGGTGCGGATGAGGGGCGAGCCTGCGTCAGCAGAGGCCAGCGGGATGTTGCACCAGCCTGAGGCGCGCCGTGCCTTCTCCCAGGGAAGTTGTCCCTGGATCCCGGGACCCTGGCAGTGGCGGGCTGCGCAGGCTCCCCGGAAGGGAGGTGTGGATAGGGAACTGTGCTCGCACACAGGCTTCTTGGTGGCGGCAGCAGCGGCCTTAGCGTCTCATGCACGTCTCTGGGGTCCGCGCTGTTAGCTGCGCCTCGCACCCATCTCTGGAGCTCCTTTAAGCAGCACTCTTAATCCCCTCTCCTCGCGCACCAGGAAACAAAGAGGGAAGAAAACGTCTCTTGCCTCTTCGGCAGCTCCAGACTTTTCCCCAGACTCACTCCCGGCCGTGGTGCACTAGCCCCCTTTAGGCTGTGTTCATGCCGCCAACCCCAGTCCTCTCCCTGCGCTCCGACCGAAGCCCGAGCCTCAGCTCCCAGCCCCGCCAACCCCAGTGGGTGAGCAGACAAGCCTCTGGGTCTGGTGAGTGCCGTTCGGCACCGATCCTCTGTGCGGGAATCTCTCCGCTTTGACCCCCGCATCCCTGTTGCTGTGCTCTCCTCCGCGGCTCCGAAGCTTTCCCCTTTCAACACCCGCAGTCTCCGCCCACGAAGAGGCTTCCTAGTGTGTGGAAACCTTTCGTCCTTCACAGCTCACTCCCACTGGTTCAGGTCACGTCCCTATCCTTTTGTCTCTGTTTATTCTTTTTTCTTTTGCCCTACCCAGGTACGTGGGGGAGTTTCTTGCCTTTTGGGAGGTCTGATGTCTTCTGCCAGCGTTCAGTAGGTGTTCTGTAGGAGTTGTTCCACGTGTAGATGTATTTCTGTTGTATCTGTGGGGAGGAAGGTGATCTCCACGTCTTACTCTTCCGCCATCTTCCCCCTCTCCTGTAGCAGTTTTTTTTAAAAAAGCAGTTTATATACTGCCAGAGTGATCCTTTATCTTTAAAGTACACAATTATATTACTCTCCTGCTTAAAACACTCCAATGGCATCTTTATCATTCCTTTGACAAATCTAACCTTATGGGATTGTGAAGATTAAAGGAGATGATAAATAGCATAGTGCCTGGTACAATAAATTCTCATTAAATTCTTGGTATTGTTTTTCACTACTGTGTCTTTTATTGTAGTGATCCTTCAGACTAGAATGTTTTCTGAACTGTCCTATTCCTACTCTAGATTTTGTCTTGTCAACTCCCTTCTTATCCTATAGGTTTCAGGATCCCAGTAGTCTTGCCTCATTCACAGTCTGAATGCTCTTCTGTTACTTATCACACCATATTGTAGTAACCTGTTCACAAAGGTGTCTGTCTGACTTGAGAGCGGAGGCCAGATCTCATAAATTGTTCTGTCTCTAATGCCTAGCAATAAGGTGTCCAACATTCTAGGTTTCCCTGGGACTGCTCCAGTTTTAGCACTGAAAGCCCCATGTCTGCGGAACCCCACACGTCCAGGCAAACTGAACAATTAGTCACTTTGCCACAGGTCCTGAAACATAATGATATTCAATCAATAAATTTGTTTACCTAAGCAATTATCTTTGATGAGTCACTTTAAGCCCATGAGTCATGGGCTTAAATTTCTCCAAATATAACTAAAAAGTTTAAACAAAATAATATTTAAGGCCCTTTTAAACTCTGACATTTTAGAATTGTATGTCACATTTATGGCCTGCCTACCTTCATCATTTTCCGTTATTTACAATACTAAGGAAGTATTAACTAGGTACCCTCTATTTTTTTTTTAAAGCACTGCTGAAAATACTCATGATAAATTAAATGAAAAGAGTAAGATATGTATGTTTTATACATGGTGTGATCCCAATTTTGTAAAATGTGTATATTTTTATGTTTTAGAGAAGAAAAGGGAAGAGAATTATGAATGCATTTTTTATTGTGGAAAATTTTTCATACTTTTTGAATTTTCAAACATCTCTACCATGATCATTTGATTCTACAGTCAGCAAACAGTACCTACAAAACACCGGTGTTTTTGCTGATGGGGCAGTGGGTATACTTTAAATAATTATTTTTCAGAAAATTGTTACCTTTGCGTGAAGTTGTTGGCAAAAGTTAGGTAACTGATTACATGATTTCTTTAGGACAGTGCTTCTCAAACCTTAATGTAGGTCTGGGATGGATCTGCAATTCTGCATTTCTAACAAACTTCCAGACGATGCCAGCGCTTCTGGTCTGTGGACCACATTTTCAGTAGCAGGCTCTAGTGTACATGAATTCTAATCCACATTTGACCATTAATTACAAAATTTTTACCATCCTGTGCCTTTGGTAGTTCTTCCCAAAATGACACACTGGGGTAAATATAGAAGACTTCTCCTAATTCAACTTTCGAGAACTGGGGAAATCAATACTTTGGGAACCTCTGTGAACTCTCTGAAGTACAGTATAGTGGTTGGGAATTCCAGCCTGAGAGTTAGTTGTCTTTTGTAAAGAAGAAGTCAAATGCAGCAAAACATATCAGACCAACCAAAATACCAGAGCACTATGTTGATAGATGCTACATTATTCAAAATAGATTAACTGCCCCCTCCTCTATGTCCCTCATGGAGCTCCTAGTACAGTTGCGTTTGAAGGAAGAAATGAGTTTAAGTGTATAATAATAGCTAACATTTGAGTACCTTCTGTAGGTTTAAAGCACTGGTTCTCAAGTTTCAGTGTGTGTGAGACTTATCTGGAGAAGTAGCTGAAATGTAGATTCCTGAACTGTATCCTCAGAAATTCTGATTCTGGGCAGTGGAGTTGAAGAGTCTGCATTTTTAACAGGCATCCAGATGATTCTAATGTAAATGTCTCTGGACAATATGTTAAGCAGCACCAGTTTTAAACGTAAGGAACAAAATACTACAACCTATAGTAAGAAATACACTTTACAGCATGATTTAGTTCACACACACATTTATATACATATATATCTGAAACAAAATTTCATAAAATAATACTAACCCTTACTACGTGTTATATAGCCTGATATTTTATATTTTATTCAATTTCATTACTAAAACATTGCCCATGACCAACTACATTGATTTCACATCATTTATCTCATTTAATCCTCACATCAGTGCTGTAAGGTAAGCACCCTTCACTGCATATTTCTTTATCTGGAAACTTACTGTGCCCAACGTTATGCATCGGGTATATGGCAGAGGTGGAATTCAAATTCAGAATGCCTGGCCTTACGTGGCCCTGACCTGCCCTCATCCTCACACAGACATTCTGAAAAAGCCCAGCAACCCTCTAATTTGGGAGTACATTCAGATAACCTCAGGTTTCCCCAGTTGAATCCTATCACCTTTGAATACCAATTTGAAATTTCTATGAGAAAAAGAATTTGACTCAACTTGGACCAGGTGTGAACTCTGATCTGTTCTGCTGCAGTCAAAAGGATGCTGAGGAGGGGTCACCTAATACAGCCATTGCCAACAAACCCCTAAAGAAAGGGCTGAAGCTGGGTGAGATTTCAAAGAAGGGGCAAAGGGCTTGGCAGTCACATAGAAACACATTTACTGTACTGGCATTTCTCCTCCTTTGAGAAGGGGGATTTTCTGTCTCCCTCCCCAGAAAGGTCCTCACTGCAGTACCATACCACTATAATCCATGTCTCTGCCATCTCACAACCTCCTGCCAAATGTCTGCCCTCTTCACCTCCCCATACACAGCAGGGATAATCCTGAAAGTTCTCACCTGAGGCAAATGAGAATGTCAAAATGAAAAGGGCATCTTCTTCAGTCTTTGTGACTGAGGACAGTGATTGATTTTCTGGGTCAATAAATATCTTAGGATAATTCAACAGTAGCTGATTCCTCTCCATGTTTGAGATTGTCACTGTTGTCCCCTTCAAACCTGGATCCCAGCAGCAGGTTTTTGCCTAAGATTCTGAAAAGTTGATACTGTTGACTACATCATCCAAACTTTGTATCCAAGACACTATTTTAACCTTTTGAAAAATGAAAAATTGCAAAATTTCTCTCAAAAGTTGTTGGTTAAAGAAAATAACCGTTATCAGCCTTCTTAAAAAGTATTCAAAATGGAAAATTAATGTGGCAGTTCTTTAACACATGTTCCTTTCTTCTGTTAATGTAGACACACACCTCTTATGAAGACCAGCTATGGAAGTTTGAACTATGAAACTAGAAACATAAGACTAAATAAATCAAAAGGTTATAGTAGCATATGGAATTTTTAAATGCCTAAATCCTTTCTGGACAAATCAAAGAGTGCTTTCATCTCAATCCTTTGTTTTCTTCCCACCCTGAAAGATCGACAGTTTCTTTGATTAAAAGAATTGATTGAAGTGTTTTTTAAAAGAATATTTTTAAGATTTTACTTTCTGTTATTTTCAGTATTCTTAAAAGTTTTAAAATATTTTCTGTCTTTAACATGGCAAAATAAAGATTGATCTTTAACTTGCCTTATAAATAGAATGTTAATAATGGTTATTTCTAATTAAACTCTAAAATGTTTTTAGAAATAAAAACGATCTCTAAATCCTAATTCAGCAAGCATTTTCCTTTTCTTCCCAATCTTTTCAAGGCTTTATATGCTATGATTTTGTATAATGATAATCCTGGTGAATATAAAATGTTAGGTTGTACCTTTCCCCCTTGATGACAACAATAACAACAACAATAATGGTGCTTTCTTTTGCAGAAGTTTATTTGCTTGGGCACAATCATTATAAATATTACTTCTAAGTATTTCAGGTATTGCTATCATGTCTCATACTCTTTCATATGGAAGCATTTTGATTTGTATTATTTAAGATGAGTATTATTTTAACAAACATTCTTTTGTTCATTATTATTCATATTTCTGAGAGTGAAGATAGCATCTACATCCTGCCAAAGTAATGTCAAATTCAACCCAACAAGCATCTGAAAAGTAATAATACATTTCTAGTTCCAATAGGTAAACACTTTAAACAGTATCACTGTTACTTTAATAAAGAAAAACTGACATTTCTCTTAGAAAATAAATGTCTCAGGAAATAAATGTTTCACACAAAAAATTAACAAATGAAACTCTTTTAGGAAGAAAGAGGTAAATGTACAATTGAATCCTATCTTAATGGTAGATGTGGAGAAGGAATAATTGTATTTAAGGTTAAGCCTAAGCCAAAAATTGAATGTACTCAAAATTACCATTTAAAATGCTAAGTTAAGTACTGTATACACCACTCTTTTTTTGTATACAATCCTATAGAATATCAATGTATAAGACACATATCAAATATGAAGAATATAATTCCAACAGGACTTGGAAATTAAAAAATTTAGGTACTCCACTGTTTGGAAGACTGCAAGTTAGTGAAGATTCCAACTTGTTGTTCTTCCTATAACTTATTTTATCAGTTCCTCTTTTCATCATCCAGGAAAGCATACAACTTATTTTCTTCTCTTTTTTAAAAAAATTATGTTATTTTTGGCTGCGTTGGGTCTTTGTTGCTGCGCGCAGGCTTTTCTCTGGTTGCGGCGAGCGGGGCCTACACTTTGTTGTGGTGCGTAGGCTTCTCATTGCAGTGGCTTCTCTTGTTGTGGAACATGGGCTCTAGGCATGTGGGCTTCAGTAGTTGTGGCACACGGGCTCAGTAGTTGTGGCTCGTGGGCTCCAGAACACAGGCTCAGTAGTTGTGGCGCACAAGCTTAGTTGCTCCGCGGCATGTGGGATCTTCCCGGACCAGGGCTCGAACCCGTGTCCCCTGCATTGGCATGCGGATTCTTAACCACTGCGCCGCCAGGGAAGCCCACAACTTATTTTCAATGCAACTGCGTATGCTACTATTTTGTTTGATTTCTATGAAAAAATTTGTTTTGTTACGTTTCAAAATCTCGTTTGCTTAATTTAGTAAGTTAAATGTCACTTTCAATTTTGTTGGTCTAGCTTTTGTATGTGTGTGTGTAAGAATAACACCAGCAAAGAGAGAAGCATGTTGGTAAAATCCTAATAAGAATAGTGTTGCCAAAACTGAAACAAAGACCCTTTTGTGTTTTTGAATAGAAGAGCTAAAAAATAAGAATCTAAAACAATAATTATTTTCCCTCAGAAATTAGAAACCCTGCAAATGAAGCATAATTCTAAAAATGCAGGAGTTACAAAAATAATCAGACTTAACACTTAAAAATACATCTTTAGCAGTTTCCAGGAAAAGAACAAAATATTTTAATACTTGATATACCTATCTGAGGAGACATAAACCAGCGGGCAAGTTTAGATCTCCGTAAGAATATTGGTTTCCTGGGATTTTCTTTGTCACTTTGTTTTGTTAAAGCACACAATGTCATTTATGACAATCTAAATTTAGGAAAAGTGAAAGGGAAATAGTATTTATCCTTTAAAATGAAAACTTTCTATATCTTGAATTTTAAAAATTTCAATTTTGACTTTGGGTATAGAAAAACATTTCAATACTCTTCTATTGTTTTCATTCCAAAACATCTTTCTTTTTTAAAAAATATTTTATGTCACCTATTGCCTATAGAATCTTAGCATTCAAAGCTCTCCACAGTGTGGCTGCAATCTATTTTTCCAGTCTTATCTCCCATCATTCTCTCCCTTACCATACTCCGGCTCATGCCACATTAGACTACAACTTAATCTTCAAACAAGCTTCCTGTTCCCTTTGCTGCGTAATGTTGACTCTTCTGCCTGTGTTGCTCTTCTCCTACTTCACTGCCAAGTAAAACACTGGTCATAGATCAAGATTCAGCTCAGATTGCTTCTATTATACTGGAGCAAGTTCTTAAACGATTTCCCTGCAGTCCATCTTGCATATCACTTCTAAGCCAATCTTATTAAAACTATTGTTTTATCCTTTTATTATCAGCTACCAACTGGGGCTTCTAGTTCAAGATGGTAAACTAAACAATTATGTTATAGATGTGAGAAATACAGCATTCCTAAATACTTCAACACGTGACTTTTAAGCATGAGAATATTCTCTTACATTATCACAATAAAATTATCACACATGAAATTTAACATTGATACAACATTATTATAGTTTATATTCAAATTTCCCCAACTGTCCTGATAATATTCTTTATAGCTCTGTTTATGTGTGTGTGATGTGCATGTGTGTGTGTGTGTGTGTGTGTGTGTGTGTGTGTGAGAGAGAGAGAGAGAGAGAGAGAGGGAGGGAGATCCAAGATCCAATCAGGTATCACGTTAGTTGACATGTTTCTTTATTCTTATTTAATAAAGAACAATTCCCTAGCCTTTCACTAGTCTTTCACGACATTGCCATTCTTGAAGAATCCAGACCAATTGTATTATAGACTATCCTTTAATTTGGATTTATTTTATTGTCTTCTCATGATTACACTCAGATTATTTTGGAGGGGCGTCAAGAATACTATATAGGAATTGCTGTGTCCTCCTCTGTACAAACCTATCTGGAGGCAAACAATGTCAATTGGTCCCATTTGGGATGATGTAATTTTGATCACTTGGTTTGCTCATTTTTAGATTTTTTTCATTGTAAAAGTACTTCTTCCCTTTTTATACATAATCTGTGAGTGATTCTTTGAAACTGCGAATCTCATGTTCTCAACGATCTTAAACCTAATGTTTTAGTGTAATTGACTTGTTGCATAAATCAATTATTGCTAAAAAGTTTGCAAAATGGTGATGTCCTAAGTTTATCATTCTTTCTGCATTTATTACTTGGCTTTCTGTCATGATCTCCTTTAAATTTTTAAAAAGTTATCAGTATGAATTCATGAATTCTTTTTTATTCAATATGTTATAGCCTATTAGTATTCATTTTGATTTCAAATTTTCCCGAATTTGACCAGCGGGAGCCCCTACAAGTTGGCTCAGGTATCCATTTGTCCTGGTCCCATCAATTTAAGAGTACTTCATTACTTTAGGCACAAGAAAATGTTCCAGGTTCAGTTTTTACTTTCCTTGCCCCAGCCCTAGAATTAGCCACTTCTTCAAGGAATGTTGTTTCCATTGAGTGAGGAATAGTTTTTAGAAACCAATATCTGGGTGTTAACTGTGCTTGCTGTGCTTGGAAAGAGGTATCAGTATTAACATATACAGTATGAATATATATAGTATGAATATGCTAATACTAATAATAGTATTAGAGGTATCAGTGTAAATAAATAAATATCCACACGAACACACAATACATATGCATACATATGGATACCTCTAATTCCAACCCAATACCACACAACATGTTTTTTTAATTTTCTTCTGTGGTCCTAATCTGCATGAAGATTAGCTAAGGTCCCACTAAAGAAGTGACATTTGAAATGAAATCAGAATAATATTTAGAAGCCAGCCATGCAAAACTCTAGAAGCAGATCATTAAAAGCAGAGGGAACAACACAGAGGCCTGAGGCAGAAATAAGTGTGATATATTTGAGAAGCAGAATAGCCAGACTGGCTGGAACATACTAAGCTACAGGAAGGTGGTTTGAAATGAAGTCAATGAGGTAGGCAGTAATAGTTGCTTCATATAAAGCTGTAAAGGATATGGTAAGGAGTTGGGAATTAATTTCAGCACAATAGAAAGACACTGAAAGTTTTTGAGAAGGTGATTGCGATAATCTGATTTATGTTTCAAAATATTACTCTGGATGTTGTATAGAGAATAAATTGTTCAAGGACAAGGGAAATAAAGCAGGGAGATATTTATAAGACTTGCAGTAATGTAGGCAAGATGAAATGATGAATTAGAGTAGCAACAGATGAGATAGAAGAGAATATCTTGAGATAAATTTTGAAGGTAGAACTAATTGGACTAATTCTGTATTCTCAAATGGTTATTACACATCTACTATGTGCTATGCATTGTGCTAAGTCCTGGGGATAGAAACACTAAAAAGAGATAAGCCCTACTTTTAATGAGCTCATAATTTAGCAGTGGGGATAGATACACAAATAAATTGTTTGTATGTGTGATAAGAGATCAATTTTAGTTCTAGAACCCGAAGCCATACAAGGGTACACTTTATAAATGTCATGGGACTGTTGTACATGTTCAGTAAAGTGACAGTGTGCAATACCACTTAGTATCTCAAATCAGGAACATACTTTTGAATTGCCTAAATACAATCTGTAGAATTAAAAACAAAATAATAAGCCATCCACAGTTATATTGTCAAATAAAAGTTTTACACTTACTACTTGATACAACAGTAAATATCTAGAATGGGATATTGAAAGTGATTTCAGATTCTCATCCTATTGTACTCTATTGGGGAGGTTTCTTGAGTAGTAGGTGACTGGCCAAAGGTAGGTACAACCAGGACCAGAATAACAAGTAAAGTTCTATCACAGTTTCTATAGTTTTCACTTTTTTGTCTTTGTCAGTTAAAAATGAACAGTGGGAATTAAATATTTATATTTACATATACACAAGGTATGCTGTGAAAACATGTTTGCTTACAAACATAAAAATACTTGTTAACTAGTTTGATAAGAAAATAATCTATAAAAGTATATAGCAAAAATATTAATAATCTCTGACCCTGGAAAGATCAATTCTATATTTAATATTACAAACAAAACCAGTTTTGGGTTTTTTGAATTCCTTATCTAGAAATGATTGAAAAGAAAGGCAGAAAAAATTATTTTTAGTCTCAACATGGCTTTGAAAAGATTAAATTAAGAAAACAAGAACGGGACTTCCCTGGTGGCGCAGTGGTTAAGAATATGCCTGCTAATGCAGGGGACACAGGTTTGATCCCTAGTCTGGGAAGATCCCACATGTCGCAGAGCAACTAAGTCCATGTGCCACAACTACTGAAGCCCGTGTGCCTAGAGCCCGTGGTCTGCAACAAGAGAAGCCACTGCAGCGAGAAGCCTGCACACCGCAATGAAGAGTGGCCCCTGCACGCCGCAACTAGAGAAAGCCTGTGTGCAGCAACTAAGACCCAACGCAGCCAAAAATAAATAAATAAATAAATAAATTTATTAAAAAAAAAACAAGAACATTGAAACACCCAAGTCCAGAATGAGTCCAAATACTTGATCACACAGAATATTATCATCTTTAGGAGTAGGAGTAATAATAAAGGCCTTACAAGCAGTTTTTCATCTGCAAATACAGTAGACATTTTGGTATTTTGGCCACTGGCAAACAAAGGCTGTAGCATCAGCAAAGTTTTGAGTTGCCTCACTTTTGTGGATTCAATTCAGTGTATTTAAGGTTAACTAAAGTTGACATCAAAACTTTCAGACAGGGCTTCCCTGGTGGCTCAGTTGTTGAGAGTCCGCCTGCCGATGCAGGGGACACGGGTTCGTGCCCCGGTCTGGGAGGATCCCACATGCCGCGGAGCGGCTGGGCCTGTGAGCCATGGCCGCTGAGCCTGCGCGTCCGGAGCCTGTGCTTTGCAACGGGAGAGGCCACAACAGTGAGAGGTCCGCGTACCGCAAAAAAAAAAAAAAAAAAAAAAGCTTTCAGACAGGCAAAAATTCATATTTTATTTTTTTATTGGGGTATGGTTGTTTTACAATGTTGTGTTAGTTTCTACTGTACAGAGAAGTGGAGTTCCCTCTGCTATACAGCAGGTTCTCATTAGTTATCTATTTTATACATATTTGTGTATATATATCAATCCCAATCTCCCAATTCATCCCACCCCCCACTTTCCCCACTTAGTGTCCATATGTTTGTTCTCTACATCTGTGTCTCTATTTCTGCCTTGCAAACCGGTTCACCTGTACCATTTTTCTAGATTCCACATATATGCGTTAATATACGATATTTGTTTTTCTCTTTCTGACTTACAAAAATTCACATTTTAAATAAACTCCCTATGATTCTATTTAGAATAACAGTAGGCAATGATTTTAGAAGATAAAAGTTATTTCACAACCTATGACTTCAGCTTGGCAAACAGCATAGGTTCCAAAACGGATCCATTTCTACTAAAATAAAAGCCCTTACAAAAGAATATGTTTGTGTATATTGAAACATATTTAAAAGGAATCAGATAACTTTTAAAATATTGTATATATATATTTATTTATTTTAATCAAGTTATATGTGACATGAAATAATATATTAGTTTCAGATATAAGTGTTTCAATATTTTTATACATTATGAAATAATCACCACAATAAGCCCAGTTACCATTTGTCACCATGCAAAGTTGTTACAATATTATTACCTATATTCCCTATGTGTACATTACATACTGTGACTTATTTATTTTATAGCTGGAATTTTGTACCTCTTAATCTCCTTCACCTATTTCACCCATCCTTCCACTCCCTTCCCCTCTGGCAACCACCAGTTTTTCCTCTGTATCTATGAGTCTGTTTCTGTTTTGTTTTGTTTGTTCACCTGTTTCATTTTTTAGATTCCACATATGAGTGAAATCATACAGTATCTTTCTTTCTCTGACTTATTTCACTAAACATAATACCCTCTAGGTCCAACCATATTGTCACAAATGGCAAGATTTCATTCTTTTTTATGGCTGAGTAGTATTCTATTACATACATACATATATATATATGCATGCCATATCTTCTTTACCTATTCATCTATTGATGTGCACTTAAGTTTCTTCTATATCTTCGCTATTGTAAATAATGCTGCAATGAGCACTGCAGTGCATGTATCTTTTTGAATTGGTGTTTTTGTTTTCTTCAGATATATATCCAGGAGTGGAATTACTGGATCATATGGTGGTTCTTTTCTTCGTTTTTTGAGAATCCCCCACTCTGTTTTCCATAGTGGTTACTCCAATTTACATTCCTACCAACCTTGCATGAGGGTGCCCTTTTCTCCACATCCTCACCAACACTTGTTGTTTCTTGTCCTTTTTTTTTTTCGCGGTACGCAGGCCTCTCCCGCCGCGGCCTCTCCCGCCGCAGAGCACAGGCCCTGGACGTGCAGGCCCAGCGGTCATGGCCCACGGGCCCAGCCGCTCCGCAGCACGTGGGACCCTCCTGGACCGGGGCACGAACCCGTGTCCCCTGCATCGGCAGGCGGACTCCCAACCACTGCGCCACCAGGGAAGCCCTCTTGTCCTTTTGATAACAGCCATTCTGATAGGTGTGAGGTGGTGTCTCATTGTGGTTTTGATTTGCATTTCCTGGATGATTAGTTATGTTTACCACCTTTTCAGGTGCTTGTTGGCCTTCTGTATGTCTCCTTTGAAAAATTCCTATTCAGGTCTTCTGCCCATTTTTTAATCAAACTGTTTGGGCTTTTTTGATATTGAGTTGCATGAGCTCTTTGCATATCAACCCCTTATGGAACGTATCTTTTGAAAATATCTTCTCCCATTCATTAGGTTGCCTTTTCACTTTGTTTGTGGTTTCCTTTGATATGCAAAAGCTTTTTAGTTTGATGTAGTCCCACTTGTTTATTTTTGCTTTTGTTTCCCTTGCCTAAGGAGACATATCCAAAAAAAACTTTGCGAAGACTGATGTCAAAGAGTGTACCACCTATATTTTCTTCTAGGACTTTTATGGTTTCAGGTCTTACATTTAAGTCTTCAATTCATTTGAGTTCATTTTGTATATGGAATCAGCTAATTTTTGAAGCATCCTTAGTGTTTCCTTTAAATCTGTCTTGAAATGACCATAAGGTTAGCTTCATGGAAAGGATTAACCAGCTTCTTGGTCTAAGGCTACCAGGATCATTTGTCTAAGGCTAGAAAGGTACCAACATGATGTAAACTGTAAGGAGAGAAGGAGAAGATGCAGGCTTTTCCTGGCAGTGGGTAGCTAGAACTCAAATAATTCTTAGAAAATGACACAATGGCAGCTTTTCTTGTCTTTTTCTTTCCTCGTTGGTGAAGAAAGACATTCCCACTCTTGAAATTTCCTTATAACCCAGACAAGTTCATGCAAACCTTGATCTACGTTCATCCTAATCTTTGCTGACACCCCCACAGTATGTTACCTTAAGTTGTGGGTTAACTGCTATTCTGCCTACATTACCTGTCTATGATGATCCAGGTCTGCTTTATTACCAATTAAAATCATTGGAACTCATCATGATCCTTTACTCTGAGAGTCTGTCTTTGAAACTCAGATTTCTTCAAAACTGCTTCTATGTATGTCTGAAAAGAGCAATAGGAAGCCCTCATCAGTTCTCAGGAACTGTTCTCTTATAGCTCCAAACTTCTTGTCCTATTGTATCCAGAACATCTAACTGGGCTGCTCTGTCATCTATCACACACACACAAAGCAGCTGGTTGGCTCACAATCTGTTACAAAAGACGACTGTATGAGTCGGATGGGGAGCGCCAACTTGCCCAAGCCACCCCACCATCCACCACCAACTTGTACTTCTGGCCAGAGCCGTTAGGTCAGTGCGCCACCACCACCAGGATGTTCAGAGTCCAGTCTGGCCACTGAGCTGCCACCTGACCTAGGTCTAGCTCTGGGGACATGTGGGGCCCGCAGGCGTCCAGGGTCTGGTGGCTTCGCAGCACTCTTGGGGCTGGCCGGTCAGGCCCAAGGGGTGGAGAAGCGGGATGAACTCAGGGGCCAGGAGCGTCAGGGGCCAGGGTCTCGCTCCTCTACATCTCTCTGTAGCACCTGCCCACAACTAATTTCAATATATGTGTGATGAACAGATAATAATATGGTTAACAATAATAACAACAACTGAATTCAGTACTAGATAAAATGTCAGTACAAAGGAAGAAGGAATTGACTGTGCCAGATGCAGTGAGTGGTTATTGAAGTATTCATAAAGGATACAGAGAGCTGTGCCTTTCTTTTTCCCATTGAGATATAATTGACATATTACATTGTGTAATATTAAGGTGTACAACATGTTGACTTGATACACTTCTATATTGCAAAATGATTACCACCATGGCATTAGCTAATACCTCTGTCATCTCACATACTACCATTTCTTTTTTTTTAAAATTTGTTTATTTTTGGCTGCATTGGGTCTTTGTTGCTGCACACGGGTTTTCTCTTCTTGCGGGGAGCGGGGACTGCTCTTTGTTGTGGTGCGCGGGCTTCTCATTGCCATGGCTTTTCCTGTTGTGGAGCTTGGGCTCTAGGCGCGCAGGCTTCAGTAGTTGTGGCACTTGGACTTCAGTAGTTGTGGCTCGCAGGCTCTAGAGTGCAGGCTCAGTAGTTGTGGTGCACTGGCTTAGTTGGTCTGCGGCATGTAGGATCTTCCTGGACCAGGGATCAAACCCGTGTCCCCTGCATTGGCAGGCGGATTCTTAACCACTGCGTCACCAGGGGAGTCCCTACCATTTCTTTTTTATGGTGAGAATGTTGACAATCTCTCTTAGCAACTTTCAAGTATGTAATACAAATTAACTATAATCACCATGCTGTACATTAGATCCCCCAAACTTATTCTTCTTTTAACTGGAAGTTTTTACCCTCTGACCACAGAGAGCTATCTTTTTTTTTTTTTTTTTTTGTGGTACGCGGGCCTCTCACTGTTGTGGCCTCTCCCATTGCGGAGCACAGGCTCCGGATGCGCAGGCTCAGCGGCCATGGCTCACGGGCCTATCCACTCTGCGGCATGTGGGATCTTCCCGCACCGGGGAACGAACCCGTGTCCCCTGCATCAGCAGGCGGACTCTCAACCACTGCGCCACCAGGGAAGCCCAAGAGCTATCTTTTAAAGGCTAAAGGAGTGGGGAGTAAAATAAGCATAGGTGCATGAAACAGCCTGATGAATTCCAGGACTGCTTAGCATGACAGGAACCTAGAGTTTAAGAATGGGATTAGTGTCAGGTGGAAGCAATTGAGGGGTTTTAAGTGAGGAGAGATAATGTTATACTTGCATTTATGAAATATCACTCTGGCTTTATAAGGAAGAAGATAGATTTGAGGAATGCAAAACCAGAGTTAGGAGGGACTTAACACTTTCAGCCATGAGGTAGTAACAGGGACTAGATTTACCTTTCCACTTAACTAGAAAACCAGACAAAATAAGTGAAACAATGTTTCAGACATTGGGCAACAGGTCTTGCAAGACTGTGAACCCTGAGAAATGGGAAATTAATGAAGCAAACCCCTTGATTTCCTCAACTTATTCCCTGGAGGAAGTTTCTACATTATAGTGGAGGGAAGGGAAATTCAGAGTCTGGTGGTCTTGCTGGGTTGAGGAGATAGATACTGGAGTTTTTGGAGGGGAAGGCAGCTATTATTAGCCAAGCAGAGTGCCAGAGAGGAGGGAACTGCACAAAGAAAGAGCTTTGGAGATCTGCAGAGCCTTCCCCCTGAGTCTTTTGATGAGCATTAATTTGTGATCGCAAATGAGGACACTATTTGATGCTGGGGAAAGTCTGTTAGAAAGCAGTAGGCCAAACAATTCCCACATTCACCTAGGGCTGGGAATATTTTGTGTGCAAAGCTGGAGTGGGGAGGCATTATAAAACACAAGGCATCAGATAGAGTTCTCAGAAGAGGAATGTCTTAGTTGTGGAGCTTTATTAGGACTAGAGCAAAGGCTCATCTGGATGCAACCTAACAAATCTTTTTTTTTTTGAGAAAATATCAATATTTGTTTACTCTGGGAATTCACATATGACTTTTTATTATAATTTTTATGGTATTTTTCTGTATTTTAAAACACAAAAACAAGCAAACCAGATGAGATTGTTTTTCCCAAAGAGCACAAGTTTGTTATCTTTTTTATTTTTTTAAATCTATAGGTTGCTGATGAAGATATTATCATGATATTCAATGAGCATCTAACAGTTTCTTGAAGCCATAGAATTTAATGGAACAGCTTTGGGAGATGTTTTGTTTGGTTTCCAGCTTTATTGAATTGAATATATTATATAATATATATATATCATATACATGTAATATATATTATATATCATATTCAAATATAATAGAATATATTATAATTGAATAATTATTGAATATAATTATTGAGAACAATTTTAATAGAATAAAATTGCATGTATTTAACAAACAGCTTATGGAGCTCAATATCAAAAAAACAAGCACTCCCAACTAAAAAATGGGCGGAAGACCTAAATAGACATATCACCAAAGAAGACATACAGATGGCCAACAAACACATGAAAAGATGCTCAACATCACCAATTATTAGAGAAATGAAAATCAAAACTACAATGAGGTATCACCTAACACCGGTCAGAATGGCCATTATCAAAAAATCTAGAAACAGTAAATGCTGGAAAGGGTGTGGTGAAAAGGGAACCCTCCTGCACTGTTGGTGGGAATGTAAATTGATACAACCACTATGGAGAACAGTATGGAGGTTCCTTAAAAATTTAAAAATAGAACTACCATATGAACCAGCAATCTCACTACTGTGCATATACCCTGAGAAAACCATAATTCTAAAAGAGAGACATGTACCACAATGTTCATTGCAGCACTATTACAATAGCCAGGACATGGAAGCAACTTAAATGTCCATCGACAGATGAATGGATAAAGTAGATGTGGCACATATATACAATGGAATATTACTCAGCCATAAAAAGAAACGAAACTGAGTTATTTGCAGGGAGATGGATGGACCTAGAGTCTGTCATACAGAGTGAAGTAAGTCAGAAAGAGAAAAACAAATACCATATGCTAATACATATATATGGAATCTAAAAAAAAAAAATGGTACTGATGAACCTAGTGGCAGGGCAGGAATAAAGACGTAGACATAGAGAATGGACTTGAGGACACAGGGTGGGGAGGGGGAAGGTGGGGTGAAGTGAGAGTAGCATCGACATATATGCACTACCAAATGTAAAATAGCTCGTGGGAAGCAGCAGCATAGCACAGGGAGATCAGCTTGGTGCTTTGTGACCGCCTAGAGGGGTGGGATAGGGAGGGAGAGAGGGAGGCTCAAGAGGGAGGGGATATGGGGATATATGTATGCATATGGTTGATTCACTTCGTTGTGGAAACTAACATAGTATTGTGAAGCAATTATACTCCAATAAAGATCTATTGAAAACTGTATATATTTAAAGTGTATATGGTAGATTTGACATATAAATATTGATACATTGTGAAATATTTACCACAATTAATTTAATCAACATGTCCATCACCTTAATAGTTACCCTTTTTTGAGTGTGTATGGTGAGAAAGCTTAAGATCTACTCTCTTAGCAAATTTCAAGTATACAATGCAGTATTATTAACTACAGTCACCATGCTGTACATTAGATTTTTAGAGCTTATTCACCTTATAACTGAAAGTTTGTACCTTTTGACCAACATCTCACCATTTCCCCAATCCTTGGCAACTGCCATTCTACTCTCTCTTTCTATAAATGTGACTTTTTTTCTTTAGAGTCCAAGTATAAGTGATACCACACAGTAATTGGATTTCTCTACCTGGCCTATTTCACTTAGCATAATGGCCTCCAGGTTCATCCATGTTGTGGCAAATGGCAAGATTTTATTATTTTTTGTAACTGAATAATATTCCATTATTGTGTGTGTGTATATATATATATATGTGTATATACACCATATTTTCTTTGTCCATTCATTCATTAATGAGTACTTAGGTTGTTTCCATATCTTGGCTATTGTAAATAATGCTGCAATGAACATGGAGGCACAGATGGCTCTTCAAGACATTTATTTTTGGATATATATCCAGAATTGGGATTGTTGGATCATGTGGTAGTTCTACTTTTAATTTTTTGAGGAAACTACATGCTGTTTTCCATAATGGCTGTAATAATTTACATTATTATTACTCCACCAATAGCACACGAGTTCTCTATTCTCCATATCTTCACCAACATTTGTTTTGTGTTGTTTTTTTGATAATAGCCCTTCTAATAGGAGTGAGGTGATATCTCACTGTGGTTTTGACTTGCATTTTCCTGATGATTAGTGATGCTGAGCATCTTTTCATGTACCATTGGCCATTTGTGTGTCTTCTTTGGAAAAATGCCTATTCAGGTCCTTTGCTAATTTTTAAATTCTGATTATTTGTTTTTTGCTATTGAGTTATATTAGTTCCTTATATATATTTAGATATTTATCTCTTATTAGATATATGGTTTGCAAATATTTTCTCCCATTCCACAGGTTGCCTTTTCATTTTGTTATTGGTTTCTTTTGCTGTGCAAAATCCTTTTCATTTGATGTAGTGTCACTTGTTTGCTTTTGCTTTTGTTGCCTGTGCTTTTGGTGCCAAATACAAAATACCATTGCCAAGACCAACATCAAGGAATTTTTTCCCTGTGTTTTCTTCTAGGAGTTTTGACAGTTTCCAGTCTTACATTAAGTCTTTAATCTGTGTGAGTGGTGTAAGATAGAGGTCTGGTTTCATTCTTTAGCATGTGAATATCCAGTTTTCCCAACAGTATTCATTAAAGAGACTATCCTTTCCCCATTTTATGTTCTTTGTGCCTTTGTCAATGATTAGTTGGTGGGCTCATTTGTGGCTTCTCTATTTCATTCCATTGTTCTAAGTGTCTGTTTTTATGCCAGTACCATAGTGTCTTGATTACTATATTTTATTGATTACTTGATTACTTGATTGATTATTGATTACTTGATTACTATAGCTTTGTAATATAATTTGACATCAGGAAGTGATACCTCCACCTTTGTTTTTCTTTCTTAAGATTGCTTTGGCTATTTAGAGTCTTTTGTGGTTCCATATAAATTTTAGGGGTTTTTTTCTCTGTCTGTGAAAAATGCCATTGGAATTTTAATAAAGATTACATTGAATCTGTAGATCACTTTGGGGAGCATGGGTGTTTTATTGATATTAATTCTTCCAATCCATTTGTGTCTTGTTCAGTTTTTTTCATCAGCGTCTTACAGTTTTCAGTGTACAAGTCTTTCACCTCCTTGGTCACGTTTATTCCTAAGTATTTTATTGTCTTTAATGTGACTGTAAATGGAACTGCTTTCTTAATGTCTCTTTCAGATAGTTTATCGTTAGCATATCAAAATGCAAGTGATTTTTGTATGTTGATTTTGTATCCTGCAACTTTACTGAATCTTTTAATTAGTTCTAACAGTTTTTTTGGTAGTCTTTAGGGTTTTCTATATATAATATCATGTCATCTAAAAATAGAGACAATTTCACTCTTCCTTTCCCATTTGGATAACTTTATTTCTTTTTCTTGCCTCATTTCTCTGGCCAGGACTTCTAGACCTATGCTGAATAAAAGTGGTGAGAGTGGGCATCATTGTGTTATTCCTGATCTTACAGTAAAAGCTTTCAGCTTTTCACCATTGAGTATGATGTTAGCTGTGAGCTTGTAGTGTATGGTCTTTATTATGTTGAGGTACATTCCCTCAATACTCACTTTGGTGACAGTTTTTATCATGAATGGATGTTGAATTTTATCAGATGCTTCTTCTGCATCGATTGAGATGATCATATGATTTTTATCTTTAATTTTGTTAATGTGATGTATCACGTTTACTGATTTGTGGATATTGAATCATCTTTGCATCCCCAGAATAAATTCCACTTGATTATGGTTTCTGATTATTTTAATGTATTGTTGAATTTGGTTGGCTAATATTTTGCTGAGGATTTTTGCATCTATGTGCATCAGGGATGTTGGTCTGTAATTTTCTTTTCTTGCAATATCCTTGTCTGGCTTTGTTAACCGGGTGATGCTGGAGTATGGAAGTGTTCCATCTACTTTAAATTTTTTGGAAGAGTTTGAGAAGGATTGGCATTAATTTCTCTGTAAATATTTGGTACAATTTACCAGGTATACCAACTTGTCCTGGACTTTTCCTTTTTTGAGAGATTTTTGATTACTAATTTAATCTTCTTACTAGTTATAGGTCTATTCATACTTTCTATTTCTTCATGATTCAGTCTTTTCAAAAATTAAATAAAATTTTATTTTATTTAAAAATTTTTATTGAGGTATAGTTGATTTATAATATTATTAGTTTCAGGTGTACAACATAGTGATTCAAAATTTTTATCTGTTTGATATTGGCAGATTATATTTCTAGGAATTTATCTGTTTCTGTTAGGTTGTCCAATTTGTTGTCATATAATTGTTCATAATGGTCTTTTATGCTCCTTTGTGTTTCTGCAGTATCAGTTGTAATGTCTTCTCTTTCATTTCTGATTTTATTGATTTGAATCTTCTCTTTTTTCTTAGTCAAGAGGAAAATTTGTCAGTATTGTTTGTTTTTCTTTAAAACAGCTCAGTTTCATTGATTTTTTTTCCTACTATTTTTCTGGTCCATATATTGATACTTTTTCTGCTCTGATCTTTGTTATTTTCTTTCTTCTGCTATCTTTGGCCTTAGTTTGTTCTTTTTCTAGTTCCTTGAGGTGTAAAATTAGCTAAATAAACTAAAATATGTATTCCTCTGATGATGGATGGATAATTTCAAATGACGTCTTTGAATTCACAGATTGTTTTTCAGCTTGATTAAGTCTATTGTTGATGCTATCACATTTTTTATTTTATTCATTCTATTCTTCAGCTGCAGAATTTAAAAAATAATTTCTTTTTCTTTGCTAAACCTCTTATTTTGTTCACATACTGTTTTCCTGATTTCATTGAGTTGTGTGATCTCTTGTAGCTGAGTTTCCTTACAACAATTATTTTGAGGAACTTCCCTGGAGGTCCAGTTGTTAAGACTCCATTCTTCCACTTCAGGGGGCACAGGTTTGATCCCTGGTCAGGGAATTAAGATTCTACATGCCATGCAGCTTGGCCAAAAAACAAAAATAAACAAATTATTTTGAATTCTTTGCCAGGCAAGTTGTTGATCTCCATTTCTTTGGGGCTGGTTACTAGAAAATTATTGTGTTCCTTTGGTGGTATACTATTTCTTTGATTTTTTCATATTTCTTGAAGTCTTGCATTGTTTTCATCACATTTGAAGAAGTCAGCTCCTCCAATATTTACTGACTGGCTTCAGGAGAGAGATACCTTCATTTGTTAGTCCAGCAAGGAATTCTGAGGCTTTTACAGATCTTTTCTATGCATGTGCCCAGTCTACACTTCTCGCTCTCTCTTAGGGGAGAATTCTTAAGATTGCATGCCTTTTCTCAATCCTGCGAAGATAGGCTAGGTGCTGAAGGCCTCCTCTTTTCCCCCCTTGGGCAGTACCCTGAAATACTCAAGTTTATGAGCATTCTCCCAGTCCTACAGAGTTGGGATCACTTTCTGTGCTTGTTTGCTAGACATCTGCAAGGGCTAGCTCTCACTGTCCATAGGAGCTTATGCTGGGAACCAGCCATGGGGAGGTTGTGAATATAGGGGAGATGCACAGAGAGTTGAGGGTTCTCATGAGCCAGTTAAGATAAGGCATTCCCAGTGTCTCATGGTTGGCCTTTTAGATAGAATCCACAGATCAGTTGGTAGGAAGAAGCGTGAAGCTGTGTCCCTTTGATATATTCCAAGTACATCAAAGGGACACAACTGTGTCCCTGTGCTCCCCACCTCTCCCAATTGCACAACCTCGCAGATCACCTCAGTAACCTGAGTTAGGCAAGAAGGAAGTGGACCTCTTGGGCAGCATCGAGCACAGCTGGGAGAGGCAGGCACTCACTCACATGCTCTCCCTTTCTCCTGCGGGAAAAATTACAGGCTGTGGGGGTCTTCCTGGCACCAAGTCCTGCCACCTTGAGGTAGAGGTGACATGGGCAAAGTGAAACTCTTTCTCTAACCCTCTTCAATATATTTATTTTCAGATTTTCTTTTCTTCGATGGTGTTTTGGAACTTCTCCACTGGATTAATGGACTCTCGCAAAGTACCTTCATCTGTGGGTGATTGCTTAAATTGATGTGGAGCCCCAAATCTGCATATAAATGCCCCTGCAATCCAGGGCACAATATTTTTTTAAATTTATTTTTATTTATTTAAATTTTTTTCCAGTTTTATTGAGATGTAATTGACATATTAGTTTAAGGTGTACAGCATAATGATTTCATACATGTATGTATTGCAAGACGGTTGTCACAATAAGTAACATCCATCAGCACACAGTGTTGCAGTTTTTTTTTTCTTATGATAGGAACTTTTAAGGTCTACTCTCTTAGCAACATTCAAATATATAATACAGTGTTGTTAACTAAAGTCACCATGTTGTACACTATATCCCAGAAATTATCTCATAAGTGGAAGTTTGTACCTTTTGACCAACTTCACCCATTTCCTCCACCCCTCATCCCTAGCCTCTGGCAACCACTCATCTGTCCTTTGTTTCTATGAGTTTTGCTTTTCGAAATTCCACATATAAGTGAGATCATACAGTATTTGCCTTTCTCTGACTTATTTCTCTTAGCGTGATGCTCTTGAGGTCCATCTATGTTGTCACAAGCGGCAAGATGTCCACTATATAGTTCTATACACTATTCCACTGTGTATATATACCAAATTTTCCTTTTCCATTCATCTGTTGATGGACACCTGTTTCAGTGTCTTAGCTATTGTAAATAATGCTACAATGAATATAAGGATGCAAATGCCTCTTTGAGATAGTGTTTTCATTTCCTTTGGATATGTACCCAGAAGAATTCCTGGACCACATGGTAGTTCTACTTCTAATTTTTTGAGGAATCTCCATACTGTTTTCCATAATGGCTGCACCTATTTACATTCCCTCCAACAGTGCACAAGTGTTCCATTTTCTCCACATCCTTGCTAACACCTGTTATCTCTTGTTTTTTTGATGACAACCATTCTAAAAGGTGTGAGGTAACATCTCATTGTGGTTTTGATTTCAGTTTCTCTGATGATCAGTTATACTGAGGAACTATCCATGTGTCTGTTGGCCATTTGTATGTCTTCTTTGGGAAAATATTTGTTCTGGTCCTCTGCCACGGCTCACTCTTGAACTGTTACATAGGTGAAAATCCAAGTTATCCAGGGGCAAAACAAGAGCTGAAAGAGCCAAACAGACACTTCAGCTGTTGTCTACCACAGTGGAGACAGATTTAACCTATAAAGACTAACTTGATCTGAATAAGAGGAAAAGCTCTAGCTCTAAAAATAGGTCTAATTTGAATCACTACAATATAATTGAGTGGTGGCTGCTCAACCACATCCCAGATTTAAGCTTGTTCTCAGACCCAGAGCCCTTTGGATAAAAGATGGCCTTTGATGAAGGACCCTGCTGCTCTCCTAAAAATTGACACTGTAAATCTTCCTCCTAGGCTTCCCCCCCAGATATTTGCAACCATTTGCCAGTGTGATGGTGCATTAGGCTAAGGGAAATAACCAGATTTTAAAAACGGATTACTAGATAATTTTTGTGAACTGACACTAATTACTGGAGTTCTAAAATGTCACGGTAGTCCACTAGTCAAATAGGGGTTTATGGAGCTCAGGTCACTAATGTAGTGGTGGTTTGGGTCCATCTCAATGATGGACCAGTAAATTCCAAACCAAATCCATGGTTCTGTCTCCAGTTCCAGAAAGCATAATTGGAATAGACATACCTAACAAAATCTCCATATAGGTTCTCTAACCCATCGAATGAGAGCTATTATGGTAGCAAAAGCCAAGTGGAAGGCACTAGAAGTGCTTCCCCATACCAAAATAACAAACCAAAAGCAATAGCACATAGAGACATTGGAGAGATTAATGTTGAAGGATGCAGGGATGGTGATTCTTGCCACATCTTCTTTCAGCTTGCCTATTTGGCCTGTGCAGAAGACAGATAGATCCTAGAAAATGAAAGTGGATTGTTCCAAATGACTTATTCATGTAGTCCCTCTAATTACAGGTTCTGTTTGGGTGTTGTTGCATTGCAGCAAAAAATCAACACTTTGACCACAACATGCAGTTGACCACACGATGCAGTTTTGTTTCATCTGGAAGGATCAGCACTACACCTTCACTGTTCCACCCCAGGGTTATATTATTTTTCTAACCCCCTGTCATAATCTAGCCCAAATGGGTCTTGATCTTCTTCATTACACAAGAATGGACACCACAGGATATTTGTGGTACCATGCTGACTTGACATAGTGAGTGAGAATTAATAACTATCCTAGATAGTTTGATAAGATATACGCACGTCAGAGGGTGGAAATAAGTTCCACAAAATTCAAGGGCCTGTTGCCTCAGTAAATTCTAGGCATCCAGTGGTCTGGAGCATGTCCAGATGCTCCAAGATGAAAAACTAGTTGCTGCATCTGACTCCTCCAACCACTAAGAAAGAGGCACAATGGATATTGGGGGCAACATAAACCTCATTTGGGGGTGCTACTTTGACTCACTGAATAACTTGGAAGAGTTCCAATTCTGAGTAGTGCCCAGAAGAATAGAAGGCTCTACAGCAGGTACAGGTTACCAAGTTAGTTTTTCTGTCCCTTGGGCCATATGGTCCAGCAGATCCATATTATTTGAAGTTTCTGGCAGATAGGGATACTGTATGAAGACTTTAGCAGGCAAATATAGGTTGATCAGAGTTTATAGGATTCCAAACAAAGCTATGTTATCACCTGCCAATAATTATTCTCCTTTTGGAAACACCACCTAGCTTGCCAGTAGACTAGTAGAGACTTACCATGTGACCATGGCCACCAAGTTACCTTTGAGTTGAGCTGCTCACCATGAACTGGATGTTCTCTGATTCACTAATACGTAAAGTTAGGCATACAGATCTACACTAGATCAAAAATGGCATTAAAACATATAAAATTGAATTTGAGTGGATTCTGAAGGCACAAAGGAATTGTATGAGGAAATGGTTAATATACTTGTGGCTCTTACTGCTGCTGCATGGTCTCCTCTCTTTCAACATATATCTATGACTTGTCACCAATTGACTGAGGAAGAAAATCCTTGACCCTGGTTCACAGATAGTTCTGCATGGTATGCCAGCATCAGCTAAAAATTCACAGCTGGAGTACCATAGCCCTGCTCATGTATGGCTCTGATGGGCAGTAGTGAAAGACAGTCTCAGTAGGCATAACTGAGCAGTGACCTATCTGTATAGCCTGGAAGAACAAATGTTCAGACTGTATAGATTTTCACTGATTCATTGGCAGTGGCTAAGGATTTGGCTGGATGGTTGCAGACTTGTAAGGAGTACAAGGAGTCTAAGGAAGATATATGTAGATAAATTACTCTGAATGGGCACAGAATGTGAAGATAAATTTGAGTCCCTTGTAAATGCTCCCCAAAGGGCAATATCAGAAAAAGACGTTAATAATCAAGTGGACAAGATGATCTGTTCCATGGATGTTAGTCAGCCTCTTCCAACAGTTACCCTTGACCTTGCCCAGTGGACTCATGAACAAACTTGCCATGTTGGAAGGGATGAAAGTTACTCATGGGCTTAGGAACATGGACTTCCACTCACTAAGGCTGACATGACTATAGCCACTTCTGAGAGCCCCATCTGCCAACAGCAGAGACTAACACTGATTTCCCATTCCCTGGGGGGAGTATAAGTCAGCCACTTGTTAACAGGTGGATTACATCAGACCACTTCTACCAAGAGATAGACATCACCTGTGTTCTCACTGGAATATACACTCACTTTGGATATGGATTTGCCTTTCTAGACCACCGTGCTTCTCCCATTACCACCATCCCTGGATTTCAGGGTACCACATTCACCATCATGGTATCTGAAAAGTTGTTTCTGACCAGAAAATAATTTTACTTAACATGAAATGAGGTATGTTAGTAGGGTCATGCTCATGGAATTAACTCTTCTTACCATTTTCCCCACTACCCAAAGCAAGAACTGATAGAATGGTGTGGAGGTTGGTGGGGGGCACTTTTTGAAGACCCAGTTTTAGTGGCAATAATTTTCATGGCCCAGACAGATAATATCCTCCAGGATGTGGTATATGTTCAGGTACTAAGATACGGTGCTGTTTGTCTCTTGGCTAGGATTCTCAGGTCCAAGAAAGAAAGGGTGAAAATGAGAGTGACTCTTCTATTACTCCTGGTAATCCAGTAGTGAATCCTTTACTTTCTGTCTCAGCTGTGACCATGTGACAAGTTACAAAAATGATGGTAGTAGTTACAGGCATTTCACTTCCTACTTTTCTTCCCCTATCTCATTCCCCTACTAGCACATGCGAATAGTGGCTAACCTTAGGGACTTTGTATCCTCCACTGGGGAGAGTGTTGGTGTATTGTTTATTATAGGAGGGATCTTGCATCATGGAATGTAAGAACATGATTGCTATTTTGTTATACAGAAGTTTTAAATATTGTTAAAGTGTAAATGAATGCCAAACTGATGAGTGGACTGAGGTGATTTGTACTCTGTTAACTCATTAAGCTCGAATTATGTTTCCCAGTATCCTTTCCCCTGTATGATTCCGGGCTAGAGTTGGCCAAGAGAGGAATATGTGCAACATTTGGAAGGCAGAATTTAAGCAGAAGCCATTTCTCTGTGAAGGTCATCATGCTTAGATGTGGTAACAGCAGAGAGGACAGTGGGTTCCAAATTGCCCTCACTCTCCTCTGTCGTGTTTCCAGTCCTTCTTCCCAATGTCCAGCTTTTCCTCCTAACTGCTGACCCTATTGACAAACAATGGCCCCAGGGCCCAGGGTCACCACCAGAGAGCAAAATACTGTCAAGGCAGTAGCTACTCAGAGGCACATCTTCCTGTAGATATTCTCACAAGCCTTTCCCCCACCCCTCTCCCCCCACTCCACAGTCTCACTGTGGCAGTTGGACAAGGTGGCTTCTCAGATTATCTGACTGGTGACTTCTCTGATTCTCTGACTTCTCTCCTAAACTTACTTCACTTCCCCAGCTTCTCCTACAACATGTAAGATATAATTCCTGTAATAAATTCCTTTTCTCATACATGATAGTGGTTCATTTTCCCCAATCAAAACTTGACTGGTATGAATAGAGAAATACCTGATGGACTTTGAGCCTGTTCTGTCTGTTCCTGAGGCCCAGTTACAACCTTGTGTTTCCTGTATTTAGTTGCTTAACCATTATTTGATTCTATTTACAAAATAAAAAATTTTTCCTAAGTTAATTTGCATTGGTTTCCAGGTATTTGTGATTTAAAAAAAAAACTGTAACCAACACCCTATGGCAATGTTAATTATGGATCTCTTGTATTTCTTCATGCCTGTGAGCAGAGACACAGACTGCCAAACTCTTTTCAAGGACGTTTATGTAGCAAAGAGTCTTGGAATATATTGTGGCTTCCTATGGTACAAAGGGCACGTGTGCTTACTGCCCATTATAAAATATCTGTTTCCCTCATTCAGTGTTCCTTTCCCGTTATGCAATCCACTGTGCAGGTATTATTTGGGCCTCTTCCTACTGCCCTGTGGGAACTGGGGCTCAGGAAATGAGGCAAAAATGATGTTACTTTGGCTATTGCTATTGCTATTGCTATGACTGTCCTTTGTCACTGACCTAAGAGACATGAAACTGTTGCAGGTTAACTTGTCAGCTGGTATGGATGGTGAAATCTCAGATCCTTCACAGTTCTTGAAAATAAGATTATTTTAGACTGGTGTAATTTCATATGAACTGCTCATTAGGCTTTTCGAATAGAACAATGTATATACCTATGATACAAAGTAACATTTTAATAAACAAGTAAATGTATTAGGTTTTGAAGAAATAAACTCAGTTTATTCTATCACTACAGTGTGACAATTACTTTAAGTGCATAGATCTCTTTATTTCTCATTTGTAATGACAAGAATTTGGCTAGGATGCTTTGGTTATAGTAACAGAAACAAAATTCTACTTTATGCAAAAAAGGTAATTTATTTAAAAATTACAAGGGTACCTTACCAAAGCTAAGAAAAACAGTTAAAAACAGGGCTCAGGGATGGCGGCTAGTAACAGAAATCAAATCTTGTTAGCTTAAGCAAAAAGGGGAATTTATAATTAGGATACAAGGTTGCCTTACTAAGCCAAGGGCGGGAAACACGAAGGGCTGGAACAAGGGAATGGAGCACCGTTAGAAAGCCAGGAATCACATTCTCCTCATCTCTCATTTCTATTCTTCACTTTGCAAATATTTCACTGCTTTCTCACTGCAGATTTCCTGTTTTTTTTCTTTCTAAACCACAGGGTGGGACATGGCAACTCATAGCTACCTAATTTATGTTTCCTCTATTCCAGAGATTAGTCAGACTAAGGCTAGAATCTCTTCTCTTCAACCCCAAATTCCTAGGGAAGCTTTAGAATCTTACCAGATTTAGAGATGACTTTCTTCTCTCAGACAGTAAGATAGAAGTTGGTAGAACACCAAGAGACAGAGACCAATTCAAAATACTTTTTACCACTCCTTACAAACCTTGAGCTGAAATAGCTTATTTTGATTTAGGGATGGATATAGAGAGATGTTCTCACAACCCATGAGATTTTCTCACAACTATAACCAGTAGAAATGACCAGGTGCTTCAACAGAGAGAGGTGTTCTAATACTTTTTAATATTCCCCCTAGGAGGGAAGTGATCAGCCTGGATAATGCTACTACCATATTTGAGACAAGTTTCTTTTCATTTATTGTAATAGGCATGATTTATCTCTTGGGAAGATATGCACAGGTCCTGGTATGAGTATTTTAAGCACAAAAGGTAATATTATATTTTGTTAATTGTTTTTCCCAAGAGAAAGAAAAACAGAGACTAATTACATGAAGGGTATTTGTGAGAAAGAGATTAAAAGAGATCAATTACAGGGTGGGTGTCAGAAATCCCTCAGCGCCATAAATAGAAATTTGACCAAGGGTCTCTCAAATTAGAGAGGAATTCTGGTTCATCTAGTTTGAGTCACATGTCTATGAACATAGTTGCTCACATCTTCATCATAGTGGGGTAAGGGCTGGAGGGCTATTCTGAGAAACAGACATAGGAAAGGGCAAAGAAAATTATTTTCTGTATTCTTCACAGTGTTCCAGGCTCCTCTAGAGGAGCAAAGTTATATTGCTTACGAAAGTCATGGCATAATAAGATTTAAATGGTAGGTGATTTATGTATTTAAAATTCAGAATAGCTGACGGAAGTATTCTGCCCAGCCTTACCCACATTGAAATAAAACTGAAAATGTCAAAGTATAAAGAAATGCTGCAAATGTTTTATTAAAAATGTATTTGTGCTGAAGATTTCTTAAAGTATTTCTCCTATGTGTTGAAATACTCCTATTATTTATTATGCCCTTTGATGAGATACAAGGAGTTAAACTTAATGTTTATGATATTGCTCTAGTTCTTCCTGTAATTTTGTTTCTAGAAATAATTGGCAAGGGAAGTAGGACCACTCTATGGTAAAGATCAAGAAAAGCAATACTAGCATGGACATGTTAAGAGACTCAGAAGCTGGTAATTCAGTTTTAACTTTACATGATTTCAGTGTACACAAAGTTTCAAAAGAAAAAAGTCATTCAATATTATGTTGAAGGTTTTGTATTTCAACCTCTGTATTTCTTCGTGTAAATATTCCCTTAATGTTGTCATCTTTTTGACCATCATAAAGTGTCATATTTAGTACATTTCCAGTACATTCTTCTAATGGAATGGTTGACAAGTATGAAAATACTTTCTCCATTACAGGCTCCCTGAGAAAAGGCATTGGAGGGCTCTTTTTCACTAGGGAATCATCAGAAAACCAGTCATCAGTTACTTCTATACTTTGGCTGTAATAAGAATCAGATGGTAACGTTGATAAGCTTAAGGTAACACTGCCGGGATTTGTTGCCGAGCTAGTCTCTGAGGAGTCACAAATGACCATTTTTGTTGCAAGGCAGAATTCATCTTTAGAATAATCTTTAATTGCTGTAAAAAAAATTAGATTTACTATGAATATTACATATTTATGAGCCAAATCTTAATTATAAGGATAATGTTACTTTCTAAAATTCAAACTCTTCTTAGGGTTTTAATGAACAGGATGATGCAACAGTGAAAATGCTAAGTTGCTATCATCATCCATACAATGTTAAGTATGTAATGGGGAATCAGCAATATTTTCATGATAATCAAGAGTACAAAAATCTATTCTAAATAAAATCAACCTGTTTTAACAGGAGAAGATTCTAAACAGGCTAGAAAGCTCAGTTCTGGAATGTTCCTTAAAATTAGAGATGGCAGACAGTTTCTTAACTATTTATAGCTAAATATTGTCTTATTTAAAAAATAAATTTTAAAATGCCTCCTTAAGCAGGTAGATTACAAAATGTTTGATCCACAGTGGGAAGGGCCTATGAGTTGGCTTTATACCAAGTAAAGTAACAACTAACATTCATATAGTGCCTTACAATTTACAAAGCAGTTCAATATACTTCCAGATCTCATTTATCCTCTCAGTTATTCTTCAAGGTAGTTATTAGCCCTACTTCACAAAAGATATGACTGAGACTGAGACTTAAAGGAATGTCACCAAAATCAGATACAAAATGGACTTCAATCTAGATTTGTGTTACTCTAAGTCCCGTGCTTCTCCCACTACATTATTTATGCTGCACAGTTGTAAATAAAAAATGTTAAGTTTTAGAAAAGATCACATTTACACAATATCCTAAAATATCTTTTATAATATTTTACATGTTAATTTTTGATATGAATATATAACATTGTTAATGCTGTTTTAAATACCTTATTACATTTTATATTCAGCATTTCTAAAATTATGTAGGAGGGTAATGATTTGAGGTACTAAGTCAATATCTAAAGGGTTACAAAACACTCATGTCTTTTAACTCTCCATCATTACTATATGGCATTGACTGTGATACCTTTGGATTTAAAGAAGGGACAAAAATTAAAATTTCACATTTTAATTTAAAACAAGACATTATAAATCTTGTTTTCTAAAAAATATATGCCCATTCATATACTAATAAAAGTTTCCCTTGAGTTTTTATGATTTAAAAAAATATTTAGATACTTAGGATATATTTAGGATAGCCTCTTGATTCTTTAAAATGTGAATTGCTGGAAGTTGATTACAATTTATTCTAATAAATTGTTGAGAGAAAGTACCTTTTTTATGTGCTCTTTCCTTTTTTCTTTGCTCCTCCTACATAAAAAAATGTTATTTGTGTTTTAAAAATTAATAGTTTTTAAACAATTTGATATATATTTATATAAGAATAATATATTTTAACATCATAATAAATTTTTGACAGAATCGTATTTTCCACGATATGAATTTATTTTACCAAACTATATTGACAGGAAAGAAAAAGTGTTGAGGTATCATCTGAAAAGAATATGAATTGGTTCAAGAAGGCAGTCTCCAGGATAGGGAATGAAGGGTGAAATAGAGTTCAACAGGATTATTTCTCTCCATTCTCACTAACTTAGAGTCACTTGGTTAAAACTAGAGAGGGCTAAAAAAGTAATTACAATTCCTAGACTTGCTCATTCTATTAACTAATAACAACAAGAAAGTGAATTCTGGCAGAAGGCTTTTATAAAAATGCGACTATTCTTTTGAAGCAAGTAGAACATTTGATCAAACAATACATTCCAGATGTGTTCTGGGAAGTGTGGTGGTGTAGTAGTTCTCAAACAGGGCATCAGAATCACCTGGTGCGTTTATTAAAATGCTGATTCTTGGACATAATATCAGACCCTACTAAAACAGATTTTCTGGCAGTAGGGTTTAGGAGTATGCAGTGTAACACACTCCTCAAGCAGTTCTGATTCAGTTTTTCCTTAGACCACTAGATAAACAATGAGTTAGTGCATAGGGTGTTTGGTATGCAGTGGGTGAAGACAGAGAGATAATATTGTCTCGTGTTACAGGGGAAGAGTGTGGGTATTCTATGCTGATTTTCATTGTCTTGTTCACCGAAAAAGGCTTGCTTAGGATATACATATATATAGGGTATACATATATATAGGATAACACATAAGTACTTTTTTTTTTTACAACTTACTTTACTTTTTGGTCATATATATAGGATAACACATAAGTACTTTTTTTTTTTTACAACTTACTTTGTATATAGGATATATATATGTATATAGGATATATAGGATAACACATAAGTACTTTTTTTTTTTACAACTTACTTTACTTTTTGGTCATTTTCAACTTTTATTAATATAAATGCCAGTATAGGCTCCTGACTTACCTTGCCTGGATTTAGGACCAATTCAATTTGTGACTCCTGTACAAATTATATTAGAACATTGCTTCTCACACTTTCACGTGCCTATGTATCACCTGGGGGAGCTTGTTAAAATGCATATTCTAACTCAATAGGTTTGGGATAGGGTCTGAGATTTTGCATTTCTAACAGGCTCCCAGGTAATGCTGATATTGTTGGTCTGGAAACCACAGAGTAAGGTCCTAGACTGATTAAAATTCTACCCCAACTAAGGGAATGACAAAATGGGCATTCTTATATATTGTTATATATAAATAGGTATAATTTTTCTGGAGGGCAATTTAACAAATCCATTTCTAGAAATTTATTATGCCAGGTAAATAATTTTGGATTTGTATAAATATTCAGTTACCAGAATGTTCATCACAACACTGTTTAGCATTTTTAAAACCTACAATTTAAAATTCTAAAAGTAAGGAAATCTTTAAATATGTTAGGATATGTGGATATTAATACAATGAGTATTCTTTCAAAATGATACTATAGTATCAGAAGTAAGTAAAGACTCAAAAAAATGATGGGGACGTATAAAAAAGAGGAATAATCTTAAACAAGTGGCTCACTGGTTAAATTTAGGAAAATTTGAGCATCAAAATAGTGATAGTAATGGATTATAATCTGCTGAATAAAATAGAAATCCATGAGTCTATATTAATAATAAATAAAATAAGGAAGAGGGTAGGGCTTCTTTCTCACAGTAGAAAGCCAAATGACAAATATGGATGGAGTGGCAGAATTAGAAAATCATCATATTGTTACAGTTTTGTAAAGATTAGCTCAAGTAATAATAATTTATATAGCTAGTAAGTAGAGTTTGATGAAGAGGAGGATATTTACATGTTTTCAAAGTGTCACCACACAGCTTGTTTATTAACTGTAAGGGTAAAAACAGAAATAATTCAGTGAGGAAAGAACAGACATCATCTTGATTATGTGATCAACTAAAATCACCAGTGACGAGCAGATGTACACTGTACGCCTTCAGATGTGATAAACTGCAAGGAAAAGTCACACTGAGGAACAGTCTATGATCTATAAAATAACTGGCTTGTATTCTTCAAAAATGTCAATATCATTGAAAGACAAAGAATGGAAATTTTAAAATATTTTGAACTAAATAATTATGAAAACAAAACATAAAATTTGTGAGATGCAACAAAAGAAGGCCTTAGAGGAAAATTTAAATATTAAATGTTTATATTATAAAAGAACAAAAGTCTAAGAATAATAAAGCATAAAACTCCAGGCAAGACTGATTTAGGAAAAGAGAAATATCAGGAATAAGAAGAGTACCATCACTAAAGATTCTATAGATTTTAGAAGCATAATAAGAAGAAACTACTAAAAACTTTCTGCCAATAAACTTAACAACTTAGGTACAATGGACAAATTTACTGAAAAAAATTTCTAAAACATACAAAATAGAAATATTTTGTATGTTCCACATCTGTTAAAGGAGCTAAATTCATAGCCAAAAATTTTCTTGGACTTCCCTGGTAGTGCAGTGGTTGAGAGTCCACCTGCCGATGCAGGGGACATGGGTTCGTGCCCCAGTCCGGGGAGATCCCACATGCCACGGAGTGGCTGGGCCCGTGAGCCATGGCCGCTGAGCCTGTGCATCTGGAGCCTGTGCTCCGCAACGGGAGAGGCCACAACAGTGAGAGGCCCGTGTACCACCAAAAAAAAAAAAAAAAAAATTTCTCTTGAAGAAAATTCCCGACCTTGATGACTTCATTGGTGAATTCTAGAAAAAAGTTTGAGAAGGCAATATAGCCAATTCTACACAAAAATTTTTCAGAAAGTAGAGGAGGAGGAACCATTTCCCTATTGTTTTGTGACGAGAATAAAACTGTGATACCGAAATCTAACCAGATATTACAAGATAAGAAAATTATAAAATAATATCCCTCGTTAACATAGATGCAAAAATTATTTAAAATATATTGGTAAATCAAATCCAGTGGGGTTTATTCCAGGAATACAGGGTTGATTTAACATTTGAAATTCAATGTAATTCACATTAACAAAATAAAAGAGAAAACTCATGTGAACAATTTTAAAAGGTGCAGGAAAAGCATTTGGCAATATCAGCAACCCTTCATGGCAAAACAAACAGACAAACCTCTCAGGAAAAAAGGAATAGAAGGGAATTTCCTCAATCTGACTATATGCATCTACAAAAAATCTATAGCTAATTTCCTATTTAATGATGAAAAGCTGAATGTATTCTAAGATCAGAATATAAAAAGGATATCTGTTCTCAGTACTTCTGTTCATCATTATACTGGAGGTCCCATCCAATGCAATAAGATGCGAAAATAAAATAAAAGCATAAACATTGGAAAAGAAATAAAACTGATGTTTTTTACAGATCTCATGCTTGTACATGAAGAAAACCTTTTGTGGTCCTCAAAAAAACTACTAGAAGTAATAAATAAATTTATTTATAAAGGTCATAGAACACAGGTCAACTGTAGTAAAGATGGCAATTCATTACAAACTAATGTATAAACTAAATGTAACTCTTGGGACTTCCCTGGCATTCCAGTGGTTAAGACTCCACACTTCCACTGCAGGGGCCATGGGTTCGATCCTTGGTCGGGAAACTAAGACCCCCATGTGGTGTGGGGTATGCTGCGTGGTGCAGCCAAGAAAGAAAAAAAAAAAGGTAATTTTCATCATGATCTCAACAAGATTTTTTTCTAGCTAAAGTTCACCTTAAAATGTATATGGACATGCAAAAGAATAAGAAAACCTAAAACAATGTTGAAAAAGAAGAATGAAATTGGAGAAATCGTACTGCTCAATTTTATAATTTACTATACAGCTAGAGTGTCGTATTGGTAGAGATAGACACACAGGTCAATAAACCAGATAGAGAATGCAGAAACAGACTAACACATATATGCCCAACAGATTTTTCATAAAATTTACACAAACAATTCAATGGAAGAGGATAGCCTTTTCAAAAATTAGTGCTGGAATAATATGACATTAATAGCCCCCCAAAATGAACTTTGATTTAAACCTCACACTTTATACAAAAATTAACTAAAAATGGATCAGAGATAGAAATATAAAATGTAAAATGGTAATAGCCAAAACAATCTTGAAAAAGAAGAACAAAGTTGGAGAACTTACTGATATCAAAACTTACTACAAAGCTATAGCAATGAAGACAGTGTGGTATTGGTATAAGGTCAGATATATAGATCAATGGAATAGAACTGAGATTCCAGAAATAAATGCTCATATTTACAATCAGTTGATTTTTGACACGAGTGCTAAGACAATTTCATAGGAAAATAATACTCTTTTCAACAAATGGTGTTGGGACAACTAGGTTTATACATGCAAATAAGTGAAGTTGGATCAATACCTCATACTATATACAAAAAACTAACTCAAAATGGATCAAACACTTAAATATAATAGCTAAAACTATTAAATTCTTAGAAGAAAACAGAGGTATAAATCTTTATGACCTCAATTAAGGAATGATTATAGATATGACACCAAAGACACAAGCAACAAAAGAAAAAATTAGGTAAACTGGACTCAAGAAAATTAAAAACATTGGTTCTTCAAACAACACCAAAAGAAGAAAAGACAACCCATGAAATGGGAGAAAATTTTTACAAATCATATATCTAATATAGGATATGTATCTAGAATATATAAAGAATACTTAAAACTCAACAACAAAAAGACAAATAGCCCAAATTTTAAAAATGGACAAAGCTTTGAATAGATATTTCTCTAAAGAAGATATACAAATATCCAATAAGCACATGAAAGTATTTTCAACGTCATTAGGCTTTAAGGAAATGCATATCAAAACCATGACAAGATACCACTTGATGCCCACTAGGATAACTATAATAAAAAGACAGGTTAAAAACAAGGGTTAACAAGGGTGCCACAAAATATAATCTTCATATACTACCTGTGGGGATATAAAACGGTGCAGTCACTTTGGAAAAAAGTCTGGCAATTCTTCAAAAATTAAACATAGAGTTACCATATGACACAGCATTTCCATTCCTTGGTATATACCCAAGAGAAATGAAAACATATACCTGCACAAAAACTTGTATACGAATATACATAGTGACATTATTCATAATAGTCATGAAGTGGAAACAACGCAAATGTCCTTCAACTGATAAATGGATAAACAAAATGTGATATATCCACACACAATGGAATATTATTCAGCCATGAAAAAGAATAAAATATTGATATATGCAATAACACAGAGGGACCTTGAAAACATTATGCTAAATGAAAAGGCAGATACAAGAGACCTTATATTGTATGTATCTATTTATAAGAAATTCCAGAATAGGCAAATCTATAGGTACAGAAAGTATAGATTAGTGGTTGTCTAGGCCTAGGAGGATTGGAGGAAAATGGAGGGGCAGTGATTGCTAAAGGTACAGGGTTTCTTTTTGAGGTGATAAAGGTGTCCTAAATTGCTTGTGAAGATTCTATAACTCTATAACTCTGTGAATATCTATCTAAAAACTACTGAATTAGACACTTTAAAAAGGCAAATTGTATGGTATGTGAACTATACCTCAATAAAGCTATTAAATATAAAACAAAGCAACCTAAAACTAAGAAACTTTTAGAAGAGAACTTAGAAACAAATCCTTGTGACCTAGGGTTAGACTAAGAGTTATTGGACATGACACTTAAAGTATGATTCAAAAAGGAAAAATATACAGCTCAACAACAAGGAAGCAAACAACCCAATGAAAAATGGGCAGAAGGCCTAAACAGACATTTCTCCAAAGAAGAAATACAGATGGCTAATAGGAACATGAAAGATGCTCAACAGTGCTAATATTAGAGAAATGCAAATCAATTACATTGAGGTACCACCTCTCACCAGTCAGAATGGCCATCATTTAAAAGTCTACAAATAGCAAATGCTGGAGAGCGTATGGAGAAAAGGGAACCTTCCTACACTGTTGGTGGGAATGTAAGTCGGTACAGCCACTATGGAGAACAGTATGGAGGTTCCTCAGAAAACTAAAAATAGAATTACCATATGATCCAGCAATCCCACTCCTGGGCATGTATCTGGGCAAAGCTATGATTCAAAAAAATACATGCACCCCTATGTTCGTAGCAGTACTATTCACAATAGCCAAGACATGGAAACAACCTAAATGTCCATTGACAGATGAATAGATAAAGAAAATGTGATATATATATATATATATATATATATATATATATATATATACACAATGGAATACTACTCAACCATAAAAAAGAACAAAATATAAAGCCATTTACAGCAACACGGATGCAACTATAGGTTATCATACTAAGTGAAGTAGTCAGAAAGAGAAAGACAAATACCATATGATATCACTTATATGTGGAATCTAAAATATGACACAAATGAACCTATCTATGAAACAGAAACAGAATCACAGACATAGAGAACAGACTAGTGGTTACCAAGGGGGAGGGGGTTGGGGGAGGGGGGAGTGAGAGGTTGAGGTTAGCAGATGTAAGCTTTCATATGCAGAATGGATTAACAACAAGGTCCTACTGTACAGCACAGAGAACTATATTCAATATGCTATGGTAAACTGTAACGGAAAAGAATATTAAAAAAATGTCTATATATGTATAAATGAATCAGTTTGCTGTACAGCAGATTAATACAACATTGTAACTCAACCATCTTCAATAAAAACAAAACAAAACAAAAAGGTAAAATGGATAAATTGGACTTCACCAAATTAAAACTTATGCTGTTTTTCATTTTGAGAGGATGAAAACACAAGTCATCAAATGGGAGAAAATATTAGTAAATCACATATCTGACAAAAAGACTTGTATCCAGAATATACTCTCTAACTTAAACAGAAAGATAATCCAGTTAGAAAATGCACAAGAGACTTGAAGAGACTCTTCACCAAAGAAGATATATGGATGGCAGAAAATTAAAAATATGAAAAGCTGTTCAACATCACTACCCGTTAAAGAAATGCAAATTAAAATCACTAAACACATTTAAATGGCTAAACTTTAAAATGCTGCTAAGTACCAAATGATAAAGAGGATGCAAAAACATGATTATCTTATACGTTACTGGTGGATATGTAATATGGTACAATCTGGAAATCAATCTGGAAATTTCTTGAAAAATTAAACATATTTACCACATGATCCAGGAACTGCATTTCTGGGCATTTATTTTAGAGAAACTAAAACTAATGTTTTCCAAAAAGCCTATACACAAACGATCATGGCATCCTTATTTTGTAATAGCTCCTAAATGGAAACAACCCAATACTCCTCAATGGATAAATGGTTAAACAAACTGTGATATCTCCACACAATGTTACACTACTAGCAATAAAAAAGGAAAAAACTATTGATACATGCAATGATATGGAGGGATCTTACGGGCATTATGCTAAGTGAAAAAAGGCCAAGCTCAAAAGGCCATATGCTATAAGATTCCATTTATATAACATTCTAGAAATGAAGAAATTACAGTGATGGAGAAAAGATCAGTGGTTGCCAGAGGTTAGGGAAAGGGAGTGGGGGAGTGACTATAAAGGGTAGTATGAGGGAGTTCCTTTATGGTGATGGAACAATTCTTCTGTATGTTGGTTGTCGTGGTGGTTATACAAACCTATACATATGATAAAATGTCATAGAATTTTATATAAAAACAACAAAAAGTGAGTACATGCATAAACTGGTAATCTTTGAGTTAGGTCTGTAGCCTAAATTTCCTGGTTCTGATAATGTATACTTATAATAAAGTATACTTTTCATAAAGTATACTTATATAAGATGTCATTGGGGGAAGTGGGTGATGGGTATACAGGACATCTTTGTAATTTTTCTGCAACTTTTTGGTCTGTAATTCAGAATAAGATAAGATAAATATATTGTATTTATATTTACTAACAACAAACAGTTGGGAAATAAAATTTTTAAATCAATACTATTTACCATAGCATAAAAATAACTATAAATAAAACTAAAACAAATGTGAAGGACTTCTACACTGAAAACCACGAACTAAAATAAAAGAACACCTCAACAAATTAAATTAATACATATAAATTAAAGAAGTCAATAAAAGTAGAGTGGGACTTTCCTGGGGCACAGTGGTTAAGAATCTGCCTGCCAATGCAGGGGACACGGGTTTGATCCCTTGTCCGGGAAGATCCCACATGCTGTGGAGCAACTAAGCCTGTGTGCCACAACTACTGAGCCTGCGCTCTACAGCCTGCGAGCTGCAACTACTGAGTCCACGTGCCACAACTACTGAAGCCCGTGTGCTCTAGAGGCCACATGCCACAACTACTGAGCCCACACGCCTAGAGCCCATGTTCCACAACAAGAGAAGCCCATGCACTGCAATGAAGCATAGTTCCCACTCGCTACAACTAGAGAAAGCCCGTGCGCAGCAATGAAGACCCAATGCAGCCAAAAAAAACTTTGACAGTTTGGCAACAGAATTAAACACCTCTTACCATTTGATCCAGCAATCATGCTGTTGGTAGTTACCCAAATGAGTTGAAAATATATGTCCACACAAAAACCTGCCCATGAATGTTTATAGCAGCTTTACTCATAATTGCCAAAACTTGAAAGCAACCAAGATGTCCTTCAGTAACTGAGTGGATAAATAAATTGAAGTAGATCCATACAATGGAATATTATTCAGCACCAAAAAGAAATGTGCTATCAAGCCATAAAAAGACAGAGAGAACTTTAAATGCATATTAATAAGAGAAAGAAATCCAAAAAGGCTACATACTGTATGATTCCAACTATATGACATTCTGGAAAAGGCAAAACTATGGAAACAGCTGAACAATCACTGGCTGGAGGGAAGGATGAACAGGGATGGAACAAGAAGATTTTTAGGGTAGTAAAACTATTGTGTCTGATACTATGATGGTACATACATCTCTGTTTCTCTGTCTTTCTGTCTCTTTGTTCCTGTTTATCTCTGTGTGCGTGTGTGTGTGTGCCTGTCTGTCTGTCTGTCTGTCTCTCTCTCTATATATATAGATATGTCAAAACCCACAGAATGTAGGATTCAAGAGTGAATACTAATGTAAACAATGGACTTTAGGTGATGTTGTGTCAGTGTAGGTTCATTAGTTGTAACAAATGTACCACTCTGGTGCACGATGTTGATAGTGGAGGAGGCTGCACTTGTATGGGGGCAAGGAGTATATGAGAACTCTATTTTTTTCTCAATTTTGTTGTGAACCTAAAACTTCTTGAAAAAATTAAGTCTATTAAGAAAAAACTACAGTGAGATACTATTACACATCCATCAGATTGTTAAAAATTTAGGAGCTTAAAAACATCAGTATTTGTTGATATGGAGCAATCCTAGCAATTATGCATGCCTGAGGGGAATGTATATTGACAAAACTACTTTGGAAAATAATTTGAAGTTATCTAATAATATTAAACATGCACAAACCCCATGAGTCAGTGATTCTACTGTTAGGTACATTCCCTGTGGAAATTTCCTTTAAAAAAACCAACTGAAAACAACTCAAATGTCCATAACATAAAATTTGATATATTAATACAATGGAATATGATATAACAATAAAAAATGACGAATGATGGGTATATGCACCAACCTGGATGAGTCTCAGAAATGTAATAGAAAAAGGGAAGACTATATTAGATGTGGAGTCCAAAATATATAAAATTTAATAATGCATTGATTAGCTATATCATAGTTTTAAATTTCTACTGGTGTCTCCCTTGTTTTACATTGTCCATACAACTATTTTGATGCCATATAACAGAAAGTTAATTATGTGTCTGCCTTTCCCACTTGTACTACACTAGCACTTTTAAGGTAGGGTTTGTATCTTACTATCCTCAATAGGTAGGGCCCAGAGCTCAGAATGTAATGAAGCCTTAATAAAGCCTTATTAATTTCAATTAGCATTTTGTATTTAATTTCAATTAGTTGGTTTGGTTAGGTTATTTGGTTATCTGAGTATCCTCTTATCTCCAAATCTCTTTCTTCTGATAGGCTTGGCAATTTTTGCTTTGTTTTTTTATGCCATTTATCTTCATCCCTGTAACAATTCCAATATGGGAAATACAGGTTCTCAGGCTAGAGATACAGAGAAGCAACTGTAGAAGGAGACATTTTCATTTAATCTTTCAGTTTCCTGTAATATAAACTCTAACTAGTTTGGGTAATTTAAATTTAGCTCCTTGTTATTGTACCTCAAATTTAAAAATAATAGTGGATAATTTAAATAATTTAAAGACAACAACGCTAATGACATGGTGTCAAAAGAAATTATTTGAAAACATTGCTATAAAATATTACACACTACCTGTAATTGGAAATTTCCAGTATGAAAATTTTGAGAAATAAAAACACACTGAGATTTAATCTTTGCCTTTGATGGTCTTTGTCTGCATCTCTCATCAATTGTTTTAAACTTGCAATCTTGAAATATTTCTCTGAAAAATATTTTATAGAGAATATTATTAAACATGAATTATAAAACAAAATTATTCTGTTTCCAACAGTTCTACATAAACGTTTTAAAATCAGAATATATTATATATTTATTTTTAAAAGCACAAATCAACTTATATATTCCCTTTTCATATGTTACTGATTTCATTACACCTATTTTGTCCATAGAACATAAATTAAGCTACTTCTTCGCAGGGTTAATATTTCCAGTTTGAAGATTAACCATCAGTTTTTGATAACCTTCTCTCTGGTTGTGAGATAATTAATCGATTTAATGTCAATTAGTCTTTTCATAGATTTGCCTTTAATGGCAAAGGAAATTAAATGAAATGGAACTCAGTGGCCAATTTTATATTTAATAATGTCTCTGGCAAAAGTAAGTAGAAGGAAACTGAATTGAAACTAATGACTTACAAGGGAAGAGTACCTGTGATCTTTATGCATGCAGTCACAAGAAATTTTGAGAGAAGGTTAGAAATAATGAAGCAGCAAGTAAACTGATCAAAGCGGATCAAAGATAGTTAAGTATAAAGGAATGTAGTTTCTAATAGTAATTCTAAACTTAACAATTTAAAAAATAATGCTGATTGCCTTTTCTTCTTTCCGAGGTACTAGAAATTTTCCAAATTAATTCAAGAGATCATATTATGTTACTTATTGCAGTATTAACAATTAAAATTCATTCATTTATTGAATTCAATTGACTTAACAAATATTTACCGAGTACTTACTATGCGCCATGCATTAAACTGGATGTTGTATATACAGTGGCAGGGGAAAAAAAGCACAGCCACTATACTCATGGAACTGTCATTGCTCTCATGGAGCTTAAACACTAGCAAGGAAGACAGGTATTAATAAAACAATCACAAGAAAATGAAAAATTACAACTGTGGAAAGTGTTATCAAGGAAAGCTACCTGCTACTCTATGAGTATATAAGAAAGGGAATTAACTTGGTTAGAGAGGTCAGGGAAGGCTTTTCTGAGGATGAGATGATTGAATTAGGCATCTGAAGAAATGGGAGTAGTTATTAGATAGAGTGTAGTGGAGGAGGGGAGTTGTAGGAGTAAGAATATTCTAGTCAGAGAGGATATCAAGTGCAAAGACCTAGTGGCCAGATTAGGACAGTGTAGCAGAAGCACAGAAAGCAAGAGGGAAAGGTGGAGATGAAACTGGAGAGTATGCATGGGCAGACATGCAGGGCCTTAAAAGTCATGTGACTTTGTCTTCATCCTAAAAGCAATAGCAAGTCCTTTATAATGTAGTGGGAATGGGGTGGAAGGGTGGGGTGACTTGATCAGATCTGCATTTGGAAAATATCTGGCTGAAGTGCGAAGAAGAGATTAAATGAGGAGTATAGTGAAGGTAAAGGGTCAGTTATAACTCTGTAGGACTATGTGGGGGATAATGATAAGTTGGATAAGGTAGTGTCAACGATAATGGAGAGAAATGGATAGATCTGGGCAATTAATGAAGTAAAATAAATAGAACTCGGTGATGGTTCGAATTTAGTAGGGGTGGGAAAGACAGAGGGAGATATCAAGCATGTCTACCATCTTTCAAGGGAAAAAAACCAAAACAAAACAATCCTTCCTTGACCTCACAGTTTCTTCCAGTTTCTGCCCCTTTCAGCAACTCCCCAACATCAAAAAAAAAAAAAAAAAAAAAAAGCTTCTTAAAAGGATGTATATACTTGTCTGAATTTTCTCTTGTACTTTACACAAAAGTCAGCTTCTGAACACATCACTCCACCAAAACTGTTCAAGGCTACCAATAACTTCCATGTCGCTATTCCAAAACTTATTTCTCTATCCTCATCTTTTTCAACCTTTTTTTTTTTTTTTGCGGTACGCGAGCCTCTCACCGTTGTGGACTCTCCCATTGCGGAGCACAGGCTCCGGACGCGCAGGCTCAGCGGCCATGGCTCACGGGCCCAGCCGCTCCGCGGCACGTGGGATCTTTCCGGACCGGGGCACGAACCCGTGTCCCCTGCATCGGCAGGCGGACTCTCAACCACTGCGCCACCAGGGAAGCTCAAACATTTTCTAATTTTGACTTGCTTGATACCACACATCTTTCTGCTTTTCCTTTTCAGATGTTGTAGATTCTTCCTACTCTTTTTCTATATGTCTAATATTGGTGAGCTGAAGACCAGTCCTATGTTCTTCTCTTTAAACAATCACTCCCTGGTTAGTCTCATCCAGTTGTATGACTTTTTTTTTAATTGGAGTATAACTGCCTTACAATGTTGTGTTAGTTTCTGCTGTACAATGAAGTGAATCAACTATATGTATACATATATCCCTTCCCTCTTGGACCTCCCTCCCACCACCATCCTACCCATCTAGGTCATCACAGAACACCGAGCTGAGCTTCCTGTGCTTTACAGCAGGTTCCCATTAGCTATCTATTTTACACATGGTAGTGTATATATGTCAATCCTAATCTGCCAGTTCATCCCACACTCCCCTTCCCCCCATGTCCACCCATCGGTTCTTGTGTCTGCATCTCTATTCTTGACCACAAATAGGTTCATCTGTACCATTTTTCTAGATTCTACATATATTAGTTAATATACAATGTTTGTTTTTCTCTTTCTGACCCACTTCACTCTGTGACAGACTCTAGGTCCATCCACACCTCTACAAATGACCCAATTTCGTTCCTTTTTATGTATGACTGAGTAATATTACATTGTATATATGTACCACGTCTTCTTTATCCATTCATCTGTCGATGGACATTTAGGTTGTTTCCATCTCCTGGCTATTGTAAATAGTGCTCCAATGAACATGTGTCCTTTTGAATTATGGTTTACTCAGGGTATGTCCCACTAGTGGGATTGCTGGGTCATATGGTAGTTCTATTTTTAGTTTTTAAAGGAACCATCATACTGTTCTCCACAGTGGCTGTATCAATTTACATTCCCACCAACAGTACAAGAGGGTTCCCTTTTCCCCACACCCTCTCCAGCATTTATTGTTTGTAGATTTTTTGATGATGGTTATTCTGACCAGTGTGAGGTGATACCTCATTGTAGTTTTGATTTGCATTTCTCTAATAATTAGTGATGTTGAGCATCTTTTCATGTGCCTCTTGGCCATCTGTATGTCTTCTTTGGAGAGATGTCTATTTAGGTCTTCTGCCCATTTTTGATTGGGTTGTTTGTTTTTTTGATATTGAGCTGCATGAGCTGTTTGTATATTTTGGAGATTAATCCTTTGCCCATTGCTTCATTTACAAATATTTTCTCCCACTCTGAGGGTTGTCTTTTCGTCTCGTTTATGGTTTCCTTTGCTTTTAAGTTTAATTAAGTCACATTTGTTTATTTTTGTTTTTATTTTCATTACTCTAGGAGGTGGGTCAAAAAAGATCTTGCTGTGATTTTTGTCAAAGAGTGTTTTTCTTATGTTTCCCTCTAATAGTTTTAAAGTGTCCAATCTTACATTTAGGTGTTTAATCAATTTTGAGTTTATTTTTGTGTATGGTGTTAGGGAGTGTTATAATTTCATTCTTTTACATGTGGCTGTCCAGTTTTCCCAGCACCATTTATTGAAGAGACTGTCTTTTCTCCATTGTATACTCTTATCTCTTTTGTCATAGATTAGGTGACCACAGGTGCGTGGGTTATTCTCTGGGCTTCCTATCCTGTACATTTGATCTCTATTTCTGTTTTTGTGCCAGTACCGTACTGTTTTGATTACTGTAGCTCTGTAGTATAATTTGAAGTCAGGTAGCCTGATTCCGCCAGCTCCACTTTTCTTTCTCAAGATTTCTTTGCCTATTTGGGGTCTTTTGTGTTTCCATACAAACTGTAATTTTTTTGTTCTAATTCTGTGAAGAATGCCATTGGTAATTTGATAGGGATTGCATTGAATCTGTAGATTCCTTTGGGTAGTATAGTCATTTTCAAAATATTGATTCTTCCAATCCAAGAACATGGTATATTTCTCCATCTGTTTATGTCATCTTTGATTTCTTTTATCAGTGTTTTATAGTTTTCTGTGTACAGGTCTTTTGCCTCCTTAGGTAGGTTTATCCCTAGGTATTTTATTGTTTTTATTGTGATGGTAAATGGGATTGTTTCCTTAAATTCTCTTTGTGATATTTTGTTGTTAGTGTAGAGGAATGGAAGAGATTCCTGTGCATTAATTTTGTATGCTGCTACTTTACCAAATTCATTGATTAGCTCTAGCAGCTTTCTGGTGGCATCTTTAGGATATTCTATGTATGGTATCATGTCATTTGCAAACAATGACAGTTTAACTTCTTTTTTTCCAATTTGTAGTCCTTTTATTTCTTTTCTGATTGCCATGTCTAAGACTTCCAAAACTATGTTGAATAAGAGTGGCGAGAGTGGACATCCTTGTCTTGTTCCTGATCTTCGAGGAAATGCTTTCAGTTTTTCACCATTGAGAATGATGTTTGCTGTGGGTTTGTCATATACAGCCTTTATTACTTTGAGATAGGTTCCCTCTATGTCAACTTTCTGGAGAGTTTTTATCATAAATGGGTGTTGAATTTTGTCAAAAGCTTTTTCTACATCTATTGAGATGATCATATGGTTTTTATTCTTTAATTTGTTAATATGGTGTATCATATTGGTTGATTTGCATATATTGAAGAATCCTTGCATCCCTGGGATAAATCCCACTTGAGAATGGTGTATCATCCTTTGAATGTGTTGTTGGATTCTGTTTGCTAATATTTTGTTGAGGAATTTTGCATCTATATTCATCAGTGATATTGGCCTGTAATTTTCTTTCTTTGTGATATTTTTAGTTTTGGTATTAGGGTGATGGTGGCCTCGTAGAATGAGCTTGGGAGTGCTCCTCGTTCTGCAATTTTTTGGAAGAGTTTGAGAAGGATAGGTGTTAGCTCTTCTCTAAATGTTTGACAGAATTCACCTGTGAAGCCATCTGGTCCTGCACTTTTGTTTGTTGGAAGATCTTTAGTTACAGTTTCAATTTCATTACTTGTGATTGGTCTGTTTATATTTTCTAATTCTTCCTGGTTCAGTCTTGGAAAGTTGTACCTTTCCAAGAATTTGTCCATTTCTTTCAGGTTGTCCATTTTATTGGCATACAGTTGCTTGCAGTAGTCTCTTATGATCCTTTGTATTTCTGTGGTGTCAGTTGTAATTTCTCCTTTTTCATTTGTAATTTTATTGAGTCCTCTCCCTTTTTTTTTGATGAGTCTGGCTAAAGATTTATCAATTTTGTTTATCTTCTCAAAGAACCAGCTTTTAGTTTTGTTGATCTTTGCTACTGTTTTCTTTGTTAGTATGTCATTTATTTCTGTTCTGATCTTTATGATTTCTTTCCTTCTACTGACTTTGGTTTTGTTTGTCTGTTTGTTTGTTCTTTTTTCTCTAGTTGCTATAGGTTTAAGGTTAGATTATTTATTTGAGATTTTTCTTGTTTCTTGAGGTGAGATTGAATTGCTATAGACTTCCTCTTAGAACTGCTTTTTGTCATTGTCATCTGTTTCTATGTATTTTTTTATTTCCTCTTTGATTTCTTCAGTGATCTCTTGCTTATTTAGCAGTTCACTGATTAGCCTCCATGTATTTGTGTTTTTACAGTATTTTTCCCTGTAATTGATTTCTAATCTCATAGCATTGTGGTCAGAAAAGATGCTTGATATGATTTCAATTTTCTTAAATTTACTGAGGCTTGATTTGTGACCTTGGAAAATGTGATCTATCTGGAGAATGTTCCATGTGCACTTGAGACAAAAGTGTATTCTGCCACTTTCGTGTGGAATGTCCTATAAATTTCAATTAAATCTATCTGGTCTATTGTGTCATTTAAAACTTGTATTTCCTTGTTTTCCGTCTGGATGATCTGTCTTTTGGTTTAAGTGGGGTGTTAAAGTCCCACACTATTGTTGTGTTACTGTCAGTTTCCCCTTTTATGGCTGTTAGCATTTGCCTTATATATTGAGGTGCTCCTATGTTGGGTGCATAAATATTTATAATTGTTATATCTTCTTCTTGGATTGATCCCTTTATCATTATGTAGTGTCCTTCCTTATTGCTTGTAACAGTCTTTATTTTAAAGTCTATTTTATCTTATATGAATATTGCTACTCCAGCTTTCTTGTGATTTCCTTTTGCATGGAATATCTTTTTCCATCCCGTCACTTTCAGTCTGTATGTGTCCCTAGGTGTGAAGTGAGTCTCTTGTAGACAGCATATAAATGGGTCTTGTTTTTGTATCCATGCAGCCAGTCTGTGTCTTTTGGTTGTAGCATTTAATCCATTCACATTTAAGGTAATTATTGATATGTATGTTCCTATGACCATTTTCTTAATTGTTTTGGGTTTGTTTTTGTAGTTCCTTTTCTTCTCTTGTGTTTCCCACTTAGAGAAGTTCCTTTAGCATTTGTTATAAAGCTGGTTTGGTGGTGCTGAGCTCTCTTAGCTTTTGCTTGTCTAAAAAGGTTTTAATTTCTCCATCGAATCTGAATGAGATCCTTGTTGGGTAGAGTAATCTTGGTTGTAGGTTATTCCCTTTCATCACTTTAAATATATCGTGCCACTCCCTTCTGGCTTGTAGAGTTTCTGCTGAGAAATCAGCTGTTAACCTTTTGGGAGTTCCCTTGTATGTTATTTGTCATTTTTCCCTTGTTGCTTTTAATAATTTTTCTTTGTCTTTAATATTTGTTAATTTGCTTACTATGTGTCTTGGCATGTTTCTCCTTGGGTATATCCTGCTTGGGACTCTCTGCACTTCCTGGGCTTGAGTGGCTAATTCCTTTTCCATGTTAGGGAAGTTTTTGAGTATAGTCTCTTCAAATGTTTTCTCAGACCTTTCTCTTTCTATTCTTCTTCTGGGACCCCTATAATTCGAATGTTGGTGCATTTAGTGTTGTCCCAGTGGTCTCTAAGATTGTCTTCAATTCTTTTCATTCTTTTTTCTTTATTCACTCCTTGGCAGTTATTTCCACCATTCTATTTTCCAGCTCACTTATTCGTTCTTCTGCCTCGGTTATTCTGCTATTGGTTCCTACTAGTGTATTTTTCATTTTAGTTATTGTGTTGTTCACCACTGTTTGTTCTTTAGTTCTTCTAGGTTTTTGTTAAACATTTCTTGTATTTTCTTGATCTTTGCCTCCATTCTACTTCCAACATTTTGGATCATCTTTATTATCATTACTCTGAATTCTTTTTCAGGTAGGTGCCTATTTCCTCTTCATTTGTTTGGCCTTTTAGGTTTTTACCTTGCTCCTCCATATGTAATATTTTTTTTTGTCTTATCATTTTTTTTTGATGTGTGGGACTGTGCTCCTGTCTTACTGGTTGTTTGGTCTGACGCTTCCAACATTGGAGTTTGCAGACAGTTGGGTAGAGCTGGGTCTTGGTGGTGAGATGAGGACCCCTGGGAGACCTCACTCTGATTAATATTCCCTGGGGTCTGAGGTTCTCTGTTAGTCCAGTGGTTCAGACTTGGTGCTCCCACCACAGGAGCTCAGACCCGACCCCCCCAGCCCATGAACCAAGATCCTGGAAGCCACATGGCATGGCAAAAAAAAAAAAAAAAAAAAAGAGAGAAGAACAATAAGAAGGAATAAAAATTAAATAAATTTAGAACACTAACAGATATATTAGAAAAAATAAAAATATAAATGAAACAACAACTGAAAGGTAAAACGGAACCACAATAGTAGGGAAAAAAAAAAAGGGCCAGAAAAGACCTTGGCTGTGTGCGGCGAGGCTTAAGCAGGGGCAGGGTTTAGGCAGTGGGTGGTGTCTGGGCTCAGTACGCACATGGCTGGAAAAGGCCCTGGTGGGAATGGGGGGCGGGGCTCAGCATGGCTGGAGGGGGCTCAGATTGCCTCTGACCTCAGAGTGTGGAGGATCATGCCCGGGACCCCAGCAGGCTTGCAGGGTCCCGAGTGGTGGCAGGGAACACTAGTCCCATTCCCCCGATCTTCACATCCCCTAGGGTCCCTCCCTGTTCACCTCTACTCTTCCCCCTTCTCTTGTTCCCACGTCCCCAGGACCCATGTGGATGGAGGGTCCTCAGAAGGTGGAGGACAAGACCTGAGGCCCCAGCATGCTCCCCGGGGCCTGAGTGGGCAGGGGAAACGCTGGCCGCATTCCCCTCTGATCCTCCAAACCCCTGAGGGTCTCTCCCTGTCCCTGTTAATCTCCTTGTGGTGAATGGGTCTCTCCAGGCATGGGAACCCCTTCCCTCTCCCAGTCACCCCTCAGGGGTGCCAGTACCATCTCACCTCCACTTCTCTTCCTCCCTTGCTCCTTCCAACGTCCTACCTAGTCACTTGGGGGTTCCTCCCATCCCCTTGGGTGTCAAGGCCACCCACCAGCATCTGGCAGCTGCCCTAGTTGTGAGGAGATGCAAACTCCATGTCCTCCTACTCCACCATCTTGACTCCATGCCCCCCAGTTGTATGATTTTATATACCCTCTATACATTGATAACCTAAATCTTCAGCCCTGATTTCTCCCCTGAAATTCACACATGTATATCTGACTGTCTAACATTTTTACTTGGATGTTTCATAGGCTTTCAAACTTACATCCAAAATACAACTCCTAGTTTACCACCACTCCCTCAACTTGTTTCCCTCCCAATCACCTCCTCATCTCAGTAAATGGCATGATTAACTACTCAGTTGCTCATGATAAAAATGTAGGTATTAGCATTAACTCTGCCATTTCACTTATCTTTCCTTATCTCATCCAATCCATCAATAAGACCTGCTAACTTTACCTGCAAAACTACCCCAAGTCCAGCCCCTTCTCTTCATCTCCTCTACTTCCATATTAGTCTAAGACACAATCATCCTTAACATGGACTGTGCAGTAGCATCCTAACTTGCCTCTCCGCTTTTACTCTTGTTCCATTAACATACAGGATTCATAGACACATAAGAAAAATCTTTTAAAAATATGAATCAGGGCTTCCCTGGTGGCGCAGTGGTTGAGAGTCCGCCTGCCGATGCAGGGGACGCGGGTTCGTGCCCCGGTCCGGGAAGATCCCACATGCCGCGGAGCGGCTGGGCCTGTGAGCCATGGCTGCTGAGCCTGCGCGTCCGGAGCCTGTCTGTGCTCCGCAACGGGAGAGGCCACAACAGGGAGAGGCCCGCGTACCGCAAAAAAAAAAAAAAAAAAAAAATATGAATCAGAACTCTCCTACATTGCTGACGGGAACGTACATCCATCTTGGAAAACTGTTTAGCAGTTTCTTTTAAAGCTAATCATACTATCCACCAATTCTACTCTTACCCAAGGGGAGTGAAAGCACATGTACAAAAAGATTAGAATGTTCACAGCAGCCTTATTTCCTAAGGGCTAGATGTTGGAAATGACCTAAATGTCCATTAACAGAAAAATGGATAAACAAACTGAGGTAAATTCATACAATGTAATACTACTCATTAATCAAAAGAATGAACAGATAAATGCAACAGCATAAATGAATCTCAAAAATATTACATTAAGTGAAAAAAGCAGACATAAAAAGTCCATTTATATGAAGTTCAAGAATAGGCCAAATTAATCTATGGTGATAAAAATCAGAATAATGACTGCCTCTGGGTAGGAGGTGGGGAGAAATTCCTGGAAAGCAGGATGAGGGATCCTTACAGGATGATGGAAAATTTCTATATCTTGACTGGGGTTGTGATTACATGGGAATATATTTGTTGAAATTCAACATCATATATTTAAAATCTATATCTCAAATTTTTAAGTGTTATTAAAATGTAAATCATCTATAGGTGGCATTGTAGTCTTCAAAATGGGAATAATATTACTGCAACTTCATGGGGCAGTTATGAGGTCTAAATGAGATAACTACATATAAAGCACTTAGAACAGTATGCAGTAAACCCTTGATTTTAGCTATTATTATGATGATAATATCCTTCCCTTGCTTAAAACCTTCTGATGGCAGAAATAATAAAATGTAAATTCCATGTTTTAGCCTACAAATTCCTGTGTGATTTGACCCTTATCTCCCTCTTTAATCTCATCATTATTTCCGTCTCACTTCAGTCTACTCACACTGACTTTCTGTTTACTGAACAATACCAAGATCATTCCTACTTGGAGTTTCTGTACTTGCTATCACATTAGCTTAGAAAAAAGCTCTTCCACAGGGTCGTCACATGTCTGGCTTCTTTTTTTAATCTAAGTCTCAGATTAAATACTACCCACTTGAAGAGACATTCCCTGACCACTTTATTTGTTAATTATCTGTCTCCTCCCAGTGGCACTGCAAGTCTGTGAAAGAATGAATTAGTGAATAATTTCTGGTTTTCTGACTTGTGCAAGTGGATAGATAGTATGTATTCATTTGCTGAAACAGGGAATACTGGAAGAGTGTGTGGGAAGACCGTATTAAATTTTTTAACATGAGCCAAAGCAAATACTGAACCAATTAAATAATAAAAAAACACCAAATTTTAGGGTTGAAAGGAACTGAGGTATCAAGTATCTTTTTTCCATCTCCGGCAAAAGACTACATTTAGACCATACCAGAGATTCTGTCAGCTCTCTTCTTAAATATCTCCTAAAGAAAGTCTTTTTCTCTCAGTAATGTTTTTAACCTCTAAATTAGTAGTCAAAATTTTAAAAGTTTTCTAGCCTTCTATTATAATTCAAACCCATGTCTTCTACAGAATAAAATAGATCTCGTTATTTCTTAAAATTTTAATGCATGAAGATTGCTATTATACTGCTCAGACTATTATACTACTAAGACTTCTCTTTTCAGGCTACTCTAAACATGTAAAGTTTTCTCTCCCCAATCAAATTACAGAATCAATATCATTATAGTTATTTAAATTTAATACCATTTGAGAAACTCTTTCACTGAATTTTTAAAAGAAAAAAAGTCAAATATTCTAATAAATCTTACCTTCGTTTGCAAATCAGGAACCACAAAGCTGATGCCAAAGCAAAGAAACCAATTCCCAAAATAACAGCACCAGCAGCCAGAAAATAGGTTAAGTGGTTAGAAAAACCTATACAAATAAATTATAAAAGATTATTTCAGGCATATACCTTCATTCTCTATGTAAAATTAAATGACATAATAGCTTAACACATAATGTAGTGTTAATAACACATAATGTGTGTTAATACACAGTAACACCCATAAAAACACACATAATGTGCATTAATAACACATAATGTAGTGTTTAAGACATTAATGAGGAGGTTGGGAGACCTGACTTCTGGTCCTTTGCAATTCTAATAAATTTCAAGATCCTGAGTTTGAGAATTACTTGGGGCCTCATCCTCATTAGGGCCCAGGGCACATTTCTTTGACCCTACCAAAATTTGAGACCTAGGTTTTGCTTGTTTTTATACAGCTGTCACCTCCTTTCTTCTTATCTAGTTGTCTCCCTTTCCAGACCAGCTGTGAATTTTTATGCTACTTTTCCAGTATCATTCTTTGCAGTCCTTCAACATAAGAGGATTTCCATTTTATGATTTTTATTATCAATCACTACAAGGAGGTAGGTGAGGGTTGTAAAGAACAAATACGAGGAATTTTTAAAGACCTTAGAAATCTTTAAACATTTTATCTCTACTTTTTCTCAGGAACAGTAAAAAAGATCATAGCCAAAAGCTAAATAAAAACAATGTAAATAATGATATATCACAGGTTTATAACTGGAAAAGCCTACAGGAATTATATGGTATAACTCCTTCATTTTCCAGATGATAAAACTGAGGCCCAGGTGAAAGCAGTAAGTGAAGTAAGGTCATGCAGCAAATTAAGGGCAGTCCTCTGTTTTTTTCTATTATCGTATCCCTGCTACCAAACATCTTAATACTGGTATGTATTAAAAAGAATTAAGAATAAAGAAAGCATGAGATATTTATAGTTAGGCTGGTCAAGTATTCATTAAGATTCTGAAATCTGCTACCTAAGCATAAAGCAAGCTGTAGAAAGCTTTCACAGAAGGCTGTATAGAATTTGAAGGGCCTTAAGACAACTTAGGAGTATATTATTTTGGGAAAAAGTGGTTTAAAAGTATAAATCTAATAGAAGATCTTTATGTGTGAACATATTGTAAGTTCCAGTAAGGGTATGAGGTGATAAAGACTTTGTTGTTCCCATACTTTTGTTGTTTTCTAAGTAATTTCCAACTTTCTAGACAGTGCTTCTCAAGTCTTAGTTTTCTTTGGGTTCAGAAATATCTACATTTGGAAATTAATTAATGGTACAAAAAAGTTACATAAGGCTATTTATCAAAGTGAAACAATATGAAAAAACACCTCCAATTTTCATTTTTATATATGAAAAAATATAGATATTATGGACCAGATAATTTGTTGTGAGGGGCTGTCCTGTGCATTGTGCCAAAGGTATCTCCAAGCATTACCAAATGCATTCTGATGGGCAGAACTGCCCTCAGTTGAGGTTCACAGGCATAGTGGTATAAGGAAATATCAGATAGGATTAAATGATAAAAGCAAGATAGATAAAACATATATTTTTTAAAAATTTAAAGATATAGTTGTGCTCAAATATAAGATATATATTTCTGTGGACGAAAGTAGAAAAGCAACACACAGAAATAAGTAGGAGTTAAAACCACAAGCATGCTAGGCACCGAGATCTGGAAGCAGGAATTAACTAGAAGCAGAGAATATCAGTGAGAGAATTCCAAGACCAAGCCATCCTCTGGCGTGGTAAATGACCAACTCAAAAGAGGACCAAGGAGGAATCTTGGAAATTATAAATTAAAAAATTTTAAGATGGAGTACATGCTTCTTTAAATACAAAGAATTAATGAAATGAAAGATAATACTGAGAGATTCACCCAATTACATAAAAAAGTGAAAAATATGATAAATTATGAGACTTGGAAAAGATTAAGAGCATATAGCATAAAACTAATAGGGGTCCCAAAAGAGAGAATAGAGAAGTAGCAGAGAAGCAATATTAAGAGATACAGCCTAAAAAGGTTTTTTCTTTTCCTTTTTTAAAATTAATTAATTTATTTTTGGCTGCGTTGGGTCTTCATTGCTGCATGCGGGCTTTCTCTAGTTGCGGTGAGTGGGGGCTACTCTTTGTTGCGGTGCACGGGCTTATTGCAGTGGCTTCTCTTGTTGCGAAACACGGGTTCTAGGCATGCAGGCTTCAGTAGTTGTAGCACGCAGGCTCAGTAGTTGTGGCGCATGGGCTTAGTTGCTCTGCAGCATGTGGGATCTTCCCGGACCAGAGATTGAACCCATGTCCCCTGCATTGACAGGTGGATTCTTAACCACTGCACCACCAGGGAAGCCCAGAAGGTTTTTTCTTTAAAAAACTTTTTTTCAATTTACACATACTAAAATTCACTTGTGTGTGTGTGTGTGTGTGTGTGTGTGTGTGCAGTTCTGTAAGTTTTGACAAATATAAAAAGTATTTAATCACCACCACAACCAAGTTACAGAAAACTTCCATCACCCCAAAACATTTCCTTGTACAGCCTCTTAGTAGTCAAGTACTAACTGCTGGCAACCACTGATTATTTTCCATTCCTATTCTCTATCCTTATATTTTTGCCTCTTCCAGAATTTCGTATAAATAGAGTAACACAGCATGTTGTCTTTTGAGTCTGGCTTTTTTAACTTAGCATAATGCATTTGAGATTCAGCCATGTTGTTGCATGTATCAGTAGTTTGTTTCTTTTTATTGCTGAGTAACATTCCACTTTATAGATGGACCACAGTTTATTCCCCAGCTAAGAGACGTTTGGTTGTTTCCAGTTTGGGGTTGTTAGGAATAAGGCATACTATACATTTGCATACAGTTGCTTATTTGAACATAAATTTTTATTTCAGTAGGCTCATATAACAAGTATATATTCAAATTTATGAGAAACTACCAAACTGCTTTCCAAAGTGGCTGTTCTGTCTTGCTTTCCCACCAGCAAATACAACAGTTTCAGTTGCTCTGTATCATGGCTACCACTTGATATTGTCAGTTTCATTTCGGCCATCCTAATAGATGCACAGTGGTATCTTACTGTGGAGATACAGTGGTATCTTCCTTAAAAAAAAGGAAAGGAAAAAACCCTTTTAAGCTGCATCTCTTAATATTGCTTCTCTGCTACTTCTCTATTCTCTCTTTTGGGACCCCTGTTTTAATTTACATTTCCTTAGTGAATAATTATGTTGAGTGTCTTTCCACATGCTTATTTGCCATCCATATATCTTATTCAGTGAAGTATTTGTTCAAATCTTTGCTGATTTTTTAGAATTCTTTATATATTCTGGATACAAATCCTTGGTCAGATACATGATTTGGAAATATTTTCTCCCATCTGTGGCTTGTCTTTTCAATTCTCTTAATAGTGTCTTTCACAGAGCAAAACTTTTTAATTTTAGTGATATCCAATTTATCAACTTTTTTCTTTTATGGTTTGTGCTATGGGCTGTATCTAAGAACTCTTTGCAGGTCACAAAGATTTTCTTCTATGTTTTCCTATAAAATATTTCTAGTTTTATGTTTTACATTTAATTCATGATTCATTTTGAATTAATTTTTGCATAAGGTGAGAGGTAGGGGTCAAGTTTTTTGGGTTTTTTTGTTTTGGGATATGTGTATTCAGTAGTTCCAACACTATTTGATGAAAAGACCATCCTTTCTTCATAGAGTTGCTGTTGCACCCTTGTCAAAAATCAATTAGCTATATTTGTGTCAGTCTATTTCTGGAATCTCTATTCTGTCCCCTTGGTATACTTTGTCTATTCTTTCACCAATAACAACAATAATAATAATCTAATATTTATACAGCAAATACTATATGCCAGGCACGTTCAAAGTGATTCACTCATTTAAATTCAAAGATGTTCACTCATTTAATTCTCACAACTGTATAAGCTAAGTATTATTATTTCCCCACTTTACAGATGAGGAAACAGATGAGGCAAGAATGAGGTTAAATAACTTGCTCAAAGGCATACAACCAATAAATGAGAGAACAATAGTAATTAAAAAATTGCTAAAGTCCTTCTTTACCTAGTATAGACAATGAATAACTTTAGATTTTGTTAGAAAAACAGCTAGGTATAAATGCTAAATATTTAAGGGTATCATAAAAGAGGATATCTAAATGGCCAATAAATATATGAAAACTTCATTAATAATCACAGAAATGCAAATTAAACCACAACGAGTCAATACGACAACCCTGTACAATGCCTAAAATGAAAAAGATGGAAAATATCAAGTGCTGTCAAGGTGGCAGAGTAACATGAATTCTCACTCACTGTTGGTGGGAATGTAATTTTCTATAATACTTTGGAAAACTGTTTGGCACTATTATTAAAGCTGAACATATACATACCCTATGACCCAGCAACTCTTAGGCATATACCAAACTGAAGTACATATATATTTTCTTAAAAATATACGCTAGAATGTTGATAGCATCACTTTTACGTGTGTATGTTGATAGAGACACAAACTGGAAACTACCCAAAGGCCCACTGATAGTTAAACAGATAAATTTTAAAAGTTTAATTGATTTAAGGAAGCAAAATGTTCTATAACAATGGGAAAGAATAGAGTACAACTATGCACAACAAAGTGGATAAATTTCATAAATAATGTTGGGCAAAAGAAGGCAAACAAAGACATCAGGGGGGAGTTCAGGGATGCTGGTAATTAACGTACTGTTTCTTGAACAGGGTGCTGGTTATAGAGATGTGTTCAGTGAAAATTCAAGCTTAACACTTATGACTTATGAATAAACTAGATCTATATGTATCATCATAAATAGAACTGAAAAACCTAGTGTTCAGTGAATAAAGCGATTTCCATAAATTTATATTCATTATTCTAATCACATACTGATTCCATTTATGCACATTAAAAGAAAACACAAAATAATACTTTTTAAAAAACAATGTGACAGAAGTATTAAAATACACCATACTCATGATATTGGTTGTGTCTGGGGAGGAAATGAGGGGAATGGGACTATGGATTGAATATGAATTTAAGACTTTACCTGTAATGTTTTCTTTAAAAAATTAAAAATCTGAAGTTTATATGACCAAAAAATATTTATTTAGTAGAAGATTACATGAATGTTTGTTATTCTTTGTCCTTTTCTTTTTACTTTTCTGGTTTTCTCAAGTATAAAAAATATAAAAACAATAGGATCTCAATTTTGTAAAAAAAAGAAAGAAAGAAAAGAAAAAGGGAGAAACATACTTTTATAAGGAAAATAATCAATATTGGCTACTCCTGGGGTAAGGGATTAGTTATAATTTTCCACTCCAGACTTTTCTGTACATTCAGATTTTCTAGAATGAGAATCTTAGAAAAATCAGGAACAAAAATTTTTAATCTTAATATGTGATTCTTGACTCCTTTACTTAATACAAGTCTCATTGCAGCAACTTCTCTATTGTTATCACTGTGTTTACAGCCTACTTAGCTTCCTCCTCCTTAAGATCTCTGCCCTCCTCTTTATCCTTTTTGTAATTCTCCATTAGGGAAGAAAATAGGTGTGACTAGTAAAACACCATTCTAGTCCCTGGTTTAAATGGGCCATTTATATCTCAGGGGAATTCCAGTGAGCTATAGAGAATATGAAAGTTCCCAAACCACTTTACCAAGAGAAAGACAAATTACATATTTTCTAATACCTCCAACAAATCACACTTTATCTATAAATCAATCTGTAAAATGAAAAGGCTTGACTCTATGATCATTAAGATCCCCTCTCACTTTGAAGATTTAGTCAATATATAAGTTAAAGAAACACTATATACAGAGGTAGGAGTTTTACTTTCTTGACTCTGCCCTTAAGTATGCTATCTAAAGTAATGACTCCTCACTTTCAACAGTCACTTTATTATATGACCCTGTTTCTTCGTCTTTAATAATTGCTATAACAAATAGTCTTTTTTACTTATTGGTTTACTGTCTACTGTCTGTCTTCTTCTACTAGAAGATAAATCTTTCTCACTCTGGTATTCTTAGAGTTTAGAATAATGACTGGTTACTCAAAAATGATTGACAATTCAATGAATAAACGATAGGCACTGTGCTAGATGTTAGTATTAGAAAAATGAATAATAAAGGTATGTGGGTTTTTCTTGTTTTTTTGTTTGTTTGTTTGTTTTTTGGCTGTGCCACTCAGCATACAGGATCTTAGTTCCCCGACCAGAGATCAAATTTGCACCCCCAGCTGTAGAAGTGTGGAGTCTTAACCACTGGACCGCCAGGGAAGTCCCTAGGTATGTGGTTTAGTAGGAAGTTCATATATGTGGAAAAGAATAAGTGCAATTAAAAAGGTATTATAGGCATTATAATGGAAGAAATAAATACAAAATACAGATACAGGAAGATCTGTAGAAAGATAGGGGAAAAATTTTTTTTAATTCCATAGTCTAGTTAAACATGGTTTGAGAACTTTCTATTGCCACACCCGTGTCAAGAATTGGTGACTGAGGACTTCTTTGGTGGCACAGTGTTTAAGAGTCCGCCTGCCAATGCAGGGGACACAGGTTCGATCCCTGTTCCGGGAGGATACCACATGCTGCAGAGCAACTAAGCCCATGCGACACAACTACTGAGCCTGCGCTCTAGAGCCCATGAGCCACAACTACTGAGCCCATGCACCACAACTACTGAAGCCCACATGCCCTAGAGCCTGTGCTTTGCAACAAGAGAAGCCACTGCAATGAGAAGCCCGCACAACGTAACAAAGAGTAGTCCCTGCTCGTCACAACTAGAGAAAGCCCACATGCAGCAATGAAGACCCAACACAGCCAATAAATAAATAAATAAACGAACAAAAAAAAAGAATTGGTGACTAAAAGATGGTCATAGAGTTTAAAATCTGGGGGGTACAACATTTAAACAGAATATTCGTTACAATATTCTAATTATTATGATAATGACCTGTTGACAGCACTAAGACAACAGAGGCACTTTGACTAAGTGGAGGAACAGTTTCTTAGGGAACACCTAAGCTAAATCTTACAGAATGAGTAAGAGATAGCTAGCCAAAGATATTAAATCCTAAACCAGGGTATGACCCTTTCACCTTAAGATAAAACTTTCTCTCTATGCACAGTAACCTCCAGCTTACAGTTGATCCTTTTCTTACCATTTGCAGCCAAAACTCTTAAAATGAGAATTTCTACTTCACAACTTCTATTCCCAAGGTCATTAATAACTTCATTAACACAAAATTGAAAGGTCACTATTGACCATTCTCTCTCTCTCTTACCTTGGCATAAGTAAAATAAATTCATTTGGTTTTTCCCATTTCTCTGTCTATAATGTTATTGCCTTTATAGGTTCCTCTTCCCCAGTCTGTCTATCCTTTAACCTATCTATCTATAGCTGGATATATACATATCCTTTAACATATCTACATATGGATATATATAGATATATAAAGGATATAGATAAATATAGACACGGATATAGGTGTTACTTATCTGTATCTATGCCTATATCTTTAACCAGAATTACTATATATTTGTGTCAGGAGTAGTTTCAGATTGTCTTTTGTAGTGATTCCAGAACTGCATGTTCGGTTTTATTTTTTGAGTATTCAATACGTTTTTATTATACTTTCCTAGGGTTTTGCCAGATTTCGTCTCAGTTTTACTCCAGTTCAACAAATGCTTATTGAACACCAAATATGTGTGAGATACTGTTTGAGACACCAAGGGAGGGATAAAAGGCCATTGAAGTAAGAATGAATCCTTACCCTGAGGTTTAAAAATCTATAATAAAATATAAGCAGGGCTCATATGCAACTGGTATAAAAAGTTGACCACACTGATTTTTTTTTAGTTGTTGGCTGCTCTGATTGAATACAAAGCTAACTAGGAAGAACTTGTACTTGGAAGAGATACTTATTATGCTGGTTGGATTTTAATGTTATTATTTGAAAAATGGGACTCATATTACCTGTCTCATATAATTAGAATAAGGAATAAATAAGATAATGTTGCAAGGAATTACTAACATAGTAAAGAAGACGACATCTCAAACAGCATGCATATACCAGGCCATAAAGCAAGACTCAACAGTTTTATAGGATTATTACAGATACCACATTCTCTGACAATAATACAATTAATTTTAAATTAGTAACCTAATACATACTCTAGGAAAAGCTTCCATACTTGGAAATTTTTAATCACACTGTAAATAACTCTTGCATTAAAGAAGAAATCAATGGAAATTTGGAAATTACATAAAACTAATCAATAAAGAAGCACTATGTATAAATGCTTGCAGCAACAAAGCTGAAGACAAATTCAAGGGGAAAAAAAAAGCTGAAAATAAAATGAGCTTAGCATTCAAATTGCAAGTTGAAAAAGACAGGCAAATTGAGTCCAAATAATGTGGAGGAAGGAAATAAAAAAGAACAGAAATTAGTGAAAAAATATTAAGATTTTAGGTAAACACTAACAAGATTAACAAATCTCTAGTAAGAGTAACCAAATTTTAAAAAAGAAGGCACAGGTAAACAATTTCAAAGATGAAGAAAGAAAATAATTACAGTTACAGCAGATATTAAAATAAGAAAATACTTCCAACAAATTTATGCTAGTATATTCTAAAACTTATACTAAATTATATATACCTAAAAAGTGACTTACAAAAAGTGACTCAAGAATAGAAAACTTAAATGAACATGTATCCATTAAACTGAATCAACAGTTACAAAATTTCCCCCAAAGAAAGCAGCAGGCCCCAATAACTTTACAATTTCTACTGTATACCCATGATTCAAGTATTTCTTATCTTATACAAGCCCTTCCAGAGAATAGAAAGAGGTTTCTGGCTGTTTATCCAAATGTATTTTCCTCTTCTTCCCAGGCAAAAAGATAGACTACATGTCCCAGCTTCCCATACCATTAGGTGAAGCCATGCAACTGAGTTCTAACCAATGGAATTTAAATGGAAGTGATGTCATAAAAACCTCCTAAGCACCTTTCTCCATGTTCTTTCTCCCTTTAGGCTTGACTGGGATGGAGATGAACCTCAGGGAACTTTGGAAGCCATGTATCATCATGGATGTAACTGACAATTTACAGAACACTCAACCTAAATGAAATGAAACACAACATATCAGGATTTGTGGGATGCCACCAAAGCAGTATGTAGGGGAAAATCAATACCAAAAAACTGCAGTATTAGGGAAAAAATGTGTGAATAACCTTAAAAACTAAAATAAGTAGAGCAAATTAAGTCCAAAGTAAAGAAAAGAAAAAAATCTAAAGACCAAGTGAAAACCAATGAAATAGAAAACAGAAAAACAATAAAGAAAATCAATGAAACAAAAACCTGATTCTCTGATATCTATATAATTGATAAACTTCTAGCTAGATTGACCAATAAAAAGAAAAAAGGCACAAATTATCAATATCAGAAATGAGAGGGCTTCCGTGGTGGTGCAGTGGTTAAGAATCTGCCTGCCAATGCACGGGACATGGGTTTGAGCCCTGGTCCAGGAAGATCCCACATGCTGTAGAGCAACTAAGTCCATGTTCCACAACTACTGAGCCTGCACTCTAGAGCCCACAAGCCACAACTACTGAGCCTGCATGCCACAACCACTGAAGCCCACACGCCTAGAGCCTGTGTTCTGCAGCAAGAGAAGCCACTGCAATGAGAAGTCCATGCACCACAACGAACAGTAGCCCCTGCTTGCCACAACTAAAGAAAGCCCGAGCCCAGCAACAGAGACTCAATGCAGCCAAAAATAAATAAATAAATTTATTAAAAAAAAGAAATGAAAGATGTGACATTACTACAGATTTTACAGATATTAAAATAATAATAAGGCAATATTATGAACAATTTTATGCTAAAAAATCTAACAACTTAGATGAAAGGGAAAATTCCTTAAAATATATAATTTTCAAAGTTCACTCAAGAAGAAATAGATAACATAGATATACACACATCTATTAAATAAATTGAAATTGTAGTTAAAATTCTTAAAAAGAAACTCCATGTCCAGGTGCTTCACTGCTAAATTCTACCAAACACTTTAAGGGAAAAAATAGTATTAATTCTATACAAATGCTTCCAAAAATTTGAAGACAAGAGAATTCTTTTTTGATTTATCCTATGAGGCTGACATTACCCTGATACCAAAGCCAGGGAAAAAAAGAGGGAGAGAGAAAGAGAGGAAATTACAAACTGAACAGATATGCAAAATGCATCTATGGACACAGAGGCAAAATTCTAAACAATATTTTAGCAAATTAAGTCCAACATTATATCAAAAGGATAATACATCATGACCAAGTGGGGTTTATCACAAGAAAACAAGGTTGGTTTACCATGAAAAAAACAATCAATGCAATTCACCATATTAAGAAGTTAGAAAAGAAAATCCATGTGATCAATATGGATCTGTGTCAATAGACATGAAAAATTTTGTAACATCCATTCCTGATTTTTTAAAAAAAAAAGCTCTCAGAAACTAGGATAGAAGGGAATCTCTATCCTAGTTATCAGATTCCCCAACCTGAGAAAAGTCATTTATTGAAAACATCAGACTTAATGGTGAAAGATTGAATGCTTTCCTCCTAAAATCAGTAACAATACAGGGATATCCACTCTTACAACTTCTGTTCAACACTGCACTGAAGGGTCTAGCCAGTGCAACCAGGTATGAAAAAGAAATAAAAGACACCTAGAGTAAAATGGAAAAAGTAAGAGTTATACTCTCAGTGCTTTGGTCTGAATGTTTCTGTGCCCCCCAAATTCATATGTTGAAATGCTAATGCCCAATGTGATGGTTTTAGGAAGTGGGGCCTTCAAGAAGTGGTTAGGTCATGAGAGTGGAGACCTTGGGAAAGGGATTAGTGCTCTTATGAAAAAGATCCCACAGAGCTCCCTAGCTCCTTCCACCACTTGAGAACACATCAAGAAGCAAGAAGAGGGCTCTTACCAGACACAAAACTTGATCATTTTGGCCTCCATATATCAGATTTAAAGCTTCCAGAACTGTGAGAAATAAATTTCTGTTGTTTATAATACATCCAGTTTGTGGTATTATGTTATAGCAGCTCGAATTGACTAAGACACACAGAGAACATGATCATCTATGTAGAAAATCCTGTGGCATTTTAAATAAACTAGTACAAAAATTAAGTGAGTTAAATAAGATTGCAGGATACAAGAACAATGTACAAAAATAATTGTCTTCTGGTACTGTTAACTCCTAGAAGAAAATAGAAAAATTGTTTCATGACATTAGTCTTTGAAATTATTTCATGAATATGACACCAAAAGCATAGATTAAAAAAGCAAAAATAGACAAGTGGGACTATATCAAACTAAAAACTTTCTGCACAGCAAAGGAAACAATCAACAGAGTGATAAGGCAACAAACAGAATGGAAAAAATATTTACAAACCATAAGAGGTCAATTTCCAAAATATAAAAGCTACAACTCAATGGCAAAAAAACTAATAACCCAACTTAAAAATGGGCTAAAGACTTGAATAGACATTTCTCCAAAGAAAACACATAAATGGCCAATAGGCATATGAAAAGATGTTCAACATCTCTAACACTTAGGGAAATGTAAATCAAAACCATAATGAGATATAACCTCACACCAGTTAGAATGACTATTTTCAACAACAACAACAACACAAAAGAGGATACAGAGAAATTGGAACCCTTGTACAGTGTTGGTGGAAATGCAAAGTGGTGCAGCTCCTATGGAAAACAGTATTGAGATTCCTCAAAAAATTAAAATTAGAACTACCATATGATTCAGCAATCCCACTATGGGTATTTATCCAAAAGAAATAAAAACAAGATCTCAAAGACACGTTAGCACTCCAATGTTCAGTATAGCACTATTCACAATAGCTAAAATGTGTAAAAAAACTAAACATCCACCAGTGTATAAATGGATAAAGAAAATGTAGTATATACATACAGCCTTAAAAAAGAATGAAATCCTGCAAAATATGACAACATGGATGAACCTGAAGGACATTATCCTAAGTGAAATAAGTCAGTCACATTAGGACAAATACTGTGTAATTCCCTTTATATGAGGCACAATCAAACTCATAGAAGCATAGAGTGGTGATTGCCAGGGGCTGGAGGAAGGAAGGAAATGAAGAGTTGCTAATCAATGGGCATAAAGTCTTAACTATGCAAGATGGATAAGTTCTAGAGATCTGCTGTACAACACTGTGCCTATAGTTAACAGTACTGTATTACACACTTAAAAATTTATGAGGGTACATTTCATAATTTTTTAAGTGTTCTTACCACAATAAAATAAAAATTTTTAAAAAGACAAAACAAAAAGAAAAGTCTTTCTATATACTATCAAAAACAATTAGAAGGGCAGAAGTTGAGACACAGAGGTAGAGAACAAATGTATGGACACCAAGGGGGGAAAGCCGCAGGTGGGTGGGGATGGTGATGTGATGAATTGGGCAACTGGGATTGACATGTATACACTGATGTGTATAAAACTGATGACTAATAAGAACCTGCTGTATAAAAAATAAATAAAATAAAATTCAAAAAAAAGTGCCATAATGTTTGCCTTCCTTCTGTTTAGGATAAGAAAAAAACAAAAAAACAATTGGAAACTGAAATGTTCAAAAATTACCATTTGCAACAGCATAAAAATATGAAATACTTAGGGACAAATCTGATAAAAGATGTGAAAAGCCTGTACATAAGCAACTACAAAATATTGCTAAGTGGAATTAGGGATGACCTAAATAAAAAGAGACACATACCTTGCTCATGGGTTGAGAGACATACTACTGTTCTGATATTAATTCTCCCTAAATTGATCTATAGTTTCAATGCAATCCCAATCAAAATTCCAGTAGGCTTTTTTATAAAAATTGACAAGGTGATTCTAAAATTCAGATGGAAATGCAAAAGACCAAGAATAGTTAAAACACCTCTAAAAAAAGAAGAAAAAGTTGGAGGGATAACTACATGATTTAAAGACTTATTATAATTAAAATAGTAATCAAAACAGCATGGTATTGACAACCAGGGCACCTACCAGGCACTGGTGGGGGACCTTGGAGACCTAAAGTGATGGGAGTAATCCCCATGCAACTGGGTGGGATGTTGGGGGAAGGAGGGGGGAAGGAAAAGTGGAGGCAGGATGGGACTGGTGCCACTGAGGGGCAGCTGGGGAAGAGGAGGGGTTCCAACTCACAGCAAGGGAATCAGCTGGGACAGAGAGAGACCTTTGGGAGATTGGGGGATTGGAGGGGAATGTGGTCAGCATTTCCCATGCCAGCTCAGGCCCCGGCCAGACTGCTGAGGTCCTGGGCCTGAACCTCTGCCCTCTGGGGACCCATCAACCCACACAGGTCCTGAGACTAAGCATGGCCACCCAAGGCCTTTTACAGCCATGCAGCTCCTGAGCCTAAGCCCATGCCCACCAACTCCCCCCATCAAGGCTTTTTCTTTTTTTTTTCTGTTGTGGTTCTATTTTCCTTTGTTCTTGTTTGCTTTGTTGTTCATTCATTTTTATTTTTTCTAATATATTTTTTATTTCTCTAATTTAATTTATTTTTTATTCTGTTATTTTTCTGCTCCTTTTTCCTTGTTACTTTTTTTTTTTTTGCAGTGCTGCATGACTTGTGGGTCTTGGTTCCCAGGCTGGGGGACAGGCCAGAGCTCCTCTGGTGGGAGCAAGAAGTCCAAACTGGTGGACTACAAAAAAAGTCAGACCCCAGGGAATATTAATTGGAATGAGGTCTCCTGGAGGTCCTCATCTCAGCACCAAGACGCAGCTCTATCCCACTGCCTGCAAACTCCAGTGCTGGACACCTCAGGCCAAACAACCAACAAGACAAGAACACAGCTCTACCCATCAAAACAAAAAAATATGTTACAGACAAAGGAGCAAGGTAAAAACCTACAAGATCAAATAAATGAAAAGGAAATAGGCAACCTACCTTAAACAGAATTCAGAGTAATGATAATAAAGACAATCCAAAATCTCAGAAATAGAATTGAGGCACAGATTGAGAAAATACAAGAGATGTTTAACAAGGAGTTAGAAGAACTAAAGAACAAACAAACAGTGATGAACAACAAAATAACCGAAATGAAAAATACACTAGAAGGAATCAATAGCAGAATAACTGAAGCAGAAGAACGAAAAGTGAGCTGGAAGATAGAATCGTGGAAATAACTGCCAAGGAGCAGAATAAAGAAAAAAGAATGAAAAAAATTGAAGACAATCTCAGAGACCACTGGGACAACACTAAATGCACCAACATTCGAATTATAGGGGTCTCAGAAGAGAAAGAGAAAGGGTCTGAGAAAACATATGAAGAGATTATAGTTGAAAACTTCCCTAACATGGGAAAGGAAATAGCTGCCCAAGTCCAGGAAACACAGAGAGTCCCATACAGGATAAACCACAGGAGACAAACCAAGATGCATATTAACCAAACTAACAAAAATTAAATTAAAAGAAAAAATATTAAAAGCAGCAAGCGAAAAGCAACGAATAACATAGAAGGGAATCCCCATAAGGTTATCAGCTGATTTTTCGGTAGGAACTCTGCAGGCCAGAAGGGAGTGGCAGGATATATTTAAAGTGATGAAAGGGGAAAAGCTACAACCAAGATTACTCTACCCAACAAGGATCTCATTCAAATTTGACAGAAAAATCAAAAGCTTTACAGACAAGCAAAAGCTAAGAAAATACAGCACCACCAAACCAGCTTTACAACAAACACTAAAGGAATTTCTCTAGGCAGGAAACACAAGAGAAGTAAAAGACCCTCAAAAACAAACCCAAAACAATTAAGGAAATGGTAATGGGAACATACATGTTGCTAATTACCTTAAATGTCAATGGATTAAATGCTCCAACCAAAAGGCACAGACTGGCTGAATGGATACAAAAACAAGACCCATATTTATGCAACATATAAGAGATCCACTTCAGCCCTAGGGACATATACAGACTGAAAGTGAGGGGATGGAAAAGATATTCAATGCAAATGGAAATCACAAGAAAGCTAGAGTAGCAATACTCATATCAGATAAAATACACTTTAAAATAAAGACTGCTACAAGAGACAAGGAAGGACGCTACATAATGATCAAGGGATCAATCCAAGAAGATATAACAAGTATAAATATTTATGCACCCAACATAGGAGCACCTCAATACATAAGGCAAATGTGAACAGCCATAAAAGGGGAAATCAACAGTGGGGAACTTTAACACCCCACTTACACCAGTGGACAGATCCAGAAAGAAAATAAATAAGGAAACACAAGCTTTAAATGACACAATAGACCAGAGAGATTTAATTGATATTTATAGGACATTCCACCTAAAAGTGGCAGAATACCTTTCTTCTCAAGTGCACATGGAACATTCTCCAGGATAGATCACATCTTGGGTCACAAATCAAGCCTTGGAAAATTTAAGAAAACTGAAATCATATCAAGCATCTGTTCCAACCAGAGTGCTATGAGATTAGAAATCGATTACAGGAAAAAAAACTGTAAAAACACAAACAAATGGAGGCTAAACAGTGCTAAATAAAAAAAAGAGCACTGAAGAAATCAGGAAATTTTAAAAATACACAGACATGAATGATAACGAAAACATGATGACCCAAACCTATGGGACTCAGCAAAAGCAGTACTAAGTTTATAGTAATTCAATCTCTCCTCAAGAAACAAGAACAATCTCAAATAAAAAATATAACCTTACACCTAAAGAAACTAGAGAAAAAAGAACAAACATAAAACCCAAAGTCAGTAGAAGGAAAGATATCATAAAGATTACAGCAGAAATAAATGAAATAGAAATGAAGAAAACAATAGCAAAGAACACTAAAACTAAAAGTTGGTTCTTTGAGAAGATAAAAAAACTGATAAATATTTAGCTAGACTCATCAAGAAAAAAAGGGAGAGGACTCATATCAATGAAATTAGAAATGAAAAAGGAGAAATTATACCTGACAGCACTGAAATACAAAGGATCATAACAGACTACTACAAGCAACTATATGCCAATAAAATGGACACCCTGGAAGAAATGGACAAATTCTTGGAAAGGTACAACTTTCCAAGACTGAACCAGGAAGAATTAGAAAATATAAACAGACCAATCACAAGTAATGAAATTGAAACCATAATTAAAGATCTTCCAACAAACAAAAGTGCAGGACCAGATGGCTTCACAGGTGAATTCTATCAAACATTTAGAGAAGAGCTAACACCTATCCTTCTCAAATTCTTCCAAAAAATTGCAGAGAGTGGAGCACTCCCAAGTTCATTCTACAAGGCCACCATCACCCTGATACCAAAACCAGACAAAGATATCACAAAAAAATAAAATTACAGATCTATATCTCTGATGAACATAGACCTAAAAATCCTCAATAAAATATTAGCAAACAGAATCCAACAAAACATTCAAAGGATGATACACCATTCTCAAGTGGGATTTATCCCAGGGATGCAAGGATTCTTCAATATATGCAAATCAACCAATGTGATAACCATATTAACAAATTAAAGAATAAAAACAATATGATCATCTCAATAGATGCAGAAAAAGCTTTGGCAAAATTCAACACCCATTTATAATAAAAACTCTCCTGAAAGTGGGCATAGAGGGAACCACGTCAATGTTTTAAAGGCTGTATACGACAAACCCACAGCAAACATCATTCTCAATGGTGAAGAACTGAAAGCATTTCCTCAAAGATCAGGAACAAGACAAGGATGTCCACTCTCACCGTTCTCATTGAACATAGTTTTGGAAGTCAGCCACGGCAATCAGAGAAGAAAAGAAATAAAAGGACTACAAATTGGAAAAGAAGAAGTAAGACTGTCACTGTTTGCAGATGACAATGATACTACACATAGAAAATCCTAAAGATGTCACCAGAAAACTACTAGAACTAATCAATGAATTTGGTAAGGTTGCAGGATACAAAATTAATGCACAGAAACCTCTTGCATTCCTATACACTAACAACAAAAGATCACAAAGAGAATTTAAGGAAGCAATCCCACTTATCATCGCAATAAAAAGAATAAAATACCTAGGAATAAACCTACCTAAGGAGTCAAAAGACCTGTATGCAGAAAACTATAAAACACTGATGAAAGAAATCAAAGATGACACAAGCGGGTGGAGAAATATACCATGTTCTTGGATTGGAAGAATCAATATTTTGAAAATGACTATACTACTCAAAGCAATCTACAGATTCAATGCAATCCCTATAAAATTACCAAGGGCATTCTTCACAGAATTAGAACAAAAAATATTACAATTTGTATGGAAACACAAAAGATCCTGAATAGCCAAAGCAATTTTGAGAAAGAAAAACAGAGCTGGAGGAATCAGGCTCCTTGAATTCAGACTATACTACAAAGCTACAGTAATCAAGACAGTATAGTACTGGCACAAAAATAGAAATATAGATCAATGGTACAGGATAGAAAGTTCAGAGATAAACCCACGCACCTACGGTCACCTGATCTGTGACAAAGGAGAGAGGAATATACAATGGAGAAAAGACAGTCACTTCAATAAGTGGTGCTGGGAAAAATGGACAGGTACATGTAAAAGTATGAAATTAGAACACTCCCTAACACCATACACAAAAATAAACTCAAAATGGATTGAAAACACCTAAATGTAAGATTAGACACTATAAAACTCTTAGAGGAAAATATAGGAGAAACACACTTCGAAATAAATCACAGCAAGATCGTTTTTGAACCACCTCCTAGAGTAATAAAAATAAAAACACAAATAAATAAATGGGACCTAATTAAACTTAATAGCAAAGGAAACTATAAACAATACGAAAAGACAACACTCAGAATGGGAGAAAACATTTGCAAATGAATCAACGGGCAAAGGATTAATCTCCAAAATATACAACAGCTCATGTAGCTCAATATCAAAAACACAAACAACTCAATCAAAAAATGGGCAGAAGACCTAAATAGACATCTCTCCAAAGAAGACATACAGATGGCCAAGGGGCATATGAAAAGATACTCAACATCACTAATTATTAGAGAAATGCAAATTAAAACTACAATGAGGTATCACCTCACACTGGTCAGAATGGCCATCATCAAAAAATCTACAAACAATAAATGTTGGAGAGGGCGTGGAGAAAAGGGAACCCTCTTGCATTGCTGGTGGGAATGTAAATTGATACAGCCACTGTGGAGAACAGTATGATGGTTCCTTTAAAAACTAAAAATAGAACTACCATATGACCCAGCAATCCCACTACTGGGACATACCCTGAGTAAACCATAATTCAAAAGGACACATGTACCCCCGTGTTCATTGGAGCACTATTTACAATAGCCAGGAGATGGAAACAACCTAAATGTCCCTTGACAGATGAATGGATAAAGAAGATGTGGTACATATATACAATGTAATATTACTCAGTCATAAAAAGGAATGAAAGTGAGTCATTTGAAGAGGTGTGGAAGGACCTAGAGTCTGTCATACAGTGTGAAGTGGGTCAGAAAGAGAAAAAAGAAATATCGTATATTAACGCATGTGTGTTGAATCTAGAAAAATCGTATAGATGAAACTATTTTTAGGGCAGGAATAGAGATGCAGACACAGAAAAGAGACGGGTGGACACAGGGGGAAGGGGAACGTGGATGAAATGAGAGATTGGGATTGACATATATACACTACCATGTGTAAAATAGGTAGCTAGTGGCACCTGCTGTATAGCACAGGGAGCTCAGCTCGGTGCTCTGTGATGACCTAGAAGGGTGGGATGGTCAATGAGAGAGGGTATATCTGAATACATACAGCTGATTGACTTTGTTGTACAGCAGAATCTAACACAATATTGTAAAGCAATTATACTCCAATTTAAAAAACAAAACAACACGACAACAGCAACACAACAGCATGGTGTTGGCATGAAGATAGACAAATATATCAATGGTACAAAATAGAGATTGCAGAAATAAACCCACATATAAGAAGACAACTGAGTTTTGACCAAGTGTCAAAGACAATACAGTAGTGCTGGAACAACTGGATAACCATTTGCAAAAAATAAACTTAGAACTATATCTCACAAAAATCTCATATAAATTTTAACTCAAAATTAATCAAAACCTAAACATACCTAAAACTATAAATTTCTAGTAGAAAACATAGGGGAAATATCTTTGTGACATAGAGCTAGGTAAAGATTTCTTAGATATGACACCAAAAGCACAATTCAAAAAGAACAGATGGACAAATCAAATTTTAAAACATCTGCTCTTCACAAGACATTACTAAGAGAATGAAAAGACAATCCACAGACTGGGAGATAATCTTAGTAAAGCATATATCTGATTAAGAAGTTGCATCCATAATTGGGTGATTGGGATTAACATATACACACTACTATATATCAAATAGATAGCTAATAAGAACCTACTGTATAGCACAGGGATCTCTACTCAATACTCTGTAATGACCTATATGGGAAAAGAATCCAAAAAGGAGTGGATACATGTATATGTATTACTGATTCACTTTGCTGTACGGCAGAAACTAACACAACATTGTATATCAGGCATAAACCAATAAAAATTAAATTTAAAAAAGAATTTGCACCCAGAATATATAAAGAAATCTCAAAACTCAACAGTAAAAAAAAAGAAAAACTCAACAGTGACAAAATGAACAACCCAATAAAAATAAGCAAATTCTATGAACATACCCTTTACCAAACAAGATATATATATACAACAAATAAGTGTATGAGAAGATTCCCCACATAATTGGGACAGCTAAAATTAAGGATTGACCATACCAAAGATTGGAATGGAATTGGAACTCTCATACCTTGCTGGTGGGAATGTACAATGGTACAATCACTTTGGAAAATAGTTTGATAGTTTCATGAAAAGTTAAACATATGCCTACCATGTGACTCAGCCATTCTATTCCTATATATTTATCCAAGAGAAAAAGAAATATACATCCATACAATTTTCATAGCAGCTTTATTTGTAACAGTCAAAAACTGTGTGTTAGGCAGAATTCTAAGTTGGTACCAAGATTCCTGCATGTATTCCCCTGGTATACATGCACCTACCTTCTCCCAGTTATTAAAAAAGTACTAATCTAGGTACTACTTTGAAAAGATTGTGCAGATGTTATTAAGGTCCCAAATCAGTTGAGTTTAAGATAGGGAGATGGCCTGAGGGGCCTGACCTAATCACCTGAGCTCTCTGCTACTGGTTTGAAGATGGAGGGAGCCATGTGGCAAAGAATGAAGACAGCATCTAGCAGCTGAGAGAGACCCCTAACTGACAGACAGCAAGAAAATGGGGACCACAGTTCTACAGCTAGAAGAAACTAAATTTAGTGAACAACATAAATGAGCTCGGAAGTGGCTTTTTCCCCAGAGCCACAAAAAAGAAATGCAGCCTGGCAGACACCTTGATTTCAGCCTTATAATACCGTAAGCAGAGAAATTTGGCTACAGTGTGCCTGGACTTTTGCCCTACATAACTAAAAACCAATAAATAGGTGTTGTTTTAAGCAGCTAAGATTGTAGTAACTTGTTATGCAGCAATAGAAAACTACTACAAACTAGAAACAACTCAAGTGACAATCAACAGATAAATGAATAAACAAGTTGTAATATATTCATACAATGTAAAACTCTCATCAATAAAGAGAAATAAACTATTGATACAAGCAACATGAATAAATTTTAAAATTCTGCTGAGAGACAAAAGCCAAAAAAAGTCTACATATTATATGATACCATTTTCATAAAACTTTAAAAAATGCAAACTAATGTACAGTGACAGAAAGCAGATGAGAGATTGCTTGGAGATGGGGGACAGAGAAGGGTGGGAAGGGGGGATTACAAAAGGGTACACAGATACTTTTGGGGCAATGAATAGGCTCATTATCTTGATTGTGATGATGTATATTTATACATATGTCAAAACTTTGTCAAAAGTGTCAAAAATGTGTTTCAATTATTCCTCAAGAAGCAATTTTTTAAAGTAAAAATTAAATTATAATATTTTAAAAGAAGAGATGAAAGAAAATTTGAACACAATGAAAATGAAATTAAATGTTACATGTTAAAAAATAAATAAATAGAAGAGTCTCTGGGAACTTTCTTTTTGCTTGTTTTTAGAACCATTTAAATTCTACAATGAAAGACGGATCTGAAACCTTGCTAAAGTAATTATAGTGGATATTAATTATTTGTGGATTCTGTATTTGTGAATTCATTACACACTAACATTTATTTGTAATCCAAAAATCAACACTCACAGTGCTTTTGTGGTTGTTTACAGATGTGCGTATGGGCAGTGGTGAAAATTTTGAGTTGAAGTGCATGTTTTTAACTGAGCTCAAACAAGGCAACAGTCTGCCTTTTTGCTGCAGCTCTCATACTATAAACAATAGTTCTTTTTGTGATTTATTTAGTGCCATGGTTTTTGCATTTTTGCAATTTTTGCTGGTGAGTTCGCTGTTTAAAATGGTCCCCAAGCATAATGCAGAACACTGTCTAGTGTTCCTAAGTGCAAGATGGCTGTGATATGCCTTAAAGAGAAAATGTGTTGCTAGATAAATTTTGCTCAGCTATGAGTTATATTGGGGCTGTCGGCTGTGAGTTCAGTGTTAATGAATCAGCACTATACCTTATGAAGTGTCTTTAAACAAAAGCACACACAGAATAATATAATACATTCATTGTTTGATGAAAATGTTGTAATCAGAGGCTTGCATGAACCTAACCCTGTATTTTCCCCTAGGAGTAATGTTTAAGTATTTGTTAATTCAGTTTTCACAGCAACTTTATAGAACTTAACTACCATGAATAAGGAGAATTTTGTTTTCAATGAACTATAGATCTAGATCCTATAATCTAGGCTTATATGGGTAGTCATAGGCTTTAGAAATAATTATTTCTCTGATAACTTCTGCTTTGCCTATTTTTTATTTAAGTAAATTAAATACAATAAATTATATAGTTTTTTCCACTTATTCTCCACTGTAGATACTCTAATTTTCCTCCTTTACACTCAAGTTTTCAATCCTATCTACTATCCTTAATTTCAGATGACCTCTGTCCATTTTATGCTTTAAAACATGAATTTCCTCTTACTTAAAAGCATTTTAAAATGTTATAAACCTGCCTATGTTTTCCTCTAAGAGTTTGATAGTTTCTGGCATTACATTTAGGTCTTTAATCCATTTTGAGCTTATTTTTGTGTATGGTGTTAGGGAGTGATCTAATCTCATACTTTTAAATTTACCTGTCCAGTTTTCCCAGCACCACTTATTGAAGAGGCTGTCCTTTCTCCACTGTACATTCCTGCCTCCTTTATCAAAGATAAGGTGACCATATGTGTGTGGGTTTATCTCTGTGCTTTCTATCTTGTTCCATTGATCTATATTTCTGTTTTTGTGCCAGTACCATACTGTCTTGATTACCGTAGCTTTGTAGTATAGTCTGAATTCAGGGAGCCTGATTCCTCCAGCTCAGTTTTTCGTTCTCAAGATTGCTTTGGCTATTCGGGGTCTTTTGTGTTTCCATACAGATTGTGAAATTTTTTGTTCTAGTTCTGTGAAAAATGCCAGTGGTAGCTTGATAGGGATTGCATTGAATCTATAGATTGCTTTGGGTAGTAGAGTCATGAAATAAATCACAGCAAGATCCTTTCTGACCCACCTCCTAGAGAAATGGAAATAAAAACAAAAATAAACAAATGGGACCTAATGACACTGCAAAGCTTTTGCACAGCAAAGGAAACCATAAACAAGACCAAAAGACAACCCTCAGAATGGGAGAAAATATTTGCAAATGAAGCAGCTGACAAAGGATTAATCTCCAAAATTTACAAGCAGCTCAATAACAAAAAAACAAACAACCCAATCCAAAAATGGGCAGAAGACCTAAATAGACATATCTCCAAAGAAGATATACAGACTGCCAACAAACACATGAAAGAATGCTCAACATCATTAATCATTAGAGAAATGCAAATCAAAACTACAATGAGATATCATCTCACACCAGTCAGAATGGCCATCATCAAAAAATCTAGAAACAATAAATGCTGGAGAGGGTGTGGAGAAAAGGGAACACTCTTGCACTGCTGGTGGGAATGTGAATTGGTTCAGCCACTATGGAGAACAGTATGGAGGTTCCTTTAAAAAGTACAAATAGAACTACCATATGACCCAGCAATCCCACTACTGGGCATATACCCTGAGAAAACCATAATTCAAAAAGAGTCATGTACCAAAATGTTCATTGCAGCTCTATTTACAATAGCCAGGAGATGGAAACAACCTAAATGTCCATCATCGGATGAATGGATAAAGAAGATGTGGCACACATATACAATGGAATATTACTCAGCCATAAAAAGAAATGAAATTGAGCTATTTGTAATGAGGTGGATAGACCTAGAGTCTGTCATACAGAGTGAAGTAAGTCAGAAAGAGAAAGACAAATACCATATGCTTACACATATATATGGAATTTAAGAAAAAAAAAAGGTCATGAAGAACCTAGGGGTAAGATGGGAATAAAGACACAGACCTACTAGAGAATGGACTTGAGGATATGGGGAGGGGGAAGGGTAAGCTGTGAGAAAGTGAGAGAGTGGCATCGACATATATACACTACCAAACGTAAAATATATAGCTAGTGGGAAGCAGCCGCATAGCACAGGGAGATCAGCTCGGTGCTTTATGACCACCTAGAGTGGTGGGATAGGGAGGGTGGGAGGGAGGGAGACGCAAGAGGGAATAGGTATGGGAACATATGTATATATATAACTGATTCACTTTGTTATAAAGCAGAAACTAACACACCATTGTAAAGCAATTATACTCCAATAAAGATGTAAAAAAAAAAGAGAAAATCTTTTTTTAAACATAAAAAAGTTATAAACCTTATAGTTACAGGAATTGCATAAAACTCCTTCCTTATATAAAACAATATGATATTCCAACTTTCCTTCTTAAATTTACTTTTAAATAACTTGAATCAGTTTTTACATGAATTGACAAGAAACGTTATTGTATTTGTTATAAAATTTTTATTGGAGATGCATTTTGCCATATCACCAAATAGACTCTTAATAAAAATCCTATGTGAGAAATAGGATTTTCAAAGGCAACAAAAGCAAAAATAAACAAGTGGGACTACATCAAACCAAAAAGCTTCTGCACAGCAAAGGAAACCATCAACAAAATGAAAAGGCTTGTAAAAATTGGGAGAAAATATTTGCAAATACGATAAGGGGTTAATATCCAAAATATATAAAGAACTCATACAACTCAACAGCAAAAAAACACAATTTGATCAAATAATGGGCAGATGACCTGAATGATGGCCACGTGAAAAAGTGTTCAACATCACTAATCGTCAAGGAAATGCAAATCAAAACCACAATGGGGATATCACCTCACACCTGTTAGAATGGCTATTATCAAAAAGACAAGAAATAACAAGTGCTGGTGAGGATGTGGAGAAAAGGTAACCCTTGTGCACAGTTTTGGGGAGTGTAAATTGGTGCAGCCAGTATGAAAAACAGTATGGAGTTTCCTCAAAAAATTAAAAATAGAACTGTCATATGGTCCAGCTATTCCACTTCTGGGTATTATCCAAAGGAAACAAAAACAATAACTCAAAAACATATATGCACCTCTCTGCTCATTGCAGCATTATTTACAATAGCCAAGACATGGAAGTAACCTAAGTATCCATTAATGAATAAATGGATAAAGAAAATACTGCATACACACACACACACACACACACACACACACACATGCACACACACACACACAGTGGAATATTATTCAGCCATAAAAAGAAGGAAATCTTTCCATTTGTGACAACATGGACAGGACTTGAGGGTTGAGGGTATTATGTGAAGTGAGATAAGTCAAAGACAAATACCATATAATATCACTTACATGTAAAATCTAAACAAAACAAACAAAAGCAAAAACCAGAACTCATAGACACAGAGAACAGATTGGTGATTGCCAGAGGTGGGGGGTGGGGTGGGGGGTGGGGTGGAGGGTGGGTGAAATGGATGAAGGTGGTCATAAGGTACAAACTTCCAGTTATAAAATAAATAAGTCCTGGGGATGTAATATATAGCATGGTAACTATAGTTAATTATACTGTCTTGTATATTTGAAAGTTACTAAGAGTAAATCTTAAAAAGTTCTCATCATAAGAAAAAAATCTGTGCCTAAAAAAAATTATTTTTCTTTTTTTCAAGGAGAATAATGTAGTTGACCATGTTTCCTTTTACAGTTTGCCTTCTAGGAAGCTCAGAGTTAAATTTTACGTTAAATATGGTTAATATGAAGACTTTCTATTTCAAAAAACTATTTTGCCAATTCTGAATCTTTACTCCTTATTTCTATTATGTTATTGAATGTGTTCTTGCTATAAGACCTTGTGGTAAGTTGTGTTGCATTCTTGACATAAAAGACCAGTACATGACTTTGGGCTTCCCTGGTGGCACAGTGGTTAAGAATCCACCTGTCACCACAGGGGACACTGGTTTGAGCCCTGGTCCAGGAAGATCTCACATGCCGTGGAATAACTAAACCCGTGTGCCACAACTACTGAGCCTGCGTTCTAGAGCCCGTGAGCCACAACAACTGAAGCCCGAGCACCTAGGGCCTGTGATCTGCAACAAGAGAAGCCACCGCAATGAGAAGCCTGACACGGCAACAAAGAGTAGCCCCCACTCACCACAACTAGAGAAGGCCCACGAGCAGCAACAAAGACCCAGTGCAGCCAAAAATAAATAAATAAAATTTAAAAATTAAGAGAAATAAAAAGGCCAGTACATGACTTAAAGCTAATGCCCTAGCCTTACCATCACAAACCAGGAAGAACAGTTTAATATCAAATATGCCAAAATCAATATTTCTACTTAGGGAAAATGCTTTCCACTTTCCAATGGATAATACTAACTAATTTTATTCATTAGATCTGTAACTTTTGCATTGGGTGGGTAAGTTTTACAGCTAGCTCATCCTGAAGGTTTACCTGGACATAATATTAAAAATCAGATGGGCAGAAATTATAAGCAAGTCTTTAATGACTGATGCCAATTATAACAACAATTCTTTCAGAAAAGAGTTCAGCCCAAAACAATCTATTCCATGTTCAATAACAAAACAACAGTAACAAGCAAACAAAAAATACAAATAAAAACCTCTTGATACTTAAATAAAGGAAGTGTAGTCATAATTGTAGATACTCTTGGGACTCATCTGTTTTTGAAGATGGGCTAGCCCTAGGGGGAAAAGTATCAGATTTCAAAGCAGAAATTCTGAGCTAAATTCTGATTCTGCTTCTTGGTGTCTACTTTGGGTGGGGCTGGGGGAACGGCTGGAAAGATTAAATTAGCTAATAAAATTAAAAACATATTTTCAGACTTACTTCACTTCAGTATGATATTCTCTAGGTCCATCCATGTTGTTGCAAGTGGCAATATTCTTTTTTATGTCTGAGTAATACTCTATTATGTATGTGTGTGTATATATATATATATATATATATATATATATATATATATATACCATTTCTACTTAAACCAATCATCTGCTGATGGTCTGAGTAATACTCCATTATGTATGTGTGTATATATATATATACCATTTCTACTTAAACCAATCATCTGCTGATGGGCACTTGGGTTGTTTCCATGTCTTGGCTATCGTATATAGTGCTGCTATGAGCATTCGGATGCATGTATCTTTTCGAACTAGAGTTTTCATCTTTTCACTCTGCCCAGGAGTGAGATTGCTGGATCTACTTTAGTTTTTTAAGGAAACTCCATACTGTTTTCCACAGTGGTTGCACCAATCTACATTCCCATCAATAGTATAGGAGGGTTCCCTTTTATCCATACCCTCTCCAGCTTACATCATTTGTAGACTTTTTGATGATAGGCATTCTGACAGATGGGAGGTGATACCTCATTGTGGTTTTGATTTTCATCTCTCTAATAATTAGTGATGTTGAGCATTTTTTCATGTGCCATTGGCCATCTGTATGTCTTCTTTGGAGAGATGTCTATTTAGGTCTTCTACCTGTTTTTTACTTGGATAGTTTGTCTATTGAGTTGAATGAGCTGTTTGTATATTTGGGATATTAACCCCCCTGTCTGTCACATCATTTGCAATTGATTTTTTCCCATTCTATAGGTTGTCTTTGTTTTGTTGATAGTTTCCTTTGCTGTGCAAAGGCTTTTAAGTTTCATTAGGTCCCATTTGTTTATTTTTGTTTTTATTTCTTTTGCCTTGGGACGCTGATGTAAGAAAATATTGCTATGGTTTATGTCAAAGAATGTTTTGCCCATGTTCTCTTCTAGAAGTTTAATGGTGTCATGTCTTATATTTAAGTCTTTAAGCCACTTTGAGTTTATTTTTGTGTATGGTGTGAGGGAGTGTTCTAACTTCATTGATTTACATGTGGCTGTCCAGCTTTCCCAACACCACTTGCTGAAGAGACTGTCTTTTCTCCATTGTATATTTTTGCCTCCTTTGTCATAGACTGATTGACCTTAGGTGTGTGGGTTTATTTTGGGGCTTTCTATTCTGTTCCATTGAGCTGTATGTCTGTTTTTGTGCCAATAACAAGCTGTTTTGATTATGCAACTTTGTAGTATTAAGTGTGGAAGAGTTATGCCTCCAGCTTTGTTCTTTTTCCCCCAGGATTGCTTTGGCAATTCTGGGTCTTTTGTTCCATATAAATTTTAGGATTATTTGTTCTAGTTCTGTGAAAAAATGTCCTAGGTATTTTGATAGAGATCATGTTAAATCTGTAGATTGCTTTGGGAAGTCTTGCCATTTTAACAACGTTGATTTTCTAATCCATAAGCATGGGATATCTTTCCATTTCTTTGAATCACCGTCAATTTCCTTATCATGTTTTTATAGTTTTCAGCATATAGATCTTTCACCTCCTTGATTAACTTTCTTCTTAGGTATTTTATTTTACTGATGCTTTTTTTTTTTTTTTTTTGGCTGCATTGGGTCTTCCATTGCTGTGTGTGGGATTTCTCTAGTTGCAGTGAGCAGGGACTACTCTTCATTGCGGTGCGAGGGCTTCTTATTGCAGTGGCTTCTCTTGTTGCAGAGCATAGGCTCTAGGCGCGCAGGCTTCAGTAGTTGTGGCACACAGGTTTCAGTAGTTATGGCTTGCAGGCTCTAGAGGGCAGGCTCAGCAGTTGTGGTTCACGGGCTTAGTTGCTCCACGGCATGTGGGATCGTCCTAGACCAGGGCTCGAACCCGTGTCCCCTGCCTTAGCAGGCAGACTGTTAACCACTGCACTACCAGGGAAGCCCTTTGATGCAATTTTAAGTGGGGTTGGTTTTTTTGCTTTCTCCTTCTGATATTTCATTGTTAGTGTAAAGAAATGCCACAGATTTCTGTATATTATTATTGTAGCCTGCTACCTTGCTCAATTAATTTATTAGTTGTAATAGTTTTTGTGGGGAGAATTTAGGGTTCTCTCTATAGAGTATCATGTCATCTGCAAAGAGTGACAGTTTTACCTCTTCCCTTCCAATTTGGATACCTTTTATTTCTTTTTCTTGTCTGATTGCTGTGGCTAGGACTTCCAATACTATGTTGAATAGAATTCATAAGAGTGGGCATCCTTGTCTAGCTCCTGATTTTAAAGGAAAGGCTTTCAGCTTTTTGCTGTTGAGTATTATGTTGACTGTGGGTTTGTCATAAATGGCTTTTAATGTGTTGAGATATGTTCCCTTATACCCACTTTGGTAAGAGTTTTTGCTTGTTTTTTGTAAAGACCCAAACTACCTCATGGCTTTCGGAGGAAGGGTTTTATTATTTATTTATTTATTTATTTGGCTGCATTGAGTCTTCATTGTTGCATGCAGGCTTTCTCTAATTGCAGCGAGTGGGGGCTAATATTTGTTGTGGTGCATGGGCTTCTCATTGCAGTGCCTTCTCTTGTTGTGGAGCACAGGCTCTAGTTACACAGGCTTCAGTAGTTGTGGCATGTGGGCTCAGTAGTTGTGGTGCATGGGCTTAGTTGCTCTGTGGCATCTTCCTGGACCAGGGATCGAACCTGGTGTCCCCTGCATTGGCAGGTGAATTCTTAACAACTGCGCCACCAGGGAAGTCCCTTGGTAAAAGTTTTTATCATGAATGGATGTTGAATTTTGTCACCTTTTTTGTCTATTGAGATGATCTAGTGGTTTTTGTCTTTCCTTTTGTTAATGTGGCGTATCATACTAATTGATTTGTGTTATGTTGAACCATCCTTGAGACTCTGGAATGAATCCAACTTGATCATGGTGTATGATCCTTTTTGTGTATCATTGGATTCAGTTGGCTAACATTTTTTGGAAAACTTTTGCATCTATATTCATCAGAGATATTGGCTTGTAATTTCCTTTTTTGTAGTGTCTTTGTATGGTTTTGTTATCAGGGTGGTTGTGGCTTCATAGAATGAATTTGGGAGTGTTCCCTCCTCTTCAGTCTTTTGGAATAGTTTGAGAAGGTCAGGTATCAATTCTTTTTATGTTTGGTAGAATTCCCCAGTGAAGCCATCCAGTCCTGGACTTTGTTTTCAGGGAATTTTTGTTTTTTTACAGATTCTATTTCACTTCTAGTGTTTCTTCTTGACTCAATTTTGGCAGGCTGTATGTTTCTAGAAATTTGTCCATTTTTTCTAGGTTGCCCAATTTGTTGGCATATAATTGTTCATAGTACTCTCTTATGATTTTTTGTATTTCTGTGGTATTGGTTGTTATTTCTTCTCTTTCATTTCTTATTTTGTTTATTTGGGTCCTCTCTCTTCTTCTCTTTACTTCTTTTAGAATTCAATATCAAGAAACAGTCTTTTTAGACCAACTGACAATGTGTTCATTTGTCAGATATAAGAATTATATACCCAGTGTTTCCTTGCCTTGAATACAAGAAAGTTCAAACTAAAATTTATGCCTGATTATGGGAATTATGTTAACTAAAATTTTAAAATTATGACTCTTCTATTTCTCCTTCCATTTTTAACTTTTATATCTTAATCAGTTCTACTATATAACTTTTACTGAAAGCTACTTTAAATCCTTTCTGAAAGTAAGAAAGTTATACATTTCTTAAAAATGTTGGAACTTTGTTAGTACTTCAAAGAAAAGGGCCCCATACTATTCACTTTTGTGTCCCTGGGCACTTTAAAATTTATCCTTAAATTTTGCTTGCAGCATAGTACACAACAGAGATTGAACTATGAATGGCTCATATTATCATTTGAAGAATTGTTACACAATGGGAATGGAATTCATTAATTCCATAATTATTTACTGAGCACCTACCATGTGCCAGACACCATTTTGAAGCCAATGATACGGTGATGAACAAGATGAGGGTCCTGGGACTCATATTTTAGTAGGAGAGGACAAATAATAAACACATAAGCAAATAAGCTACTTTCAGAGAGTAATAAAGGTCTTGAAGAAATCACCTGAGAACCTGGTGGAAGTTGGAAAGGATACCTCAAGATAATGTGTATTTTCATACTACCATACATGAAAAGATCTGAATTGTCAATTTGAAAGGGATACTGCCTGTATCACCAGTTCAATCTTTGGGGGCACTTTTTTTTAAACAATGCTAAGGAGTCTCATTTAAGGATTTAGAAGTAGAAGATGTTGAACATTGTATCATTAGAGCATCAAAATAACACAAGCAATTATGTTATTTAAGCTCATTATACAAACAACAGAACAGTCTGTTGACTTTCACTAAGGTAGTCTTCTATTTTTATCTCTTAAGTTTCCTCTGCATTTTCCTAGGTTCTCTTCACTGTAACCTTTCTTCCAAAAGATGAGTGGGTCATAAGCTGAAAGATAAACATGTAACACCAGCTAGGATAAGTACTTCAGTTTTAGTTTCCCTGATGTGAATTAGATAGGTATAATATCATTGAGACCATTGTTTTCTCTTTTTCATGCAATTGCAGCATCCTCTGGTGGGCATTATTTTATTTAATAGCTTTTGAGAAAAGCTTTTACAGCTTTTGAGAAACAGCTTTTACGACATTTAGCACAGAAATAAAATATTATAGTGCTTCATTATTTTCACTAAGTTACCAACTTCACAAAGTATTATGTTAGTGCTTAGCATCAAATTTAAATAAGCATCTGAGAGATATGCAATTACATAAGTACAAATAATAATGACACTACTACAGATAAATGGTAATACATTATTCTGGAAAATCTTCAGTTGAATTTTGAGGGGAAAACAAAAATTTATCATGAGATTTAAATTCTCTAATTGTGCCCTATCCTTTTACATATTTTGACTTCTATCCCATGGTACATTTATTAGCTACTCAGAAAAACTAAAAAGCACAACTGAAAAAGGTAAAATAAGTTATTTAATATAATTTTTTATCCAATGGGACAAAAATTTATTTGTTTCTAATGAGTAATATAAAATCAATGAAATAAAACAGCATAATTTATAAAATAGCAAAGATTCTTCGTTTTTATAGAATGATTTACAACTCAAACTCATAAATAGGTACTGATAATCTATAATAGAACATATAAGAAAAGTTGGAGATTAGTGCTTTTTCCTTTCTGTAATCTATTTCCTTCTAGTTATAGATGTTGCTGCTTTCCAAGGAGAACCTGTAATAAGGAAAATGGTCTCAAGAGAACAAAGACAAAGTCGTGATAGTGGGATTAGTTGGAAACCCATCCCAGAGCCCTGAGATTCCAATATCAGAGATAGGGATAGAATGCCAGGAGAGTAAATTATGTGTGGCTAACACATCATAAATGCTTATTATAACAAATAACTGAAGAGAAGGTGGGACTTAAGTCAGAACTTAATGGATGCATAAGCTAAGAGTAAGTATAAAAGAAAGAGAGACTCAAATGCTTATGAATCAAGAGGGGTACTCTAGAGTTGCCGAATTCTAACCAGAGGTGCAATTACAGCTGCTGTCTGGGCACAGAGAACAAAACCACGAGTATAAGATAAGTAGTTAGCCAGCCTAGAAGAGTCACTAGGGCATTTTTATTTCTTTAATTGAAGTATAGTTGACATAGAATATCATGTTAGTCTCAGGTATACAACAGAGTGAGTCAACATTTATACAGTATGAATTTATCATCACAATAACTCTGGTATCCATCTGTCACCATACAAAGTCATTGCAATATTATTGACTATATTCCCTATGCTGTACATTACATCTCTGTGACTTATTTATAACTAGAAGTTTGTACCTTTTTTTTTTGCGGTACGTGGGCCTCTCACTGTTGTGGCCTCTCCCGTTGCGGAGCACAGACTCCGGACGCACAGGCTCAGCGGCCATGGCTCACGGGCCTAGCCACTCCGCGGCATGTGGGATCTTCCCGGACCGGGGCACGAACCTGTGTGGCCTGCATTGGCAGGCAGACTCTCAACCACTGCGCCACCAGGGAAGCCCAGAAGTTTGTACCTCTTAATCCCCTTCACCTATTTCACCCAATCACCTCCCCCCAATCCCCTCTGGGGACCACCAATTTGTTCTCTGTATTTATGTCTGTTTCTGTCTTGTTTTGTGTGTTCATTTCTTTTCTTTTTCAGATTCCACATATAAGTGAAATCATATGGTATTTGTCTTTCTATCTGACTTATATATATCACTTAGCATAATACCCTCTAGATCCATCCATGTTGTTGCAAATGACAAGATTTCACTCTTTTTTATGGTTGAGTAATATTCCACTATATATATATACATTCCACTTTATATATATACATATATATAATATATATTACATATAATATATATTATATATAATATATATAATGTATTATACACACACACACACACACACACACACACACACACACACACACCACATCTTATCCATTCATTTATTAATGGGATCTTAGGTTGCTTCCATATCTTGGCTATTATAAATAATGCTGCAATGAATATAGGGGTACATATATTTTTTGAACTGGGTTTTCATTTTCTTAACCAGGGCATTCTTATGTTACTTTTAAGATCTCTAGAATGGCTGCTAGTGTTTGGCATTTTCAAGTTTATAAATCTCTGCTATCCTAAGCTGACACTTTATCTAAGATTGGTGCTCTGATTGCCACCTAAAATATGACTGTTTACTTTCCTGAAGTTTCTATTCTAAACTGTTACTGAACTGACTGAACTCCACTTTCATAACTCCATGAAATTTTATCACTGAAAGTACTACTACTTTTTTCCCCCATTCCTTTCTAATCCTGATAAGAAACTGTGAAATAAAATAAGCATATATGTTAAGCTCATTATACATTATGAAATGATCAAATATATGACTATTAATTTAACCTCCTCAAAACTGCAAAAGAATAAAAAGGAAAAAGTAAAGTAGACTAATCTTTTCTACAACAGAAACTTCCAAGCCTTAGAGAATCAGGTCAATACAATCAGCAAATCTTATTGCAAGCAACCTTATAGATATAACTGTTTATATTAAATATGTTTTATATAATTCCATTCATGAAAGTACGTATGTGAAAGATTTCCTTATAGTCACTGTGGTAATATAGTTTTTATAAAGACTATTTTAACTCAGTTTTGCAGCCCTGGCTAGAGGCTGGTCAGTTCCCTTTCTTGAGGAGCCAATGAAATTCATACCCCCAACAACCTCCGTTACAGAGCTCTCACACTTCAAATCACTGTACACTCACCCTAACTGCTCCAAGGCCAGGTAACAGACAACCAAGAACAGCCCAGCCCACCTTAAGCCTCTTTACCCTGTCTCACCCTATTCCTTCTCACAGAAATCAAAACAGAGGCACTTGCCTACTGTCCCCGACTCTCCCTTTGCCTTGTGATCTACCCTGGTACTTCCCCTGAGTGGGCCTGTGTGGCATACTGCTTCTTTCTAGGGAGCTGTGAGTATAATAAACTGTAAAAGTCTTTCTGGTTTCTCTCTTTTGATCTGAATCTGGCCTCACATACCTCATTCGAGGTAATATGGATAAAACAAGTGTCAATAGGGAATTCCCTGGCAGTCCAGTGGTTAGGACTTAGCGCTTTCACTGCTGGGCCTGGGTTCAACCCCTGGTCAGGGAACTAAGATTCCACAAGCCGGCTGCACGGCGTGGCCAAACAAACAAAAAACAAGTGTCAGTAATAGTTGTCAATAGGGTCTATAGCTCTATCATAGACAACTATGTCCTGTTACTTGGGAGCTGCCACAAATCAGCGAAAGTGACTGTATGTTACCCCAGTAACTACTGTTTTATTTTAGCACAGTTCCAGTGATGCATGTATTAACCTAATAATGCTGAACCTGAAACTTTACCATTTGATCTTTTATTATCAAAAATTCTATTCTTAAGGTTGATTTTTAAAATGACAATATTAATAAACATAGAAAAATCTTTCAAACAATTTAAACTATCTTTTGAAGAAATTGTTACAAAGAAATAACCATGTTGGATAAGCAAGGCAACAAGGTAGAAGGACTAACCGAAATCTAACATAAAAGTAAGCACAAATGAAGAAAAACTTCCTACCATCCCTTGCACTGGAACAAAATCTTTTGGTATTGAGAGATGACTGTATAGACATTATGCAGAAATTGACCTATATGCAAGAAAACTTGAAACATTGCATACATCAAGCCAGGAAATGTTAAACTAAACAATTTAATAAATTGAACAGCCAGCATAGTTATAATACTTGATCTTTTTTTTTTTCCAGTTATCCTATGATCCCCATCAGGAGATGTAATAGCTAATGAGCTGGGCTGCTAGAACTGAAGTTACTTTTTAAATATGCTATTTTCACAAGTATACTATTACGTGTACTAGAAGTAAATCTAGGTGTAGAATAACAAAAACAGTCTGGGAAATACTAAGTAGGGTTGGTCACACACTCACTTAATGTATTTCACTTTGCTTTGTTGATGTTCTTCATCTCATCCCCAAAAAAGATCTCTAAAATAATTACAACTTGAAAGGGAAGAGACTTTAGCCATTATCTTTTTAGTGTTCCTGTTAATAATATTCCAGTGCCATTCTACCTTATCTAGATGTAAAGTAAATCAAAGATTGACAGAAAGTTGTGGTTTACTTCCTACTCAGAGTCGTAAGTGTCTACAACCAGACTAAGTTTTCATCATAAAATAGTTTTATGTCCATCAACAGAGGAATGGATAAAGAAGATGTGGTACATATATACAATGGAATATTAGCCATAAAAAAGGAGCAAAATAGTGCCATTTGCAGAGACGTGGATAGACCTAGAGACTGTCATACAGAGTGAAGTAAGTCAGAAAGAGAAAAACAAATATCATATAATGTTGCTTATATGTGGAATCTAGAAAAATGGTACAGATGAACTTATTTGCAAAGCAGAATAGAGACGCAGATGTAGAGAAGAAACTTATGGACACCAAGCGGGGCAGGGTGGTGGAATGAATTGGGATACTGGGATTTACATATATACACTACTATGTATAAAATAGATAACTAATGAGAACCTACTGTATAGCACAGGGAACTCTATTCAGTGCTCTGTGGTGACTTAAATGGGAAGGAAATCTAAAAAAAGGGGGATATATGTATATATATAACTGATTCACTTTGCTGTACAGCAGAAACTAAACAAAATTGTAAAGGAACTATACTCCAATAAAAATTAATTTTTAAAATAAATAGTTTTAGAGAAAACAAGAAAAAGCTTCTGCTTGCCACACATACTTCTTTTTTCCCCTCCCTTCACCAGTTTTTTAGGCATAGATAATTTTTTTCATTGACTTTGATCTATACTCCAAAGCCCCCAGCCTCATTCATTACATTCTGACTGTTAGTTTTTGTCACCTTATTAATCTCTTTCATTTTTGAAGTTTTCCAGATATAGAAATTAAATGCTGTTTCTTAAACATTATAAACTAAAGCCAATATTAAAAAAAATAGATGTCTACCTTGTCTGAGAAAAGATAGAAATTATAGATAGCAAAAATTCTTAGTAACACTAAATTTTTAAAATTGTGTTAATTTGAAGGACTTAAAATTCAGTCAAAATGTTAAATCTCCCAGTTTTCTAGTTTTTTATACTTTAGTTATAAATTCCACTAAAATTCTTAGTTGTCCTGCCCAGATCTGGGTGGGTTAAAAATAACGACCAATAATGTCCACAGATCATCAACTAAAAACTGCTAAAGATAATTAAATGGTTTAAGAAGTTTCTTACTTCTTATACTACATCACAAAACTGCTATTTCATAAATTTCATCATGACTCTCACAGCTTACACAATGTATAATTGTGAATGACTTTCATCTTATTAAATATACTTTTACTCATCTTCTTCTAACTGATTAGAAGATTAGATTACATTCTGATTACATTCCTACCTTGAAGTTAAAATAAAGGACTTTATTGGCTGGGGGGTGATGCCAACAAAATGGTGAAATAAGAGTTTTCTACCATCTTCCCCTCAAAGAACACCAATTTTGACAACCACCCATGGATGAGAATGCCTCTGTGGAAGTCTGGAAGTCCAGTTGAGAAGTTCCAGCACGTCGTTGGAGGGAAAAAAAAAAATCTGAGATTGGATGCATTGAAGAAGGTAAAAGGAACAGTTTTACTTTACCCCCAAGGCGGCACAGTTCAGTGCCAAGAGAGATCTTCTTAGTCCATGATTTCTCCCATGGGAAAAAGTGAGAGCATATGAGTAAGCACCCAGATTTCCCTAATTGTTCAGGATGCTGCCAAAGAGGCCCATTTCTCCCTTGAATACTGTCATGAACGGTACAATAGAGGGTCAGAGAGGGGCTGAAAGAATGGCACCCAGGGCTCAGAATACACCATAACAAAGGGACACAGATCCTACTAACCACTTCATGAACTCCATCAGGAAGCCCGCACACAATCCACTGGTGATGCCATTTCTGAGGATACAACAGTTGGCCCATGGACAGCCCAAATACTCTGCAGGCCTCACCCACACCCTGACACCCCAAAGCCGGTTCCCTGTGCATGCCCTCAGAAGTGAGAGCAGGTCTTTGCAGATGGCTAGTGAGCACATGCAGAATGCTGGCCTGACTCTGGAGGATTGAAAGAAAGCACACAAACAAGCATTCAACATTGCCCTAAGGAAAGAAAATGGAAAGTTGTCAGTACCCGACCTGACTTTTTAGGAAAAAGAAAATACACACAGACTTAAGAATTCCCCACTAGAAGGGAAAAAGAAGTGTGGAACATAGAGAAGGACTGAGAAAGCCTCAGAATCCCTAATAGGTCAGACAGAAGGTATTTATCTCTTGAGGCCAGTCAGTTAAGACTAGAAGACGCAATTGTTTCTTCAAATGTTAAGACAGCAACACAAAACTTCCAGGAACAAGAAAAAATGAAGAAAACGTGACACCATCAAAAGAATGCAATAATTTCTAGTAACCAACCCAAAGAAATGGAGCTATGCAATTTGCATGAGAAAGGATCCAAAATTCTAACACCCACTTACACCAATGGACAGATCATACAGACAGAAAATAAATAAGGAAATAAAGCTGTAAATGACACAATAGATAAGATATTTTCATTGATATTTATAGGACATTCCATCCGAAAGTGGCAGAATACACTTTCTTCTCAAGTGCACGTGGAATATTCTCCAGGATACATCACATCTTGGGTCACAAATCAAGCCTTGGAAAATTTAAGAAAATTAAAATTGTATCAAGCATCTTTTCTGACCACAATGCTATGAGATTAAAAATCAAACGCAGGAAACAAACTGTAAAAACACAAACACATGGAGGCTAAACAGTGCACTACTAAATAACCAAGAGATCACTGAAAAAATCAAAAAGGAACTCAGAAAATACACAGAAACAAATGACAATGAAAACACGATGACCCAAAACCTATGGGATGAAACAAAAGCAGTTGCGAGAGGGAAGCTTATAGCAATTCAATCTCACCTCAAGAAACAAGAAAAATCTCAAATAAACAATCTAAACTTACACCTAAAGCAACAAGAGAAAGAAGAACTAAGAAAACCCAAAGTCAGTAGAAGGAAAGAAATCATAAAGATCAGATAAGAAATAAATGAAATACAAATGAAGAAAACAATAGCGAAGATCAATAAAATTAAAAGTTATTTCTTCAAGAAAATAAACAAAATTGAAAAAAGTTTAGCCAGACTCATCAAGAAAAAAAGGGAGGGACACAAATCAATAAAATTAGAAAAGCAAAAGGATAAATCACAACTGACACCACAGAAATACAAAGGATTATAAGCGACTACTACAAACGACTATATGCCAATAAAATGGACACCCTGGAAAAAATGGACAAGTTCTTAGAATGGTACAATTTTCCAAAACTGAACCAGGAAGAATTAGAAAACATAAACAGAGCAATCACAAGTAATGAAATTGAAACTGTAATTTAAAATCTTCCAACAAATAAATGTCCAGGACCAGATGGCTTCACAGGTGAATTCTATCAAACATTTACAGAAGAGCTAACACCCATCCTTTTCAGGCTCTTCCAAAAAACTGCAGAGGGAGGAACACTCCCAAATTCATTCTATGAGGCCACCATCACCCTGATACCAAAATCAAAGATATTAAAAAAAAAAGAAAATTATAGATCAATATCACTGATGAACATAGATGCAAAAATTCTCAACAAATTACTAGCAAACAGAATCCAACAACACATTCAAAGGATGATACACCATGCTCAAGTGGGATTTATCCCAGGGGTGCAAGGATTCTTCAATATATGCAAATCAATCAATGTGATACACCACTTAACAAATTAAAGAATAAAAACTATATCATCATCTCAATAGATGCAGAAAAAGCTTTTGAAAAATTCAACACCCATTTATGATAAAAACTCTCCAGAAAATGGGCCTAGAGGGAACCTACATCAACGTAATAAAGGCTGTATATGACAAACTCACAGCAAACATCATTCTCAATGGTGAAGAACTGAAAGCATTTCCTCTAAGATCAGGAACAAGACAAGGATGTCCACTCTCACCACTCTTACGCAACATAGTTTTGGAAGTTTTAGCCACGGCAATCAGAGAAGAAAAGAAATAAAAGGACTACAAATTGGAAAAGAAGAAGTAAAACTGTCACTGTTTGCAGATGACAATGATACTATACATAGAAAATCCTAAAGATGCCACCAGAAAAGTGCTAGAACTAATCAATGAATTTGGTAAGGTTGCAAGATACAAAATTAATGCACAGAAATTTCTTGCATTCCTATACACTAACAATGAAAGATCACAAGGAGAATTTAAGGAAGCAATCCTATTTACCACTGCAACAAAAAGAATAAAATACCTAGGAATAAACCTACTTAAGGAGTCAAAAGACCTGTATGCAGAAAATGATAAAACACTGATGAAAAAAATCAAAGAGGACAGAATCAGATGGAGAAATATACCATGTTCTTCGATTGGAAGAATCAATATTGTGAAAATGACTACCCAAAGCAATCTACAGATTCAGTGCAATCACTATCAAATTATCCATGGTGATCTTCACAGAATTAGGACAAAAAATATTACAATTTGTATGGAAACACAAAAGACCCTGAAGAGCCAAAGCAATTTTGAGAAAGAAAAACGGAGCTGGAGGAATCAGACTCCCTGACTTCAGACTGTACTACAAAGCTTTAGTAATCAAGACAGTATAGTACTGGCACAAAAACAGAAATATAGATCAATAGTACAGGATAGAAACCACAGAGATAAACCCACACACCTATGGTCACCTAATCTATGACAAAGGAGACAAGAATATACAATGGTGAAATGACAGCCTCTTCAATAAGTGGTGCTGGGAAAACAGGATGGCTACATGTAAAAAAATGAAATTAGAACACTACCTAACACCATACAAAAAAATAAACTCAAAATGGATTAAATACCTAAATGTAAGACCAACCAGACACTATAAAACTCTTAGAGGAAAACACAGGGAGAACACTCTTTGACATAAATTGCAACAATATTTTTTTGGATCTGTCTCCTAGAGTAATGGAAATAAAAACAAAAATACAAATGGGACCTCATTAAACTTAAAAGCTTTTGTACAGCAAAGAAAACTGTAAACATAATGAAAAGACAACCCACAGAATGGGAGAAAATATTTGCAAACAAAGCAATGGACAAAGGATTAATCTCCAAAATATACAAACAGCTCATGTAGCTCAATATCAAAAAAACAAACAACCCAATCAAAAAATGGGCAGAAGACCTAAACAGACATTTCTCCAGAGAAGACATACAGATGGCCAAGAGGCACATAGAAAGATGCTCAACATCACTAATTATTAGAGAAATGCAAATCAAAACTACAATGAGGTATCACCTCACACCAGTCAGAATGGCCACCATCAAAAAATCTACAAACAATAAATGCTGGAGAGGGTATGGAGAAAAGGGAACCCTCTTGCACTGTTGGTGGGAATGTAAACTGATACAGCCATTATGGAGAACAGTATGGAGCTTTCTTAAAAAACTAAAAATAGAACTACCACATGACCCAGCAATCCCACTACTGGGCATATATCCTGAGAAAACCATAATTCAAAAAGTTACATGTACCCCAATGTTCATTGCAGCACTATTTACAATAGCAGGGCATGGAAGCAGCCTAAATGTCCATTGACAGATGAATGGATAAAGAAGATGTGGCACATATATAATATGGAATATTACTCAGCCATAAAAAGGAATGAAATTGAGTTATTTGTAGTGAGGTGGATGGACTGTCATACAGTGTGAAGTAAGTCAGAAAAAGAAAAACAAATACTGTATGCTAATGTATATATATGGAATCTAAAAAAAAAGAAAGAAAAAAAAATGGTACTGATGAACCTAGTGGCAGGGCAGGAATAAAGATGCAGATATAAAGAACAGACTTGAGGACACGCAGTCTGTGTGTGGGGGAGGGGGAAGCTGGAACCAAGTGAGAGATTAGCATTGACATATATACACTAACAAATGTAAAATAGATAGCTAGTAGGAAGATGCTGCATAGAACAGGGGGATCAGCTCAATGCTTTGTGATGACCTAGAAGGGTGGTATAGGAAGGATGGGAGGGAGGCTCAGAGGGAGGGGATATGGGGATATATGTATACATATAGCTGATTCAGTTTGTTGTACAGCATAAACTAACACAACATTGTAAAGCAATTATACTCTAAAAAAGATGTAATAAAAAAGATGTGGTACATATATACAGTGGAATATTACCCAGCCATAACAAGGAACAAAATTGGGTCATTTGTAGAGATGTGGATGGACCTATAGTCTGTCATACAGAGTGAAGTAAGCCAGAAGGAGAAAAACAAATATTGTATTATAACACATATATGTGGAATCTAGAGAAATGGTACAGATGAACCTATTTGCAGGGCAGAAATCCAGATGCAGACGTAGAGAACGGACATGTCAACACCAGGGGGGAAGGGGAGGGTGGGATGAACTGGAAGATTATGGTGGAAATATATACACTACCATGCATAAAATAGACAGCTAGTGGGAACATGCTATAAAGCACAGGAAGCTCAGCTCCATGCTCTGTGACAACCTAGACAGGTGGGATGTGGGTCATGGGAGGGAGATCCAAGCGGCGGGGATATTGGTATATATATATAGCTGATTTACTTCATTGTACAGCAGAAACTAACAGAATATTGTAAAGCAATTATACTTCAATAATAATAATAAAAAAACTAGAAGAGGCAATTGTTTCTTAAAATGCAAAAACAGCAACACAAAACTTCAAGGAACATGAAAGAATAAAGAAAACATGACACCATCAAAAGAACACAATAATTTCTAGTAACCACCCCAAAGAAATGGAGCTATGCGATTTGCATTATAAAGAATTCAAAATGTTGTTTTAAGGAAGTTCAATGAGTTACAAAAAACACAGAAAGACAATTCAATGAAATCAGGAAAACAATACATAAACAAAATGGGAAGTTTAACAGAGAGATAGAAATCATAAAACAAATCCAAGAACTCTGGAGTTGAAGAACACAATGAGTGAAATGCAAAATGCACTAGAGAACATTAAGGGCATACTTGATCAAGCAGAAGAAAGAATATATGAAGTAGAATACAGGTCATTTGAAATTATCCAGTCAGAAAATAACAAAGAAAAAAAATGAAAAGGAGTGAAGGTAGCCTACATGAACTTGAGATACCATTAAGAGAAACAATCTATGAATTAGTGGATTCTCAGAAAGAAAAGATAGGGAAAAAGGGGTAGGAAGCTTATTTAAAGAAATAATGGATGAGAGCTTCCCATATCTGGGGAGAGACTCAGATATCCAAGTTCACGAAGCTTATAGGTCCCAAACTGAAATCAACTCAACTCAAAAATATTTTCTCCAAGTCACATTATAATTAAACTGTCTGCAATCAAAAATAGGTGAGAGAATTTTAGAAGCAGCAAGAGAAAAAATTTCTCACCTACAAGGGCCCATAAAGCTACCAGTGAATTTCCCAGCAGAAACTTTGCAAGCTAGGAGAGAGTGGGATGATATATTCAAAGTACTGAAAGAAAAAACTACCTACCAAGAATAATTTACTTGACAAAATTGTCTTTCAGAAATAAAGAACAAATAAAAACTTTATCAGACAAACAAAAGCTGAGGGAATTCATCACCACTAGACCTGACTTACAAGTAATGCTGAAAGGAGTTCAAGCTGAAATGAAAGGACACTATAGAATAACATGAAAACATATGAATATATAAAACACAATGGTAAATGTAAGTATATAGTCACAATCAGAATATTCCAATACTGTAATATAGTGGTGTGTTAATCATTCAACTCTAGCATAAAGGTTAAAACAAAAGTACTAAAAATAATTAATAATGCTTAATGAATACACAATATAAAAAGACATAAGTTGTGACAACAAGAACATAAAATGTGGGAGGGGGAGAAAAAGTGTAGAGTTGTTGTACACAACTGAAGTTAAGTTCATATCAACTTAAAATAAATTGTTATATCTTTAACATGTTTTATGTAAGTCACATGGTAACCACAAAGGAAAAACCTACAGTAGTAGCAAGAGAAGAAGAAAGGAACAAGGGAACTAAAAAATAGCCAGAAAACAATAAGATGACATTTGTAAATCCATACCAGTCAGTAATTACTTTAAAGTAAATGGATTAATTTCCCCATTCAAAAGGCAAAGCATGACTCAATGGATTAAAAAAAAAAAAGACCCAATTATATGCTACCTAAAAGAAACACTTCAGGACTTCCCTGGCAGTCCAGTGGTTGGGACTCCACACTTCCAGTGGAGGGGGCACAGGTTTGATCCCTGGTCAGGGAACTAGGATCCTGCATGCCACATGGTGCAGCCAAAAAGAAAATATAATAAGGAAAAAGAAACACTTCAGCTTCAATGACATTCATCAAAGTGAAGGGATAGAAAAATATATTCCAAGCAAATGGAAACCAAAAGAGATAACCCTTGCTCTCTTTTGCAAGCTACACTTACATCAGACAAAATAGACTTTAAGTCAAAAACTGTAACAAGAGACAAAATAAGTCATTATATAATGATAAAATGATCAGTTCATCAAGAGGATATAACAATTGTATACATGCATGCACTCAACATGGCAGCACCTAAATATATTAAGCAAATACTAAGGGAGAAATAGACAACAATACAATAATAGTTAAGGGACATCAAAACTCCATTTCCAACAATGGATAGATCATCCAAACTAAAAAACAATTTCAAAAACATGGAACATGAACTGTACATTAGACCAAATAAACCTGACAGACATAGAAATAACATTTCATCCAACTACAGCAAAAGACATATTTTTCCAAATAGCACATGGAACATTCCCCAGGATAAAAAATATATTAGGTCACAAACAGATCTTAATGAATTTAATATTAAAATCATACCAAGTATCTTATCCAACTATAAGAGCATGAAACTAGAAATCAGTAAGAGGAAGAAAACTGGAAAATTCACAAATACATGGAAATTAAACAGCACAAACCTGAACAACAAATGGGTCAAAGAAGAAATAAAAAGGGGAAATAAAAAATATCTTGAAACAAATGAAATGGAAACATAACATATCAAAACTTATGGAATGCAGCAAAAGCAACTCTAAGAGGCAAGTTTATAGTGATAAATGACTACATTAAGAAAAAAAAAGAAAGACCTCAAATAAACAGCCTAAGTTTATAATGAATGGAACTAGAAAAAGAAGGAAAAACTAGAGCCAAAGTTAGCAGAAGGGAGGCGATAACAAAGATCAGACCAGAAATAAATGAAATAAAGATGAGAAACACAATAGAAAAGACCCAAAAAACTAAGAACTGGATTATTTTAGGATAAATAAAATTAACAAACTTTTAGGTAGACTAAGAAAAAAAAGAGAGAGTACTCAAATAAAATCAGAAATGAAAAACAAGACACAGAAATACTAAGGATCATAAGAGACTACTATGAACAATTATACACCAAGAAATTAGATAGACAAGAAGAAATGGATAAGTTCCTAGACACATACAACCTACCAAGACTGAAACATGAAGAAACAGAAAATCTGAACAGACCAAGAATGAGTAAGGAGTTGAATCAGTAATCAAAACTCATCCAACAAAGAAAAGCCCAAGGACCAGATAATTTCCCTAGTGAGTTCCAACAAAGATTTACTGAAGAATTAATGCCAGTCCTTCTCAAACTCAAAAAAACACCCAAAAGAGAAGGAAACACTCCCAAACTCTCTTTATGAGACCAGCATTATTACCCTGATACCAAATCCAGATAAGGACCCTACAAGAAAAGAAAATTACAGGCCAATATATCAGATGAATGATTTTAAAATTCTCAATGAAATACCAGCAAACTGAATTCAGCATGTTAAAAGGATCATAAACCATAATCAAGTGAGATTTACCTCTGGGATGCAAGGATGGCTCAAAATACGCAAGTCAATAAATGTGATATACCACATTAATAGAATGAAAGATAAAAATCATATGCTGGGTGAAGGAGGTCAAAAGGTTAAAAAAAGCAGAATTTCTCTCCTGCCATTTACAACAGCATGGATGGACCTAGAGGGTATTATGCTTAATGAAACAGAGAATGACAAATGTTCTATTCTCTAACTTATATACAGAATCTAAAAAATAAATGAATGAACATAACAAAACAGAAACAGACTTACAGATATAGAGAACAAACTAGTGGTTACCAGCAGAGAGAAAAAAAGAGGGAAGGGGCAAGATAGGAGTAGGAGATTAAGAGAAACAGACTACTATGTATAAAATAGATAAACAACAAGGATATATTATACAGCACAGGGAATTACAGCCATTATTTTGTAGTAACAGTAAATGGAGTATAATGTATAAAAATATTAAAGCACTAAGCTATACACCTGAAACTAATATAATATTGTAAATCAACTATACTTCAATAAAGAAAAGAATACTGTCAAAAAAGTAGAATTTCTTATTAATTTTTAGATTGATTACATACTTTGGATACATAGGTTTAAATAAAACATATTACCTGTTTATTTAAGTAATAGAATTAATTTCACCTAAAAAAAAATATGATCATCTCCATAGATGCAGAAAAAGCATTCGACAAACTCAGTGTCTTTTCATGATAATAACTCTCAACAGATTGGTTATAGAAGAAATGAACCTCAACATAATAAAGACTATATACGACTAGCCCACAGCTAACATCTTACTCAGTGGTGTAAGGTTGAAAGCTCTTCCTCTAAGACCAGAAACAAGACAAGGGTGCCCACTCTCATCACTCCTATTCAACATAGTACTGGAAGTTGTAGCAAGAGCAATTATGGAAGAAAAAGAAATAAAACACATCCAAATCTGAAAGGAAAAAGTAAAGTAGTCTCTGTGTGAAAATATTATCTTATTTGTTAGAAAGTGCTGAAATTCCATGCCAAAAAAACCCACAAAAAACCCCATTAGAAATAACACAAAAATTCAGTAAAGTTTCAGGATACAAAACATTTTGAATTTGATACACTAACAACAAACTTCCTGAAAAAAGAAATAAACATAATAACCCCATTTACAATAGCATCAAAAACAATAAAATACTTATGAATAAATTTAACCAAGGAGGTGAAAGATCTGTACACTGAAAAGTGCAAAACACTGATGAAAGAAACTGGATAAGACATAAATAAATGGAAAGATATTCTGTATAAATTAGAAAAATTAATGTTAAACTGTCCATACTCCACAAAATTAATGTAATACCTATCAAGATTCCAGAGGAATTTTTTACAGAAATAGAAAAAAAATCCTAAAATTTGTGTGGAACCACAAGGACCCTGAATAATCTAAGTTATCCTGAAAAAGAGGACAAAACAGGAAGCATCACACATCCTGATGTCAAACTATACTACAAAACTATAGTATTAATAACAGTATGGCAGGATCTGCCCACAGACCTGGCGCCTCCAGGCAGCTGACGCGAACCTGGTCTCCTCAGGACCCACTGGGGCTTTGGCTTCTGGAACACATGGGGCTGAGTCCATGCTGACAGCATAGGGGCTTTGGAACAACACAGGGTCAAGTCCATGCTAATGGGAGCCAAGTCTCCTCAGGAGTTGCTGAGGCTTCAGCTTTGGGACGTTGTGGAGTCCAGTTCCCGCTGACGGGAGCCCCATCTCCTCAGGACCTGCTGGGAGGTGGTGTGGCTGATGGAAAAGAATGTCATATAAATGAGGTCATACAGTGTGTAGCACTTCAGACTGGATTCTTTCACTTAGCAATGTAATCCACAGGACCTAAGACATGGTAGCTACTACTATACTCTTCCCATGGTGCCTCGTAATATCATGTGGACGCCTACAAGGGAAATAAGTACCACAACTTTGGTTGACCTTGGTCTGGCCATGTGGATGAAAGGCTCTTAGTGCTCCAGCCAGGCATCAGGGCTGTGCCTCTGAGGTGGGAGAGCAAACTTTAGGACACTGGTCCACAAGAGACCTCCCAGCTCCACGTAATATCAAATGGCAAAAATCTACCAGAGATCTCCTTCTCAATGCCAAGACCCAGCTTCACTCAACGACCAGCAAGCTACAGTGCTGGACACCCTATGCCAAACAACTAGCAAGACAGGAACACAACCCGACCCATTAGCAGAGAGGCTGCCTAAAATCATAATAAGGCCACTGACCCCCAAAACACACCACCAGAAGTGGACCTGCCCAACAGAAAGATAAGATCCAGCCTCATCCACCAGAACACAGGCACTAGTCCCCTCCACCAGGAAGACTACACAACCCAGTGAACAAACCTTAGCCACTGGGGACACACACCAAAAACAATGGGAACTACGCACCTGCAGCCTGCAAAAAGGAGACCCCAAACACAGTAAGTTAAGCAAAATGAGAAGACAGAAAAACACAGCGGATGAAGAAGCAAGGTAAAAACCCACCAGACTTAACAAATAAAGAGGAAATAGGCAGTCTACCCGAAAAAGAATTCAGAATAATGATAGTAAAGATGATCCAAAATCTTGGAAATAGAATAGAGAAAATACAAAAACGTTTAACAAGGACCTAAACGAACTAAAGAGCAAACAAACAATGATGAACAACACAATAAACGAAATTAAAAATTCTCTAGAAATGATCAATAGCATAATAACTGAGGCAGAAGAACGGATAAGTGACCTGGAAGATAAAATAGTGGAAATAACTACTGCAGAGCAAAATAAAGAAATTAGAATGAAAAGAACGGAGGACAGTCTCAGAGACATCTGGGACAACATTAAACACACTAACATTCGAATTATAGGGGTCCCAGAAGAAGAAGAGAAAAAGAAAGGGACTGAGAAAATATTGGAAGACATTATAGTTGAAAACTTCCCTAATATGGGAAAGGAAATAGTTAAGTCCAGGAAGCACAGAGAGTCCCATAAATCCAAGCAGAAACACGCCAAAACACATATTAAACAAACTATAAAAAATTAAATACAAAGAAAAAATATGAAAGCAGCAAGGGAAAAACCAACAAATAACACACAAGGGAATCCCCATAAGGTTAGCAGGTGATCTTTCAGCAGAAACTCTGCAACGCAGTAGGGAGTGGCAGAACATATTTAAAGTGATGAAGGAGAAAAACCTACAACCAAGATTACTCTATGCAGCAAGGATCTCATTCAGATTTGATGGAGAAATTAAAACCTTGACAGACAAGCAAAAGCTAACAGAATTCAGCACCACCAAACCAGCCTTACAACAAATGCTAAAGGGACTTCTCTAGGCAGGAAACACAAGAGGAGGAAATCACCTACAATGACAAACCCAAAAGAATTAAGAAAATGGGAATAGGAACATATATATTGATAATTACCTTAAATGTAAATGGATTAAATGGTCCAACCAAAAGACATAGTGTGGCTGAATGGATACAAAAACAAGACCTGTATATATGCTGTCTACAAGAGACCCACTTCAGACCTAGGGACACACACACACTGAAAGTAAGGGGATGGAAAAAGACATTCCATGCAAATGGAAATCAAGAGAAAGCTGGAGTAGCAATTCTCATATCAGATAAAATAGACTTTAAAATAAAGACTATTACAAGAGACAAAGAAGGACACTACATAATGATCAAGGGACTGATCCAAGAAGAAGATATAACAATTGTAAATATTTATGCACCCAACATAGGAGCACCTCAATACATAAGGCAAACACTAACAGCCATAAAAGGGAAAATCAACAATAACACAATCATAGTAGGGGCCTGTAACACCCCACTTTCACCAATGGACAGATCTTCCAAAATGAAAATAAATAAGGAAACACAAGCTTTAAATAATACATTAAACAAGATGGACTTAATTGGTAAGGAACATTCCATCCAAAAACAACAGAATACACATTTTTCTCAAGTGCTCATGGAACATTCTGCAGGATGGATTATATCTTGGGTCACAAAACGAGCCTTGGTAAATTTAAGAAAATTGAAATTGTATCAAGTGTCTTTTCTGACCACATGCTATGAGACTAGATATCAATTACAGGAAAAAATCTGTAAAAACTACAAGCACATGGAGGCTAAACAATACAATACTTAATAACCATGAGATCACTGAAGAAATCAAAGAGGATTCAAAAAGTACCTAGGAAAAAATGACAATGAAAACACGATGACCAAAACCTATGGGACACAGCAAAAGCAGTTCTAAGAGGGATGCTTATAGCAATACATTCCTGCCTTAAGAAACAAGAAGCATCTCAAATAAACAACCTAACCTTACATCTAAATCAATTAGAGAAAGAAGAACAAAAAAACCCCAAAGTTAGCAGAAAGAAAGAAATCATAAAGATCAGATCAGAAATAAATGAAAAAGAAATGAAGGAAACCATAGCAAAGGTCAATAAAACTAAAAGCTGGTTCTTTGAGAAGATAAAAAAAAATTGATAAAGCATTACCAGACTCATCAAGAAAAAAAGGGGAAGACTCAAATCAATAGAATTAGAAATGAAAAAGGAAAAGTAACAACTGACACTGCAGAAATACAAAGGGTCATGAGAGATTACTACAAGAAAATCTATGCCAATAAAATGGAAAACCTGGAAGAAATGGACAAATTCTTAGAAATGCACCACCTTCCGAGACTGAACCAGCAAGAAATAGAAAATATGAACAGACCAATCACAAGCAGTGAAATTGAAACTGTGAATAAAAATCTTCCAACAAAGAAAAGCCCAGGAACAGATGGCTTCACAGGCGAATTCTATCAAACATTTAGAGAAGAGCTAACACCTATCCTTCTCAAATGTTTCCAAAAAATGGCAGAGGGAGGAACACTCCCAAACTCATTCTATGAGGCCACAATAACCCTGATGCCAAAACCAGACAAAGATGTCACAAAGAAAGAAAACTGGAGGCCAATATCACTGATGAACATAGATGCAAAAATCCTCAACAAAATACTAGCAAACACAATCCAACAGCACATTAAAAGGATCACGCACCATTATCAAGTGGGTTTTATCCCAGGAATGCAAGGATTCTTCAAAATACGCAAATCAATCAATGTGATACACCATATTAACAAACTGAAGGAGAAAAACCATATGATCATCTCAATCGATGCAGAAAAAGCTTTCCATAAAATTCAACATCCATTTATGATAAAAAGCCCTGCAGAAAGTAGGCATAGAGGGAATTTTCCCCAACATCATAAAGGCCATATATGACAAACCCACAGCCAACATCATTCTCAATGGTGAAATATTGAAACCATTTCCACTAAGATCAGGAAGAAGACAAGGTTGCCCACTCTCACCATTATTATTCAACATAGTTTTCAAAGTTTTAGCCACAGCAATCAGGGAAGAAAAAGAAATACAAGGAATCCAAATCAGAAAAGAAGAAGTAAAGCTGTCACTGTTTGCAGATGACATGATACTATACATAGAGAGTCCTAAAGGTGCTACCAGAAAATGACTAGCACTAATCAATGAATTTGGTAAAGTAGCAGGATATAAAATTAATGCACAGAAATCTCTAGCATTCCTATACACTAATGATGAAAAATCTGAAAGTGAAATCAAGAAAACACTCCCATTTACCATTGCAACAAAAAGAATAAAATATCTAGGAATAAACCTACCTAAGGAGACAAAAGACCTGTATGCAGAAAATTATAAGATACTGATGAAAGAAATTAAACATGGTACAAATAGATGGAGAGATATACCATGTTCTTGGATTGGAAGAATCAACATTGTGAAAATGACACTACTACCCAAAGCAATCTACAGATTCAATGCAATCTCTGTCAAACTACCACTGGTATTTTTCACAGAACTAGAACAAAAAATTTCACAATTTGTATGGAAACACAAAAGACCCCGCATAGCCAAAGCAATCTTGAGAATGAAAAATGGAGCTGGAGGAATCAGGCTCCCTGACTTCAGGCTATACTACAAAGCTACAGTAATCAAGACAATATGGTACTGGCACAAAAACAGAAATATAGATCAATGGAACAGGATAGAAAGCACAGAGATAAACCCACGCACATATGGTCACCTTATCTTTGATAAAGGAGGCAGGAATGTACAGTGGAGAAAGGACAGCCTCTTCAATAAGTGGTGCTGGGAAAACTGGACAGGTACCTGTAAAAGTATGAGATTAGAAAAATCCCTAACAGCATACACAAAAATAAGCTCAAAATGGATTAAAGACCTAAATGTAAGGCCAGAAACTATCAAACTCTTAGAGGAAAACACAGGCAGAACACTCTATGACATAAATCACAGCAAGATCATTTTTGACCCACCTCCTAGAGAAGTGGAAATAAAAATAAACAAATGGGACCTAATGAACCTGCAAATCTTTTGCACAGCACAGGAAACCATAAACAGGACCAAAAGACAACCCTCAGAATGGAAGAAAATATTTGCAAACGAAGCAACTGACAAAGGATTAATCTCCAAAATTTACAGGCAGCTCATGCAGCTCAATAACAAAACAATGAACAACCCAATCCAAAAAATGGGCAGAAGACCTAAATAGACATCTCTCCAAAGAAGATATACAGACTGCCAACAAACACATGAAAGAATGCTCAACATCATTAATCATTAGAGAAATGCAAATCAAAACTACAATGAGATATCATCTCACACCAGTCAGAATGGCCATCATCAAAAAATCTAGAAACAATAAATGCTGGAGAGGGTGTGGAGAAAAGGGAACACTCTTGCACTGCTGGTGGGAATGTGAATTGGTTCAGCCACTATGGAGAACAGTATGGTGGTTCCTTAAAAACGTACAAATAGAACTACCATATGACCCAGCAATCCTACTAGTGGGCATATACCCTGAGAAAACCATAATTCAAGAAGAGTCATGTACCAAAATGTTCATTGCAGCTCTATTTACAATAGCCAGGAGATGGAAACAACCTAAGTGTCCATCATCGGATGAATGGATAAAGAAGATGTGGCACATATATACAATGGAATATTACTCAGCCATAAAAAGAAATGAAATTGAGCTATTTGTAATGAGGTGGATGGACCTAGAGTCTGTCATACAGAGTGATGTAAGTCAGAAAGAGAAAGACAAATACCGTATGCTAACACATATATATGGAATCTAAGAAAAAAAAATGTCATGAAGAACCTAGGGGTAAGATGGGAATAAAGACACAGACCTACTAGAGAATGGACTTGAGGATATGGGGAGGGGGAAGGGTAAGCTGTGACAACGTGAGAGAGTGCCATGGACATATATACACTACTACCAAACGTAAAATAGATAGCTAGTGGGAAGCAGCTGCATAGCACAGGGAGATCAGCTCGATGCTTTGTGACCACCTGGATGGGTGGGATAGGGAGGGTGGGAGGGAGGGAGATACAAGAGGGAGGAGATATGGGAACATATGTATATGTATAACGGATTCACTTTGTTATAAAGCAGAAACTAACACACCATTGTAAAGTAATTATACTCCAATAAAGATGTAAAAATAAAAAAAGGAAAAGAAGAAATAGATGATCTGAAGAGACCAATCACTAGTAGTGAAATTGAATATGTAATTAAAAAAAAAAACTCCCAGCAAATAAAAGTCCAAAACCAGACAGCTTCACAGTGGGGTTCTACCAAACATATAAAGAAAAGCTAATACCTATCCTTCTCAAGGTATTCCAAAATATTGAAGTAGAGGGAATTCTCCTCCCAAGTTCATTCTATGAGGCCACTATCACCCTGATACCGAAGTCAGACAAACACATTAGGAAAAAAAAAAAGAAAAAAGAAAATTATAAGCCAATATCTCTGATGAATATAGATGCAAAAATCCTCAACAAAATATTAACAAACTGAATTCAACAATATATAAAAAGGATCATACACCATGATGAAGTGGGATTTATTCCAGAGATGCAAGGATGGTTCTATATTTGCAAATCAATTGAGATACACCACACCAATGAAATAAAAAATAAAAATCACATGATCATCTCAATAGACATAGACAAAGCATCTGACAAAATTCAACATCCATTCATGATAAAAATTCTCATTTAAGTTGGTACAGAGGAAATATATGTCAACGTAATAAAGGCCATTTATGACAAAGCCACAACTAACATCATATTCAATGGTGAAAAGCTGAGTCTTTCCTTTAAAATCCAGAAGAAGACAAGGATGCCCACTCTCACCACTTCTATTTAACATAGTATTAGAAGTTCTAGCCACAGCAATAAGACAAGAAATAAAAGGCATTCAAGTTATAAGGGAAGAAGTAAAACTGTCACTATTTGAAGATGACAAGATACTATATATACAAAACCCTAAAGTCTCCACACAGAATCTATTTGAACTAATAAACGAATTCAGTAAAGTGGCAGGATACAAGATTAATATCATAAATCTTTTGCTTTTCTATGCACTAATAATGAACTATCAGAAAGAGAAAGCAAGAAAACAATCTTGTTTAAAATCTCAACAAAAGAATAAAATATCTAGGAATAAACTTAGCCAAAAATGTGAAAAACATATACTTTAAAACACTGATGAAGGAAACTGAAGATGATACAAAGAAATGTAAAGATATCCCGTGTTCATGGACTGGAAGAATTAATATTGTTAAAGTGGCCATATTGCCCAAAGCAATCTGCAGGTTTAATGCAATCCCTATCAAAATACCCATGACATTTTTCACAGAACTAGAACAAATAATCCTAAAATTTATATTGAACCACAAAAGACTCAAATTACCAAAACAATCTTGAGAGAAAAGAACAAAGATGGAGGTATCATGCTCCCAGACTTCATACTTCAGGCACTGCAAAGCTACAGTCATCAAAATATCATGCTATTGTGCCAGCATGATACTGGCACAATAACTGACATATAGATGAATGGAACAGAATAGAGAGCCCAGAAATAAACACACACACCTATGGTCAATTAATCTATGACAAAGGAGGTAAGGATATACAATGGACAAAAGACAGCCTCTTCAATAAGTGGTGCTGGGAAAATTGGACAGCTACATGTTAAAGAATGAGATTAGACGTTTTCTCATACCATATACAAAAATAAACTCAAAATGGATTAAGACCTAAACATAAGACCTGAAACCATAAAACTCCTAGAAGAGAACACAGAACACTCTTTAATATAAATTGTAGCAGTATTTTTTAGGACCTGTCTCCTAAGGCAAAAGAAATAAAAGCAAAAATAAATAAATGGGACCTAATTAAACTCCAAAGCTTTTGCACAGCAAAGCAAACCATCAACGAATGAAACAACAACCTACAGAATGGAGAAAATATTTGCAAATGATACGGCCGATAAGAGATTAATATCCAAAATATATAAACAGCTCACACAACTCAATATTAAAAAAAACCCAATTAAAAAATGGGCAGAAGACCTGAATAGAGATTTTTCCAATGAAGACATACAAATGGCCAATAAGCACATGAAAAGTTGCTCAACATTGCTAATTGATAGTGAAATGCAAACCAAAACCACAGTGAGATATCATCTCACACCTATCCGAATAGCTATCATTAAAGACAACAAATAACAAATGCTGGTGAGGATTTTGAGAAAAGGCAACCCTTATACACTGTTGGTAGAATGTAAATTGGTGCAGCTACTATGGAAAACATTATGGAGGTTCCTCAAAAAAACTAAAACTAGAACTACCATATGATCCAGAAATTCCAACCCTGAGTATATATCCAAAGAAAACAAAAACAATAATTCAAAAAAAATATGCACCCTTATATTCAGTATTATTTACAATAACTGAGGTATGGATGCAACCTAAGTGTCCATCAACAGGGGAATGCAAAAAGAAGATGTGATATAGTCATACAATGGAATAATATTCAGCCATAAGAAAGAATGAAATCCATCCATTTGAAACAATGGGGATGGACCTAGAGGGTATTATGCTTAGTGAAATAAGTCAGATGAGACAAATACTTTATGTTATCAGTTATATATGGAATCCAAATAATAAAACAAATAAAAGTATACAACAAAACAGAAACAGACTCACAGATACAGAGACAAACTACAAGTTACCAGTAGGGAGAGGGAAGAGGGGAGGGGAAAGATAGGGGTATGAGATTAAGAGGTACAAACTATTATGTATAAAATAAATAAGCAACAAGGATATATTGCACAGCACAGGGAAATATAGCCCTTATTTTGTAATAACTTTAAATGCAGTATAATCTACAAAAATATTGAATTACTGGTGTACATCTGAAACTAATATAATATTGTAAATCAACTATACTTCAAATAAAAAAAAACAGTATAGTACTGGCATAAAAACAGACACATAGACCAATGGAATGGAATTGAGAGCCCAGAAATAAATCCATGCATATATGGTGAACAAATATTTGACAAATGAGCCAAAAATACTCAAAGAGGAAAAGACAGTCTCATCAATAAATAGTGTTGGAAAGCTGGATATTCACATGGAAAGAAAAGAAATTGGATCCCTATCTTATACCTCTTACAAAAATTAGCTTGAAATGGATTAAAAACTTAAATGTAAGACCTGAAGCCATAAAATTACTAGAAGAAAACAGGGGAAAACCTCCCTAAAATTGACCTTGATTATTATCAAAAGCAAAAATAAACAAGTGGGACCACATCATACTAAAAAACCTTCTGCATAGCAAGAGAAACAACGAACAAAATGAAAAGGCAACCTACAATGAGAGAAAATATTTTCTTACCACTTACATGATATGAGATTAATATCCAAAATATATAAGGAACCCATAGAACTCAATAGCATAAAACAAATAATCTGATTTTTAAAGTGGCAGAGGATCTGAATAAACATTTTGCCAGAGAAGGTATACAAGTGGCCAACAAGTACATGAAAAGGTGCTCAAAATCACTAATCATAAGGGAAAGGAAAATTAAAAACACAATACACCTGCAGAATGCGTATTACCAAAAAGACAAGAAATAACAAGTGTTGGTGAGGATGTAGAGAAAAGCTTACCCTTGTGCATTCTTAGTGGGAATGTAAATTGGTATATCCACTGGAAAACAGTATAGAAGTTCCTTAAAAAATTAAAAAGAGATCTATCATATGATCCAGCAATCCCACTTCTTGGTATTTAACTGAAGGAAATGAAATCACTATCTTGAAGAAATATCTGCATCCCCCATGTTCATCGCAGCATTATTTACAATATCCACGAGGTGGGAACAACTGAAGCACTCATCAATGGAATAATGGATAAAGGAAATGTTGTATATATACACAATGGAGTATTATTCAGCTATAAAAAAAGGAAATCTTGACATTTGCGACAACAAAGATAGATCTTGAGGGCATTATGCTATGGGAAGTAAATCAGTCAGAGAAAGAGAATACTGTATGATTTCACTTATACGTGGAATCTAGAAATGCCAGTCTCATAGAAACAGAGTAGAATAGTGGTTGACAGGGGCTGGTGGCTGGAGGAGATGGGGATATGCTGGTCAAGGGTACAAATTTTCAGTTATAAGATGAATAAGTCCGGGGATCTAATGTACAACATGATGATCAGAGTTAACAATAGTGTTAAATATTTGAAGGTTGCTAACAGAATAGATTGTAAATATTCTGACCACACACCAAAAAGTATATTATGTGAGGTGACAGAAGTGTTGACTAACTGTACTGTGGTAGTCATTTCACAATACATACATGTATCAGTCATCATGTTTGTATACCTTAAGTTTACATAATATTATATGTCAATTGTATCTCAATAAACCAAATATAAAAGACATTTTTTAAAAATTTAACATCTTTATTGGGGTATAATTGCTTTACAATGTTGTGTTAGTTTCTGCTGCATAACAACGTAAATCATCTATATGTATACATATATCCCCATATCCCCTCCATCTTGCGTCTCCCTCCAACCCTCCCTATCCCACCCCTCTAGGTGATCACAAAGCACTGAGCTGATCTCCCTGTGCTTATGCAGCTTCTTCCCACTCGCCATCTATTTTACATTTGGTAGTGTATATATGTCAATTCTACTTCTTTCACTTCGTCCCAGCTTACCCTTCCCCTCCACGTATCCTCAAATCCATTCTCTACAGCTGCTTCCTTATTCCTGTCCTATTCATCTAGGCTTCTATATATGTGTTAGCATATGGTATTTGTTTTTCTCTTTCGGACTTACTTCACTCTGTATGACAGACTCTAGGTCCATCCACCTCACTACAAATAATTCAATTTCATTTCTTTTTATGGCTTAGTAATATTCCATTGTATATATGTGTCACATCTTCTTTACCCATTCATCTCTTGATGGACACTTAGGTTGCTTCCATGTCCTCGCTATTGTAAATAGTGCTGCAATGAACATTGTGGTACATGTCTCTCTTTGAATTATGGTTTTCTCAGAGTATATGTCCAGTAGTGGTACTGCTGGGTCAAGTGGTAGTTCTATTTTTAGTGTTATAAGGAACCTCCATACTGTTCTCCAAAGTGGCTGTAGCAATTTACATTCCCACCAACAGTGCAAGAGGGTTCCCTTTTCTCCACACCCTCTCCAGCATTTATTGTTTGTAGGTGTTCTGATGATAGCCACTCTGACCAGTGTGACATGGTACCTCACTGTAGTTTTGATTTGCATTTCTCTAATAATTAGTGACATTGAGCATCCTTTCATGTGCCTCTTGGTCATCTGTATGTCTTCTTTGGAGAAATGTCTATTTAGGTCTACTGCCCATTTTATGATTGGGTTGTTAGTTTTTTTGATATTGAGCTGCATGAGTTGCTTGTATATTTTGGAGATTAATCCTTTGTCAGTTGATTCGTTTGCAAATATTTTTTCCAATTTTGAGGGTTGTCTTTTGGTCTTGTTTATGGTTTCCTTTGCTGTGCAAAAGCTTTTAAGTTTCATTAGGCCCCATTTATTTTTGTTTTTATTTCCATTTCCTAGGAGGTGGGTCAAAAAGGATCTTACTGTGATATATGTCAAAGAGTGTTCTTCCTCTGTTTTGCTCTAACAGTTTTATAGTGTCTGGCTTTACAGACACTGGCTTTAGGTCTTTAATCCATTTTGAGTTTACTTTTGTGTATGGTGTTAGGGAGTGTTCTGATTTCATTCTTTTATGTGTAGCTCTCCAGTTTTCCCAGCACCACTTATTGAAGAGGTTCTTTTTTCTCCATTGTATATTCTTGCCTCCTTTATCATAGATAAAGTGACCATATGTGTGTGGGTTTATCTCTGGGCTTTCTATCCTGTTCCATTCATCTATTTCTGTTTTTGTGCCAGTACCATACTGCCTTGATTACTGTAGCTTTGTAGTATAGTCTGAAGTCAGGAAGCCTGATTCCTCCAGCTCCATTTTTCTTTCTCAAGATTGCTTAGGCTATGCAGGGTCTTTTGTGTTTCCATACAAATTGTGAACTTTTTTGTTCTAACTCTGTGCAAAATGCCATTGGTAGTTTGATAGGGATCACATTGATTCTTTAGATTGCTTTGTATGGTATAGTCATTTTCACAATGTTGATTTTTCCAATCCAAGAACATGATATATCTCTCCCTCATTTGTTTCATCTTTAATTTCTTTCATCAGTGCTTTATAGTTTTCTGCATACAAATCTTTTGTCTCCTTAGGCAGGTTTATTCCTAGGTATTTTATTCTTTTTGTTGCAATGGTAAATGGGAGTGTTTCCTTAATTTCTCTTTCAGATTTTTCATCATTCGTGTATAGGAATGCAAGAGATTTCTGTGCATTAATTTTGTATCCTGCTACTTTACCAAATTCATTGATTGGTTATAGTAGTTTTCTAGTGGCATCTTTAGGATTCTCTATGTATAGTATCATGTCATCTGCAAACAGTGACAGCTTTACTTCTTCTTTTCCGATTTGGATTCCTTGTATTTCTTCTGATTGCTGTGGCTAAAACTTTGAACACTATGTTGAATAATAGTGGTGAGAGTGGGCAACTTTGTCTTGTTCCTGATCTTAGAGGAAACTATCTCAGTTTTTTACCATTGAGAACGATGTTGGCTGTGGCTTTGTCATATATGGGCTCTATTATGTTGAGGTATGTTCCCTCTGTGCCTACTTTCTGGAGAGTTTTTATCATAAATGGGTGTTGAATTTTGTCAAAAGCTTTTTCTGCATCTATTGCGATTATCATATGGATTTTATCCTTCAATATGTTAATATGGTGTATCACATTGATTTATTTGCGTGTATTGAAGAATCATTGCATTCCTGGGATAAATCCCACTTGATCATGGTGTATGATCCTTTTAATGTGCTGCTGGATTCTGTTTGCTACTATTTTGTAGAGGATTTTTGCATCTATGTTCATCAGTGATATTGGCCTCCAGTTTTCTTTTTTTGTGACATCATTGTCTGGATTTGGTATCAGGGTGATGGTGGCCTCGTACAATGACTTTGGGAGTATTCCTCCCGCTGTTGTATTTTGGAAGAGTTTAAGAAGGATAGGTGCTAACTTGTCTCTAAATGTTTGATAGAATTCGCCTGTGAAGCCATCTCGTCCTGAGCCTTTGTTTGTTGGAAGATTTTCAATCACAGTTTCAATTTCCGTGTTTTTGATTGGTCTGTTTATATATTCTATTTCTTGCTGGTTCAGTCTTGGAAGGTTGTGCTTTTCTAAGAATTTGTCCATTTCTTCCAATGGGCATATATGGCTTCTAATAATTTCTCATGATACTTTGTATTTCTGCAGTGTCAGTTGTTACTTCTTTTTCGTTTCTAATCCTATTGATTTTAGTCTTCTCCCTTTCTTTCTTGATGAGTCTGGCTAATGGTTTATTAGTTTTGTTTATCTCCTCAAAGAACGAGCTTTAGTTTATTGATCTTTGCTATTGTTTCCTTCATTTCTGATCTGATCTTTATGATTTCTTTCCTTCTGCTAACTTTGGTTTTGTTTGTTTGCTCTTCTTTCTTTAATTGCTTTAGGTGTAAGCTTAGGTTGTTTATTTGAGATTTTTCTTGTTTCTTGATGTAGGCTTGTGTCACTATAAACTTCCCTCTTAGAACTGCTTTTGCTGCACCCCATAAGTTTTGGGTCATCATGTTTTCATTGTCATTTTTTTAAGTTTTTTTTTAGTTTCCTTTCTGATTTCTTCAGTGACCTCTTGGTTATTTAGTATCATATTGTTTAGCCTCCATGTGTTTGTGTTTTTAACAGTTTTTTTCCTATAATTGATATCCAGTCTCATAGAGTTGTGGTTGGAAAAGATGCATGATATGATTTCAATTTTCTTAAGTTTACCAAGGCTTGATTTTTGTCCCAAGATATGATCTATCCAGCAGAATGTTCCATGAGCACTTGAGAAGAAAGTGTATTCTATTGTTTTTGGATGGAATATCCTATAAATATCAGTTAAGTCCATCTTGATTAATGTATCATTTAAAGCTTGTGTTTCCTTATTTATTTTCATTTTGGATGATCTGCCTATTGATGAAAGTGGGGTGTTAAAGTCCCTTACTATTATTGTGTTACTGTTGATTTCCCCTTTTATGTCTGTTAGCACTTGCCTTATGTATTGAGGTGCTCCTATGTTGGCTGCCTAAATATTTACAATTGTTACATCATCTTCTTGGACTGATCCCTTGATCATTATGTAGTGTCCTTCTTTGTCTCTTGTAATAGTCTTTATTTTAAAGTCTATTTTATCTGATATGAGAATTGCTACTACAGCTTTCTTTTGATTTCCATTTGCATGGAATATCTTTTTCAATCCCCTCACTTTCAGTCTGTATGTGTCCCTGGGTCTGAAGTGTGTCTCTTGTAGACAGCATATATACGGGTCTTGTTTTTGTATTCATTCAGTCAGTCTATGTCTTTTGGTTGGAGCATTTAATTAATTTACATTTAAGGTAATTATCGATATGTATGTTCCTATTACCATTTTCTCAATTGTTTTGGGTTGTTATTGTAAGTCTTTTCCTTCTCTTGTGTTTCCTGCCTAGAGAAGTTCCTTTAGCATTTGTTGTAAAGCTGGCTTGGTGGTGCTGAATTCTCTTAACTTTTGCTTGTCTGTAAAGGCTTTAATTTCTCCATCAAATCTGAATGAGATCCTTGCTGGGTAGAGTAATCTTGGTTTTAGGTTTTTCCCTTTCATGACTTTAAATATGCCCTGCCACTCCCTTCTGCTTTGCAGAGTTTCTGCTGAAAGATCACCTGTTAATCTTATGGGGATTCCCGCATATGTTATTTTTTGCTTTTCCCTTGCTACTTTTAATATTTTTTCTTTGTATTTATGTTTTGATAGTTTGATTTATATGTGTCTTTGCATGTTTCGCCTTGGATTTATCCTGTATGGGACTCTCTGCACTTCCTGGACTTGACTATTTCCTTTCCCATGTTAGGGAAGTTTTCAACTATAATCTCTTCAAATGTTTTCTCAGACCCTATCATTTTCTCTTCTTCTTCTGGGATCCCTTTAATTCAAATGTTGGTGCATTTAATGTTGTCCCAGTGGTCTCTGAGACTGCCCTCAGTTCTTTTCATTCCTTTTTCTTCATTCTGCTCTGCAGTAGTTATTTCCACTATTTTATCTTCCAGGTCACTTATCCGTTCTTCTGCCTTAGTAATTCTGCTATTGATTCCTTCTAGAGAATTTTTAATTTCATTTATTGTGTTGTTCCTCATTGTTTGTTTGCTCTTTAGTTCTTCTAGTTCCTTGTTAAACATTTCTTGTATTTTCTTCATTCTATTTCCAAGATTCCGGATCATCTTTACTATCATTACTCTGACTTCTTTTTTAGGTAGACTGCCTATTTCCTCTTCATTTGTTTGGTCTGCTGGGCTTTTACCTTGCTTTTCATCTGTTGCGTATTTCTCTGTCTTCTCATTTTGCTTAACTTACTGTGTTTGGGGTCTCTTTTTCACAGGATGCAGGTTCGTATTTCCTGTTGTTTTTCGTGTCTGTCCCCAGTGTGTAAGTTTTGTTCAGGGGGTTGTGTAGTCTTCCTGGTGGAGGCGACTGGTGACTGTTTGCTGGATGAGTTGGGTCTTGTCTTTCTGGTGGGCAGGACCACGTCCAGCGGTATGTTTTGGGGTGTCTGTGAACTTATTATTTTTAGGCAGCCGCTCTGCTAATGGGCGGGGTTGTGTTCCTCTTTTGCTATTTGTTTGGCATGGGGCGTCCAGCACTGGAGCTTGCTGTCTGTTGGGTGGAGCTGGGTTTTAGCATTGAGATGGAGATCTCTGGGAGAGGTCTCGCCAATTGATATTACATAGGGCCGGGAGGTCTCTGGTGGTCAAATGTCCTGTACTCGGTTCTCCCACCTCAGAGGCTCAGGCCTGACACCCGGCTGGAGCACAAAGACCCTCTCAGCCACATGGCTCAGAAGAAAAGTGAGAAAAAGCAAAGAAAAAAATAAAATAATTAAAACTTAAAAATTATGAAAATAAAAAAGTAATTATAATAAAAAAAGAAAAAAGAGAGCAACCAAACCAAAAAAGAAATCCACCACTGATAACAAGCGCCAAAAACTATACTAAGATAAACATAAAAATCAGAATCAAGTCAGTCACAGACAGCAAACCCCAAGTCTACAGTTGCTCCCAAAGTGCATCACCTCAATTTTGGGATGATTTGTTATCTATTCAGGTATTCCACAGATGCAGGGTACATCAAGTTGATTGTGGGGTTTTAATCCACTGCTCCTGAGGCTGCATGGAGAAATTTCTCTTTCTCTTCTTTGTTTGCACAGCTCCTGGGGTTCAGCTTTGGTTTTGGCCCCACCTCTGCATGTAGGTTGCCCTCAGGCATTTATTCCCCACCCAGACAGGAGGTGGTTAAAGCACCAGCTCATTAGGGGGCTCTTGCTCACTCATGCTGGGGGGAGGGAGCGGTAAGGTAGTTATAATTGGAATGTGGGGTGAGCCTGTAGCGGCAGAGGCTGGCATGATGTTGCAACAGCCTGAGGCACACTGTGTGTTCTCCCAGGGAAATTGTCCCTGGATCACAGGCCCCTGCATGCTGCACAGGCTCCCAGGGCTGTGTGGATAGTGACCTGCGCTTGCACACAGGGTCCTTGGTGGTTGAAGCAGCAGTGTTAGCATTTCATGCCCGTCTCTAGTGTCCGAGCTGATCGCCGTGGCTCGCGCCCATCTCTGGAGCTTGTTTAGTCAGTGCTCTGTCTTCTGTGGGCAGACAGGGAAGGAATCCTCTCTCCTCGCGCACCCTGAAACAACGGTTCTTGACTCTTAGGCAGTTCCAGATTTGTCCTGGACTCCCTCCTGGCCACCTCTGGCACACTAGCCCCCTTCAGGCTGTGTTCACACAGTCAACCCCAGTCCTCTCCCTGGGATCTGACCTCCAAAGCCCGAGCCTCAGCTCCCAGCCCCCAACCACCCAGGCAGGTGAGCACACAAGCCTCTCAGGCTGGTGAGTACTGGTCGGCACCAATCCTCTGTGTGGGAATGTATCCATTTTGCCCTCTGCACCCCTGTTGCTGAGCTCTCTTCCGTGGCTCTGAAGCTATCGCGCCTCCCCCGCCCACCACCCCTTCTCTGCTAGTGAAGGGGCTTCCTAGTGTGTGGAAACTTTTCCTCCTTCACAGCTCCCTCCAAAAGGTGCAGGTCCCATCCCTATTCTTTTATCTCTGTTTTTTCTTTAGCCCTACCCAGGTACTTGAGGATTTTCTTGCCTTTTGGGAAGTCTGAGGTCTTCTGCCAACGTTCTATAGGAGGTGTTCCACATGTAAATGTATTTTTGATGTATTTGTGGGGAGGAAGGTTATCTCCATGTCTTAGTCCTCTGCCATCCTAAAAGACTTAATCCCCATCTATAGATTGAAATCTCTCAAGAATTTTCTCTTACAGAGTGTGAAGAAAGGAGATATTGATATATGATGGATTTCTTTGCTATAATTGGCCTAATGACTATGAAGATGGATCTAATACCAGTAGGATTAAAAAGCTAATAATAAACAGATCACTTAAATCTTCATTTACAAAGCACAAGTGAATCTTTGATGGTCAGAATTAAGCAACATGGATGTAACTTTATTACTGAAATCTAGTGCTTTACTTTCCCTTCAGAATTCGGGAAAGTGATGACTAATAATAAACTTGTCCAAAGATGAGTTATCTTACACAGTAAGAGTTCTTTATAGTAGAACTCTGTTACATGAGTTTCTATGTAAACAGTATAATATTTAATAGGCATGCAATAATCCACAAAATTCAGAGGGGCAAAAATCGAAGTCTTAGTTATTTTAATAGTTTGACTACTGGTGGCAAAAAAACTTTAACCTAGATGCTTTCTAGTAATTTTATTTCAATTCTATGATGTTTTAAAAATAAATTCAGCATTATTTACTCAGTTGTAGTCTAATTCACACATGCCATCCAAGCCCTCACTACTATGGATGTGGTCCATCTTGGTTTCACCTAGGCTGTTGGTACAATAACTCATGTCCTTATAGTATCTTCTTTCTGTATAGGCAGTGTCTGATGTTGAAGGTTCAGTCTTACTCTCCACCTAGTAGTCCACCCTAAAGTCCTATACTACAGGATCACTTTGCCTCTCTCTCATGATTAAGATCCCTTGGTCATTACCATCTTTCTCCTTCAATTCTCATTTCCCTTCCTCTCTTTACCTATGGGAGTTTTACATTTCCTCCTCATCAAGCCAGGGACTCAAACTGTACCCTACTCTTTCCCACTGAGAGGTGCCACTCCACCATTTTTCTGGTTCCTCATTTTCTAAATAATGCTGGATGCTGCTCTTAGTCCAATACCTATTAGAAACCTAGCCAAAACAAGAGTATGTAACTGCACTCCTTTGTGATTCCTCAATTCACACACACACGCATGCACGCACGTGTGCACACACACAATTTACACTATTCCTTGAAGCAGGGTGAAAGGGGAACTCTGTATAACTCTTTACCTTCTTCCAAACTCTTTCTTTTCTCTTCACTCCACTTTAAAATTCTCCAGCAGCTTTAAGACAAACCAGTTCTTATACTCTCTTTTTGCTCCCATTTGTTTTTGTTTTTTAAAAATATTTATTTACTTATTTTGGCTGCCCTGGGTCTTAGTTGTGGCACATGCAGACTTATTAATTGCAGCATGCAAACTCTTAGCTGTGTCATGCATGCAGGATCTAGTTCCCTGACCAGGGATGGAACCCAGGCCCCCCACACTGGGAGTGTGGAGTCCCACCCACTGGAACGTTAGGGAAGTCCCTCCCATTTGTTTTTATCTCGTGCATAGTATAGTGCCCTTTGAACTCAGGAATTTATAATCCAATGTTTTTCTCTTGGTGATCAACAGAAAAAAAAAACAAACTCAGAACACTCCTTTTCAATATTCTATTAATCTGCTGCAAGTTAACATTCATATATCTTCATCCTAACTCTGTTAGAATTCTGAGACGGTCCCTAAGATTCCTTTCCTCTGGTGTGCATGCCCTGTATAATCCTCTCTCCTCGGATGCAGGTGGGACCTGTAAATATGATGGGATACTAATTCCGTGGTTGGTTAGTTTATATTATATGGCACAGGTCAAGAGACCTTGCAGATATAATTAAGATTTATTATTAGTTGACTTTAAGTTAATCAAAAAGGAGATTATCTTGAGTGATCCCAACCTAATCAGGTGAACTCTAAAGAGGATTTAGAGGTCACAGTTGGAATAAGTTAGAGAGAGTCTCCTGTTAGCCTTGAAGGAGCAATTTGCCATATCGTAGAGAGGGCCATGTAGCATGGAATAGTAGTCAACCACTAGGAGTTGAGAATGGCCCTTGTTGACAGACAGCATGAAAATAGGGATTTAAATCCTACAACTGTAAGGGACTGAATTCTGCCAAGAACCAATAAATGTGGAAGAGGACCCCAAGGCTTGAATGAGGCAACAGCCCCACCCAAGACTGATTTCAGACTTGTGGGACCCTAAGCAGAGAATCTAGCTAATCTAGGCCCAGAGTTCTGACTTACCATAACTGTGTAATAAGAAATTTGTGTTTCCCACTGAAGCTGAAATTCTGTAGTTTAAAAGAAAATAATATATTTATGAGAAGACTACAATTTTCTAGCCTTAAGTAATATATTCAACTTTTACAAGACTGTCATTAATTCTCCCATAAATGTACTGGTTACTCTGTTTGATATGTTTGCATTATTTGAATGTGATCTAGTAAGAAATGCGATGTTGACATTAGATCACATTTCTAGATTTACATGTTGCTTCTTTACAAGAATATTTTTTACCTTAGATACCTGTCTCTTTTGTGATTCATTCCTGTCACTTATCAATTTAAATATATCATATAAAACTTCTGATTCTTTTGTGACATTTTCCATTTGGCCTTAAAAACATTATTTTGTAGATCTGGGTGAAATTCTTTCAAAATGTTCTGAAGATTCTATCGTATGACTATATTTAAATCTCATAATCTTTGCCAATTTAAATGAACATAGGAATTATTTCTTGAACAAATTCTCAAGCTGCTGCTCTACTTTTGCATTTTAAAATAGACTGAGTAACTGAAAATCTGTTACTCACTTTATTACAAAGGTTCTTGAATTACCTTGTGTATGCTTGTTCGATTACAATCAAACCTACATTTTCTATAACTTGGTGACTCTTTTGCACTTAGGTTGATTTTTGTTTAACAGAGGTTAGTAAGGATGAAGAATCTTTACTCTCCCTTTAGGGTAAATTTGGTAAATTCTGAGAATACTTGCCAGGAGTTTCAACCATTTATTAAACTACTTTAAAACCATAATCCTCCATGACATGCTTTAAATAAAACACTGTGGGGTTTTTACCTTTATTTTCCTGTTTAACACATAAAACATTTTTTAAGTGCAGTGATTTAAACGGATCATATGGTTTCTATGATCTGAAACTTCTGCTGAATTATCTTTGAGTTAAGAAATGTTAGCAATTCAGTAAAAACATAATATCTTTTTCATTTTTAGTTTGAAATGATTGTTTTCGTTGTCCTGAAAAGAGTTGGTTAAATTTAATACTGAGATGCTTTATTCCCACAAGATTTTCTTCATGCATTTACCAACCATATGTCAGAGCACATAGTTAATATTTATGAAAGTTAGTTAGTTGAATTGGTATTCTATTCAACTGCCTACTTAGGTAAAGTAATTTAAAATTCCTTCATAATATGTAATCTGATACATCTTATATGTATTTCTTCAAACTTCTTATAATTCTAAACAATATTTTTTTTTGCTGTTAAAGCAGAACTTTCTTTTTTTCTTTTTAGCTTTTTTAAATACATATTTTAATTTCACTGATATTCTTTTTACCATATTATTCTTAAATATTTTCAATTAAAAGTTTTTGTTGCCAATTCTTGCCTTTCTTTCATATTTTCTGTTGAAACTCTGCTTTTCTAACATCCATAAAAAAATTTTTCTTCCCAGCCCTTTAATAAATTAATTATTTATTTAAGTGTGGCCTGCTCTGAATTTGAAGTGTGGCCTGCTCTGAATTTGAAGATGGTAGCTGTCCAATGTAAGTAGTTTAGTTCAGCACTGATATTGATTCCCTTTTATTTGACCTGAAAATCATAGTAAAATACAACCATAATTAAGCAGATGTTTTAAATCACTTTGTTATTCAATATTAAATCATTTATTATGATGATTAAAATTACTTTGAAAAATTCTAAGAATTAGTAAAAAATCCCATTAGAAAGAATCTGCTGAAGAATGTAGTAAGAAAATTAATCATAAAATGAAACTGCCTCAGTAATGTGAAATAACTATACTACCCAAGACAATCTACAGATTCAATGAAATCCCTATCAAATTACCAATGGCATTTTTTGCAGATCTAGAACAACAAATCTTGAATTTTGTATGGAAACACAAAAATCCCTGAATAGCCAAAGCAATCTTGAGAACAAAAAACAGAGCTGGAGGAATCAGGCTTCCTGACTTCAAACTATAATATAAAGTTACAGTAATCAAAACAGTATGGTACTGGCACAAAGACAGACTTATAGATCAATGGAACAGGACAGAAAGTCCAGAAGTAAACACACGCACCTATGGTCAATTAATCTATGACAAAGGAAGCAAGAACATACAATGGGGAAAAGATGGTCTCTTCAATAAGTGGTGCTTGGAAAATTGGACAGCTACATGTAAAAGAATGAAATTAGAACATTCTCTAAAACTGTACACAAAAATAAACTCAAAATGGATTAAAGACTTAAATGTAAGACTGGATACTATAAAACTCTTAGAGAAAAACATACGCAGAACACTCTCTGACATAAATCGCAGCCATATCTTTTTGGATCCATCTCTTAGAGTAACAAAAATAAAAATAAACAAATGGACCTACTTAAACTTAAAAGCTTTTGCACAGCAAAGGAAACCATAAACAAAATGAAAAGTCAACCCACAGAATGGGAGAAAATATTTGCAAATGATGCAACCAACAATAACTAATCTCCAAAATATACAAACAGCCCATACAGCTCAATATCAAAAAAAACAACCAAACAAACAACCCAATCAAAAAATGGGTGGAACTTATCTTTGATAAAGGTGGCAGGAATGTACAGTGGAGAAAGGACAGCCTCTTCAATAAGTGGTGCTGGGAAAACTGGACAGGTATATGTAAAAGTATGAGATTAGATCACTCCCTAACACCATATACAAAAATAAGCTCAAAATGGATTAAAGACCTAAATGTAAGGCCAGAAAGTATCAAACTCTTAGAGGAAAACATAGGCAGAACACTCTATGACATAAATCACAGCAAGATCCTTTCTGACCCACCTCCTAGAGTAATGGAAATAAAAACAAAAAAAAAACAAACGGGACCTAATGAAACTTCAAAGCTTTTGCACAGCAAAGGAAACCATAAACAAGACCAAAAGACAACTCTCAGAATGGGAGAAAATATTTGCAATTGAAGCAACTGACAATGGATTAATCTCCAAAATTTACAAGCAGCTCATGCAGCTCAATAACAAAAAAACAAACAACCCAATCCAAAAATGGGCAGAAGACCTAAATAGACATTTCTCCAAAGAAGATATACAGACTGCCAACAAACACATGAAAGAATGCTCAACATCATTAATCATTAGAGAAATGCAAATCAAAACTACAATGAGATATCATCTCACACCAGTCAGAATGGCCATCATCAAAAAATCTAGAAACAGTAAATGCTGGAGAGGATGTGGAGAAAAGGGAACACTCTTGCACTGCTGGTGGGAATGTGAATTGGTTCAGCCACTATGGAGAACAGTATGGAGGTTCCTTAAAAAACTACAAATAGAACTACCATATGACCCAGCAATCCCACTACTGGGCATATACCCTGAGAAAACCAAAATTCAAAAAGAGTCATGTACCAAAATGTTCATTGCATCTCTATTTACAATAGCCTGGAGATGGAAACAACCTAAGTGCCCATCATCGGATGAATGGATAAAGAAGATGTGGCACATATATACAAGGAGTATTACTCAGCCAAAAAAAGAAATGAAATTGAGCTATTTGTAATGAGGTGGATAGACCTAGAGTCTGTCATACAGAGTGAAGTAAGTCAGAAAGAAAAAGACAAATACCGTATGCTAACACATATATATGGAATTTAAGAAAAAATAATGTCATGAAGAACCTAGGGGTAAGACAGGAATAAAGACGCAGACCTACTGGAGAACGAACTTGAGGATATGGGGAGGGGGAAGGGTGAGCTGTGACAGGGCGAGAGAGAGTCATGGACATATACACACTAACAAACGTAAGGTAGATGGCTGGTGGGAAGCAGCCGCATGGCACAGGGATATTGGCTCGGTGCTTTGTGACAGCCTGGAGGGGTGGAATAGGGAGGGTGGGAGGGAGGGAGACGCAAGACATATGGGAACATATGTGTGTGTATGGCTGATTCGTTTTGTATAGAGCAGAAGCTAACACACCATTGTAAAGCAATTATACCCCAATAAAGATGTTAAAAAAAAAAAAAGGGTGGAAGACCTAAATAGAAATTTCTCCAAAGAAGACATACAGATGGCCAACAAACACATGAAAAGATGTTCAACATCACTAATTATTAGAGACATGCAAATCAAAACTACAATGAGGTATCACCTCACACTGATCAGAATGGCTGTCATAAAAAAATCTACAAACAGTAAATGCTGGAGAGGGTGTGGAGAAAAGGGAATCCTCTTACACTGTTGGTGGGAATGTAAATTGATACAGCCACTATGTAGAAGAGTATGGAGTTTCCTTAAAAGACTAAAAATACAACTACCATATGACACACCAATACCACTACTGGGCATATACCCAGAGAAAACCATAATTCAAAAAGATACATGCAACCCAGTGTTCATTGCAGCACTGTCTACAATAGCCAGGACATGGACACAACCTAAATGCCCATCAACATGGATAAAGAAGATGTGGTACATATATACAATGGAATATTACTCAGCCATAAAATGGAACAAAACTGTGTCATTTGCAGAAACATGGATGTACTAGAGACTGTCATACAGAGTGAAGTCAGTCAGAAAGAGAAAAACAAGTATCGTATAAGTCGCTTATATGCAGAATCTAGAAAAATGATACAGTTGAACTTATTTGCAAAGCAGAAATAAAGACACAGATGTAGAGAACAAACATATGGATCCCAAGGGGGGCGAAGGGAGGGTAGGATGAATTGGGAGATTGGGATTGACATATATACACTACTATGTATCAAATAGATAAATAATGAGAACCTACTGTAGAGCACAGGGAACTCAATGCTCTGACCTAAATGGGAAGGAAAACCAAAAAAGATGGGATATATGTATACATATAGCTGATTCACTTTGCTGTACAGCAGAAACTAACAGAAACTAACACAACATTGTAAAGCAACTATACTCCAATTAAAAAGAAAAGAGAAGAAGAAGATGTGGTACATATATACAATGGAATATAACTCAGCCATAAAAAATGTAAACACAAAAGGTATGCCATTTGCAGCACCATGGATAGACCTAGAGATTATCATACTAACTGAAGTAAGTCAGATAGAGAAAGACAAATATCACATGATATCACTTATATGTGGAATCTAAAAAAATGATACAAATGAACTTATTTATAAAACATGAACAGACTTACAGACATAGAAAACAAACTTACGGTTACCAAAGGGGAAAGGTGTGGGGGGAGGGTAAATCAGAGGTTTAGGATTAATATATACATACTACTATATATAAAATAGATAATCAACAAGGACCTACTGTATAGCACAGGGAACTCTACTCAATATTCTATAATAATCTATATGGGAAAAGAATCTTAAAAAGAATAGATATATGCATATGTATAGCTGAATCACTTTGCTGTACACCTGAAACTAACACAACATTGTATACCAACTATATACTTGTATACCATTGGTATACATTGTATACCAATATAAACTAAAAAATTTTTTGAATGAAGCTGCCTTATAAAATCTGATTCTATGAGCTTAATTTAGGAAAGTAACAATCAAAATCACCTCATCTATCAAATGGAAATAATGATAGTATTTACCTCATTAAGGATTGTGAGAATAAGATAATGCATATAAAGTGCTTAGTACAGTATCTAGCATTCTAAAAGTTTAATAAATGCTAGCTATAATCATTCTCCATGCCCTCCTCCACCTCCATCCCAGCTCAGTCCCAAACTGCTTCACCTCTGAAATTTTAACTCCTATATTCTACTCTTTGGCCATAATACGCTTTTCTCTGATCACTATCTCAGCCTTTACTTGCTTAATATCACTGTAATTTTAATTTTACTTCATTGATATTTCCAAACCCTTGATCTTATCATTTTCCCCAAATTTATTACCACTCCTTGGCTTTACTTCCAGTCCTACTTCTTTCCCTGTCCAATATAAGTCCCCATAGTCCACAAGTCTAACTGCACTCCCTTGGGTTTTGTTAAACCCTAGAAGTGTATCTGTCACAGGATCTGAAGCCAGAAAAACTTTGGGTTCAAATTCTGACCGTTATTTACTATCTGTAAAAGATGAGCCTCTTTCTTTTTTAAAAATTTTTCAGAAAACCTTTTATTACACAGAGCATGATATACCTATATTTGGGTTAAATTGCCATAACTATTGACAAGGTTATAATAAAAGTGCCTTGAATTCATTACTATTATTACAATTATACCTTACATTTACCTAGGACTTTACAATGTACAAAGCACTTTCACATACACTGTTGAAATGAGTCTCTCTTGATATGATATATATAATGATGATTGTTAGAATTAAATGCAATAATGTATATAAAGCATTTACCATACAGGCTTTCATATTAATCTTTTGATAAATCTTAGTTCCTTTTCCTCATTCTTTTCAGTAAATCTTCCAAAATTTCAGCTCTTTATTCAAATTCTCATTTAATTGTTTCCTCGCACTACCCCAGCAGATGATCTAATTTCCTATTTCATAGAGAAAATTGGAGCCATTAGGCTGAAACTCCTTTCATTTCTTCCATACCATTTATAAATTAATCTGCATCAGTACTCATCTTTATCTCATTCTTTCCAGGCTCAGTGGAGACTCCCCCTTCTATCTATGACTTAAGGTTCCACCTGAGCTCAGAAATCATTAATCATCACTTCTCTCTTCCTTCTGTACTATTCCTTTGTTACCCCTCTATTGATCTTTTCCCTTAACATATAAATATACTATACAAGTCCCTTCCATCTTCAAGACAAATAAACCCTTTATCATTCTTCATAACCAAGCATCTTGGAAGAGATGTTAACTCTCACTATTTGGCTTTCTCACTTCCCAACTCACTCTAATATTACTTTTGCCCATAAAGTTCTTCCAAAGCTGCTCTCACTAAGGTCAACATTGATCTCCATATTACCATGACCAATGGACACATTTCTGCAGTAATGACACTGTTGACTTCCATCATTCTTGTAATCCTTCTCTTCCTTGACTTCTATGCCATAATTTTCTTCAGGTTTCCAGTTCTTGCTTTAGTCTTTTTGTCAGGCTCATCTTCTAATGTCTACCTCCCAAATGTCATAGTTCCCTAAGATTCTATTTTAAATCTTTGTGTTTTTTCTCACATTAGTTGGGTGATCCAACTAAATCTATGGCTGTAACTATATTACTTATATGCTGAGGACTTATTACACTTTCTTTCCAGTTTAGATATCTAGTACAAGCTCCAGAATTTTTTGCTCAACTATCACATCTCTCCTCCTAAATGTCCCATAAACACCTCAAATTCAATGTATTGAAAACTGAACTCAAATTTACTTCTTCACATATAGGACACATTTTAGCCAATAATAAGCAACCATCTTCCACACAATCACCAAGGTCTTTCTCAATCCATGTTCTTTATCTGAGCACAGAAAATTATTTAAGTGACTATTTTCTCAATTTTTCCAAGGATCAGTACATAATTAATACTACTCCAGATGCATAGGAAATTAATTCATTGCATAAAATAGATACCTTAGGACACAAGGGCTTAATTCTCTCATAGAACTCAGTTGAGATAGGTGCTCATTTACTTTCTATTATCTATGCACCAAATTATGTAGCTTTTACCTCTATCTCTGGTATCCTCCACTCCTCCTTCTCTCACTTTTGTTAGTTTATGCTCTCATGCTTTTCCATTTGACTGCTACAATAGCCTACAAATCTAGTTTGGCCCAAATCTAACTCTCTAATTTGATTTCCTGACACTTTCCTTTAGGCTCATTATGCAACAGCCATACTATGCTACATGTACCTCCCTGAATATGATGCAGTCTCCTGAGCTAAAGTCTCTGCCTTCACTGTTTCCTCTCTGGTATCCCTTCAATCAAGCTAATATTTTTTTCTTTAATTACACAAGAGAATGATGAGTACACATTCTGTATAAAGGATTCAAATAACACAAAAATATACAGAGTAAAAAGTTAAGTATTTCTTTATCTTGCCCTGTCTCCTCCAAATTAAACACACACACACACTTCCCACTCAACAGGTAACTGTTATTAACAGTCTGGTTTGTATGCTTCCAGACTAAATTCTATTTATTCATTAACTTTAAGCTGAAGTAATTTTTTCTGAAGCTCTGACTTTCAAAGACAAAGTGAATTAACTCCTCCTATTTGCTTCTTTAAAACCATGCATTTGCCTTTATCTGAGTATTATGATGTACTTTAGTTGTTTAAGTTTTTGTTTATACCCAGCCTGAACTGTAAAATCCTGAGAGTAGGGCTTTCTTTTTGGTCTTTATGTTCTCCAGTTTGTCACAGTGCTTCATACATTTTTGTTGAAGTATAAATTACACAGTCTTTGTTCTCACTATGGTCTAGTGGGGAGACAAAATCATTCTACGGGGGGGGGGAGTAGTGTATTAAGATATCAGGTTTAGGAAGATCTTCCAGGTAATGTGTGACTCTTATAAGTGTGAACAGAAGTAGACTAGAAGAAATGGGAATGTGTTCCACAAATAGAGTGACACAACAAATATTAATGTGTGCTTAAAATCTGAAACAGACACCAGAGGGCAGACAGCAGAAGCAAGAACTACAATCCTGCAGCCTGTGGAACAAAAACCACATTCACAGAAAGACAGACAAGATGAAAAGGCAGAGGGCTATGTAACAGATGAAGGAACAAGGTAGAACCCTAGAAAAACAACTAAATGAAGTGGAGATAGGCAACCTTACAGAAAAAAAATTCAGAATAATGATAGTGAAGTTGATCCAGGACCTTGGGAAAAAAATGGGGGCAAACATTGAGAACATGCAAGAAATGTTCAACAAGGATCTAGAGGAATTAAAGAAAAAAAAACAGAGATGAACAATACAGTAACTAAAATGAAAACTACACTAGAAGGAATCAATAGCAGAATAACTGAGGCAGAAGAATGGATAAGTGACCTCGAAGACAGAATGGTGGAATTCACTGCTGCAGAACAGAATAAAGAAAAAAGAATGAAAAGAAATGAAGACACCCTAAAAGACATCTGGGACATTAAATGCAACACCATTTGCATTATAGGGGTCCCAGAAGGAAAAGAGAGAGAGAAAGGACCAGAGAAAATATTTGAAGAGATTATAGTCAAAAACTTCCCTAACACGGGAAAGGAAATAGCCACCCAAGTCCAGGAAGCGCAGCGAGTCCCATACAGGATAAACCCAAGGAGAAACATGCCAAGACACAGTAAACAAATGGGCAAAAATTAAAGACAAAGAAAAATTATTGAAAGCAGCAAGGGAAAAATGACAAATAACATACAAGGGAACTCCCAAAAGGTTAACAGCTGATTTCTCAGCAGACACTCTACAAGCCAGAAGGGAATGGCATGATATACTTAAAGTGATGAAAGGGAAGAACCTACAACCAAGATTACTCTACCTGGCAAGGATCTCATTCAGATTTGATGGAGAAATCAAAAGCTTTACAGACAAGCAAAAGCTAAGAGAATTCAGCACCACCAAACCAGCTCTACAACAAGTGCTAAAGGAACTTCTCTAAGTGGGAAATACAAGAGAAGAAAAGGACCTACAAAAACAAACCCAAAACAATTAAGAAAATGGTGATAGGAACATACATATCAATAATTACCTTAAACGTGAATGGATTAAATGCTCCAACCAAAAGACACAGGCTTGATGAATGGATACAAAAACAAGACCCATATATATGCTGTCTACAAGAGACCCACTTCAGACCTAGGGACACATACAAACTGAAAGTGAGGGGATGGAAAAAGATATTCCATGCAAATGGAAATCAAAGGAAAGCTGGAGTAGCAATACTCATATAAGATAAAATAGACTTTAAAATAAAGAATGTTACAAGAGACAAGGAAGGACACTACATAATGATCAAGGGATCAATCCAAGAAGAAGATATAACAATTATAAAAATATATGCACCTTTATCCATTCATCTGATGATGGACACTTAGGTTGCTTCCATCTCCTGCCTATTGTAAATAGAGCTGCAATGAACATTTTAGTACATGACTCTTTTAGAATTATGGTTTTCTCAGGGTATATTGATAAAGAAGATGTGCCACATATATACAATGGAATATTAGCCATAAAAAGAAACGAAATTGAGTTATTTGTAGTTAGGTGGATAGACCTAGAGTCTGTCATACAGAGTGAAGTAAGTCAGAAAGAGAAAGACAAATACCATATGGTAACACATATATATGGAATCTAAGGGAAAAAAAATGTCATGAAGAACCTAGGGGTAAGATGGGAATAAAGACACAGACCTACTAGAGAATGGACTTGAGGATATGGGGAGGGGGAAGGGTAAGCTGTGACAACGTGAGAGAGTGGCATGGACATATATACACTACCAAACGTAAAATAGATAGCTAGTGGGAAGCAGCTGCATAGCACAGGGAGATCAGCTCGGTGTTTTGTGACCACCGAGAGGGGTGGGATAGGAAGTGTTGGAGGGAGGTAGATGCAAGAGGGAAGAGATATGGGAACATATGTATATGTATAACTGATTCACTTTGTAATAAAGCAGAAACTAACACACCATTGTAAAGCAATTATACTCCAACAAAGATGTTAAAATATATATACGCATCTAACATAGGAGCGCCTCAATACATAAGGCAACTGCTAACAGCTATAAAAGAGGAAATTGAAAGTAACACAATAATAGTGGGCGACTTTTAACAACTCACACCAATGGACGTATCATCCAAAATGAAAATAAATAAGGAAACAGAAGCTTTAAATGACACAATAGACCAGGTAGATTTAATTGATATTTATAGGACATTCCATCCAAAAACAGCAGATTACAATTTCTTCTCAAGTGTGCACGGAACATTTTCCAGGATAGATCACATCTTGGGTCACAAATCAAGCCTCAGTAAATTTAAGAAAATTGAAATCGTATCAAGTATCTTTTCTGACCACAACACTATGAGATTAGAAATGAATTACAGGGGGAAAAACGTAAAAAACACAGACGCATGTAGGCTAAATAATACGTTATTAAATAACCAAGAGATCACTGAAGAAGTCAAAGAGGAAATCAAAAAATACCTAGACACAAATGACCATGAAAACACGTCTAGCCAACACCTATGGGATGCAGCAAAAGCAGTTCTAAGAGGGAAGTTTATAGCTATACAAGCCTATCACAAGAAATAAGAAAAATCTCAAATAAACAATCTAACCTTACACCTAAAGGAACTAGAGAAAGAAGAACAAACAAAACCCAAAGTTAGCAGAAGGAAAGAAATCATACAGATCAGAGCAGAAATAAAAGAAATAGAAACAAAGAAAACAATAGCAAAGATCAATAAAACTAAAAGATGGTTCTTTGAGAAGATAAACAAAATTGATAAACCATTAGCCAGACTCATCAAGAAAAAGAGGGAAAGGACTGAAATCAATAAAACAAGAAATGAAAAAGGAGACGTTACAACAGACACCGCAGAAATACAAAGCATCCTAAGAGACTACTACAAGCAACTCTATGCCAATAAAATGGGCAACCTGGAAGAAATGGACAAATTCTTAGAAAGGTATAACCTTCCAAGACTGAACCAGGAAGAAACAGAAAATATGAACAGACCAATCACAAGTAATGAAATTGAAACTGTGATTAAAAATATTCAAACAGAGCTTCCCTGGTGGCGCAGTGGTTGAGAGTCTGCCTGCCGATGCAGGGGACACGGGTTCGTGCCCCAGTCCGGGAAGATCCCACATGCTGCAGAGCAGCTGGGCCTGTGAACCATGGCCACTGAGCCTGCACGTCCAGAGCCTGTGCTCCACAACGGGAGCGGCCACAACAGTGAGAAGCCTGCATACCACAAAAAAATATATATATATATCTTTCAACAAACAAAAGTCCAGGACCAGATGGCTTCACAGGTGAGTTTTATCAAACATTTAGAGAAGAGCTAACACCCATCCTTCTCAAATTCTTACAAAAAATTGCAGAGGAAGGAACACTCCCAAATTCATTCTATGAGGCCACCAACACCCTGATACCAAAACCAGACAAACTTACTATAAAAAAAGAAAATTACAGACCAATATCACTGATGAACATAGAGGCAAAAATCCTCAACAAAATACTAGCAAACAGAATCCAACAACACATTAAGAGGATCATACACCATATCAAGTGGAATTTATCCCAGGGATGCAAGGATTCTTCAATATATGTAAATTAATCAATGTGATACACCATATTAACAAATTGAAGAAGAGAAACGATATGATCATCTCAATGGATGCAGAAAAAGCTTTTGACAAAATTCAACACTGATTTATGATAAAAACTCTCCAGAAAATGGGCATAGAGGGAACCTACCTCAACATAATAAAGGCCATATACGACAAACCCACAGCAAACATCATTCTCAATGGTGAAAAACTGAAAGTATTTCTTTGAAGATCAGGAACAAGACAAGGATGTCCACTCTCAGCACTATTATTCAACATAGTTTTGGAAGTCCTAGCCACAGCAATCAGAGAAGAAAAATAAATAAAAGGAATACAAATTGGAAATGAAGAAGTAAAACTGTCACTGTTTGCAGATGACATGATACTATACATAGAGAATCCTAGAGATGACACCAGAAAACTACTAGAGCTAATCAATGAATTTGGTAAAGTTGCAGGATACAAAATTAATGCACAGAAATTTCTTGCATTCCTATACACTAATGATGAAATATCTGAAAGAGAAATTAAGGAAACACTCCCATTTACCATTGCAACAAAAAGAATAAAATACCTAGGAATAAACCTACCTAGGGAGACAAAAGACCTGTATGCAAAAAACTGTAACAAACTGCTGTAAGAAATTAAAGATGATACCAACAGTTGGAGAGATATACCATGTTCTTGGATTGGAAGAATCAATATTGTGAAAATGAGTCTACTACCCAAAGCAATCTACAGATTCAATGCAATCCCTATCAAATTACCAATGGCATTTTTTACGTAACTGGAACAAAAAATCTTAAAATTTATATGGAGACACAAAAGACCCAGACTAGCCAAAGCAGTCTTGAGGGGGAAAAATGGAGCTGGAGGAATCAGACTCCCTAACTTAAGACTATACTACAAAGCTACAGTAATCAAGACAATATGGTACTGGCACAAAAACACAAACATATATCAATGGAACAAGATAGAAAGCCCTGAGGTAAATCCACATACCTATGGTCAACTAATCTATGACAAAGGAGGCAAGGATATGCAATGGAGACAATACAGTCTCTTCAATAAGTGGTGCTAGGAAAACTGGACAGCTACATGTAAAAGAATGAAATTAGAACACTCCCTAACACCATACACAGATATAAACTCAAAATGGATTGGAGACCTAAATGTAAGAGCAGACACTATAAAACTCTTAGAGGAAAACATAGGAAGAACATCCTTTTACATAAATCACAGCAAGATCTTTTTTGATCCACCTCCTAGAGTAATGGAAATAAAAACAAAAATAATCAAACGGGACCTAATGAAACTTAAAAGCTTTTGCACAGCAAAGGAAACCATAAACAAGGCGTAAAGACAACCCTCAGAATGGGAGAAAATATTTTCAAATTAATCAATGGACAAAGGATTAATCTCCAAAATATATAAACAGCTCATGCAGCTCAATATTAAAAAAACAAAAACCCAATCCAAAAATGGGCAGAAGATCTAAATAGACACTTCTCCAAAGAAGACATACAGATGGCCAAGAAGCACATGAAAAGCTGCTCAACATCACTCATTATTAGAGAAATGCAAATCAAAACTACAATGAGGTATCACCTCACACCAGTTAGAATGGGCAACATCAGAAAATCTACAACAACAAATGCTGGAGAGGGTGTGCAGAAAAGGGAACCGTCTTGCACTCTTGGTGGGAATGTAAATTGATACAGCCACTATGGAGAACAGTATGGAGGTTCCTTAAAAAACTAAAAATAGAATTACCATATGATCCAGCAATCCCACTACTAGGCATATACCCAGAGAAAATGAAAATTCAAAAAGACACAGGCACCCCAATGTTCACTGCAGCACTGTTTATAATAGCCAGGTCATGGAAGCAACCTAAATGCCCATCGACAGACGAATGGATAAAGAAGATGTGGTACATATATACAATGGAATATTACTCAGCCATTAAAAGGAACGAAATTGGGTCATTTGTTGAGATGTGGATGGATCTAGACTGTCATACAGAGTGAAGTAAGTCAGAAAGAGAAAAACAAATATCGTATATTAACGCCTATATGTGTAACCTAGAAAAATGGTACAGATGAACCGGTTTGCAGGGCAGAAATTGAGACACAGATGTAGAGAACAAACGTATGGACACCAAGGGGAGAAAGCCGCAGGGGGGTGGGGGTGATGGTGTGATGAATAGGGCGATTGGAATTGACATGTATACACTGATGTGTATAAAATGGATGACTAATAAGAACCTGCTGTATAAAATAAATAAATAAATAATAAAATCTTAAAAAGAGGTGCCTAATTATTATGATACAACATTATTATATTAACATATTCAAAAATTTAAAGTATTTTTTATGATCTAGAGTCTTAACATCACTCTACTTATAATCTCTAATTATTATCTCTAGATTACAGAGAAAGAAATTAAGGTTTAATGAATGTTTGAGACATCATCAGTGCCCAGCTCATATCCCCCTTTGCCACCCTGGAGGCTACCTGCAGCTTTATATGTCAATTTCCATTAAGGCTATGCCAATGGCTTCCTATCTCAACTATTTGTCTTTCTTCCTGAGGGTTTTCTCTAGCAGCAGGCACATGCTACTCAAAAGAAGGCTGCCTAGGGAAGTACCAGAGAATTAACAATCCCAAGAGTAACACTCAACCACTGAGGGAAGGGAATTAGTACCCTGATCCTTATCTCAGGGTCTTAGTTGTAGGAGAACCCAACTTAAGATAAAAAAGTTGGTTAAATTCATACATAGCTAATAAATAGTGAGTGTAAGTCCATCTGACTCTACACAACCCACACTCTACAATATTTATATCACCTCTTAACTTGTTTTGAACTTTCTTTTTCCTGCTGGTCAGGCCCACAATTAAATTTATATGTGGCATAAACTCAGAGAAAAGTGGGGCTATAAAAGTTCAAGAGTAGAATACTAGTTTTGAAAACACATTCTTGACAGTGAATAAAATGAACATTTTGAAAAATATATTTGATGGATTATAATATATTCAAATAGAATTGGTTGCTTTTTTCATTTTCTATGCAGTTTTTATTTTCTATGCATTTTCTATTCATTTTCATTTTCTATGCATTTTCTATCTATAAAATGGGGTATACAGGCATACCCCATTTTATTGTGCTTCACAGATACTGCACTTTTTTTACAAATTGAAGGTTTGTGGCAACCCTGCATTGTCAGGTGATGGTCAGCATTTTTAAAGCTGTTTTATTTTTATTTTATCTTACTTTATTTTGGCCACGCCGCACAGCACGTGGGATCCTAGCCCCCCAACCAGGAATCAGACCTGTGCCCCCTGCCATGGAAGCACGGATTCTTAACCACTGAACCACCAGGGAAGTCCAGCGTTTTTAGCAATAAAGTATTTTTTAATTAGGTTATGTACATTGTTTTCTTAGACATAATGCTATTGCACACTTAACAGAATACAGAATAGTGTAAACATAGCTTTTATATGCACTGGGAAGCCAAAAATTCGTGTTACTCACTTTATTGCCATATTCACTTATTGCACTGGTCTGAAACTGAACCTGCAATATCTCAGAGGTATACCTTGTATCATGTCCTAAGGGTCAGCAAACTTTAATTTCAGAATAAGTCAGTCATAGATATTACTTTATACCCTGAAAGTTTACACTTCATTTCCATTACAGCCCCTGCTAAAGTAAGGTCACACATGAAGGAGAGGTTCTCGACCACCACTTTAATTAGCACGTGGTAGGAAATTAGCTTCTTTCCAGAGAGTGTTCAGATGTAAGTAAGAGGAAAAGAGGGTTATCTCACTATTCCAAAGACCATTCTGGAACGGCCAGAATAGAGCAACTTTTTAAATTCAGAGTTAGTACTTTGCTTATCATTTTAAGAACATTCTCACCTTTCCCTTACAAACATGGCAAGGGGCTCCTCATCACAAACCAGAGGAGTCAACTAAAGCACAGGCTCTTTCAGGAACTCTAGGTCAGAAAGGTGAGTCAACTCCAAAATTCTAAAGCCCAGTGGCTGCCAAACAAAGGGAGCAAAAGAAAATACGGGCGAAAATGGGTGCCGGGTAGTTAACTCACACCTGCAATAGGAGACTCCACTGAAGACGCCAATCTCCGCAAGAGCTAGAGGTGCAGAGGCATTTTTTTCAGAGGGTTTGCAGCTTGCTGGGACGGCAGAAAGGGAGAAAAAGAGGAGATCCTCTAGGACAAGAGAGGAGCAGTAAGACGCACAACCCCATCCGCCGTCGCTTTTGGGGACTGGGCGGTGCTTCCACGGCCGGCGGGAAGCTGGAGCCTCGCAGCCGGAAATAGGAGTCCGACCAGCCGGAAGCCTGGGACCAGCAGGCAGCGCCAAGACAAACCGTGATGGCGAGGAACGTGCGGCTGGGAGTTTGGAAGCTGGAGTGGTTGGCTCATTCAGAATGGTTGGCTCAAGTTGGCACCAGCACCTGGGCTGTTGTTATCCGAAGGAACGGGATCAAGCATTCTAATGTGCTCGCAGACGGCTCCTTCGAGTCCATTTTCACAGTCGACGTTCTGGCCTTTGGTTGCTTTGAGGTAACTCGCCCCTGCCGCCTGCCAAGCGCCAATGGTCTGTCCAGCCCTTCCAAGTCCCTATCCTGGGAGGTTCGCCTTTCCCCGCCACCCCACACCTACCTATTACCGACCCCACCCCACAACACACTCACCCCCTCCCATAGCGAGGATGAAGAGCCTTAAGCTGGGTCTTCCCAGAGCACTCAGTATATTTTAGTCACTTACTGTTAGTGTTTAATTCAGGAGCATGTAGTAGATTTTTGTGCATCCAAGTCCTGAAAGAAATTAAAGGTCAAAAGGTTGATTTTGGTTTTTGCCAACTTTGGCATATTAATTTCAGTAATATTTTTCAACCAGCACCTGGCACTGAACATCAGTCTGTCAAATCCTGTGGAAATGAAGCATGTTTTTTGCTATCTAGGAGCATCCAAGATAGGTAAAAATACTGGATTCAGCATATTAATACTTCTTCATATGTATCAAATTCAATGAGAATTTATTAAATAGGTATTATGTATTAAGTTCTGTGCTAGGTTTTGGTCTTAGGAAGTTGAATCAATCTTTGTCTTAGAGATCTGAGCTTACAGTCTAGGTGAGGGAAAGGGACAGAGCACAAAACAATTATTAAAGGTATAAGATGAATACTGGTAAATGCTACTCACAGATTCAGAACAAGTGGGAATACAGGAAACAGAGAATTGAATTATATGTCTAGAGGGAATTGGAAAAAGCTTTGTAGAGGAAGTAACTTGTGAAGTATGCCCTGGAAGAGGAGGGGTTGTTTCCAAGTGGCGTTCTGGCTTAAGGTTTGAACTTTATAACAGATCTCACTTGAGGGCTTTGCTCCATTTTCTCTTATTTTCTCTTGCTTTCCAGTGCACTTTGCCTTCTACCCACCAGCTCATGTTCTGTTTTCTTGGAAGTAGCCAAGCCAGGTATTTCACTTACAAACGATACTTACCTCTTATTAAAATACTTATTTCTGCATAGACAGTCCTTGTAAAGAAAGAATTTTCTTTCTCTTTATTTTTGTAGAATTTGTTTTAGCCAAGTCAACAAAGCACAGTTCCTGTGGCCTTTATCCTAGAACACAAAACTAGTCTTACCATGTAGAAACAGATGTTTAAAATGGTATTCATTAAAATGAGATCCCACCTGTAATAGAAAACAGAAAGTGGATGCAAAAGAAATGTAAGCTGGCAGAGCTTGCTCTTGCCCTCCATTCCCTTAGGAATGTATGTTTGTGGGTAAAGTATTGCTAATTGGAATATGCTTCTGGCTTTAGTGTCTAGCCGTAGGGGTTGTTAGTAATATTGAAAAACAATCAGCATAGCTCATTACAAGAGTAGTAGTCATGAAAAAACAAAAACTTACTTCTAGGGTGGATGCCTTCTTACCAATGAACAAAGTTATGTTGGGCAGAAAATTAATGACTATCCTGTATTAGTAACAGAAATGAACATTTACTGGTTACCTTCTGTGTCAGTTGCTTTACATTTTTACAAGGACCCTATGAAAGAGATATTATCCCCACTTTGTAGATGTGGAAATTGAGACTGGGCAATATAGTAAATAACTTGCCCAAAGTTACAAATACATGAGAATCCAAGACTCTCAGATTCCTAAGCCAATGTACTCTTTCCACTATTTCACACTGTCTTTACAGCAATGGAGGCACATAGAGGTTAAAACCCCTACCCTACCAAGTGGAGTATCTGGGATATAAATCCAGGTCTGTCTGATTCCAAAACCTATGCCTGTGTACTTCTATATATTTTTGGCCTTTGCTTCCAAGTTCATTTAGCCCCATTTATGGCATGGAGGAAAAGAAGAGAACATCTAGTGAAATAGGCAGTGTTCTAAGTTATAACTAACAAGCCCAGGCTGGCATTTAGTACCTGTAAACAGTTAGAAAAACATTATATATTCTGGTGAAAATAAATGAACCATTTTTAATATATATAAAATATAGATTTACTTCTTTACTGCTTCTTTCATTCATATTTTTTCACGTTCTTTAATTCATTAATCCAATAAATTTCATTGATCTCTTACTTCATGTGAGATAGGATCAATCAGAGAAAAATCCCTATCTTCATGGAGTTTACATTCTGGTTGGAGATGCAGGCAATAAACAAGATAAATATAAATCAGGAAAGTATGTTGTCTGTTAGATGTTCAGTGTTAAATAGAAAAATGAAGTAGTGAATGGAGATAGGATGTATGTGGTAGGGTTTGTTTCATTTTTAGGTAGGGTGGCCAAGGAGGACCTTACCTGAAGGAGATAAGAGAAGGAGTCAAGCTGATATCTATGGGAAGTACATTCCAAGAGATGGACTATCAAGTGCAGTGGCCCTGAGCCCAGTGTGGCAGGAACAGAGTATGGGAGAGGTAGATAGTAAGATGAGGTTGGAGTGATAAAGAGAGGGGGTTCAGATCATGAAGGGCCTTGTGGGTCATAATGAGGACTTTGACTTTTATTCTGAGACAAAACTGTTAAAGGATATTGAACTGATGAGTAACCTGATTTGCTTCATTTTGTTGTCATTGTAAAATACACATGACATAAAATTTACCATCTTACCGGCTTTTAAGTGTGCAGTTCAGTAGTATTAAATACATTAACATTGTTGTGCAGCTATCACCATCATCCATCCCCATAACTCTTTTCATCTTGTAAAACTGACACTTTATACCTATTAAACAATAACTTCCCATTCTCTCCCCTTAGGCCCTGCCAACCACTATTACACTTTCTGTCTTTGTGATTTTGACTAAGTACCTCATATAAGTGGAATCATATAGTATTTTTTGTGTGTGACTGGCTTGTTTCATTTGGCATAATGTCTCCAAGGTTTAACCTTGTTGTAATATATGGTAGAATTTCCTTCCTTTTTAAGGTTGAAAAATACTCCATTGTATGTATATACCACATTTCTTTATCTAGTCATATGTTGATAGACATTTAGGTTGTTTCTGGATCTTAGCTACTGAGAATAATGATACCATGAACATTGGTGTACAAATATCTCTTTGAGATCCTTCTTTCATTTCCTTTGGATATATACCCAGAAGGGGAATTGCTGAATCATATGGTAATTCTATTTTTAACTTTTTAAGGACCCGTCATACCGTTTTCCACAGTGGCTGAGCCATTTTGTATTCCCAGCAACAGTGCACAAGGGTACCAATTTCTCCACATCCTCGCCAGCACTTGTTTTCTGGTGGTTTTTTGTTTGTTTGTTTGTTTTTAATTAGCCATCCTGCTGGTGTGAGGTAGTATCTCATTGTAGTTTTGATTTGCATTTCCCTAATGGTCAGTGATGTTGAGATCTTTTCATATACATTTTGGTCATTTGTATATCTTCTTTGCAGAAATGTTGATATTCAAGTCTTCTGCCCATTTTTGAACTGGATTGTTTATTTTTTTGTTGTTGAGTTTAAGGAGTTCTCTAATCTGGATATAAATCCTTTATCACAGGGGTCCCCAACCACCTGTTAGGAACCAGGCCACACAGCAGGAGGTGAGTGGCGGGTGAGCGAGTAAAGCTTCATCTGCTGCTCCCCATTGCTCCCCATCGCTCACTCGCATTACCACCTGAACCATCCCTACTGCCCCCCAACCCACACTGGTCCATGGAAAAATTCTCTTCCATGAAACCGGTCCCTGGTGCCAAAAAGTTTGGGGACCACTGGTTTATCAGATAGATGATTTGCAAATATTTTCTCCCATTTTGTGGGTTGTTTTTTACTTCCTGGATAGTATCTTTTGATGTATAAAAAGGATTTGATGTGCAAAAAGATTGGTATTAGTTCTCCTTTAAATGTTTGGTGGAATTCACCAGTGGAGCCATCAGGTCCAGGGCTTTTCTTTGTTGGGAGATTTTTGATTATGGTTTCAATCTCCTTACTAGTTATAAGTCTGTTCAGATTTTCTGTTTCTTTGTGTTTTAGTCTGGTAGGTTTTGTGTTTCTAGAAATTCATCCACTTCATCTAGGTTATCCAAATTTTTGCCATACAATTTTTTATAGTACTCTCTTATAATATTTTTATTTCTGAAGAAACTGTAATAATGTCCCACTTCTATTTCTGATTTTAGCAATTTGAGTCTTCTCTCTTTTTTCTTAGTTCATCTACCTAAAGGTTTGTCAATTTTGTTGATCTTTTTGAAGAATTAACCTTTGGTTTCATTGATTTCTCTATTGTTTTTATATTCTCTATTTTGTTTATCTCTGCTCTCATCTTTATTATTTCCTTCCTTCAGCTAGCTTTTGGGTTTTTTGTTCCTTATCTAGTTCCTTAAGCTTTAAAGTTAGGTTGTTGATTTCAGATCTTTCTTGCTTTTTAATGTAAGTATTTATAACTAAATTTCCTGCTTAGCACTGCTTTCTCTGCATCCCATAAGTTTCGGTATGTTGTGGTTTTGTTTTCATTTGTCTCTAAGTATTTTCAAATTCCTTTGTGATTTCTTCTTTGATCCATTGGTTGTTTAAAAGTGTGTTGTTTGATTTCTACAGTTTTGTGAATTTTTCAGTTTTCGTTATATTATTGATTTTTATTTCATGCTGTTGGACAGAGAAGATGCTTTGTATGATGTCTATCTTTTAAAATCTATTGAGACTCATTTTGTGGCTTTAACATATAGTCGATGCTGGAAAAATGTTCTATGTGCACTTGAGAAGATTGAGTATGTTGTTGTTGATGTATGAACTGTTCTATATACATCTGTTAGATCTAGTTGAGTTATTGTGTTGGTTATATCCTCTGTTTCCTTATTTATATTCTGTCTGGTTGTTCTACCCATTATTGTGAGAGAGGTATTGAAGTCTCCAACTATCATTGTACACATGTATATTTCTCCCTTCAGTTCTGTCAGTTTTTGCCTCATATATTTTGATGGTCTGTCATTAGGTGCATAAATGTTTATACTTGTTATATTTTCTTGCTGTTTTGAACCTTTTATTAATACATAATTTCCTTTTTGTCTCATAAACTTTTTTGATTTGAAGTCTATTTTGTCTGTTATTAGTATAGCCACTCCTGCTCTCTTTTAGTTAATATTTGCATGGAATATATTCTTCCCTACTTTCACTTTCAACCTGTTTGTGTCTTTGGATCTGGAGTCTCTTTTAAACAGCATATAGTTGTGTCATGTATTTTTAATCCATTCTACCATTCTTTGTCTTTTGATTAGAGAGTTTAATCCATTTACATTTAAAGTAATTACTAATAAGGAGGGATTTACTTCTGTCTCTGGGCTATTTGTTTTCTATATGCCCTATAGTTTTTATTTCCCACATTTTCTACATTCCTGTCTTTTTAGTGTTTAGTTGATTTTTGTAGTGAAATGGTAAAATTACTTCTTAATTTCCTTTTGGATATATTCTATAGCTATTTTCTTTGTTGATACTGTGGAGATCACATTTAACATCCTAATGTTATAAACTTCTAATTTGAATTTATAGCAGCTTAACTTCAGTAACATACGAAAACTCTGCTTTCTTACATCTTCATCCCCACTCCTTTTGGTTGTTAATGTCACAAAATTCCATCTTTATACATTGTGTGCCCCAAAACATAAACTAATAATTCTTTTAAATGCATTAGTCTCCTAAGTTATGTAGATAGCAAAATGTAGAGATACAAACCAAAGTTACAGTAATACTAGCTTTTACACTAATTGTTTTTTTATCTTCCAAGGTATTTGTTTCTTAAATTATGTAGAAAACAAAAAGTGCAGTTACAGACCATTGTTACAATAATACTAGCTTAAATTGCCCATGTATTTGTTTTTATTGATATCTTAATTTCTCCTCACAGCTTCAAGGTACTGTCTAGTGTCCTTTCATTGCACCTTGCAGGATTCCCTGAGCATTTCTTGCTGGCAAGTCTAGTGATCCTGAACTAGCTCAGCTTTGGTTAATCTGGAAATGTCTTGATTTCTACTTCACTTTTCGTTTTTATTTTATTCTTTTTTTTTTTAATTTCTTGGCCATGCCACACAGAATGTGAGATCTTAGTTCCCCAGCCAGGGATTGAACCCATGCCCCCTGCATTGGAAGTGTGGAGTCCTAACCGCTGGACTGCCAAGGAAGTCCCTCTACTTCACTTTTAAAGGACAGTTTTGACAGCTGTAGGATTCTTCATTGACTTTTTTTTTTCTTTTAGTGCTTTGAATATACTGGCTCACTGCCTCTGGTCTCCAAAGTTTCTGATGAGAATATTCTTGTTATCTTATTGAGTCTTCCTTGTATGTGATAATTTGCTTATGATTTGCTGCTTTGAAGATTCACTCTATCTTTTGAAAATTTGATTATGATGTGTCTTGATGTGGGTCTCTTTGAGTTCATCTTACTGGGGTTCATTGAGCTTCTTGGATGTTTATATTCATGTCTTTCCTCAAATTTGGATTTCAGCCATTATTTCTTCAAATATTCTCTCTGCCATTTTCTATCCCTCTTCTCCTTTTGGGACTCTCATGATGGGTGTGTTGGTTTGCTTGTTGATGTCTCACAGGTCCCTTAGGCTCTGTTTACTGTTCTTCAGTTTTCATTCTTTCTGTTCCTCAAACTCAGTAATTTCTATTGTCCTATCTTCAAGTTCACTGATTTTTTTTCTTTCTGCTTGCTCAATCAAATCTGCCTTTGAGTCTCTCTAATGAATGCTTCATTTTAGTTATTGTGCTTTTCAGCCTCAGAATTTATTTATTTATTTTAGCTTTTTTTTAGGTTTTCTCTTTATTTTTTTTAAAAAAATTTTCCATTGCTTTTATTTATTTATTTTTTATTGCAGTATAATTGCTTTACGATCTTGTGTTAGTTTCTGCTGCGCAGTGAAGTGAATCAGCCATATGCATACAAACATCCCCTCCCTCTTGGAACTCCCTCTGCCTCCATCCCATGCAACTAGACCATCACAGAACACCAGGCTGTGCTCCCAGTGCTATACAGCAGGTTCCCACTAGTTATCTGTTTTACACATGGTAGTGTATTTATGTCAAACCTAATCTCCCAATTCATCCCACCCTTCCCTTCCCACCTGTGTCCACATGTCCATTCTCTACATCTGCCTTTCTATTCCTACCTTGAAAATAGGTTAATCTGTACCATCTTTCTAGATTCCACATATATGCATTAATATACAATATTTGTTTTTCTCTTTCTGACCCACTTCACTCTGTATTACAGACTCTAGGTCCATCCACGTCTCTACAAATGACCCATATCATTTCTTTTCATGGCTGAGTAATATTCCATTATATATATATACCACATCTTCTTTATCCATTCATCTGTTGATGGACAGTTAGGTGGTTTCCATATCCTGGCTATTGTAAATAGTGCTGCAGTGAACATGGGGGTACATGTGTCCTTTTGAATTATGGTTTTCTCAGGGTATATGCCCAGTAATGGGATTGCTGGGTCATATGGTAGTTCTATTTTTAGTTTTTTAAGGAACCTCCATACTGTTCTCCATAGTGGCTGTATCAGTTTACATTCCCACCAGCAAAGCAAGAGGATTCCCTTTTCTCCACACCCTCTCCAGCATTTATTACTTGTAGATTTTCTGATGATGGTCATTCTGACCAGTGTGAGGTGATACCTCATTGTAGTTTTGATTTGCATTTCTCTAATAATTAGTGATGCTGAGCATCTTTTCATGTGTTTGTTGGCCATTGGTATGACTTCTTTGGAGAAATGTCTATTTAGGACTTCCACCCATTTTTTGATTGGGTTGTTCGGGTTTTTTTGATATTGAGCTGTATGGGCTGTTTGTATATTTTGGAGATGAATCCTATGTCTGCTGCTTCATTAGCAAATATTTTCTCCCATTCTGTGGGTTATCTTTTTGTCTTATTTATGGTTTCCTTTGCTGTGCAAGAGCTTTTAAGTTTAATTAGGTCCCATTCATTTATTTTTGTTTTTATTTTCATTACTCTAGGAGGTGGGTCATAAAAGATCTTTCTGTGATTTATGCCAAAGAGTGTTTTTCCTATATTTCCTCTAAGAGTTTTATACAGTCTGGTTGGTCTTACATTTAGGTCTTTAATCCATTTTGAGTTTATTTGTGTGTATGCTGTTAGGTAGTGTTCTAATTTCATTCTTTTACATGTAGTTGTCCAGTTTTTCCAGCACCATTTTTTTAAGAGCTGTCTTTTCTCCATTGTATATTCTTGCCTCCTTTGTCATAGATTAGGTGACCATAGGTGAGTGGTTTTATCTCTGGGCTTTGTATCCTGTACCATTGATCTATATTTCTGTTTTTGTGCCAGTATCACACTTTCTTGATTACGGTAGCTTTGAAGTATAGTCTGAAATCAGGGGAGCCAGATTCCTCTAGCTCTGTTTCTCTTTCTCAAGATTGTTTTGACTATTTGGGGTCTTTTGTGTTTCCATACGAATTGTATAATTTTTTTGTTCTAATTCTCTGAAAAATGCCATTGGTGATTTGATAGAGATTGCATTGAACCTGTAGATTGCTTTGGGTAGTATAGTCATTTTCGCAATATTCATTCTTCCAGTCCAGGAGCATGGTATATCTCTTCATCTGTCTGTGTCATCTTTGGTTTCTTTCATCAGTGTTTTATCGTTTTTCTGTGTACAGATCTTTTGCCTCCTTAGGTAGGTTTATACCTAGCTATTTGATTCTTTTTGTTGTGATGGTAAATGGGATTGTTCTTTAAATTCTCTTTTTGATCTTTCATTGTTAGTATATAGGAATGCAAGAGAATTCTGAGCATTAATTTTGTATCCTGGAACCTTACCAGATTCATTGATTAGTTCTAGTAGTTTTCTGGTGGGATCTTTAGGATTTTCTATGTATAGTGTTATGTCATCTGCAAACAGTGACAGTTTTACTTCTTCCTTTCCAATTTGTAGCCATTTTATTTCTTTTTCTTCTCTGATTGCCATGATTAAGACTTCCTATACTGTGCTGAGTAATAGTGGTGAGAGTGGATATCCTTGTCTTGTTCCTGATCTTAGAGGAAATGCTTTCGTTTTTTCACTATTGAGAATGATGTTTGCTGTGGGTTTGTCATATACGGCCTTTATTGTGTTGAGGTAGGTTCCCTCTATGCCCATTTTCTGGAGAGTTTTTATCATAAATGAGTATTGAATTTTGTCAAAAGCTTTTTCTGCATCTATTGAGATGGTCATATGGTTTTTATTCTTTAATTTGTTAATATGGTGTATTACATTAATTGTTTTGCATATATTGAAGAATCCTTGTATCACTGGGATAAATCCCACTTGATCATGGGGTATAATCCTTTTAATGTGTTGTTGGATTCTGTTTGCTAGTATTTTGTTGAGGATTTTTGCATCTATGTTCATCAGTGATATTGGACTGTAATTTTCTTTTCTTGTGATATCTCTGTCTGGTTTTGGTATCAGGGTGATGCTGGCCTCATAGACGAGTTTAGGAGTGTTCCTCCCTCTGCAATTTTTTGGAAGAGTTTGAGAAAGATTTGTGTTAGCTCTTCTCTAAATGTTTGATAGAATTTGCCTGTTAAGCCATCTGGTCCTGGGCTTTTGTTTGTTGGAAGATTTTTAATTACAGTTTCAATTTCACTGCTTGTGATTGGTCTATTTATATTTTCTAATTCTTTCTGGTTCAGTCTTGGAAAGTTGTACCTTTCCAAGAATTTGTTCATTTCTTCCAGGTTGTCCATTTTATTGGCATGTAGTTGCTTGTAGTAGTCTATTACGATCTTTTGTATTTCTGCAGTGTCAATTGTAATATACTTTTTCATTTCTGATTTTACTGATATGCATCCTCTCCCTCTTTTTCTTGATGAGTCTGGCTAAAGGTTTATCAATTTTGTTTATTTTCTCAAAGAACCAGCTTTTAGTTTTATTGATCTTTACTATTGTTTTCTTTGTTTCTATTTCATTTATTTCTGCTCTGATCTTTATGATTTCTTTCGTTCTATTAACTTTGGGTCTTCTTTGTTCTTCTTTTTCTTGTTTCTTTAGATGTAAGGTTAGATGGTTTATTTGAGATTTTTCTTGTTTCTTGTGGTGAGCTTGAATTGCTATAAACTTCACTCTTAGAACTGCTTTTGCTGCAATCCATAGGTTTTTGGATCATCATGTTTTTGTTGTCGTTTGTTTCTAGGTATTTTTTTATTTCTTCTTTGATTTATTCTGTGATCTCTTGAGTATTTAGCAGAGCACTGTTTAGCCTCCATGTGTTTGTGTTTTTTACAGGTTTTTTTTCCTGTAATTGGTTTCTAATTTCATAGCGTTCTGGTTGGAAAAGGTGGCTGATATGATTTCAATATTCTTAAATTTTCCAAGGCTTGATTTGTGACCCAAAATAGAGTACGTTCCATGTGCACTTGAGAAGAAGGTGTATTCTTCTGCTTTCAGGTAGGATGTCCTATAAATATCAATTGAGTCTGTCTGGTCTGCTGTGTTATTTAAAGCTTGTGTTTCCTTATTTATTTTCTGTCTGGATGATCTATCTTTTACTGTAAATGGGGTGTTAAAGTCCCCCACTATTATTGTGTTACTGTCGATTTCCCTTTTATGGTGGTTAGCATTTGCCTTATGTATTGAGGTGCTCCTATGTTGGGTGCATAAATATTTATAATTGCTGTGTTTTCTTCTTGGATCGATCCCTTGATCATTATGTAGTATCCTTCCTTATCTCTTGTAACAGTCTTTATTTTAAAGTCTATTTTATCTGATATGATTATTGCTACTCCAGCTTGTGATTTCTATTTACATGGAATATCTTTTTCCATCCCCTCACTTTCAGTCTGTATGTATCCCTAGGTCTAAAGTGGGTCTCTTATAGGCAGCATATATATGGGTCCTGTTTTTGTATCCATTCAGCCAGTTTGTGTCTTTTGGTTGGAACATTTAATCCATTTACATTCAAGGTCATTATTGATATGCATGCTCCTATTACCATTTTATTAATTGTTTTGGGTTTGTTTTTGTGGGTCTTTTTCTCCTCTTGTGTTTCCTGCCTAGAGAAGTTCCTTTAGCATTTGTTGTAAAGCTAGTTTGGTGGTGCTGAATTCTCTTAGCTTTTGCTTGTCTGTAAAGCTTTTGATTTCTCCATCAAATCTGAATGAGATCCTTGTTGGGTAGAGTAATCTTGGTTGTAGGCTCTTCCCTTTCATCACTTTAAATATATCCTGCCACTCCCTTCTGGCCTGCAGAGTTTCTGCTGAAAAATCAGCTGATAACCTTATGGGGATTCCCTTGTATGTTATTTTTTGCTTTTCCCTTGCTGCTTTTAATATTTTTTCTTTGAATTTAATTTTTGTTAGTTTTATTAATATGTGTCTTGGTGTGCTTCTCCTAGGGTTTATCCTGTACAGGACTTTCTGTGCTTCCTGGACTTGGGTGGCTCTTTCCTTTCCCATGTTAGGGAAGTTTTCAACTATAATCTCTTCAAATATTTTCTCAGTCTCTTTCTTTTTCTCTTCTTCTTCTGGGACCCCTATAATTCGAATGTTGGTGCGTTTAATGTTGTCCCAGAGGTCTCTGAGACTGTCCTCAGTTCTTTTCATTCTTTTTTCTTTATTCTGCTCTCCAGCATTTATTTCCACCATTTTATCTTCCAGCTCACTTATTCGTTCGTCTGCCTCAGTTATTCTGCTATTGATTCCTTCTAGAGTATTTTTAATTTCAGTTATTTTGTTGATTATCACTGTTTGTTTGCTCTTTAGTTCTTCTAGGTCCTTGTTAAAGGTCTTTTGTATTTTCTCCATTCTGTTTCTGAGATTTTGCATCATCTTTACTATCATTACTCTGAATTCTTTTTCAGGTAGGTTGCCTATTTCCTCTTCATTTATTTGGCCTTGTAGGTTTTTACCTTGCTGCTTTGTCTGTAACATATTTTTTTGTCGTCTCATTTTTTTATGGGTGGGGCTGTATTCCTCTCTTACTGGTTTTTTGGCCTGAGGCATCCAGCACTGGAGTTTGCAGGCAGTTGGGTAGAGCTGGGTCTTGGTGCAGAGATGAGGACCCCCGTAAGAGTCACTCTGATTAATATTCCCTGCAGTCTGAGTTTCTCTGTTAGTCCCACTGTTTGGACTCGGCACTCCCACCACAGGAGCGCAGGCCTGACCCCCAGCCTGGGAACCAAGATCTTGCAAGCCACGCAGCATGGCAAAAGAAAAGAAAAAACGAGAGCAGTACAATAACAAAGCACAAAAAATAAAATAAAATTAGAAAGATTAAAAAATGTTGGGAAAAATAAAACTATAATTAAAACAACTACAAGGTAAAACAGAACCACAACAGAAAAAGAAAGAAAAAAAAGAAAAAGGGAACAAGCCAAAAGGAGCAGAACAATAACAAGGTATAAAGAATAAAATAAAATCAGATAAATAAAGGATTAATTAGAAAAAAATAAAAATATAAATGAATCAGCAGTAAAAGGTAAAACAGAACCACACCCTAAAAGAAGAAGAAAAAAAAAAACAGAGGAAAAAAGAAAAAAAAAGGCTGGAAAAGGCCTTGGCTGTGGGGGAGGAGCCTTAGTGGGGGGTAGAATGTAGGCAGGGGTGGGGTTTAGGGTGGAGTGGGGCCTAGGCTGAGTACCTGCGTGGCGGGGGGTGGGGGGTAGGCAGCACAGCCTGAGGGGAGCCTTGGAGCGTGGAGTTCCAGAGTTTGGAGGTAAGGCTCTGGGTGAGGGTGTGTGGGCAGGATTTAGGCCCAGCGCAGTTGAAGGAGTCTCAGAGGGAGTCTCAGAGTGCTGAGTGTAGAGGTAGGGCCCTGAGTGGGCATGTAGAAGCGGGTCTTAGGCTCTGCACTGCTGGAGGTAGCCTCCGCAGGCTGAAGATTAGGCCCAGGAGCCCAACAGGCTCCCCGGTGCCCAAGTGGGCAGGGAAAGCACTGGCCATGCTCCCTTCCATTCCTCCACTCCCCTGAGTGTCTCCCCCATCGCTGCTGAACCCCTAACCGTGGATGGGCCCCACCAGGTGTGAGAACTCCTCCGTTCCCCCAGCCACCCCTCAAGGGTGCTGGTTGGTCCCATCACTCCCGCCTTTACTTTTGCTCCCCCTGCCCTCCCTCCCACTCCCTCAGGACCCACACAGCTGGAGGGGGCCTCAGTGGGCAGAGGATCGGGCCTGGATCTCAGCAGACTCCCCAGGGCCCAAGTGGGCAAGGGAAATGCTGGCCATGCTCCCTTCTGATCCTCTGCCCTCCCAGCGGCACCTCCTTTCCCACTCTGGGCGTGGGATCCCTTCCCCTCCCCCAACCACCCCTCAGGGGTGCTGATCGCATCTGACCTCCACTTCTCCTCCCCCCTCTCTACCCACCACATCCTACTCGGCCACTGGGGGTTCCTCCTGTCCCCTTAGGTGTCCATGGTCCCCACCAGTGCCTGATAGGTGCCCTAGTTGTGTGGAGACACAAACTCCGCATCCTCCTCATCTGCCATCTTGACCTCTATCTTTTTATTGATATTTCCTTTTTCTTTTATAATTTTCTTTTATTTATTTATTTTTCACTGTGTTGGATCTTTGTTGCTGTGCACGGGCTTTCTCTAGTTGCGGTGAGTGGGGGCTACTCTTCGTTGCAGTGCGCAGGCTTCTCATTGCGGGGGCTTCTTGTTGCAGAGCACAGGCTCTAGGCTCACAGGCTTCAGTAGTTGTGGCATGCGGGCTCAGTAGTTTTAGCTTGCAGGCTCAGTAGTTACGGCTCGCAGGTTCTAGAGCACAGGCTCAGTAGTTGTGGCGCACGGGTTCAGTTGCTCCACAGCATGTGGGATCTTCCCAGACCAGGGATTGAACCCGTGTCCCCTGCATTGGCAGGCAGATTCTTAAGCACTGTGCCACCGGGGAAGTCCTGATATTTCCATTTTTATCACATGTTGTTTTCTTGACTTTCCACATCTTCCTTTAGTTCTATGAGCATCTGTTAGACAGATGTTTAAAAATCTTTGTCTAATATATCTGCCATTAAGTCTTATTCAGGGACAGATTCTGTTGGTTCATTTTTTTCCTTTTAATGGACCACAGATTCCTGTTTGTTTGTATGTTTTGTGATTTTTTTGTTCAACATTGGACATTTGAATCCAAAAAATGTGGTAACACTGGTAATCAGATTCTCCCCCTTTCCCAGTGTTTGTTGGGGGTTTTTTTGTTTTGTTTTGTTTTGTTGTTGTAAGCTGTTTCTGTGCCAAGGAGCAGCCTGACATGTAAACTTAGTATGTTCCTAGGTCTTTTCTGAGCCTTTCCCTGTGCATTCATTGTCATGTTGTAATTTTCCCCATATATGCAATTGTTTTTGAATGTTTAATCTTTAATGCCTGGCTCCTGAAAAGGGGAAAGCAAAAAATGGAGAGCAGAAATAAGAACACAGATCCCCAATATTTGGAGAACAGAGTTCTTTTTACCCATTCTACCTCCCACATGCTATGTGCAAGCTGCTCTAGGAACTCCTGCACAGCTGCCTGCCATGTGTCTGGGGGTGAGGAAAAGGTAGCTGCTACTCTGTTAAGAGCTGAAATCGACTGAAATTAATCACATTTTACTGGCCAAGCCTTGCCCTGGAAGGTGCAAGCCTTTAAGACTCCAGGGTTTCAAAAGAGTTATATTAAATTCTGGCAGTGCAATTGCCGTTTGGGTGGAGATGCAGATTCCTGGTGCTTCATACTCTGCCATCTTCCCAGAATCCTCTTTCTATTATGTTTTAACAGGATCATTTTGGCTGCTCTGCTGAGAATATACTGAACCGGAGCAAGGAGGAAGCATGGATACCAGTTATGAGGTAAGTAATCCAGATAAAAGATCCTCAGCAGGAGATCAGAGTAGGTATAAGACTAAGGCAAGGATAATTACTCCCCTGTAAAGGGATTACTTCCTGCCAGGTCACCTGGCTGTGTCTCTTGACTAACGGCCATTGTCCTTTTCAAGATAGGTAATTCTATAGTTTTTTCTTTTCCCTTTTCTCTTTGGGTGATGATAGCTTGGCTACTATTAAATTTGGGATTAATGAATTATCCTTTGTGCTTTTCCTATATCTACATCTTATAAATATTCCTTTATAAATAAACCTTCATTGAATTATCTTTTTGAAGTGTGCCATTTGTTTCTTGTTGAGACCCTAATTGATACATGAATTCTTCAGTTTGGGATACAATATTTTAAGTACTCACATTAAATCAAGCTTGTTAATTATGTCCAAATATTTTATATTACTGCATTAAAAAATCTATGATCTATTAGTTACTGACAGAACTATGTTTAAATCTCCCATTATTACTATCATACCCTGTGTCTTTAAGAACTGGGATTCTCAGTATGGAAGAGAGGAAATAGAGAAGTAATATAGAAAATAGAAGAGGTCACATAAAAACACTGTAGTATTAAATTTGAATTGGAAGTATTCATATGAACTTGTGAGGTGTGTGTGTGTGTATATATGTATGTGTGTGTACATATACATATCTGTATGTGTCTTAGCTCTATCCACCAAAAAGGAGTAGAAAATGTCCAACCCAATAATAATGAGCAATCCTAGCACCCACATTCCCAGATTGTAGTCTAGAATTAATATTTGCCATTCAAAGAAACCAGGGCATTTTAGAAAAATGGTTTATTCCAGAAATGTGCAAGATGAATCTGGAATATCTTATCATTACTAGATAGCAAGGAAGCTATCAAAGACTACTAAGATTAAATGAAAAAGATAACAGGCCTAAACTTGAAGAGGCTCTCACTGGCCAGATATAGGACAAACTGAGCTTCAGTAAGGGTCATGATCACAATAGATTTAAACTCATAGAATCCATTGGTTCATAGGGATAAAAAATATTAGTCACTTTGAGAGAATGATAGGAAACAAATTTGTTACTTGGAAACTGGCAAAGGGAAAGATAATTTATCCTGCCTTTACTACATGAACTGTATCATTTGGTAACCAAATAATAGACAAAGAGAAGCGTCACTTTAATGAACTAATAAAAAAGAAAATGTTAGAATTAGAATATCAGCATTTTGGAAGGCTCAGTGAATTCGTGGCTAAAAGCATTCAGCAGCAATAGTTGATAAATCACAGTCAGACATGATGCGCCTCTTAATGAAAGACCACAGCACTACCTGTGGTCTTGCCGACATGAATAAACCTGGGTCTGTTCAAGCCTCAGGATCCAGCTGCCAACTTGAAGGAAATACAAGAGTCAGAGGAACACTGAGTTGCGTGTTCCTCTGAACCAGTTTCAAGGGTGCTCACCTTAAAATAATTCAGTAAGCTACACATTCATGTATTATTCTTGATCTGTGTTTTATTTTACAGGGGAAAAAAATTTAAAAGATCTCTCACTATGCTTCATAGAATTGCTTGTTCTTCCTTGTAGTTCTCTCAGTTTTGTCATATATAAATAATAAATAAATAAATAGATAGATAGATACATGTGTATAGAGAGAAAGAGCTAAGGGGGTGTGGGGGAAGAGGGCAATTTATTAGGAACATACAAGATTTTTTTTTGTAATTTATTTGTCTGCGCTGGATCTTAGTTGCAGCACGTAGGATCTTTGTTGCCTCATGCGGGATCTAGTTCAAACCCGGGCCCCCGGCATTGGGAGCATGGAGTCTTAGCCACTGGACCACCAGGGAAGTCCCAACATACAAGTTTAGAATTATTAAATCTTCTGGTAAATTGTGTTATGATTCTCTATGTTGTTAATGTTTTTTTTCCCTTGAAGTCTATTTTATATTAATATAATGATACCAGCTTTCTTGTTGTTAATATTTTCCTGTTATATCTTTATCCATCCATTTAGTTTTTAACCTTACTGTATTACTTTGTTTTAGATGTGTCTCTAGTAAGCCAGATATTGCTACATTTTGTTTTCCATCCAGTCTGTCAATCTTTGTTTTTTAACTGATGTTTTATACACCTTTATGTACTGTGATTACTGATATATTTGGATTTGTCTTACCAGCTTATTTTGTGTTATCTATGATCCTATTTCTTAGTGTTTTCTTTTTCTGCTTTCTTGGCAACTTTTGGGTTTTTTTCATTTTATTTTATTGCCCACTACTATTTTCAAAAGTATATACTCTATTTCTAGTATTTTAGGGATTACTTCTTATATTTTAATATTTATACTTAACATATCAAAGACTAAAATTATTCAGTATTCTTATCCTTTTCCCAAACAACACAGGAATGCTAGAATACTTGAATTCAGATCAAAACCTCCTGATTAAATATAATTTTTTCCTGTACTTTAGTTCTGCTTTTTAAATCCTTAATGATGTTATTATTTTATAATATCAATATGTGTTTAGACTTACCTTTTAAGGTAAGGATAATTTATTACTCTTTTTAGATTTAGAATTATTTATCCCTTATTACATATAATTCATCTCACATTTCAGAGACCTTCCATCTGTGAATACTTTCTACTTGAAGTTTCTTCTTTAGAATTTCTTTTACTGAGGATCTGTTGGTGACAAATTCTCTCAATTCTTATATGTTTGAAATTATCTTTAGTTTGAATTTGTTCTTAAATGATATTTTCACCAAGATGGCAGTTTTAGGTTGAAACTTCTTTTCTCTATTCTCGTTCAGCTTTTGTTGTTACTGTTAAGAAATCATCTGTCAGTATAATAGCAGTTCTTTTGTAGGCAGTATGTTTTTTTCCTCTAGCTACATTCAGGATTTTCTATTCTACAGTTTCACTGTAAGGTACCTAAGTAAAGATTTTCTATTTATCATGCTTGGTATTTGATGGGATTCCTGAATTGACATATTTTATAAGTTCTGGAAAATTCTAAGGCATTATCTTTTAAAACATTGGTGTTTCTCCATTCTCCCTATCCTGTCCTCCTGAAACTAGATGCACATTAGGTCTTCTCAATCTATCCTTCATTTGTCTTAATCAATTTCAGTTCTTCCCCTGCTAAATTTAAAATAATTCCTTCAAATTCATCTTCCTAGTCTTCATTTTGAGTTAACATTTTCCATTTCTAGAAATCTGTTTTTTCCATGTTATGTTTGTTGTTTTAAAAAATATTCTTTTGCTCTTTATCCATATTCTGGATCCCTTATTTTTTTTTTTTAATTATACTAAACAGGGGTTGGGGCTTGGTCAGTATGGCAGAGTAGGAAGACCCTGAGCTCACCTCCTCTCATGGGTACACCAAAATTACAACTATTTACAAAGCAACTATTTATGAGAAAGAGCAAAATCTAGCAGAAAAGATCTTCTACAACTAAAGATACAAAAAAGGATCGACAAGATGGGTAAGAGGGGCAGAGTCACGGTATTGTCAAGATCCATACCCCCAGGTAGGTGACCCACAAACAGGAGGTTAATTACAACAACAGAGGTTCTTCCCACAGAGCAATGGGTCTGAGCCCCATGCCAGCTCCCCAGCCCAGGGGTCTTTCACTGGGAAGACAATCCCCAAGAGCATTTGGCTTAGAAGGCCAGCAGGGCTTACTTTCAGGCTATGGGAAATAGAGACTCCACTCTGTGCCCACAAAATCACACACTCCAAGACCCAGGGCAGAAGCAAAAATTTGAAAGGAGCCTGGGTCAGACCCACCTGCTGATCTTGAGGAGTCTCTGAAGAGGCAAGAGTGAACTGGAGCACATCCTGGTGACGTAGACACTGGCGGCAGCCATTTTTAGGAGCTCATTCTACCATGTAGGCACTGGTACTGACAAGCACAATTCTGGAATCCTCCATCTAGCTTATCAGCACCAGGACCTGTCCCCATCCATCAGCCTATTAGCACCAGTACTGGGATGCCTCAGGCCAGGCAACTAGTTGGGCAGGGACACAGCCACAACCATGAGCAGGCAGGCTACCTTAAGACCTTCTGAGCCCATAGCCACCCTGGGGCACATCCCTGTCCACCAGAGGACCAGGACCCTGCCTCAAAGTGTGAAGGCACTAGCACTGGGACCCCCAGGTGACTGCAGCCAGAGAACCCAGGACCCAGCCTGTCCACCAGCAGGTTAACACCGACTCTGAGATACTTTGGACTCAGCCAGCTGACCCAGGATCCAACCCCACTCATCATTAGGCTAACATCAACTTTGGCATACCCTGAAACCCACAGCTAACCATGTCAGGAACCAGCCCCAACCACCAGAAGGCCAACACTAGATCTGGGAACACTAGCCACGCAACCACCTACCTCAGAACCTGGCTCTGCCCACCAGTGAGCCAGAACTAGCCCTGGGATCCACAAGGTTTCTGCAGCCAGCTGCCTTGTGATGTGGCCCTGCCAACCAGCATCTGGCAGGCTCCATGCAAGACAGGGCCTGGCAACCAACAAGACCAGGGGACAGCCACACCTACCAGACCACTCACAGTAGTCAGCACACCACAACAGGAGGACCCATATAGCCCACATAGGGAGCACCCCTAGAGCATATGGCTCTGATGACCAGAGGGGAATGTGCTGCTGGGGTGCACAGCATGTCTCCTACAAAAAAATCTGTAATAGATAACACACAAAAAAAGAAAGGAACAAAAATGAACTACAGAAACAAGCCCAAAGCAATGAACAAAATGTCAATACCTATCAGTAATTGCTTTAAATGTAGATGATCTAAATGCTCCAATCAAAACACATAGTTTGGCTGAATGGATACAAAAACAAGATCCATATATATGCTGCCTATAAGAGAGTAACTTCAGATCTAAAGTCATTTACAGACAGACAGTGAGCTGATGGAAAAAGGTATTCCATGCAAATGGAAATCAAAAGAAATTCGGGTAGCAATACTTATATCAGGAAGAATAGACTTTAAAACAAAAACTATAACAAGAAACAAAGAAGGACATTACATAATGATCAAGGGATCAATCCAAGAAGAATTTATAACAAGTGTAAATATGTATGCAACCAACATAGGAGCACCTAATATATAAAGCAAATACTAACAGACATAAATAGGGAAATTGCCCTGTGGAGGTCAGAGATAGCAGGGTCCAGGCGCTCAGCTCCACCATGCTCCAGGGGCACAGAACAAAGGATCAGAGCTGGGGGAGGGGGAGCCCTATCCCCCCCACCGAGTCAGGGACTGCAGGCTTCCCACAGCAGGTCACAGGAGTCCTGTGGGAAGCCCCATCTCCAGGCACAAGACGGCCGTGAAACTCCATGGGAGCCCTCAGGCAGCAGACTCAAGGGGCTCAGACAGGGGGAGTCTAATACCTGATCATCTCCCACACCTCACCCCAGTCTGCAAGGGGTCAGGCATGGGACCCACCCCCTTAGGTTATGGAGGGGACGCTGAGGCTCAGGGAGACACCAGAGGGTGTTATGGGGTTGCCTAGGGTGCAGGACAGTGCGGGGCTGGACCCACACAGGTGCTTCCTGGACCTCACCCTCAATGGGAGTAAACACACACACACTTGCTACCACACATGCATGAACGTGAACACATGAACACACACACATACACATGCACACAGACCTAGGCATGCCTGCAGCTGCATACCCGGCCCCTCCTCCACCTCCTGCCCTGGGCCGGGCACCAGATACCTCAGCTGTGGAACACGACCCAGGGCTGCAACTGAAGGCTGCCTTCCACCTGCCCCCTTGCAGACTGGGGTGAGGTGTGGGAGATGATCAGGTGTCAGAGCCCCCCTGTCTGAGCCCCCTGTTTCTGCTGCCTGAGGGCCACCATGGAGTTTCAGGGCCATCTTGTGCCTGGAGATGGAGCTTCCCACAGGACTCTTGTGACCTGCCGTGGGAAGCCTGCAGCCCCTGACTCGGCAGAGGGTCTGGGATGGGGTTCCCCTTCCCCCAGCTCTGATCCTTTACTCTGAGTCCCCGGAGCATGGTGGGGCTGAGCACCCGGACCCTTCTATCTCTGACCTCCACAGGGCCCCAGGCTGCCATCACTGTCCCCTGGTCAGTGCCCTGGCCTCCCCCCATCCCCTGAGCTGGCCCTGGCAGCTCTTAACCATTCACAGTGGCCTCCTCAGTAATCAGCTATTTGGGGTCAGCAGCTGAGGGCCACTCTCCCAGATGATTCTCAGAAAACCTCCAAGTCGCCCAGGGGAGGACCCGACAGGGCTGGCCTGTGTGTGCACATGTGTGTGTGGTCCTGTGTCCAGCAGATGGGCTTCCCTCTCAGGGCAGGATCTGGGGTGTCCTCATCTGTTCCCAACATACAATAATCATAATGTACTTTAACACTCCACTTACATCAATGGACAGATAATCCAGACAGAAAATCAATAAGGAAACACTGACCTTAAATGACACATTAGCCCACATGGACTTAATATATATGGAACTTTTCATCCAAAAGCAGCAGAATACAGATTCTTTTCTAGTGCACATGGAACATTCTCCAGGATAGATCACATGCTAGGGCACATAACAAGTCTCACATTTAAGAAGACAAATCATATCAAGCACTTTTCCTGAACACAATGATATGAGACTAGAAATCAAGTATAAGGGGAAAAAAACTGCAAAGAACACAAACACATGGAGGCTAAACAATATGTCACTAAACAACCAAGGGGTCACTAAAGAAATCAAAGAGGAAATTAAAAACTACTTGGAAACAAATTAAACTGGAACATAATGATATAAAATTTATGGGACACAGAAAAAAGAGTTCTAAGAGGGAAGTTTATAAATGCCTACCTCACGAAGCAAGAAAGATCTTAAATAAACAATCTAACCTTACCCCTAAAAGAGCTAGAAAAAGAAGAACAAACAAAACCCAAACTTAGTAAAAGGAAAGAAAGAAAGATCAGAGCAGAAATAAATGAAATAGAGACTAAAAAACATACAAAAGATAAATAAAGCTAAAAGCTAGTTCTTTGAAAAAATAAACAAGATTGATAACTGACCTTTAACTAGTCTTGTAAAGAAAAAAAAGAGGACCTAAATAAATAAAGTCAGAAATGAAAGAAGTTACAAACCAACACCACAGAAATACAAAGTTCATAAGAGATTACTATGAACAATTTTATGTGTAAAACAGACACCTAGAAAGAATGGATAAATTCCTAGAAATGTGAAGTCTCCCAAGACAAAATCAAGAAGAAATAGATAATATGAACAGACCAATTACCGGTAATGAAATTGAATCAGTAATTTTTAAAACTCCTAAAAAAACAGAAGTCCTGGATTAAACAGCTTCACAAGTGAATTCTACTAAACATTTAAAGAAGAGTTTATTTCTGGGACACAGAAATAAACCCATGCTTATATGGTCAATTACTCTATGACAAAAGAGGCAGGAATATACAATAGGGAAAAGACAGCCCCTTGAATAAATAGGGTTGGGAAAACAAGACAGCTAGATGCTGAAGAATCAAACTGGACTACTTACTCACACCATATACAAAAGTAAACTTAAAATGGATTAAACACTTAAATGTAAGTCCTGAAACCATAAAACTCCTAGAAATAAACATAGGCAGGACACTCTTTGACATCAAGCACAGCAGTATTTTGGAAGATCTATCTCATCAGGCAAAGAAACAAAAGCAAAATTAAACAAATGGGACTACATACAACTAAAAAGGTTTTGAACAACAAAGGAGACTATCAACAAAAAAGGCAGCCTACTAAATGGGGAAGATATTTGCAAATGATATACGTAATAAGGGGTCAATATCCAAAATATACAAAAAGCTCATACATCGCAACATCAAACAAACAAAAAAAACCCAAACCGCTGATTAAAAAATGGGCACAACAGCAGAATAGACATTTTTCTGAACAAGAAAAATACAGATGGCCAACAGGCATATGAAAACATGCTAAATCTTACTAATAATCAGAGCAATGAAAATCAAAACCACAAGATACCACCTCACACCTGTCAAAATGGCTATCAACAAAAATCAAAAAATAACAAGTGTTGGTAAAGATATGAAGAAGTGGGAACCCTTGTGCATTGTTTGTAGGATTATAAATTGGTATAGTCACTACGGAACACAATATGGAGGTTTCTCAAAAATTAAAAATAAATCTGCAGTAGGATCCAGCATGTTCACTTCTGGGTATTTACCCAAAGAAAACAAAAACACTAATTTGAAAAGATATATGCACATCAATGTTCATTACAACATTATTTAAAATAGCCAAGATATGGAAACAACGTAAGTGTCCAATGATAGATTAATGAATAAAGAAGAATATATATATACATATATATATATATATATACACAGAAACACAATGGAATACTACTCAGCCATAAAAAAGAGAAATCCTGCCATTTGCAGCAACATGGATGGATCTATAGGGTATTACACTAAATGAATAAGTCAGACCTGCAAAGTCAAATACCTTATGATCTCACATATATGGAATTAAAAACCAAAACAAACAAACAAAACAAAATGAAAACAGACTGATAGATATAGATGGGTGGTTGCCAGAGGGAAGGGGAATGGGGAGAGCTGAAATAGGTGAAGGGGACTAAGAAGTACAGATCTCCAGTTATAAAATAAGCCATGGGGATGTAATATATACAGCATAAGGAATATGGTAATATTGTAATAACTTTGTATGGGGACAGATGGTTACTAGACTTATAGATGTGGTCATTTCATAATGTATACAAATGTCAAATCACTATGTAGTATATCTGAAACTAGCATAATATTATATGTCAACCATATTTTAATTTAATAAAAAGGTATTCAACTTATACCACAGAAGTCCACCCACTGGAGTGAAGGTTCTGAGCCCCACATCAGGCTTCCAAACCTGGGGGTCCGGCAGCGGGAGTAGGAATTGCTAGAGAATCAGACTTTGAAGTCTAGTGGGATTTGATTGCAGGACTTCGACAGAATGGGGGGAAACAGAGATTCTGCTCTTGGAGGGCACACACAAAGTAGTGTGTGCATTGGGACACAGGGGAAGGAGCAGTGACCCCATAGGAGACTGAACCAGACGTACCTGCTAGTGTTGGAGGGTCTCCTGCAGAGGCAGGGGCTGGCTGTGCCTCACCGTGAGGACAAGGACACTGGCAGCAGAAGTTCTGGAAAGTACTCCTTGGCATGAGCCCTCCCAGAGCCCGCCATTAGCCCCACCAAAGAGCATGGCTAGGATCCAGGGTTGGGTCACCTCAGGCCAAACAACTAAAAGGGAAGGAACCCAGCCCCACCCACCAGCAGACAAGCAGATTAAAGTTTTACTGATCTCTGCCCACCAGAGCAACAGCCAGCTGTATCCACCACCAGACAGACCCTCCCATCAGGAAACTTCCACAAGCCTCATCCACCAGAGGGCAGACAGCAGAAACAGGAAGAACTACAATCCTGTGGAACAAAAACCACATTCACAGAAACATACACAAGATGAAAAGGCAGAGGGCTATGTACCAGATGAAGGAACGAGATAAAACCCCAGAAAAACAACTAAATGAAACGGAGATAGGCAATCTTCCAGAAAAAGAATTCAGAATAATGATAGTGAAGATGATGCAGGACCTCGGAAAAAAGAATGGAGGCAAAGATCGAGGACATGCAAGAAATGTTTAACAAAGACCTAGAAGAATTAAAGAACAAACAAACAGAGATGAACAATACAATAACTGAAATGAAAACTACACTAGAAGGAATCAATAGCAGAATAACTGAGGCAGAAGAACGGATAAGTGACCTCGAAGACAGAATGGTGGCATTCACTACTGTGGAACAAAATAAAGAAAAAAGAATTAAAAGAAATGCGGACACCCTAAGAGACCTCTGGGACAACAATAAACGCAACAACATTCGCATGATAGGGGTCGCAGAAGAAGAGAGAGAGAAAGGATCTGAGAAAATATCTGAAGAGATTATAGTCGAAAACTTCCCTAACATGGAAAAGGAAATGGCCACCCAAGTCCACGAAGTGCAGAGAGTCCCATACAGGATAAAGCCAAGGAGAAACATGCTGAGACACATAGTAATCAAATTGGCAAAAATTAAAGACAAAGAAAAATTACTGAAAGCAGCAAGGGAAAAAGGACAAATAACATACAAGGGAATGCCCATAAGGCTAACAGCTGATTTCTCAGCAGAAACTCTACAAGCCAGAAGGGAATGGCATGATATACTTAAAGTAATGAAAGGGAAGAACCTACAGCCAAGATAATTCTACCCGGAAAGGATCTCATTCAGATTCGAGGGAAAAATCAAAAGCTTTACAGACAAGCAAAAGCTAAGAGAATTCAGCACCACCAAACCAGCTCTACAACAAATGCTAAAGGAACTTCTCTAAATGGGAAACACAAGAGAAGAAAAGGACCTACAGAAACAAACCCAAAACAATTAAGAAAATGGTAATAGGAACATACATATTGATAATTACCTTAAACGAGAATGGATTAAATGTTCCAATCAAAAGACACAGGCTTGCTGAATGGATACAAAAACAAGACCCATATATATGCTGTCTACAAGACACCCACTTCAGACCTAGGGACAACTACAGACTGAAAATGAGAATGCAAAAAGACATTCCATGCAAATGGAAATCAAAAGAAAGCTGGAGTAGCAATACTCATATCAGAAAAAATAGGCTTTAAAATAAAGAATGTTACAAGAGACAAGGAAGGACACTACATAATGATCAGATCAATCCACGAAGAAGATATAACAATTATATATGCACCCAACATAGGAGCACCTCAATACATAAGGCAACTGCTAACAGCTCTAAAACAGGAAATCGACAGTAACACAATAATAGTGGGAGACTTTAAAACCTCACTTCCACCAATGGACAGATCATCCAAACAGAAAATTAAAAAGGAAACACAAGCTTTAAATGACACAATAGACCAGATAGATTTAATAGATTTAATAGATTTAATAGATTGATATTTATAGGACATTCCACTCAAAAACAGCAGATTATACTTTCTCAGGTGCACACGGAACATTCTCCAGGATAGATCCTATCTTGTGTCACAAATCAAGGCTCAGTAAATTTAAGAAAATTGAAATCATATCAAGCATCTTTTCTCCACAATGCTATGAGATTAGAAATCAATTTCAGGGGGAAAAAAGTGAAAAACAAAAACACATGGAGGCTAAACAATACACTACTAAACAACCAAGAGATCACTGAAGAAATTAAAAAATACCTAGAGACAAATGACCATGAAAACATGACGATCCAAAACCTATGAGATGCAGCAAAAGTAGTTCCAAGAGGGAAGTTTATAGCTATACAAGCCTACCACAAGAAGCAAGAAAAATCTCAAATAAACAATCCAACGTTACACCTAAAGGAACTAGAGAAAGAAGAACAAACAAAACCCGAAATTAGCAGAAGGAAAGAAATCATAAAAATCAGAAAAAAAATAAATTTAATAGAAACAAAGAAAACAATAGCAAAGATCAATAAAACTAAAAGCTGGTTCTTTGAGAAGACAAACAAAATTGATAAACCATTATCCAGATTCATCAAGGAAAAGATGGAGAGGACTCAAATCAATAAAATTAGAAATGAGAAAGAAGTTACAACAGACACTGCAGAAATACAAAGCATCCTAAGAGACTACTACAAGTAACTCTATGCCAATAAAATGGGGCTTCCCTGGTGGCGCAGTAGTTGAGAGTCCGCCTGGCAATGCAGGGGACGCGGGTTTGTGCCGTGGTCCGGGAAGATCCCACATGCCATGGAGTGGCTGGGCCCGTGAGCCATGGCCGCTGAGCCTGTGCGTCCGGAGCCTGTGCTCCGCAATGGGAGAGGCCACAACAGTGAGAGGCCCGCGTACCGCAAAAAAAATAAATAACAGAAAAATAAATAAAATGGACAACCTGGAAGAAATGGACAAATTCTTAGAAAGGTAAAATCTTCCAAGACTGAACCAGGAAGAAATAAAAAATATGAACAGACCAATCACAAGTAATGAAATTGAAAATGTGATTAAAAGTCTTCCAACAAACAAAAGTCCAGGACCAGATGGCTTCACAGGTGAATTCTATCAAACATTTACAGAACAGCTAACACCCATCCTTCTCAAACTCTTCCAAAAGATTGCAGACAAAGGAAAACTCCCAAACTCATTCTATGAGGGCACAATCACCCTGATACCAGAATCAGGCAAAGAAAATTACAGACTAATAACACTAATGAACATAGACACAAAAATCCACAATGAAGTACTAGCAAACAGAATCCAACAACACATTCGTAGGATCATACACCATGCTCAAGTGGGATTTATCCCAGGGATGCAAGTATTCTTCATATATGCTAATCAATCAATGTGATGCACCATATTAACAAATTAAAGAATAAAAACCATAGGATCATCTCAATAGATGCAGAAAAAGCTTTTGACAAAATTCAACACCCATTTATGATAAAAACCCTCCAGAAAGCGGGCATAGAGGGAACCTACCTCAACATAATAAAGGCCATATATGACAAACCTACAGCAAACATCATTCTCAATGGTGAAAAACTGAAAGCATTTCCTCTAAGATCAGGAAAAAGACAAGGATGTCCATTCTCACCACTATTATTCAACATAGTTTTCAAAGTTTTAGCCACAGCAATTAGGGAAGAAAAAGAAATACAAGGAATCCAAATCGGAAAAGAAGAAGTAAAGCTGTCACTGTTTGCAGATGACATGATACTATACATAGAGAATCCTAAAGATGCCACCAGAAAACTACTAGAGCTAATCAATGAATTTGGTAATGTTGCAGGATACAAAATTAATGCACTGAAATCTCTTGCATTCCTATACACGAATGATGAAAAATCTGAAAGAGAAATTAAGGAAACACTCCCATTTACCATTGCAACAAAAAGAATAAAATACCTAGGAATAAACCTACCTAGGGAGACAAAAGACCTGTATGAAGAAAACTATAAGACACTGATAAAAGAAATTAAAGATGATACCAACAGATGGAGAGATATGCCATGTTTTTGGATTAGAAGAATCAATATTGTGAAAATGACTCTACTACCCAAAGCAATCTACAGATTCAGTGCAATCCCTATCAAATTACCAATGGCTTTTTTTTTTTTTTAAAGAACTAGAACAAAAAAATGTTAAAATTTGTATGGAGACACAAAAGACCCCGAATAGCCACAGCAGTCTTGAGGGAAAATGAAACGGAGCTGGAGGAATCAGACTCCCTGACTTCAGACTATAGTACAAAACTACAGTAATGAAGACAATATGGTACTGGCACAGAAACACAAATATAGATCAATGGAATAGGATAGAAAGCCCAGAGATAAACCCACGCACCTATGGTCAACTAATCTATGAAAAAGGAGGCAAGGATATACAATGGAGAAAAGACAGTCTCTTTAATAAGTGGTGCTGGGGAAACTGGACAGCTACATGTAAAAGAATGAAATTAGAACACTCCCTAACACCATACACAAAAATAAACTAAAAATGGATTAGAGACCTACATGTAAGACTGGGCACTATAAAAGTCTTAGAGGAAAAGCACTCTTTGACATAAATCACAGCAAGATATTTTTTGATCCATCTCCTAGAGTTATGGAAATAAAAACAAAAATTAAAAAATGGGACCTAATGAAATTTAAAACTTTTGCACAGCAAAAGAAACCATAAACAAGACGAAAAGACAACCCTCAGAGTGGGAGAAAATATTTGCAAATGAATCATCGGAGAAAGATTAATCTCCAAAATATATAAACAGCTTGTGCAGCTAAATATTAAGAAAACAAACAATACAATCCAAAAAGGGGCAGAAAACCTAAATAGACATTTCTCCAAAGAAGACATACAGATGGCCAAGAAGCACCTGAAAAGCTGCTCAACATCACTAATTATTAGAGAAATGCAAATCAAAACTACAATGAGGTATCACCTCACACCAGTTAGAACGGGCATCATCAGAAAATGTACAAACAACAAATGCTGGAGAGGGTGTGCAGAAAAGGGAACCCTCTTGCACTGTTCGTGGGAATGTAAGTTGATACATCCACTATGGAGAACAGTATGGAGGTTCCTTAAAAAACTAAAAATAGAATTACCATATGACCCAGCAATCCCACTACTCGGGATATACCCAGAGAGAACCATAATTCAAAAAGACACATGCACCCCAGTGTTCATTGCAGCACTATTTACAATAGCCAGGTCATGGAAGCAACCTAAATGCCCATCGACAGACAAATGGATAAAGGAGATGTGGTACATATGTACAATAGAATATTACTCAGCCATAAAAAGGAATGAAATTGGGTCATTTATAGAGTCGTGGATGGATCTAGAGACTGTCATGCAGAGTGAAGTAAGTCAGAAAGAGAAAAACAAATATCGTATATTAACACATATATGTGGAATGTAGAAAATGGTACAGATGAACTGGTGCAGAGCAGAAATTGAAACACAGAAGTAGAGAAAAAACGTATGGACACCAAGGGGGGAGAGCGGCGGAGGGTCAGTGGTGGTATGATGAATTGGGAGATTGGGATTGACATGTATACACTGATGTGTATAAAACGGATGACTAATAAGAACATGCTGTATAAAAAAATTAATTTAATTTAATTTAAAAAAAGGTATTCACATTGGAAAAGAAGTAACACCATATCTATTTGGATATGAAATGGTCTTATATATAGAAAATCCTAAAATTTTTGAACACACATGAAAAAGCTATTAGAGCTAATAAAATAGTTTTAGCAAGGTTGCAGACACAAGATCAATATACAAAAATCAATTGTATTTCTATACTCCAGCAATGAACAGTCTGAAAATTAAGAAAATTTCATTTACAATGACATCAAACAGAATAAAATAACTAAATGAAAAACCTCCCATATGTTTGGATTGGAATATTTAACATTGTTAGATGTTTATACTCTTCAAATTGGTCTACAGATGAAGAGCAATCTCTAACAAAATCCAAGTTTCCTTTTTTGCAGAAATTGATAAGTAGATAACTAAAATTCATTTACAAATGCAGAGAACTCAGAATAATCAAAGCAATCTTGAAAAACAGGAACAAAGTTCAAGTACTTGCTCTTCTCAATTTAAAAACTTACTCCCCATTCACAGGTAACTGGTTGGAATAAACTGTGGTACAATGGAATACTATGCCACCATTAAAAACTTGAGAAGAGCTGTATAACTGATGTTATACTGATGAATAACACATGAATAAACGAAATGTATTATATGCAAACAATGGAATATTATTCAGCCAGAAAAAGGAATGGAGTAGAGATACATGCCACAATATGGATGAACCTTAAAAACATTATTACGCAAAAGAATCCAAACATGAAAAGCTACATATTGTATGATTAAATTTATGTGAAATATCTGGAAAAGGCAAATCTATAGACAGAAATTTGATTAGTGGTTGCCTAGGTGGTGTGGGGAATGACTGCTAATTGGTTCAAGATTTCTTTTGAGGGTGATGAAATATTCTAAACTTAGATTGTTATGATAGTTATCAAGTCTATGAATACATTAAAATCTATTGAATTGTATACTTTAAATAGGTGAATTGAATCATGTATATATTATATTTCAAAAAAAACTTTTTAAGCAACCTGAGGAGAAAAAGAAAAGAAAGAAAATGCACATATTAGAATTTGAGAAATGCAGCTAAAGCAGTGGTTAGAGGGAAATTTGGAAATAAGAAATGTCTTAAATACATGTTTGACTCCAATGTAAGAAAAAACAAATTTTACCCAAAGCAAGAAGAATGAGGAAATAAAGAAAAGAGAATAATGAATGAAATTGCTAAGAGGAAAACATGGAAAAGTCAGTGAAAACAAAAGCAGGTACTTTGAAAGAATCAATAGGATGTATAAACCTCTAACAAGATTGATCAAGAACAAACAGAAAGAAGACATAAATTACCAATATTCAGAATGAAGAGAGAAAAATACTACAGACCTTAAAGGAGAATATAATGAACAGCTTTATGACAATAAACTTGAAAACTTAGGTCAAATTGACAAATTTCTTGAAAGGAACTAACAAAGCTCACACAGGAATAAATATATAATATGAATAGCCATGTATCTATCAAATAAATTTTAATTTTTAATTAAAAATGTTCCACAAAGAAAACTATAGGCTCAGATGACTCTACTGGTGAATTCTATCAATCATTTAAAGAGGAAATAATGCCAATTCTTCACAAATTCTTTCAGAATGCAGAAGAGGAGGTAACTTCCCAACAAGTTTTTAAAATTAATTAATTAACTAATTTGGCTGTGCTGGGTCTTATTTGTGGCACACAGGATCTTCTTTGCTGCATGCGAGATCTTTGTTGTGGCATGCAGGATCTTTTTTTTTTTTTTTTTAGTGTTGGCATGTGGGACCTAGTTCCCAGATCAAGGATCAAAACCGGGCCCCCTACATTGGGAGCATGGAATCTTAACTAGTGGACCACTAGGGAAGTCCCCTAATTCATTTTATGAGATCAGCATACCCTGAAACCAAAACCAGTAAAACATGTTAGAAGAAAACTACAGACCAGTATTCCTCATGAACACAGTTGCAAAAATCCTTAACATATTAATAGCAAATATAATCCAGTGTTATATACCAAGGGTATTGCATCATAAATAAGCAAGGTTTATCTCAAGAATGCAAGATTGGTTAAACATTTGAAAATCAGTCATTCACAGCAATCAGAGAAGAAAAAGAAATAAAAGGAATCCAAATTGAAAAGGAGGAAGTAAAACTGTCACTGTTTGCAGATGGCATGATACTATACACAGGAAATCCTAAAGACACCATCAGAAAATTACTAGAGCTAATCAATAAATTCAGTAAAGTTGCAGGATACAAAATTAATATACATAAATCTGTTGCATTTCTATACACTAATGGCAAAATATCAGAAAGAGAAATTAAGGAAACAATCCCATTTACCATCACATCAAAAGAATAAAATACCTAGGAATAAACCTACCTAAGGAAGAAAAAGGCCTGTACTCTGAAAACTATAATACCCTGATGAAAGAAATTGAAGATGACATAAACAGATGGAAAGATATACTGTGTTCTTGGATTGAAGAATCAATATTGTTAAAATGACCATACTACCCAAGGCAAGCTACAGATTCAGTGTAATCCCTATCAAATTACCAATGGTATTTTTCACAGAAGTAGAACAGATAATTTTAAAATTTGTATGGACATACAAAAGACCCCAAATAGCCAAAAAATCTGAGTAAAAAGAATGGAGCTGGAGGAATCGTGGTCCCTGATTTCAGTCTATACTATTAAAGCTACACTCATCAAAACATTATGGTACTCTCACAGTCATAGAAAACAAACTTATGGTTACAAAAGGGGAAACAAAGGAAGGATAAATTGGGAGTATGGGATTAAAATATACACACTACTATTTAAAAAATAGGTAACCAACAAGGACCTACTGTGTAGTACAGGGAACTATACTCAATATTTTATAATAACCTATAAAGGAAAAGAATGTGAAAAGAATATATATAAATATATATGTATATTTATATAACTGAATCACTGAGCCACTGTGCTGTACAACTGAAACTAACACAACATTGTAAATCAGCTATACTTCAATTTTAAAAAGAAACAGTATCGTACTGGAACAAAAAGAGACACATAGATCAATGGAACAGGATATAGAGCCCAGAAATAAACCCATGCATCAATGGTCAATTAATCTACAACAAAGGAAGCAAGAATTATACAATGGAGAAAAGACAGTCTCTTCAGTAAGTGGTGATGGCAAAATTGGACAGCTACATGTACAAGAATGAAATTAGAACATTCTCTAAAACCATATACAAAAATAAACTTGAAATGGATTAACGACCTAAGTGTAAGGCCATATACTATAAAACTCCTAGAGGAAAACATAAGCAGAACACTCTTTGACATAAGTCGCAACAATTTTTTAAAATCCATCTCCTTTAAAAACAAAAATAAACAAATGGGGCCCAATCAAACTTACGAGCTTTTGCACAACAAAGGAAACCATAAACAAAACAAAAAACAACCTACAGAATGAGAGGAAATATTTGCAAACAATGCAATCAGCAAAGGATTAATTTCCAAAGTATACAAACAACTCATATAGCTCAATATCAAAAAAACAACCCAATCCAAAAATGGGCAGAAGACCTAAATAGACATTTTTTCAAGGAAGACATACAAATGACCAACAGGTACATGAAAAGATGCTCAGCATCGCTAATTATTAGAGAAATGCAAATCAAAACTACAATGAGGTATGACCTCACACCAGTAAGAATGGCTATCATAAAAAGTCTACATATAGTAAATGCTGGAGAGGGTGTGGAGAAAAGGGATCCATCGTATTCTGTTGGTGGGAATGGAAATTGATATGGCCACTATGGAGAACAGTATGGAGGTTCCATAAAAAACTAAAAATAGAGTTACCATATGATCCAGCAATCCCATTCCTGGCCATATATCCAGAAAAGATGAAAGCCATAATTTGAAAAAAGATACATGCACCCAATGACCATTGCAGCCCTATTTACAATAGCCAAGACAGGGAAGCAACCTAAATGTCCATCAGTAGATGAATGGATAAAAAAATGTGGTATGTATATATAATGGAATATTACTCAGCCATAAGAAGAATGAAATAATGCCATTTTCAGCAACATGGATGGACCTAGAGATTATCATACTAAGTGAAGTAAGTCAGAGAAAGACAAATATCATATGACATCACTTATATGTGGGATCTAAAAAAATGATACAAACTAACTTATGTACAAAACAGAAGTAGATTCATGGACATAGAAAACAAATTTATGGTTACCACAGGAGAAGGGAGGGAGGGATAAATTAGGAGTTTGGGATTAACAGGTACACACTACTATATATAACATAGATAAACAGCAAGGACAAACTGTATAGCACAGGGAACTATATTCAATATCTTGTAATAACCTGTAATGGAAAAGTATCTGAAAAAGATTTATATATATATATATATATATATATATATATATGACGATCTCTTTGCTATACACCCGAAACTAACACAACATTGTAAATAAACTACTTCAATTTTTTAAAAAACAATCATTTTTATTCAGGATATCAGGAGAGAAAAGTTTTAAGTAAACAATCATTTTAACAGAGTAATTAAAGCCTTTGTTAAAATTTCCTATTCCTTGATAGATGCCTGTGAAAAATCTACAGCTAACATACTGGATGCTTTCACCCTAAGATTAGGAACAAGGCAAGGACACCCATTCTTATTACTTCTGTTCAACGTTGCACTGGAAGTCCTATTCAATTCAATAAGGTAATAAATGGAAACAAAAGGCATGCAGATTGGAAAGAAAGAAATTAACCTATTACAGATGGAGGGATAGTCTATGTAGAAAATCTCAAAGAATCTATAGAAAGCTACTAAAACTAATAAATGAATACAGTAAGGTCAAAGGATACAAGACCAACATACAAAACTAAATTTTATTTATATATATTATCAATGAAGAGTTTGAAATTGAAACTTTAAAAACACAATGTATAATAGTATAAAAATAAATAGGGATAAATCTAACAAAATATGGGCAAGATTTATAAGCTAAAATGTGCAAGATATTGATAGAAAATTTAAAATATCAACTAAATGGAGAGATGACATTTTCATGAATCATAAGACTCAGCATAGTTAAAATGCCAGTTTTCCTGAAATTGGTGTAGATTCAAAGTAATCTCAACCAAAATCTCAGTAAAATTTCTAAAAAGATATTGACAAGCTGATCCTAAAATTTATATAGAAGAGAAATGTAAACATAGTTTTAAACAAAGATCTGTATGTAAGTATGCATAGCAGCTTCATTCACTACAGGTAAAAATTGGAAACAGCTGGTGAATTGCTCATCCGTGAATAGATAAACAAATGATACCACATCCCTATCATGGAATTCTACCCAGTTATAAAAAGGAACAAACCACTACTTTTTGTAACAATATGGATGAATCTCTAAAAAATCATGCTAAGTAAGGGAAAAGATCCAGGTACAAAAGTTTGTATACTACATGATTTTGAAAAAGAAGAACAAAGAGAAGGACTCACAGTCTCTGATTTCTTGACTTACAGTAAAGCTACAGTAATTAAAACAGTGTGGTATTGACCTAAGAAAAATATAGATCAAGGGAATAGAATGGATATTTCAGGAATAAACACATATATATGGTTATATCAAGAAAAGTGCCAAGGTAATTCAGTGGGAGAAGATAAACTTTTCAATAAATGTTGGCACAATTGAATATCTGTGTGCAAGAGAATTGATTTTTAAAAATAAATTTATTTATTTATTTATTTTTGGCTGCATTGGGTCTTTGTTGCTGCACGCGGGCTTTCTCTAGTTGCGGCGAGCGGGGGCTACTCTTCATTGCCAAGCACGGCCTTCTCATTACAGTGGCTTCTCTTGTTGCGGCGCAAGGGCTCTGGGCACGCAGGCTTCAGTAGTTGTGGCATGCAGGCTCAGCAGTTGTGGCTTGTGGGCCTAGAGCACAGGCTCAGTAGTTGTGGCACATGGGCTTAATTGCTCCGCAGCATGTGGGATCTTTCCTTATCAGGGATCGAACTTGTGTCCACTGCATTGGCAGGCGTATTCTTAACCACTGTGCCACCAGAGAAGTCCCAAGAATTGATTTCAAACTTTAATTCATACCATATACAAAATTTTACATAAAATGAATCATAGATCAAACTGTAACAGCTAAAACTATTCCAAAAATTCTAGAATGAAACCTTCATGAATTTAGATTAGGCAAATATTTCTTAGGAAACAAAAGCATAAACCATAAAAGAAAAATAGATATATTAGACTATTTCAAATTAAAAAACTTTTGCTCATTGAAAAATAATATTAAGAAAATGGAAAGACAAGCCACAGATGCTGAGAAAAATATTCGTAAAACACATGTCTGATAAAGAACTTGTGCCCATCCAATAATAAGATGCAAAATCCAATTTTTAAATATAGGCAAAAGTTTTATACAAATATTACAGAGGATATATAAGTGGCAAATGAGCACATAAAAATTTGCTTAAAATCCATAGTCATTAGGGAAATGCAAATTGAAGCCTCAATGAGATACCACTATCCATCTACATTAAAATGGCTAAAAAACATAAAACAAAACAAAACAAAACCTTCAAATACCAAGTAATGGCAAGGGTACAGAATTCTACTTACCAATGGCAATAGAGAATAGTACATTCATTTTGGAAAATAGTTTGGCAGTTTCTTAGAGAGTTAAATATAGGCTTACTAGCAATGCTCTTTATAGGTCTTAAGAGAAACACAAATACAGGTGTACCCAAAGAAATGTTCATGTAGCAGTTTTACTCATTATAGATAAAACTAGAAATAATTCAGTGTACATCAGCAGTGAATGTATAATCAAATCATGCTGTCTGTATCCATGTCATGAAATACTACCCTGCAATAAAAAGGAATGAACCACTAATTTATGCAACAATATGGATGAATCACTAAAGCATCATGTTAAGAGAAAGAATCCAAATGCAAAATCATACTACTGTATGATTTTATTGATGTGACATTCTGGAAAAGACATGACTCCAGTCTCCCATTCTTGCTACTTTCTCCTGTAATGATCCATCTTCATTCCACTCAGATTCCAACATCCTAAGCCAAGCCACCCTTCCATGAAAATGCCTTTTTCACTCCACTCAGGATCTGACATTCTTCATAGGGCTGTCCTTGCACAGGAACATACTTCCCACCCTACTTGGGCTTTAACACCCTCTGTTGGGGAGTCAGCTCTCTGAAGATATTCTCACTGTGCTCAGATTCGGATGCCTCATGCTGGACCCCTCACCTGCATAGAAGTCCTCACCCTGCTTGAGGTCTTACATCCCTTGTCAGCCTCTTCTTTTTTGTTATTCTTTTCAAGGTCTGACATTCTACACCTAACAGATCTCCTATAAGGATACCCTCCTCATTCCACGTGGCCTTCCTTTTCTCAGTTTGGGATGCTCTCTCCACACGTTCACCAATAGAATTTTCTTCTCTTTGGAAAATGGAAAACAAATATCATTGTAAAACTACAGAAAATAAGTAATTTGTCCAAGATATTACAAATCAAGCCAGTTGCCCTGATTTTTTAAACTCTGATTATCTTTCTGAAAATTAATTTTTTTCAAGTATCACCATTAAGAGTTTATATTGAGGATATGCATGGAAATAAGGAAGCATTCCCTGTAGTCATAGAGAAAGGCCTTGTGATAACTGAAAAAGCGTTCAGAATATAACAGCAATTGTGGTGCCTCAATTGGCATGTGATTTTGGAACATGGTGCTGTGATGGAGATGAGACTAGAGAAGTAGGTTGTAGCCTTTATACACCCTACAACAAGTGGGTCTGTTGAAGGTTTTCAAACAGAGAAGTGACATAATCTCATTTTTTAACAAATTTATCTGATGGCACAGTTGAAGATAGATGGAATTAGAAAGTAATGGCAGAAAAATCAGTTAAGAGGCTACTACAATTAGCAAAACTAGGATAAATGAGCACCAAACCTAAGGCAGTAGCAGTGGTGCACAGAAGAGTCAGATTTGAGAGAAATTATTGAGTTAAGATTTATATAAATTGAGTTTAATGTTTTTGAGATATCTGTAGGATTTTCAGGATGTGTAGTCCATGATTTGGAAATGCTTGTCTGGAAATTTATTTTGGGCAGTCATCAGTGTATGGGTTATATTTGAAACCACTGGTATGGATGATATCACTCAAGGAGAGCAAGAAGAAGACTGAGAATAGAACTGTATTAGTTTCCTATTACTGCTATAACAAAATTTATTGACTTATGGCAACATAAATTTATGATCTTAACTCCTAAAATGGATGCCAGTAGGGCTGTGTTACTTCTGGAGGCTTTAGAAGAGAATTTGTTTGTTTTTAGCTTCTGAAGGCTACCATCATTCTTTGGCTCCTGGCCCCACATTACATGGCTGTGTCCCTTTGCCTTTGTCATCACATGGCAGTTTCTCCAACTTTTCTCTCTTGCCTTACTCTTATATGGACCCTTGTGAGTATATTGGGCCCATCAGGATAATCCAGCATAATATACACATCACAATATCCTTAATTTAATCATATTGCAAAGTCTCTTTTGCCATGCAAGGCAGTATATTAATAGATTCTAAGGATTAAGACATGAACATCTTTGAGGGAGGTCATTTTTCTTGTCTATCACTAGGAAACTGAAGAAAAATTAAGATTAAAGAGCCCACAAAGGCTTTTTTGTTTTAATGGAACTATCACTCTACCAGTTATCCAGATATAAACCTTAGTTATCTTTGACTCCATCCTTCACCTTATCTTCTACTCTCATTCCCATTCAGTGACGAGTTTTGTTCATTATTTTTTAGTGATGTATTTGAAATCCACTCATTTTTTATTCCAGATGTCACTGCAGTTGTTCAGATCCTAAGTACCTTATGCCTGAAATACTGTGATAGTGTTATTGCTCTCTGTGTGTTTTTTCGTTTCCCCTTTTGGTGCCTTCTAACCACCAATGTCAGAATAATCTTCATAAAACATTGCTTTGGCCATTTTACCTCTGCTATTTAAAAGTATTCCATGGTATTCAAAGCCTCTATAGTCCAGCCTCTACAAAACTATTCCACTCAACTACAGTTAAATTTGGCTCCCAACATATGACATGCACGTGCACACTATGAGTCCCACCTTGATTTTCCTATCTGTACTCTTGTCTGTCTGTCCTTCCTTATCAACCTTTCCTTTAAGATTGAACTATCATTCATTACTAATTAGCCCTCATCTTAAGTTCTATAGCATTTATAGTATACATGTCACTACTTGACAATGTATATGCAACATTGTATTATAAACTTTGTTTTTATGTATATAACATGATGATTTAGAATGCTATTTTCCTGAATTAAATTTGCCAAGGGATTTCCCTGGTGGTGCAGTGGTTAAGAATCCACCTGCCAATGCAGGGGACACAGGTTCGATCCCTGGTCCAGGAAGATCCCACATGCCGTGGAGGAATTAAGCCTGTGCACCACAACTACTGAGCCTGCGCTCTAGAGCCCCCAAGCCACAACTACTGAGCCTAAGTGCCACAACTACTGAGCCCATGCAGCACAACTACAGAAGCCCACATGCTGTAGGACCCACGGGCCGCAACTACTGAGCCTGCATGCTGCAACTACTGAAGACCATTTGCCTAGAGCCCATGCTCCGCAACAAGAGAAGCCACTGCAGTGAGAAGCCTGTGCACTACAATGAAGAGTAGCCCCCCACTCACCACAACTAGAGAAAGCCTACACACAGCAATGAAGACCCAGTGCAGCGAAAAAATAATAAATGATATATTTGCCCAGACTTTTCTCTTTCCCCCTTAAGTTGTGAACTGGAGATTATCTTATTTGAAAATTGATGAGCCACTCAAGCAATTGAGATCCTGATTGGCCCCTGGTCTGATATAGCTAAGGAATGGAAAAAGGAGTAGGAGAATGATGGTAGGATCTTTAAAAGGTGGGGATTCAGTCATCCTGCTGGAATCCCCTTCCTAGAGGACATCATTGAACAACAGTACTCTAGCCTCAAGAGGATTCAGGTGGACTGTTGGTAGTGGGGCCTATGGATGTAAAAAGAAGTGGATAATATATGTTAACTGAGGACACTATGCTACTTCTGAGGAAAATCCTAAGAGATGAGATTGTAGTCATAGCTACTACTCAGAGGAGAAGACTGTTGTGTACCTTAGGACCTGTGACACCAAGAAGAGGGAGAACTAGGGTGTTCATTTGGTTTTGACAAAGAAACTGTAAACTAAAACGCCCATTTTGACCATAGGGGGCTTGGACAAGATGGCAGAATAGAAGGACCTGAGCTCACCTCCTCTCATGAAAACTGCAAAATCACAACTAACTGCTGAAAAATAATCAGCAAAAAAGACTGGAATCTACTAAAAAAGATATTCTACTTCCAAAGACAAAGAAGAAGTCACAGCAAGATCGTAGGAAAGGCACATTTGCAATACAGTCAAATCCAATACCTGTTGGGTGGGTGACCCACAAACTGGAAAATAATTACATCACAGGAGTGAGAGCTCTGAGTCCCATGATGGACTCCCCAGTCTGGGGGTCTGACATTGGGAGGAGGAGCCCACAGAGCACTTGGCTTTGAAGGCCAGCAGGGCTTAATCGCAGGAACTCCACAGGAGTGGGAAACAGAAACTTGAATCTTGGAGGGCACACACAAAGTCTCATGTGCACTGGGACCCAGGGGAAACAGCAGTGACTTCATAGGAGCCTGGGCCAGACCTACCTGCTGGTGTTAGACAGTCTCCTGTGGAGGTGGGGTGCAGCTGTGGCTCACTGTGGGGACAAGGACACTGATGGCATAGGTACTGGGGAGTACTCATTGGCATGAGCTGTCCTGGAGGCCACCATTTCCCCCCCAACACCTAGCCCCACCCAATTGCCTGTAGGCTCCAGGGCTGGGACACCTCAGACCAAACAACCAACAGGGCAGGAACACAGCCCTACCCATCAGTAGACAGGCTGCTTAAAGTATTCCTGAGCCCACAGCTCTAAACACACCACTTGACACAGCCCTGCCCACTCCACCTACCAGTGGGCAGGCACCAGTGCCTCCCATCAGGAAGCCTTCAAAAGCCTCTTATACCAGCCTTATCCACCAGGGGGCAGACACCAGAAGCAAGAGGAGCTACATCCTGCAGGCTGTGGGACTGCAAACACAAAAAGTTAAACAAAATGAGGTGGCAGAGGAATGTTACATAAAAAGGAACAAGATCAAACCCCAGAAGAACAACTAAGTGAAGTGGAGATAGGAAATATACCTGAAGAAGAATTCAGAGTAATGATAGTAAAGATGATCCAAGATCTCAGAAAAAGAATGGAGGCACAGACCAAGAAGATTCAAGAAATGATTAACGAAGAGCTAGAAGATATAAATAACAAACAAACAGATTTGAACAATACAATAACTGAAACGAAAAATACACTAGAAAGAATCAATAGCAGAATAAATGAGGCAGAAGAACAGAAAAGTGAGCTGGAAGACAGAATGGTGGAAATCACTGCTACAGAACAGAAGAAAGAAGAAAGAATGAAAAGAAATGGGACAGTTTAAAGAGACCTCTGGACAACAGTAAATGTACCAGCATTTGCATTATAGGGGTCCCAGAAGGAGAGGGGAGAGAGAAAGGGCCTGAGAAAATATTTGAAGAGATAATAGCTGAAAACTTCCCTAACGTGGGAAAGAAAACAGTCATCCAAGTCCAGGAAGTGCAGAGAGTCCCACACAGGATAAACCCAAGGAGGGACATGCCGAGATACATAGTAATCAAATTGACAAAAATTAAAGAGAAAGAGAAAATATTAAAAGCAACAAGGGAAAAGCAACAAACAACATACCAGGGAACTCCCATAGAGTTATTAGCTGACTTCTCAGGAGAAACTCTGCAGGCCAGAAGGGAGTGGCACAATATATTTAAAGTGATGAAAGGAAAAAACCTACAACCAAGAATACTCTGCCCAGCAAGGCTCTCATTTAGAGTTGATGGAGAAATCAAAAGCTTTTCAGACAAGCAAAAGCTAAGAGAATTCAGTGCCACCAAACCAGCTTTACAACAAATGCTAAAGGAACTTCTCTAAGTGGAAAAGAAAATGCCACAACTAGAAACAAGAAAATTATGCATGGGAAAGCTCACCAGTAAAGGCAAACATACAGTATAGGCAGGAAATTATCCACACACAAATATGATATCAAAACCAGCAATAATGAGAAGAGGAGAGTACAAATGCAGGATACTGAAAATGCATTTGAAATTAAGAGACCAGAAACTTAAACAAACTTGTATATATATAGACTGCTATATCAAAATCTCATGGTAACTGCAAATCAAAAATCTACAATAGATATACACACAAAAAAGAAAAAGGAATCCAAACACAACACTAAAAATAGTCATCAAATCACAAGAGAAAAGAACAAAAGAGGAAGGGAAGAAAAAAGTCCTACACAAACAAACCCAAAACAATTAACAAAATGGCAATAAGAACATATATATCAGTAATTACTTTAAATGTAAATGGGTTAAATGTTCCAACCAAAAGACATAGACTGGCTAAATGAATACAAAAATCATTTGACCATATATTCATGGGTTATTTCAGGTCTTTCTAGTCTATTTCATTGGTCTATATGTCTGTCAATATGCTAGTAAAATGTTAGCAAATACTGTTTTCATTATTGTAGCTTTGTAGGAAGTTTTGATATCAAGTAATATTAAGTTCTCCAGCTTTGTTCTTCTTTTGCAAGAATTTTTGGCTACTCAGGGTTCCTTGAGATTCCATATGAGTTTTAGGATGTGTTTTTCTATTTCTGTAAAAAATAGAAAATTTTAAATTTCATTTTAATAGGGGTTACACTGAGTCTGTAGATTGCTTTGGGTAGTATTGACCTCTGAACAATATTGTCTTCCAATTCATGAAGATGGAATTCATTTCTATTTATTGATGTCTTCTTTAATTTCTCTCAGCAATGTTTTAGATTTTTCATTGTACAAGTTTCTTGATAAGTTAATTTCTATATTTTAAAGCCTATTGTAAATGGAATTTCCTTTTCAGATTGTCCATTATTAGTGTGTAGAAATACACACTAACTGATTTTTGCATGTTGACGAAAAATAAAATAAAATAAAAGGCCTATACAAATGTAATCACATTTTTTCTATTTCTTTTTCATACACTGTTTTTCTGTTGTTGTTGATAGAGGTGTTGGTAATTATACTAAACCAATGATTGTCAATAGAGTCTTAGTATTTGTCACTCATAGAAATGTCACTCATGTCTGCCACATGATGTGTCATGGGAAGAATCTGACAAGGTGAGAAGCCTATAAAGTTAGTCTTTATTTACCTTGTGATTTCAAATTAGGAAACAGCAGTGCCACTTGTAAATGGAGCTCTTTTTGGTATACTCCTGTTACTTGGATGAGTGTGTCAGAAGGAAAAAAGATTACCACATGTGTAACCAAAGGGCAAGTGATAAACTTTCTGGACAGTCCTATAATAGGACTATTTTGAGTATGGCAAAACCCTATTTTGATGTGAAACTAGTAGGTTTCAAATTTTTTAATTGCATAAAATACAAGGTCATAATATTGTGAGACTTCTGAAATGAAATAGAGGCGAGCTTGTGCAGCTAATGTCTCATAGATACAGGTCTGTTTACACCATTCAAATCCATCCAGATACTGGTGTGGTACTGGCAGTTGTTTATTCTGGCTGAAATATTGACAGAAATAATTATGGGTTCTGTGTTTATTTGGAACTTTTGGACAGCTGCAGTGATTCCAGTAATCTCTTCTTTAGTTGACACCGAGTTTTTACACTGATCTGGGGAGATAGGGCCAGGAGAATATGGGGCTTTGGAGACCCACACTCCCCCCTACTGATCTCTCTAATGATATCGACTGCTTTTTCCTTTTATGGCTTCTGCCTTCGGTCCATATTCCCTTCCTTTACCCCTCTACCACCCTCCCTCCCACACATAAACAACAATAAGAATTTTAATTTCCCTGCCAGCCTAGTGGTTATGATTCTGGGCTTTCACTGCCTCGGCCCAGGTTCAATCCCTGGTTGGGGAACTGAGATCCTGCATGCCACACAGAACTGCCAATATATGTGTATATATATATATATATATATATTTTAGCTTATCCATGTTTGAGAACAGGGGCTGGGAGAAGACTGGAGCCAATTCCCAATTGTATTATATTCAAATTTATCTTATTGTGGGCCTCATTATCATTGACTTTTATTGTATTTGAAATTAAGTTTCTAAGAAAAGAACTGAAATTACATAAAAAGTAATCATTGTTTAATTTTTAGTTCCAAAATGTTTGAGGCTTTTTTTCTGAAAATCTAACAGTTTCTTTGCAAATTTGGGAATTATGAGGGGTGGTGTGATATAGTAAAAAGAGTGCCAAACTACAAGTCAGAAGAATTGGTGCTATTCCCAGTTCAACAAGTGTTAGTTAAGTATTTATGATAGGCCACACACTAAACTAAATGTTGTCCTACTACTAGCAGCTAAGATGTCCTAACTTTGATATGAAACTTCATCTCATTTAATCTAACTTGACTCATTGGCAGAATGAGAGTAACTTTCTCAAATATCAAAATAAAATTCTTTTTGGTCTTTAAATTTATCTCTTTCCGAGTCATTGAGTCTCCTGGCACACAAAGTGAAAACACACCACATCGGCTCCTGAGCTGCAAAGAAAATTGTTCTCACCACACTGAGCAGGGACCAAAATAAAATTCTTTAGATGATTGCTAATAGGAAAATAATGAATATAATAGAATTCTATATTTTTTCTTGAGTTTACAATTTTAATGTTAGTTACTTGTGATTCCAATTAATATTTTGAAAGAATCCTAACCCTGAATATTAATTATTTAGTTAAATTATTAGTTTCAGTGATTGAAAGGAAAATAATTAATAATCCATTTTCCTTCAACTTACTAGCAAATAAATGACCTCTCTGAAGTAGCTCTTTGTGCTATCTGAATTTTCTGGCTAACAACCAGTCTTACACATCAGCTTATGCAGTATAAATCTGAACTAGACTGGAATAAATTTGTATTCATTCATCCAATACCTTTATTGATGAACCTCTATCACCAGAAACATTTCTAGAAACTATACATACTAATTCTAATCTTCATAAAATAGTTAGGTATTTGACATAGGAATAAACTCCATCTGCAGTCTGTCCTCAGTACTGAGGCTTTTATCTTTATTTGTATATATATCTATATATTATAAAGTTAATATATCTAAACCTTATACATATATCTATATTCTTTCTAAATATATGTATATCATATTAACTATAATAACATGTATTATATTAATATATAATATATGTGCATATTATATGTAATTAATATTTATTTCAATATAAAACATATATTTATATATTATATAAATAATAATTATATAGTATTTTTTATAATTACATATATATATAATTAATATATTTTGGGCCCTGGTTTTCAAACAGACAACAAGATTGCTCTAATATTTTAAAAAATTTCCAAACTTGGACTAATTCCAGAGTCCTCATTCTTTCTTCTTGCCACATTGCTTCTTACTGAGAATATTATAAAACTATGAAAACAAAACAAAATTAAAAGAAGCTTCACTGGCAAGTTTCATGCATTGCTTAGTGAATTCTAGAATGGTAAACCATTTTGTAAAACTGTCACTTTCTTAAATAATTAATACATTACCTTATGACTCAGCAATTCCACTCCTAAGTATTTACTCAAGAGAAATGAAAATTTTCATAAAATGAAATGTCCACAAAAAGATTTGTACAGGGCTTCCCTGGTGGTGCAGTGGTTGAGAGTCCGCCTGCCGATGCAGGGGACACGGGTTCGTGCCCCAGTCTGGGAAGATCCCACATGCTGCGGAGAGGCTGGGCCCGTGAGCCATGGCCGCTGAGCCTGCGCGTCCGGAGCCTGTGCTCTGCAACGGGAGAGGCCACAACAGTGAGAGGCCCCCGTACAACACACACACAAAAAAATCCCAAAGACAGTTTTCTAAAAAAGAGAAAAAACAATCCTGAAATTCATATGGATCCACAAAAGATTCCAATTGCCAAAATAATCTTGAGGAAAAAGAACAAAGCTGGAGCATCACTGTTAAAATATATTACAAAGCAATAGTAATTAAAACAGTATGACTGTCATAATAACAGACATATATATGGAACAATGGAACATAATAGAGTCTAGAAATAAACCCATGGATATATGATGAATTGATCTTTGACAAGGGAGCCAAGAACATACAATGGGAAAAGAACAGTCTCATCAACAAATAATGTTGGGAAAACTAGATATCCACATGCAAAAGAACAAAATTGAACTCTTATACCATATTCAAAAATCAACTCAAAGTGGATTAATGACTTAAATGTTAAGACCTGGAAATGTAAAACTCGTAGAAGAAAGAATAGGAGAAAAGCTTTATAACAGTGAGCTTGGCAATGATTGATATATGATACTGATATGGATATAACATCAGAAAGCACAAGCAACACAAATGAAAAAAGCCAAGTGGGACTACATAAAACTAAAAAGCTTCTGCACAGCAAAAGCAAACAAAAACAAACAAAAAAACAACCCCAAAACCAAAAAACAATCTACAGAGTGATAAGGCAACCTACAGAATATAAAATATTTGCAAACCATTTATCTGGTAGGAGATTCATATCTAAAATATACAAGGAACTTTTATAACATAACAGCAAAAAAAAGCAAATAACATATTTATTAAATGGGCAAAGGACTTGAATAGATATTTCTCCAAAGAAGACATACAAATGGCCAACAGGTATATGGAAAGGTGCTTAATATTACTAATCATCAGGAAAATGCAAATCAGTATCACAATGAGATATCACCTCTCACTTGTTAGGATGGCTATCATCAAGAAATTGGAACACTTATATACTGTTGGTGGTAATGTAAACTGGTGCAACCACTGTGCAAAAAAGTATGGAGATTCCTCAAAAAAATAAAAATAGAATTACTATATGATCTAGCAATCCTACTTCTGGGTATATATCAAAGAGAATTGAAATCTGGCTCTCAGATGAACACTCCAGTGTTCATTACAGCACTATTCACAATAGTCAAGATGTGGGAAAAACCTAAATGTCCGTAAACACATGAATGGATAAAGAAAATGTGTTATATACATACAATGGAATATTATTCAACCTTAAAACAGGAAGAGAATCCTGGAACAACATGGATAAACCTGGAGGGCATTATGCAAGTGAAATAAGCCAGTCACAGAAAGACAAATACAGAATGATTCCACTTTTATGAGCTATCTAAAATAGTAAAACTCATAGAAACAGAGAGTACAAAGGTGGTTACCAGGGACAGAAAGGAGGGGAAATGGGAAATTGTTGTTCAACGGGTATCAAGCTTCAGTTACACAAGATGAATACATTCTAGAGATCTATTGTCCAACATTGTGCCTATAGTTAACAATACTGTATATGCACTTCAAAATTTGGTAACAGGGTAGATCTCATATTGTGTCCCTACCATAATTTTTTTTAATTTTAAAAGACTTGTAAAGAGGCTTCCCTGGTGGCGCAGTGGTTGGGAGTCCGCCTGCCGATGCAGGGGACACGGGTTCGTGCCCCGGTCCGGGAAGATCCCACATGCCGCGGAGCGGCTGGGCCTGTGAGCCATGGTCGCTGAGCCTGCGCATCCGGAGCCTGTGCTCTGCAACGGGAGAGGCCACAACAGTGAGAGGCCCGCATACCGCAAAAAAAAAAAAAAAAAAAAAAAAGACTTGTAAAGAGTTTTAAGCTATAGTATTTAATAAAAGAAAATAATGATTAAGAGGATATTAATGCTTGGGCTTCCCTGGTGGCACAGTGGTTAAGAATCCACCTGCTAATGCAGGGGACATGGGTTTGAGCCCTGGTCCAGGAAGATCCCACATGCCACGGAGCAACTAAGCCCGTGAGCCACAACTACCGAGCCTGCGCTCTAGAGCCCACAAGCCACAACTACTAAAGCCCGTGCTCCGCAACAAGGGAAGCCACCACAATGAGAATCCTGCGCACCGCAACAAGGAGTAGCCCCCGCTCGCTGCAACTAGAGAAAGCCATGTGCAGCAACCAAAACCCAGCACAGCCAAAAATAAACAAATAAATAAATAAATTTATTTTAAAAAAGAGGATATTAATGCTTAAGAGAGTTACCATTAAGGAAATTTGCTTTCTATTTATGTTCTATTCTTAGTTATAGCTATCTAGGATTAATATATCTTACATTCCTATACTTTTACAGTATTATATAGCTGGAAGAATTTTGTCTCAAACTACAATAATCTTAAACCTAGTGCACTAAAAATTGCATATAAAAAAGTTAAAGTTTTTTAACACAACATTGTAAATCAACTATACTCCACTAAAAATTTGAAAAAAAATTTAACAGTTTTAATTTGGCATACCTTTGAACTTTCAGTAAACAGATTTTTAAATTCCATTTTAATCTCTTGATTATAATCTCTGATATTTATCTGAATTTCTAAGAAGCAGGTTTGTGTTGTGACAAGAATTTGGGCTTTTAAGACTTAGGTTATAATTATGACTTCTTATTAGCTGTGTGACCTTGGTGACTTATATAATTGCTCAGTCTTGATTTTCCCTATGTGCAAAATAGAAATAATAAGACCAAATCAAAAGATTGTTGGAAGGATTATATTAGATAATGTACCTAAATGCCTAGCCTATAGTGAGATCTACCATTAAATGTAATTGTGAACTCTAAATTCCAAACCTTAAAAAGAAAATATTACAGAAAAACACTTTCAGTAATCTTTTTGAAAAATCACATTAATTACACCAATGATTTTTCTGTATACTCTCTGAAGAAGTCATTAAAACATTTCATGATTAAGACTTTTCTAATTAAAATACCACCATATGTAGTATAATTTCCTATTAGTCAATAACTATTTAAATCCTTCCTATGAAAATAATATATACTTTTTGATTTGATATTGTCAGAGCTTGATGCGTTTTGGTATGTCTCCTCTAATATTTGACAATTACCAGTATTTTTCATTCTACCTCAGAAAAATAAATTTTAAAATAAGTGGTTCATAGTCAGTGAGTGATTAAACTTAAATTTACAGAACATTTTTTCATTTTTTAAAACCTACTCTGTATCAGTTCCCATATTTTAACAGATCCTGATCTTAAATCAATATAAAATTTTAGTAGCATACACATTTATATTTATATATGTAAACATACATACACATACCATACACACTAAAATATAATCTATTTGGTGTATTTAGAACAAACTGGCCATTTTGAAATTTTATACAAACATTTAATGAAGTAAATGCTTTAAAAAGAAAAAGTAAAAATGCTGGAGTTGGTTCAAGGGTTTATTTATATACTTGAAGCACTTTGAAAGAGACTGAGGAAGATTACTTGTCAATGTTTTACTTCATTAACCTAAACTGCATTTTAAAACTTTCATTTTTTTCATGAATACTTTCATTTTCAATACCTTCAAATAAATGTTTGTACAGCTCAGCTATTTGATAAATATCCACAAGATGGTGCCGTGGTTAACATGTTAACATGGAAATTTGAAAATAGGAAGGGAGAAAAGTGTTTGACACACTATTGTATATGACAAAATTACCACCAAATATTCATTTGTTGTCCATAATAATACTCATTTATACATTTCACATGTTCAAATTATTATATTTTAGTATTAAAATGTTTATTCTTTGTAAACATATATTTCTTCAAAGGGAATATTAAATGATGAAATGCTATTCAAAGTTGCTAAAAGAGACATAAATTAGACCTTTTATATTTTACAAATTAATGGATATGTTTTTAATGATCTCTTGTTCCATCTTTACTGCCAAAATTAAGAATAATATCCAAATGGTGTCCAATTAATTAGCATCAGTTAATCTTATATATAGACTAGGTCTTCGCTATGAACTGAATTGTGTCCCCCCAGAATTCATATGTTGAAGGTTTAACCCCACAGTGTGATGGTATTTGATGATGGGGCTTTACGGAGATAATTAGGTTTTGATGAGATCATAAAGGGGGCCCTCATGATGGGATAAATGCCCTTATAAGAAGAGACACCAGAGAGCTTGTTCTCTCTCTCCACAATGTGAGGACACAGCCAGAAGGTGGCCTTCTGTAAGCCAGGAATAATTCTCACCAGAAACTGATTATACTAACACCCTGATTTTGGACTTCAAGCCTCTAGAACTGTGATAAAATAAATGTCTGTTGTTTAAGCTACTCAGTCTACGGTACTTTGTTAAGACAGCTTGAGCAGACTAAAACAGTCTTAAACAACAAAAATTACCAAAACTGCAGAAAAAATTTATTAAAAAATAAAGCGTGTTTGCACAGTTGATGGAAACTCATATAGTTTATAACAATTAACTATTATTTATAGTTAAACATATATAATTGTTTTTTGTTTTTTTGGCTGCGTTGGGTCTTCATTGCTGTGAGCAGGCTTCCTCTAGCTGTGGCGAGTGCAGGCTACTCTTAGTTGCAGTGCACAGGCTTCTCATTGTGGTGACTTCTTTTGTTGCGGAGTGTAGGCTCTAGGCATGCAGGCTTCAGTAGTTGCAGCACACGGGCTCAGTAGTTACAGCATATAGGCCCTAGAGCACGTGGGCTTCAGTAGTTGCGGCGCATGGGCTCAGTAGTTGTGGTGAGTGGGCTCAGTGGTTATGGCTTGAGGGCTCTAGAGCGCAGGCTCAGTAGTTGTGATGCACAAGCTTAGTTGCTCTGCGGCATGTGGGATCTTCCCGGACCAGGGATCGAACCCATGTCCCCTGCATTGGCAGGCAGAGTCTTAACCACCCACCACCAGGGAAGTCCCTATAATTGTTAACAATATTTAAGGCTCTTCCAATTTGAGTTCACCATAGCTGTAGTAATAATGACTTTGTTTATGAAATATCTAATATAATCATTTTAAGGATGTATTTTGAAGGAAAGCCTAAGGGAGAATTTGATGAGTCGGTGGGGAGAATTTGCCAAAATGGGCAGTTATACAGCAGGAATACAGGGAAATTTAAGAAAGCAGCTCAAGAGGGAAGCTAGGAAATGGGAAAAAGTGAAGTGAAAATTTTGTGAAAATACTATGACTGGATTTCCTACAAACACCTAAAAGTCATTATTTTAAAAAATTATCACTGAACTCTTATCTCTTTGCATTTTTCTATTATGGTGTGCAATTATTATTAGTTAGCTCTGCTTGAAACTTGAAGTCTTCTTTGATTTCCCTAGTTATTTTACATGACTTATCCGTCACAAGATTTTGCCATTCCTCTATCTGTTTAATAGGTCTAATATATTTTCTACCTGATTTCTGAATTACTTATCAAAAAACCTATAAAAAGAACCTTAATTACTTATTTTAAAAACTTATATACTCTCCCAGATTTTAATCTAGTAGCCTACTTCCAACATAATCTGTTGCTTAAGAATTGCCTTTCATAAATTCTGTTTTGGTGATGTAACTATTCAAAAATCTTGTTTTCTTTTGGACTTATTCTGAATTTTGCAACCCTTCAATTACTGCCTCTTTCCTCCTGTCTTCCAATAGTCATTTCTCATTATTCATCATCAAATCATACGTTCATCTAATGCAGACACTGGTTAAAAAAAAAAAACATTTGATGAGTATGAGTAATCGATATCTTTTTTTTACTTAACCTCTTCCCTTTCTTTTCACTCTTTCTCTTCCTTCCTTCCTTCCTTTCTTTCTTTTGGCTGATGGCTTCTTAGTTGCAGCATGCAGGCCTCTTAGTTGAGTAATGTGGACTCTTAGTTGTGGCATGCATGAGGGCTCTAGTTCCCTGACCAGGGATCAAATCCGGGCCCCCTGCATTGGGAGCACGGCGTCTAACCCACTGGGCCACCAGGGAAGTCTCTGTTATCTTTTTTAAAAACTTATTTTGAAATACTTTCAAGCCTAAAAAAGAGTAGCAAAAATAGTACAAAGTTTTGTATATCCTTGCATCAAATTCACTAATTTTTACTGTTTTCCTAGTTTTTAAATTATCACTCTTTTCTTTCACTCTCTCTACATACACACATGTATGCATTTTGCAATTTTCTGTTGTGGTAAAATGCACTTGACATAAAATTTACCAATCTTAACCATTTTTAGGTGTATAGTTTAGGGGTATTAAATAATTCATAATGTTGTGCAACCATCACATGCTATGGAGATGGAGCTATGGAGATGGGGAGCTCCCCATCTCCATAGCTCTTTTCATCTTGTAAGATTGAATCACTATAACTATTAAACAATAACTCCCCATTCTACCCTCCTCCTAGCACCTGGAAACCACCATTCCTTCTGTCTCTGTAATTTTCACTACTCTAAGTATCTCATATAAGTATAATCATAAAATGTTTATCTTTTTGTGACTAGCATTTCAATTAGCATGATGTTCTCAAGGTTCATCCATGTTGTAGCAAATTTCAGAAATTTTTTAATTTTTAAGGCTGATTAATATTCCACTGTATGTAAGTACCACATTTTGTTTATCCATTTATCAATTGATGGACACTTGGGTTGCTTCCACATTTTAGCTAACGTGAATAACAATGCTATGAACATGGGTGTACAAATAACTCTTCAAGACCCTGCTTTCAATTCTTTTGGTTATTTGCCCAAAGTGAAATTGCTAGATCATAAATACATATGTATTTGTATATATATAATTTCTTGAGTCATTCGAGAGTGGGAGTTATAAACATAATGCCCCTAAATACTTCTGTGTGTTTTTCCTAAGAACAAGAAAATATATGATTATATATCCAATTACAATTATAAAATTTGGGAAATTTTACACTGATGCATTAGTATTATCTAATGTAGTGTCCATATTCAATTTTTGGCAATTATCTCAGCAATGTCATTTTGCATTTTCCCTATGGTTCAGGATCCAGTCCAGGATTACACATGGCATTTTGTTGCTATGTCCATTTAGTCTCCTTTAATATAGAATGGTTTTTCAAATTTTCTTTGTCTTTCATGATATTGATATTTTTGAAGGGGATAGGCTAGTTGTTTTGCACAATATCCTTAAGGTTTTTTTAAGTTTTCCTCACCATTAAATTCAGGTTATTCATTTTAGTCATATACTATATAATGATGATGTCAGCTTGTCCCATTATATTACATTTGTTACATTGTCAATTAAATTGGTTATTTGTTTGTTTTTCCTATGCTACTTTTTTTCGGTACAGATCAGAAGATATATATATATTCTCTCATTTCCTCTTATTTCTTTCATAAAAGATAGCATATTATATTTGCTCTTCTTACAGTTTGCTTTTTTTCACTTTATAGTACATCCTGAAAATCCTTGCCTTTCAGTTTAAACAGATCTTCCTCATACTCTATTGTGTGAATATACTATAATTTATTTAACCAATCTCCTATGTATGAGCATTTAAGTTTTTTCAGTATTCTGTAATTACAAATAATGGAGAAATAAATAGCCTAGGGCTTATGTATTTTCATATTTTTGGAGCTGTATTTTAAGAGTAAATTTTTACACATGGGGTTGCTGGTCAAATTATAGAAGATATACATATATGTAACTTGTTAGATATTGCCATATTCACCTCTATAGAGAATGCATTATTTTTCATTCTCATCAGCAATGTATGAAAGTGCTTCTTTCCTCAAAGCCTCACCAATACAGTGTGTTGAAAAGCTTGTGAGGTTTGGCGAATCTGGTAGGTGAGAAATGGTATCACAGTGTAGTTTTTAGCCTGAAGGACTCCTTTTAGTATTGCTTGGAGTACAGGTCTGCTAGTGATGAATTCTCTCAGTTTTTGTTTATCTGGGAGTGTCTTAAGTTCTTCAATTTTGAAGAATGGTTTCACAGGGTATAGAATTTTTGTTTGACAGTCTTTTTTTTTTTTTTTTTTGAGTGCTTTGAATATGTTGCCTCATGACTTCTGGCTTCCATGACTTCTGATTAGAAATTAGCTATTTATCTTATTTAGGATATTTTTACCTGATGAGTTACATCTCCCTTGCTGCTTTCAAGATTCTCTTTGTCTTTCAACAGTTTGATTTTGAACTGTCTGGGTGTAGATCTCTTTGAGTTTATTCTACCTGGAATCTATTCTGCTGTGTGGATGTGTAGATTAATGTTTTTCATCAAGTTTGGGATGATTTGGGGCATTATTTCTTCAAATATTCCTTATGCTCTTTCTCTCTTGCTTTTTCTTGTGGGACTTCAATTATGCATATGTTGATATGCCTGATAGTATTCCACATGTCTCTGAGACTCTGTTCATTTTTGTTCATTCTTTTTTCTTTCTGTTCCTTAGACTGGATAATCTCAATTATGCATTCTCGTATGCATACTGGTATATATGTATAATGCATAATGCATAAGGGTAGTCCAAGAAGGCAAGGAGAGAAAGAAAGGAGCAGAAAAAAATACTTGAAGAAATTTTGGCCAAAGATTTCCTAAATTTGGTGAAAAACATTAATCAACACCTCAGAAAAACTAAACAAACTCCAGTTTAGGATAAATTCAAAGATATCCACACCCAGACATAATCACTGGTTTCTATAAACTAGGATTATTGTTTCTTTGGCAACACAATTTCCTAAAATATTTAGTAGGTTTCTGATATACTTGCAGACAGTTCTATGTGCTAATAATCACAGTGTAAGTTGGGTTTTTTTTGAGACTTATTTTCCTTTTTTGGGGGGGTGGTGTCTGGGCAAGATCTGTCTCTTCCTCATTTAATGGCAGTTATTTTGAGTCCAATTAAGTTAATAACAGTCTTGGGTGGGAAGACTTCACCCTTAATCTAATCTTTGCAGTTGCTCTAACTGCCATTTTGTAGAAGAGAAGTATTAATGGAAGAAGCTTGAGAAAAATCTGGAGCCAAATACTCATGTTTGGAGGAACATAAGTAGTTGGAGTTTTCCAACCCTGCTGGGTATGAGTCATCCTAGATTGTAGGCCACAGGCAGGGAGGATCTCCCTTAAGAGAACTGAATTGTTTTTCATCTATGCTTGAAAATTGGCCAATTCTTGTCTGAAGAGATTTCTTTCTTGTAATATCTTGCTGTAAGCATCAAGAAATACACACTATATGCTAGTATTTTGTAACTTATTCATCTAGAGCTCCAGGTTCTGTTAGTACATAATTTTACTTCCAAGATATCAGAGACAATAATTTTACCAAATGTCTTTCCACAGTATATGAAAATAATTAAATTTCCAGCATGCAGTTGTTTCCTTTCCATCTACTAAACAAATGCAGATGCTGCACATTTGAGTAATTTTGCTTATAGCATCATCCATTACTGATACCAAATACTCTATCAATCTGGGTTTGCTCCAGATAGGAGAAAAAAGGCTAGATATTTCAAGCAGGAAGGAATTTATTTCAAGCAGGAAGGAATTTAATACAGGGAATTAGGTGCTTACAAAATCTTTGGAGAGTTAAAGGAGTGGCTTCTTGAATAAGCAATCTGGGACTACTGCCAGAGTAAGTCTGAAGTGATACACTAGGGGACAACTACCACTGAGGCCACAGCATTTATGCTTTAAGAAGCTGCTGCCACAGTGATCTCTTGCACCCAACAAGGCAAAGAATGAGTGTCTAAGACAGCAAACTAGAGATTACCAAGTATAAATTCAGATGCAGAGACATTGCCATGACTATTGTTTCTTTACTCACAGGGTAATGGACACTGGAATGCTTTTTCAGAGGGCTGCACATTTACAAAACTTGCTTTCTAGCAGCAACAGACCAGAACTACAGCTAAATGGCATCTATCTCACTTTTATCTTGTAAATCTCTTTTGAGTATATTCTATTGGTAGAACCTGACTCATAACCAGAAACCTAGCTGCAAAGGAGTCTGAGAAATGTAGTTTTTATAGCTTTCCAAACTCTACAAATACATAAAGAGAGAAATTGAGGTTGAGCAAACTATCCAAAATATCTACCATAGTCCATTAATGTGACTAATTTCAATAATGTTTTTTTACATTACTAAGTTCCATTATATCATATCACATTTTAAAAATACACTGTTGAATTCAGTTAGCTAATATTTAAGATTTTTACAGGTATTTTTTCATAAATGAAATATGCTTGCAAGTTTCTTGTACTATCCTTTTTGGATGCTCTGTCAAGGTTATCCTTGCCTCATAAAAATAATTCATGTTCTCTCTTTTTCTATATTCTATTCTCTGATACTTTCAAAAAATTCTACTCTTTGACATAGGCATTTGGAGATAGGGAAGGGAGGTTAGATGAAATGTTGGGAAGGGAAGTATACAACCAACACCACAGAAATACAGAAAGTCATAAGAGAATACTATGAACAGTTATATGCCAACAAATTGGACAACATAGAAAAAAATGGACAGGTTTCTAGAAATATACACCCAATCAAAGTTGAATCAAGAAGAAACAGATAATTTGAACAGACAAATCACTAGAAGTAAAATAAAACCTGTAATAAGAAAAAAAAAAACTCCCTGCAAACAAAAGTCCAGGACTGAACAGCTTCACTGAGTAATTCTACCAAACATACAAAGAACTTATACCTGTCTTTCTCAAACTATTCTAAAAGGTTGAAGAAGGCAGTTCACTCCCAAATTCATTTTATGAAGCCACCATCACCCTGAAGCCAACACCATACAAAGACACTACAAAAAAAGGAAATTACAGGTCAATATCTTTGATGAATATAGATGCAAAAATCCTCAAAAAATATTAGCAAACCAAATCCAACAATACATAAAAAGGATCATACACCATGATCAAGTTAGACTCATTCCAGGGTCTCAGGGATGGTTCAACATATAAAAATCAATCAGTGTGATACACCAAATTAACAAAAGGAAAGACAAAACCACATGGCCATCTCAGTACATGAAGAAAAAGCATTTGACAAAATTCACCATCCACTCATGATAAAAACTTTCACCAAAGTGGGTATAGAGAAAACATATCTCAACATAATAAAAGCCATTTATGACTAACCCACAGCCAACATAATGCTCAAAAGTGAAAAGGTGAAAACCTTCCCACTAAATTCAGGAACAAGAAAAGAATGCCCACTCTCATCACTTCTATTCAATACAGTATTGAAAGTCCTAGCCACAGCAATCAGACAAGAAAAAGAAATAAGGTGTATCCAAATTGAAAAGGAAGAGGGAAAACTGTCACTGTTTGCAGATGAAATGATACTCTATAGAGTGAACCCTAAAGTCTCCTCACAAAAACTATTACACTAATAAATGAACTCAGCAAGGTAGAAAGATACAAGTATAATATACAAAAATCTGTGGCATTTCTGGCTTAATATCATCAAAACAAACAACCCAATCAAAAAATGGACAGAAGACCTAAATAGACATTTCTCCGAAGACATACAGGTGGCCAAGAGGCACACGAAAAGATGTCCAACACTGCTAATTATTAGAGAAATGCAAATCAAAACTACAATGAGATATTACCTCATGCCAGTCAAAATGGCTATCATCAAAAAATCCACAAACAGTGAATGCTGGAGAGGGTGTGGATAAAAGGGAACTGTCCTACACTGTTGGTGGGAATGTAAATTGGTACAGCCACTATGAAGAACAGTATGGAGGTTCCTTAAAAAGCAAAAAATAGAGCTACCATATGATCCTGCAATACCACTCCTGGGCATATATCCAGAGAAAAACCTGGTCCAAAAGGATACATGCACCCCAATGTTCATTGCAGTACAGTTTACAATAGCCAAGACATGGAAGCAACCTAAATGTCCATTGACAGAGGAATGGATAAAGAAGATGTGGTACATATATACAATGGACTATTACTCGGCCATTAAAAAGAATGAAGTAAACTTATCTTTGATAAAGGTGGCAGGAATCTACAGTGGAGAAAGGACAACCTCTTCAATAAGTGGTGCTGGGAAAACTGGACAGGTACATGTAAAAGTATGAGATTAGATCACTCCCTAACACCATACACAAAAATAAGCTCAAAATCGATTAAAGACCTAAATGTAAGGCCAGAAATTATCAAACTCTTAGAGGAAAACATAGGCAGAACACTCTATGACATAAATCACAGCAAGATCCTTTCTGACCCACCTCCTAGAGAAATGGAAATAAAAGCAAAAATAAACAAATGGGACCTAATGAAACTTCAAAGCTTTTGCACAGCAAAGGAAACCATAAACAAGACCAAAAGACAACCCTCAGAATGGGAGAAAATATTTGCAAATGAAGCAACTGACAAAGGATTAATCTCCCAAATTTATAAGCAGCTCAATAACAAAAAAACAAACAACCCAATCCAAAAATGGGCAGAAGACCTAAATAGACATTTCTCCAAAGAAGATACACAGACTGCCAACAAACACATGAAAGGATGCTCAACATCATTAATCATTAGAGAAATGCAAATCAAAACTACAATGAGATATCATCTCACACCAGTCAGAATGGCCATCATCAAAAAATCTAGAAACAATAAATGCTGGAGAGGATGTGGAGAAAAGGGAACACTCTTGCACTGCTGGTGAGAATGTGAATTTGTTCAGCCACTATGGAGAACAGTATGGAGGTTCCTTAAAAAACTACAAATAGAACTACCATATGACCCAGCAATCCCACTACTGAGCATATACCCTGAGAAAATCAAATTCAAAAGGAGTCATGTACCAAAATATTCATTGCAGCTCTATTTACAATAGCCTGGAGATGTAAACAACCTAAGTGCCCATCATCAGATGAATGGATAAAGAAGATTTGGCACATATATACAATGGAATATTACTCAGCCATAAAAAGAAACGAAATTGAGCTGTTTGTAATGAGGTGGATAGACCTAGAGTCTGTCATACAGAGTGAAGTAAGTCAGAAAGAAAAAGACGAATACTGTATGCTAACACATGTATATGGAATTTAAGAAAAAAAATGTCATGGAGAACCTAGGGGTAAGACAGGAATAAAGACACAGACCTACTGGAGAACAGACTTGAGGATATGGGGAGGGGGAAGGGTGAGCTGTGACAGGGTGAGAGAGAGTCATGGACATATACACACTAACAAACATAAGGTAGATAGCTAGTGGGAAGCAGCCACATGGCACAGGGATATCGGCTCGGTGCTTTGTGACCGCCTGGAGGGGTGGGATAGGGAGGGTGGGAGGGAGGGAGACGCAAGAGGGAAGAGATATGGGAACATATGTATATGTATAACTGATTCACTTTGTTATAAAGCAGAAACTAACACACCATTGTAAAGCAATTGTACCCCAATAAAGATGTTAAAAAAAAAAAAAGAATGAAGTAATGCCATTTGCAGTAACATGGACAGACCTAGAGATTGTCATACTGACTGAAGTAAGTCAGACAGAGAAAGAGAAATATATGATATTGCTTATATGTGGAATCTGAAAAGAAAAGATACAAATGAACTTATTTACAAAAGAGAAACAGACTCAGAGACTTAGAGAATGAACTTATGGTTACCGGGGGAAGGGGTAGTTAGGGAGTTTGGGATTGACGTGTATACACTGCTATATTTAAAATGGATAACTGAGGGGCAGAGTTAAGATGGTGAAGTAGGAGGACACGGAGGTCATAGTTCCTCACAACTAGGACACCTACCAGGCACAGATGGAGAACCGTGGACACCTAAGGGGAAAGGAGGAGCCCCTGAGTGACTGAGCAGGACGTGGGGGGAGGGAGGGGGAAGAAGAAGTGGAGCCAGGATGGGACTGACACTGTTGAGGGGAGGCTGGGGGATGGGAGGGGTTTCCATACACAGAGGGGCTCACCCACGGTGAGGGGAGCAACAGGGATGGGGAGTGATCCTCAGGAGATTGGAGGATCAGAAGGGAACACGGCCATCATTTCCCCCACCCACTTGGACCCCAGGGAGCCAGCTGAGGTCCCGGGCCAGATCCTCTGCCCTCCAAGACCCCATAAACCCCATTCCTGCATCCCCACCCAGGGCCTTACCTCTGAACTCTTCACTCAGAGGCCCCTCTGTCCATGCTGACTTTCCCGGCTACACAGGTCCTGAGCCTAGGCTCTGCCCCCACCCTAAGCACCCCCACCACCTAAGCCCCACACCCTGCCTAAGCTCTACCCACACAGCCAAAGCATTTTCTGGCCTTTTTTTCTTTCTTTTCTTTTCTTTTTTTTTTTTTGAGGTTGTGGTTCTATTTAACTTGTTGTTTCATTTATATATATTTTTTCTAATAATTTTTTTATTTTTCTAATTTCATTTTTTATTCTTTGTTATTGTTCTGCTCCTTTTGGTTTGTTCCCCACCACCACCCTGTTTTCTTTCTGTTGTGGTTCTGTTTGACCTTGTTGTTTTTGTTTCACTTATATTTTTATTTTTTCTAATATAATTTTTATTTTTCTAATTATCTTTTATTTTTTATTCCTGTAATTGTACTGCTCCCTTTTTTTTCTATTGCTGCACCACATGGCTTGCAGAATCTTGGTTCCCAGGCTGGGAGTTGGGCCTGAGCTCCTGTGGTGGGTGCACAAAGTCCAAACCACTAGACTAACTGAGAACCTCAGACCCCAGGGAATATTGATCAGAGTGAGGTCTCCTGGAGGTCCTCATCTTGGCACCAAGACCTAGCTCTACCCAACTGCCAGCAAGCTCCAGTGCTGGATGCCTCAGGAAAAACAACCAGTAAGAGAGGAACACAGCCCCATCCATCAAAGAAATTAGATGACAAAATAATATGTCACAGAAGAAGGAGCAAGGTAAAAACATACAAGACCAAATAAATGAAGAGAAAATAGGCAACCTACCTGAAAAAGAATTCAGAGTAATGATAGTAAAGATGATCCAAACTCTCAGAAACAGAATGGAGATATGGATGGAGAAAATATAAGAAACATTTAACAAAGACCTGGAAGAAATAAAGAACAAGCAAACGGTGATGAACAACACAATAACTGAAATGAAAAATACACTAGAAGAAATCAATATCAGAATAACTGAGGCAGAAGAATGAATAAGTGAGCTGTAAGATAGAATGGTGGAAATAACTGCTGAGGATCAGAAAAAGAGAAGAGAATGAAAAGAATTGAGGACAGTCTCAGAGACCTCTGGGACAACATTAAATGTACAAACATTTCAATTATAAGGGTCCCAGAAGAAGAAGAGAAAGAGAAAGTGTCTGAGAAAACATTTCAAGAGATTATAGTTGAAAACTTCCCTAACATGGGAAAGGAAATAGCCACCCAAGGCAAGGAAGCACAGAGTCCCATACAGGATAAGCCCTGGAGAAACACACCAAGACACATATTAATCAAACTAACAAAAATTAAATTCAAAGAAAAAATATTAAAAACAGCAAGGGAAAAGCAACCAATAACATACAAGGGAATCCCCATAAGGTTATCAGCTTATTTTTCAGCAGAAACTCTGAAGGCCAGAAGGGAGTGGCAGGATATATTTAAAGTGATGAAAGGGAAAAGCCTATAACCAAGATTACTCTTCCCAACAAGGATCTCGTTCATATTCGATGGAGAAATCAAAAGGTTTACAGACAAGCAAAAGCTAAGAGAATTCAGCACCACCAAACTAGCTTTACAACAAATGTTAAAGGAACTTACCTAGGCAGGAAGCAAAAGAGAAGAAAAAGACCCACAAAAACACAAAACAATCAAGAATATGGTAATAGGAACATACATATTGACAATTACCTTGAATGTAAATGGACTAAATGCTCCAACCAAAAGACAAAGACTGGCTGAATGGATACAAAAACAAGACCCATATATATGCTGCCTATGTGTCCCTCACTTCAGACCTAGGGACACATACATACTGAAAGTGAGGGGATGGAAAAAGGTATTCCATGCAAATAGAAATCAAAGAAAGCTGGAGTAGCAATACTCATATTAGATAAAATAAACTTTAAAATAAAGACTGTTACAAGAGATAAGAAAGGACACTACATAATAATCAAGGGATCAATCCAAAAGAAGATATAATAATTGTAAATATTTATGCACCCAACATAGGAGTACCTCAATACATAGGCAAATGCTAACAGCCATAAAAGGGGAAATTGACAGTAACACAATAATAGTGGGGAACTTTAACACCCCACTTACACCAATGGACAGATCATAAAGAAAGAAAATAAATAAGGAAACACAGATTTAAATGACACAATAGACCAAATAGATTTAACTGCTATTTATAAGACATTCCACCTGAAAGTGGCAGAGTACACTTTCTTCTCAAGTGAACAAGGAACATTCTCCAGTATAGATCACATCTTGGGTCACAAATCAAGCCTTGGTAACTTTAAGAAAACTGAAATCGTATCAAGTATCTTTTCTGACCACAACACTATGAGATTAGAAATCAACTACAGGAAGAAAACTGTAAAAAAAAAAAAATACACGGAGGCTAAACAGTGCATTACTAAATAACCAAGAGATCACTGAAGAAATCAAAAAGGAAATTTAAAAATACATAGAAACAAATGAGAACAAAAACACAATGATCCAAAACCTATGGGATGCAGCAAAAGCAGTTCGTAGGGGGAAAGTTATAGCAGGGTCCCAGAAGGAAACAAGAAAAATCTCAAATAAAGGAAACAAGAAAATCTCAAATAAACAATCTAACCTTACACTGAAAGCAACTAAAGGAAAAAGAACTAAGAAATCCCAAAGTTAGTAGTAGGAAAGAAATCATAAAGATCAGATAAGAAATAAAGGAAAAAGAAATGAAGGAAATGATAGCAAAGATCAATAAAACTAAAAGCTGGTTCTTTGAGAAGATAAACAAAATTGATAAAACTTTAGCCAGAATTATCAAGAAAAAAAGGGAGAGGAGAGACTTCTCTGGTGGTGCAGTGGTTAAGAATATCACTGCCAATTCAGGGGACATGGGTTTGAGCCCTGGTCTGGGAAGATCCCACATGCCACAGAGCAACTAAGCTTGTGCACCACAACTGCTGAGCCTGCGCTCTAGAGCCCTCAAGCCACAACTACTGAGCCCTTGTGCCACAACTACTGAAGCCCATGCACCTAGATCCCATGCTCCACATCAAGAGAAGGCACTGCAGTAAGAAGCCCGTGCACTGCAATGAAGAGTAGCCCCCACTCAACACAACTAGAGAAGGCCTGTGCACAGCAACAAAGACACAGTGTATCCTAAAATAATAAATAAATAAAATTTTTTAAAAAGCAAGAGGATGCAAATCAATAAAACTAGAAATAAAAAAAGAGAGATTACAACTCACAACGCAGAAATACAAAAGATCATAAGAGACTACTATAAGCAACTATATGCCAATAAAATGGACAACCTGGAAGAAATGGACAAATTCTTGGAAAGGTACAACTTTCCAAGATTGAACCAGGAAAAATTAGAAAATATAAACAGACCTATAACAAGTAATGAAATTGAACTGTAATTAAAGATCTTCCAACAAACAAAAGTGCAGGACCAGATGGCTTCACAGGTGAATTCTATCAAACATTTACAGAACAGCTAACACCCATCCTTCTCAAACTCTTCCAAAAACCTGTAGAGGGAAGAACACTCCTAAACTCGTTCCACAAGGCCACCATCACCCTGATACCAAAAACAGACAAAGAAAATTACAGACCAATACCACTAATGAACGTAGACACAAAAATCCTCAATGAAGTACTAGGAAACAGAATCAAACAACACATTCAAAGGATCATACACCATGCTCAAGTGGGATTTATCCCAGGGATGCAAGGATTCTTCAATATATGCAAATCAATCAATGTGATACACCATATTAACAAATTAAAGAATAAAACTATATGATCATCTCAATAGATGCAGAAAAAGCTTTTGACAAAATTCAACACTGATTTATGATAAAAGCTCTCCAGAAAGCAGGCATAGAGGGAACCTACCTCAACATAATAAAGGCCATATATGACAAACCTACAGCAAACATCATTCTCAATGGTGAAAAACTGAAAGCACTTCCTCAAAGATCAGGAACGAGACAAGGATGTTTACTCTCGCCACTCTTATTCAACATAGTTTTGGAAGTCCTAGCCACAGCAATCAGAGAAGGAAAAGAACTAAAATGACTACAAATTGGAAAAGAAGAAGTAAAACTGTCATTGTTTGCAGATGACATTATAGTATACATAGAAAATCCTAAAGATGCCACCAGAAAACTATTACAAATCAATGAATTTGGTAAAGTTGTGGGATAGAAAATTAATGCATAGAAATCTCTTGCATTCCTATACACTAACAACGAAAGATCAGAGGAGAAATTAAGCAAACAATCACATTTACCATTGCAACAAAAAGAATAAAATACTTAGGAATAAATCTACCGAAGGAGGTAAAAGACCTCTACTCAGAAAACTATAGAACACTGATGAAAGAAATCAAAGATGACATAAACAGAAGGAGAAGTATACCATGTTCTTGGATTGGAAGAATCAATATTGTGAAAATTACTATACTATCCAAGGCAATCTACAGATTCAATGCAATCCCTATCAAATTACCAATGGCATTTTTCATATAATTAGAACAAAAATGTTTACAATTTGTATGGAAACACAAAAGACCCTAAATTGTCAAAGAAATCTTGAGAAAGAAAAACAGAACTGGAAGAATCAGGCTCCCTGACTTCAGACTATACTACAAAGCTACAGTAATCAAAATAGTATGGTACTGGCACAAAAACAGAAATATAGATCAATGGTACAGGATAGAAAGCCCAGAGATAAACCCATGCACCTATAGTTACCTAATCTATGACAAAGAAGGCAAGAGTATACAATGGAGAAAAGACAGCATCTTCAATAAGTGGTGCTGGGAAAAATGACAGCTACATGAAAAAGAATGAAATTAGAACACTCCCTAACACCATACACAAAAATAAACTCAAAATGGATTAAAGACCTAAAGCCAGACACTATAAAACTCTTAGAGCAAAACATAGGAAAAACACTCTTTGACATAATTCATAGCAAGATCTTCTCTGACCCACCTCCTAGAGTAATGAAAATAAAAACAAAAATAAGCAATTGGGACCTAATGAAACTTAAAAGCCTTTTCACAGCAAAGGAAACCATAAACAAGATGAAAAGTCAACCCTCAGAATGGGAGAAAATGTTTGCAAATGAAGCAACTGACAAAGGATTAATCTCCAAAATACACAAACAGCTCATGCAGCTCAATACCAAAAAAACAAACAACCTAATCAAAAAATGGGTGGAAGACCTAAATAGACATTTCTCCAAATAAGGTATACAGATGCCAAGAGGCACATGAAAAGATGCTGAACATCACTAATCATTAGAGAAATGCAAATCAAAACTACAATGAGGTATCACCTCACACCGGTCAGAATGACTATCATCAAAAAAAATCTACATACAGTAAATGCTGCAGAGGGTGTGGAGAAAGGGAACCCTCTTGCACTGTTGATGGGAATGTAAACTGATACAGCCACTATGGAGAACAGTATGGATGTTCCTTTCAAAACTAAAAATAGAACTACCATATGACCCAGCAATCCCATTGCTGGTCATATACCCTGAGAAAACCATAATTCAAAAGGACACATGTACCCCAGTGTTCATTGAAGCACTATTTACAATAGCCAGGACATGGAAACAACCTAAATGTCCATCAACAGCTGAATGGATAAAGAAGATGTTGTACATATATACAATGGAATATTACCCAGCCATAAAAAGGAATGAAATTGGGTCATTTGTAGAAATGTGAATGGACCAAGAGTCTATCATACAAAGTGAAGTGGGTCAGAAAGAGAAAAACAAATATCGTATATTAACGCATATGCATGGAATCTAGAAAAATGGTACAGATGAACCTATTTGCAGGGCAGGAATAGAGATGCAGACGTAGAGAATAGACAGGTGGAAACAGCGAGGGTGGGATGAATTGGAAGATTAGTTTTGACATAAATACACTATCATGTGTAAAATAGGTAGCTAGTGGGAACCTCCTCTATAGCACAAGGAGCTCAGCTCGGTGCTCTATGTTGACCTATATGGGTGGGATGGGGGGGGGGGAATGTCCAAGAGGGAGGGGATATATGTGTACATATGGCCGATTCACTTCATTGTGCGGCAGAAACTAACACAGCATTGTGGATCAATTATACTGCAATAAAAAAATAGAATCTTAACTTTCTATCTATAAAATTAGAACCCCAGCTCCTGAGATAGTGGTTCAGGAATCCTACTGGGTTACTAGGACCGAAACTCCATGAGATGTAGTGGTTTAAGCCCTCTCTAACTTTGTGGCAAAAAATAATGTGGTGTCATAGCTACTGAGAACATGAGAAGATTAGTCTGAAGTTGTGCATCATTTTGATAGTTGGCACTTCATTACTCTGATGGTCATCATGAAGGCAGGAGGTGAAGATACTATTTCACCCACAGATATCCCTGGATGAGAAGTGGATGAGGACGGCTTCCCTTTAGCTGAGCTGCTGGCTGTATATGCTGGGAGCTGGTGGCCTGGCTTGAGAAATCTGGTGTGTTTGTTTATTTAGCATAAATTGCCAAGAAAGTTCTCTTTCCTGTGGAGTTGACATAGGAGAAGAGATGCTACAAAGATACAAAGAAAAGGCAAAGATGAACCCTGCTAAGAAATCTCTCCTCCCTTGAAGTTATTTTGCATTTGTGCTAGCTCCACCCTGGAGAACTTACTCCCCAGGCAGGCAGAGGTCAACTCATCCATCCCCCACCTCTGGCTAACCCTGCCACAAATGCCTCCAACTGTCACACCTTCCCTTGTGAGCTTCATCTCTGTTTGCATCCATTCATCTTTCCAGCCAAGTTCTTCAGGCCCTTACACCCTGGCCCTCAGGGATCCCTCTTCCTTGAGCTCGTAGCACTTACTGTTCTCTCAACACTAATTTAGCAAAGCTGCCTGGAATTAACCCCCAAGAGAGCAGGGTGCTCTGCCTGTGTGAGTTTCCTATCACCTATTTGTTAGGCAATTTCCTAACAAATTGCCACCAACTTAGTGGTTTAAGACAACAGAAATTTGTTATCTTACAGTCCTGGTCAGAAGTCTGAAATGGGTCAAAGTCAATGTATGGGCAGAGCTGCATTCCTTCTGCAGGTTCCAAGGGAGAATCTGTCCCTTGCCTTTTCTGTCTTCTCCAAGCTTCCCTCACTCCTTGGCTTGTGGCCAAGGAGTTGTCATTTCAACAATCGATTTAGGATATTGCATAAACTTAGTTGATAAGCAGCAGCAGGGTTTGAGAGGACTGACCCCAATTTTGTAAGAAGTTCTACTGTGGATAAAACGTTGTCAAATAGCATTGCATTCTGCAGAGAAATTGTCTGTGAAAACAAGAGTCAATATATACAGGAAACTTCACTGTTGTCTTACTTTAAGAAATTGCCACAGGCATCCCAACTTTCAGCAGCCATCTCCTTGATCAGTCAGCGGCCATCAGCATCAAAGCAAGACCCTCTGCCAGCAAAAAGATTACAACTCGCTGAAGGCTCAGATGATGGTTGGCATTTTTTAGTGATAACCTATTTTTAAATTAAGGTAGATGCATTGTTGTTTTAAACATAATGCTGTTGCACACTTAATAAACTATGGCATAGTATAAACATAACTTTTATGTGGAATGGGAACCAAAAAAATTGTGTGACTTGCTTTATTGCAATATTTGCTTTATTGTAGTGGTCTGGAACTGAACCCACAATATTGCTTAAGTGTACCCATACTTGATGAATCTTTTTTCTCTTGCTACTTTCAAGATTTTCTCTTAGTACCTCTAGCTTTTCGAGCTTCTTGAAAGTCTAAATCAATGTTTTCTTCTTTTAATCAAATTTGCGAAGGTTTCAGCCATTATTTTTCAAATAATTGTTCTGCCCCTTTCTCCCTCTCTTCTCCTCTGAGACTTCCACTATATGTATGTTGGTACACTTGATATTGTTCCACAGGTCTCTGAGGCCCTGTTAATCTTTATTCAATGTTTTACTGTGTTCTTAAATTTGTATTATTTCTATGGATCTAGCTGATGTTCACTGATTTTATTTTTTCGGCACTTAAATATGCAGCTGAACAAAATGAATTTTTCATTTGATTATTTTACTTTTCAATTCTAAAATTACCATTTGCTTCTTTTAAATAATTCCTGCTTATATTGATATTCCCTATTTGTTCAGTAATTGTCATTCTATTTTCCTTTAATCTTTAAATGGGGGTCCCTTTAATTCTTTGAATTCATAACTACCTTGAAATCATTTCGTGCTAAATGCAACATTATAACACACCTAAAATCAGTTTTTGTAGGCTGCATTTTTCCTGAGAATGGGTCATATTTTCCTGTTTGTGTGAGAATGCAAGCAGCCCCATGCAGGAATTCCACATTCTCCCTACTATTCAGCAGGTTTTCACAAACATTTCTCACTTTGTTGATTCCCTCTGGTCTGTGAAGATTGTCTTTGTTTCTGTTTTTTTTTTGCAATTTTGTCCAGTTTTAAGTTGATTTGTGGTGAAAACATTTGTCCAACTTTTCATTCTGCTATAGCTAGAAGTCTTTCCCTCTGAATTCTACTACACACCACGAAATAAAAGTTGTTGTTACTGTTGCTATCAGGCAATTTTCATTTAGATTTCTCTACATGTTTATATATATTCACTGTTTCTTTATGTATTGTAGACTACCCTGCTGGGGTCATTTTTCCTATTTCTAAAATGAACCCTCTAGAAGATTTTTCGTTTAGGTTTCTTGGTAGGTAACTCTTATAAATGTTGCCAATCTAAAAGCATGTTTTAAAGAAAACCATTATTCTTGAAATAAAATTTTGCTATACAACTTTAGAAGGTTATTTTTTTCTAAGCACTTTGAAGATATTATTCCATTTCTTCTCTTCCATGATTGCTTCTGAGAGGTCTTCTTTCTGGCCCTATGTATTACTGCTTTATAAGTGACCTGTCCGTTTTTATTTCTGGCTACTTTTAAGATTTATCTTTTTTATCTATGTTGTTTTTTTCCAAGTTTCTCAGTAATATATCTAGGAGTGGATTGTTTTTGTTTTTGCTTATCCTGTGTGGTGCATGTTATTGTTCTTATATCTGGATAATCATGTATTTTATTAATTCTGGAAAATTCCAAGCTGTAATCTCTTTAAATGTTACATCTCCTCCAGTCTTTTTTGGAATCTCCTTAGACATATTTTAGTTCTTAAATTCTTCTTCCTATTTTCCTTTTTACTCTTTGTCTTTGTGACTCATTCTTGGAAATTGCCTTATATACATCTTCCTTTCTATTTCATGTCTATTATCTACATTTTTCTGTAGCTAGTCTGTCACTTAACTCATCAACTAATTTTTTTAATTTCTTTTATTTTTCATTTCTAGAAGTTTTATTTACTTTCAAATTTGCCCAATCATTTTGATTGTCTCTTGTTTATTGACATTTTAGAAATATCATATCAATAATTTCCTTATTTTATATTCTTTATCAGATCTTCTAATATATAAAGTTCCTGAAGGTCTAAATTTCTTGTTATTTTGCTGACTCTTACTCACGGTAACTTTTTCCTTGTGTGTTTGGTATTTTGAGTTCATATAATTTATTGAATTCAATACATAGAATCATGAAAGTCTAAATTAGAATTTCCAAAGAGGAAAGCATGTTATTATGCTTGCTTCTAATAATAACCAGGGATGCTATAAATATAGGACCACTTTACCCCATTCATGAACTCTAGTTAATTATTGGAGTCTCAAGTTCAGCTCTTTTACTTTGGAGCAGGGTCCATAGTTTGCCTCCCAATATTAGTGTTGTCATTGGCATTTAACTCCGAAGGAAACTCCTAACCTCTCACAATTCACATTTCATATTACTGTGTCTTTATTTTGGCTCTTGGAAATTTCTTTCACTTTATTGAATGCCCAGCAAAGCTTTTTAAAAAAAACTTGTTGTATTTTATCCAGGATGCCATTATAATGTAATAGGAAAACTCTTTAGAGTGTATAATCCAACATTTTTCTGGAAACAGACCTTTCATATATTAATTTTTTCAGAAGAATTGAATGATGTATTTCACTCCAAAAAAATTAATTTTGATTGTGAGTATATTAAATGTACAAATTAATAAAAGGATAAATAGTATTTTTCTATGCTTAGGTAAGATATATTTTCCATTGAATTAGTGTCTTTTATATCCATCAGGCTTATGCTTTTCAACATAATTCTTACGTTTCTTATCAAGTTCATAACTAGAAATTCTTCAGGTTTGTTTGTTTAAAAATATATTTTTTGTGATGGTTGTCATCATAATGGTTTTATTATCATATATGGTAAAACTTTGTAATTTTGCATATTTATTTTGTAACCAACTAACTTAGTAAAGTTGTTCATGTTTCTAAAAATCTTTAGTCTATTCTCTTACATTCTTTAGGTATTCTATCATATCATCTGCAAATAATAATACTTTTGCCTCTTCCTTTCCAAATTAGTACCTTTTATTTTGTACTTTTGTCTCTATGCTTTAGCTATGACTATCACAAACCTTCATGTTCTTGCACCAAAACTTTCAAAGCTATGATACCTTTGTAGTATATATTTAAACTTGGAATAAAACAATTGACTAAAATTATCTATAAGTGGATATTTTAGTCCTTTCCATAGTATTAAAGGGGCATGTTATACCAACAATAAGTTGTTTTTACATTTGTTTTATTTTTGGCCCCAGCTTCCAAGTGATTAAATTAATTGCATCCTGAATTTGATCTCTAGAGAGACTCATGGGTTGGAATCACAAAAAAGTATCATCTGCTCTCCTCAAAAATATACCATATAGGGCTTCCCTGGTGGCACAGTGGTTGAGAGTCTGCCTGCCGATGCAGGGGACATGGGTTCGTGCCCCAGTCGGGTAAGATCCCACATGCCGCGGAGCGGCTGGGCCCGTGAGCCATGGCCGCTGAGCCTGTGTGTCCGGAGCCTGTGCTCTGCAACAGGAGAGGCCACAACAGTGAAAGGCCTGCATACCACAAAAAAAAAAAAAAAGTACCATATTGTGTGGAGAAAAGATAACCCTCCTACACCATTGGTGGGAATGTATATTGGTACAGTCACTATGGAGAATGGTATAAATGTTCCTTTAAAAACTAAAAATAAATCTATCATTTGATCCATCAATCCCACTCCTGGGTGTATATCTGTAGAAAACCATAATTTGAAAAGATATATGCACCCCAAAGTTCATTGCAGCACTGTTTACAATAGCCAAGACACAAAAGCCACCTAAATGTCCATTGACAGAGGAATGGACAAAGAAGATACGGTACATATATACAATGGAATATTATTCAGCCATAAACAAAGAATGAAATAATGCCATTTGCAGCAACATGGATGGACCTAGAGATTACCATACTAAGTGAAGTAAGTCAGACAGAGAAAGACAAATATGATATCATTTATACGTGGAATCTAAAAAAATGATACAAATGAACTTATTTACAAAACCAAAACAGACTCACAGAGTTAGAAAACAAACTTATGGTCACCAAAGGGCAAAGGTGGTGGGGAGGGATAAATTAGGAGGTTGGGACTAACATACACGCACTACTATATATAACATAGGTAATCAACAAGGACCTACTGTGTAGCACAGGGAACAATACTCTGTAATAACCTATATGGGAAAAGAATCTGAAAAAGAATAGATATATGAATATGTATAACTAAATCACTTTGCTGTAGATATATGAATATGTATAACTAAATCACTTTGCTGTATGCCTGAAACTAACACAACATTGTAAATCAACTATGCTCCAATATAAAATAAAAATTTGTTAAATGCACTATATCAAATGATTTTAATGTTTTCAGTAATGTCTAAATTGCTTTCAGGCACCAAAAGGAATATCTTAGAGGACTTGCTGGCAAGATGGCAAAGTAGAAGGAAATGAGCTCACCCCTTCTTACAAAAACACTGAAATCACAATTAACTTCTGAGCAACGATTTACAAAAAACAAACAAAAAACCACTGGAACCTACCAAAAAAGATAGCCTACAACCAAAGACAAAGAAGAAGCCCCAATGAGACAACGAGATGGTAGGAGGGGTGCAATCACAATAAAATCAAATCCCATACCCGCCAGGTGGACAACCCACAAACTGTAAAATAATTATACCACAGAAGTTCCCACAGGAGTGAAAGTCCTGAGCCTCATGTGAGGCTTCCCAGCATGGGGGTCTGGCAATGGGAGGAGAAACCCTCAGAAAATCTGGCTTTGAAGGCCGGAGGGGTTCGATCACAGGAATTCCACAGGACTGGGAGAAACAGAATCTCCACTCTTGGAGGGTGCACACAGGTCTGGTATGCACAAGGACTGAGGGAAAGAAAGCAGTGACCTCATTAGAGATTGGGCCAGACCTACCTCCTAGTATTGAAGGGTCTCCTGGGGAGGTGGGGGATGGCTGTGGCTCAGAGGGGGGTGGGGAAGACACTGGCAGTGGCAGCTCTTATGAATACTCTTTGGCAGAAGCCCTCCTAGAGGCCACCATTGCCCTCCCAAGATCTAGCCCCACCCAACAGCCTGTAGGCTCCAGTGCTGGGATGCCTCAGGCCAAACAACAAACAGAGCCCCACCCAATGTCAGACAGGCTACTTAAACTCTTCCTGAGCACAGCCCTGCCCACCAGAGGCACAAGACCCAGCTCCACCCACCAGCAGGCAGGAACCAGGCCCTCCCATCAGGAAGCCTGCACAAGCCTCTTAGACAGCCAGACCCACCAGAGGGCAGACAACAGAAGCAAGAAGAACTACAACCCTGCAGCCTGTGGAATGGAAACTGCAATCACAGAAAGTTTGACAAGGTGATATAGCAGAGGACTATATCCCAGATGAAAGAACAAAATAAAACCCCAGAAGAACAATTAAGTGATGTGGAGATAGGAAATCTACCAGAAGAAGAATTCAGAGTAATGATAGTGAAGATAATCCAGGACCTCAGAAAAACAATGGAGGCAAAGATCAAGAAGATGCAAGAAATGTTTAACAAAGACCTAGAAGAATTAAAGAACAAACAAACAGAGATGAACAATACAATAACTGAAATGAAATCTACACTAGAAGGAATCAATAGCAGAATAACTGAGGCAGAAGAATGGATAAGTGACCTGGAAGACAGAATGGTGGAAATCACTGCCATGAAACAGAATAAAGAAAAAAGAATGAAAAGTAATGAAGACAGTCTAAGAGAACTCTGGGACAATGTGAAATACACAAATATTCACATTATACGGGTCCCAGAAGGAGAAGAGAGAAAGAACCTGAGGAACTATTTGAAGAGATACTAGCTGAAAAATTCCTTAACATGGGAAAGGAAACAGTCACCCAAGTCCAGGAAGCATAGAGAGTCCCAGGCAGGATAAACCCAAGGAGGAACATGCTGAGACACATAGTAATCAAACTGACAAAAATTAAAGACAAAGAAAAAATATTAAAAGCAATAAGAGAAACGTAACAAATAACATACAAGGGAACTCCCATAAAGTTATCAGCTGACTTCTCAGCAGAAACTCTGCAGGCCAGAAGGGAGTGGCATGATATATTTAAAGTGATGAAAGGGGAAAACATACAACCAAGAATACTCTACCCAGCAAGGCTCTCATTCAGATTTGACAGAGAAATCAAAATCCTTACAGACAAGCAAAAACTAAGAGAATTCCGCTCCACCAGACCAGCTTTCAACAAATGTTAAAGGAACTTCTCTAGGTGGAAAAGGAAAGGCTAGAAACAAGAAAATTATGAATGGAAAAGCTCACCAGTATAGGCAAACATAAAATAAAGGTAGGAAATCATCTGCACACAAATATGACATCAAACCCAGCAATTGTGAGAAGAGAGCACAAATGCAGGATATTGGAAATACATTTGAAATTAAAAGACTAGCAACTTACGGCTTCCCTGGTGGCGCAGTGGTTGAGAGTCCGCTTGCCAATGCAGGGAACACGGGTTTGTGCCCCGGTCCGGGAAGATCCCATGTGCCGCGGAGCAGCTAGGCCTGTGAGCCATAGCCACTAAGTCTGCGCGTCCGGAGCCTATGCTCCACAACGGGAGAGGCCACAGCAGTGAGAGGCCCGCATACCGAAAAAAAAAAAAGACTAGCAACTTAAAAAAATCTTGTTTATATATAGACTACTATATGAAATCCTCATGGTGACTGCAAACTGAAAATCTACAATAGATACACACACGAAAAAGAAAAAGGAATCCAAACACAACACTTAAATTAGTCATCAAATGACAAGAGAAGAGAACAAAAGACGAAGGGAAGAAAAAAGATCTACAAAAGCAAATCCAAGACAATTAAGAAAATACATATCGATAATTACCTTAAATGTAAATGGATTAAATGCTCCAACCAAAAGACATAGACTGGCTGAATGGATACAAAAATATGACCCATATATATGCTGTCAACAAAAGACCCACTTCAGACCTAGGACACACACAGACTGAAAGTGAGGGGATGGAAAGAGGTATTCCATGCAAATGGAAATCACAAGAAAGCTGCAGTAGCAATACTCATATCAGACAAAGTGGACTTTAAAATAAAGACTGTTACAAGAGACAAAGAAGAACACTACATAATGATCAAGGGATCAATCCAAGAAGATGTAACAGTTGTAAATATATATGCATCCCCACATAGGAGCACCTCAATAAGACATATACCAACAACCATAAAAGGAGAAATTGACAGTAATACAATAATAGTGGGGGACTTTAACACACCACTTTTATCAATGGACAGTTCATCCAGACAGAAAAATATGCAAACACGGGCCTTAAATGTCACATTAGACCAGAGAGATTTAATTGATATTTATAGAGCATTCCACCCATAAAACAGCAGAATATACTTTCTTCTTCCAAGTGCACATGGAACATTCTCCAGGATAGATCACATCTTGGGCCACAAATCAAGCCTTGGTAAATTTAAGAAAATAGAAATAATATCGAGCATCTTTTCTGATCACAACTCTATGAGATTAGAAATCAGCTACAAGAAAAAAACTGTAAAAAATCACAAACACGTGGAGACTAAACAATAGACTAATAAACAACCAATGGATCACTGAATAAATCAAAGAGGAAATCAAAAAACTACCTAGAGTCAAATGAAAATTAAAGCACGAAGATAACCTATGGGACATGGCAATAGCATCTCTAAGAGGGAATTTCATAGCAATACAATCTTTCCTTAAGAAACAAGAAAAATCACAAATAAACAACCTATCCTTACACCTAAAGCAACTAGAGAAAGAGGATTGTCTTAATCTTCAGGAGCACTATTAAATAACCCTGTATGTTTCTTTTCTCCACAGCAATATAGTGTTCTTTAACCTTTATTAGTAATTCCTATTTCTCAACCCTTTCATCATTTTCATTACTATCTCTAAAAGCCCTATTTTTCTGAGGTTATAGAACGTATTGTTAGCTCACAATGGTCTAATAAGTATCTATCCAGTGTAAAGAGGAATAATTATAGATTGTTTGCCACATATTATCCTACCCTCTGGATGCTGAGATTTTATTTGCGTTTTTAACAGCTTTAATTAATTACTCATTTTCATGTTGTGATACTTTGTTCTTTAATCTTTTTCAGTCATACTTGCACATAGCCTGTGTTCAATAAGAAGAACCTGTTCTTTTCTTTGGACAATGTCATTAGAAAGAATTAATTGACCTTTATTAGAAGAAGGAAACCATTATACATTGTGTCTGGAATTCAGCTAACACTCTCTGCACCTAATCTCTTTTGACAATAGATAGTGGATAACATAGACATGTTGACCTGATAATTAAGCAATAAAATGAGTGTTTATTAAAAATGAATATTTATTAAAGACAATAATAAGAATCATAGGTGTGTTTTAAACTAGAGGCAGTCTTTGGTCATTAAAAGTTAGTGGTAGCGGTCTTCCCTGGTGGTGCAGTGGTTAAGAATCTGCCTGCCAATGCAGGGGACACGGGTTCAAACCCTGGTCCGGGAAGATCCCACATGCCACAGAGCCACTAAGCCTGTGCACCACAACTACTGAGCCTGTGCTCTAGAGCCTGCGTACCACAACTACTGAGCCCACATGCCATAACTACTGAAGCCTGCACGTCTAGAGCCCATGCTCCACAACAAGAGAAGCCACCACAAAGAGAAGCATGTGCACAGCAGCGAGGAGTAGCCCCCGCTGGCCACAACTAGAGAAAGCCCGCACACAGCAACGAAGACCCAACACAGCCAAAAATAAATAAATTTAATTAATTAATTTTTTAAAAAATTAGTGGTAGGCCCTAGAGAAATGGCTAATTCTATTACTGAGGCAAGAAATTTACAACATGAACCAGAAAGTAAGAAAGTAGCGCTGGAAAGTAAGAAAGTACTCAAACACCCAGAATAATGGGAGTATATCAAAAGGACGCAGTAGCTACCTGAAAGAGTTCCCAATTTGAATAACAAAATTAATGAAGTAGCATTGGATTATAACCCAAAGCCTAAAATAAATATATATAAGCCCATACTGATATAAATAAATGTTTGAATAAATGAATACATGGGGGGAGAATAGACAATTATCTCATGAAGAATTCCAAATAATTTAGGTAGATAATTCACCTTTAAAGAGATGAAGCATAAATCCCCACTTCATAAGTGTAGGCTGCACATAGTGACTTTCTTCCAAAGAATAAATTATGGAAATAGATTTTTTTTTAAAGGAGAGAGAGTGATTTTACAGTGGAGAATCCTGACAAACATCTCAAGCCAAGTGACCAATGCTGGCATCAACAGTGATAAGTCATATTGATAGTATTGATAGTAGTCATATTGGATATGATATGATGAGCATGGCACTTTACCTGTGTGGTCTTCCTCCCCAAAACCCATAACCTCAGTCTGTTCATGAGAAAAATATCAGACAAATTCCACAAAATACCTGGCAGTACTTTTCAAAATGGTCAAGGTCATAAAAAACAAGCAAATTCTGAGAAACTATCACAACCAAGAGGAGCCTAAGGAGACATGACAACTAAATACAATGTGGTATCCTGAATGAGATCCTGGATCAGAAAGAGGACATTAGGGGAAAATGCAGGAAATCTGAGTAAACTATGCCCTTTACTTAATAATAATGTATCAATATTGTCTCATTAATTGTGTCAAATGTACCATACTAACAATTTAAGATGTTAATAATAGAGGAAACTGGGAGTGGGATATATCTCTCTGTACTATCATTGTCATAATTCAGTATATCTAAAACTGTTATAAAATGAACAGTTTATTTAATAAATAAGTTTCTAAAAAGCTGGTAGTAGGGCTTGTTTCTTTCAAGTTTGGTATATAAATGACGATGTTGAATAAACACTGATAGTGTCCCAATCAAGTTTGATAGAGAAAAATGAGAAGAGATAGCTCATTAGTTTAAAAAGGTAATCAAGATTTTAAAAGATCTCAACAGACTGGAATGACAGACTGATCTCCAATAGGATACATTTCATAAAGTTAAATTATTTTGAATTTATGTCCAAAAATCAATTGCACGAGTAAATTATGTTTGTCAGCTGCAGCATATGTGCAAAAAAAATCTTAGAGGCTTTATTTTATGATGAACTTGGTGTAAAGTCTATAAATTTTTGCTGTCTAAAAAAGTCAATATTCATCTACATAAATAGTATTTACAATGAAAGGTAATGTTGCTACTCTGGTATGGCCAAAATACTACTTTTTTTTTTTTTGGCAGCATTGGGTCTTCATTGCTGCGCAGGCTTTCTCTAGTTGCGGCAAGCCAAAACTACTCTTGGTTGCGGTGCGTGGGCTTCTCATTGCTGTGGCTCCTCTTGTTGCGGAGCACGGGCTCTAGGTGCGTGGGCTTCAGTAGTTGTAGCACGTGGGCTCAGTAGTTGTGGCTCGCGGGTTCTAGAGTACAGGCTCAGTAGCTGTGGCACACGGGCTTAGTTGCTCCACAGCATGTGGGATCTTCCTGGACCAGGGCTCTAACCTGTGTCCCCTGCATTGGCAGGTGGATGCTTTTTTTTAAATTTTTTAAATAAATTTATTTATTTATTTTTGGCTGTGCATTGCTGCGTGTGGGCTTTCTCTAGTTGTGGCGAGCATGGGCTACTCTTCGTTGCAGTGCGTGGGCTTCTCATTGCGGTTGCTTCTCTTGTTGCAGAGCACGGGCTCTAGCACGCAGGCTTCAGTAGTTGTGGCACACAGGCTCAGCAGTTGTGACTCATGGGTTCTAGAGCACAGGCTCAGTTGTTGTGGTGCACGGGCTTAGTTGCTCCACGGCATGTGGGATCTTCCCGGACCAGGGCTCAAACCCATGTCCCCTGCATTGGCAGGCGGATTCTTAACCACTGTTCCACCAAGGAAGCCCCCAAATACTTCTTGAATATGGAATTTGCACTTTAAATGATACAAGACAGATTGGAGCATGTCCAAAGGAGAAAAAGGAGAAATGTGAGGAAACTCCACTTTACATGTGAAGAAATTTTGAAGGAAATGGAATGTTTAGCTTGGGTCAGGGGAAATTAGAATATAATCAGTTTTTTCACATATTTGAAGAGCAGCAGTACTAAAGATTAATTTTATATGACTTCAGAAGATAAGATATATATAGGATAAAAGCTTGAAGGAGAAACATTTCAAGAAAAATTTAATTTCTGAAAATAAAATTGTCTATCTCAATATGGGTTCCCTGTCATTGGAGGTATTTAGGTAAAATCTCTATGTTAATAGAGATTTGTTGAAGAACTTCATCAGGAATTCAAGTATTTATTTGGAGTTTCAGTAGAAAGTAGTTAATACACACTTAGCCTTTATATTTTTTGACATTTCATTCAATTAAAAAATTTCAAAATACACTATTATTTTCTGATGCCAGTTACTCTTCTAAAGACTTCATATTAGGCACTGAGGAAGCAGCATAGCATATAGTGGATAAGATTATACATAATCTTTGGAGCAATTGTCTGAGTTTAGGTCTGGTTCCACCATTCACTAGCTTTGTGACCTTGAGCAAGTTGCTTAACTTCAATGTATTGGAGGTTTTACCCAGCCAAAAGCAATGTGTTTCCTCGTTTGTAAGATGAGAATAGTAGTACTTATCTCATGAGATTATTATAAGGATTTAATTATTTCATATTTGTAAAGTGTTTAGAAAAATAACTGGTACTTTGTAAGTATTATAAAAGTGTTCAAAAATAATGAGGATTTTTAGTGAAAGTTTTAAGAGGCTCTAGGGTTAAGACTGAACTCTGTATTTTATATGGTACATTTACATCTTAAATGCAGTTTTTCTTCTGATTTAGACATTTTGGTCCTGTTTTGTTATATTGTTAAATAAGAGGGAATCTTTTCAAGCTACAATTTAAAAATAATAAGTCGAATAAGATCAGTAAACCAATGGTCCTCTGCTATGTAAATGTTTATATTTACATTAAAAGCTTACTTACTTTATGCTATATTATTTTCCCCCACATTTACTCTATATCAAGTTTAAATTCCAAAGTGTTTCTCGCCTAACTTATTTTAAGGCCTGCCTTTCATCACTTTCTTTTTGCTCATCCCAAATACAGCAATACCCTTGCTTAATCAACTTAACTTATGCATCTGGAATTGCAACATAAAGGTCCCAAAACAGCACTTGAAAAACTATGATTTATACTTAATGTGTTACAGGTGGCTTCTTAAGAGAAATGCTTATTTCTAGTGTCATTAAAATGATAAATTTCTAAATCCTTAAACTGCATTTCTAAATCCTTAAACTGCATTTCTGTTAAAAGTTTACTGTGGTACATTTTCTTCCAAACTTGGTTTTGCATACACATTCCCAAATAATACTTTTGACCTTATGTTTATAAGAGCAAATTACCATAAAAATCCTTGTAGAAGTAGATGAATATTAACAAATTTAGCAACAGGATTTCCTGCTATTAAATCATAAGTTATTTAGACTAAACTGTACCATATTTTACAACATGTTCTAGGAATTGTCTGGTAAAAAATGTACATCAGATCACTATCAAAACCAATATGAATGTAATGGGTGAGGCAATCTCAAATATAAATTAAAATATACAACTTTATAGATTTTGATATGTGACGTTACATTGTTATTTGAGAGGGTGGCAGCCAATTTATATCTTTTGAGAATTTTAGCTTCAATTTCTAATTTAAAAAGAAAAGGTTTACAATGAAATAAATACAATACCATGTCTTGAAAATGCGTTTGACTATACTTTTGCTAAATTAATGTTTTACAATTTAGAAGTTACTTTAAAAATTAATACAGAGACCAAAAACATGGTTTCCAGTAAGCTTTGGTGTGATACTGAAAACATCTTTTGTTGATTTAAAGATAAAGAGTGTTTTGTACTGCATTAATACTGCTAAGCTGAATTTTAGGTATACCTGCACAGATTGTCAACTGAAAGCCCATCATTTTGGTACAAGATAATTAATCCTGTATAATTCTGTGATATTTTAGGAATATACTGTTTGTTAACGATTAAATGAAGATGGTTATTTTCAAAATTTTAAATACGATAACTTTAAAAATGCTATGAAGACAGTCGTTTCTATACTTTCTAATGTTTAATGTCATTGTATTCCCGATGAATGAGCATAAGAATGAGCTATGGTAGCCTGATTTGCCCATTTTTATTTATCTCATGGTTACTCTTTTTTAAAAATATATTTATTTATTTGTTTAGGCTGCACCGGGTCTTCCTTGCGGCATGCAGACTTAGTTGCATGCAGACTTCTTAGTTTCAGCATGCATGTGGGATCTAGTTCCCCAACCAGGGATTGAAACAGGCCCCGTGCGTTGGAAGCATGGAGTCTTACCCACTGGACCGCCAGGGAAGTCCTCCTCTCATGGTTACTCTTAAGGAAGGATTGTAGATCTACTGATTGCTGGGCCTGTCTTGGGGAAAATCATCTGTCCACTACTCAAATCACTTAGCTACTAAAATTGTTTCTCGGAATATGAACAACTTTCTATATTTTAATGTCTCCTTGAAGGAAGTAAATTTAGTACCATCCTTGTAGTGTTCAAGTCAGAAATTATAGAGTTGTGTCATTTGAGCCTGTAGACCATAAATAAGCCCCAAACTCTATTACTAAACATGTAGAATAAACTCAATACTGTAGCCTACAAGCATTTTCCTTCATTGTTCTCTTGTTCAATCACTACAAAAACTTTTATTGTGCCTAATTTATGTCAGACTCTATACTATGTATTAATAATTTTTTAAAAAAACAAAAAGTTTGTTTTCAAGGACTTTACAGTTTAGTGAGATTTGAAATACAGTTTGTTTGAAAATGCTATGGTAGAGTACCAAAAGAACATAGCAAAGAGGTACCTAATTGTGCCTGAGATGGCTTGGGAAGGTTTTTTGGATAAGATACTGATTGAATTAAGACTTAAAATTTTGTGTAAATTATTAGGGAAAACTTGGGGCAGGACAAGAAGATAAAAAGGATATTTGAGGCAGAAAACAGCATTTGCAAAGGAGTTTCAAGAGTGTGTGGTATATTATAATAATTTAAAAAACTGAATATTTAAGCATGGCAAGTAAACAGGAGCCTATTGATAGAATGAAGAAATATTTCTGGAAAGGCAAGGTCCAGGTCAAGAAGGGTCTTCAATAAAATCCTATAACTTAAAATTTTATTCTGAATATGACACATGGTCAGGCTGTTTAATGGTAGCCATACTACCATTTTCATTAAGCTGTAACATACATATAGCAAAATGCATTGTGTACAACTCTACAAAATTTTAATATATAAACACCTTTTTAACTATCACCCAGATTAAGATATAAATCATTTCCAGCATTCCAGGTTCTCTCACACCCCTTCTCTTTCTATAACCACCCCTCACCCAGGTAATGAGTATCCTAATTTATATTATCATGAATTAGTTTTGCCTGTTCTTGTACTCTTTTTAGACTCTCTGCTTTCACTCCACATAACATTTGTGAGATTCACCCATGTTAATGCATGTAGTACTGTTTATTTTCTCATTGCTGTGTAGTCTCTTGTACGATTTTATCACAGTTGCTTATCCATTCTACTGCTCACTAACATTTACATTGTTTCCAATTTTTTGCTACAATAAAATGGAAGTACTATAAACATTCTTTGCATATGTTGATATGCTGCTTGCATTCTTTGATAGATGTACGCATTCTATTCTTTTGGGAGGATTCTCTTGGAGTGAAATTGAATGTCTAGGTTTAGTAGATAATGCCAAGAAGCTTTTCTACAGTGGTGTAAATGTACATGCTCACTAGCCATGTATGAGTAAGTTGATCCACATCTTCGTCAGTACCTGATTATTATTATTTTTTTGGCTGCGTTGGGCCTTTGTTGCGGTGCACGAGCTTCTCATCGTGGTGGCTTCTCTTGTTGTGGAGCACGGGCTCTAGGCGTGTGGGCTTCAGTAGTTGGGGCACACGGCCTTAGTTGCTCCGTGGCATGTGGGCTTTTCCCAGACCAGGGATCAAACCCATGTGCCCTGCATTGGCAGGAGGATTCTTAACCACTGTGCCACCAGGGAAGCCCCAGTACCTGATTATTTTTAGTTGTTTTCTCTCTTTCTTTTTTTTTTTTTTTTTGGCTCCACCCGCACAGCTTGTGGGAATCCGAACCAGGGATCAAACCCATGTCCCTTGCAAAGGAAGCGCGGGGCCCTAATCACAGGACCACAAGGGAATTCCCTAGTCTTTTTTCATTACTAGCTATTCTGGTGGATGCAAAGTGATATTTCATTGTAGTTTTAAATTGCATTTCCCTGACAATAATGATATTGATCCTTATTGGCTATTTGGATATCTTCTTTTAGAAATACTTGTTCAATTCTTTGGTCAATTTTTAAGTTAAAATTATTTTTTCCCTCTATCTTATTTGTAGGAGCTTTTTGTAAACTCAGGATACAAGTACTTTGTTAGATGTATTTCTTGTGAATACCTTCTCTGGACTGTAACCTTCTTTTTCAGTGTTTTTGATGAACTGAAATTTTTAACAAGGTTCAATTTATTAATTTTTATTTTAGAGATTTTAGAGTTAGTGTTTCTTTGTGTCCTGTTTAAATCTTTGCCTATCACAAAGTCATAAAGATATTATCCTATGTTTTCCTCTATAAACTTAATTGTTTTAGCCTTCACATTTAGATTCACAATTCATCTCAACTAATTCTTATGGATGGTAGGAATTAGGGGTTAAAGTTTCATTGTTTCTCAGATATCCACTTTATCTACCATCATTGTTTAAAAAATCTCCCCCCACTTAACTGCAGTTACACCTTCATTGTAAATCAGGTGACTGTATATATGTGACTCTATTTCTGAACTCTCTACTCTGTACCAATATTGGTCTGTATGTCTATTGTCTTAGTTCAGACTGCCATAACAAATTACCATTGATGCATGGCTTAAAAGACAAATATTTATTTCTCACAGTTCTGGAGGCTGGGAAGTTCAAGATCAACATGCCTACAGATCCAGTGTCTGGTGAGAGCCCACTTCCTAGTTTGCAGTTGGCTGTCTTCTCATTGTATCTTCACATGGTGGAGAGCAGAGAGAGAGAGAGCAAGCTCTTCTGTCTCTTTTAGTAAGGGCACTAATCCCATCCCTGAAGGCTCCATCCTCAAGATCTAACTACCCCAAGGGCCCTACCTCCTAATAATATCACATTGGGAGTTCAGATTTCAACATATAAATTTTGGGGGGACACAAATATCTATTCTTTTGCCAATACCAAAGTGTAGTAATTACTTTACCTTCATAGTAAGTCTTCAAATCTTGTTGTTCTTATTCAGGATTATCTTGGCTATCCCAAGTCCTTTGCTTTTCCATATAAATTTTAGAATCAGTTTGTCAATTACTACAAAATTGAGGCCTTCTGGGATTTTGATCGGGGCTGAATTTAATATATAGATAAAACTGTGGGGAATTGACATCTTAATAATAGTAAGGTTTTTTTCTTCATGAACATGGATTATCTCTCTTTTTATGAAGGTCTTTTTTTTAATTTCTGTAGGCAGTGTCTTGGACTTTTCAGTGTAGAGGTCTTTCACAACTTTTGTTAGATTTATTCCTAGGAATTGAGTTTTTTCACGTTATTGTCAATGGTATAACTTCATAAATTTCACTTTCCATTATTTGTAGCTAGCATATAGAAATACAATTAATTTTTATATATTAACCTTGTATCTAACTACCTTGCTAAATTCAGTTATTTTTGTAGATTTTCATGGGTTTTCTATATATATAATCATATTATCTACAAATAATGCAACTTTTATTTCCTTTCCAATTTCATACATTAAATTTTTTTTTAGTACTGGCTAGAACCTCTAGTATAATACAGACATACATTGGAAATATTGCAGGTTTGGTTTCAAACTACCACAATAAAGCAAATATCTCAATAAAGCAAGTCACATAAATATTTTGGTTTCCCAGTACATATAAAAGTTATGTTTACACTATAGTGTAATCTATTATGTGTGAAAGAGCATTATGTCTAAAAAAACCCTATATGGATACCTTAATTTAAAAATACTTTATTGTTTAAAAAATACTAACAATCATCTGACAAGGCAGGGTTACCTTCAAGCTGGCAACATAAAACAAGTTGGTGAGTATTTACTCTTCCACTATAGTCTGAAAGAGTTTGTTAATATTGGTATTATTTCTTTCATTAAATGTTAGGAATAATTTACCAATGAAGCCATATATGCCTAGAACTTTCTTTGTGGAAAGAGTTTTAATTTTGAGCACAATTTCTTTAACAGATATAAGACCATTCCGATTTTGTTCCCTTTCTTCCTTCCTTCTTTTTTCTTTCCTTTATATATTTTGAAGTTATGTTTTTAGGTGCTTATATTTAGGATTGTTGTGTGTTCCTTTGAATCAATACTTTAAACATTATCAAATGTCTCCCTTTATATCTAGCAATACATCTTGCCTTAAAGTTTACTTTTTCTCACATTAATATAGCTGTGATAGTTTTCTTTTGGCTAGGGTTTATTTTCAACCTTTATCTGTTCTTATCTTTACAGCATGTCTCCTATAAACAGTAAATATTGGGGTGCTGTTTTTTCAGTCATTCTGACAGTATTTATCTTTTAATCAGAATCTCCCTGTACATTTAAGTACTGATATATTTAGATTTAAAGCTATCGTATTTTTTGTTTCCTATTTGTCTCATCCAGTCTTTGTTTTCTTACTTCTCCTTTCCTATGGTATTCATCATCATCTTCTTCTTCTTTTGGACCAGTGAATTTTTACTTACACATTTTATGATACTATTGTATTAAGGATCACTTTGGAACAGGGTTTCCCCAATCTCAGCACTATTGACATTTTGGACCAGATAATTCTTTCTTATGGAGGCTGTCTTGTGCATTAAATGACATTCAGCAACATCTCTAACCTGTACCCAGTGGCAGCACCTTTCTCCCCACAAGTTGTGACATCCAAAAAAGTTCAAGACATTACCAAATATTCCCTGGGGTAGCCAAATCAACCCTGGTTGAGAACCACTGTTCTAGATTAGTGCTGTCCAATAGAAATATAATACAAGCCACAGATGTAATTTAAAATTTTCTAGTAGCCACATTAACAAAGCAAACAGAGAGAAGTGAAATTACTTTAAAGAATATTTTTATTTAACAAAATATACCCAAGGTATTATCATTTCATAATATAATCAATAAAAAAATTGTTAGAGATATGCTACATTCTTTTTTCAAACTATGTCTTCCAAATCTGTGTTTTACTCTTACAGTACATCTCAACTTGAACTGGCCACATCAAGTACTTAATAGCAACATATGGCTAGTAGCTACCAAATGGACAATACTCTAGAGACCTCCGTATTTATCCTTGACTTATAATCATTAGTAGGTAAGTCAATAAATACAGTCAAAAGTAAATCAAAACTTCTAACACAATAGAAGAACCTTACAATAGTTTAACTCCATCTATCTCCCATCTTCCCCATGTGGCATTGTTATCATGTATTTTATTTCTATATATGTAATAAACCCCACAAGACAATATATTGTTAGTGTTGTCTTTTGAAAAAAATCTGTATGCTTTTGCACTAACCCATATATTTACACTTCACTCCATTCTGCAGCTCTGTATTTCTTCTGGGATAATTTTCCTTCAGCCTGAAGATCTTTTAGGATTTATTGTTGTGTGAGTCTCCTGGCAACAAATTCATTTAGCTTGCTTTCTGTCTTTATTTTACTTCATTTTGAAGAATATTTTTGTTGGGTACAGAATTCTAGGTTGGGAGTTATTTTCTTTTAGCAATTTAATTATTGCCATTCCGTGATATTTTCACCTTCTGCTGAAAGTCAATTAGAAATCTTATTGTTGCTCTTTTAAAGGGAATGCCTCCTTTTCTCTGGATGCTTTTAAGATTTTAAGTTTCCTTCCTCTGATTTCAGCAATTTTACTAAATTGTATCTGGGAATGATTATCTTTGCATCTACCCTGAAGCTCTTGAATCTGTGTATTGCTATCTTTTAATCAATTTTGGAAAGTCCTGATCATTATCTCTTCAAATATTGCTTCAGCCCCATTTTTTTCTCTTCTCCATTCATGACTCCAATTATATGTGTGTTAGACTACTTGACTGTGTATACACATCTTTTATTACTCTTCTGTTTTCCTCAGTCTTTTTTCTTTCTGTGCTTCAGTATAGATATTTTCATTGGACCTGTTTTTGAATTCACTAGTCTTTCTAGTCTGCTTTTAAATGCATTTAATGAGTTCATTATTTCAGTTATTGTATTTTTCATTTCTGGATTATCCATTTGATGATCTTTTTTATGAATTTTAACTCACTCGAAGTTCTCCACAATTTCACCCACTTTTTAAAAACCTCATCTTTAAGTTTTAAAAACATATTTGTAATAGTGATTTTAAACTCCTTGTCTGCTTTCAACATGTGGATCATTTCTGGTTCTGACTCTATTTGTTATCTTGATTATTGGTGTCTCTTTTTTTCTCTTTATATGTATTGTAATTTTTAATTATATGCAGACATTGTCTTAATAGACCATAGAGAATACTGGTGATGTTATTTTCCAGAGATAGTTCACTCTTTTCTCTGCTAAATAAAGGAGTAAGGTGAAGATTACCTCAGTAAAATCTGGATTGAGCTAGGTTGGAGCTGAGTTTCAGTTTTAATGAAGCTCAATCCACCTCTGAGGTGACCCTTTTGAGCTTTCAATTGAAAGCTAGGTAGGTCTTCAGTACTCACTTACTGTGGGAAAAGCCTGAAACACCATTGGAGATTCATCCAGAAGTTTGGATATCATGAAACCACAAAAGATTTTACTCTACCTTTTCAATTTAACCCCATCCTCAAGTGTGACCTTCCCAGGTTGTTGATTGAAAGCCAAGTGAGTTTCTGTCTCCTCAGTCCTGAATTTTCTTGGAAATTTCTTTGAAAACTTTGTAGTTTTGAACTTAATTCTTTTGTTTCTCTTCACATGCATGTTTTAAATCTAGCAAATTTCTTGAGAGGGATATCCGTTGTGTTTGTTTCAGGCCCATTCACTTTAGCAAGGCTCTTTGTCTCCTAAACACCATGAAATTTTACTCTGCCTCCCTGACCCAGGCCCACGAGCTTCCTGCTTCACTCTTTCAAAAAATCCCATGTGATAAACTGGTTGCACATTTGGGGTACCTCTAAATTCCAATCCATTATGCCAGCTGTCACATGGCTTTCTGTTTCTTTTTCTCCCAAGGGAGTCCCTCTGACTAGGCCAAGCCCAATTCCTCAGTCTGTGCCTGGAATTAGCAAGTACAATGAGGAAAGAAAACAGTTGCCTATTGTCAGCTTACCTGGAGAGGGCTCTGCCTTCTGAAATTTTAATTCATCTAAATAAATATCGATGTCTTTTAAAATATGATTTTTTGTAATTTATCCATTTTTTTCTAGTTGTTGCAGCAGAACATTGGTCTATCCTTCCCACTATATCCTATCTACAAGTGGAATTATCTTTTTCATTTAAAGTGAATTTTCCTGATTACTAATTAAATTGAGCTGCTTTCATGTATTTATGGGCATGGGATTTTCCTTTTTTGTGAGGTATATAAGTCTTTTACCTGTTTTTTCTACTAGGTTGTCTACTTTTTGATGGTTTGAAGGAGATTTTTATATATATTTTTTCTATAATGAGTCCTTTGTGAGTTTTATGTGTTGCAAATATATTCCCTTCATCTGTGGCTTTTTTTCCCTTTTCTGTGGATATGTAATATATCATAATAAAAAAGGTTTGAAAACATATTGGAAATGTTGAAATTAAGATTCCTGTGGACCATAAAAGTGGGACTGTCTAGGCCATGGTTATGGATTGGGGAGTATATTTGATGTTTTTTATGCATTGCATCAGATTTTCCACTAGTCTTCCTGGCCCTCAGCTGCTTGCTCAGCCCCAGCTACTGCCTCCATGACCAGTTCTACAGACTCCAATGATCCAAGTGGTCTCACAACTGAATCTTGAAGTCTCTGACTCCTGCCACAAATTCCAGACTCAGATGAAGGATTATGGCACAGGGTATGATATCTTGCTTATACAAAAAGTACAGGAGAGGCCAAGGGACTGGAAAGTATAGGGTAATTAACTCTGTGAGGGGAAACTTTGACAATGGGGGAGTGGACACAGGAGTGGCCAGCCAGTAAATTCTCTCTTCATTCTTTTTCAATAGATTTTTCTAGGGCATAGTGTTTCTGTAATACCTGCCTGGAGATGTCCTGTTTGGTAAGTTTCTGTTTGTGTAACTTTGAGAAGTAATGGCCAGTTTAGTAATATACCACATTATATTTGCTACCAACTTTCCCCTACCTCACTGCCCTTTTCCTCACTCTTACACGAGCGCTTCAGCTTTGCCTCACAATTTGTTTTCTAGGGAACCCAGGTTAATACAGCCTGTTAGTTAGCAGCCTTTCCTTCTCACCTGTAAATTCTATCTACTCTGAAGTATCCAATGTTATTTTCAGGTCCTGTTAAAATGCTGCCTCTTCTATTTTACTTCCTGGATTCTTTTTATTTATTTATTTTTTCACTCAACTCTCAAAGAACTTTTCACCTTCCTTTACTATGATACTTACCATCTTCTACCTTGTAATATAATGGTAACCTTTTTACTAAACAAGCTGAACCTGGTACAGTGCTAACAGAAAGTAACTTTTTTCTTTCCCACTGATTCCTTCAAGACTGCTCTCTCAACTTTTTCTTCCCCATCCCTGGATGATACCTCAGGAGGTCCTGTGGCTTTGCAGGTCACTTTGCAGTAATTTTTTTAAAAAATCCCCCAGTCAAATAAGTGAAGTCTCTTTTTTGAAACTAAAAATGTCCAAACTCTCCTACTTCAAACTCTCATACAATTTAAACTCCTTTACCCAGCTTGACCTCTGTCAGATGTAAAATCCTGTGATGGAAAGAGTAACATAATTGACTTCTACTTTACCATTTTGCACTTTCACTCCTTCTCCCCCATTCACTAGACTATATCTAGACTGGAACAAGGGAGAGAGAGGACAGGTAAGAGGCAGAAAATTCTCACTAAACTAATATAGTTATAATCTTCCTTCAGGGTCTTCTTTATGGCAGTTACACAATCATTGGCTCTCTTTCACAGAGTGCTTTTGTGGGCTTTTTCATGGACACTTCTTTCCAATTCCTGGGGAATCTCTCTATAATACTCAATGTCTCTTTCATTTTATTGATTACAACTTCCCTGAACCTTAGTTTCTGGCAGTCCACCCATCTGTTGAGGTCACCTCACCCTCAAAGCAGTCCTTTTGTATGGAGTCCCTCTAAAGAAGACCTAATCAGGCTCACTGGCACCCTTCTAGTACAGTGGTAAGGACTGAAGCAAGACTTCAGTAAGTTGGCCACAAGATTTCTTACAGTGATTCTGAGTTTAGTGCCTTGACATTCAATAAATGTTAAATTATGTTATTCAGGGACCTTCTGAATTCCTCAGTGCCTCCAGCAGAATTCAAGGTGTGACACAAAACTCTCAGCTTTTGGGAAGAGTTCCTCGCTCTTGCAATACTATTTTACCACAAACATCTTCTTTGGGACCATCAGAAGTAATCTTGTGATGCCATTTGTCCCTGTTTATATCAATCACTACAAAGAGCCCAGGTCTCTTATGTCATCCCTCTTACCTCTGAGTATAATCTCCATTGGACTATGTACATGTCATTACCTGACTTCTTTCCAACCTAGCTCTGTTACTGACTACCATAATGACACCCTAGACTTTGTCTTACCTATAACTATAAACTTCCTATAATGCTGGTTTCAAGCATTCTACTCTCCAACCATCATCTGTCTTTCTACTCACTCCTTCTGGGATCCTAACTCTGGTAATTCTCAAAGCCCCCTGAGAATTATAACCTATTGTTCCTATGACCTTTTAATTGTCCTTCGTTATGGACAAACCATTCTTACCTAATTTAAACTCCATAGCCAATGATTATAATTATTTTCTTCAACCCAATTGCTTCTCTCTCACTCATATTCCCTTGGTAAAACTGGTTAAATTCAACTCTCTTTTTACCCTTTGACTACACTCACATCACTAAATATGACTCGAGAAAAACACATAACTTATACTGACTGCTCTCACTTTAAATACATAATCACTAATCTCAAGGGACCCTCAATGCTATTCAGAAATCATACTATATTATTCTAGTATGGGTAGTAGAAAAGTTTTTGCTCTTCTACTCTCCTAGAAAACTATTCACACCTTCTGTTTCCTCAGACCTCCAACTACTCCTCCCCCTTTTGCACTTTTCATGTAATAATTCTACTTCTTATTTTACTGAAAAATTTGAAGCAATCAGAACAGACCTTCCACAACTCCCAGCACACTCTCCTTGTTTCTCTCTGACTATTCCTTCTCCTTCTCTTTTGCTGATTCCTCTTCATTTCCCTGACCTCAAATATTGGAAGGTCTCAGTGCAGAAACATTTTACTTCCTCTATTTTACTCTCTAACCTTATACTTTCAGGCATCTCATCCAATCTAATATCTTTTATTTATTTATTTATTATTTTTATTTATTTTTTTTTTCGGTACGCGGGCCTCTCACTGTTGTGGGCTCTCCCGTTGCGGAGCATAGGCTCCAGATGCGCAGGCTCAGCGGCCATGGCTCACGGGCCCAGCCGCTCCGCGGCATGTGGGATCTTCCCGGACCAGGGCACGAACCCGTGTCCCCTGAATTGGCAGGCAGACTCTCAACCACTGCGCCACCAGGGAAGCCCCAATTTAATATCTTTTAAATATCATGTATATGATGACAACCTCCAAATTTGTATCTCCAGCCAGGCTTTCTCCCCTGAACTCCAGACTAATGTATATCCAACTGCCTACCCATCATCTCCATCTGGATATATGATAGGCATCTCATATTTTATATCTTACCCCCAAACCTGCTTCTACTACAGTCTTTCCAATCTCAGTTCTATTTGTTCAAACCTAAAACCTTGGAGGCAAATCCTACCGGCTCTCTCTATAAAACATATCTAGAATCTGATTATTTATCACTACTTCCACTGCTACCATCCTGGTCCAAGTTACCTTAATCTCCTGCCCAGATTATTGCAATGGCATCCTAACTGGTCTCTCTGTTTCTGTCCTTGTCTTTGTCATCCTTGTCAGCATAGCAGCCACAGTCATAGTGTTAAAATAGAAGTCAGATCATATTACTTTTCTCCTCAAAACTCCAATGGCTTCTTCTTGTCTCAGTTAGGGTAAAAGTAAGAGTCCTAACAATACTCTCCAAGGCTATCCATTATCTGTTTTACTATCTCCCTTCTGATGTCATCTCCTCCTATTTTCTCCTCACTCACTCTACTAATCCTACCATATTAGCTTCATTGCTTTTCTTTTTTAAAAATTAATTAATTAATTTATTTTTGGCTGCATTGGGTCTTCATTGCTGCATGCAGGCTTCCTCTAGTTGTGGCAAGTGGCGGCTACTCCTCGTTGTGGTGCGTGGGCTTCTCATTGTGGTGGTTTCTCTTGTTGCAGAGCACAGGCTCTTGGCGCGTGGGCTTCAGTAGTTGTGGCACATGGGCTCAGTAGTTGTGGCTCACGGGCTCTAGAGTGCAGGCTCAGTAGTTGTGGCACATGGGCTTAGTGGCTCCGCGGCATGTGGGATCTTCTCAGACCAGGGCTTGAACCCGTGTCCCCTGCATTGGCAGGCAAATTCTTAACCACTGTGCCACCAGGGAAGTCCCATTGCTTTTCTTTGAATATGCCTATGACAGGCATCCTCCTGCCTGAGGGTCTTTGCACTTATTTTTCCCTTTGCCTTAACCCATATATTAATATTGGTTCATATTTTTAGGTGTTTTCTTAAATTTCACCTCATTAAGACCTTCCATAATCATCCTATTTAAATTTGCAACTCCTTCAACACTCTTTTTCCCTTTGCTATTTTATTTTCCTCATAGCACTTGCCATCTTATAGCATACCACATATTTTATTTGTATATTTTGTGTTTTGTCTTCATTCTCTCTACTAGAATGTAAGATCTATTAGGGTAGAAGTTTTGTCTGATTTGTTCTTTACTGTATCCCTAGAGTCTAGAAAAGTGCTGAAAAAAGGATAGGCACCAAGTACATATTTGTTGACTACCCACGGGATGCCAGACTTTTACTAGTTGTTGAGCATATTACTGTGAACAGACCATCATTCCTATCCTCGAGGAACTTATGGCCTAATTCAGGAAACCAACTTTAAACACAAAATTATCCAAATAAATATTCAACTACGTAAGTACCATTAAACAAAAGTACTGGTTGATACAAGGTCATTAAACAAGGGGCCATCCAACCTGCTCTAAGGAGTCAGGAAGGTTTTCCCTTATGAAATGATATTTAAGTTGATACCTGACTGATGAGATAACAAAGCATAACAAATAGAAGGAATAGCATATACAAAAGCCCCGAAGGAAGAAACAGCTTGCCCTCTTCACAGAACTACAAAATCCCTAATGTTACTGGAATATAGTGGTTGAGAGTATTTTCAATTTGTGTTTCTCTGAAAGCAGAGTCAGAGACACAGTCTTGGATGCAGGTAGTTTATTTGGGAGGCAGGTAGTTTATTTAGGAGGTAATCCCAGGAACCAGAAAGGAAGGAGTGAGTAGAGTGAAATAGCGAAAGAGGAAATCAAATATAAGGATGTGTTATTGAGTTTTTTTGTAATCCACTTTAAAGAGACTTGAGCATTTATCCACAACCCCACACCTTATCAATTGAGAGTTGCCCCAGATAGAGGTTAAATCCCCCACTCATCTGTACTGTGCTTGCCAAATGTGCTGAGCAAGCTTCCATGGTGTCTGGAGAAGGCCTGAGGATAGAATGCAGACTTATTTGAGTAGGACACTGGCAATATGAAGTGAACTGGAATGATGTAACACAGATATAGCTAAAATCAGAGCTACGTTCTGAATATGTGATATGGGTGGTACCAGAGATATCTGCTACAAAAGGGGAGAGTGCCATTGCTATAATAATTACTATTTTAAATTAAGAATGGAGTTGCCTCAGAACAAGAACAGCTAAATTTGGAATCATTGTATTTCAGTGCTTAACTTCTTTCCTTCTCAAAATCAAATTCAGTTTTTGGTCTAGTTAGGATGCAGTGAGAATATTTATTACATTTATATTTGTTGACTTCCTATTACATGAACTGCTCTCATGGAATTTATAGTTTATTTGGGGAGATAAGACAATTTTGTAAGATGTACAAATTGGTAAATGACTCAGAATAAAATATAAAAAATAAAGTGCCTCAAATTTAGAGACATGGAGTGTTCAAGAAGGTAAAATATTCCTAACCTCATTCTTAAAATATTAAATTGTTATTACTATAGGAAGTGGGGTACTTTGTGTATTTGACACCAGAAATGGATCATTTTGCTAACATATTCCTCCTCTAGATGACAAAATTATTTTTAGTGAAAATCAGAAAATAAAATGAATAATCATAATGGCCAGAAAAAAAAAGACAGTGAAAATCTTTTTTGTTGAGATATAATTGACATCTAACATTATATTAGTATCAGGTATATAACATAATGATTCAATATTTGTATATATTGTGAAATGATTACTGCAATAAGTCTCATTAACATCCATCATCACATATAGTTAAAAAAAATTTTTCGGGACTCCCTGGTGGCGCAGTGGTTGAGAGTCCGCCTGCTGATGCAGGGCACACGGGTTCGTGCTCCGGTCCGGGAAGATCCCACATGCCACGGAGCGGCTAGGCCCGTGAGCCATGGCCGCTGAGCCTGTGCGTCCGGAGCCTGTGCTCCGCAATGGGAGAGGTCGCAACAGTGAGAGATTTTTCTTGTGATGAGAACTTTTAAGATCTACTCTCTTAGCAACTTTCTAATATACAATGCAGTATTAACTGTAGTCATCATGCTGTACATTACGTCCCCATGACTTATTTATTTTATAACTGGAAGTTTAAGGTTACATTTTGACCACTTTCACCTATTTTTCATACCCCCCATCCCCTACTTATGGCAATCGCCAATCTGTTCTCTGTATCTATGAGTTCATTTTTTTGTGGATTTGTTTGTTTGTTTAGATTCCACATATAAGTGAGACCATATGGTATTTGTCTTTCTCTGTCTGACTTATTTCAGTCAGCATAATGCCCTCAAGGTCTATATATGTTGTTGCAATTGGCAAGATTTCCTTTTTATGGCTGAATAATATTCCATTGTGTATATATATCGCATTTTCTTTATCCAGTCATCCATCAGTGGACACTAGGGTTGTTTCAATATTATGGCTATTGTAAATAATGCTGCAAAAAACATAAGGTGCATATAGTCTTTTTGAGTTAGTATTTTTTGTTTCCTGCAGATAAATACCCAGAAGTGGAATTGCTGAATCATATGGTAGTTCTATTTTTAATATTTTGAGGACGCTCCATACTGTTTTCCATAGTGGCTGCACCAGTTTACATTCCCAACAAAAGTGCACAGGATTCCCTTTTCTCCACATCCTCACCAGTACTTGTCATTTCTTGTCTTTTTGATAGTAGCCATTCTAACAGGAGTGAGGTGATATCTCATTGTGGTTTTGATTTCCATTTCCCTGATGATTAGAGATGTTGAGCACATTTTCATGTACCTGTTGGCCATCTGTATGTCTTCTTTAGAAAAATGTCTATTCAAATCCTCTGTCCATATTTTATTTGGATTGTTGATTTTTTGCTGTTGAGTTGTATGGGTTCTTTACATGTTTTGGATGTTAACTCCTTATCAGATATAAGATTTGCAAATATTTTCTCCCATTCCATAGGTTGCCTTTTCTTTTTGCCGATGGTTTCATTTGCTGTGTAGAAGCTTTTTTGTTTGATGTAGTCTCACTTGTTTATTTTTGCTTTTGTTGCCTTTGCTTTTGGTATCAGATCCAAAAAAATCATTGCCAAGACAGATGTCAAGGAGTTCACTGCCTATGTTTTCTTCTAGGAGTTTTATGGTTTCAGGTATTAGGTTCAAGTCTTTAATCCATTTTAGTTGATTTTTGGTATGATATAAAGCAGTGGTCTAGTTTCATTCTTTTGCATGTGGCTGTCCAGTTTTCTCAACACCATTTGTTGAAGAGACTGTCCTTTTCCCATTGTATATCCTTGGATCCTTTATTTGTAAATTAATTGACCATATATGCATGGATTGAAAATCTTCTTTTATTGAAAATAAAAAGGTAAATATTATAGCACAGAAAAAGAAAAATAAAATATTAATACTTTTTAATTTATTTTTTTAATTTATTAATTTACTTATTTATTTTTGGCTGCGTTGGGTCTTTATTGCTGCATGCGGGCTTTCTCTAGTTGCAGTGAACGGGGGCTACTCTTTGTTGTGGTGCGTGGGTTTCTCATTGCAGTGTCTTCTCTTGTTGCAGAGCACGGGCTCTAGGTGCACAGGCTTCAGTAGTTGTGGCACACAGTCTCATTACTTGTGGCGCACAGGCTTAGTTGCTCCGTGGCATGTGGGATCTTCCTGGACCAGGGCTCAAACCCATGTCCCCTGCATTGACAGCCTGATTCTTAACCACTGAGCCACCAGGGAAGTCCCTAATTAATTTAGTTTTAAAGGGGAAAGAAACTTATACTTACATCATGTTTTGTAATACATTTTGCAATAATGAATAACATTTTGTTTTTAAGCCTTCATGTTTGCATATTTGCCCATGACTTCATCAAAATTGATCTTCTTCACATACTCATATTTAGTAGAGAATGTATAAAGATTTGTCAATCTATTTTTACTCACTGATTGAAGAAATCTTTTTATTGACTTTAATTTAGAAAAGTTTCTTTCAAGTGAAGCAACATATCTACAAAAAGTTAGGAAAAAGGTTAAACAAAAAGGATAAGCTTGACAGAGATTTTAAGAAATCCCATTTTACAATAATTTTTTGAAATTATACATCTTTGCTTCTTCAGGATTGATTTTAGCAGCTTTCAGATGTTTCTGCATTTAAATTTGAAATAGTAAACACAAATAAAAACTCCATATAATGATGTAAAATGACAGAATTGAAGAAATCAATTTCCTTTCTTCATCTTTACAATCTCTGTCTTATTATTTATATCAAATTTACTGTCTAAATGCAGAAATATGTAGTAGCACAGGGGTTGGAGACAAGAACAACATATGTAGTGAACTCAAGTAATTCTGGACCATTATGAACCTACTCTAAAAATAAATGTGTAGCTGAGTCTGAGTGTGTTTGAAGCTGATTCCAAGTTAACTCCCATGTAGAATACAATGTTTAAATGATTTTAAAATGTGCTAATTGAGGGGAGGGGTAGTTTGGGAGCTTGGGATTGACATGTACACACTGCTGTATTTAAAATAGATAACCAACAAGGACCTACTGTAAAAATAAATAAATAAATAGAAACAACGAAAAAAAAAAGAAGAATACAAAAAATGTGCTAATTGGAAGCTTATGTATATATTATTCAAACACAATTATTTAGAACTTAGACTAACAAAAGATTTGGGGGACAGGATATTTTATCATTGATATGGTTTAGAAGTGCTGATATATGATGATAATAAAAGGCAGATCTACCTTTAGTCAGTTTTTAATTATTGTTTTTAATTCTCTACACTTAGTTCACCTCCTTATTGCCTTCATTCAGAGCAAACTACTCCCACTGTCCCATCCTTGGTATACCACTAACTCTAGATAGGTTTTAAACTTTATCCTAAACTATATCCTTATTTCTGAGATTTAGACTTAGAAGACCAGTGTATTATGCCAACTAGGAATTTGCATGAATTGTTTTGCATAAAAGTTGGGGAAAGAAGTCATAAAATCAGTAGGGTGAAAAGAAAAATTGGGAATACAACATGTAGTTTGTCTTAGAGAATGGGTCCAACTAATGGACTTAGGTTTGAAGCCCTTGGGTACTCTAACAAGATATGGAACAGGCTATTTTTAGAAAATACTCTGGGAGAATTTGGGTCACAATCAGCACTGCTTCATTCCCAGGTTTATAAAGTGTGGAAGAGGAGCATTCTCTTCTCTTCTGCCCTAAATATTGCCTATTGAAACTCTAAGAAATCCAACAGTATTTTGGCAGCTAAAGGATTTTAGCAGCTAAAGGATTTTAGCATATTGGTACTAGCAGCCTTGGGAGCATCAGGAAACAGTGCCTTTGAAATAGACATCAAAATATTCAAGATGAGCCTCGGGACTAGTGTCAGTGAAGAGGCATCATTAAATAATTTCATGGGCAGTTGGAGGTCAGGAGATTTCACTGAAGGGAGTTTGGCAGGAGAGTATGACATGACAGGTGGTAGCAGAAGGACTATTCATGATGTTACATGAGATACTCTCAGACTTCCAGACATAACTGGGTGAGATTTTGGAGGTGAGAGATTAGATATCCTATAATAATAATAATAATAAATAAAACAACAAAAAGCCATTTCGAGTACCTAGGTATATGCAAAATTTCTTTCTTCTCATGGGATCATTCCAATGCTACAAACATGCTCTAGTGTTCCATCTTTAAAAACCCTCCCTTGACACTAAATTCACCTTCAGTCACCACCTCATTTCTTTCCTCCCTTTCACAGCAAAATTCTCTTAAGTTGTCAAACCTATTGTCCATTCTTCCTCATCTCCCATTTATTCTTCTTCCCAATTCATTCCAGCTTCTGCCCTTATCACTTCACTGAAACTACTCTTGTCAAAGTTATCAACAACCTTAGTATTACCAACTGCAATGAATAGTTCTCTTTCCTCATTTTACTTGACCTCTATGCAGTATTCAACACTTTTCTTCTTGAACTTTTTTTTTTTAATCTTTTGACATCACTGTATCCTGATTTTCCCCCCTACCTCTCTGGTTCCTCCTGCTCAGGCTTTTTTTTGTTTGTTTGTTTTTTTCAGATTCTTCTTGTACTTGAGCACGAAGTGTTGGAGTGTTCCTCAAGTCAATTTATTCAGTCCCAAAACTGTAAGGCTAAATTTCATACCCAGCTTTGACCTCTTTTCTGTGTTTAAGACACTCATATATAACCATTTATTTGATTTTTCCATTGTATATCTCAAATAATCATCTCAAGTTGAACAGATCTAAAACTGAACTTCTGCTATTCCCTGACTCTCCTTCCCCCAAAACCCTGTTTTTCTTGGTTTTCCTCATAGTAGGCACTCAGTATAAATTAGTAGAATGAATGAATTAATTAATGAATGAATATTTACATTGCCTCATTTCATTCTGACAATTATTGTAGGTGCTATTTTCAGCCCCATCTTAAAAATGAGGAAGGCAAAGTAAGGAGCAAATATATTAGAGAAGCAAAGTAAATAATAAAGAATGTAAAGAATATAAAATTTCAGAGCCAGGTTTTTAATCTCAGTCTGCTTTTCTCTAAAGCTCAAATGCTTCCCCTCTATGCTCTAAACGGCTTCTATCAAAACAAGGATGATTATCATAAATAAGATTGTATTTGTGACCATAAACTAGTGCAAACTGGAAGCATCAGCTACATTATTATTACAATGATGATAACAGTGATTACACAGAGCCCTTACTGGACACCTTTCACATACCAAGCATCATGAGAGGCCTTTTCTGTTTTAGTAATAGACTTTATCATTTAGAACAGTTTTAGATTTACAGAAAAATTGAACAGATAGTATGGAGAGTTCCCATTTACCCCCTTATCCACACAGTTTCCCCTATTATAAACATCTTTTGTTATTAGTATGGTACATTGTTATAATTAATGAACCAATAGTTGTATTATTTTTAACTAAAGTCCACAGTTTATTCATATTTTCTTAGTTTTTACCTAATATCCTTATTCTGTTCCAGGATCCCACCCAGGATCCCAAGTTACTTGTCTTATCTCTTTAGGCTCCTCTTGGCTGTGACATTTTCTCAGACTTTCTTTGCTTTCTTTGAAAGCCTTGACAATGTTGAGGAGTACTGGTCAGGTATATTGTAAGGTTGTTCCCTTATTGGAATTTGTCTAATGGTTTTCACATGATTAGATTAGTTATGGTTTATTTTGTTAATTTTTAGAAAAATCTTTATTTCTTTAGAGCAGTTTTAGATTCACAGAAAAGCTGAGAGGGAGGGACAGAGATTTCTCACATACTCCTTGCCCCTTACACATGCATAGTCTCTCCCGTTGTCAACATCCCTTACTTGAGTGGTACATTTGTTGCAATTGATAAACCTACACCAACACATCACAACCACCCAAAACCCATAGTTTACCTTATGGTTAACTCTTGATGTTGCACATTCTATGAGTTTGGACAAATATATAATAATATACATCCATCATTTTAGTGTCATACAGAGTATTTTCACTTCCCTAACAATTCTCTGCTCTGTCTATTCATCTCTCCAAACACCCAACCCCCGGAAACCACTGATCTTTTTACTGTTTCCATAGTTTTGGCTTTTCCAGCATGCCACACAGTTGGAATCATACAATATGTAGCATTTTCAGATCAGCTTCTTTCACTTAGTAACATGTATTTAAGATTCCTCCATGTCTTTTCGTGGCTTGATAACACATTTCTTTTTAGCAGTGAATAATATTCCCTTGTCTGGGTGTACCACACTTTATTTATCCATTCACCTAGTAAAGGATATCTTGGTTGCTTTCAAGTTTTGGCATTTATGAATAAAGGTGCTGTAAACATCCGTGTTCAGCTTTTTGTGTGAACATAAGTTTTCAACTTTTGGGGTAAATACCAAGCAATACAGTTGCTGGATCAAATAGTAAGAGTAGGACTTCCCTGGCGGTCCAGTGGTTAAGACTCTGCTCTTCCACTGCAGGGGGTGTGGGTTCGATCGCTGGTCAGGAAACTAAGATTCCACATGCGCCGCGGTGCAGCTAAAAAGAAAGAAAACAAAAGTAGCAAAAAGAAAGAAAAAAAACCCCACATAGTACGAGTGTATTAGTTTTGTAAGAAACTGCCAAACTTCCAAGGTGGTTGTACCATTTTGCATTCACACCAGCAATGAATGAGAGTCCCTGTTGATCCATATCCTTGCCAGAATTTGATGTTGTCTGAGTTCTGGATTTTGGCCACTCTCATAGGTGTGTAATGGTATGAGTTACAGGGTTTTTGGAGGAAGATTACAAATGTAAAGTGCCATTTTTATTATATCATATCAAGGTTACATACCACCAACATGACTTATGACTGTTGATGTTGACTTTGCTCCCCTGACTGAGGGAGTGTTTGTCAGGCTTCTCTACTGTAAGGCTCTTCTTTCTTCCCAGCTTTCCATATTGTACTCTTTGGAAGAAATTTTCTGTGTACAGCCCACACTCAGGAAGTGGGAACTTATCTCCCCTTCCTTTAAGTTGGAGTAGCTACATAATTTGTTTGGAATTCTTCTGCATGGGAGATTTATCTGTTCGCCTCCATTTATGAATTTATTCAGTCATTTATTTGTATCAATATGGACTCATGAATATTTATATTATACTTTTGGTTATAATCAGATGCTGCTTTAATTTGAACAATGCTCAAATTGTTCCAGCTCTGGCCATTGGGAGTTCTTTCAGTTGGCTCCTGTGGCCTATTGACATGTCCCACTAATATGTGTGTGTGTGTGTGTGTGTGTGTGTGTGTGTGTGTGTGTGTGTGTTTTGAATAATTCCTTACTTTCTGGTGCCACAAGATGATCCAAGCTATATTTACCCATCCGTATCTATATTAATCAAACATGCATTCTTACTGATGTCTTCAACTTGAATCCATTACCACATTCATAATTCTAGTCTATTTCCCTGGCTCTTCTTCTCTGTAACCTCCCAGTAATAAGAGGAAATGTATATATATTTGATCTTATTTATTCCTGTAAGAATAGCAATTATTATGTCATTTTATAGTTGAGGAAATTGAGGTTCAGAGATGATACATTTTTTTTCAAAGACACAGGGATTAAGAGGTAGAACTAGGACTTCTCCTGGAAGAAAAAGAACATTTAAGAGATGTAAATGAGAAGGTACTTGGTTTTTTAGTACGTGATCCTGTGAATTGGTAAAGTGGATTAAGGCTCTGTTGGCATGGCCCTGAATTAAACATGGATTGTTTCAATGTTGTGTGTACCTCTTTCAGGAGCAAACTATTATACTGAAAATTTGTTATTAATTATATGCCACTCCATGAATCACCTGAAAGACTATTTAAATTTTATATCTTCTAAAAGAGGCATGATTTGCTCTTAAATTATAAAGATCATTTTGTGTTATACATTTTAAATCAGTTGATTAAAGGATAATAAATAGGAGTGGATTAGATAGGGTAATTGCACCTCTAGTCAAATTTTCCTGCCCCACTTAAAAACTTAAAACAACAACCATGCCCCCCCCCACAAATTATGGCTTACTTTAAAATCTTTATCTTTGACTGCTTATTGAAAAGGGAGCTCTGTGATAGAAGAGCTTAAGAAACAGTGAATATATATCAATCCCCTTTTGCAAATTCATGTTTGCTTACTAAAGTAAGTGATAAAGCCTGCAATAAAAAAATTACTTCAACTTTTGAGTAACTGCTTCCTAAATTTATTTGTCCATAAACTGCTTTTTTCATGTAAGGGCTATTAATATCCCATAGATCAATATTTGGAACACAATTATTTATTCATTTCATAAGAGAAAGAACCTTGTTTATTTTTTCTGTTTTCAGAATTCAAAATAGGGCCTGGCACATAATAGGTCCTCAATTAATGTTTGTTAAATAAGTGGATGAGCAAATGTTTATTAAGCATCTGCTATATGCCAGTCACAAGCAATACAATGGTGGAAAAATAAACATGGTTTCTGCCCTATGTAACTTACAGTTTACCAGAGAAGATTGTAAATAAGCAAGTAAAAAGAATTAAATTTTAGATAAAAGTTATTATGGAAATAATAACAATGTTGAGATGGAGAATAAAGGAGGAGACAGGAATGGTACACTAGAAGATAAGCAGCTAGCCCTTCAAAGCATTTACGCAAACAAGTCAACAGTTAACCGGAATCTGAATATTTCTAACATCAACCTTCATTCAGAATCCATGTTGAAATCATTGACATTAATCAAAGTCCTTGCACTAAATGGATGGCATGCTCAAAAGGACTTAAACTGCCACCATGGAGAACAGTATAGAGGTTCCTTAGAAAACTAAAAATAGAACTACCATATGACCCAGCAATCCCACTACTGAGAAAACCATAATTCAAAAAGAGTCATGTACCACAATGTTCATTGCAGTTCTATTTACAATAGCCAGGACATGAAAGCATCTTAAGCGTCCATCAACAGATGAATGGATAAAGAACATGTGGCACATATATACAATGGAATATTACTCAGCCATAAAAAGAAACAAAATTGAGTTATTTGTAGTGAGGTAGATGGACCTAGAGCCTGTCATACAGAGTGAAGTAAGTCAGAAAGAGAAAAACAAATACCATATGCTAACACATATATATGGAATCAAAAAAAATGGTTCTGAAGAACCTAGGGGAAGGGCAGGAATAAAGATGCAGACATAGAGAATGGACTTGAGGACATGGGGAGGGGGGAAGAGTAAGCTGGGACGAAGTAAGAGAGTGGTATTGACATACATACACTACCCAATGTAAAACAGATAGCTAGTGGGAAGCAGACGTATAGCACAGGGAGATCAGCTCTGTGCTTTGTGACCACCTAGAGGGGTGGGATAGGGAGGATGGGAGGGAGACACAAAATGGAGGGGATATGGGGATATATGTATATGTATAGCTGATTCACTTTGTTATAAAGCAGAAAGTAACACACCATTGTAAAGCAATTATACTCCAATAAAGATGTTAAAAAAAAAACTCAATGGATGTGTTCAACAGCAGAAGAGAGGGATCAGAGGAAAGAATCAGTAAACTGCAAGATAGAACAATAGAAATTACTCAGTCTGAACAACAAAGAGAAAATAGACTTAAAAAAATGAACAGAGCCTCAGGAATATGTGGGACTATAACAAAAGATCTAATATTTATGTCATTAGAGTCCCAGAAAGAAAAGAGAAAAAAAACATGGCTGAAAAAATACTTGAAGAAATAATTGCTTAAAACTTACCAAATGTGGCAAATAACATAAACCTACATATTCAAGTATCAAAGTAAACCTAAAGAAATCCAAACCAAAACACATCATAGTTAAAATTTTGAAAACTAAAGACATTAAAAATCTTCAAAGCAAGGAAAGAGAGAAACAACACCTTGCCTATCAGAGAAAAACAATTCAAATGACAATGGATTTCTCATGAAAAGCCACGGAGGCCAGAAAGAAGTAGTACAACACTTTTCAAATGCCAAAGATAAGAACTCTGAATCCAGAATCCTACATCCAGCAAAAATGGCCTTAAGAAATGAAGGGAAAATCAAGACATTCTCAGATGAAGGAAAGCTAAAAAATTACTATCAGCAGATCTACACTAAAAGAATGGTTAAAGGAAATTCTCTAAACAGAATGGAAGAAACTAAAAGAAACAACCTCAGAGCATCAGAAAGGATGAAACAATATAGTAAGCAATATATGGTTTAATAGAATAGATTTTCCTTCTTTTTTGAGGTTTCTAAAACATGTTTGACAGCTGAAACAAAAATTGTTACACCGATGTGGTTATAAATATCTGTAGAGGAAATATTTTAAACAATTATATTATAAAAAGGGGGAGTGTAAAGAAACACAAAGGAAGGTACTCCCCTCAACTGATAAGAAGACATCAAGTAGACCATGATAAGTTTCATATGTATGAGGTATACCTAGAGCAATCCCTAAAAATACTGTACAAAGAGACGCACTCAAAACTATTACAGGTAGCTGAGGCGATCCGGCACTGGAGCCTGCCCGGGCTCTTTGGTGGGGCTGGTGGCGGATTCTGGGAGGGCTCACACCGGGGAGTGCTTCCCAGAACTTCTGCTGCCGGTGTCCTTGTCCTCGCGGTGAGACACAGCTACACCCCCGCTTCTGCAGGAGACCCTCCAACACTAGCAGGATTGTTTTGGCTGGATTACTTGTGAAACTAATAAAGCTTAAGCTTCAGACTTCTACTTGCATGGGCTCCTTCTAAGGCAGTGTGGAGGGTGGACCCAGGACAAGGCTGCTGTTCATAATTTGGAGATGGAGGAGGGTGTGAATCTGAATAGGGATAGAGAGATGAAAGAAAAGCTGGAAGAGCAGAAAATGAGAGAGGACAGGGCAGGTAAAGATCCCTTCAAGCCTAAAATGGTCCACAGGATTGTCTCAAAATGGATGCTTCCTGAACCGTTGCAAAGAACATACCTGGAAAGAGCTAACTGCCTCCCACTCCTGTGTTCATCATCTCCATCAGCATCGCTGAGGATCTCTTGCCAGCTTCATCTTTGACCCACTCAGATCTCTTGTGGGTGCTCAGGAGGAGTCTATGCTCTGATGGGAGGCTATTTTATGCATGTTCTAGTGAATTTTCAAGAAATGATTCCTGCCTTTGGAATTATCAGACTACTCATCATCGTCCTTATAATTGTGTCGGACATGGGATTTGCTCTCTACAGAAGGTTCTTTGTCCCTGCAAATGGGTCCCTGGTGTCTTTTGCAGCTCACATTGCAGGTGGATTTGCTGGAATGTCCATTGGTTATACCGTGTTCAGCTGCTTTGATAAGGCACTGCTGAAAGATCCAAGGTTTTGGATAGCAATTGCAGCTTATTTAGCTTGCGTCTTATTTGCTGTGTTTTTCAGCATTTTCCTATCCCCAGCGAACTGACTTGCCCCTAACACAAAACAATTAATAAAAAGAGCCATCTGGGAAAAAACTGGAGAACTCTCTATGAAGAAACAGAGAAGTCCCAGCAAATGCTAACAATTTTATAAAGAGGACAAAACACGCTTGAAGTCGTTGGTTTCAAAGACTACTTACAAAAGGAGTTAGGGTTTAAGGAAGGGGCTCTTCTGAGTGCATGAGGGGGAAGAGGAAGAGAGAAAAGGAAAGGGAAGTGAGAACCAAAGATTGGCTTTTTCCCAGGCGTGCTGCATGAGGGTATGTATCCTCTAAAAGAGACTTGCTCTCCTAGTAGGGTATAGTATAGAGATTGCTTGATAGAATCCACAAATAATGTTCTATGCTGAAAATAAAAACTTTTCACATCTGTCAAAAAAAAACTACTATAGATAAATCAAAATGGAATTCTAAAAATTTCAAATAACACAAAGGAAGTCAGGAAAGAAAAACAGAAAAATGAAAAACAGAGAGAACAAACAGAAGGTAAAAAATAAAATGGCAACTTAACAGATCAACAATTACCTTAAATGTGAATGGCCTAAATACCAGTTAGTAGGGACTTCCCTGGTTGTGCAGTGGTTAAGGGTCTGCCTGCCAATGCAGGGGACATGGGTTCGAGCCCTGGTCCAGGAAGATCCCACATGCCTTGGAGCAACTAAGCCCATGAGCCACAACTACTGAAGCTCACATGCCTAGAGCCCATGCTCTGCAATAAGAGAAGCTACCGCAATGAGAAGCCCGCACACTGCAGCAAAGAGTAGCCCCTGCTCACTGCAACTAGAGAAAGCCTGCATGCAGCAACAAAGACCCAATGCAGCCAAAAATAAATAACTAGGTTTATATTTTTTTAAAAACCTAATTAGTAGACAGAGCTTGGCAGAGTGAATTTAAAAACATAACTCAACTATATTGCTGTCTAAAAGAAACTTCAAATATAATGATCTAGGCAGGTTGACAGTAAAAGAATAGAGAAAGAGACATCATACAAACATTAATTAAAAGAGAGTAGCAATGGCTATATTAATATCGATAAAGTACAGTTTAGAGCAAAGACAATTACCAGAGACAGATAAATGCATTATATAATGATCAATCCGCCAAGAAGACACAGTAATCCTAAATACATATGCACCAAACAACAGATCTGAAAAACATGTGAAGAAAAAACTGATAGAACTGAAAGGACAAATCCACAATTATAGCTGGAGACTTCAATACCCATCTGTCAACCACTGATATATTGGATAACAGATTTAAATATAAGAGCTAAATCTATTAGAAGAAGAAAAAAGAGAATGTCTTCATGATCATGAATTAAGCAAAGTTTTTGCAGAGAGGACCCTGAAAACCATGACAGAAAAAAATAATAAAAGGGCTTCATCAAAATTTAAAACTTCTGCTTATTGTAAGGATATACCATATTTTGTTTATTCACTCGGTTAATGAACATGTGAGTTGTATCCACTATTTCGGCTATTATGAATAATGCTACTATGAATGTTTGTGTACATAATTTTTGTGAACATACGTTTTCACTTTTCTTATATATATACACACACACACACACACACACTGCAAGCAGAGTTTCTGGATCATATGGTAACTCTATGTTTAACAATTTGACGAACTGCCAAACTGTTTTCTAAAGTGGCTCTACTATTTAACATTCTTACCAACAGTGAACGAGGATTTCAATTTCTCCACATCCTTGTCAACACTTACCATAGTCTTTTAGATTGTAGCATCCTACTGTATGTGAAGTGGTATCTCCCTGTGACTTTGATTTGCTAATGATATTGAGCATCTTTTCATGTGCTTACTAACCATTAGCATATCTTCTTTAGAGAAATATCTATTAAAATACTTATGCCCATTTTTAAATTAGGTCATTTGTCTTTTTATTATTGAGTTGTAAAAATTCTTTATATATTCTGGATACAAGTCCATTATCAAATATATGATTTGCATATATTTCCCTAAAATCCATTTTGAGCTTTTGTGTATGCTATAAGGGTCAAGATTAACTTTTCCCATTTAAATATCATTTGTTAAAAATATTAAACTTACTCTTTTGAATTATCTTGGTATGTTGAAAATCATTTGGCCATAATTGCGTAGGAGTATTTCTGCAGATTCGATTCTGATTCATTGATTTATGTATCTGTCCTTACACCAAGATCACAATTTTTTGATTAGTGAATTTTTTGATTGTTCTTTTATTGTAAAATATATACAACAAAAATTACCATTTAAATATTTTTATAAGTACAATTTAGTGGAATTAAGTTACATTCACAATGTTATGCAGCTATCACCACTATTTCCAGTAACTCTGTACATATTGAACAATAATTCCCCATCCCCTTCTCCCTCCAGCCCCTGGTAACCACTATTCCACTTTATGTCTCTATGAATTTGCCTATGCTAAGTACCTCATATAAGTGGAATCGCACAATATTTATCATTTTGTGCCTGGGTGACTTCACTTATATTGTTTCTGAGGTTCATTCTTGTTGTAGCATGTATTAGAATTTCTTTCCTTTTTAAGGCTGAATAATATTCTGTTGTATGTATATACCACATTCTGCTTATCCATTTAACTGTTGATGGACAAGGGTTGTGGCTTCTGGCTATTGTAAACAATGCTACTGTGAACATGGTACAAGTATCTGTTTGAGTCTCTGCTTTTAATTCTTTTGGGTGTATACCTGGTAGTAGAATTGCTGGGTCATCTGGTAATTCTCTGTTTAACTTTTTGAGGAACCATGAAAACTGTTTTCCATAGCACCTGCACTATTTTACATTCCCACCAACAATGCATGAAAGTTCCAATTTGTCCATGTCCTCACCAACACTTGTCATTTTCCTTTTTTTAAAAAAAATAATAGCCATCCTGATGGGTGCAAAGTGACATTTCATCATGGTTTTGATTTGCATTTCCCTAATGATCAGTGATGTTGAGCATCATTTCATGTGCTTATTGGCCATTTGTATTTCTTCTTTGGAGAAATGTCTATTTGAGTCCTATGCCCGTTTTTATTTTTTATTTTTTAAATTATTTATTTATTTATTTGGCTACATCGGGTCTTAGTTGCAGCACATGGGATCTTTGTTGCAGCATGTAGGCTCTTTTGTTATGGTGTGTGGGCTCTCTTGTTGTGGTGCGCAGGCTCCAGAGTATGCATGCTCAGTAGTTGTGGCATGTGGGCTCTAAAGTGCGTGGGCTAAGTTGTCCCGCAGCATGTAGGATCTTAGTTCCCCAACCAGGGATTGAACCCACGTCCCCTGCACTGGAAGGTAGATTCTTAACCATTAGACCACCAGGTATGTCCCTTATGCTCATTTTTAAACTGGATTTTTTGTTGTTGTTGAGTTGTAGGAGTTCTTTATATATTCTGGATATTAATCCCTTATCAATTAATTCTGGATATATGATTTGGAAATATTTTCTCATCTGTGGGTTGTGTTTTCATTCTCTCGATAGAGTCCTTTGGTTCACAAAAGTTTTTAATTTTGATGAAGTTCAATTTATTTTTCCTTTTATTGCCTGTGCTTTTGATGTTGTATCAAATAAATCACTGCCAAAACCAATGTCATGAAGCTTTCACTCTATGTTTTATTTTAGGAGTTTTATGGTTTTAGCGCTTACATTTGGGTCTTTGATTCATTTTGAGTTAATTTTTGTATGTGGTGTAGGGTAATGCTCCAAATTAATTCTTTTGCATGTGGATATACAGTTTTCCTAGTAAAATTTGTTGAAAAAACTATTCTTTCATTTAACGATCTTGGCAGCATTATTGAAATCATTTGACCATATATGTGAGAATAGAGTTCTGGGCTCTTTTTTTTGTGTGTGTGTGTTTTTGCTGGTGGGGGCACTCTTTATTCTATTCCATTGGTTTTTATGTCCATCCTCATGCCAGTACCACACTGTTTTGATTACAGTAGCTTTGTAGTAAGTTTTAAAATAAGGAAGTGTGAGTCTTCCAGCTTCATTCTTATTTTTCAAGGTTGTTTGGGCTATTTGGAGTCTCCTGAGATTCCATATGGATTTTAGAATGAGTTTTTCTGTTTCTGAAAAAAAAATGTAGTTGGGATTTTGATAGAGATTGCATCGAATTGGTAGATTACTCTGGGTAGTATTGTCATTTTAACAATATTAAGTCTTCCAACCCATGAATATAGGGTGTCTTTCCATCTATTTATGCCTTCTTTAATCCTTTCTTTTTAAATTCCTTTCAGTGGTGTTTTCTGCTTTTCAGTGTATAAGACCAGTTAAATTTATTCCTAAGTATTTTATTCTTTTTTGATGCTATTGTAAGTGGAATTATTATTTTGATTTCCTTTTTGAATTGTTCATTGATAGTGTATAAAAATGCAACTGGTTTTTGTGTGTTAATTTTGTATCCTGCAACTTTGCTACTCTGCTGAACTGATTTATTAGCTCTAAAGTGTGTGTGTGTGTAGAATTTTTAGTGTTATCTACATATAATATATCATCTGCAGACAGAGATAATTTTACTTCTTCCTTTTCCATTTGTATATCTTTTATTTCTGAAGTTTTTAAAAAAATTATTTCCCATTATGGTTGTTTTTTAATTGAAGTATAGTTGATTTACAACATTGTGTTAGTTTTTGGTGTACAGAAAAGTGATTCAGTTATACATATATACATATATTCCTTTTCATATTCTTTTCCATTATGGCTTATTACAGGATGTTGAATATAGTTCCCTTTGCTATACAATAGGACTTTGTTTTTTACCTATTCTATATATAATAGTTTGCATCTGCTATTTCCAAGCTCTCAATCCAACCCCCTCCTTCCCCTTGGCAACCATAAATCTGTTCTCTATGTCTGTGAGTCTGTTTCTGTTTCATAGATATGTTCATTTGTGTCATATTTTAGATTCCACATATAAGTGATATCATATGATATTTGTTTTTCTCTTTCTGACTTACTTCCCTTAGTATTAATCTCTAGGTCCATCTATGTAGCTGCAAATGGCATTATTTCATTCTTTTTTATGGTTGAATAATATTCCATTATATATATATCACATCCTCTTTATCCATTCATCTGTCGATGGACATTTAGGTTGTTTCCATGTCTTGGCTATTGTAAATAGTGCTGCTATAGACATAGGGGTGCATGTATGTTTTCAGATTATAGTTTTGTCCAGATATATGCCCAAGAGTGGGATTGCTGGATCATATGGCAACATTATTTTTAGTTGTTTCTGTTTTTTTTTTTGTTTTGTTTTGGCCATGCCACGTGGCATGTGGGATCTTAGTTCCCCAACCAGGGATCGAACCCGTATCCCTGCCATGGAAGCATGGAGACTTAACCAAGTACCTATTTTTAGTTTTTTGGGTAACCTCCAACTGTTCTCCATAGTGGCTGCACCAATTTACATTCTCACCAACAGTAAATGAGGATTTCCTTTTCTCCACACCCTCTCCAGCCTTTGTTATTTGTAGACTTTTTGATGATGGTCATTCTGACCAGTGTGAGGTGGTACCTCATTGTAGTTTTGATTTGTATTTCTCTAATAATTAGTGATGTTGAGCATCTTTTCATGTGCCTATTGCCCATCTGTATGCCTTCTTTGAAGAAATGTCTATTTAAGTCTTCTGCTCATTTTTTGATTGGATTGTATGTTTTTTTGTTATTGAGTTGTATGAGGTGTTTGAATATTTTGGAAATTAAGCCCTTGTTGGTTGCATCATTTGCAAATATTTTCTCCTAGTCTGTATGTTATCTTTTTGTTTTGTATATGGTTTCCTGTGCTGTGTAAAATATTTGTGAAGTTTTATAGTACATCTTGAAATCAGGTAGTTAGTCCTCCAACTTTATTTTTCTCTTCAAAATTATTTTGACTCTTCTAGGAACTTTGCATTTTCATACAAATTGTAGAATCAGGTTGTCAATTTCTAACAAAAAGTATCCTCTAGGCATTTGAATGTGATTCTGTTGAATCCATTAATCAATTTGAGAAGATTAACATCTTAGTGGTATTGAGTTTTCCAATCCATGAGCCTATTATATCTCTCCATTTATTTCTAAATTTTATTGGCAATATTTGTGGTTTTAAATGTATAGGTTGTGCACACATTTTGTTAAGTTTATCAGTAAGTAATTTGTGTTATTAGTAAGTAACTTCTTTTCTAATGTCTGTGCCTTTTATTTCTTTTTCTTAACTATTTCACTTGTTAGGATAACAAATACAACATTGAATACAAGCAGTGAGAGAGCGCATCCTTGCTGTGTTGTTGATCTGATGGGGGAAAGTATTCAGACTAATAATTAAATATGAGGTTAGTTGTAATTTTTGCATAGATGACCTGTTGAGGTTAAAGAAGCCCCATTTTATTATTATTTTTTACTTTTTATCATGTATGGATATTGAGTTCCTCAAATGTTTTTTCTACATCTATTGAGATGATTATATGTTTTCTCCTGAATTCTGCTAACATAGTGAATTAAATTGATTGACCTTTGAATGTTAAACCAACCTTGTATTTCTGGGCTAAACTTTACTTCCTCAAGCTATATTATATATTGCTGAATTCTACCTGCTAATATTTTGTTAAGAAGTGTTTTATCCATGTTTATGAGAGATATTCTATAGTTTTATTTTCTTCTGATACCCAGTTTTGGTATCAGGGTAATGCTGATGTCATAAAATGAATTGTAAAGTATTTCTACTTCCTCTATTTTCTGAAAGAGTTTGTGTAAGGTTAGCCTTGGTTCTTCCTTAATAGCTTGATGAAGTCAAAGCAGTGAGGTCATTTGTGCCAGGAGTTTCCTTTGCACAAATTTTTTTAAAATTTCTTTTGGCTTTGTTGAGTCTTAGTTGCAGCGCACGGGATCTTTCGTTGCGGTGCACAGGCTTCTCTCTAGTTGTGGTGCACGGGCTTCTCTCTCTAGTTGTGGCCTGCAGGCTCCAGAGCGTGTGGGCTCTGTAGTTGCGGCACACGGGCTCTCTAGTTGTGTGGCGCATGGGCTTAGTTGCCCCACAGCATGTGGGATCTTAGATCCCTGACTGGGGATCGAACCAGCATCCCCTGCATTGCAAGATGGATTCTTAACTACTGGACCACCAGGGAAGTCCCTGAATAAGTGTTTTAAACTAAAATTTCAATTTCTTTAATAGCTAAAAGGCTATTCAACTCATCAAATTTTTATTTCTTCTTGATTCAATTTTGTTAATTTATTTATCTGTTTTCTTCAAGAAGAAATGTGTCCTTTTCTTTCAGGTTGTTGAATTTATTGAGATAGATTTGTTCATAATTTTTCTGTTATCCTTTAAAAATCTGTAATGATTAATTTTTGTATTTGCTATTTCTTGATCAACATAGCTAAAAGATTTATAAATATTTTTAACCTTTTCAAAGAACCAGCTTTTGGTATCCTCTAACAAAGATATTCTCCTAATCACAATGCCATTATCTCACCCAGGAAATTTAACATTGATATGTTAATCTTGTCCATTATACAGTCCACATTAAAATTTCCCTAGTTGTCCAAAAATGTCCTTTAAAGTTGTCTTTTATTCAATCAAGGATCCAAGATAAGGCCATGCATTATTGCTGCATGTGTCATCTCTTTAATCACTTTTAATCTGTAACAGTCCTGTCTGCTTTTTTCTTTGATAACATTGATATTTTTAAAGGGTGTAGCCAATTGTCTCACAGAATATCTCACAATCTGTTTTTGTCTGATTGCTTTCAAAATTAGACTCAGGCTAAACATTCTTGGCAAGAAATTTCATGAGTAAAATTGTGTTCTTCCCACTGTATCATATCAGGAGGTACTTAATGTCAATTCATTCCATTACACTCATGCTAAGTTTGATCACTTGATTAAAGTGATGTCCAAAATGTCTCTCCATTGTAATAATACGTTTTCCCCTTTAGGATTAATAAGTAATCTTAAGGGTGATACTCTGAGTTCATGTAAATGATGCTGAAAAGTCGGCCTCTGTGCACCGGTGCCAAATCGAACCCTGGAGACAGAGTTTTTGGTGAAGTAGAGAAGAATAGCTTTATTGCTTTGCTAGGCAAAGGGTGACACAGCAGACTCCTGCCCTGAAAAACTGTGTGTCCCACACCCAGGAGGATTTGATGAGGAGTTTTATAGCAATGGTTCAAGGGTAGGGTTGCTGATAAGGATTAGGGTGTGTGCAGGGCCTGCACTCCTTTAATCTGGTCTCAGGTAGTCTCCTGATGAGCTTCTCTGGTTCCTTTAATCTGACCTCACATGGTCTTCTCTGGAATGAAGAATGCTAGCATCTTCCATTTGTTGGGGGTTTTAGTTCTGTAAAGAGCTCAAAGATATTGTTATAGGTATCCCTTGAGGTGGAACCAGGACCCTGCCCCAAGTCTGTACCATTATTTCTTGACTACTCCTCCCTTGTCTCTGCATCCCCTCCCTTCCCTGATTAGCAACCGTTCGAATATGCCCTTTGGAACTCAAGGAAGGTCATGAAGGCTGGAGTCTATTCCCTATAAGAAACAAGGGACATGGAAGGTCTTCCGTGCCCAGGAGCCTCACAGGGTCCTGCTCGGTTTCATAAATATCTTGTTACCCTGCCAACTTTCATACAATGGTTTCTAAGTAAGTACTATTACACTGGTGGTTACAAAATAGCATTTCTTAATTCTCTCCTTCATTCTACTTTCCTTTTTCATTCAACACATATTTACTGGGTGTCTACCATGTGCTAGGCACCATGGTAGGAACTGGGGATAGTGAGGTGACAAAAAGAAACACATTTCCCCATTCTCATGGAGAGAAATAAATAAGGAAATGGCCTCTTCTTAGCACTCCAAGAAGGAGCTAACTAAAGAACATGTCCTACTTGGACTCATCATCATCTTTATATCAAGTAAAGGGCAGTAGACACATGTCTGGGTTTTGGTGTATTTTGTTGTTTGATTTTTGTTTTGCCTCCCTCTTTCTCTTTTTTAAAAAGATTTTATATATAATTCATATATCATAAAATTCACCCTTTTAATAAAGTGAACAATTCAGTGATTTTGGCATATTTGCAAGTTGTGTAGCAATCACCACTATTTAGTTCAAGAACATTTTTATCACTCCTAAAAGGAACTTTGTACCCTGTGATAGTCATTCCCTATTTCCCCCTCCAATAGCCCCTGACAAGAATTAGTCTACTTTCTGTGTATATAGCCTATTCTGGACATTTTATATGAATGGAATCATACAATACGTAGTCTTTTATGTCTGGGTCCTTTCACTTAGCATAATGTTTTCAAGGTTCATCAATGTTGTACCATGTATCAGCACTTCAGTCCTTTTTATGTCTGAAAATATTCCATTTTATGAATATATCATATTTTGTTTATCCATTCATCACTCTAAATAAGTTTATACCACTCTTTCTAACTTTTAAATGGCTGCATAATTCTCTATTGTGTAAATGTGCTACAGTTTATTCTAACTAGTCTCTTGTGGATGAACATTTAGGATAGTAACAATATTTTGCTATTACAAATAATGTTTGTTTGTAATGCTGTTACAAACACTTACACATAATGAAATACTTTACATATATTCTTCCTATTTTGAAGGTGTAGTTTCAGGTTAAATTCCTACAATTAAGATTCTAGGGTTAAAACCCAAACGCATATGTACTTTTGTTACGTGTTGCCAAATTCACTTCATAGAATTTGTACCATTATTTTTTTCCCACCAGCAATGAATAGAGTGCCTGTTTCCCCATAGCCTCACCAACAGAATGCACTGTACATTTTTTACCAAATTAAAATTTTTTCTACCAAAGTTATCAGTGAGAATTATACTTTTACTTTGCATTTATCTAATTTTGAATGAAGTTGAATATTCTTTCAGATGTTTAAAGACCATCCTAGTCTCTCCAGCCTTATGTGACTGGCCCAGATGAGAAGAACCCTGTAGTCAATCCACAGAACCATGTTCAATAATAAATCTAATTGTTTTAAGCCACTAAGTTTTGGGGTGGTTGGTTAACTAGCAAAAGCTAACTCATATAATCCTATTAGCCTATTAGTCACAAATCTTATGAGAGCCTAAATACAAGGGGCTGGAAAGTACAGTCTGCCTCTTGTGAGAAGAATAACAAATTTACCTGGCAAAGGATATAGATACAGGGAGCAGTGAATAATTGGTCTTATAACTCAACCTGCCACAGTATTTTTCTTTGCTCCTATCTTTACCAAGTTTAACATTTAAAAATTTTCCTTCTTTTATTATGTTCTGGAATAATTTAAGTAAGCTTGTCATTATTTGTGTTTGAGAGGTTGGAAGAATTTGCCTGTCAGACATATGACTTGATACTTTTTTGAGAGATACTTTTTTGGTAATTTTCTCTGTTTTTTTCTATGGAAATTGGCTTGTTTAAGCTTTTTGTCTACATTGAGGTCAATGTGAGTAAATTTTATTTTACTAGCAATTATGTGTTTTTAACTAGACTCAAATATGTTTGCATAGAATTGTGCAAAATAGTTTTTCATTTTTTGTTTTGATACTCTCTATATCAATGTTTATTTCCCATTTGTCATTTCTTACTTTGTGTATTTGTGCTTTCTCCCACATGATTAGGTTAAGCTAGTGGTTTTTCTATTTTATTGACTTTCTCCAAAGAAACAGAAATTTTAATTTATTTATTATATAGTTTCTCTGTATTCTACCTCAGTAATATTTGCTTTCACATTTATTATGTCCTCCCTCTGATTTCATTTGATTTATTTTCTTTTTCTAGGTACTTGAGTTGAAAAATTAATTCATGTAAATATATTCATTTTTATTGATGTAAGTGTTTAAGGATGTTTTCCTCTGACCACTACTTTAATTATGTGACTGAGATTCTGACATCTAGACATTATTGTTATTTTTTGAGAAATTCTGAGATTTTCATTTGTATTTTCCTTTTCAGCCAAGAGTTGTTTGCTAGAGAGTTATAATATATGTAGTTGGAAGAAGTTTTCTGAGAAAATATGTTACTATTGATTTTTAGTTTTCTTAAATTGGAATAAGAGAATCTTATTTGTAATATATCTACTTTATAGTATTTGTTGAGGGTTTTTTTTTTTTTTGCTCACTATGTGACTAATTTTCATAAATGTTTCATGTTCACTTGAGAAGCAGGTATATCTTCTATTATCACAGTGTAAAGTTTGATACATGCATTAGGGCTACCATATTTTTTAGGTTGTTTAGGACTTTTTAATTTTTACATCTTTATTAAAATTGACATGTGTTTGATTAAGAATCATATGTTAGTGCATTTTTGTCTATTTCTCCTTGCACCTTGTATAGGTACTTATTTGTGATGGTAAGTTCTTTTTTTTCTTTTTTTTTACTATGAAAATATTTATTTGTGATAATTGTATGTCAGTAAGACCAGCACAGACATGGCCTCTACAACGCTGGAAGGGGTTTTACATTTAAAACGCTCTCACACACACACAGTAGGTGGGGCTGGTAGAGCACAGGGCTAGTGAAACCACTGCCAGAACTGCAGACACCCACCCCCCCCTTGCAGCTGGCGGTAAGTTATTTATGAAGTTGCTGTCTTATTTGGTTCATATAATTCATAACTTTTATAACTTCATTGTGCATTGTAGTCTTTAGTCATTATTAAAGTTTTCTTCTTTGTCTCATTTAATAATTTTTGGCATGAATTCTAATTTGTCTGATGTTAGGATCATAAACTTTCTTATTATTTGTATTTTCCTGGTGTATATTTGCCCATCCCTTTATGTTTAGGCTTTCTGGTTCACTTAATTTTAGGTATGTATCTTAAATAAAGCATAGATTGACTTTTGTCCTGAAATCAGAAAATTTTTTTCTTTTAATAGGTGAATCAAGCCCATTTACATTTGTTCATATGACCTACGTATTTGATCTCAACTTAAATAATACAAAGTATATCTTCTGGCCATAGTGGGACTAGCCCATGGATCAAAGAGAAAGTCACAGGGGAAATTAGGAACATTTTTAATTGACTGAAAATGAAAACAGAGCATATCAGAATTTCTTGGATGCAGGGTAATTTGAGAAACAACTGTTTCTTTTAGAAAATAAGAAATATCTCAAATCAATAATCTAAGCTTCCACTTTAAGAAAACAAGAGCAAATAATGCAAATGATGTGACAAACAAGGGGTTAATATCCAAAATATACAAATAGCTCATATAACTCAATATCAAGAAAACAAACAACCCAATCAAAAAATGGGCAGAAGACCTGAATAGACATTTTTGGAAAGAAGACATACAGATGGCTAGCAGGCACATGAAAAGATGCTTAACATTGCTAATTATTAGAGAAATGCAAATCAAAACTATAGTGAGGTGTCACATCACACTGGTCAGAATGTCTATCATCAATAAGTCTACAAATAACAAATGTTGGAGAGGATGTGGAGAAAAGGGAATGCTTGTATACTGTTGGTAGAAATGTCAGTTGGTGCAACCACTATGGAAAACAGTATGGAGGTTCCTTAAAAAACTAAAAATAGAACTACCATATGACCCAGCAATTCCACTCCTGGGTATATATCAGGAAAAAATAAAAATGCAAATTTGAAAAGATACATACACCCCTATGTTCATAGCAGCACTATTTACAATACCCAAGACATGGAAGCAACCCAAGTGCTCATCAACAGATGATTGGATTAAGAAGATTCAGTATATATATAAAATGGAATATTACTCAGCCATAAAAAAGAATTAAATACTGCCATTTGCAGCAATGTGGGTGGACCTAGAGAATATTATGTTTAGTGAAGTAAATTAGACAAAGACAAATACTGTATGATATCACTTATATGTGGAATCTAAAAAAATAATACAAATGAATGTATATGCAAAACAGAAAGAGACTCACAGATATAGAAAACAAACTTCTGGTTACCAAAATGGGAGCGAGAACAGGGAAGGGACAGATTAGGAGTATGGGACTAACAGATACAAACTACTATACATAAAATAGGTAAGCAACAAGGCTATACTGTATAGCGCAGGGAATTATACCCATTATCTTAATATAACCTATCATGTAGTATAATCTGTAAAAATACTAAATCACTGTGCTGTCACCTGAAACTAACACAATACTGTAAGTCAACTAAACTTCAAATAAAAAAAGAAAATAAGAGCAAATTAAACTGAAAGCAAGCAAAAAGAAGAAAATAATAAAGGTAAGAGCAGAAATCTGAAACCGAAAGCAGAAAAACAATAAAGAAAATCAATGAAGTCAAAAGCTGGTTCTTTGAAAAGTTCAGTACGATGATATCTTCAATTGATCAAAATAAATGAATGAAAGAGAGAGAAGATATTAATTGCCAACATTAGGGATGTAAGAGGATGTAACTGCCTATACTACAGACATAAAAAATAAGGCAATATTATGACCAACGTATTTTCAACAAATTTAACAACAAAAATAAAATGGACAAATTCCTTGAAAAACACAAAGTAACAAAGCTTACTAAATAACAGATTACCTGAATAGCCCTGTATCTATTTTAAATTTTGAATTTGTAGATAAAAACTTTGTCATGAAGAGGACTCCAGGCCCAGAGGGCTTCCTCAGTGAATTCTACCAGATATTTAAGGAAGTTATAATACCAATTCTATATAAATTCTTTCATAATATAGAATAAGAGGGAGCGCTTCCCAACTCATTTTATGAGGTCAGCATTACCGTAGTACCAAAACCAGAGAAAGATATGTCTTATCTCTTCAGGCTGCTATAACAAAATACCATAAACTGGGTGGTTTATTAACAACAGAAATTTGTTGTTGTTGTTGTTGGTTTTTGTTTGTCTTTTGGCTGTGTGGCGCTGCTTGTGGGATCTTAGTTCCCTGACCAGGGATTGAACCTGGCTCAGGAGTGAAAGTCCCCTAACCACTGGACCGCTGGGGAATTCCCAACAACAGAAACTTCTCAGAGTTCTGGAGGCTGGGAAGTCCAAGACCATGGTTCTAGTAGATTCAATGTCTGGTGAAGGCCTGCTTTCTAGTTCATAGGTGAAAGAGACTAGGGAGCTCTGGGGATGTCTCTTTTAAAAGAACACTAATCCTGTTCATGAGGGGTCTACTCTCATGATCTAAACACTTCCCATAGGCTCCATCTCCTACTACCATCACACTGAGCATCAGGTTTCAACATATGAATTTATGGAAGTGGGGGACACAAATATTCTATCTATTTCAAGATGTCAAGAGGAAACAAAGCTATAAGCCAATAACATTCATGAACAGAAACATAAAAATATTTAACAAAATATTTGTAAATCAAAACCAGCAATATGTAAGAAGTAAAATACGTCAAGACCAAATGAGATTTCTCCTAGGAATGCAAGGTTGATTCAATATTTGAAAATCAGTGTAATTCACATTTTAAACAGGCTAAAAAACCCACAATCATCTCAATAAAAGCAGGAAAAATTTGACAAATTCCACATTCATTTATGATTTTTTTAAACTGAAAGCAAACTAAGAATAGAAGGAAACTTCCTTAAACTGATAAAAAAGCATCTGTGAAAAATCTAGAGCTAGCATCATAGTGAAAGACTGAGTGCTTTCCCTCTAAGATCAGGAATAAAGCCAGAATGTGCACTCTTTCCACTCCTATTTAACATTGCTTTGGAGGTCATAGCCTTGCAGCAAGGCAAGAAAAAGAAATAAAAGGCATACAGATTGGACAGGAAAAAAAAATTAACCTGTCTTTATTTACAGACACATGATTATCTATGTTGAAAATTAAAAAGTATCTACAAAAAAAAAGAAACTAGAATAATTAGTGAGTTTAGCAAGATTACAGGATATAATGTTAGTATACAAAAGTCATATTTCTATATGCTAGCAATGAAAAACTGCAAATTGAAATGTAAATAGCATAAAAAATGTGAAATACTTAGGAGCAAGTCTGGTAAAATGTATAAAAACTGTATACTAAAAGTGGCAAAATATTACTGAAAGAAATGTTTAAACTTAAATAAGTAGTGAGATATTCATGGTCAAAAGACTCAAAATTGTTGAGATATCAATTTTCCCCAAATTGATTTATAGATTCAATATAATCCTAATCATTTTTTGAGAATTTGACATGTTAAATCTAAAATTTGAAAATGTATATAGAAATCAAAGGACCTGGAATATCAAAATTAACTTTGAAAAAGAACACTTGCAGAACTCACACTACTTGATTTTGAGACTTATTATAAAGCTATAATAATCAAGACTATAATATTTGTATAATGATAGACATATAGATCAATGGTACAGAATAGAAAGTCAGAATTAGACCTACATATAGATGGTCAATTGATTTTTCCACAAAGACGTCAAGATAATTCAGTGGTTATGGATAGTATTTTCAACAAATGATCCTGGAATAACTGGATATACATATGCAGTTTGTATATGTATATCCAGTCTTAAAAAGTTTTTTTAAGAAAAAACTTTAACCCTTTCCTCATACCATATACAACAACTTACTTAAAATAGATCACAGATCTAAATGTAAATTCTGAAACTATGAAACTTCTAAGAGAAAAACTTTATTTCCCTGGTTTAGGCAAAGATTTCTTGGATCGCACAAAGCATGAACCAGAAAAGAAAAAAATTGATAAATTGTGCTACATTAAATTAAAAACTTCTCTTCAAAAGACATGGTTAAATGAACTTCTCTTCAAAAGACATGGTTAAATGAAAAGACAGGCCACAGATTAGCAGACAATATTTACAAAGCACATATCTGATAAAAGACTTGTATCCAGAATATACAAAGGACTCTCAAAACTCAATAATAAGAAAGTAAAAACAAAAAAACAAACAATAAAAACGGGCAAAATATTTTGACATTTACTTTGAGTTTTCCTTCAGTGTATTACCCTTTGGGGCTTCTAGCTTTATAATGGGGGCTTCTGTCAGTCTTTCCACCTCACAATTGCCCTAAGCATTGTCTTTTATCTTCTCCTTGAGTCTCCTTAAAACTAAAACTTGAGGTTACCAGGTGTTACTGGTTGAATTTTGCCCCCCTAAAAGATGTCGAAGTCCTAACCTCCAGTACCTGTGAATGTGTTCTGGTTTGGAAATAGAGTCTTACCAGATGATCAGGTTAAGATGAGATTATTAGGGTGGGCCCTAATTCATTATGGCTGGTATTCTTATAAAAAGGGGAAATTTGGACACAGAGGCAGACACACAAAGAGGGAAGACAATGCAAAAACACAGGGAGAACAGCATCTACTATCCAAGTTATGCCTCAGACTACAAGAAGTTAGGAGAAAGGAATGGAATAGATTTTCCCTCAGCCCTCAGAATAAACTAACCTGATTTCAGACTTCTAGGCTTTAAAGTGTGAGACAATAAATTTCTGTTGTTTAAGCTTCTCAGTTTTTGATACTCTGTTATAGCAGCCCCAGCAAAGTAACACCCTAGAGATCAGTGGATGCCCCCCAGAGCACCTGGCATCAGGACTCACTTTCCCTCATTTTTGGTCTCTGTAAATTTCCCATACCTTCTTACCAGTGCAACTCTGAATTACAAAATATGTTTAAAAAAATTTTTATCCATCAGTTTATCTGTTTTGTTTTGGTAAGATTTTAAAGGAAATCTAGTCTTCATTTTGTTGGAAATGAAAGTCTACTTGACTCTTCTAGAGTTAGCTTTCTGAAAATGGAGTTTGGTTTCTCAAAGGTACTTATTACTTTCCAAATCTAATTTATTATTTATTTTGTACCTTCATTATGCCTAATATCCTATTATACTCCATATAAGGTATATTGTTTCTCTCACTAGTTCCTTGAGGGCTGAGATGATGTCTTACCTTCATATACTCAGCATATGGAAAAATACCTCACATATAATGGGTTTTTAATAAGTGTGGTTATTAAACTGAATGTACTTGTATATTGGTCACATGCATAGGTGCTTGGAGTGATGACTTTAAGTCTAAATTCAAAGTTTTTATTCTTAATCCACAAATGTCTGTGTTACTCAAGGTTATGTTCACCTAAGAGGGATTTTCTTTTCTTTCTTATTAATATAACTAAATCTAAATCTAGGAAACCTATTGTTTTATAGCCTTCCAAGTTTTCTATGTTAAAGTATAATGACTTATTAATAAATATTATTCCTAATTATTACAACCATGTGAAGTAATTATTATTATACCCATTTTACAAATGAGGAAATGAGGATTAGAAAGGTTAAGTGCCTGTTCCAAGGTGAGGTACATAGTAAGTACCAGAGTTAGAAATAGAGTTTATTTGGCCCTGAAGCCATTCACTCACTATCCTCTACTACTTATTATGGATTCCATTATGTAATGATTATGAAACTCCTAGGTATTTTTCTATTCCCATTTGAGTCAGAATATCATAGTCACTTATTCAAAAATAATGAAAGATACCTTTCAAAATACCTATGTATGTATGTTTTTTATATTTTCTGTCCATGCAGTCACTTTCCATTGTTCACCTGCTATATTTGTTGGATAAACACCTTCAGAGAGTACATGCTAGAAGAAGTCAATTATTTTGAGGTGGCTTTTCCTTTTACTTCTCAATAAAGGAAATTTTCCACTATAGGATATTCAAATCAATATCATAAGTCTAATAAGATGTTTGGTAATAAGTTTGCTCTTTTGGTGCAATCTATATCACATACTACCATGTACTTGCTTATACCTTGCTTGCTTTCCACTTGTTATATGTATGCCACATGTGAACTTTATCTACCCAAATAGTTTTTAAGTTCCTTGGGGTCAAGAATGGATTTTCTGTTACTTTAGAGTCCCCATAATAATAGTTCCCATTTATTAAAGGCTTGCTGAGTGCAAGGAAATTTACACATACTTCATTTATTTTTTACAACAACATGACAAATTAGGTATTATTACCCCCATTTTGCAGATGTGGAAAGCTTTGGATATAATTAGCCCCCAAATTGTAAACCTATTAAGCAACTATAATGATGGGTCCTTAATATGTGATTATTGAGTTGACTGATCTGTGGTAATTTCTCTGAAAGATCTTTCCATCTGGCTATAATGAAGTAATAAAAGAAATGAGTTTGTATCCTTATGCTATAAATTACCAGCCTGTGACATGGACAATTTACTCAACATCATTAAATCTGAGTTTCGTATTTGTAAAAATGGGAGAATAAAGCCCAATGCCTGAGGGGGTTATGAATATTAAGTTAGGTAATATAGAGACTAACTAATAGATATTGATTTATTAACTTGCTTGATTTTGTGTTTCTTTTCTCTCTCCTCTTACTGAAATGTAAGTTGAATTAATATATGTATAAATTAAGAAGTACAATTACTTCTTAGTACAAAAGAAGAAACAATTACTAAAGTATCTCCTATTTTCTTTGTGTACACATGATTTAACAGCCTACTAGATGATGACAAAATTCAATATATTTAGTACTTTTTATATGCTGACATGTTCACACCTATATTAAAATACCTTCGGAGAATACTCTCAGATCAATTACTATCACACTTCCTAAACTCTTCCTACAGCAAGAGACTCACTTGCTTTTCAGCATGTTCATATCCCTTTCCTAAATATTTAGGATTTTATTTCCAACAATATTGAATAAGAAACCAGTAATCTTTTAATCTAATGGAAAAGGATTTAAATATTTTTTCCTATCACTCCTTTTCCCCAAAGTAATGGAAGATTTTCGTGTGAGACAATTCTTCTGTTGGTTGATTTAATATCATTGTTGTTCTTTAACTTGAATCTTACATCTGAATTTTGTGTTTTGATCTGATTTCTCTTTAGTCTGTCCTACTGCTAAGTAAGGAGAAACCTCACAATGTCTATACAGAGTTCTGTTGTTTAAATCCTATATATTTAAACTCAAAATGATGATATAAAATATTACTTTACTGTAGAAATGTTAAATAAATCTTATGTTGATTCTAAATATAATCATATTTAGTTCATAGAAGACAAAATGTGCTGCTGAAAATTCCCAGATCTTTATCTTGATAATTCAAGACAGAACATTTTCCTTAGAAAGCACTGATCTTTACAATTCTTTTATATTGCTAAGCCTCAAACTTTATTTGCTGATTTTAGGGTATGGTGCATGATCTTTCAATAGGTACTTTGGATTACTTTTTTGAGAAAAATTTAAAAATTAGAATATTAATAAATTAGTATGTGTTGTATATTTTACAGATATTAGTCATATGTTTGAAGAACTGTGCATTTTAAATATTTAAAACATAATAAAAAAGCCTTTTTAAAGAAATGAAAGCAATCATTTATCTTCAGCTGATGTTATTATGTACAGTTCTCTTTTATATTGCTACATTAATATTTCCCCATGACATTTGTGATGTCCCTCTGGATGCAAAAATATATATATTCCTTCTTTTAACTGTCTTTATATAAAGTTATTTGCTTTTCCATTAGGTACATGGTGTATTTAAACAACTGTAGGCAATTTATACTACCTCAGAGCCATTTTGACTACTCTTAAGCAAATTAGCCAGCATTCAGACAGTTCGGTACTCTCTCCCTAGTGGCCCTACTCGGGCTGCACATTAAACAGCCCCTCAGTCTAGTCCAGATGTCCAGCTGTATCCACTCACCCTTTCAGAATGGTGTTGAACTTGCTACTTTTGGACAGAATATATATTTTTGTATTTAAGTAAAACATATATGTAATTTAAAAATATGACCATAAATAATAAGTGGTTATTTTCTAGCTGTGTTTTTAAAGCATTATCCAAGTGAAAAAGTAACACACTTCACTGGAAACTGTAAAATTATCCATACCAAGCACATTAATTTGTTTATATTTCCTATGGTGGTATAATGGGAAAAAAAAATTTTTTTTGGTCTTGTTTGCCCTGCTTTTGAATTATTGGGCAAATATCTTTTACTGGTCTTGTTTTGTCCTTGCTTTTGGATTATTTAGCAAACTGCCCATCATGTAATTGATATTAAATTAACCCACAGGCATGGCTATCTAAAACTTGAAATGTCCGTTCTTCCTCTTAGCACTATCACAGTTCTGTTTCTAATATTTCAAATTTGATTACATTAATTGTGGATGTTAAGTGGTTTCATGTATATTTGCCTCATGATAAAAATTTGAAACAATACCTAGGTGGAACTAGGACCTGCATCAATGTTTTCAGTTCTAAGATTTTAATTTCTATCCCTCCCTGGATCTTACCTATATCTAAAAAATTATCAGCCTATATTTCTGTAGCAGATCATAATTTAACATCTTAAAAATAGCAATATGAAGTGAACTGGTAGTATTTCTTCAAAATATCTATTTATTCAGTACTGAACGTTAGTAAGAAATATCTAAATATACATATATATACATAAAATACTCATATAGAGCAGGACCACAAAGTATTATTTGGATTACCTGCATAACCAACTATATGCTTACAGATAAACATAGAGAACTTTGGTCTATGTGCCAAGTGCAAAGTTTAATTATAAAATAATAATCACTACAATTAGAGTATATAATTTACCAGTAGGAGTAATTTATTTTTAAAAAAACATTGCTTTGGATTTGATATCATAGTCCTCTCTTCATATTTTCCTAAAAGTATCAACATTTTAACTTTTTATTACTTAAAACAATTAGCCTTATCTTACTATGGCAAATTAAAATATATTAAATTATTTTGCAAAGAAAGACCAGAAATTAAATTTAATATTTTCTAGATCTTGATTCTAAACTGTTAATCTTAGCATATGTTATATCAAAATATTAAATGTGTTTTAAGATTCTGACAATTAATATTCAAAACATAAATACACACTTGCTACAACCTAATGTCCACACTTCTTTCACTTTATTTTAAATAAAATACAGACAATGCTTTTTCACTTACAGGCCTATGATACATTTTAATTAATGGGAATAATTACTTTTTAGCATCACAAAACATGGTTTTTAAAGTTGAAGTAATGTTTGTGAATGGAGAAGTAGATGGCTGAGGTAGCAGGAATAAAGGAGGATTGGAAACCTTTTTCTACATGCTATTTTTGTTCATCACCTATAATGTAGAGGCAAAAAAGTAAAAGAAGTAGAAAAAAAAGAAAGAAAGATGGGAACAGCCAAAAATATAGGTGATAGTGTAGTGGTTTTTTTTTTTTTTTTTTTTTTTTTTTTTTTTTTTTTAGCTAATGTGTTTTAATTATATTTTACTTAATACTGAAAAAAGATATTCTGGACTTCAATTCCTTTTATATATGATGAGTGTTATGTTTCACAGTTAAAAATCATACCACAATACACACTATTGCTTATTTGAATACTGAGGTAGGGAATATTGTACTATTAATCATCATCAAATGCTGCTTAACTTAATAATTTGATCCCACTTTTTCTTCTGATACATAAGGCTTTAAAAATTTCATCTTGAATCATCAACTATAATAACTGATTTGCAAATTAATTATTCTAGGCCTTTCAAATGTTAACGTTCATTCACATCTGTTCTGAACTTGGACAAAAGAAGAAATGAATGTTTCCTTTTAAATGGCGTGTATAAGTCTGGTCTCAAGTTCTTGAATTAGCAGAATGGGCAGCAGAATGCTGCTTCATCACTGAGGACAGTCACTTCTTAGTAAAAATATCTGAAGGAGAAAATTTTGGAGCAAGAACAATTTGGGCCCAAATGGCTTTTACAATAGATCCAAAATGTAAAAGGAGATACTGTTACATTAGCTATACACAGAATAGCCAAATTATAGAATAATTATTCCTAAAGAACAGTGAGTTATTTTTTACTTTAGGAAGTCATGTTTCCAAGGCATACATTTTAAACTCAGGACAGATTTCTTTACCAGCAAGTTGTGCAAACTGTACACTTAGAAGAAACAAGGGAGTGGACTGTACTTTAATATAATTGTGATAATTTAGTTGCATTTCTAAATTAAAATGTTAACATTAAAAGATGTCAGTTTTGCTTTATATGTGAACCTTCACTATTCTTGTAACTAATCTGAAAAACTAAGGCATATAACTAAAATAAAATTAGTCAGCATGATACTGCTTTATATGGTCAAGATAAAGTATGAGGTTTTTTTCCAAGTAACTACTGTACTGATGAAATATAAAGAAGAGCAGAAGCTTCCGTCTCCAAACATTTCCATGGAGTTTTTTTTTAGCTTTTCACCTATCAGTTCTAGAAACTGTCCCATTATTTTAATGTTAAAAGCTAATTGATAGCACTTTAATTATACCAACTGAATGCATTTGAGGTCCTGGTAAATTATTTCTTCTTTCATAGTATAGGTTATCTGTAGGATTTCTTCTTTATGCTCAAAAGAAATGACGGGTGGTTTGGATAAGGATTGGTGGTTTTTTTACTTCCTCCCCAAAAGAGCTGATGTTTTTGGCTGACTGGTTTTTTGGGGGGGAGGGGAGGGAGGAGGGAAGAGAAAAAGGCTGAATGTAGAATTATTGAATAGGCCTACACTAAAATTCTTCCTTGACCAATGGGGACTGGGAGAAAGGAGAGGTGAGGTGGAACACTCTAAGTCTAATAATATCTGTGTAGTTTTTAAAAATGTACAAACTCCTTCATTCCCCCGTCCCCCTCCTCGTATGTGCTGGTACCTCTGGACGGTCCAGAAGCCATTTTAGAACTCAGGAAGGAGTTCCACTTGTGCTTTTGCAGGTGCTGTGGTGGCAAGGATAACCTCTGCTCACTTGCCGGGTGTGTTACCATGCTGTTATTTAATGTCTTTCAGGATTAAAGACAGCACAGAAAATTCCAAACCCACATCCTAACACCTGAAGCTCGCACAATGTTTCTATAGCAGATGGCAAAACATTTCACTGGAACCTTGATTTACCAAGTGAATATTCAGATCTGGGGAGTTTTTATTCTTTTCAGGCACTGCTGAAGAGCCATACTCGATTGTCGGATCTATTCCGGGTTCAAAAAACACGACCACTTCTAGGTGTTTTGCGCGTCCCAGCCCCACCCAAAGTCCCGACGGGCCTGCAATTCTGAGTGTTTCAAGCTAAGGGTCTTTCCGAATGAACGTGCATTTTCAGTTCTGGACGTCTAGTAATTTGTGGGGGAAAGGCAACACCATAGGACTTTCCGAGCAGTCGAAGCGGGTGAGAAGCCTGAGAGGCATTTGCCTCCTCGCTGTTGGACGCGAGGCTCGGAGCCCGGCTGTCCTCAGCTGTCACGGGGGGAGGGGGAGTGCTGGCATTGGCTTTGGGCATGGAGTTGCTCCAGCCGCCGCGCCCGGTCCCGCCGCCAGCTCACCTCTGCAGAGAGCTAGGCACTCACCGGCCCGCTTGCCCCTGCTCCCACGTCGCCCTCGGGCCCCAGTCCTCAGGCACAGGTCGCCGGAACCATCCAGTGGGATGGCCGCCGCCTCCTCGGGGACCGCTGCCTGAGGGCCAGGGCCGGGGAACCCTGGCCGCCCCGGCAGCCCGTAGCACCCAGGGTGCCGCGGCGGCTGCAGTGAGGCACCGGGGCCCGCTCCCCCTCCCCGCCCCCGCTCCCGCCTCCTGCCTGCTGCGCCGTGCGCCCGCTTGCCCCAGCCGGCTGGCGCAGCAGCGCACACACTCACTCCGAGGGCGCCTCCAAGGTTACCCGCGGGGTGGGGGCTGGGGCAGGCTCCGGCCACTGGCCTCCTCTGCTGCTTTCCTATCGCCGCGGCCCTTCCGCCGCTCCAGGGCGACCGGGTTCCAAACCCCAAAGTAGAAGAGACTCCAAAGTCCGGGGAGGGAAGTCGAGCTGGGAGCAGACAAGCGTCCGGGCGGGGGGCGGCCTTAGTTGGCTCTGGGTGCCGGGAGAGTCGGGTCAAGCGAGGTCGCGGCAAGAGGGGGCTGTGGCTCCGGCGGGCGCGCTCTGGGCCGCGCTGGCTGGGCCGGGGGCAGCGCGCAGGGGCTGCAGGCAGCACCGAGGCGTCCGAGGCGCCCCGGGCCCGCTGGGGGGCAGAGACAAGCGGGCGGCCAAACCTGCCGAGGAAACTAACTAAATAAAAGGAGACTGTTATTTAAGGCGCGGAAATTTGAAATATTTGGACAGGAAGAGAAAAGAAAAGAAACCTTAGCGAGGGAGGGGAAAAAAAAAAACACACAACGCGAGCTAACGGTTTTGAAACTCCCCCACCCCCACCCCGGGCTTTTCTGCGCGCCCTGAGGGAGCTTTGGGCTCCAGCTTCCTCACTAGGGAGCCGGGAGCTGCGGTTGGAGTCTGGAGAATTTCGAAGGGACAGAAAGGATGACTTCGCAGACCCTCCATAGAGGGCTTGGGTTGACTGTGCGCAAAGCTTTACCCCGGGTCTCAGGCTGGAAGATTGTCTCCAGCCTCTTATTAGGTCCCTACGTGGATCTGTTTTTTTGGAATTGGAATTGTGGTGTAAAATCAAAGCAGTCTCGAGGGACGAAGAGACGGACTTTCCCCCTCCAACCCTCCCCCCCCCCCGGCCTTTTGATGAAGGTAGCTTAGGGTAGTCAAGAAGGCTGCGAGCACGACCCTTTTTCGCTCCAGCACTGTACTCTTCCAGCGCTTCTGGACTATTACTTCTAACCCCCGGCAAAAGCCGAAAGCACCTTTTTGGGAACTGAGATTTCGAAACCAATCCGGGGCCACGGATTCCACAACGTTTGTTTGATCAACGCGATCAAGGACATTTATAATATTACCAATTGAAATGCCTTTCCTGGGACAGAATTATTTTATCCATTTATTAGTCACCCAGCGTGGTGTGTGTGTAGGAGCTCATCACACCATTAGGAGATGCACACTGTTTATCAGAAAACTATTGATTCACTACCGAAATATGGTAAAATGCAGTTGCTTAGTGGCTTGGAGACCAGAACGTGGACTGAGGTCCTGTTGGTGTTTCCCTCCCGCACCCACTCCCGGCCCTACTTTTCCCCAGGTGTAAGCCGGGGGTTCAGCTTACTGGGCAAAGGCTAAGCCTTGAGTTTCCCGACGTGGATGCGGGCGCAGTGAATAACTGAATTTGAGAGCGCATCTCTGCTTACTATCCTCCATTCTTTCTATGGCGTCGTCCCCTGGGGCTCTGGCCATTCCATTAATTAGCACTTGCCTTTCTACTCTGCATCTGAAAAAGTTCAGATCCTTCCCCGTCTCAGCTCGCTGTACACTGGACCCCGTTAGACTCTGCAGTACTGTTTCTTCCATTCTATACATTTCGGTATATTTGTCTTACTGAATATTGTCGAGGTTTTTGAGAGATTGAATAATGGCTTTTCATATTTCCTAGAGGAGACCACACAACTCATTTCTAAAATACTTAGATTAGCTAAGCTATTTCCTGCGAAGAGCCCAAGAAATGTGGCGATGTTCTAATGCCTAGGCAAGTTTTAGGCTGGTGAAGAGGGACAGAGCTGCCTCTCCTCTTTTCGTGCTCCGACCACCTGAGAATAAAGCAACTGCAGAAGTACCTCTCTTTAACTTTAATAAACATCCTATATTTGAAATATCTAAAGAGCAATTTTAATGCTTATACTTGATGGATACTGAAAAGTCCATTAAACTCTACTTTAAATTAAGAAACGTCCATCTTTACAGTTGCAAATTGAAGAAGTGTTTATTTTTCTTAGTAATAGTCTTGTGTTTAGAAAATATTCAGCTTACTCAAGCAGTGTATTTTGTGTGTTGATTCTAGTTTTTAAATGCAAATTACACCTTTTTCCTTCAAAATCATCTCAATTTCTACTTTTTTCTAAACTTTAAAATAAACGTTTTACATTTAATTTCATGTTGCTATCAAAAATAAATTTACTCAGTAACTTGTGGTTTGAGGTGGCAGAAGTTGAAGTCTTGTTGCACTTGACATAGGGAAGGTGAACTTAAAATGCCAAATGAAAAGGATTTTTTTCCTCGGATTTTTTTCTTCTATATTCTTTTATACTATCATGGAAAATAAATTATTGAAAACCACTTGCCTGCCACCTTCCAATCCTTGTTAGGGCAGGCATCACAACCATGTCCTTCAATAAACCTTGAGGTATTTTGTTCTTTTTGGAGTGAGGGCAGGGAGCTTATAAAGCAGAAGGAGGGAACTTTTACATAAAACATCTTTGTTCTTGTGGGAGATGATGAATAAAGTATTTATAAATTTATAAATGGAAACTGCATTGAAATCCTTTGGTGAAATCTTTAAAATAAAAGAGTAAGTAGTAGATGCTGGAAAATTCTCTTGGAAATTTGATATTTCCATTTTATTCAATTTTTTTTATTTTTAGCTAAACATATTCTTAAGATTTTATATGCCTTTACCAAAAAGCTTCGTGGGAATCAAGTGCTATATGTAGGAGTGGCCTATTTATTTATTGTAAAAGTTTCTATATTTATTATCCTGTAGCCCCTAAATAAGTTATGACCCTTATATGTAATATGTGTATGTCCTTGGTAAGCTTTTTATCCCCTAAATATTGGTATTTGCAGCATATTTTAATATTTAAACATTTTGTAATTTTACACTTCTGATATTTCAGGGAGAAAAAGTCAGTGTTACACTTAGCATACTTATGGTATAACTTTGGGAAATGTATTATTTAACCAATTGTTTCATTTTGTGATTTTTAAAAAATCAACTAATGGGAAGCACTTTTAGATGGCATTTTCTTTTTAAAGTGCCTTTTAGAGCTAACATATATTTGCTTTCAGATCGCTACTTCTGAAACCTGTTTTTCAACTATTTAACTTTGAGAGAAAGGGAAGATCGAATATATAAGGATAAATTCACACTGAAATAATTTCAGGTTTATTTCCCAAACATGTTGTCCTTATTCTGTTTTAAAGCAGACATACTAGGCACCAAGTAAAATCTTTGAGGGGAAGCATGAGGAGAGAAAGAAAAGAATAACTGAATCATCAATAGAATATGTCTAGTTTTTCAATTAGTTTACTTTTTCTAACGTCAAGACTTAAAACACCATGATCTTTTAGTGTAGTTCTCCTTAGCAAGAGGCAAATTATGTGGGGATTATAAGAGGAGTGGAAACCACAGAAAACACTGTCCTGTTTTGAAAAAGTGTTTTAATCAGGCAAAAGAAGCATCAGGACAAACCATTTTTAAAACAAAGTCTTCAAGTCGGGTATTGAGACTGGCAAAGGGAGAAGCAAGGAGAAAAGTCAGGGAAAGATAAAATATTCAGATGAAAGCCAAAGCTATTTGCAATTACATGTTAGAACTCAGGGTTTTGCAGGTGAAAAAGATGTTGCTTAAATATATTCATAAACCTGTAGTAAGATTTCCACTTAGCAGTTTCAGAAGATTTAACTAGCTGCTTAAAATATGACAAAACTGAATTTTAACAAATGATATTAAAATAAGACAGCCAATCAATTAACTGACAAAATAGAAGGCAGTGTGGGAGAGCCCTCCCCACATTCATTGCAGATTCGCAGCTCCCTCCGCCCGGTTTCCCTCCATCAGGCTAACGACCTCGTTTCTCCGGTAGAGCCTGGCCAAGTCGCAGGCGGTGTCCCCCTGATGGTTCCGATGCCCCACTTTGCAGGCCGTGTGCTTCACAAGGAACTCCACCACGGGGAGGTGGCCTTCTTTGGCAGCCAAGTGCAAGGGCAGGTTCCCTTCATTATCCTCGATGTTAACATCAGCTTGAAACTCCAGCAAAGTCTGTAAAGTGTCCAGGAAACCTGCTCTGGCTGCATCGTGAATGACAGCGAAACCAGTTCGGTCTTTCAAATCGGGATTAGCACCTCTAAGTAGTAGTCTCCTGGCAATCTCGGGATTTCCAAGTTTCATAACCTAGAAAAGAAGAAAAAACGGTAGAATCCTTCAAGTGCTCCTACTACAAGAATATTTTAAAATACCCATCTCTTTTTATGTATGTAACTATTTTTGATGAAGGAGTGCTTGGGGAAGACCCGTATGATCAGGTTTGAAGGACTCAGTTGCAAGAAATGAGTACTATTAGGTAAAAGTAGAAGAAAACTTCTAAAAATTGAGCTTTTATGATGGAATATCTTAAACGGGCCCAAAAGTAGGATAAATTGATTAATAAAATAGAATGAGTCCGACTTATATAAAATTCACTGACAACTTGGTTCTCTATCTCCCATAAAGAGTTGTGTAATTTCATGAATTTATTAAAATAAAAGAAGTGGAACTTGAGATTTAAGTAAGTCTCCTTCTGTTTGCTTGTTCATTCTCATAAGATGTGCCTGGGGTGTTAATTCTGTAAAATAAAATGTGGGTAAATTTTATTTTCTAAACAGCTGAAAAGAAATAAGGAGAGTGAGTTTCTTTAAATCCTCAAAGAAGTGTTTCCACACATCAGACTCCATCTAGTCTGATTTTATAAGTGTGAAAATGATCTCCTAAAAATCCAAACTTGGTATTTTCTTAAATTATTAATTTTCACAAGTTCTCTCCAAATAGATACAGCCCCAAGTTTCCAAGTATTTTTTAAATAGTTTTTTTTCTTTGCAATTATTTCATATGGGATATTAGGTGTGTTTAGTGCTTAGAATCCTTCACTTGAAATTTAAAAATGTTACTGATTATTAAAGTGAAAAAAAAGCAACAGTGTTCTACATTGTCAATGTATTTATCTAAAACTAAGTTCATGATATGTCTTGTATTAGATAGGAAATGACTGTATGGAAACTGTTCTTGAAAAGAATGAAACAGTCATCCTACTATATTACTTACTGTTTCCTAAAATTCTAACTAGTCTCCTAATTTTCAAGTGAGCAAAAGAAGAGAAAATAAGATATTAAATGTGTATTTTGGGACACAGACAGCTTTGTCTTGTGGTTTCAGCCCATTTATTAATCAACTGGTGATCCATCTTATTTCCTTTCGCAGTTATTATCAGGCATTTAGGAATAGCTATTTGTAAACTGCCAGTATTTTAAAAGCCAGAATTTGCTATTAAAATTTGCTATCAACATACAAATAATTCACATGACAAAGACTTATCTACTGGTGTTTAAATATATTTCACGCTAATAAGAAATCACTAGTAGGCTCTCATAGTTATAAAATATTTTGTGGAGCAGCAATCAGTTGTACAATACATATAATTTAACCGTGAAAAATATAGTCTCATTAACATGCAAGAATATTTCAGCATTTTAATTGTTTTAATTTATATTTAGGTATATTCATAATAACCTAAATTTATAATACATTACACAGTAGGCACTCAAATGTTTGTGAAATTAAATATACACTGTAAAATACATACAAAGCTGATCTATCTCTTTAGAATGTTTGTTTTAAAAAATCACAAATTAAGTAGCATGATGAAATATATTTAGAATGAATAATATTTTATAAATGCAAACTCTATAGATGGCCAAGATGTTAAGCTTCCCTGTTGATAAAACCTTGTTGACTTTTAGCCCTTCCTTTGAGGCAGTGGTTAAAAATGATACATAATTTATTTTTCAAGAACTTCAATGAAATACTTTTTGGTTATGAAAAATTAACACAATCTAATTTTTACCACAACTGCCTCTAAATATTTAGTCACATCTAAGGACCTGAACTGGGAAAAATAAGAGACAGACACCTTGGATCTTTGTAAAGCAAATGTACGATTAAGGCCTTTGATATCATCCTGATTGAGAGGCTTACACTAGGAAGGGGGAAAAATCTTTTGTAACTGGGTTAATAAACATAATTGTAGGAGAAAATTGGCCATATTTCACCAAAAATAATAGTAATGCTGGAAATTGTTTTGAAAGAAAGTTCTTTCTTGAGTTATGACACAACTTCAGAGTCAGGATTATACATACTGAAAATAAGCCTTGAGACTCCTGTTTGTGTGTGTTTCATTATATGTACTAGGACTAAGCCACAATAAATGGGTGTTAATATCTTGATAAGTATGTTTAATATAAACGAGACTGCAGAGTTGTTTTAAAAATGTTTGTCAAAACTTTTTTTTTTGCGGTATTAATCTCCCAGTCTTCCTGCTCGTCAAAAGTCCTGCAAGATCCTATTCTTACAGGGTTAAGTGGCTCATTCTTTGTGATATTTATATAACATTTTGAATGTTCAATAGGAAACTTTTCAATATATTAAATTTGTGGCATTGCTATCATCACAAAACCTGTTAAAAACTACTAGGTGGAAAAAGAAAAAAAATCCTTTCCCCACTTAATCTACCTGAAATAACAAGATAATTTAGTATCTATAAGCTTCCTTAATACTGAAATTTTTGCAAGGTCAGTGTATTCTGATTTAAAATATACAGGCTGTATGGACTTCATCTGTCAATAGTACATCTCCTGCCACTTAAATTTCTAATTCTTGCAATTAAAACAAAGCACTCTAAAAACCCTCTCCCCAGTGGATTTTCAAAAACAGCTTTAAGTGTTGCATTTCGAATACGCATAGCTTATAAGAATATCATCAGAACTCAGATAAAGCAACTGTTTGAGACTACTTTGCCATTTTTCTGTTTCTGAGCCTTTCAACTAAGTTACATGATAACGTCCAGAGGAGGAAAAAAAATTATCAGGTACAATACTTTGCAGCTGGACGTGTTTCATTTGTTGCTTGTAAATCTAATTACTAAAAATTAGAACATACCAGGGTATGACCGCAGAGACAAAAACACTATAAACTGAGCTCTGATTAGAAAATTCAACTTTTTATTCCTCCTCGATCCTGAATGGGTGGATGGTATTACATTAACTGTGAAATGTACATCCTGTGCCCGTGCCCAGGCCACCCATTCCAAACGAGGAAAGGTCGTTGGTCAAAACCTGAAGCATTTGAAGAAAAAACACCCTTGCCAGTAGTCAAGAAAATTAACGTTAAAGTCAATTATTGGAGCAAAGTACGGAAACCACTAATAGCAGTGTATTTACTTCAAATAATAATCATAATAACGTGTTTACAGAGCTGTCTAAAAAAAAGAAAAACCAAAAAACTCAGCGCTGCTACGACTGCTACAGAATCCCCACCGTCACAAAAACATTCCAAAAATTAATACCAAACCTGGAACCCACTTGATATCGAGGATGTTATTGGATTTGACGAGTTTGTTCAAAGTACGTCATTTTGGGGAGTTGGATCCACTTAAAGATATAAAATATGGCAACCAACTAGTTTTTAAAACAGTTAAATTTTGTACCCCTGAAAGCTTAAAAGCTATTATTCTAGAAACCCGGGTCACGTAGGCAACATTGTTGACCTGTTTTCCCCACCTCTCTGGATACCAACCTGCAGCGCAGTCCTTCCAAATCCATTTTGTGCATTGACGTTTACATTATTTTGCAACAAACTAGTAAGTTGCTCTAGGTCCCCCCTGGCAGCTGCGGACGCCAACTCGTTCCCCCAAGGCTCGGCCATTCTTTAGGGTCCTGACGATCGGGAAAAGATGAATTAGTTGTTTTTCTTTTTCCCTTTTCCTTCGCTCCTAACCAGGCTGCATGATGGCATCGGAGACTGACAGAAGGACTGGGATGGTTAATCTGGAGTAGAGCTTGGTAGTAAATACTAGTAAGATCTGCCTGCCAAAAGCCCGCCCCTCGATTCACACGTGATTATTCAGCAAAACTGAGCCATTGGAGAGGGGCTCCGCTCCTCGCTTTTTAGCTTAACCCCTATGAAGAATTCTGGTGATTAAACTGAGAGATATACAGGCACACATATATTTCTGGTAAATTACTCTGGACGTAAAATATAGGCAGAGCTGGCATGTACCTACACTACAGATCTCCGTGAGGAATGTGTGCGGAGATTTAAGGCACTAGATCAGGGCAGAAAATACCGCGAAAAAAGAGACATTTGGGGGGGAAGAAAAGGCATCAACCCACCCTTGTTCACGGTGGTGACTTGAGCCGCGCGAGCCAGTACCGCAGGGGCAGGTCCTCGAAGGGGCTCGGTCTCCATCCGTCTCGCCGAAGGGGTAGTCCTGAGTCCTCCGCGGCAGGGAGAGCGCCGCGGTGGCTGGATGCTGAGGTGCTCCGGGGGTTAAAGATGATCGCCAAAAGCAAATGAGAGTAGCAGTTCCGTGGCCCTCAAGTTACAGGTCGTAACGACTCCTCGGTGGCCTTGGATTCTCCGGAGGAGCCTTAATTCGCGTTCAGGCCGAGCTGCGGGCTAACGCCGCGCGGGAGGGCTCCGGAGCCCGCCAGCCGGGCTACCGCAGCCCCACCGAGCCTCAGAGGCCGTGGGAGCCAGGCTCGGCGCGCGTCTCCGGAGACTGCCGGGCGCGCGGCGGGCCCCCGGCAAGCCGGTCATGCCGGCCCCACCGGGTCCTGGGACTCCCAGCAGCGTGAGGAAGGGGGAGAGCGATGCGGGAAGTGTCTATGGGGCCCGGGCTGCTGAAGCAGCGCGCTGCAGCATCGCGGCTGCACAGGGCAGCCCACCGGTAACTTCCCGCCTACGACCGAGCCAGTTCAGACTTCCTAATGTAGAAGCTCATTGAGCTGCCGCCGCCTCTTTTCCTTCCTTTCCCGGTTTTCTGAGGGCCTCCGGAGATCGGGAGGGTCCTGGGAAGTCACAGGCCAAGCTCTGAGTATCGGGAGTCGCCACAATTCCAGGGCGCAGCCAGTCCCGCCGCTCTTGGCGAGAGCCCAGCGGCTTCGGCGCCGGGTGCCACTTCGCCAACCTCTCGCGGTCCCCTGGCCTGTGCCCCCAGCCTGTGCAGCCGATAGGGCAGCGGCCGCCAGCCAGCTGTGCCCTGGAGCCGAGCTGGGTAGCACCGCTTCCTCCCGAGCCGCAGCGCTCCCAGTGACAGTTTCTTTTGTAGCTGGTCCCCCCCAAATCGCCGGTCCCTGCTCCCTTCACCCCTACAGACACTTGTGCGTCGTGCCCCTTTCTGGTCTTTTCCTTCCCTCCCTCCCTCGCTTCTTTTTTCGCTCAAACAATTGCTGCTTCTGTTGCCGCTGCAGAGACGGTGCCGGTTTCTTCTCCCTTTTTTCCGACCTCATCAGCTTTTTTTGAAAAGAAAAAAATTGAGCGCTTTTTGAGTTGAAAAACCCGCCCCCATTTTAACGGCAGAGTTTTAAGGAGGCTCGGCTGAGTTGCAGCGCCGCGGGAGCGGGAAGGTTGGGCACCGCCCACGCCCCGCCCTCCGCCCTGGTGGCGCTCAAGCACTCTGCCGGGCTCGCCCCGCCCCCCGCCCCGCGCCCTTTCTCCCGCCTCCTCGCTCTCCGCTTTCCTCCCTCAGTCTCCTGCGCTGGCTCCCACCCGCCAGCCCAGCGGCCAGGCCCCAGCCGGAGCGGCTTTTTCGGACCCGCGGAGCCGGGTTCGGCCCCCTCCGGCTGGCGGGCGGAATGGAGTCTGCGATGTGAAACCCCGGGCTGCCCCGAGGCCGGCGGGGGCGGAGGTGGAGGAAAGAGGCTTGTTAATTAAGGCTGCGGAGAGCCGCAGGGCCTTGGAGGCTCGGCGGCGCAGACTGCTGGAAGGCGGAGAGGAGGCTGGCGCGAAGCGAGTCTTTCCCCGGCCCTGGCCGGGCAGCCCGGCCCGCCTCCGCGCTCCCCCGCTAGGCTCTCGAAGTTCGGGCGGCCAGGCCTACGGCTGCCGCCTCTTCCTCTGGGGCGCGCGCTGTGTAAACTCGGCCTCCTTTTCTCAGTGCAGAGCTTCGGCCTCGCACCTGCTAGCTCAACGCCCAGGGCCGCGGTGGGCAGAGGTGGCCGCGGGGGTGGAGGGAGAGACCTGACTGACAGCAAAACCAGTGCTCAGGAAAAGCAAAAGTCTTTTATAGACTGATTTTTACGAAAACTAAAGGCATGGTATAGGTAAGAAATCACGACGGACTCTGAAGCCTTAATGTTACAGGGACTTAAAACTGAAATATTCCATTTCTTTGGGGAAAGGGAGAAAAGCAATTAACTTTAAAGCAAAAAAAAAAAAGTCTTGGGAAGGATTTTCTAACAAGGCCATTTCTTTCTTGTCAAAGTTCTCTCTGACTACTTAGATGGGACTTGTTTTGGGGGGGAGGGGGTGTCTAAATGTAAAGGAATAGTATCTTCCTAATCGTTTATTTCAATCATCTGAGACACCAGTTCTCTGTACTTTTAGCTTCCTCTTTTAGCTATGTAAGATTAATTAATTACTGTTTTCTATATTTTTTGCACTTAAAAATATCCAACACGGTTGCAGGATGCACCCAGTGGTCAAAATGAAACCAAGCAAAAAATGACAGGTGGTCTAATTATTACCGACTTCTAGCAAGCATGTCCTCAAGCAACATCTATACCCAGCTCCTTGAAGTACACTGGGAGTATTAGCAACGAAACACACCAACAACATTGGGATAATCATCTAGCATCAGATTGCCTGGTAGGTAGAGAGAGAGTTGAAACTGCAAAGAATCCTGCAGTGTTTCCTTTAACTGAATTGTTGAGAGGAAAATAACCAGAGCTCTTTTCTTAGGTAACTAAACTTGAAATGTGAATCAAACATGAACTACAACAGAAGAAATTAACTCCTCTCGTTTCTTACATATATTTAGACATTTCAAATAGAACATTTAGGATTCCATATATACCAGTAAATACCATAAATAGTATAATTTACTTTTGATTATTCTGGGAAATTAGTATGTAATCTTTCAGTACAGCTGGAGGGTGTGATGATATAGTAGCACTGTTGGCTGTTAAGAGAGAACTGGCATTAGTCCAACTTATGAGAGTTGCTTTCTAGCATTTATTATGGTTTCTTGCTAAGAGAAGACATTGTAATAAGGAAGAATATTGTACTCATGTAAAGTATAGGTATACATGTGTTATCATTTTCATGAAATAAAATTCTTTTTGCTGAATAACGATAAATAAAACTTATGGTAATTTAAGATGCATACAGAGCTGGATTAATAGTTTTGGAGCTCTTAAGCATTGAAAAGATTTTGATGTCCCAGCAACTCACCTCATATGTAAATAAAAATAATACAAAACCAAAAAATAAGTGTAAAGGAGTCCAACAAAGTTCTGATTTTTCCCATGTTGACTACTTCAGTGCTTTTGCTGAAATATTAAATTCTTTAAGAAAGTTTGTTTGTTTTTTACTCTGGCTTAGCTGGTGTCCTGAAGCATATACTTCGTTTGCTTATTGTATAACCCAGAACTGACTGCATAGAGATTACAATCTTAGTGCAGAAAGCGTAAGTAAGCACTACAAAAGACCTGCAATGAAAATCTCATATTGAGGGCTAGTTCACTGAAGTCAAAGGTGAGTATCTTTGCCCTCAATAAGCTTACATTCTAACATGGTGTACAAAAAAGATTGACAGTTAAGCATCTGTTATTTTGAAAGTAGTAGTTTGTCTTTTAACACAGTAATGATATCTCTCTCAAACACTGAAATAGAGCCTTTTAGTTGGATATAAAATACTAACAGTCATGGAAATTTTTTCAGCAGTTTATACTCATTTTAAAGGCTTTATAGAAATACTACAGTCAAATTATTTTGTGCTTTTTCCCTCATTGACTTAAGTATGCATAGTTTCAGAATGATTAACTTACGGATATGTGTATATGGTATTTACAATTTCTTTACATAGTCCCAAAGTCTTCCTTTTGTTATATTTATAGATCCAAGAGAGGTAGAAAACAGACTGGTACCCTCAAGGGGCCTTTTTATCATTTCATTATTGTGGCTTTGGCATTTTATTTCTGAAATTCAGCAGGCTTTTTCATATGGGTTCTCACACCACTTATGAAAAGTCTTTTTGTAAAGTAAGAAAAAAAATGCCCAGTAAGCAACTCAAAAGTTTAAACATAATAGCAACAATTAATACTTATATAGTTTTTCCTGGTTATAACATCATGCACACATTATTTAATCTTTACAACTCTGGGACGTAAATATGATAACTATCCCCATTTTTCAGGTGAAGGAATTGAGGCTTATAGAGAATGTGACTAAGGCCAATAAGTAGTGGATATAGGAATTTGAACTCAGAATCCATCCCCAGGTGTTAGGCCTTTTCCATTACATAAGAGTCCAGTTCACTGGAAGCTTTGGGTTTGGAACTCTCCCAGACTTTTCCCTATGTGCTTCTTCCATTGGCTGGTTTTGGCCTGTATCCTTTCCCCTTTTCCTGTAATAAATTGTAACCATAAGCTAAAAAAAAAAAAAAAGAGTCCAGGATCAGGCACTAGTGTCCTAACAAACATTAAATCATTATATGAAATATATTTTGGGTTACTTAAGTGTGGATCTAACTGTAGTAGCATTAATCTTCTCAGGAATTAGATTGTAATTGAGTAGCATTGTTAAAAAGCTTGATTAACTTAAGGGATCAAGGTTAACACCCCCAATAATGAGTCATGTTGATATCATGTGTCCCTGATATGATGTGATGAGGACACATCACCTTTGTGGAATCCTTCCCCTGAATCCATAAACTCAGCATAATTCTGAGAAAACATTAGACAAACCCAAACTGAGAGACATTCTATAAAGTTCCTGACCATTAGTCTTCAAAAGTCAAGACCGAGCAATGGTAACAGATTGGAAGAGGCTAAGGAAACATGACCACTAAATGTAATGTGGTATGCTGCTTTGGACCCTGGAACAGAAAAAGTACATTAATATAAAAATCCAAATAGTCTCTAGAACATAATTAATAGTATTAATGCCAGTGTTAATTTCTTAGTTTTGATATCAGTACCATGGTCATGCAAGATGGTAACAGAGGAAGCTGGAAAAAGGTAAATAGGAGCATTCTGTACTATGTTTGCAACTATTATATAAATCTAAAATTATTTCAAATAAAAATTTAGCAAAATAACTAAAAGTAAACTTTATTATATATATTTGAAAAAATATGAAATAAAATTCCTTTTAAAAGAAGAATGGTAAGATCAAAGAACATGGAGATTCTAGAAAAAGATCTATATTTGAATTAGACTGAGCTCCATGAGTTAATGCAGTAAAACAACTATGAGAATGGATAGATTAAAATTATTTTTCTTTGCTCATGCTTATGGACAGAGAATCTCTATATTTTTATTCTCTCAGTTTTTGACACTGGAATGAAATTGTTTCCTTTAAGGAAGGAATTCTGGGGAAATGAATTTTCTCTTTTTTTTAAAAGATGTTTTTGATGTGGACCACTTTTAAAGTCGTTATTGAATTTCTTAAAATACTGCTTCTGTTTTATGTTTTGGTGTTTTGGCCACAAGGCATGTGGGATCTTAGCTCCCCAACCAGGGATCAAACCTGCGTCCCCTGCATTGGAAGGCAGATTCTTAATCACTGGACAGCCAGGGAAGTCCCGAATTTTCTCTTAATTCAGTATTTATTTTTCTTTCATTCCTTTCTCTGTAGTGGAAAGTTACTCTGGATTCTGGGTATCCAACCATGAATAGTTACATCATAGGGAAGAATCAGTCTCTTCAGGAATTATACACTATGGAGGGTAAAATGCAGGGAGGCAACAGGGTAAGTGGACAGAGCACTAGTTTTGACCTAGCCTTGAATACTAGGTCTGTCCCTGTATAGCATGACTTTGGGCAAATTCTTAGCCTATCAGAGCAGTTTTTTATTCTGTAAAATGGTTGTTGTAAAAATTAAATGAGATAAGGTGTGTGAAGTACCTGTACCTACTAGACATCCAATAAAAATAAATTCAAAGGCATTGGTTGTTATGTACCCAAGAGTTTGCTATTTATGAACTATTGTGAATATAAAAACACATAAAATGAAATGGCTGATAATCTCAAAGAACTTACAACCTTTGAGGAGAGATTAAAACATGCAGAGATGAAACAATTAGAGAAAAAAATTGCAGAATTTATCAGAGTATTAAACTGTGTTGTAAAGATAGTACAGCAGTGATTAGAAAGGAGAAGAATCCTTGTTGGCTTAAATATTATGAAAGAGGTGATCCTGAGAAAAGCGTTTAGGAACTGGTATACAAAGTAATAGCAACTAATATGGTTTAAGGTTTTGAAAAGTTTTCACAAGCATTGTATCACTCAATAATCACAATCACTCTGTGAAATAAGTTTTATAAGCCCCATTTTAGAAGTAAAGAAATCTAGAGTCAGAGAAGTTTCTTGTCTGTTTTTGTCAAGTGGCAGAACTAGAACTCAAGCCTAGTAATGCTGACTATGAAATCTATGCTTGTTTTGTAAAAATATTTTATGCTTCCATGCATTTTCATAATTGTTTTCTCATCACCTGAAATAGTCATGTCAGAAGCTGAAGTCAAGAGTCTAAGTGACCCATCCAAGTTCCCCCAGCTAATTATTTGGGAAAGCAGTACTAGAAACCATATGCCTGAATGTCTAGTGTATTCTCCCCCTCTTTCTGTATTACCATATTCTTTTAATTTCCAGATGGAGAGGAGGGAGGGAGAAGGGGAGCAGTACTGGATTTGAATGGGCTCCGAGATATACACACATGTCATCACAGAGAAAAATCTCAACTTTGCAGGGCTGCATTAATCCTGGCCATGTAACTAGAGACAATCATTCACCTGCCTTGTGCTGAGAATGACATATATGAATGGGGCAAGTGAATTGCCACACTTAAATTGCTGGTACTCTGTTTTACCTCTTAATTCATATTCGTGCTATATTTTGGAATTACTTCCTTGGGGGTGGCAATTAACCAAGAAACCCTTCAATTCATGTGACTATGTATGGTTCTGTTCCTTATCTACCTCATTCTGGTCTAAATACAGACTATTACATGAGAGTTGTAGGCCAGAATATTTTCGTCTAGAGAAAAAAAAGCAGAATAAACCTAGATCTTTAGAACACCATTGTGCTCTTTTTGTTCAGGGAATACAAAGATTCTATATGGTGATTTCACTAGTTTCTGTTTTAACTGTACAGCACAAAATCAGCAAACTTACTTCACACTTTCAGGATTTTACATACTTTCCACCGCAAGTTCATGCTCTATTTCAGTCCAGAAGATGATATTTTCCCAAGTCAAAGTTGAACATATTCTACTGTCACTCTTCCTCCAGCGGGAATGACAAACTATCACACTTCACTGTACATAGTCTTCGACTATTCTTGGCTCAAAGCCTGATCATCTTTTTCTCGAGATCGATATTCTCACCTTTCTCAGCTTCCATGTCTGCCCCATGACTACCGTGGGAATCTGGTTGCTTGCCATTCCTTGTTACTGAATGTCTGAGGATGCAAGCGTCAGGGCTTGGGATCGAGTGTGACAGTGTGCAAGTGGGCTTTGACAAGTTGAGCATAAAAGGCTATGTGAAGTTGTATTTTGGTGAAACAGAGAAAATGTACATTTATGAAATGTTGTTTATTAGACGGGATGTGACGGTGTGCTGAGTTGGTTTGTGAGGCTTGACGTGTATGTGTGTTACTATATAACCACGTAAGGAGCAGAATCTAATCCCCGCCCTAGCCACGGGGAGGCGGTACCCCGAGGCCTTTGCTTAATTCAAACCGGAATAACCTGTTGCGGGACTCCAAGCTGCCGCAGTTGCAGGTTGGCGTCCCCGCCGGCGGCGCGCAGATCTCCGCCCGGTAGTCGCGCGCCCAGCGCCTGACAGGAGGGCAGTCACGTGGTAGCCGCAAAGCGGTGCTTTGCGACCTCGATGACAGGCAAAATGTGCGACAGCTTCGGCGCTGGCCAACCAGGGGCGGAGGCGGCGGCCAGGGAGGAAGCGGAGGAGGCGGAGGCGGCCGTGGCGTTCGCCCGCCTGCTTTTTCGCTCGCTTTCCCCGCCCCCGCCGGTCTTGTCGCCGTTGAAGGGAGCCGGCTGCGCGCTGTCGCAACCAGCCCTCATCCTGGCCGGCGACAGTAAGACCGAACCCACATCCCTACCAACCTCCCTGTTGAGGCGGCTCGGGCTCCGCGGGGCGCAGGCAAGCGGCCCAGGCGCCTGAAGGTTACCGAGTGCATGAGCGCTTAGCCTCCCGCGCTGCCCCGCCCGCCGGCCCGCCGGCCCGCCCGCCGGCTCGCCCGCCAGCCCCTCGGCGCCCGGCGGCGACGGCGGCGGCGGCGGAGACGGCCGCAGGAGGCGCAGTCTCCCGCCCGGGTGCGCGCTTCGCTCCCGGAGCCGCGGAACTCGGCAGCCGCCATGGCGTCCAACATGGACCGAGAGATGATCCTGGCAGATTTTCAGGTGAAGTATCGGGCCCAGTTACCCTTTCACCTCCAACCTCGTGGGTTCCTGGTGCCCAAAGGGTGGCCTCTTCCCAGCGTTTGTTTGAGCACTGCAGTGCTGTGTGGTTTGAGTTTTTATACGGTACCTGACATGAGGTGTGTGTGAGTGTGGTGTGTGTGTGTGTGTGTGTGTGTGTGTGTGTTGTGAACTGTGGGGGACTATGTTATGTTGGGGGTGTGTAGAATGGCTTATGTACGGCTTGAATGGTATTTGTCGAGTGAGTGGGTGTTCTGTCGGGTTGTTTTGTGCGTGGATTGTATTGTTTCCTGTATTATAGGTAGTGTGTAGAATTCGAGGATAAGTGTGGGGCTTTTAAGTATGAGGTGCTTTAGGTGAGGAGTTTTGGGTTTGTGAGGAGGGTGTGCTGTATGGAGTGTGGGTGTGGTGTATTAAGGGGAGAGTAAAAAAGAATGATGGTGAGGAGGTGGTGAGGGTAGCGGGACATTGTGCTGGTTTTGAGGGAGAAATAAACATTTGAGACTGATGCCTTATTGGAGTCTTTGGGGTGTAGGAAGAGGAGGAGGCAAATAGACTGTATATATCAATGTATCTTTGCAGTGAGTTCACAAGCTTAATAAATTACCAATTCATATTTGTGGATTCCCTTCCTCTACAGATTTGAACTACTTGGTTGGTGTCCTTTCTCCAGGAGAAATTTTAAGGATGAGCAAAGATTATTTCTTACTGACTCAACTGTAGTGACACTGGCATATAAGTATTTTAGGGAGGACCTTTGAAAGTAGAGCTGTATGCTTCATGAAAGAGTTGGAGTTAGAACTAATACCCTGTAAACACCACTTTTGCCTTTTGATGTTGGAAGAAAATATTGTAGTGAGATATTTTTAACCATTTATTTTGGCATTAACTTAGAAGCTATAGTTCTGTATAGGCAGACGTTTCCCTCCTTTAACACTGCCGTCATTGCACATGGTCTAACGCTAGCATAGTAGGCAATATTTTTCCTTACTGATATTTTGTTGGGCTTTTTTCTTTCTCTAATTTTTAAAGTTACTTATTTTTACAACTAAATATTCTGATGGCCATTTCCAGAGTTTGCTCATTTAATTATTCAAGTCATATCTGCTACATTAGGAATATGCATATATCTGCATTTGATTATACTGTAACTTTCAAACTCAAACAGAAAGAAGTTCTGAAAATAAAAGTTTACCACAAGATTTTGGTGCTTTGTAGGATTAGGATTGGCCTGAGATTTTCTGCCTAATTCTTTCACCTTTTTTTTCATTCTTCAAGTTAGTCTTTTATCTAATGTGGAATGTAGTTGTGTGATAAAGGACTCTATATGTCTAGGAATGATTTTATCCTTTTGTAAAATTGTTCTGCTCTAGTAGGAATGGCTTTAAGCAACAAAAAGTATAGTTTACCTCATTAGAAGCTTTAAGGTAACTGTAACTTTGTTTTGATTTACCAAACTTTTGACTTCCTCTAGTAACTTGTAGCTGTTTGCTCTCTTATTATTTGTGACAATTATTATTATTATTATTTTTTGGCCATGCTGCGTGTCATATGGGATCTTAGATCCCCGACCTGGGATCCAACCCGTGCCCCCTGCAGTGGAAGCGCGGAGTCTTAACCACTGGACTGCTGGGGAAGTTCCTATTTGTGACCATTATTATGCTTAGCTTTATCGGCCAGTCTGGAAATTTAGGATTCCTGCATTCAGAGGCAAAGTAAGATTTTCTGACAAGCATTTGGGATTTTATTTTGATTGCATGAAAACATTCTAATAAGTTTTTTTCTTCAAACCAATAGCAATGCTGTGAACAATTGTTTACAAATTGGAAAAAGCTTATGGCATCTGCAGCGAACAATTGTTTTCCAAATGGTGAGAGTTAATTGCATATTGTCAAATAGGCAGGAGAACATTACTGGTAGAATAAAAGTTATTTAGAAAACTATGCACAAGCATGTTAGCCTTTTGTGTGTTTTAGGAACCTTGTATTCCTCTTACAAATGATGATTCCAGATGAGTTTATTCTTGTGGACTTGGTTTTAAAATGGATTATTCTTCACTTTGCTGTACACCTGAAACTAGCACAACATTGTAACTCAACTATACTCCAATATGAAATAAAAATTTAAAAAAAGGATTTTTCTTACTTTTAAAAAATATTATGTAAAAGTTTTTTAGAATTGACTTTAAAAAAATTAGCATTTATCCAGTTATCAGAAACCAGGCAATTTATTTTTTAAATTATAGCTCAAGACTTGGAATGTAGATGCTTGGATGAGACTGGCTTCTTCTATAACTGGTCAAATCAATTTCCCTACCCAAAAGTGAAAATAGTAAAATTATGTTCTATTTACCTCATATGATTGTTAGCCACTCCGCCACTGATTTCAACAGAAGTCCTTTGTTTATTGAGTGGAAATAGAGAATACAAAATCCTTCTCAAAAACTTTCCCATATTTAGACATTGTATTTTCCAGCAATAATCAAAATCTTAAACTTATTTATATTTAAAATCTAGTCACATTTAAAAATCATGTCCCCTTCTACAAGAGCAGCACTGAGCTCTCAAAACTATTATTAATTTTCACAATCATATGAAGTAAACAACATAATTTTACTATGCTCACTTTTGGCTGGGGAAATTGATTTGCCCAGTTATAGAAGAAGCCAGTATCATCCAAGCATCTACATTCCAAGTCTTGAGCTATAATTTAAAAAATAAATTGCCTGGTTTCTTGTAATGAGATAAGTAGTGGATGGAAGAGTTCAGCTCAGACTTAATGGGATAGATTTGAGACTTTGTAGGTGAGTGAACTAATTACAAAGCAAATATATTCCAAATTGTCCTCTAAAAGATTTTTTCCCCCAAGTAAGAACAGCTGCCAGTAGGAAAAAAATTTAAATTGTGGTGAAATACACAATAACATAAAATGTGCCATCTTAACCATTTTTATCAGTACGTGTCCAGTTCAGTGACATTAAGTACATTCACATTGTTGTGCAGTCATCACCACCAGCCATCTTCAGAACTCTTTTTATCTTGCAAAACTGTAACTCTCTACCCATTAAACAGTAACTTCCCATTCTTCCTTCTCCCCAGCCCCTGGCAACCACCATTCTTTCTCTGTGAATGTGAATGCTCTAGGTACCTCTAATAAGTGGAATCATACAGTATGTGTTCTTTTGTGACTGGCTTATTTCAGTTAGAATAATGGCCCCAATTTTGTAGCATGTGTCAGAATTTCCTTCCTTTTTAAGGCTGAATAATATTTCATTTTATGTATTTACCATATTTTGTTGATCTGTTCATCTGACAATGGACACTTTTTCCCTATGTTTTGGCTATCATGAATCATTAATGCTGTACATGGATGTACAAATATCTCTTTAAGTCCCTGTTTTTATTCTTTGGGGTATATACCCAGAAGTAGAATTGTTGAATCATATGGTATTTCTATTTTTAATTTTTTTAGGAACCACCATACTGTTTTACATAGTGGCTGCACCACCAAAAGTTTGAATGGAGAGAATGACAGTGTAGTGTTTAATTAATTTGTAAATTCCACTCTGAACAAATGAGTTTAGAACTTGGAATAGTCCAACAGAAATCAGCTATAAATGTAAATAGTGTTAGCATAGTATATTACTGGTAAAGGAATGACTAGACTAGTACACCTACAGTTTTGGCTGACCAGAACCAGGAGGGGGTGTAAAGGAATTTCCTGGGTTTAAAAAACAGGCAGACACTGATGAATCAAGAGAGGTTTTTTTTTTTCTTCTTCCTTAAAGTTTTTTTAATAACAGATGCATTCAGGTGCAAGTTCCAAATCTTTTTCTTTTTGTAATTGTATAATTCATTAAGGTTGAGGTATAGAGCAAAAATCATTTGATCAAACAAACTTTTGAGACTGTATTCGATTTGCTTACAGATGTGAAAACATTTATCCAAACAAAATTGCGGTTGCTGTTTAATAATTTCAGTAATTAGTTACCTCTTACTTTGGGTCTAGATGAACAAAAAAATGAGTCTTCTCCTTCCCCCACCCCTTTAACCTTTCAGTTAATGCCATGGTAAATTCTTTTTCCTCTAAGATACTTTTTTTTACTTATAATTTTCCTTTGGGAACAAAATGAGTGGTGTACCCATTTAGATTAGTGTCACATGTGGGTCTCATGTTTTTCTATTTATGTTTCTTTGTTACTGATAATATAGATACATAGATCATAGCTCTACTCAAGTGAAGAAAAAATAACTTTCACTAGTAGTAATATTTTCTATCAGACTTTATCATAAACAAAACTTATCTGCCTTTCTAAAAAAGTATTCGTTCTGAATCTAGTTCCATTGGTCACATATTAAGAGTACCTTTATTTCTTCTCTAGTTTGGCACTGATTTTGATGTTACTTTCAGTTGTATATCCTGGATGACACAATTGTGGCTTTGTTTTCTACTCCTGGTCTTTCCAGCTAGTAATACCTTTGCTGCCTAAATTGCTTTGTACATTTACATGTATTGGACTATCACTATGGGATGTAGTGAGTTTTCATTTGCCTATCAACTCCTCTTTGAAGCATGGACTCTTCCATGACACTACTGGTAAGTTACTTGTAGGTAATTTCTGCCCTTTCATTACATTACATTTTTTCCTTCTAAATGAAGCTGTGAATCACTCTTCTTTCTTTTTTAGTTTGACGCAAAGAGATATTTTCTACAAAAGAGGATACCAGACTGCGGGTAGAAATGGTATCGATCCAGACAGATAGGTATCCTTGGTGATGTTGTGGATGAGGGACCAAACTAAGTATTCATGGAACATCATCTTTATTTCCTGGGATGTTACCTTGGGTAGGAGATAGAACTATGGCAGAAAGTAGTCTTGTTAGTATTCTTTCTTTCCTTTCTTCACTGTCCCCTTCATTATTAGAGGGACAAAGCATATTGTTTTGTGTCTGGATTGTTGGTCATTGGGAAAATAAGGTTTTGGCATGTAGATTAAAGTTTAGTAGTTAGTGGTTAAGAGCATGGCCTTTGATGTCAGATTACTTAGATTTAAATCACAGCTCTGCCATTCACTCATCTTGTGATTTTTGACCAGTTACTTCACACCACTTTGCTTCAGTTTTCCCATATGAAAAAAGGGTTAATGTAAAGTGATTAGAACAGGTATCTGACATAGAAAGTGTTTTAATAAATTTTAGCTGTTATTTTCATTGTTGACAGTTTTTTTTTTTTTTTTGCGGTACGCGGGCCTCTCACTGCTGTGGCCTCTCCCGTTGCGGGGCACAGGCTCCGGACGTGCAGGCCCAGCGGCCATGGCCCACGGGCCCAGCTGCTCCGCGGCATGCGGGATCCTCCCGGACCGGGGCACGAACCCGCGTCCCCTGCATCGGCAGGCGGACTCTGAACCACTGTGCCACCGGGGAAGCCCCATTGTTGACAGTTTTAAAGTATGCACTTGTTCTCTGCAGGGGACTTCAGAGATCATCTATTTCTAGCTTCTCATTTTTCCTTTCGTGGACGTTGAGACCCTGAAAAAGGAAGTGACTTGTCCACGGTCATGAACTGGTTTGAAACAAAGATTTTATCCAGGTGTACATAAGAGTGTTCATTTTCTAGCTTAATTTGTCAAATAGCTTGGACGTTTAGAGGAAAATGAGACCCACCACTTAGAAATTTGTCCAAATTGTTAAAACTTACATAGAAAATAAATTAACAGTGCCTGGCATATAGCAGACATGCCAGCAGGAAGGGAAGGAGGGAGGGAAGGTGGGAAGGAGGAAGGGAGGAAGGGAGGGACTGATCGTTCCTAAACTGCCATTCCAGTTCAGTGCCATGCTTCTAAGCTCACAGGTGATCAGAAGCCATGGAATGGAGAGACTTCAGATTTGTTGAGCATGGTTCGGTTGATGCCTGTTGTTTGCCAGACAGGTTTTATGGACTCTGTAGTTCAGGGGTCAGGAAATTGTAGCCTGTTAGCTGGTTGCCTGTTTTTATACATAAAGATTTATTGGCACACTCATTTACCTATTGTCTATGACTGCTCTCTTGCTGCAGTGACAGAGGTGAGTAGTTGAGACAGAGACTTCATGGCCCACAAGCTTAAAATATTTACTATTTGAGCTTTTAAGATAAAGTTATCTACGTCCCCCACCCACCTGAAATCAGTACTTTCTTTTGAAATCAATACTTTTCTTTCTAGGTTTTAGTAACTGCAAAGTGTTAGAACATTTGAATGCCTCACAGGTACACATGGTTACTTCTCTATAGGAGGCAGTTAGAACATTGCACTTAGGCAGACTAGAGCACTTGTTTTTGTGCTTTGTTTTGGCTGTGGTTTTCTGAGCAAGTCATTTTTCCTTTCTGGGTGTCAGTTATTCAGTCTATAAAATGTAGATCTGCTTAGACCCATATCTACTTGAACACAGAAGATTAGACTAGATTAGGTGTTCAAATAGAGTCTGGATAATCAGTTGGCAGCAGTGGGGTTGAGGACATTCAGTTATAATTTAAGTAATTTATCTAGCTTAGGGGTCAGCAAACTACATCCTGAGGGCCAAATCACCAGATTTTTTGTCAGCAAGTCTTATTGGAAGGCAGTCTTTCATGTTCATTTACATACTGTCTCTGGCCACTTTTGCCCTCATTAGCAGAGTTGAATAGTTGATTGCATGACCTGCAAAGCCCAGTATATTTACCCTGCCCCATATAGGAAAGTTTACTGATCCTTGGTCTAGATAAGTGGTTTTCAACTTGGAATGATTTGTGTTCCCCAGAGAACATTAGACAATTTCTAGAGAAATTTTTGGCTATCACAACTGCGGGGTGCTAATAGCATTTAGTGGGTAGAGGCCAGGGGTTCTGTTAAACATTGTATAATGCAGTAGACATCTTGTGACAATGAAGAATTATCTGCCCAAGAATTTCAGTAATTCTGAAAACACTTGATCTAAATCAGTGGTTCTCAAACTTTAGCTTGCATAAGAATAAGTGGGAGGGCTTGTTAAATCACAGATTACTGGAGCCCAGAATTTTTGATTCAGTGGATCTTGGGTGGGGCCTGCAAATTTGCATTTCTGCCAGGTTTCCAGGTTATGCTGATGTTGCTGGATCCAAGGACTACACTTGAGAAAAACTGATCTAGATGATTTTTGAGATTACATCCATTCCTGTGATTGTTTGATTTTGTGATCTTAAGTACTCTTCCATTTTTTGACTTAGGAAAATTTGAGTTTTTCAGTATATACTTGATGCTCATAATAAAACATGCTGTTTCATGGCTCCACATGTTTGAACCCGTAGTTTTCCGGGTCCCTTTGGAAAACTTCTATTTATTGTTCAAAATTATTGCCTACCTTTTGTTTATAAAACATCAGTACTCTGTGCCCAGTTAGTGTTAATCATTTTTTCTTATATATCTTGTACATATTTCTTTTATATCAGAAATAAGAGAATTTCTCAAAAAATTCTGAAAAGTTTCTGAAATTCTCAAAAATTTCTCTTTTGAGTCTTATATCAGATTGTCAGTAATCACTTAACATGTTTCTTTTCCCTACTGTCAGCTCTGAGTGAACAGCTGCTTGGGTCTTAACCACTGTTCCTATAGTATCTATTAAGAGGTGCTCCGTGAATATTTTTTGAAGAAATATTATGAATATTGGCTGTTATGGTACAAGTAAATGGAGTAGAATTGTAAATTATGTATTTTTAAGCATCTACCATTTTCTGACATATGGTTTTGAATAAGAAACTCTGTCACTGTGAGAATAAAAATTAGACTAGTTTATTAAATTGAGGGTTATAACTTCAAGGTGACCCATTTATAGAGAAGTACAAAACACCCACACTCTGTTTTAGCTTTTATAGAGTGCTCAGTAAGTTAATGTGACAAAATATACGGCCTGAGGCCACATTTGTAAAGTTTGAATGCTGTTACTGAATTGCTACATGTTAGCCATTCTTCTTGATTATGTTTTCACTCTCAAACTGTTTTTTAAGGCAGAAATTCTAATTTCAAATAAAAATTGCTTACCATGTTAAATCATTAGTCATTGACTTCTAGGTAAGTTTGAGATAATTGCAAGAAGCAAAATTAACAGAATAATTGTACCTGTCTTTATACTTATTTGTGGTTATAGAGGAATAATTGAGATAGAAAGAATGAGATGTCAAGTTGTGGTAAGGAAAAGTGGAAAAGTTTGCAGGTTATGTGTACCTTAATGGCATTAGAGTTAGGTTCCAGTCACCTGTTTTTTTTCCCTCTGCAGTTCACCTGGTTTAATGACTGAAGTTGAAAAGTGTTAGTGAGAGGAAAGTTTTGTCTCTTGTGTCCTCCTGGCTCCCCATTCTCTTTCTCCCAAGGGAAAAGTAGTGGTTGAACTTTTTTTTTTTTAAGCCAATTTTAGTGATATTCTTTGGCATCTAGTTAAAGTGAGATGGAAACACAATTGAGCATTTTTATTTTAGGTTTAATGAGGAAGGAATAATAATATTAGCATATAGCTTTTGATTGATTTGTATGTGCCAGATATTGTGCTAGGTTCTTTTTTTTTTTTTTAAGTTGATATGTTGTATTCTCAATTTTATTCAGTTCAAGAAATTTTCTTTTTTTTTTGGCCACAAGGCATTCAGGATCTTAGTTCCCCGACTAGGGATCGAACCTGTGCCCCCTACAGTGGAAGCGCGGGAGACTTAACCACTGGACCGCCAGGGAAGTCCCTGTGCTAGGTTCTTAGCATCTAAATTCTGCAGTGACCCTGTCTTAGGATCCAGAGATACAGTTCTCCGTGGCTTCTGTAATGTCTTGTGAGCACAGGCACTGACTTTTTGCTCCTGACTATGTTTTCAAGGATATTTGTATAGTGAGCAGCCTTGGAAGACAGAGGTAATGTCTCTCTCTGGAGCAAAGAGCAGGCATGCATAGTATCTATTTTAAAAGATTTGGGTTCTCTAGGCTCTAGGTTCCTCTTCTGTAACACAGTCCACTGTGTGTGCAGGTATCACTTGGCCTACTTTGTGTCACCCTGTGGGAAATGGGACTGGGAAACTGTGCAAGAAAATTCTGATATTCTGACTACAAATATTGCCATGAGTCATAAAGTTCATTGTCTCCAACCCAGGAGTCTAGCTCTTCTGCCAGCATCTATGAAACTGACAGGCTCTAACTTAGTTTGCAAGTAGGGTAAAAATCTCAGATCCTTCTCTGCTCTTAATAGTTCTGGCAACAAGGATGGGATGTTGACAGAAACATAGGTTTCTGGAAGAGGAAGGGTGAGGGCCTTATAGGCTGGTTAATAATTTGAGGGAAGTCCATGGGAATTAGTAGTGAACATGTTGACAAAATTGTTAAGTGGTTCTCTACTTCCTTGCCTGTTAATGAGGAAGAATTAAGGAGGTGGTTGCAGACTGAGTACCAGGAAGTAGGTTCAAAGACAGCTGCCTGAACATTCCTCTGGTTGAGGCTAACTCTCAACAACCCTCAAATATCCTCTCTGATAGAGGGAATTTTTTTCACCAGTCTGTCAGTCAGACTCAAGTTCAGACTCCTCACAATGTAACAACTAGCACTAAGATTTGTCCTGGCTGGGCAGAAGGCTCTGCCTCCTTTCAGACATTTACAGATGTGTGTAATTTGCAGTTGCTGTGGGCAGAAAGCAAAGTTGTTAGAACTTTCACTAGTTTGTCTGAGAGATAAGAGGATGGGGGTACAGAATGTCTTGTGGCTCAGCCCCTCCTTTGGGGCCCCTCCTTCCCAACTTCACTGTCTGAAGCAAAGCCACTGACTCAATGAGGTCCTCAATTTATTGAGGTTTCCCTAAACCTTGTCCTGGTTCACCAGTGGTTCAGCCAAGCTGAAACTGATTGTGTCTGCTCATCTTTTGTGGCTGTTCAGCCTTTGCACCAGCTATGCAGACTGGTAATGACTGTAATTGCTGTGTTCAGTGGACAGAACGCAAGGCTGTTCTTATAGGTCTGGCCTGTACTCTCCTTCATGAACTTGTATTTTTGCTGACCCTTGGCATGTTGCCAACGGCCTAGCTATTTGGTCTGCCACTTGGAAACTATAGACTGGCAGATTAAAGACTGCTTTCTTTGAAGCTGTGAACTATGGAAACAAATTATAGCTGCTGATCAGACTGTCTGGATCACTCATGTAGATGCCCACAGTAAGGGCCTTTTCTCTGATGAAGCCCCCTGGAATCAAGCTTCTGATTGAGCCTGCACTGCCCAGAGCCATCATTGTTGCCAGGATCCGTCATTGTATCAGATGTGACAGCATATCAACTGTCATAAAGTGTGTAAAGTAAAAGACTATATTTCTGATGCAGGGGGTACCATTGCATGCCAGACTTGTGACTCCTGCCAAAAGTTGACCTGTTTGCCATATAATGAGAGAAGCTACATTACATGGGATGTGGCCCCTGCCTGTTTTGGCAGATTAAATAAATTGGGCCTTTGACCTCCTTCTCTGAGGTATCAGTGGTGCCTCACTGCTGTTGACACTTTTTCTGGTAGTGTTGTTGTTGTTTTTAGTCCAGTTAGCTGACTGGCTACACCATTTTGACCCTTGAAACTAATTGCGTTATGCTTTCCAGCTTTCTGGACCATTTGCAGTCTGGCAGTGGTGCACTTTTTATTGCACCATTTTTATTGTATTAGTGAGCTGATAGTCAAGATATTTGAGGGGCCTTTCATGCCCTCTGCCATTCACAGGCATTTGGTATGTGGACAAATGTTGACTGCTGGAATAACTTCCTCCTCAGTAAGCCAGTTTGGTCACTGAATGCAGCTATCTCCAGAAAGGGATCATTTCATCTTGGCTACTTCCTGGGTAATGATCAGAATGGAAGGGGTGGGAGGTTATGTAGCTCTATTTTGAAAATTCAGGATTCCACCCTGACCATTTCTGGGCATGATGCTTCTTTATTTCTCCTAGCAGCAACTCACTGCCAGCCTGTTGATATACCTTCTGTGTGGCAGCTTGCCAAAAGGTGGTGTAGGGGATTTAAACTGAATTCTGGTTCAGCTACCTGGGTTTTCTTGTTGGGTTGACATGGTCCTAGATCATAAGGATAATGACCACTTGGTTGAGTACACTGCTTGCTGAGCCTCCCTATGGTGGCTTATGTGGATCAGTAGGGACCATAAATGGGTTTCTGTACATTTTATGAAAATTCCCTTGACCATCTTGCACCTGACATTTCCAGGTAAAAGGCCTGCGTGTAATTAGGAGATGATTGAAAGAAGATGAAATTATAGCTACTGGAAGGGGACATATGATTTTGTGGCAGTGGAGGTAAAGCAACAATCTTCACGCCTGGGGAAGGATCGCCTTAGACCCCAGAAAGTTCGGGGAAAGGAAAGACATTAATGTTCTTAGTTTTTCTGAACCGAACTTGAAGCCTTCCTTATGAAGGAAAATGCCTGGTACAGCTCTTCCAAACTGTTGCAGGCACATTCAACTCAGTCGACTGCTGGATCTGCCAAACCCCATTAGAGGGCTCTGATAGCTATTTGATTGTCATTCCTCTTAACCTTACTGAAAGGTCTATTGGAAATACCAGGGGTTGGCCCTCAGCTTTTTTACCTTCTTGCAAAACACCTGTCAACACTTCCTGATGCCTACCCCACCCCCATACCATAGCCTTCACTCAGAGATTCTGTAGGGCAGATTACTGGTGGCCTGCACAAATGGAACAGTTTAGATTAACTTCATTAATTCCTTTCAAAAACAAGGACTAGGCTCAGTTGCTGGAATTGAACTGGGAACCCTAAGGACCACCACTTGGATGGGAGGCCATGTTAGGACACAAGTTGACAGTGCCTCCCAGACTGATATAGGTCCCACTTGGAAGGACCCAACAATTGTAAACAACCCACTCTATCTAGGTGCACTGTGTCTGCCCTGAGGACTGTATTTCGTACGTGGAAACCAGGCATTAATTTGCCTCCCTCCTAAAAATATGGACTCTTGCACCTTTTGAATGGTTAAGTAAACACCACCAGTAGATCTTGTAGCCTTCATATGACTGCGGAGATATCTCAAAAATGAGAGCCTATCTTTGGTTCCTTGGGGAAGCTTCCCAGAGTGATTTCTGATTTGTTATTTATGTGCACCCTGTGGACAGTTATCTCTCTGAGGGAAGTCATTCAATTAGAATAGGTATTTCAAAATTTGTTCCTAACTTTTTAGCTGAAGTGGCCCTGGAAAGCATTCAGGTCAGCCTCAAGTCACTGACCAGAGTTGTTATGGTTGATAAAATTGCCCTACACTTCTTCCTTCTGGGCCAGGGCAGAGTTTGTATAATTGTTAATTCATTCTGTTGTTCCTGGATTAATGCTTTTGGCCAAGTGGAAAAGTTAATACAGAAACTTAGGGAGAATGCTGTCAGACTCTCTTTTCTGAGGTAAACCCTCATGACTTATCAGATTTCTTCATCTTATTTGGGTGTGGAACCCTGAGAAACATGGATGAAATAAATTCTGAAGGTTGGCCTCATCCTGTTGGCTGTTGATAGTCGCCTAATTAAATGCTGTACGAGACAAATTAAATGGATTTAGTCATAGTCTCTGTCAGATTAATCAGAGTGGCTGTTGGAGTGGCATACTTAGGAGAAGCCAGAGTGTTCAGTGGTGAAGACAGTTAGGAGTAATGGGTAGATATTTTTGGGAGATAGTTCCCTGTGTGTCTCTTCTATTTCTGCACATCTTATGAACAGAGACATTGATTGTTCCAGATTATCTTTTCAAGGGTGTTGGACTGTTACCAGCCTAGATAATTTCTCCTTCCAGACCAAAGGGCAAGTTTGCTTACAGCCTGGAAGATAAAGATACTTTGATCCTCCAAAGCAAAGCGTCCTCGTGCTTACTGTCCATTATAAAAGATTCATGTTCCTTAAGCTCAAGGTTCCTCTCGTAATGCAGATCTACTGCATGTGCAGGTGTCACCTGGAGCACTCTGTCACCCTGTGGGAAATGGGACTTGGGAACCAGTGCTAGAAAATGCTGACACTCTGGCTGCTGCTCTTGCCCTGATTAATAAAGTACTTTGTCCTTGACCTAGATGTCTTGAGTCTTCGTCCAGCATCCATGAAATTGTAACAAGCTGCATTGTTAGCTTGCAAGTAAGTATGGTGGAATATTTGATCTTTCACAGTTCTTACCACTGTGAAAGGTTGATGATCCCCCATTTTACAGATTGAATTTGGACCTAATCTGTGATAGCTCTTGTTGTATTCCCATTTTAAAGATGAAAAAGTAGAGGTATAAAGAGGTTAAGTAATTACCTAATGACAAGTAGTCATAACAAGGCTGGGTTTGGAACTCAGGTCTGCTTTACTCCAAAGTCAAGTCCATGATCTTATATATCCACATTTCTCAAATGGGTGTGCTAAGGAGTAATCAAAGCTACAGAATAGATATGCACATCTTCTTGTAGCACCAATTTACTAGAATAACTTAAAAAGAAATATGCTTTTTAAAAATTAAAAACAATTATCATGAAGTAAATATAAAATTTGCATGAATTTTAAATAGAAAATGAAATTTCAAAGAAATTGTAAACATGTATGTAGCCTGCTTTTTGGGTCATCTCCTCCCCTCCTCCCATGAGGGAACATGCTTTCCCTCCTGTATCATTCTGACTACAGTAGTGTAAAAAATTAATAAGTAGTGCACTTTACAAGGTTGCCTTTTAAAGAAACAAATCAAAGACGCATCCGGTTATTTTTTGATTCCTTCATACTGTTGTAGCTTTGTGAAACACAAAAAAGTAGAACAAAGTTTTTCTGGTGTCCCTGGATTTACTGAGGCTAATAGAGGGATCAAAGAAGAAAAAACTGGAATTCATTGACTTCTTATCTTGAAGTTGTATGTGGCAGTGGTTTCTATTGGGATTACTTAGTACTTCAGCAAGAGATTATCCTGTCACTGGTATTTTTTTACTTCACTTTTACATTTATCAGTATCTATAAAGTATTGTGTATCTATATCTATGCTAAGTAAATTTGCATTATTTTGGGGAGTGCTGTCAGTTTCGATATTTTCCTGAGGTCCTAGTAGTGGGACTTGAAACTAAAGTATAGTTGTCCCTCAGTATCCATGGGGGGTTGGTTCCAGAAGTCTCTGAAGATACCGAAATCTGAGGATGCTCAAGTCCCTTATGTAAGATGGCGTAGTACAATGAATACAGGGGACTCTCGTTATCTGCAGGTTTCACATCCTTGGATACTGTAATGACATAGTGGCAAAAGTAATAGAATTGATTCCAGTTAAGGCAAGCTGATCCCAAGTTGATACACACGAACTTCGTTTTACACTGCATTGTATTTAAGAAAAGGAAAACATTACTTAATGATTATTATGGGATAATGTAGTAAGAGATACTTTGCCAGGGCTCACTGTATATTTGATGAAATTAAATACTTAGGGTTTTTAAGTGTGATAATGCATTGGATTATGTTAAAAAAATGTCCTGCAGGAGTTGAGGAAGGTGGCGGAAGAGTAAGACGTGGAGGTCACCTTCCTCCCCACAGATACATCAGAAATACATCTGCATGTGGAACTGCTCCTATAGAACACCCACAGAACGTTGGCAGAAGACCTCAGACCTCCCAAAAGGCAAGAAACTCCCCACATACCTGGGTAGGGCAAAAGAAAAAAGAAAAAAACAGAGACTAAAGAATAGGGACGGGACCTGCACCAGTGGGAGGGAGCTGTGAAGGAGGAAAGGTTTCCACACACTAGGAAGCCCCTTCGCGGGCGGAGACTGTGGGTGGCAGAGGGGGGAAGCTTCGAAGCCGCGAAGGACAGCTCAGCAACAGAGGTGCGGAGGGTAAAGCGGAGAGATTCCTGCACAGAGGATCGGTGCCAACCAGCACTCACCAGCCTGAGAGGCTTGTCTGCTCACCCGCCGGGGCGGGCGGGGGCTGGGAGCTGAGGCTCGGGCTTTGGTCGGACCACAGGGAGAGGACTGGGGTTGGCGGCGTGAACACAGCCTGAAGGGGTTAGTGCAACACGGCTAGCCGGGAAGGAGTCTGGGAAAAAGCCTGAACCAGCCAAAGAGGCAAGAAACTTTCTTCCCTCTTTGTTTCCTGGTGCGCGAGGAGAGGGGATTAAAAACGCTGCTTAAAGGAGCTCCAGAGACGGGTGCGAGCCGCGGCTAACAGCGCGGACCCCAGATACGGGCATGAGACGCTAAGGCTGCTGCTGCCGCCACCAAGAAGCCTGTGTGCGAGCACAGGTCACTATCCACACCTCCCCTACCGGGAGCCTGTGCAGCCCGCCGCTGCCAGGGTCCCGTGATCCAGGGACAATTTACCCGGGAGAACGCACGGTGCGCCTTAGACTGGTGCAACGTCACGCCGACGTCTGCCTCCGCAGGCTCCCCCCACACTCCGTGCCCCTCCCTCCCACCTGGCCTGAGTGAGCCAGAGCCCCTGCATCAGCTGCTCCTTTAACACCGTCCTGTCTGAGCGAAAAACAGACACCCTTAGGCGACCTACATGCAGAGGCGGGACCAAATCCAAAGCTGAACCCTGGGAGCTGTGTGAACAAAGAAGAGAAAGGGAAATTTCTCCCAGCATCCTTGGGAGCAGCGGATTAAATCTCCACAATCAACTTGATGTACCCTGCATGTGTGGAATGCCTGAATAGACAACGAATCATCCCAAATTGAGGAGGTGGACTTGGAGAGCAAGATATATTATATTTTCCCCTTTTCCTCTTTTTGTGAGTGTGTATGCTTCTGTGTGAGATTTTGCCTGTAAAGCTTTGCTTTCACCATTTGTCCTAGGGTTCTGTCCGTTGGTTTTTTTTTTTTTTTTTACTTAAAAATTTTTTTAATAATTATTTTTCATTTTAATAACTTTATTTTATTTTATTTTACTTTATTTTTATTTTATCCTCGTTCTTTCTTTTCCTTTCTTTTCTTTTCTTTTCTTTCTACTTTTTCTCCCTTTTATTCTGAGCCGTGTGGATGAAAGGCTCTTGGTGCTGCAGCCAGGAGTCAGTGCTCTGCCTCTGGGGTGGGAGAGCCAACTTCAGGACACTGGTCCACAAGAGACCGTCCAGCTCCACATAATATCAAATGGCGAAAATCTCCCAGAGATCTCCTCCTCAACACCAACAAGCAACTTCACTCAATGACCAGCAAGCTACAGTGCTGGACACCCTATGCCAAACAACTAACAAGACAGGAACACAACCCCACCCATTAGCAGAGAGGCTGCCTAAAATCATAATAAGGCCACAGACACCCCAAAGCACACCACCAGACGTGGACCTTCCTACCAGAAAGACAAGAACCAGCCTCATCCACCAGAACACAGGCACTAGTCCCCTCCACCAGGAAGCCTACACAACCCACTGAACCAACTTTAGCCACTGGGGACAGACACCAAAACCAACGGGAACTGAGAACCTGCAGCCTGCAAAAAGAAGACCCCATACACAGTAAGATAAGCAAAATGAGAAGACAGAAAAACACACAGCAGATGAAGGGGCAAGATAAAAACCCACCTGGCCTAACAAATGAAGAGGAAATATGCAGTCTACCTGAAAAAGAATTCAGAATAATGATAGTAAAGATGATCCAAAATCTTGGAAATAGAATAGACAAACTGCAAGAAACATTTAACAAGGACCTAGAAGAACTAAAGAGGAAGCAAGCCATGATGAACAACACAATAAATGAAATTAAAAATACTCTAGATGGGATCAGTAGCAGAATAACTGAGGCAGAAGAACGGATAAGTGAGCTGGAAGATAAAATAATGGAAATAACTACTGCAGAGCAGAATAAAGAAAAAAGAATGAAAGAAACGGAGGACAGTCTCAGAGACCTCTGGGACAACATTAAACGCACCAACATTAGAATTATAGGGGTCCCAGAAGAAGAGAAAAAGAAAGGGACTGAGAAAATATTTGAAGAGATTATAGTTGAAAACGTCCCTAATATGGGAAAGGAAATAGTTAATCAAGTCCAGGAAGCACAGAGAGTTCCATACAGGATAAATCCAAGGAGAAACACGCCAAGGCACATACTAATCAAACTGTCAAAAGTTAAATACAAAGAAAACATTAAAAGCAGCAAGGGAAAAACAACAAATAACACACAAGGGAATCCCCATAAGGTGAACAGCTGATCTTTCAGCAGAAACTCTGCAAGCCAGAAGGGACTGGCAGGACATATTAAAGTGATGAAGGAGAAAAACCTACAACCAAGATTACTCTACCCAGCAAGGATCTCATTCAGATTTGATGGAGAAATTAAAACCTTTACAGACAAGCAAAATCTGAGAGAGTTCAGCATCACCAATCGGACTTTAAAACAAATGCTAAAGGAACTTCTCTAGGCAAGAAACACAGGGGAAGGAAAAGACCTACAATAACAAACCCAGAACAGTTAAGAAAATGGGAACAGGAAAATACATATCGATAATTACCTTAAATGTAAATGGATTAAATGTTCCCACCAAGACATAGACTGACTGAATGCATACAAAAACAAGACCCATATATATGCTGTCTACAAGTGACCCACTTCAGACCTAGGGACACATACAGACTGAAAGTGAGGGGATGGAAAAAGATATTCCATGCAAATGGAAAGAAAAAGAAAGCGGGAGTAGCAATTCTCATATCAGACAAAGTAGACTTTAAAATAAAGACTATTACAAGAGACAAAGAAGGATACTACATGATGATCAAGGGATCGATCCAAGAAGAAGATATAACAATTGTAAATATTTATGCACCCATGATAGGAGCACGTCTATACATAAGGCAAATACTAACAGCCATATAAGGGGAAATCGACAGTAACACATTCATAGTACGGGACTTTAACACCCCACTTTCACCAATGGGCAGATCATCCAAAATGAAAATAAATAAGCACAAGCTTTAAATGATACATTAAACAAGGTGGACTTAATTGATATTTATAGGACATTCCATCCAAAAACAACAGAATGCACATTTTTCTCAAGTGCTCATGGAACATTCTCCAGGATAGATCATATCTTGGGTCACAAATCAAGCCTTGGTAAATTTAAGAAAATTGAAATCGTATCAAGTATCTTTTCTGACCACAACACTATGAGACTAGATATCAGTTACAGGAAAAGATCTGTAAAAAATACAAACACATGGAGGCTAAACTATACACTACTTAATAACGAAGTGATCACTGAAGAAATGAAAGAGGAACTCAAAAAATACCTAGAAACAAATGGCAAGGGAGACACGATGACCCCAAACCTATGGGATGCAGCAAAAGCAGTTCTTAGAGGGAAGTTTATAGCAATACAATGCTACCTTAAGAAACAGGAAACATCTCAAATAAACAACCTAACTGTGCACCTAAAGCAATTCGAGAAAGAAGAACAAAAAAACCCCAAAGTTAGCAGAAGGAAAGAAATCATAAAGATCAGATAAGAAATAAGTGAAAAAGAAATGAAGGAAATGATAGCAAGGATCAATAAAACTGAAAGCTGGTTCTTTGAGAAGATAAAATTGATAAACCATTAGCCAGACTCATCAAGAAAAGGAGGGAGAAGACTCAAGTCAATAGCATTAGAAATGAAAAAGAAGTAACAACTGACACTGCAGAAATACAAAGGATCATGAGAGATTACTACAAGCAACTCTGTCAATAAAATGAACAACCTGGAAGAAATGGACAAATTCTTAGAAATGCACAACCTGCTGAGACTGAACCAGGAAGAAATAGAAAATATAAACAGACCAATCACAAGCACTGAAATTGCAACTGTGATTAAAAATCTTCCAACAAACAAAAGCCCAGGACAAGATGGCTTCACAGGCGAATCCTATCAAATACTTAGAGAAGAGCTAACACCTATCCTTCTCAAACTCTTCCAAAATATAGCAGAGGGAGGAACACTCCCAAACTCATTCTACAAAGCCACCATCACCCTGATACCAAAACCAGACAAAGATGTCACAATGAAAGAAAACTACAGGCCAATATCACTGATGAACTTAGATGTAAAAATCTATGTAAAAGGATTCTTCAATATATGCAAATCAATCAGTGTGATACACCATATTAACAAATTGAAGGAGAAAAACCATATGATCATCTCAATAGATGCAGAGAAAGCTTTCGACAAAATTCAACACCCATTTATGATAAAAACGCTGCAGAAAGTAGGCATAGAGGGAACTTGCCTCAACATAAGAAAGGCCATATATGACAAACCCACAGCCAACATCATCCTCAATGGTGAAAAACTGAAAGCATTTCCACTAAGATCAGGAACAAGACAAGGTTGCCCACTCTCACCACTCTTATTCAACATAGTTTTGGAAGTTTTAGCCACAGCAATCAGAGAAGAAAAAGAAATAAAAGGAATCCAAATCAGAAAAGAAGAAGTAAAGCTGTCACTGTTTGCAGATGACATGATACTATACATAGAGAATCCTAAAGATGCCACCAGAAAACTACTAGAGCTAATCAATGAATTTGGTAAAGTAGCAGGATACAAAATTAATGCACAGAAATCTCCAGCATTCTTATACACTAATGATGAAAAATTTGAAAGTGAAATCAAGAAAACACTCCCATTTATCATTGCAACGAAAAGAATAAAATATCTAGGAATAAACCTACCTAAGGAGACAAAGGACCTGTATACAGAAAATTATAAGACACTGATGAAAGAAATGAAAGATGATACAAATAGATGGAGAGATACACCATGTTCTTGGATTGGAAGAATCAACATTGTGAAAATGACTCTACTACCCAATGCAATCTACAGATTCAATGCAATCCCTATCAAACTACCACTGGTATTTTTCACAGAACTAGAACAAAATATTTCACAATTTGTATGGAGACACAAAAGACCCCGAATAGCCAAAGCAATCTTGAGAACGAAAAATGCAGCTGGAGGAATCAGGCTCCCTGAGTTCAGACTATGCTACAAAGCTATGGTAATCAAGACCATATGGTACTGGCACAAAAACAGACATATAGATCAGTAGAACAGGATAGAAAGCCCAAGTATAAACCCACGCACATATGTTCACCTTATCTTTGATAAAGGAGGCAAGACTAGTGGAGAAAAGACAGCCTCTTCATTAAGTGGTTCTGGGAAACTGGACAGGTACATGTAAAAGTATGAAATTAGAACACTCCCTAATACCATACACAAAAAATAAACTCAAAATGGATGAAAGACGTAAACGTTAAGGCCACACACTATGAAACTCTTAGAGGAAGACATAGGCAGAACGCTCTATGACATAAATCACAGCAAGATCCTTTTTGACCCACCTCCTAGAGAAATGGAAATAAAAACAAAAGTAAACAAGTGGGACCTAATGAAACTTAAAAGCTTTTGCACAGCAAAAGAAACCATAAACAAGACCAAAAGACAACCGTCAGGATGGGAGAAAATATTTGGAAACGAAGCAACTGACAAAGGATTAATCTCCAAAATTTACAAGCAGCTCATGCAGCTCAGTAGCAAAAAAAACAACCCAATCCAAAAATGGGCAGAAGACCTGAATAGACATTTCTCCAAAGAAGATATACAGGTTGCCAACAAACACATGAAAGTATGCTGAACATCAGTAATCATTAGAGAAATGCAAATCAAAACTACAGTGAGATATCATCTCACACTGGTAAGAATGGACATCATCAAAAAATCTAGAAACAATAAATGCTCTAGAGGGTGTGGAGAAAAGGGAACACTCTTGCACTGTTGTTGGGAATGTAAATGCATACAGCCACTATGGAGAACAGTATGGAGGTTCCTTGAAAAGCTACAAATAGAACTACCATATGACCCAGCAATCCCACTACTGGGCATATACCCTGAGAAAACCATAATTTAAATAGAGTCATGTACCAAAATGTTTATTGCAGGTCTATTTACAATAGCCAGGACATGGAAGCAACCTAAGTGTCCATCAACAGATGAATGGATAAAGAAGATGTGGCACATATATACAATGGGATATTACTCAGCCATAAAAAGAAACGAAATTGAGTTATTTGTAGTGAGGTGGATACACCTAGAGTCTGTCATACACCTAGAGTCTGTCATACACAGTGAAATAAGTCAGAAAGAGAAAAAAAAATACCGTATGCCAGCACATATATATGGAATCTAAGGAAGAAAAAAAAAAAAAGGTTATGAAGTTAGTACCTAGGGGTAAGACGGGAATAAAGACACAGACCTACTAGAGAATGGACTTGAGGATATGGGTAGGGGTTGCGTAAGCTGTGACAAAGTGAGAGAGTGGCATGGACATATATACACTACCAAACGTAAAATAGATAGCTAGTGGGAAGCAGCCGCATAGCACAGGGAGATCAGCTAGGTGCTTTGTGACCACCTAGAGGGGTGGGATAGGGAGGGTGGGATGGAGGGAGATGCAAGAGGGAAGAGATATGGAAACATATGTATATGTATAACTGATTCACTTTGTTATAAAGCAGAAACTAACACACCATCGTAAAGCAGTTATACTCCAATAAAGATGTTAAAAAAAATGTCCTTATCCTTTAGAGATATATCCTGAAATATTTATGGATGAAATGATTTGATATCTGGAGTTTACTTCAGAACAGTTTGGGAGTGCTTTGGGGGTGGGTTAATGGGGGGTGAAACAAAAATGGCTACCACTTGGTAATTTTTGAAGAGGGTATTGTGTTTATGGCTGTTCATGTTACTGTTATCTCTGCTCTTGTATGTGCTTGAACTTTTTCATAAAGTAAAAAAATGTTCTGCCAAAAGAAAAGTGACTTGGAGGGATTGTAAGCTTTAGGATAGTATCTTCATGTTCTAATGGACTATTGGATTAGAGGAGTGGGAATGAGACTATTACAAGGAAGTTGTAACAGCAATCACCGTAATGTTATGTAATGCAATATAATTGGATTACAATGTAATTGCTAAATTTTTGTCTATATTTTTGTCTACATTTTAAAACTTAAAGTAGTTTACTAGTTAAGTTTTCTTCGTTAAAAGCCTTTGCTGAAGTCTTGGAATAATGGTTTCCTAAAAATAATCAATTTTCTAACTAAGATAAAATAAACTTGTAAGGAATTAACTTCGTGTGCTAAGTTTGAATAACTGAAGACAAGTGTCATTTTGGCAAAGAGGTGCTAACAGCTTCTTTCTTTTTTTTAAGCAATATTTAAACAAAATCAGAAACCCAAAAATGTACCAAAAATGTATTAAGCAAAAAGAAAAGACCAGTTAGATGATGTGTCATTTTCTGTGTGTATTGATGCAATCTGTTTTTTGCAATGACTTTTTACTCTTCATTCTGCCTTTATTGTCCCAATAGACCAGCACGTGATGATAATGTTTAAATATGGCTTTATTATTATTATATAAGCTTCAGGTGTACAACATTATAATTTGGCATCTTTATGCACTACAAAGTGATCACCCCCTAAAGTCTAGTTACCATTCATCACCATATACTTGACCTCCTTCACCCCTTTCACTCACCTCCAGCTCCCTTCCCCTCTGGTAACTAACCACTGATCTGTTCTTTATATCTATGAGATTGTTTTTGTTTTGTTTGTTCATTTGTTTTGTTTTATATTCCACATATGAGTGAAATTGTATGGTTTTTGTGTTTTCCCTTCTGGTTTACTTAACATAATATCCTCAAGGTCCATCCATGCTGTCACAAATGGCAAGATTCATTTTATGGCTGAGTAGTATTCCATTGTGTGTTTTATACGCACACACACACACGCACACACGCATGCACGCACGCACCCCACATCTTCTTGGTCCATTCATTCATTGATGGAAACTTAGGTTGTTTCTATATCTTCCCTGTTGTAGATAATGCTGCAGCGAACACAGAGGTGCATGTATCTTTTCAAATTAGTGTTTTTGTGTTCTTTGGATAAATACCCAGAAGTGGGATAGCTGGATCGTATGGTAGATCTAGTCTTAATTTTCTGAGGAATCTCCATACTCTTTTACACTGTGGCTGCACCAGTTTACAATACCACCAACAGTGTATGAGGGTTCCCTTTTCTACACAGCCTGTCCAACACTTCTTATTTCTTATCTTTTTGATAAAAGCCATTTTAACAGTTGTGGGGTGATATCTCATTGTAGTTTTGATTTGTATTTCCTTGATAATTAGAGATGTTGAGCACCTTTTCATGTGTGGTTTGGCCATCTCTATGTCTTCTTTAGAAAAATATCTTTTTAGATCCTCTGCCCAGTTCTTAAATATTTAGTTATTTGGCTGCATCGGGTCTTAGTTGTGGCACGTGGGATCTTTGTTGCGACCCACGAGCTCTTCGTTGCAGTGCATGGGCTTCTCTCTACTTGTGGCACATGGGCTCCAGGGTGTGTGTGCTCAGTAGTTGAGGCACACGGGCTCTAGAGCGCGTGGGCTTAGTTGCCCTGAGGCATGTGGAATCTTAGTTCCCTGACCAGGGATCGAACCCACGTCCCCTGCACTGGGAGGTGGGCTCTTAACCACTGGACCACCAGGGAAGTGCCTCCAGTTCTTAATTGGGTTGTTTGGGTTTTTTTGTTGTTGAGTTGTATGAGTCCTTTATATGTTTTGGACATTAACCTTTTATCAGATATAATTTGCAAATATCTTCTCCCATTCAGGTTGCCATTTCTTTTTGATGGTTTCCTTTGCTGTGCAGAAGCTTTTTAGCTTGCTGTAGTCCCATTTGTTTATTTCTGCTTTTGTTTCCTTTGCCTTTGGACTCAGATCCACAAAGACATCGCTAAGGCTAAGGTCAATGACATTATCACCTATGTTTTCTCCTAGGAATTTTATGGTTTCAGGTCTTACATCCAAGTGTTTACTCATTTTGAGTTAATTTTTATGTATAGTGTAGATAGTGGTCTAGTTTCATTCTTTTGCATGTGGCTGTCCAGTTTTCCCAGCACCATTTATTGAAGGGACTATTCATTCTCCATTGTTTGTTCTTGGCTTCTTTGTTATAAATTAATTGACCATATATGTGTGGGTTTATTTCTGGGTTCTCAGTTCTGTTCCATTGATCTCTGTATCTGTTTTGTGCCAGTACCATACTATATAGCTTGTAATATAGTTTGAAATCAAGGAGCATGATACCTCCAGCTTCGTTCTTCTTTCTCAAGTTTTGGCTCTTCAGGATCTTTTGTGTTCTGTACACATTTTAGAATTATTTGTTCTAGTTCTGTAAAACATGCCATTGTAATTTTGACAAGTATTACGTTGAATCTGTAGATTGTTTTGGGTAGTATGGACATTTTAACAATATTCTTCCAATCCATGAGCATGGAATATCATTTCATTTATTTGTGTTCTCTTTAATTTCTTTCATCATTATCTTATAGTTTTCTGTATACAGGTCTTTCACCTCCCTTGGTTACATTTTTTCTTAGGCATTTTGTTATTCTGGAGGAAGTTGTAAATGGAATTGTTTTCTTAATTTCTCTTTACGATAGTTCATTGTTAGTATATAGAAATGCAACAGATTTCTGTATATTAATTTTGTATCTGTGGCTACTGAATTCATTTATTAGTTCTAGCAGTTTTTTGGTGGCACCCTTAGGGTTTCTTCTATATAATATCATGTCACCTGCAAATAATGACAGTCTTACTTCTTCCTTTCCAGTTTGGATTCCTTTTATTTCTTTTTCTTGCCAAATTGCTGTGTGGCTAGGACTTCCAATACTGTGTTAAATAAAAGTGGCAATAGTGGGCATCTTTGTCTTGTTCCTGACAACTTTTCACTTGAGGTACATTCCCTTTATACCCACTTTGTTGAGAGTTTTTATCATAAATGGAAGTTGAATTTTATCACATTCTTTTTTTGCATCTGTTGAGGTGATCATATGATTTTTTTCCCCTTTGTTATATTAATGTGGTGTGTACATTGATTAATTGGCAGATATCGAACCATCCTTGCATCTCTGGAATAAATCCCACTTCGTCATGGTGTATAATCCTTTTTATATATTGTTGAATTTGGTTTGCTAATATTTTGTTAAGGATTTCTGCATCTATGTTCATCAGTGATATTGGCCTGTAATTTTTTTTGTGTGTGTATGTGGTGTCCTTGCCCAGTTTTGCTATCAGGGTAGTATGGACATTTGGCTGGCCTCATAAAACATGTTTAATATGGCTTTGTTTTAAGAAAAGAGAAATAATGCATAAGCTATTTGTCTTCCCACTTAAACAGGCATGAAGAGTATGTAAAGTTAAAATGTAGATTATGACAAAATGAAGTATGTTTTATTGTTAAGATTAAAGATTTTGTTGGATCATAAACCCTACCCTTAATCCAGGAGTAATTTAATTTGCCAAGATAAAAATATTAATATGCCAAGAAACAACCACATACTTCCCTGGCATGTCTACTAGAGGATTTTTATTTCTTTACTCTTTTTTCAGTGTATGCATTGTGTATGGGTACATGTGTGTGTGTGTGTGTGAGAGAGAGAGAGAGAGAGAGAGAGATTGATTATAGCAGAGCCTTGGCATTTCCAGGGGATAGATCCTGAAGGTATGCTGACTTAACATGGATATAGAGTCATCCTTTGATTAAAGGGCAGTGGTAACATACATAGCTGGTCCTAGGACTCAGCTCCATATGCAGTCCTCCTGAATTTTTAGGAGACTTCGTGAAGATAGCTGCAAGGAATTCCCTGCTGGCCAGGGCACATCTTGCGGTTGCAGCTGCTGTTTGTTACCCATGAGGAAAGTATGAAACTGTAGAGTCATGTATTTAGGTTGCTCTTCTCACTTATCCCAGATAGGATGCTCTGAACTTGCCCAACAAGGCATTTCCTCAGAAATACCTGTCTTCTGGTTGTTATTGTGGTCAGATAAGTGAGATGAAAGAGATGGGAATATTATGGAGTTTTGGTAGTATTAGTGATAGTGCTTGATTAATAAATAGAGTGTTTAATATTATATGTCACATATTGTTATGTGAGGATATGATGTGAGGGTATGAAGAACACCGAGAAATATATATTATCTGAGACTGTCTTCATGAATATTTTCACTCACTTGACAAAATCGAATACCTGCTCTGTGCCAGGCATTATACTAGGTAATTGGGAGATCACTACGTTCATAAGGCAGCTAAGATAGCTAATAAAAGTTTCATTGTTACGTAATTTCCTCTAGAGCTGTACAGAATTTATTTTCCCACCACATGAAGGCAGCTCTGTTACTGTTAACGCTTATTATCTGATCCCTAATTTTCCAGTTCTTTCTACTACTTATCACTTGGTTGCTTTCCTCTGGATGTGTTTACTTATTAATGGCACACTTCAGAGGAGGAGCTTTGGAGTTAACACAATATTCCAAGAGAGACTTGGAGTAGAGTAGAATGCCTCTCTCCTAATTTTGCACATTATATTACTGTTAATGCAGTTACCTTAAATTTTTGACACATGTTCAATGGGTAGTAACTTAAAATTCTGTATGAGTAGGTAAGGTATATCTCCTTCATTTTAAATTTAAACATTTGAATTTTTCAAACTAAGTGGAGAACTTTTAGTTTGTTAACTTCCATCCCTCTACATGCTCTTAATCATCTGTCTAGGAATCTGCTCCACATCAATTTTTCCTTACATTTCCTTTGGCTTCTTAATCTCCCTTTCTACTGGTTCCCGTTTCTCAACCTATTTCCAATTTAAAGACTTGCCAAGTTTCTCTCAGTTTAAAAATACCCTTTATTGATTCTATGTCCTATTCTGAATGCTTCCATATTTCTCTCTATTCCCCCCATATTTCTCTTAAGTATTAATGTACCTTAAGGGTCTATCCTTGTTCTCTTTTCCATTCCACCCTACCCTGTTACATATGGTTTCTTTGGATAATCACCTTTTCTTTGGTTTTAACTGTCCATTTTATATGTGCTATTGACTTTCAAAGCAGCAGCCTCATTCCTAACTTCTGTTGAATCTATATTTGATTGCTTATAAAGGATGAAAGTCAGGTTAATTGGCTTGGTTAACAGAGCTCACTGTGATTTGGCCCAAGGTAGCCTATACCTTTCCCAATACCTTGTACTATAATGATACTTAGATGCTTGTAATTTTTGTGAACTTCATCATTTCATGTCTCTTTGCCTTTGCCAGTTCTCTCAGTTGCTTGCCTCTTAGTCTTCTGTTTGTTCCTTAGACTTCTGCATAGGCGTTATCTCCTGTGAAGTCTTCCCTGACAGTTACTTGCTCCTCCCTCCTCTGTATTTCTCATTCTTATACATATATCTGCTATTGTAGCTGTCACATTACTTTATACATATCTGTTTGTCTTTCTTACTAATTTGTGAGTTCTTTACAGCCAGGAACTAGATCTTATTCATTTTAGTATTCCTAATGCTTAGTACACTTTCTGGCACATAGTGTATTCTCACTGAGTATTAAATTGAACTTAACTAGTTTTGAGCTTATTGAAATAAGATGAAGTATGATGAGAAGGATATGATTGAGTTTTTGGATCCTGGTTTTATCATCAGAATATTAGCTACTTTATCTTTGTGTCGTTCGTATATGTAAATGAACATCAGTCTGTTAGTTAACACTCTGAGTGTCCTGAGATTTGGAATTGTATCATATTCACTTCTGTATTGCTAGTACCTAACACAGTGCCTGCCAAATGTCAGGCTACCAGTGTTTTTTGAATTGAAGCAAGTCAAGTTGAAATTAGATGAAGGCATTCATGCTGCGATGATTCTGTATGACTGGTAACATTCATCTTTATTTCTGTATTTAATCTTTAAGAATAAGTCAGAGAAATTTTGTCACTTGCCTTATTGAAATCCAGATGTAGGAAATATATGTTATATTCCTGACATGCAAGTCAAATCATCTGTTAAAAAATGGGCATCATTTATTCATAATGGTATCAGTTCTCCTTCTAATTTAGATCTATTGGCCAGCATCTCTTCAAGAATTTGTTCTAAAATTTGTTATGAATTGATAGCAAAGTGATAGTTGTCTTAATTTTTCTATTTTTCTCCTCTTTTGAAGTGCTTCTAGCATTCCTTGTATTGAAAAAAAATCCCTTAGTATCTTTGATGGTTCTTGGTGCAAGACATAAATTTAGATTCAAGAAGCTTGAGGAACAGAACACCAAGGAGGATTAATACAAAGACACATAGGTACGTAAAAGTCAAACTCCTGAAAACCAAAGATAAAGAGAAAAGTCTTAAAAATTTTCAGAGGAAAAAAAAGACATTCCATGAAGAGAACAGTGACAAGAATGTTAGTTAACTTCTCATCAGAAACAATGAAATATAGGGGACAGTGGAATGATATCTTTAAGTACTGAAAAAAATTATCAAAATAGAATTTTATATCTAGCAAAATTATCTTTCAAAAGTGAAAGTGAATACATTTTCAGAAAATAAAACCTGAGAGAATTTGTTGCCAACAGACCTGCACTTTATAAGAAGTGCTCATGGAAGTTCTTTAGGCTGAAGAGAAACAATACCAGATGGATGTGGATCTATGGAAGAGTGAAGAGAACTGAAAATGGCATATACAGGCATATTTTGGAGATATTATGAGTTTGTTCCAGACCACCACAGTGAAGTGAATATCACAGTAAAGTGAGTCACATGAATTTCTTGGTTTCCCAGTGCATATAAAGTTACGTAATACTATACTGTAGTCCGTTAAGTGTGAAGTAGCATTATGCCTACAAAAGCAATGTACATACCTTAATTAAAAAATACCTTATTGCTAAAAAATGCTAACCATCATCTGAGCCTTCAGTGAGTTGTAATCTTTTTGCTGTTGGAGGGTTTGAAATATTGCAAGGATTACCAAAATGTGACACAGAGATACAAAGTGAGCAAATGCTGTTGGAAAAATGGCACCAATAGACTTGCTTAATTTAAAAAAAAAAAAAAAAAGTACAATATCTGTGAAGCACAGTAAAATGAAGTATTCCTGTATGTGGCTAAATATAAAAAAATTGTATTTCTCTTTGCATATTTTCTTTAAAAAACAAGTAATACAGAAAACAAAAACATTACATTGTGGAGTTTTATATTTTATGTAGAAGTTAAAATACAGTTGGCTCAGGACTTCCCTGGTGGTCCAGTGGTAAAGAATATGCCTTCCAATGCAGGGGATATGGGTTTGATCCCTGGTTGGGGAACTAAGATCCCACATGCCATGGGGCAACTAAGCCCGTGCGCCACAACTACTGAGCTCCCACGCCTCAGCTGGAGAGAAGCCCAAGTGCTGCAGTGAAGAGCCCACATGCCACAACGAAAAGATCCCGCATGCCTCAGCGAACTTCCGTGTGCCTGCAACTAAGACCCGATGCAGCCAAAATAAATAAATTAAAAAAAATACAGTTGACCCTTGAACAACGTCTGTTTGAACTGCATGGGTCCACTTAGTCCACTTATACATGGATTTTTTTTCAATAAATGTGTACTACAGTACTGTGTGATCCATAGTTGGTTGAATCCACTGTGAAGTTATACACAGATTTTCAACTGCATGGAGGGTTGGCACCCTGACCCTCATGTTGTTCAAGGGTAAACTCTATGACAAGAAGCTGAAAGAAAAGAAGTAACTGAACTCTCCTGTAAGATTCTTACATTATATGGGATGTAGTAATAATATTAACTGAAGGTAGACTGATAAGTTATGGATATATATCATAATTTTTAGAACAACCAAATAGAATAATAAATAGAAGAACTATATAGTTAAAAAGTCAATAGAGGAGATAAAATGGAATACTAAAAATAGGCTCAACCTTAAAGAATGCTGATAAAGAAGAATAACTAAACAAGAGAATTGGGACAGATTACAAACAAAAAAGATGTTAGACTTAAACTCAGCCATATTAATAATTACATTAAATATAAATAGACTAAACAGTGATCAGAAGGTAGAGACTGTCAGATTGGATAAAAAAAGAAAAACTGATCTGTATTGTTTACAAGAGGGGCATTTGAAATATAAAGACCCAGTTAGGTTGGAAATAAAAGGATGAAAAAAGCTGTGTTATGTAGACACTAATCATACCAAAGTTGTGTGATTAATTAACACATTTTTGACCAGAGACATATTACGGCCACAGGCATTAGTTTCTGCAAAAACCCCTTGGTTAATAATGTGTTACTGTCAGTCCAAGTAGACTTTAAGGTAAGGAATATTACTAGAAATAAGGAAGTTCTGGCCTACTGTTTTTCTGCTTTTTAATCCTGGGTAAATCATATGGCCTTCTTTTGATTTCTCATCTATAAATTGCAATTAATATTTGAGTTTTTATGTTAGGCACTTTACCTGCATTATCATCAGTCCTTGTAGTAGCCTTGCAAGATGATTGTTATTCCCATTGAATGGGTGAGAGAACTGAGGTTCAGAGAGGTAAGTAACTTTCCTAAAGTCACAGGGCTAGTAAGTGGCAAAATGTGGATTTAAAGCCAGTTCTGCTTTGATTCAGACTTGATTTTTTTTCACTATACATTGTTTCTTGCCAATATACCCTCCTGGAAAGGACTGTATCCATATATTTTGCTTCTGTATAGACACACCTAATTGGAAGATCTCTCCCGGATTACCTACCTATTTAATCATGCCCTTTTGGAACCCATTCTTCTTTAAGTCAAAAAAAAATAGTTGTATTCAAATGTTATTAATAGGTTGTGATTGAGACTTTTCAGTGTTGGCATTATGATTTTACTACTAATCAGTACATTTCAAAGATGCCGTCTCCTGAAATACTTTAAATGCAGCCCCAAATTCCCCTAGGTCAGTGTCGATTTGCTTTCATTTTGATTAAGCTAAATGAAAAGACAAAGTACTTTAGATCATTGAAGTCCACGTGGAAAAGATATTGGCATTTTGTCGCCTACTGTGAATTCTTCATATGATAAATTGCGTAATGTATATTATTTGCCTCTTAAAGTTGTAGACTGTGCATTACTGATACTTGTTTAATCTTTTTCATCATGTTTGTAGTTTCTGGTCAGACTGAATACTTATAAACTTTAGTTTACAGTAATGCTATAAAAAGCTAAGTATTATTTGTTTGTGTTTATTAAAGAATTTTAAAAACTTCCAGATGTACTTTGTTGCCTGAAATGCTATGAAGCCTGAGAGTAGGACTATATCTTTTACCCACTGTATTTCCAGACACTGCTGGCACGTGGTAGACACTCAATTAAATACTTTTTGGTAGTTTTATTATTATTTTTTCTGATTATTGTTCCTAAAAGTATTATGTAAAAATTAGTGGTGTAATGCAGTTCCCATAAAGATATATTAAGTGTTTGCTCCCTCTTGTGGATATAAAGGAGAATGTAAGCTCTTATAATAAGTCTGTTCTCTTGTTTCTTTTTCTAAAAGATGAACCATATTTTTTCCCTTTTTGGAAGGATATTAATCCGTACAGCTTTATCAACTCAGTAAAATGTTTAGTCCACATACACTCCTAAAACACACAGAATTCATGCTCAAGTATCATTGTGTAATGTCCAAGATAAAATTTGTATATTATTATTCAAGCCAGAACTTAGTAGCACTTTTTGAGCACACCCTTTCTAATATTCTGCATATAAATTACATGAATTGTGAAATAACTTAATTTGTTTTAATTCCAGAACCACATTAGATATTTTTGTATGTATGTGAGAGTATTATTGAGAGTATAATTTCCTAATTGTGTTAAGCATTACTTGATCAAAGTAAAAATAAAAGCTTAATCAATTTGCTTGCCTTCCACAGCTTTTAATATTAGAACACCTGTCCAAACGGGTTTTTTCTGATGCATAATATATATATATATTTAAAAATTAATTAATTAATTTTATTTTTGGCTGTGTTGTGTGTTTGCTGCGCACAGGCTTTCTTTAGTTGCAGCGAGTGGGGACTACTCTTTGTTGTGGTGCGTGGGCTTCTCATTGCGTGGCTTCTCTTGTTGCGGAGCACGGGCTCTAGGCACGCGGGCTTCAGTAGTTGTGGCATGCGGGCTCAGTAGCTGTGGCTCACAGGTTGTAGAGCACAGACTCAGTAGCTGTGGCACACCAGCTTAGTTGCTCCGCGGCATGTGGGATCTTCCCGGACCAGGGCTCAAACCCGTGTCCCCTGCCTTGGCAGGCGGATTCTTAATCACTGCACCACCAGGGAAGCCCAGTGCATAATATTTTTATTCTAAAGACTTAATCCAACTGAAACTATAAGCAACTGAGCCTTGGGAATGCTTTGACATGTAGAGAAATCTTTTTAACACATGCATGTATCCTTGACATTCTTTTCTCTATATAATTAGAGACTTTCATATTACTTTGTTAGACCTCTTCATTTTCTATTTACCTCTGTCATTAATAGAAGTTGACTTTCATTTTAGACTATTTTTGGAATGGAAACAATATTTTCACCACTTGGGAAGAATTGTACTGTATGTGCCAAAGACAAGTAGCATGCAATAAATGTTCACTTTAGTGTAGATGTTGGACTCTTAATCGGGCTCACTTACTAGAGAGGTGTGTGCTCCTGAAACCTGTCTAGCTGTGAAGCATGATCCAGTCTTCAACTCAGCAAAATCACGATTTATCTGTCATTAACTAAAGCAAACAGAAAAGTAAAACTTTGTTGTGGTATAATATTCATACAGTAAAGAGCACAGATCATAAGAATATAGTTTCATGAACTTGTACAAAATGAATGCATCCATGAAAAAGCATTCAGGTTAAGAAAACTATATAAGTAGAACTACAGAAGCCTCCTTCTAGTCAGTACCCCGCACCACCCACACTCTAAGAAAACCCAATACTTTGAATCTAACATTATATTTATTAGTTTTGCCTGAAAAAAACACTATATTGGGTGAAACCATATATAGGGCTTTCTTTTTGTGTGGTAAAATATGCATAATATAAAATTTACCTTTTTAACCATTTTTAACTGTACAATTCAGTGGCATTAAGTACACTCTCATTGTTGTGCACCATCACTACCATCTATCCAGAATTTTTTCATCTTCCCAAACTAAATGCCATACCAATTAAATATTAACTCTACATTCCCCTCTTCCTCCAGCCCCCAGCAACCACCATTCTACTTTCTGTCTCTGTGGATTTGACTTTTCTAGGTACCTCATATAAGTAGAATCATACAACATTTGTCCTTTTGTGTCTGGCTTATTCTGACATAATGACCTCATGGTTCATCCCTGTTATAGCATGTGTCAGAATTTCCTTCCTTTTTAAGACTGAATAATATTCTGTTGTATGTATATACCACATTTTGTTTATCCATTCATTGGTCAATGGGCATTTGAGTTGATTCCACCTTTTGACTATTGTGAACAATGCTGCTATGAACATGAATCTACAAATATCTGTTTAAGTCCCTGCTTTAAATTCTTTTTGGTACATACCCAGAAGTGGAATTGCTGGGTGAAATGGTAGTTCTGTGTTTAATTTTTTGAGGATATGGTGGGTTTTTGTCATATATTTTGTATCCTGTGACCTTAAAAATTACCTGTCACCCTGGAAGCTTTTTCTTTTTTTTTTTTTTTTTATAAATTTATTTATTCATTTATTTACTTTTGGCTGTGTTGGGTCTTCGTTTCTGTGCGAGGGCTTTCTCTAGTTGTGGCAAGCGGGGGCCACTCTTCATCGCGGTGCGCGGGCCTCTCACTGTCGCGGCCTCTCTTGCTGCGGAGCACAGGCTCCAGACGCACAGAGCTCAGGATTTGTGGCTCACGGGCCCAGTTGCTCCGTGGCACGTGGGATCTTCCCAGACCAGGGCTCGAACCCATGTCCCCTGCATTGGCAGGCAGACTCTCAACCACTGCGCCACCAGGGAAGCCCCGCTTTTTCTTTTTAAAGAATGCAGAGGATTTTCTATGTATAGTTATTTGTTTGTGATAAAATATATCTTTGTTTCTTTCATGTTAAACCACCTTTGCATTGATGGAAGAAACCCCACTTAGTCATGATGTGTTATCCTTTTTATATGTTCCTGGATTTGGTTTTGTTAAGGATTTTTGCATCTATATCCATGAAGAAAATTAGTCCAGATCTGGAGAAATTGTAGACCTTCTCTCTGCTCCATGTTAGTGAGGTGAGCCAGTGGATCAGTGACAATGTGTGTGAGTTACAATAGCACCTTGGGCCATACCTAGACTTTTTGAGGGTAGTTTGTTTGCTGCTTCTCTTCTGCCTTCTAAATCTTGCACACATTTTTCTTATGGCTATTCCTGACCTGAAACAACTGAGGGAAGAAATTTTCAGAAATGTAGTTTCAACTTAGGTAAGTCTGAGGTCAGCTGATATCATCTTGGCTATACCTCCTACATGTCTTTGTGTTTCCCCTTGTTGTTACAGCATACATAGCTTTCTTAGCACAGTCAGACTTGAATTATGTTATACCACTTCATGTATAATGAAAGAACTTTATAATAGGAATACGCTTCAATTTATCCCTTCCCAGCCTTTGTTTTATTCTTACATTTTTACTTCTATATATGTTATGAACATCACAATTCATTGCTATTATTTTTGCTTTAAAGAGTTGTCTTTTAAAGAATACAGAAATGAGAAAAATGTTTTATATTTACCATTTTTGGCACTCTTTGCGTAAAGTTCCATCTGGTATCATTTCCCTTCAGCATAAAAATTTAACTATTTCTTGTACTAAGAAAGATTTGTTGGTGAGAAATTCTCTCAGCCTTTGTTTATCTGAAAATTTCTTTAGTTTGCCTTTTAATTATTTATATATTAATTTTTTATTAAGGAGTTAGATGCAGTGGTAAACTTAACTGTGTTGGGTGTGTAAAACATTTTGGCAAAGAGTATTAAAGAAAATCGCTAGGGAAATTAAGTCTCTGCTACTTCATAATTTTATTACTCTGCTTTTTTCTTTTGGTAAGTAAAATTTATTTTGCTGTTTATAACTAAAAAAATTTTAATTTATGTGAAATGCATATTCAGTGAAATGCACTCATTTTACATCAACAATTTGATGAGTTTTAATAACTGTATATACCCCTCTAACCATCACCCTAATAAAGATACATAATATTTCATTGTTCCAGAAAGTTTTCCTCATGTTCTATTCTAGTTAGTCCCCATGCCTCATAGGAAACCACTGTTCTCTTTCTATCATGGTAAATTAGTTTTGCCCTTTTTTGTTCTTCATATAAATGAAGTCACACAGTCTTTTGCATCTTGCTTCTTTCCCTCCACATAATGCTTTTGCGTTTCATCCATGTATGAGTATATGTAGTTTTTATTGCTGAGTAGTATTCCATTCTCCTAATAAAGATATAGAATATTTTCCTTGCTCTAGAAAGGTTCCCCCAAGGCCTCTTCCAGTCAATCCCTATGCCTCATAGGAAACCACAGGTTTCTATCACCATAGATTAGTTTTGCCTGTTATTGAACTTCATATAAACAAAATCACATAGCATGCAGTCTTTTAAGTCTGACTTTTGTTTTCAACCTAATGCTTTTGAGGGTCATCAGATACATATATTATGAATATTTTATCCCAGTCTGTGTCTTGCCTTTTTATTTTACCTTAGAGCCTGGTGTGTTGTCTGAGATCTTGCTCCCCTGCTGTTTCTGAAGTATAATTTTTTTCTGGTAAGACCGCCAAAAATTATGCTCTTTTCTTTAGAGTTTTTTTTTTTAACTTAGGTTTTTCGCTTTCTCACCTGTAGATGCCTAGAATTTAGTAAATGTTACTTACCAGAAAACTGGCATTATGTTTGAGGACTCCCAAATTTCATTAATAACATTATGAGGCAAATAATAGTATAAGGCAGAGTAGAATTAAATGCAGACTGATTGTTACAGAGAATCATAAGAAAATAGAAAAGAAAGAACCGTGTTTTTCAAGGGCTTCTTGTATATGAGGGATTAGGGCTTAGAATCCAAGTCATCTTTTGGTTTTTTCTCTTTCACATTTCAAAATGGAATGTGATTAAATGCTAAGTAAATCACTCAGATTTTTTTGTTTTGATGCTCTAATTACAGTAGTTTTGGAAAAGCAGTTTCCCAGTGGGCTAAGTCTGAAGAAGATTGATGCTGGACACTAGAGAGTAGCATTGATTCACCCTGTTTGTTATCATATACTTATTTAGGGGAAAATTTAGCTTACATTAAAAAATGGTTTTTATTGGCCTGTATAAGTTTTTTTTTTTCTTTTTTTGCTGTACGCGGGCCTCTCACTGTTGTGGCCTCTCCCGTTGCGGAGCACAGGCTCTGGACGCGCAGGCTCAGCGGCCATGGCTCACGGGCCCAGCCGCTCCGCGGCATGTGGGATCTTCCCGGACCGGGGCACGAACCCGTGTCCCCTGCATCGGCAGGCAGACTCTCAACCACTGCACCACCAGGGAAGCCCCTGGCCTGTATAATTTTGTACACTTATTTATATGCCTGTGGCGTCATAAGCAAAATTTCCTGTTTGGTGTAGTTGAAAGTGAATGGAGAAAAAGACAGCTAAGATCGAATCATAGTTGTTTATGCTAGGTTCTGAATTTCTGTGAAAGGTAGCTCAAATAATGAGAGAAGTTGGCTGACTTATAAGGAATCCATGGTCTGGTTCTATGTTTTGCAGATTTATATATTTAATTTTTATTTATTATCCATCAGTGATAATGCTCTAGAAAATTGATTCAGAATAACAGATTCACAGGAGACTGATTTGTTAACTAGAATATTAATTTACAACAGGATAGACACTTTCGTTGGGTTGGCCAAAATGTTCCTTCGGTTTTTAAAGTAAAAATAAAAGACACATTTTTCATTTTCGCCAAGAACTTTATTGAACAACTATTCACCGTTTTGTTCCACTACCTTATGCCATTTTTTCAGGCAGCTTCATAATTCCATCTTACCAAAACGTTTTGTCTTTTTGAACAAAGAACTGTTCCAGGAGCCTTTTACAGTCTTCCAGGGAATTGAAATTTTTTCCATTAAAGACCGAAATCAATGGAAATCCGAAGGTGCGATGTCTGATGAATACGGCGGATGAATCAGAACTTCCCAGCCAAGCTATCACAGTTTTTACTTGGTCATCAAAGAAACATGCAGTCTTGCATTATCCTGATGGAAGATTATGCGTTTTCTGTTAACTAATTCCAGACGCTTTTGGTTGAGTGCAGCTTTCAGTTGGTCTAATTGGGAGCAGTACTTATTGGAATTAATTGTTTGGTTTTCCGGAAGGAGCTCACAATAGAGGACCCCTTCCAATCCTACCATGTACGCATCAACATCAGTGTGGTTGTTGGTGGTTCATTTTGCTTGCCCCACGATCTCTTCCATTCCACATTATTGTACAGTATCTACTTTCCATCGCCCATCACAATTTGTTTTAAAAATGGAACGTTTTCATTACGTTTCAGTGGAGAATCGCATGCGGAAATATGGTCAAGAAGGTTTTTTTCACTTAACTTACGTGGAACCCAAACATCAAAGTGATTAATGTAACCAAGGTGGTGCAACCGATTTTCAGTTCTCGATTTGGATATTTAGAGTATGTTGGCTATCTCCCGTGTGGTACAACATTGATTGTTTTTGATTATTGTTTCGATTTGATCACTATCAACTTCAACTGGTCTACCCGACCGTGGAGCATTGTCCAGCGAGAAAACTCCAGCATGAAACTTCACAAACCACTTTTGACACGTTCGATCAGTCATAGCACCTTCTCCATACACTGCACAAATCTTTTTTTTGCATTTCAGTTGCATTTGTACCTTTCTTGAAATAATAAAGCATAATATGCCGAAAATGTTGCTTTTTCTCCTTCATCTTCAATATTAAAATGGCTACACAAAAATTCACCAATTTTGATCGTTTTTTTTTAAACTAGATTTTGAAAAATTAATTTTTGGTTGCTTTGGGTCTTTGTCGCTGTGCGTAGGCTTCTCATTGTGATGGCTTCTCTTGTTCTGGAGCATGGGCTCTAGGCGCACGGACTTCAGTAGTTGTGGCCCACGGGCTCAGCAGTTGTGGTGCATGGGCTTAGTTGCTCTGTGGCATGTGGGGTCTTCCCGGACCAGTGCTCGAATCTGTGTCCCCTGTATTGGCAGGCGGATACTTAACCACTGTGCCACCAGGGAAGTCCCAATTATTTTTTTTAAAGCAAGACTCTGAGAGTTTTTTTTTTTTGTTGTTGTTGTTTGTTGTTTTTGGCCACACCACGCGGCATGTGGGATCTTAGTTCCCCATCCAGGGATCTAACCTGCACCCACCTGCTCCACTGGAAGTGCAGAGTCTCAACCACTGGACCACCAGGGAAGTCTCTTGGTAAGTTTTTTTTTAATTGCATGCTGATATGACAGCTGCCACAATGCAGTTTAACAAAATTGTTTCAAATGAAGTTAAAGGCAACTAAGCGCTGCTGGAGCCATCTTACGGAAAAAAAACAAACTATTTGGCCAGTGCAATACATTGACCACAGTACCTTTAGTTATTATTCAGAACATCCTCTTCCTGGTATTAGGATGCCTGAGAAACCAGTGTGGTCATCAGAGCATAGATTGGTGAGCATGAAGCAGAACAGAATAATTGGATTGTTTTGGGGGATGGTTTACCCAGGCCATGGTTAAGTCTAGGGAATTATTCCTGTTCCATTTCTAGTGTTTGGATATTCAGACCATCAGTTCCATGATTACTATCTTTAAGATACCTTTATAGTAGCTTTTTTGGTCAGTAATGGACAAATTCTTAGTTCCTGGTTCTTCTTTTCCTATATTATTGGTACCCTTCTGTTAGAAATTTACTTAAGGCATATATTAATATGATTAGTTTGATTGATACTTATCTCCTGTCACTGATAGTTTGCTCTTCTTATTTTTTGCTTTTTGCTTTTTTCTTTTGATGGTTCTTTTTTTTTCACACACACACACATACACTGTATTTTATTTTCACAAGAGATAAATAAACTGACACCAAGCATTGTAAATGGATGACCACAACAAAAGCAACAATGATTGCAATTACCAAACACGAAACGCACTCTTACTTACTATGTTGTAATATTGACATTCAGTCCAGTAATCCTCCACTGTAACAGCTCCTTTACTTTGCAGTGAAAATTGATTTGTATATTTTTTGCCTCTGAGTCCTTGTGGGATTTTTTTTTAATTATTATTCAAACAGAAAGTCACAAAAATTATAATCATCCTCTCCTCATCAGTTCACTCAGTCCCATGTAATTATTTTTTCATCTTGATCTTTTGTTAACACTTTTATGAATTCATTAGTTTTCCATTAGAGTTCTGAAAATGCTTATTCATTCAGTTCAGCAGTATAGTCAGTTACCAGAAACGTGTACTTGTCAGAGTCTTTTCCATGAATTCCTTGAAGATAAAACCCTTTTATAGGAACATTTTTGCAAAAGCATCAGAGTACACCCAGAACTGTCTGTAAATGACAAAAGACTTAAAAATGACCACGGTTAAAGATTTGATGAAAGTTCATAATAATGCAATTGACAAGGAAATTTAGTTACTTTTGAGATATACATTTTAAAGTAATAACTAGAATTATGACTTATAACATTATACCAGAACATATAAGATTTTTAGAAATTTCATGTAATGTCTGAAACATTTATATTAACATATTTCCATATAAATAACCCAAAGAAAGTTTAGTATTAGTTGATTTTTTTGTTTGTTTTTTATACTGCATGTTCTTATTAGTCATCAATTTTATACACATCAGTGTATACATGTCAATCCCAATTGCCCAATTCAGCACACCACCATCTCCACCCCACTGCGGTTTTCCCCCCTTTGATTTTTTTTATTACTCAAAAAGTTTCACTTTTTAAAATTTAATTTAATTTAATTTTATTTTATTGGGGTATAGTTGTTTTACAATGTTGTGTTAGTCCCGGCTGACATGTTTTTTCGTTTTAGACAGCCTTTAAGAACTTTAGGTCTCATAGTAAGAACTCCTTGAAGTCAGCCTGGGCACACGCCACATGCAGATTTTGGTGCTTTTCCAACCTTGGTATAAAGTAAACAATTCTATTACCAGGGGTTTGGGACAGCTTGGTTTTGTTAGAGCCTGCATTATAGGACAGCCTACAATGGTATGTCAAACACTGGACCATCCTGAATGCCTCTAGATACTGTCCCCGGAAGAGGAGAAAGAAGTGACAGTTTGCTCTTGATGAAACTGGGGAACAACCCAAGACTGTGCTACAGATACTCTTCCTTTTTTGATGTATACACCTTGATGAAATTTGCAGGGTTGTAGTGGAAAGATTGGGTGCTTTGGTTTTCTGGCTCTAGATTCAGATTCTAGTTTGGCCACCAAGTAGATGAGCAACTCGGGTATGCGGCTTGATCTCTTTAAGCTTAAGTTTACTCATCCGTGATACTTTATCTTGTAAGGATAATGAGACAGTTATGAATTAATGTGACTAAAATACTTGAAAAGTGTGTAAGAAATGTATTTGTATAAAAATCACCCATCTCTTTATCCTTTCAATAAGTATTAATTGAGTGATCTACTTATGTGCCAGGCAATTTGCTATGAATGGGGTTACACTTGACCATGATAGTGATCTCTTCACTTATAGCATTTACAGTTTAGTGGATGATAGAGGCACATAAACAGGCAATTATAATACTGTGTGCTAAGTGCTATAGTAGGTGATAAAAGCATATTCATAAGTGTTTTTAGATGTGCCTTAACAAATGCAGTGTCAAAATCTTTAACACTTTTCAAGGCTTAAGTCCCCCAACTTAGTAACAGTGCCTGTTTCATTTCTGTGAGTTGAATACATGCATGACTTACATGAAGGAAATGTTTGTATGAAGCATAGTTAATCAGAATTAAATTCTGGTGTGGCTTCTACATTTCAAGTTTTTTTTTTCTTTCTTTTTTTAAAGAAAAAGTTTTGTGAAAAACTTTTAAAGACAAGTTGTTTAAGAAACTGAAACTTGCGTCAGTAACTCATTGTATTTTCTGATATCAAACTACTGTTTGACAGAATGTGTGTGCACCTGCATTGTGGCACTATTTGGCATTTATAAGCATTCACAAACTTGTGAGTAGATTGCAGCAGTGTAGAATCATATGGCAGCTTATTTTGGGAAATTGTAGAGACATAATTTACTTTTCCTAGTCACATTGCCAATGGAAGCAACTATGTAGGTTGTTAAAACCATACTAATGATGTTAAGAAAGAACAGTAACAGCACAACCATGCTTGGTAAAAATTAAAATAGTGTAATTCAGTAGTTCTTTTAAACAACCAACAAAGCTTCTGTACTGAGTTAAACAAAATGGTTTACTTGAGAATATCTAGCTGGGGGTTAAGAGGTAGGCAAGGCTCTCTTCCCACTGTACTGGTGGTTCTCAAACTTTAGTCTATGAAAGAATCATCTGGGTTGCTTAGTAAAACATATGTTCTAGAGCCCTACTTCCAAGAAGTCTGATTCAGTAGTCTGAGGCATAGTCTAAAACTGTATTTCTAATAAGCATACCAGGTAAACCTGATACAGGAAGGACGAGGACTATACTCTAGTCCACAATGCTGCCTCTTCTGTTGTCTGTGACAGTGACTTGTCTTGGTGCTGCTCAAGCCCTTCTGTCTATCTTTCTGAAGTTGGTGACCTTCTTGAAATCATATTGTTCTTACCATTGCAGCACTGACAGTAATTGTCTGCTCTGTTATGCTTTGGTTGTCTAAGTGCTCTGCTTTTGAGTATTATCCTTGGATATATCTGAATTTTCTCAAAATATGGGGAATGTTATCTATCACTCTTTTCTTTCATTTTCCCCAAAATTCTTAACTTAAAAATTTTTCTCTGATGTAAATTTATGCTTTAATAAAAGTAAATTATTTTCAGTTTCCTAACATGAATGCTCTTTCCCTTCCTTTATCTCCTCATTTGACTTCCTGTCTTCTCTACCTCTTCCTTTCTCTCATCACTACTGTTTATGTTTCTCTGAGCAAACTATGAGCTTCTTAAGCCTGGAATAGAGTAGGTGCTTAATACATAAAATGAATAAGTGAATAATATGCTTTGAATTTTCTCAATATTATAAGTCAAGTATAAGTTTCATAGTTGTTTTACCCATTCATGGAAGGAGATTCTTCTTTAAGAAAAACAAGACAAAATAAAGGTAAAACTCAGGATAGTAGTTAAACCAGTGGAGAAAGGAAGGCGATTAGGAAGTAGCACTGGGAAGGCTTCAGAGATGCTGAAAATGATGTAATTTTTAAGTTGGGTGGCGAGTATATTAGTATCAGTAGGTATTTGGAAACTGGTTGTTCATCCTTGCTCAAAATAGGGAAAACTGAAATATAAACCGACTATTATTAGGACCATTTGTAATGTAAGTGGGAAGGTTTCTGTACTTGGTATGGTAAACCCCAAAATGAAAACCACTAGGAGATGTTTGAACACTTGGCTTCGATGAGGTTGGTAGGAAAGTCTAAGCACAACTAAGCATTGCTAAGGGCTTGTCTTAATTAAACAGGATTTTAAAAATTGTAATAAAATATACATAACATAAAATTTATCATTTTAAAGTTTACAGTTCTGTGCAAAGTGTACATTCATATTGCTGTGTAACCATCACTACCATCCATCCCCAGAACTTTTTCATCTTCCCAAACTGAAACTCTGTACCCGTTAAACAATAACTCCCCATTCCCTCATCTCCCCAGCATGTGGCCACAACCATTTTACTTTCTGTATTTATGAATTTGACTACTCTAGTTATCTCTTATAAGTGGAATCATAGAATATTTGTCCTTTTGTGTCTGACTTATTTTACTTAGTATAATGTCTTCAGAGTTCATCCATGTTGTAGCATGTGTTAGAATTTCCTTCCTATTTAAGGCTGAATAATATTCTGTCATAGGTATGTACCCCATTTTGTTTATCCCTTCATTCATCAGTGGACACTTAGGTTGCTTTTGGCTGTTGTGAATAATGCTGATTTGGACATGAGTGTACGAAGATCTAATCAGGTCCCTGCTTTCAATTCTTTGGTATATGCCCAGAATTAGAATTGCTGGATCAAATGGTACTTGTGTGTTTAATTTTTTGAGAACTGCCATGCTTTTTAAAAATATCTTTATTGGAGTATAATTGCTTTACAATGTTGTGTTAGTTTCTGCTGTACAACAAAGTGAATCAGCTATATGTATACATATATCCTCATATCCCCTCCCTCTTGAGCCTCCCTCCCACCCTCCCTATCCCACCCCTCTAGGTCGTCACAGCATCGAGCTGATCTCCCTGTGTTACGCAGCAACTTCCCACTAGCCATCCATTTTACATTAGGTAGTGTATATATGTCAGTGCTACTCTCTCTTACTTTGTCCCAGCTTCCCCTTCACCCCCCGTAGGACTGCCATACTTAAACAGAATTTTTTTAAAAAAGAAAATGTGCAGTGATATTAATTTTCTCAAAATGGGGGGTGGGAAGTGCTCAAGTAACGAAAATATGTACAGAAACATGATACCAGTGCCTGATTTAAATTAATGCAAACTAGATGTTTAAAAACTAACTACATAAATAATTGCATGCAATAATATAGAACTCAGTTTCATACAATGGCAACAAAAGCTGAGCCTGCAATAGAATTATATATATTGAAAAAGAAATTAAGTAGATTGAAAGTGCTAAAATTAAGAATCTGAAAAATTATTCTCACAGTTTTATAGTTTCCTATACTAAGGCAATGACAATTTAAAAGACTTATCTCAGGAGGAAAGGTAACTAAGGAAGAATAGAAAAGACCAAATGTGGAAATGGAGTTGGTTGACAGAGAATATTTGATTTCTTCAAGGATCCTATTGAAATTGGTTTCAGGACTTGGTCCCACAAAGGACCATTGGCTGGCAAGGTGGAAAACCCGGGAGTTTGTGTCTTACTTCAGAGATCACTTTTACCGCATCATCTTTTTTCTCTGCAAGTGTGTGATAGTGTAGAATACAGTGTCTACCAGGGTCTACAGAATGATTCTAGTATACTGACATGGCGCACCAGAGTGCACAGAGTTTTTATGTAGGTTTTATTTATACAGCTAGTTCTGTGAGATGCCAGAAGAGGAACTTAGAGGGAGTAACCTATATCTACACTCTTTTGAGAGAGCAAACTGGAAACAAAGGCAGTAAGAGACTACAAAGAATGTAGTAGAGACTATTCCGTAGTCAGTCCCTGTTCTAGGAAGCCAGGGAGAATTAAACTCTTGTAGCATCTATTGCTGCTACTGGGTTTGTCTCCAGGGGTATATTACCATATAAATAACATGGTTGGTTAGCAAATGGAGTCCTTCCTATTCTGTTCCCCTCCTCCCTTTAAATCCCCTGTTATACCTAGACTTCTCTATTTATTGCAATTTGTATTAGACATCCAAATATTCCAACTTTTTTGTTTAGAAACTAGAATTTTTGTTAGTGCATGCACAGTGATTTAATTCATGCATATACTAAAAATGCATTATTTAATTCCTTTGAAAGGCATTTATTATCACCAATTATCCTAGACATAGTTATAGATGACGAAGCTACAAAAATGAGTAAGACACTGTTGAAATCTTTGAGGGGACAATAAGTAAATGATTAGGATGTAGTGTGCTATTTATTATATATGGGTGTGTGTATATCTCAGGGACTTTGAGATACACGAAGTCCTAAGAAGACACAGGTAAGTAATTCTTTCAGGTTATAGAGGCTAGAGGTGCTTAAGGAAAGGAAGGCTTTACAGAATGAGGTGTCTTGAGTGGTAGAAAAGACATTAATGACGCTTTAAACATAGGAAATAGCTTGAGCAAATGGTGGGGCTAGTTTGAAAATGCATTAGATATGAACAAATATTATTTGGCTGTGCACTTAGGATAAAAAGATTACTAAGACGTGGTTCCCACATTTCAGGATATCAGAATCTAGTAGGGAAGATAAAAGAGATTTTTAAACAAATAATTATAATACAGTCTGATAAATGCCCAAGTTTCATTGGAAAATAGTAAGGAGAAGGACCTAGATTATCAGAAATAACTGCCAAAGTTTAATTTATTTGGATCACTGTGAGTTGACTTGAATTCTTTTGTCCATATTTTGATTTTTAAATTTGTTTCAGACAGGAGAGTAAATCTAGTTATTCTATCTTTGAGAATCCTTTTTTGTTGTTGAATAATTAAAATATTTACATGATAATAGTGAAATCTATAAATCAATGTATATTCAAAGCAGTCTAGCTTTATTTTTCCTTTTGCCCATTCCCCCACTTTTTAACATTAAAAACATTGTCTTTATTTTCTCATTGTAAAAAAGTAGAATTGAATGTGTTACATTTTCATATTCTTATTAATCTTAAATGATAGCATATTACACAAACTTTTCTATAACTTTTTTTTTTCCAATCAAGGATATATTCTGGAGGTCTCTTCTTTGTAATATATAGAACAATTTTTGTAATTGTATAGTACTGCTAGAGTATTTTTTTAAATGTAAATCTCAGACATAGTATTTTACTCCACACTAATGCTACTGCTGAGCAGCAAACCACACTATAGCCCAGTAATTTAAAACAACAATTATTTATTTTCATTCAGGCACTTGCTATGAGTTGACTGATCTAGGCTTTTTGTCAGGGTGGCTCTGCTTCAAGTTACAGATCTAGTTGAACTTGGCTCCTGAGCTAGTTGGGCTCAGATTTGTTCCATACATATTCATTCTAATATCCTCTTAAGGGACTGCAGATAACCCAGTGATTTTCTGGGTTAACATCTGTGGTGATGACACAGATGTAAGAGAACAAGCAGAAGCTTAAGATACCTCTAAAGGCTTAGGCTCAAAACTATAATGCCATATCCAGTTATACTACATTTACAGAATGAAGTCATAGATATAAGCCCCAAAGTTATCTTCCTAGTGTCGGTTTTCACTGGCCAACCTATCAGAAATTTCATTCCTTTCCCAATGTTGCCTATCGCCTTTGCTTTAATGCTCAATTTAATACAATCTTAAATATATGTATTTAATCTATTTATCTTGTTTATTGTCTGTATCCCCCCATAACAATGTATGTGTAATGAAAGCAGGATTTTCTGTATTTATTCACTGTATCCCCAGCCCTAAAACAGCGCCTAGAACTTAGTTGATGCTCAATAAATATTTGTTGAGTGAATAAATGAAGGCATGGAGTGAGATGGGGTTGGGGAGACCTATCACTCATTAAGTTTTTTCCCCAATATCTTTTTTTGTTGTTGTTGAGTTATACCTTTAGCAAACAAAATACATAGATCTTAAGAGTACAGTTTGATAAACTTCAACAAAAGTATACTCATGAAGCCGTAACTCTAGTTAAGATATAGAACACACCTATCACTCTAAAAAGTTTCTTCATGTCTCTCTCCCATTAGTTCTTCACCTCCAGAAGCAATTATTGTCCTTATTTCTGTCACCATAGATTAGTGTTTCCTGTTTTGAATATCATGTATATGGAATCATGTAGCATACTTTTTTGTATTTACTACTTGCACTCAATATTTTTGAGATTTATCTGTGTTGATACATGTATCAGAAATTCATTCCTGAGTAGTATTATAGTGTACAAATACCTCACAATTCATTTATCTATTCATTTGTTAATGGATATTTGGGTTGTTGGTTACTTTTTGACTGTCATGGATAAAGCCGATTTAAGCATTCTTATACAAATCTCTTTGTGCACATTTCATTCTAGGAAGATTTTTATTTCTCTTGAATAAATATGTAGGAGTGGAATTGCTGGGTCACAAGGTAATATATTAACTGTTTAAGAAAGTGTCCAGCAGTTATTCAAAGTGGTTTACTGTTTAGAATTCCACCAGCAATGTATGAAACTTACCAGTTAAGGGCTCTTTTGTTTTGAAAGTTAGCTTATAAGTGTTCTTAGTAAGAGGCATTGTGGTAGGGAGAAAGAATAAGCTCTCTGGAAATGCTCCAAGGTTGGGAAAATGTTTTAAATATTTAAGCAGTCTTCATAGACATAGAAAACAAACTTATGGTTACTAAAGGGGAAATGGGGTTGGGGGAGGAATAAATTAGGAGGTTGGCATTAACGTATACACACTAATATATAAAGTAGGTAACCAACAAGGACCTAGTATATAGCATAGGGAGCTATACTCAATATTTTGTAATAACCTATAAGAATCTGAAAAGGAATCTATCTGTCTATCTATCTATCTGAATCACTGTGCTGTACACCTGAAACTAACATGATATTGTAAATCAACTATACTGATATTATATTCCAAATGAAAGAACACAGTATAACCTCAGGAAAAGATCTTAATGAAACAGAGATAAATGATCTACCTGATAAAGCATTCAAAATCATGGTCATGAATATGCTTACTGAGGTCAGGAGAACAATAATTGAACAAAGTGGAGATTTCAACAAAGAGATAGAAAATATAAGAAAGTACCAAAGAGAAATCAAAGAGCCAAAGAGTACAATAATCAAACTGAAAAATTCAATAGAGGGGTTCAGAAGCAGACCAGATGAAGCAGAAGAAAGGAGCAGTGAACTTGTAGACAGGGCAGTGGATTCATCCATCAAAGAATGAAAATGAGTGAAGATAGCTTGAGTAATTTAGGGGATAACATCAAACGAATTAATATTCATATTATAGGCTTCCCAGAAGAAGAATAGAGAGAGAAAGGGGCAGAAAACTTATTTGAATAAATAATGGCTGAAGGCTTCCCTAATGTGGGAAAGGAAAGAGACATCCAGATCCAGCAATCCCAGAGAGTTCCAAATAAGATAATCCAGAGATGCAACCAAGCCATATTATAATTAAATTGTCAAAGAAAAGAAAATCTTAAAAGCAGCAAGAGAAAAACAAATTGTTGTGTATAAGAGAACCCCCATAGAACTGTAAGAAGATCTTTGAGCACACACTTTGCTGGCCAGAAGGGAGTGGCACGATATATTCAAGATGCTGGAAGAAAAAAATTGCCAACCAGGAATACTCTACTTGGCAAAGTTGTCCTTCACAATTGAAGGAGCAGAAGAGTTTCCCAGACAACAAAAACTTAAGGAGTTTGTTACCAATAGATCTGCCTTTAATAAATATTAAAGGAACTTCCTTAAGCTGAAATGATATAGTGCTAATTAGTAACAGGAAAACATATGAAAGTATAAATCTCACTGTTAAAAGAAATTTATAGTTAAATTCAGGATAATCTAATGTTATGGTGGTGGGTTAATTTTTTATAAATCTAGTATGAGGATTAAAAGACAAAAGCAGTAAAAATAACTGTGTAACTGCAGTAGTTTGCTAATGGGTACACAAGATAAAAAGATGTAAATTGTGACATCAAAACCAGAATGTGTGTGTGTGGGAACAGTAAAAATGTAGAGCTTTAGGATGCCTTCAAACATAAGTTGTTACCGACTTAAAACATCTTTTATTTGCAGCAGTCTGTTTTTATGATAAGCCTCAGGGTAATTGGAAACAAAAATCTATAGTAGATAACAAAAGATAAAGAGAAAGGAATCAAAGCATACCACTACAGAAAATCATCAAATCACAAAGGAAGAGAGCAAGAAAAGAAAAAAGGAACAACAAAAAACGCAGAAAATAATTAACAAAGTGGTAATAAGTCCATTCCAATGAATAATTACGTTTAATGTAAATGGACTAAATTCTCCAATCAAAAGACCTAAAGTGGCTGAATTGATATAAAAACAAGACCCAACTATGTGCTGCCTATGAGGGACTCACTTCACCTTTAAGTAGAAACACACAGACTGAAAGTGGAGGGATGGAAAAAGGTATTCTGTGCAAATGGAAACCAAAAGAAAGCTAGGGTAGCTATGCTTATATAAGACAAAACAAAGAGTCTGAGACAAAGACTTCAATCAGACACAAAGAATGACATTATGTAATGATAAAGGCACTAATCCAAGAAGATACATTTGTAAGTATTTATGTATCCAACATAGGCGCACCTAAATATGTAAAGCAAATATTAACAGACCTAAAAGGAGAAATAGTGATACAATAATAGTAGGGCACTTTAATACCCCACTTCATCAATGGATAGATTATCCAGACAGAAAACCAATTAGGAAATGTGTTGGCCTTAAACAACACCTTAGAACAGATGAATTTAACAGACATATACAGAACATTTTATCCAAAAGCAACAGAATATAATTCTTCTCAAGTAGACATGGAACATTCTTCAGGATCGATTACTTGGTTACATATGTGTAGTGATTATTTTTTCCCTTCTGACACACATCAGAGTAGTATGGGAAAACCAAAAAGAGCTCATTGACAAGTGGCACCATTATCTCTTAATCCTAAATCACTAGGTACATGGAGACTAACTTTATAGTTTCCTCACCCTGTCAGATTCTTCCCACAAGACCCATATCATGTGGCAAATATGATAACTTCATTTCTCTGTGACTGAAAAGAACTAAGATTCTTTTGATAATCATTGATTTAGTATAATTATCAACACCTCTACAACAATAACAACAGAGAAACAATATATGAAAAAGAAAAAGGATAGCCAAGATGTGATTACACTTGAATAGTCCTTTTAATCCAGTCTTCTTGTCAAAATCAAATTAATTGGGCTTCCCTGGTGGCGCAGTGGTTAAGAATCTGCCTGCCGGTGTGGGGGATGTGGGTTAAAGCCCTGGTCTGAGAAGATCCCACATGCCGCAGGGCAGCTGGGCCCATGCACCACAACTACTGAACCTGTGCTCTAGAGCCTGTGAGCCACAACTGCTGAAGCCCGTGCGCCTAGAGCCAGTGCTCCGCAACGAGAGAAGCCACTGCAATGAGAAGCCCATGCACCGCAATGAAGAGTAGCCCCTGCTTGTTGCAACTAGAGGAAGCCCGCACGCAGCAATGGAGACCCAATGTAGCCATAAATAAATAAATAATTAAAAAAACCAAATTAACTTCCTAGGTGCTCCCTTTCTTTTGTGTCACAGGACCTAAGGTGTGGCCAACTTTCCTCTCTGAATAGCTACTGTGACTATAATTTCATCTTTTGGGATTTTCTTTGGAACTAGGACAGTTTCCTTATATATTACCTTATATATTATATATAATATATATATTATATATATATAACTTATATATAATATATATATATGTTTCCTTATATATAATATATATATATTATTATAGTTACCTTATATATTATCCATGTTTTTTTTATAGCCCAGGTCCAATTATCAGCAGTTCACCTAGTGTATTCCTGTTCAGTGGGCTGTCCTCTAGTTAGGGGGTTCCAGTATGGTGGCTAAAACCTCAGCTATCTACAGAGACGGTCTTTCAATATACATGAAATTGCATTTTGTTGCCATGCTAAAGAATGTGGATTCAGGCTATCCCCATGTTCTTTTTCAACTCCACTATGTTTTTTTTTTTTTTTTCCTCCTTGCTCCATTCTTTAGCTGCACCACACCTGGGGGTTAATCAAGTATAATGTCTTGGGTGGCTTAGTAATATTCAAACAAGATAATCTCAGCTGGCAATTTAAAGGGGAAAGAGAACTGGGTGCGAAAACAATTCAGGTAAACAGCACCTGAAATTACCACACTATATTTACATAGAAACAAAGTGTATAATGTTCTGTATACTAATTGTCAAGTAGTGACACATATATTCTAAATGCTGTAGAAGTTAAGAAGAGAGCTGCATAATGATGGACAAGTGATAACTCAGTCTTAAAGGAAAGGTTAATAAGGAAGAGGTAGACGAGAGAACAGATAGGAAATTCAAGATGGGAATCATAGTGTGCAAGTGAGTATCATGTGTTGGGAGACCAATTTGTAGAGGACAGACTATAGAGGGCTTTGAATACCACAGAATATTTTAAAATAGAAGATGTGAAATGGCCAAAGCAGTAATTGACGAAGATTAATCTGAAATTAATCTGAAATTGGTAGACAGAATGGACCAAAAGAGGAAAAATAGAAAACACACAGAGAGAAGTGACACTACCATAAGATTTCAGGTTTTTGGTACTGAGAATTAAGCAAATGTAGTGATATGTGGAGTGGAATAGGAGTGGATTTCTAATACATCACTAAGAAAGGGTGAGCAAAATTAGGTGGCCAAATGGGAATAGGAGTAGAAGTTAGGTAAGGAGTGATTCAAAGATAATAAAGTTTATATCTGAATGATTGGGAAAATGATAGTTTCATTAATATAAACAAAGAAACCTTTGAAGGGTCTTTCACCGTAAGTTTTCCTCGAGGTTCTTGTGATATGAAGAATAATGGGGCCCTAAAGATGTTCACGTCCTAATCTCAAGAACCTATGAGTATGTTTCCAACATGACAAGAAATACTTTGAAAATGATTAATTTAAGTTAAGCATATTTAGATGGAGAGATTATGCTGGATTATCCAGATGGGCTCAGTGTAATCACAAGAGTCCTCATGAGAGTCTGGCAATAGGGTCGAATTTAGAGAGAAGGTGATTTGACATCAGAACCCGAGAGACAAAAGGTTATGTAATGTGAGGCAGGAGCCAAATATTGAAGAAAACCTCCCGAAGCTGAAGCTTTTAGAAGCAAGTAAATATTTTCTCCTAGAGCCTCCAGAAGTAAAGCAGCCTTGTTGACACCCATTTTAGGACATCTGACCTCCAGTACTGTAAGATAATAAATCTGGGTTGCTATAAGCCACTAAGTTTTGTGGTAATTTGTTTCAGCAGTAATAGAAACTAATACAGTTCTGTTCTCTGGGTAATATCATCCATACCAGTGGCTTCAACTATGAGCCATACACTGACCAAAATAAAGTTCCAGATCTGGATTTCCAATTCATTCTGAAAATCCTACAAATGCCTCGAAAGTGTTGGATTCAGTATGTATCAGTTATAGCTAAAAAGTTTCTCTCAAATCTGACCTGTGCACCATTGGCACCATCCTTTTTTCCTAATTTTTTTTAACCATGGTAAAGAACACATAAAATTGTCTTAACCATTTTCAAGTGCACAGTTTGGTGGCATTATGTGCACTCATATTTCTGTGCAAACTTCACCACCAACTTCATACCTCTTTTCATCATATATGACTGAAACTCTGTACGCATTAAGCAACAACTCCCCATTACCCTAGGCCCTGGTAATCACCGTTCTACTTTCTGTCTCTTTGATTTTTGACTATTTTGTCATATAAGTGGAACCATACAGTGTTTGTCTTATTTGTGTCTGGCTTATTTTACTCAGTATAATGTCCTCAGTGTTTATTCATGTTACCTTTTTTTGTGTTTAGTTAATTTTTGTATTGAAATGTTAAAATCTCTTTTTCATTTCCTTTTATGTATATTCTTTAGCTGTTTTCTTTGTGGTTATCAAGAGGATTAAATTTAACATCCTAAAGTTATAATATTCTTAATTTGGATTTATACCAGGTTAACTTCAGTATCATACAAAATTCTGCTCCTTTAGTAACTCTAACCCTGCTCATTTCAGGTGTTGATATTACAAAATTACATCTTAATTCATTGTATGTCCAAAACCATAAACTAATAATGTTTTTAATGTATTAATCTCTTAAATTATGTAGAAAACTAGAGTTACAAACCAAATTTACAATAATTCTAGGTTTTACACTAATAATGATTTAAAAATGAGTTTTTGAAATCATGTAGAAAATAAAAAGTGGAGTTGCACACCTTTCTTACAATTATAGTAGTCTTTGTAATTCTCCATGTATTAACCTTTACTGTCATCTTTATTTCATCCTGTGTCTTCATGTTACTGCCTAGTGTTCTTTCATTTTAATCTGCAGGACACCGTTTAGCATTTCTTGCAGGGCAGGTCTAGTGGTAATTGACTCTGTCAGTTTTGTTTTCCTGAGAATGTCTTGATTTTCCCCTCCGTTTTGAAGGACAGTTTTGATGGATATAGGATTCTTGGTTGACTGTTTTCTTCTTTCAGCACCTTGAGCATACCAGCCCACTGCTTCTGGCCTCCAAAGTTTCTGATGAGAAATCTGCTGAAAATCTTATTGAGGAACACTTGTAGGTGATGAGGTGCTTCTTTCTTCTTGCTTTCAAGATTCTATCTTTGTGTTTAGGCAGTTTGATGATAATGTGTCTTTCTTGGGTCTACTCAAGTTCATCTGACATGGAGTTCATTGAGCTTCCTGGATGTTTATATATATGTGTTTCATCAAATTTGAAACTTTTTGGCCATTAGTTCTTCAAAGAATTTCTCTTCCCTCCTTCTCTTTCTCTCATCATTCTGGGACTTGAATACCATGCATATATTAGTCTGTCTGTAGTGTCACATAGGCTCTGTTCACTTTTCTTCAGTCTTTTTTCTTCCTGTTTCTCATACTTGATAATGTCCATTGTCCTATCTTCAAGTTCTCTGATTCTTTCTTCTGCTTACTCAAATATGCCTTTGAATCTGTCTAGTGAATTTTTCATTTTTAATAGCATCATTTTTTTCTCTAGAATTTTTCTTTATCTCTTTGTTGAGATAAAAAAATTTCCATTTTGTTAATACATTATCTTCTTGACTTTCTCCATATTTTCCTTGAGTTCTTTGAGCATCTTTAAGATAGCTGTTTTAAAGTCTTTGTCCAGTAGGTTTGACATCTTGTCTTGCTCAGGTATGGTTTCTGCTGGATTATTTTTTCCTTTTGAATGGGTCTCTGCTTTCCTATTTCTCTGTATGCCTTGTGATTTTTTTTGTTGAAAACTGGACGTTTGAATCCACTAATGTGGTAACTAACTCTTGAAATCAAATTCCCCCTCATCTTTAGGGTTTGCTGTTTTGTTTGTTAATTCTTTTTGTTTACTTTTTAAAATTGTTGTAAGCTGTCTCTGGTCCAGGAACCAGACTAAGGTTTATACTTAAGGTCTACATGAATTCTGATTCTAGATCCCCTAACTGCATTTCAAAGTCAGTCTAGCATTTTAATCTTTCCTTTTTTGTTGCAAGAATTCAATCTTATATTTTAGATCTTTTTACAATATAAATTAGCCACTCTTCTTTTGTTGGCCAAATACATTTTTTCCAGTATATTATTCTTTTTGGGCTTAATTTAGGACTCAGGTGTAATTATATAGGACTTGATTTCTTTTAAAAAATATGTGTGTTATTTCTGTCCATTAATCATTGCTCAGTATAATGACTTGCAAATTTTATAGGCCATTTCTTATGCATTATCATCTCTAATGGTTCTTGAAACAGTGTCTTTTGTGGGAAGTCACCATTAAAATACACTTAAAATCATAGTCTCAGGCTTCCCTGGTGGCGCAGTGGTTGAGAGTCTGCCTGCTGATGCAGGGGACACGGGTTTGTGCCCCAGTCCGGGAAGATCCCACATGCCGCAGAGCGGCTAGGCCTGTGAGCCATGGCTGCTGAGCCTGCACGTCTGGAGCCTGTGCTCTGCAACAGGAGACGCCACAACAGTGAGAGGCCTGCATACTGCAAAAAAACAAAACAAAACAAAATCATAGTCTCCAAATAGATCAATGGAATAGCAAAAACTTTACCAATATCAATGTTTATAGCTTTAAAAGTTATGCTTCATTGGTATATGTTTTCAACATGTATATTAATATTGCCTTTTCATAAATGTACTTTTTCTATAGTCATGAAAGAATTCCTCAGTTCAAAGTTGAAATCTCTTAAGATATTGAATATTTTCCTCTGTGGTAGATGAAATTATTCAGTTTTCTAGAAACTACTTGTATAGCTGGAAAAGACGATAACAGTGATGAGCTTGTTACTTATTTTATGGAGAGCAACTTCAGGTCTGGACAAGTACCTGCATGTGTGGCCAAGAATTTTCCAGAGTATTGCTTTCAACTTCTTGATTTGCCCTAGTAGTATCCACTCAAAACTCCAGTGTTTTGTTTGGCAAATGTGGGGGAGTGGAAGGAAGAGAAGACAGGCAGATTTTTGGAGTAATTAATTCAGGCATTACTGTCAAACTTAAGTTGGGACAGTATTTAAGTTCTCAGGCTTCCAAGATGATTTCATCAGCTGGAGAAGTTTGGAAGCAATTTCCAAACAGGAAACAGCATGTGCACAAGAACAAAACACTTCTTATATGATGGGATCACCTGCATTAGAGTCACCTAGGGGACTTTTCAAAATGCAGATTCTTGGGCCCCTCTATAAATTACCTGAAAGAGTCTCTAGGAGTGGGGTCTAGGAATTTTCATTTTTCTTTCATTTTTAATTTTTAGGAAAATTATACCTGCATGTTGTCTAGAGCAGTGGTTCTCACTCTGGCTTCACTTTAGAGTCACCTGGGGACCTTTTTAAACAAGGTTAACTCTCAGATTAATTAAGTCAAAACAATCTCTGAGTATGTGGGATAGTGACACTGATATTTTTTAATAGGTATTTAGATAATTCTCTTAGGTAGCCAGATTGAGAACCACTGGGCCAGGTGATTCTGAAGCTGAAAACTAATAAATATAATTTCCCTTATTGAGATTGCAGAGCCAATTAGTGTGCTAGAATTTCCTTTTTGTTCTTCTCTAAGATGGTAATTTCATAACTGGACCACTCATATGAAAGTTATCATATTTTTACAAATCAAATTTATTCTCTTTTTGTTCCCTGCTACATTAGTTGTTCTTAAGTTATGCCATATTTTAGCTTGCCTCATATGTTAGTCAATTTGGGCTGCCATAACAAAATACCCTAGGCTGGGTGTCTTAAACAACAGAAATTAATTTTCTCACAGTTTTGGAAGCTAGATGTCCAAGCTCAAGGTTTGGCCAACAGGCTTTCTGGTAAGAGCTCTCTTTTTTTGGCTTGTAGATGAAAGCGGACGCTGCCTTGCTTCCAGAACCTGTGATGGGAGTTGCATCCCTGAAGATTTCTGAATTGCTTTCTGGGGGTCATGCTTCCTTTTTCTTAAAGGACATCAAGTTTTTGCAGACAGATAGCTCTGTGTCTGTCTTTAGTTTCTCTTTAGTTCCAGCTAGCAGTATAATCCCATTTCTATTCAGGCTTCTGCTGAAATGGCAGATTAAATTCTTGATTAAATTAGTGGTTCACACCCATACTAATCTCCTTATCAAATGCTGGTTCATCCACACCCTCACTGTTCTCTTTAGAGCAAGCTTTCTCATTTTTTGCAACATACATAGGTGGAGAATTTTCCAAATCTTCAAGTTTTGGTCCCGTTTTGCTTAATAATTCCTTCTTCAATTTATTTCTCTCTTCTCACATTTTATTATAAGTATTGAGGAGGACCCAAGCTGCACCTTTAGTACTCTGGCTAGAAATCTTCTTGGCTAAATACCCATTTTCATTGTTCCTAAGTTCTGTCTTCCAAAAAGCACTAGAACACAGTTCTGCCAAGTTCTCTGCCACTTGTAATAAGGATTATCTTTACACCAGTTTTAATAACCTATTCCTAAGTTCTGTCTGAGACTTCACCAGAATGGCCTTTAACATCCATTACCAACATTCTGTTCATAATTATTTATGTATTCTCTAAGAAGATGGAGGTTTTCTTTCCATCTCTCCTTTTTGCTTACTGAATTCTCACCAGAATCACCATTAACATCCATATTTCTACCAACAGCCCCTTCTCAGCAATCTAGCTTTTTTGTAGCATGCACCTCAAAACTCTTTCAGCTTCCATCCATCACCCAATTCCAAAGCCACATCCACATTTTTAGGTATTTATTTCTTGGTACCTAAGTATGTATTAGTCAGCCTGGGCTTCCATAACAAAATACCATCGTTTGGGTGGCTTAAACAACAGAAATTAATTTTCTTGCAATTCTGGAGGCTGGAAATCCAAGATTGAGGTTTGGCTGGTTGGGTTTCTGATGAGGATTCTCTTCCTGGATTGCAGACAGCTGCCATCTTGCTGTTTGCTCACATGGCCTTTCTTTCATGCATGTGTGCAGAGAATGAGGCAGTGAACTCTTTAGTGTCTCCTTTTATAAGGACACTAATCTGATGGAATCAGGGCCTCCTCCCTTAAGACCTCATTTAACCCTGATTACTTCCATACTCGAAATACCATACTTGAAATAAAGCCATAGTGAGAGTTTGGGCTTTAACATACAAATTTTGGGTGTATGCAAACATTCAGTCTATAACACTTCGTATGTTGAAACATGGCATTCTTACACAGTCCTTTCCTTTTTTTTGGACAGAAAAGAAAATTGCTTCATTATCCATGACATGAATATCACCTCCTTGGTTGGTCTATTTGTTGCTTGAGGTCCATTTTATTCTTCGGAAAAGCATTCTGCTTAGAGGCCACTGTGTGGAAATCAGCAACATTCCTTACTGTTAGCAACCTACAAAGGAGTGTGTTTTCAGCAGTTGTGTCTTGGCCAAAATTGAAGTTTAACCCAGACTATATTTTATGTTCACTTTATCGTGAATAATAGAGAAGACAAAATGATGTGTGTTTTTCTCAACTGTGTCAGGACCCATGTTTTTGTTGTTGTTATTGGCATAGTGTTTTTAGAAATTTGAATTTCCTAAGCAGGTTTCTCCATATAATCCCTTCCACTTCTTATTAACTAACTACACCTGGCTGCCTCAGGCATTTGAGGCAGTTCTCAAACTTGAGCATGAATCAGAATCATTTGTGGGTTTGTTAAAACAGATTGCTGGGCCCTAGCCCCAGAGTTTATGATTCTGGAGTATGGGGTTGGGCCTGAGAAATTAGATTTCAAACAAGTTCTCAGGTGATGCTTCTAGTCTATGAATAGCCCTTTGAGAACCACAAATTTAATCTAGCCTTAAGGACATTTAAGATTGTCATCCCAATGTAAATACACTTGTAGCATTTTGAACCACCTGTTTCCCCCTTTTCCATTGTTGAAACGTTGGTCATCCTTCATAATCAAACTTAAATGTTTTCTGCCCTTTGGAGCCTCCCCATCATCCGATTAGAGTGAATTTTTCTTTCCTCTTCAGTCAGGTATAGTTTTTAACCTGTATTATAGCAATCATTTCATTCTGGTTTGTAGAGCTAATGGTTCACATGTGTAATCAATTGTGAATTCCTCAGTACAGGGACTATATCATAGTCATCTTTGTATCCCTTCCCTCTTCATTACAGAGCACTCACCAAGTCCAGTAGGCTTCTCCTGAATTGAGGTCACTATAGTTCACCCTTGAACAAGAAGGGGTTAGAAGCGCACATCCTCTAAGCAGTCGAAAATCCACGTATGATTTATAGTTGACCCTCCATTAACATCGTTTCTCCTTATCCGAGTTTCCTCCACATCCGTGGTTCCCCATCCATACATTCAGTCAACCGCAGGATCATGTTGTACTGTAGTATTTACTTTTTAAAAAAAATTTTAGTTTTTTTATTTTTAAAAAATTTTTATTGGAGTATAGTTGATTTACAATGTTGTGTTAGTTTTAGGTGTACAGCAAAGTGAATCAGTTATACATATAATATATCCACTCTTTTTTAGATTCTTTTCCCATATAGGCCATTACAGAGTATTGAGTAGAGTTTACTGTGCTATACAGTAGGTTCTTATTAGTTATCTGTTTTATATATAATTGTGTGTTTATGTCAATCCCAATCTACCAATTTATCCCTTTATCCGTTCCTCCATCCATGGACATTTAGGTTGCTTCCATGTCTTGGCTATTGTAAATAGTGCTGCAGTGAACATTGGGGTGCATGTATCTTTTTGAATTATGGTTTTCTCTGGATATATTTCCAGGAGTGAGATTGCTGGATCATATGTTAGCTCTATTTTCAGTTTTTTTACAGAGCCTCCATACTGTTCTCAATAGTGGCTGTACCAGTTGACTTTCCCGCCAACATTGTAGGAGGGTTCCCTTTTCTCCACACTCTTTCCAGCGTTTATTGTTTATAGATTTTTTGATGATGGCCATTCTGACCAGTGTGAAGTGATACATCATTGTAGTTTTCAACTGCATTTCTCTAATGATTAGTGATGTTGAGCATCTTTGCATGTGCTTTTTAGCCATCCATATGCCTTCTTTGGAGAAATGTCTATTTAGATCTTCTGCCCATTTTTTGATTGGCTTGTTTATATTTTGATATTGAGCTACATGAGCTGTTTGTAAATTTTGGAGATTAATCCCTTGTTGGTTGTTGCTTTGTTTGCAAATATTTTCTCTCATTATGTCTTTTCGTTTTGTTTATGGTTTCCTTTACTGAGCAAAAGCTTTTAAATTTAATTAGGTCCCATTGGTCGATTTTTGTTTTTATTTTCATTACTCTAGTAGGTGGATCAAAAAAGAAATTGCTGTGATTTATGTCAGAGTGTTCTGCCTATGTTTTCCTCCAAGACTTTTATAGTATCAGGCCTTACATTTAGGTCTTTAATACATTTTGGGTTTATTTTTGTGTATGGTGTTTCATTCTTTTACATGTAGCTGTCCATTTTTCCCAGCACCACTTATTGAAGAGACTGTCTTTTCTCCATCGTATATTCTCGCCTCCTTTGTCATAGGTTAGGTAACTATAGGTGCATGGGTTTATCTCTGGGCTTTCTCTCCTGTTCCATTGATTTATATTTCTCTTTTTGTGCCAGTACCATACTGTTTTGATGACTGTACATTTGTAGTGTAGTCTGAAGTTGGCAAGCCTAATTCCTCCAACTCCCTTTTTCTTTCTCAAGATGGCTTTGGCTATTTGGGGTCTTTTGTGTTGCCATACAAATAATAAAAATTTTTGTTCTAATTCTGTGAAGAATGCCATTGGTAATTTGATAGGGATTGCATTGATCTGTAGGTTGCTTTGGGTAGTATAGTCATTTTCAAAATACTGATTCTTTCAGTCCAAGAACATGGTATATTTCTCCATCCGTTTATGTCATTTTGATTTCTTTCATCAGTGTTTTATAGTTTTCTGAGTATAGGTCTTTTGTCTCCTTAGGTAGGTTTATTCCTAGGCATTTTATTCTTTTTATTGCAATGGTAAATGGGATTGTTTTCTTGATTTCTCTTTCTGATCTTTCGTTGATAGTATATAGGAATGCAAGAGATTTTTGTGTACTCATTTTGTATCCTGCAAATTTACCAAATTCATTGATGAGCTGTAGTAGTTTTCTGGTAGCATCTTTAGGATTTTCTACGCATAGTATCATGTCATCTGTAAACAGTGACAGTTTTACTTCTTTTCCATTTGGATTCCTTTTATTTCTTCTTCTGTAATTGCCATGGCTGGGACTTCCAAAACTGTGTTAAATAATAGTGGCAAGAGTGGACATCCTGGTCTTGTTCCTGAACTTCGAGAAAATGCTTTCAGTTTTTCACCATTGAGAATGATGTTTGCTGTGGGTTTGTTGTATATGGCCTTTATTATGTTGAGGTAGATTCCCTCTATGCCCACTTTCTGGAGAGTTTTTATCATAAATGAGTGTTGAATTCTGTCCAAAGGTTTTTCTACATCTATTGAGATGATCATATGGTTTTTATTCTTCAAGATGTGGTGTATCACACTGATTGATTGATGGATGTTGAAAAATCTTTGCTTCTCTTGGATAAATCCCACTTGATCATGGTGTATGATTCTTTGAATGTGTTGTTCGATTCTGTTTGCTAGTATGTTGTTGAGGATTCTTGTCTCTGTGTTCATCAGTGATATTGGCCTGTAATTTTCTTTTTTTTACTTTTGTGGTATCTTTGTCTGGTTTTGGTATCAGGGTGATGGTGGCCTCATAAAATAAGCTTTGGAATGTTCCTTCCTCTGCAATTTTTTGGAAGACTTTGAGAAGTGTAAGTGTTAACTCTTCTCTAAATGTTTGATAGAATTCACCTTTGAAGCCATTTGGCCCTGGACTTCTGTTTGTTGGAAAATTTTAAATTACAGTTTCAGTTTCATTACTTGTGATTGGTCTGTTCATATTTTCTATTTCTTCCTGGTTCAATCGTGGAAGGTTGTACCTTTCTAAGAATTTGTCCATTGCTTCCAGCTTGTCCATTTTATTGGCATATAGTTCCTTGTAGTAGTCTCCTATGATGCTTTGTATTTCTACGGTGTCCATTGTAACTTCTCCTTTTTCATTTCTAATTTTATTGATTTGAGTCCTCTCCTTCTTTTTCTTGATGAGTCTGGCTAAAGGTTTATCAATTTTGTTTATTTTCTCAAAGAACCAGCTTTTAGTTTCATCGATCTTTGCTATTGTTTTCTTCATCTCTATTTCATTTATTTCTGCTCTGATCTTTATGATTTCCTTTTTCCTACTAACTTTGGGTTTTGTTTGTTCTTTCTCTAGTTGCTTTAGGTGTAAGGTTAAGTTGTTTATTTGAGAATTTTCTTGTGTTTTGAGGTAAGACTGTATTGCTATAAAGTTCCGTCTTAGAACTGCTTTTGCTGCATCCCATAGGGTTTGGATCATCGTGTTTTCATTGTCATTTGTCTCTAGGCATTTTTTGATTTCTTCAGTGATCCATTGGTTATTTAGTAACATATTATTTAGCCTCCATATGTTTGTGTTCTTTACAGTTTCCTTCCTGTGATTGATTTCTAATCTCATAGCATGGTCAGAAAAGAAGCTTGATATGATTTCAATTTTCTTAATTTTCTGAGGTTTGATTTGTGACCCAAGATGTGATCTATCCTGGAAAATGTTCCGTGTGCTCTTCAGAAGAAAGCGTATTCTGCTTTTGGGTGGAATGTCCTATAAATATCCATTAAATATATCTGGTCTGTTGTGCCATTTAAGGCTTGTGTTTCCTTATTTATTTTCTGTCTGGATGATCTGTCCATTGGTGTATGTGGGGTGTTAAAGTCCCCCACTATTACTGTGTTACCTTCGATTTCCCCTTCTATGGCTCTTAGGATTTGCCTTATATTTTGAAGTGCTCCTATGTTGGCTACATATATAGAGTATTGCTACTCCAGCTTTCTTTTGACTTCTGTTTAAATGGAATATATTTTTCTGTTCCCTCACTTTCATTCTGTATGTGTCCCTAGGTCTGAAATGAGTCTCTTATAGACAGCATATATATGGGCCTTGTTTTTCTATCCGTTCAACCAGCCTTTGTCTTTTGGTTGGAGCAGTTAATCCATTTACATTTAAGGTAATTATTGATGTGTATGTTCTTATTGCCATTTTCTTAATTGTTTTGGGTTGTTTTTGTAGGTCTTTTTTCTTCCCTTCCTCTTTTGTTCTGTTCTCTTGTGGTTTGATGACCATCTTTAGTGTTGTTTTGGGGTTGCTTTTTCTTTTTTGTGTATGTATCCATTGTAGTTTTTTGGTTTGCATTTCCCATGAGGCTTTGATAAAGCAATCTGTATATATACAGGGTTGTTTTAAGTTGCTGGTCTCTTAATTTCAAATGCAATTCCCATTTCCTGCATTTATACTCTCCTCACAGTTGCTGGATTTGATGTCATATTTGTGTATGTATGATTTCCTGGTTTTAGTGTATGTTTGGCTTTACCAGTGAGCTTTCCCATTTGTGATTTTTCTTGTTTATAGTTGTGCCTCCCCCACCCCCCAACTGCCGCTCCATCTAAAGAAGTTCGTTTAGCATTTGTTGTAAAGCTGTTTGGGTGGTGCTGAATTCTCTTAGCTTTTGCTTGTCTGTAAACCTTTTGATTTCACCATCGAATCTGAATGAGAGCCTTGCTGGGTAGAGTATTCTTGGTTGTAGTTTTTTCCCTTTCATCACTTTAAATATTTCATGCCACTCCCTTCTGGCCTGTAGAGTATCTGCTGAAAAATCAGCTGATAACTTTATGGGGATTCCCTTGTATGTTATTTGTTGCTTTTCCCTTGCTGCTTTTAATGTTTTTTCTTTGTATTTAATGTTTGTTTGATTAATATGTGTCTTGTGTGTTCTTCCTTGGATTTATCCTGTATGGGACTCTCTCTGCTTCCTAGACTGGGGTGACTGTTTCCTTTCCCATATTAAGGAAGGTTTCAACTATAGTCTCTTCAAATATTTGGAACACGTGAGCCTGTCAGGCAGCTATTGGGGCGAGTGGATTGCCTAGGTGGGGGGAGGGGGCGGAGGAGGCAGTGGCAGGGGTGTGAGAGCCGGCTCTGGCGGGAGCCCTCCCTAGTACCCATGGAGGTAGCGGCCGGTCTGTGACGGGAGAGGCTGCATCGGCGGCCCTGCCCTTTGCGCATCACTCAGTGTGGCACTTCGCCTCTGTGGCAGTCCAGGCTTCCTCCACAAGCATTCCTGGTTGCGGAGCTCCTGACTTTTGTCCTCTCAGGCTGTCTCCTCGCAGCCAACAGCAGTCCCCTCCCTCACTCTACTCTCCAAACCCCGTGTTCCAGCACCCAGCCCTGTGCACACCAGCGGACACCTGTCTCAGGCTGGGGAACACAGGGCTGTGGCATGCACCATCTTTGTTCGTCTCACTCTGTCCTGCCTGCCTGCCACAGACTGGTTGCTGGGCTCTCCTGCCAACCCCCGAAGCTACCCTTCTGTCCCAGCTGATGTCCCCGCTGGTGAGTGGGCTTTCCCAGATGCGGGAACCTCTCCTCACCTTTAGCTTTCTTCCAGGGGCGCAGGTTCCATCCTGCTTTGTCTCCTCTTCTTTTTCCCTAATTCTTTCTTTCATCCCACCTGGTTACATGGGGATCTTGCTTGTTGTTTTAGGTGTCTGGGGTCCTCTGCTAATGTTCAGCAGGTGCGCAGTGAGAAGTTTCCCATTTGTAGATGTATTCTTTTTTTTTTTTAAATTTTATTTATTTTTTATACAGTAGGTTCTTATTAATTATCCATTTTATACATATTAGTGTATAAATATCAATCCCTATCTGCCAGTTCATAACATCACACCACCCCCCTGCCACTTTCCCCCTTGGGGTCCATACGTTTGTTCTCTGCATCTGGGTCTCAATATCTGCCCTGCAGACTGGTTCATCTGTACCATTTTTCTAGGTTCCACATATATGCGTTAATATACAATATTTGTTTTTCTCTTTCTGACTTACTTTACTCTGTATGAGAGTCTCTAGATGTATCCACGTCTCTACAAATGACCCAGTTTCGTTCCTTTTTACGGCTGACTAATATTCCACTGTATATATGCACCATATCTTATTTATCCGTTCATCTAGTAATGGGCATTTAGGTTGCTTCCATGACCTGGCTATTGTAAATAGTGCTGCAATGAACATTGGGGTGCATGTGTCTTTTTGAATTATGGTTTTCTCTGGGTATATGCCCAGTAGTGGGATTGCTGGATCATATGGTAATTCTATTTTTAGTTTTTTAAGGAACCTCCATACTGTTCTCCATGGTGGCTGTATCAATTTATATTCCCACCAACAGTACTATAGGGTGCCCTTTTCTCCACACCCTCTCCAGCATTTGTTGTTTGTAGATTTTCTGATGATGTCCATTCTAACTGGTGTGAGGTGATACCTCATTGTACTTTTGATTTGCATTTCTCTAATAATTAGTGATGTTGAGCAGCTTTTCATGTGCTTCTTGGCCATCTGCATGTCTTCTTTGGAGAAATGTCTATTTAGGTTTTCTGCCCATTTTTGGATTGGGTTGTTTGTTTTTTTAACATTGAGCTGCATGACCTGTTTATGTATTTTGGAGATTAATCCTTTGTCTGATGATTCGTTTGCAAATATTTTCTCCTACTCTGAGGGTTGTCTTTTTGTCTTGTTTATGGTTTCTTGTGCTGTGCAAAAGCTTTTAAGTTTCATTAGGTCCCATTTGTTTATTTTTGTTTTTATTTCCGTTACTCTAGGAGATGGATCAAAAAAGATCTTGCTGTGATTGATGTCAAAGAGTGTTCTTCCTCTAAGACTTTTATAGTGCCCGGTCTTACATTTATGTCTCTAATCCATTTTTAGTTTATTTTTGTGTATGGTGTTAGGGAGTGTTCTAATTTCATTCTTTTACACGCAGCTGTCCAGTTTTCCCAGCACCACTTATTAAAGAGAGTGTCTTTTCTCCATTGTATATCCTTGCCTCCTTTGTCATAGATTAGTTGACCATAGGTCAACTAGTGTGGGTTTAGTGGGTTTAGATTAGTTGACCATAGGTCAACTAGTGTGGGTTTAACTCTGGGCTTTCTATCCTTTCCCATTGATCTATATTTCTGTTATTGTGCCAGTACCATATTGTCTTGATTACTGTAGCTTTGTAGTGTAGTCTGAAGTCCAGGAACCTGATTCCTCCAGCTCCTTTTTTTTCCCTCAAGACAACTTTGGCTATTTGGGGTCTTTTGTGTCTCCATACAATTTTTAAGGTTTTTTGTTCTAGTTCTGTAAAAAATGCCATTGGTAATTTGATAGGGATTGCATTGAATCTGTAGATGGCTTTGGGTAGTATAGTCATTTTCAAAATATTGATTCTTCCAATCCAAGAAAATGGTATATTTCTCTGTCTGTTTATGTCATCTTTGATTTCTTTCATCGGTGTTTTATAGTTTTCTGAGTGCAGGTCTTTTGTCTCTTTAGGTAGGTTTATTCCTAGGTATTTTATCCTTTTGTTGCAGTGGTAAATGGGAGTGTTTCCTTAATTTCTCTTTCAGAGTTTTCATCATTAGTGTATAGGAATGCAAGAGATTTCTGTGCATTAATTTTGTATCCTGCAACTTTACCAAATTCATTGATTAAGTCTAGCAGTTTTCTGGTGGCATCTTTAGAATTCTCTATGGATAGTATGATGTCATCTGCAAACAGTGACAGTTTTACTTCTTTTCCAATTTGTATTCCTCTTATTTCTTTTTCTTCTCTGATTGCCGTGGCTAGGACTTCCAAAACTATGTTGAATAATAGTGATGAGAGTGGACATCCTTGTCTTGTTCCTGATCTTAGCGGAAATGCTTTCAGTTTTTCACCATTGAGAATGATGTTTGCTGTGGGTTTGTTGTATATGGCCTTTATTATGTTGAGGTAGGTTCCTTCTGTGCCCACTTTCTGGAGAGTTTTTATCATAAATGGTTTTGAATTTTGTCAGAAGCTTTGTATGCATCTATTCAGATGACCATATGTTTTTTATTCTTCAGTTTGTTAATATGGTGTATCACATTGATTGATTTGCATATATTAAATAATCATTGCATCCCTGGGATGAATCCCACTTGATCATGGTGTATGATCGTTTTAATGTGTTGTTGGATTCTGCTAGTATTTTGTTGAGGATATTTGCATCTATATTCATGAGTGATATTGGTCTGTAATTTTCTTTTTCTGTAGTATCTTTGTCTGGTTTTGGTGTCAGGGTGATAGTGGCCTCATAGAATGAGCTTGGGAGTGTTCCTTCCTCTGCAATTTTTTTGCAAGAGTTTGAGAAGGATGGGTGTTAGCTCTTCTCTAAATGTTTGATAGAATTCACCTGTGAAGCCATCTGGTCCTGGACTTTTGTTTGTGGGAAGATTTTTAATCACTGTCAATTTCATTACTTGTCATTGGTCAGTTTACATATTCTATTTCTTCCTGGTTCAGTCTTGGAAGGTTATGCCTTTCTAAGAATTTGTCCATTTCTTCCAGGTTGTCCATTTTATTGGCATAGAGTTGCTTGTAATAGTCTCTTATGATGCTTTGTATTTCTGTGGTGTCCGTTGTAACTTCTTTTTCATTTCTAATTTTATCGATTTGAGTCCTCTCCCTATTTTTCCTGATGAGTCTGGCTAAAGGTTTTCCAGTTTTGTTTATCTTCTCAAGGAACCAGCTTTTAGGTGATTGATCTTTGCTATTGTTTTCTTTGTTTCTATTTCATTTATTTCTTCTCTGATCTTTATGATTCCTTTCCTTCTGCCAACTTTGGGTTTTGTTTGTTCTTTCTCTAGTTCCTTTAGGTGTAAGGTTAAATTGTTTATTTGAGGTTTATCTTGTTTCCTGAGGTAGGATTGTATCTCTATAAACTTCCCTCTTAGAACTGCTTTTGCTGCATCCCATAGGTTTTGGGTCGTTGTGTTGTCATTGTGATTTGTCTCTAGGTATCTTTTGATTTCCTGTTTGATTTGTTCAGCAATCTCTTGGTTATTTAGTAATGTTACGTTTAGCCTCCATGTGTTTGTGTTTTTTACTTTTCCTTGTAATTTATTTCTAATCTCTTAGTGTTGTGGTTGAAAAAGATGCTTGATATGACTTCAGTTTTCTTAAATTTACCGAGGCTTGATTTGTGACCCAAGATGTGATCTATCCCGGAGAATGTTCCGTGTGCACTCGAGAAGAAAGTGTAATCTGCTGTTTTCAGATGGAATATCCTATAAATATCAATTAAATCTATCTGGTCTGTTGTGTCATTTAAAGCTTGTGTTTCCTTGTTAATTTTTTGTCTGGGTGATCTGTCCATTGGTGTAAGTGAGGTGTTTAAGTCCCCAACTATTGTTGTGTCACTGTCGATTTCCTCTTTTAGAGCCCTTAGCATTTGCCTCATGTATTGAGGTACTTCTATGTTGGGTGCATATATATTTATAATTGTTCTATCTTCTTCTTGGATTGATCCCTTGATCATTATGTAGTGTCCTTCCTTGTCTCTTGTAACATTCTTTATTTTAAAGTCTATTTTATTTGATATGAGTATTGCTACTCCACCTTTCTTTTGATTTCCATTTACATGGAATATCTTTTTCCATCCCCTCACTTTCAGTCTGTATGTGCCCCTAGGTCTGAAGTGGGTCTCTTGTAGACAGCATATATGTGGGTCTTGTTTTTGTATCCATTCAGTGAGCCTGTATCTTTTGGTTGGAGCATTTAATCCATTCACATTTAAGGTAATTATAGATATGTATGTTCCTTTTACCATTTTCTTAATTGTTTTTTTTTTTTTTGCAGTATGCGGGCCTCTCACTGTTGCGGCCTCTCCTGTTGCGGAGCACAGGCCCCGGACGCATAGGCCCAGCGGCCACGGTTCATGGGCCCAGCCGCTCTGCGGCATGTGGGATCCTCCCGGACCGGGGCATGAACCCGTGTCCCCTGCATCGGCAGGCGGACTCTCAGCCACTGCGCCACCAGGGAAGCCCTGGGTTTGTTTTTGTAGGTCCTTTTCTTCTCTTGTGTTTCCCACTTAGGGAAGTTCCTTTAGCATTCGTTGTAGAGCTGGTTTGGTGGTGCTGAATTCTCTTAGCTTTTGTTTGTCTGTAAAGTTTTTGATTTCTCCATCGAATCTGAATGAGATCCTTCCCGGGTAGAGTAATCTTGGTTGTAGGTTCTTCCCTTTCATCACTTTAAATATATCGTGCCTCTCCCTTCTGGCTTGTAGAGTTTCTGCTGAGAAATCAGCTGTTAACCTTATGGGAGTTCCCTTGTATGTTATTTGTCATTTTTCCCTTGTTCCCTTTAATGATTTTTCTTTAATTTTTGTCAGTTTGATTACTATGTGTTTCAGCATGTTTCTCCTTGAGTTTATCCTGTATGGGACTCTCTGTGCTTCCTGGTCTTGGGTGGCTATTTCCTTTACCATGTTAGGGAACTTTTCGACTATAATCTCTTCACTTATTTCCTTGGGTCCTTTCTCTCTTCTCCTTCTGGGACCCCTATAATGTGAATGTTGGTGCGTTTAATGTTCTCCCAGAAGTCTCGTAGGCTGTCTTCATTTCTTTTTTCTTTATTCTGTTCCACGGCAGTGAATTCCACCATTCTGTCTTCCAGGTCAGTTATCCGTTCTTCTGCCTCAGTTATTCTGCCATTGATTCCTTCTAGTGTATTTTTCATTTCAGTTATTGTAATGTTCATCTCTGTTTGTTTGTTCTTTAATTCTTCTAGGTGTTTTTTCTTTAATTCTTCTAGGTCTTTGTTAAAAATTTTTGCGACTTCTCAGTCTTTGCCTCCATTCTGTTTCTGAGGTCCTGAATCATCTTCACTATCATCATACTGAAATCTTTTTCTGGAAGTTTGCCTATCTCCATTTAGTTGTTTTTCTAGTGTTTTATCTTGTTCCTTCATCTGGTACACAGCTCTCTGCGTTTTCATCTTGTCTGTCTTTCTGTGAATGTGTTTTTTGTTCCACAGGCTGCAGGATTGTAGTTCTTCTTGCTAATGCTGTCTGCCCTCTGGTGGATTAGGCTATCTAAGGGGGTTGTGCAACTTTTCTGATGGGAGGGACTGGTGGGTGGGTAGTGGTGGGTGGGTAGAGGTGGCTGTTGGTCTGATGGGCAGAGCTCAGTAGAACTTCAATCCACTTGTTTGCTGATGCGTGGGGCTGGGTTTCCTCCTTGTTGGTTGTTTGGCCTGAGGTGACCCAGCACTGGAGCTTACCTGGGCTCTTTGTTGGGACTAATGGTGGACTCTTGGAGGGCTCATGCCAAGGAGTACTTTCCAGAACTTGTGCTGCCAGTGTCTTTGTCCTCACGGTGAGACACAGCCACCCCCCCGCCTCTGCAGGAGACCCTCCAATACTAGCAGGTAGGTCTAGTTCAGTCTCCCCTGGGGTCACTGTTCCTTCACCTGGGTCCCTATGTGCACAGTACTTTCTGTGTGCCCTCCACGAGTGGAGTCTCTGTTTCCCCCGGTCCTGTCCAAGTCCTGTAATCAAATGCTGCTAGTCTTCAAAGTCTGATTCTCTAGGAATACCTCCTCTCGTTGCTGGACCCCTAGGTTGGGAAGCCTGACGTGGGGCTCAGAACCTTCATTCCAGTGGGTGGGCTTCTGTGGTATAAGTCTTCTTCAGTTTGTGAGTCACCCACCCTGCAGTTATGGGATTTGATTTTATTGTGGTTACGCCCCTCCTACCATCTCACTGTGGCTTCTCCTTTGTCTTTGGATGTGGGGTATGTTTTTTGGTGAGTTCCAGTGTCTTCATGTCGATGATTGTTCAGCATTTAGTTGTGATTCCGGTGCTCTCGCAAGAGGGAGTGAGAGCACGTCCTTGTACTCTGCCATCTTGAACCAATCCTGTAGATGTATTCTTGATGTGTTTGTGGGGAGAGATGAACTCCACATCCTCCTACTTCTCCGCCTTCTTGGAAAGTGTAGTATTTACTATTGAAAAAAATCCATGTGTAAGTAGACCTGTGCAGTTCAAACCTGTATTGTTTAAGGGTCAACCTTAGTCACAGGTGAATTACATTAATCTCTTTATGTTTTCATTTAGCAAAAACTACTTGAGAGACGCTGTGTTGTAGTGTGGAAAGAGTACTGAGGTACTGACTTTTGAATTCTAATTTCATTTATTAGCAGTGTGATCCTGGACAAGTTACTTAACGTCCTTGAAACTTTTGTTTCTCATTGCTTAAATGGGCCGAGCAGTAGTATCTACCTCATAGGGTTGTTGAGAGTATTAAATGAGGTAATGTAAATTGTGTGGCTCATAGTAAATAACTTAGGTTTTTGTCATTAAGGATATTAGTGGACAGAATATTTAGCATGTTAGGGTTATTGAGGGGATTAAACAATAATGTAAATTACTTGGCTTATAATAAATAACTTATTGTTAGTTAGCTCCTAATGAGTAAGAATCTTATGCTGTGAGTAACAAATCAATTTTGAGTGTTCTCCATTCTCCTCATTTCCCTCATTTGAGAATTATTGTTACTTGAGTGTTGATTGCTGAGTTCTGATAGTTAACTTTTATATCTTATCTCTAGATCTTAGGATGAAATGAGAAGAAACCAACTAGAGCAGACACCTCTATGTTTGCTTCAAAACGCTATGAGTTCTCTTGCTAGAATCCTAGGATTTTATTGGTTTAATGGGCTTTTGGGTAACAGCTTAATTTAGTTCCCTGAGTACTTCTTAGGGAAGCAGATAGCGTTGCCTATTAATAAACAACACCTGTAACTCATCAAAATAGCTTTCATACTTGATAAAATTCATTTTGTCTTAAAGAACACAGCCATTTTTGTTAGTCAGCAGTAAACTGAAGGGAGAAAGCAGCTAATTGGAATGAGGAAGCATTTTTTCCAGGCCAGGAGGGTACTTTTAAAGCCAAATTGTTACATGTCAGTATAAAGAGGGAACAGTGTAACTAGTGGAACATTTAGTACCTGGATATTTTGCATTATATGTAATATATAATGCTTTTACCTGATATTCTTTTCTGTTCCAGGACTCTATCCAGCATACCACATTTAGCTGTTGTCGTGTCTCCTTAGCCTCTGCTTGCTGTGGTAGTTTCTCAGACATTCCTTTGACACTTTGCAAGAGTCATTGTCAGATATTTTGTAGAATGTTCTTCAGTTGGGGTATGTCTGATGTTTTTCTCATGATTAGACTGGCGTTATGATTTTTTGGGAGGCGGACCCTGGAGGTAAATTACCATTTTCATCACATCACATCATTATCATTATATGGCTTAGCATTGTTGATATTGACCTTCATCCCCTGGTTGAGATAATGCTTATTAAGTTTCTCCACTGTAAAGTTATTCCCCCACTCCATATATTGTACTGTTTGAAAGGAAGTCACTGTGTGCACCTCACACTTAGTGAGTGGGGAATTATATTCCACTTTTGTGAAGGCTATCTATTTACATGAATTATTTGCAATTCTACATGGGAGATTTGTCTCTTGTTTGTTTATTTCTGTGTGTGTGTATATATACACACATATTGTACTTTATACATATATACATGTATACTTTCGGTTATAATCCAGTACTGCTTTATGTATTTTGTTGCTCAGCTGTTCCAGCTTTGACTCTGGGGGGCTCTTTCAGTTAGCTGTTGTATCCCTTTGATATATTCCTGTTGTGTGTGTGTGTGTTTGTGTGTGTGTGTGTGTTTTGTATTCGAGCACTTACTTCCTTTCTGGCACTACAAGGTGTTCCAGGTTCATCTTGTATATTGTCTGCCCAGTCCTAGAATCAGCCATTTCTCCAAGGAACCCCCATTGGAGAATGGTATTAGAAATCAAGATCTGGTTGCTAGGTGTTCTTGATTTTGACCTACGTTTTCTTCTAAAACATAACCATAATTTCATGCATCCATGTCTTTGGCCATGATGTTTTCTCTGTATGGAATGTTCTCCACCTTTTATCTGCCTGTTAAACTCCCATTTCATCTTTCAGAAGCCTGCTCAAGCACTTCTTTTGCTGGAATGCATTCCTTAATTTTCTCTGAGTCATTTCGTTTTTCCTTTTAATCCTTTTGTACATTTTACATGCTGTTATAGCACATATCCTCATATAGTATTGTTTGTTTACATGTTTATTTACCCTTCTAGACATGGAGCTTTTTCAGGGCAGTGATTGGGGCATTCTTTTTTGTTAAAAAATAAAATCAAACAAAATGAAAACACTCATCTTTTAGAGGAAAAGAGATAGTGGTAGTGATACTTAAAGTGGGGACATGGTTTTATCAAAACTGGAGTCTGAAAGACTGCATATTACTACTATGCCTAACCTGTTTTGTTTTTAATACAATTATAGGTCAATGGAGGCCATATGAAAAGGAAGACCATTTTGTATCAGTCAGAGTTCGGTAAAAAACAAAAATAGTAGACCTCTAGGCATTTTAATCAGGAAGAGAATTAGATGCTAATGAAACCTTTGGCTGGGTTAGAGAAGAAAGGTCTTTGCTTTCAGGAAATAAGTGATTATAGGGCTAGCTGGAAACTACTGCCTGTGATCTCAGCTATTTGCAGTTCTGAAGCCAGTGATTTGTAAGAGCTCACTTGGAGGCCATGACAGATTTTATGTCTTCAGTCTGTTCAAGGTTTTATCTTTTGCTGCAAGGAAGGGTTGGCCAAAAAGTTCGTTCATATTTTCTGTAAGATGGCTCTAGTAGCGCTTAGTTGTTTAACTTCATTCGAAACAATTTTGTTAGATTGTACTGTGACAGCTGTCGTATCAGTGTGCCTTAAAAAAAAAAAACATCAAAATTGGTGAATTTTTGTGTAGCCATTTAATACTGAAGATGGAAGAAAACAACATTTTCGGCATATTACGCTTTATTATTTCAAGAAAAGTAAAAACGCAACTGAAACGTAAAAAAAGATTTATGCAGTGTATGGAGAAGATGCTGTGACTAATCGAATGTGTCAAAAGTGGTTTGCAAAGTTTCGTGCTGGAGATTGATCGCTGGATGACACTCCACGGTCAGGTAGACCAGCTGAAGTTGAAAGCGATCAAATGAAAACAATAATTGAGAACAATCAGTGTTATACCATGTGGGAGATAGCTGACATACTCAGAATATCCAAATCAAGCGCCGAAAATCATTTGCACCAGCTTGGTTATATTAATCGCTTTGTTGTTTGGGTTCCACATAAGTTAAGCGAAAAAACCTTCTTGACCATATTTCCGCATGCGATTCTCTATTTAAACGTAATGAAAACATTCCGTTTTTAAAACAAATTGTGACGGGCAATGAAAAGTGGATATTGTACAATTATGTGGAATGGAAGAGACCGTGGGGCAAGCGAAATGAACCACCAGGAACCACAATAAAAGCCGATCTTCATCCAGAGAAAGTGATGCTGTGTATATGGTGGGATTGGAAGGGAGTCCTCTATTACGAGCTCCCTCTGGAAAACCAAACGATTCATTCCAACAAGTACTGCTCACAATTAGACCAACTGAAGGCAGCGCTGGGCGAAAAGCATCCAGAATTAGTCAACAGAAACATTCTTCCATCAGGATAATGCAAGACCTCATGTTTCTTTGATGACCAGGAAAATACTATTACAACTTGGCTGGGAAATTGTGACTCATACGCCGTATTCACAAGACATTGCACCTTCGGATTTCCAATGATTTTGGTGTTTACAAAATTCTCTTAATGGAAAAAATTTCAGTTCCCTGGAAGACTGTAAAAGGCACCTGGAACAGTTCTTTGCTCAGAAAGATAAAAAGTTTTGGGAAGATGGAATTATGAAGTTGTCTGAAAAATGGCAGAAGATAGTGGAACAAAAGGGTGAATACGTTGTTCAGTAAAGTTCTTGGTGAAAATGAAAAGTGTGTATTTTATTTTTACTTAAAAACTGAAGGAACTTTTTGGCCACTATGAACATTGGGGTGCATGTATTTTTTTTTTTAAGTGTTTTTAAAAAAAATTTATTTATTTTTGGCTGTGTTCTGTCTTTGTTGCTGCGTGCGGGCTTTCTCTGGTTGCGGCGAGCGGGGCTACTCTTCATTGTGGTGCGCGGGCTTCTCACTGCGGTGGTTTCTCTTGTTGCGGAGCATGGGCTCTAGGCACATGGGCTTCAGTAGTTGCGGCACGTGGGCTCAGTAGTTGTGGCTCACAGTCTCTAGGGTGCAGGCTCAGTAGTTGTGGAGCACGGGCTTAGTTGCTCCGTGGCACGTGGGATCGTCCCAGACCAGGGCTCAAACCCATGTCCCCTGCATTGGCAGGCGGATTCTTAACCACTGTGCCACCAGGGGTGCGTGTATTTTTTTGAATTAGAGTTTTTGTTTTTTCTGGATATATGTCCAGGAGTGGGATTGCAGGATTATATGGTAACTCTATTTTTAGTTTTTTAAGGATCTCCATGATGTTTTCCATAGTGGCTTCACCAATTTACATTCCCACCAACAGTGTAGGAGGGTTCCTTGTTCTCCATACCCTCTCCAGCATTTATTATTTGTAGACTTTTTAATGATGGCCATTCTGACCAGTGTAAGTTAATACCTCATTGTAGTTTTGATTCACATTTCTCTAATAAGTAGTGATATTGAGCATCTTTTCCTGTGCCTGTTGGCCACCTATATGCCTTCTTTGGAGAAATGTCTATTTAGGTCTTCTACCCATTTGTTGATTGGGTGGTTTGTTTTTTTGATATCAAGTGTATGAGCTGTGTATTTTGGAAATTAATCCCTTCTCAGTAGAATCATTTGCAAATGTTTTCTCTCAGTCTGTAGGTTGCCTTTTCATATTGTGTATGGTTCCCTTTGCTGTGCAAAAGCTTTTAAGTTTAACTAGGTTCCATTTGTCTATTTTTATTTCCATTCTAGGAGGCTATACATATATCTTCTGAAATAGACCTCATTGTGTCAAATCAGACCTAATGTAATGGTATAGATATAATGACAATACAGTACATGCAATGAAAAGATACATGGAACCAACAAGGTGAAATCACATGTAGCCATAAAGTAGTCAAAATTTTTTCTCTTCATTAATTTATTCATTTATTTAGTAAGAAGTTAGTAAACATCTATGTGCTAGGCACCATGCTGAGCAAATAAAGATACTTTCTCATTGAAATCTGGTACACATATATATTAATATGAGGATTTGGAAGAAAAATCTGGTAAACCAGGAAAAATTGAAGGTGTATATATTTTACAACCCATTAAATTCACTTTTAGATGTCTGCTCAAGAAAAACTCTTATACATGTGCACAAGAGGACATAAACAAGGATGTTTACTGCAGCTGGTCTCCGTTTTTGCTACTGCAAGCAATCTTTACTATGAAAACTAAAATAAACTGTGGGATACTCATACAATATAATACTCTACTGTAGTTTAAATGAACTAGATCTACATATTCAAAATGTATCCATATCTGAAAAAGTACCGTTGTAATGAAAGAATGGATTCAGATTGAGAAGATTTATATAGGGCTTTAAAAACACAGAACAATATTGCTAATTATATCTGAATTCATATACATGTTGTAGCATGTATTAGAATATTATCCTTTTTTAGGGCTGAATCATATTCCATTGTATGTATATACACTTTTTGGGATATTTCCCTGGGAGTGAATATTTTTACTGTTAAATAATAATCAGTAGGAATTCTGACACATGATTAAATAATTGCTAGTTAAAACAGTTTCAGTGTATCAGAAACCACCAATGCGATAACACAAAGAAATGAAAGACTTCAATTTGAAAATTGGAAATGAGGAAGAAAAAAGTATCTTGATTCTTATATGACAGGGTACTAAAATCATAAGGAATCTACATAAAACCTGCTTGAAGTAACAAATCAATATACAAAGGCACTATACAAGAATGAGTTGTATCTCTGTATACCAGCCATTTAGAATAGAAATTTAGAAATACCATTTACAGAAGAATTAAAAAAAGAGAAGCAGCATTTATGGATAAATTCAATAAAACGTGCAAGATAAACATTTCTGAAAAAATAAAACGTAAATTAAATGGGACAGGTTTTTATTCATCAGAAGTCTCAATATTGTTAAGATATCAGTTCTTCCCAAATTGTTTATAGGGTTACTGCAATCCCAATTCAAATCCTAGCTGGCTTTTTTAAGTGTAAATTGACATAATGATCCTAAATTTTTATGGAGAAGAAAAGACTTAAATTAGTCAAAACAGTTTTGGAAAACAACAAAGTTCAATTACTTACACTGTTTCTTTTCAAGATTTAATATAGTATTCTTATATAGAATATTGGCAGAAGGTTAGACATATACATTAATGGAACAGAGTAGAGGCCAAAAATAGATTCACACATATGTAATTAATTGACTTGTTACAAAGGTGCCAAGGTGATTCAGTGGGGAAAGGACTTCTTTTTTCTTTTTCTTTTTTAAAAAATTGTGGTATAATATACATAATGTAAAATTTACCATTTAAACCAATTTTGAGTGTACAATTACGGGGCATTTGGTACATTCACAGTGTCAACCGTCACCACTCTTTCATTCCAGAACTTTTCATTATCCCAAACAGAAGTGCTGTACCCATTAAAAAATAACTTCCTCGGGCTTCCCTGGTGGCGCAGTGGTTGAGAGTCCACCTGCCGATGCAGGGGACACGGGTTCGTGCCCCGGTCCGGGGAGATCCCACATGCCGCGGAGCGGCTGGGCCCGTGAGCCATGGCCGCTGAGCCTGCGCGTCCGGAGCCTGTGCTCGGCAACGGGAGAGGCCACAACGGTGAGAGGCCTGCGTACCGCAAAAAAACAAACAAAAAATACTTTTCCTGTACCTTTATGCCTAGCTCCTGGTAATCTCTAGTCTATTTTTTGGCTCTGTGAATTTGCCTATTCTGGGTACCTCATATAAGTGGAGTCAGACAGTATTTGTCCTTTTGTGTTTGGCTTATTTTACTTTGCATAACGTTTTCCACACTCATCTGTGTTGCAACATGTATTAGAATTTCATTCCTTTTTAGGGCTGAATCATATTCCATTGTATGTATATACCACAATTTGGAATATTTCACTGGGAGTAAATATTTCTATTGTGAAATAATAATCAGTAGGAATTCTGATACTCGATTAATTGCTAGTTAAAACAATTTTAATGTATCAGAAACCACTGTAACTAACAAAAATTGGTAATTGTAATAAAATTCTAATATTGTCAAAGTTTGGGGAAATAGGAATAGTTGCAGACAGTTGATAGCATTCACAATGGATTGATTCAGTCTTTCTTATATGTTCAAGTGTGGAGAACTGTCTCAGGTTAGATTTCTTAGAATCAAAGTCTGAGACAGGGCTTCTTGCGCAAGTAATTTATTGAGGAAATGACTTCAGAAAAACCTGTTGGAGTAAGAGCAGAGGAAGAAACTAGGTGGAGACATACGGTTTCAGAAGTATGTCTTCAGTCTGTTTACATAGGGAGCTCTGGAACCTAAAATTGTACTACAGAATGGAATCACCCAGGGTCAAGGAGCCAGCACTGTTTTACCTCTGCATCAGTAATTAATTGGCCAGGGACCACTCCCGGGGAGGAGCATGTAACCTCTCAGGCATCTCTGCTCAATGGCTCCTATCAGCAAAGGATATTCCTCCAGGGAAGAGTTCAAGTTTGAGCCTTTGACAGCTGATACCTGTAGCAAGTGAAATGGGTTCAACAGCCAGGGAAAGACACTTTGAATGAGGCATAAACAGGATCTGCAAACAGACCTATAAAACTCTTCTGTCTTCTCACTTTTGGTTCATTGCATCAGTTAAGAGTTAGATTAGGGAAGGTGGATCACTATGAGTGTGGAATAAAGGATTTATTACAGGGATTAGCCTTTAAAGAGTTGTGGAAAAGCTGGGGAGAAGTAAAGGTCCAAATAGGGAAAGTCAGAAGAAGAGGGAAAAGTCACCAGGTATCACAAAGGGAAGCTGGTGAAGAAGTTTAATGAAGGCTGCCGCCTCTGTGTATGGGGGTGAAGTCATTATAGGTCGGTAGAACAGGAAGCTAGGAAGAAAAGCTTAAATTCAGGAGGACAAATTGGAGCCAGGTCTATGTCTGACACCACCTCTAACCCTGATGATGTGGGTGATAAATAGAAGAAGCTGGTACTATTTGCCATTTCCATGGCTGGAGATTCAGTGAGGCTAAAGGATGAGAGCTGGTGGGAGCTGGAGGAACTGCAAGCCTCACTGGTAGATCATTTTCAATTTTTCTTATTATAAATAATGCTACAATGAATAATTCTGTACATTTATCATTTTGCAAGTGTACAAATGCATAAGTTCCCAGAAGTGGGACTGCTGGGTGAAAGGATTATTTACATTTGTAATTTTGATAGATATTTTCAGATAGTTTTTTTTTTTCAGGGCTATATCAATTTACACTTCTCTTATAAATGGAGAATTTTGGCTATTGCTACAAATCCTCACCAGTAGAGTGTCCATTACACCTGCAGAATTTTGCCAATGTATCATTTTGTTTCAAGCGTTTTTACTTTATCTTTTAATTTAAATTTCATTTTGTTCATTCTTCCAGAGTGCCTCCAGTGTTTTGCAAGGTTTATTCTCCCGTTTGTTTCTCCCCTTTAGTCTTTTTTATTTCCCCTCAATTTCTTTCCTCAATTTTGCTACCTTGTGCTTTATCTCTTTCTGTTTTTAAATCCTCTCTTCCTTGAATTTTGGTGTCTGTCCTTATGGTCTTCATAGAGTTCATTGCTTTATTAAATATGCTACATTTATGGCAGGATGTTTGGTTACAATTTTTTATCTGCTTCGTAGCATTATTTTTCTCTTGCTATATTTTGCTGCCCTTTTCTGCCCCCGTTATCCTTTTTGTTCTGTTAGTATCTTTGTATTGATGCAGCGTCCCTTTTTAAAAAAATTACTTATCGTTGCATGTGTTGGGTTTTTCTGGATCAGTCTGCCCTCCCTGCCCTCCCCCCATCCTCCCTGCCCCTGAGATTTCTGTGGTGAGAAAGACCTAGAATATCCCTCTAGGCACTACAAACTAAAGTTTATTTCTTTCTCTGACACAAAGACAATCAGTTCCTTAAATATATTTCCTTTGTATGATTCTTTTTTAAAAAAATAAATTTATTTTATTTATTTTTGGCTGCATTGGGTCTTTGCTGCAGCGCTGCGGGCTTTCTCTAGCTGCGACGAGTGGGGGCTACTCTTCATTGTGGTGCGCGGGCTTCTCATTGCGGTGGCTTCTCTTGTTGTGGAGTATGGGCTCTAGGCGCGTGGGCTTCGGTAGTTGTGGCATGCAAACTCAGTAGTTGTGGTGTGCGGGCTCAGTAGTTGTGGCACACGGGCTTAGTTGCTCCGTGGCATGTGAGATCTTCCGGGACCAGGGCTCGAACCCATGTCCCCTGCATTGGCAGGCGGATTCTCAACCACTGTGCCACCAGAGAAGCCCTGTATGATTCTTTTTATAATTCTAGGCTACTGCATATGAGTGTATAACTCCCTCGTTCATAATCAGCCATTAACCATTAGAAAGTACACTTACTTTTTTGACTGGTATTTTCTGATATCTGCCTCCACTGGACTCCTCGTTTCCCTAGTTTCCTGCTTACACCTCTTCCTGCACACCTTCTGTCTGATCCTGCCCTTGCTTTCCCAGATTGACTACTGGTTTTTGAAAACAAGGGATATTATTTTGCGCTCCAGATAAGCCCCTTACTTTGAAGAAATATATTTTTTAAAAATTGAAGTGAAATTCACCTAACATAAAATTTACCGTTTTAAAGTGTACAATTTGGGGGTTCCCTGGTGGCCTAGTGGTTGGGATTCTGGGCTTTCACTGCCATGGCCTGGGTTGAGTTCCCTGGTCGGGGAACGGAGATCCTGCAAGCTGCATGTCACGGCTAACAAAAAATAAAATAAGTAAATAAATAAAGCATACAATTTAGTGGTATTTAGTAAATTCACAGTGTTATACAACCATCACCTTTATCAAGTTCCAAAACATTTTCATCACCCTGAAAGAAAACCTTGTGCCTATCTATTACACAGTCACTCTCCATGTTTTCCTTCCTCCCAACTCCTGGCAGTCACCAATGTGCTTTCTGTTTCTGTGGATTTACCCCTTCTAGACATTTCATATAAATGGAAATCATACAATATGTGACCTTTTGTGTCTGTTTTTTTCCACTTAGTATGTTTTTGGCGTCATCCATGTTGTTGTAGCATATACCAGTACTTCATTACTTTTGTGTGTGTGTATATAGCACATTATTTATCCATTCATCCATTGATGGACAGATGGGTTGTCTCCATATTTTGGCTATTATGAATAATATTGCTATGAGCATTCATGTACACGTTTTTGTTTTGATAGATGTTTTCAATTCCGTTGTGTCTGTAGGAGTAGAATTGGGTCATATGGTAACTATGTTTAACTCTTTGAGGAACTATCAAACTGTTTTACACAGCAGTTGAATCATTTTACCTTTCCACGTGCAGTGTACAAGAGTTCCAATTTCTCCAACTCCTTGCCAACGTGTATTCTTTTCCATTAAAAAAATACAACCACTGTGGTGAGTGTGATAAAGTGGTATTTCATTGCGGTTTTGACTTGCATTTCCTTAATGATTGGTGATATCGAGCATCTTTTCATGTACTTGTTGGCCATTTTTATATCTTTGGAGAAATACCTATTCAAACCCTTTGTCTATTTTTAACTGGGTTGTCTTTCTTTTTGTTGTTGTGTTGTAAGAGTTCCTTGTATAATCTGGGTACTAGACCCTTATTAGACATGTGATTTGCAAATATTTTCTCCCATTATGTACATTGCCTTTTCATTTTCTTGATAGTGTTCTTTTCCACACAAATATTTTTATTTTTCACGAAATCTAGTTATATGCTTTTTTTTTTTTTTTTTTTTTGCAGTACACGGGCCTCTCACTGTTGTGGCCTCTCCCATTGCGGAGCACAGGCTCCGGACGTGCAGGCTCAGTGGCCATGGCTCACGGACCCAGCCGCTCCGCGGCATGTGGGATCTTCCCAGACCAGGGCACGAACCCATGTCCCCTGCATCGGCAGGTGGACTCTCAACCACTGCGCCACCAGGGAAGCCCTAGTTATAGGCATTTTTAATTTTGTTGCTCATGCTTTTTATGTCATATCTAAGAACCCATTACCAAATCCAGGGTCATAAAGCTGTATTCTTATATTTTTTTCTAAGAGTTTTATGATTTGGTGTCTTATATTTAGGTTGTTAATCCATTTTTTTTTCTTTTACACCTTTATTGGAGTATAATTGCTCCACAGTGGTGTGCCAGTTTCCGCTTCACAACAAAGTGAATCAGCTATACATATACATACGTCCCCACATCTCCTCCCTCCTGCATCTCCTCCCTCCCACCCTCCTCATCCCACCCCTCCAGGCGGTCACAAAGAACCGAGCCATCTCCCCATGTCATGCGGCTGCTTCCCACTAGCTATCTATTTTACATTTGGTAGTGTATATATGTCCATGCCACTCTCTCGCTTTGTCACAGCTTACCCTTCCCCCTCCCCATATCCTCAAGTCCATTCTCTAGTAGGTCTGTGTCTTTATTCCTGTCTTACCCCTAGGTTCTTCATGACATTTTTTTCCTTAAATTCCATATATATGTGTTAGCATACGGTATTTGTCTTTCTCTTTCTGACTTACTTCACTCTGTATGACAGACTCTGGGTCCATCCACCTCATTACAAATAGCTCAATTTCGGTTCTTTTTATGGATGAGTAATTCTCAATTGTATATATGTGCCACATCTTCTTTATCCATTCATCCGATGATGGACACTTAGGTTGTTTCCATCTCCCGGCTATTGTAAATAGAGCTGCAATGATTTTGGTACATGACTCTTTTTGAATTATGGTTTTCTCAGGGTATATGCCCAGTAGTGGGATTGCTGGGTCATATGGTAGTTCTCTTTGTAGTTGTTTAAGGAACCTCCATACTGTTCTCCATAGTGGCTGTACCAATTCACATTCCCACCAGCAGTGCAAGAGTGTTCCCTTTTCTCCACACCCTCTCCAGCATTTATTGTTTGTAGATTTTTTGATGATGGCCATTCTGACTGGTGTGAGATGATATCTCATTGTAGTTTTTTGTTTTTTGTTTTTTGCCGTACGTGGGCCTCTCACTGTTGTGGCCTCTCCTGTTGTGGAGCACAGGATCTGGACGTGCAGGCTCAGCGGCCATGGCTCACAGGCCTAGCCGCTCTGCGGCATGTGGGATCTTCCAGGACCGGGGCATGAACCCGTGTCCCCTGCATCGGCAGGAGGACTCTCAACCACTGCGCCACCAGGGAAGCCCCTCATTGTACTTTTGATTTGCATTCCTCTAATGATTAATGATGTTGAGCATTCTTTCATGTGTTTGTTGGTAGTCTGTATATCTTCTTTGGAGAAATGTCTATTTAGGGCCTCTGCCCATTTTTGGATTGGGTTGTTTGTTTTTTTGTTATTGAGCTGCATGAGCTGCTTATAAATTTGGGAGATTAATCCTTTGTCAGTTGCTTCATTTGCAAATATTTTCTCCCATTCTGAGCGTTGTCTTTTGGTCTTGTTTATGGTTTCCTTTGCTGTGCAAAATCTTTGAAGTTTCATTAGGTCCAATTTGTTTCTTTTTGTTTTTATTTCCATTTCTCTAGGACATGGGTCAAAAAGGATCTTGCTGTGATTTATGTCATAGAGTGTTCTGCCTATGTTTTCCTCTAAGAGTTTGATAGTTTCTGGCCTTACATTTAGGTCTTTAATCGATTTTGAGCTTATTTTTGTGTATGGTGTTAGGGAGTGATCTAATCTCATACTTTTACATGTACCTGTGCAGTTTTCCCAGCACCACTTATTGAAGAGGCTGTCCTTTCTCCACTGTACATTCCTGCCTCCTTTATCAAAGATAAGATGACCATATGTGTGTGGGTTTATCTTTGGGGTTTCTATCCTGTTCCATTGATCTATCCTTCTGTTTTTGTGCCAGTACCATACTGTCTTGATTACTGTAGCTTTGTAGTATAGTCTGAATTCAGGGAGCCTGATTCCTCCAGCTCCGTTTTTCGTTCTCAAGATTGCTTTGGCTCTTTGGGGTCTTTTGTGTTACCATACAAATTGTGAAATTTTTTGTTCCAGTTCTGTGAAAAATACCAGTGGTAGTTTGATGGGGATTGCATTGAATCTGTAGATTGCTTTTGGTAGTAGAGTCATTTTCACAATGTTGATTCTTCCAATCCAGGAACATGGTATATCTCTCCATCTATTTGTATCATCTTCAGTTTCTTTCATCACTGTCTTATAATTTTCTGCATACAGGTCCTTTGTCTCCTTAGGTAGGTTTATTCCTAGATATTTTATTCTTTTTGTTGCAATGATAAATGGGAGTGTTTTCTTGATTTCACTTTCATATTTTTCATCATGAGTGTATAGGAATGCCAGAGATTTCTGTGCATTAATTTTGTATCCTACTACTTTACCAAATTCATTGATTAGCTCTAGTAGTTTTCTGGTAGCATCTTTAGGATTCTCTATGTATAGTATCATGTCATCTGCACACGGTGACAGCTTTACTTCTTCCTTTCCAATTTGGATTCCTTTTATTTCCTTTCCTTCTCTGATTGCTGTGGCTAAAACTTCCAAAACTATGTTGAATAAGAGTGGTGAGAGTGGGCAACCTTGTCTTGTTCCTGATCTTAGTGGAAATGCTTTCAGTTTTTCACCATTGAGAACGATGTTGGCTGTGGGTTTGTCATATATGGCCTTTATTATGTTGAGAAAAGTTCCCTCTATGCCTACTTTCTGCAGGGTTTTTATCATAAATGGGTGTTGAATTTTGTCAAAACCTTTCTCTGCATCTATTGAAATGACCATATGGTTTTTCTCCTTCAATTTGTTAATATGGTTTATCACATTGATTGATTTGCGTATATTGAAGAATCCTTGTATTCCTGGAATAAACCCCACTTGATCATGGTGTATGATCCTTTTAATGTGCTGTTGGATTCTGTTTGTTAGTATTTTCTTGAGGATTTTTGCATCTATGTTCATCAGTGATATTGGCCTGTAGTTTTCTTTGTGACATCCTTGTCTGGTTTTGGTATCAGGGTGATGGTGGCCTTGTAGAATGAGTTTGGGAGTGTTCCTCCCTCAGCTATATTTTGAAGAGTTTGAGAAGGATAGGTGTTAGCTCTTTTGTAAATGTTTGATAGAATTCGCCTGTGAAGCCATCTGGTCCCGGGCTTTTGTGTTTTGGAAGATTTTTAATCACAGTTTCAATTCCAGTGCTTGTGATTGGTCTGTTTATATTTTCTATTTCTTCCTGATTCAGTTTTGGCAGATTGTACATTTGTAAGAATTTGTCCATTTCTTCCAGGTTGTCCATTTTATTGGCATAGAGTTGCTTGTAGTAATCTCTCATGATCTTTTGTATTTCTCCAGTGTCAGTTGTTACCTCTCCTTTTTCATTTCTAATTCTATTGATTTGAGTCTTCTCCCTTTTTTTCTTGATGAGTCTGGCTAATGGTTTATTAATTTTGTTTATCTTCTCTAAGAACCAGCTTTTAGTTTTATTGATCCTTGCTATCGTTTCCTTCATTTCTTTTACATTTATTTCTAATCTGATATTTATGATTTCTTTCCTTCTGGTAACTTTGGGCTTTTTTTTTTTTTTTTTTTTTTTTTTTTTTGCGGTACGCGGGCGTCTCACTGTTGTGGCCTCTCCCTCTGCGGAGCACAGGCTCTGGATGCGCAGACCCAGTGGCCATGGGTCATGGGCTCAGCCACTCCGCGGCATGCCTTATCTTCCTGGACCGGGACACGAACCCGTGTCCCCTGCATTGGCAGGTGGACTCTCAACCACTGCGCCACCAGGGAAGCCCATGGGCTTGTTTTGTTCTTCTTTCTCTAATTGCTTTAGGTGCAAGGTTAGGTTGTTTATTCGAGATGTTTCCTGTTTCTTAAGGTAGGATTGTATTGCTATAAACTTCCCTTTTAGAACTGCTTTTGCTGCATCCCATAGGGTTTGGGTCGTCGTGTCTCCATTGTCATTTGTTTCTAGGTGTTTTTAAATTTCCTCTTTGATTTCTTCAGTGATCACTTCGTTATTAAGTAGTGTATTGTATGGCCTCCATGTGTTTGTATTTTTTACAGATCTTTTCCTGTAATATGTAATCTCATAGCGTCGTGGTCGGAAAAGATACTTGATACAATTTCAATTTTCTGAAATTTACCAAGGCTTGAGTTGTGACCCAAGATATGATCTATCCTGGAGAATGTTCCATGAGCACTTGAGAAAAATGTGTATTCTGTTATTTTTGGATGGAACGTCCTATAAATATCAGTTAAGTCTATCTTGTTTAATGTATCATGTAAAGCTTGTGTTTCCTTATTTATTTTCATTTTGGATGATCTGTCCATTGGCGAAAATAGGGTGTTAAAGTCCCCTACTATGAATGTGTTACTGTCGATTTCCCCTTTTATGACTGTTAGTATTTGCCTTATGTATTGAGGTGCTCCTATGTTGGGTTCATAAATATTTACAATTGTTATATCTTCTTCTTGGATCGATCCCTTGATCATTATGTAGTGTCCTTCATTGTCTCTTCTAAGAGTCTTTACTTTAAAGTCTATTTTGTCTGATATGAGAATTGCTACTCCAGCTTTCTTCTGGTTTCCATTTGCATGGAATATCTTTTTCCATCCCCTTACTTTCAGTCTGTATGTGTCTCTAGGTCTGAAGTCGTTCTCTTGTAGACAGCATATATATGGGTCTTGTTTTTGTATCCATTCAGCCAATGTGTGTCCGTTGGTGGGAGCATTTAGTCCATTTACATTTAAGGTAATTATCGATATGTATGATCCTTTTCCCATTTTCTTAATTGTTTTGGGTTCGTTATTGTAGGTCTTTTCATCCTCTTGTGTTTCTTGCCTAGAGAAGTTCCTTTAGCATTTGTTGTAGAGCTGATTTGGTGGTGCTGAACTCCCTCAGCTTTTACTTGTCTGTAAAGGTTTTAATTTCTCCATCAAATCTGAATGAGATCCTTGCTGGGTAGAGTAATCTTGGTTGTCGGTTTTTCTCCTTCATCACTTTAAATATGTCCTGCCAGTCCCTCCTGGCTTGCACAGTTTCTCCTGAAAGATCAGCTGTTAACCTTATGGGGATTCCCTTGTTTGTTATTTGTTGTTTTTCCCTTGCTGCTTTTAATATGTTTTCTTTGTATTTAATTTTTGACAGTTTGATTAATATGTGTCTTGGTGTATTTCTCCTTGGATTTATCCTGTATGGGACTCTCTGTGCTTCTTGGGCTTGATTAACTACTTCCTTTCCCATATTAGGGAAGTTTTCCACTATAATCTCTTCAAATATTTTCTCAGTCCCTTTCTTTTTCTCTTCTTCTTCTGGAACCCCTATAATTCGAATGTTGGTGTGCTTAATGTTGTCCTAGAGGTCTCTGAGACTGCCTTCAGTTCTTTTCATTCTTTTTTCTTTATTCTGCTCTGCAGTAGTTATTTCCACTATTTTATCTTCCAGGTCACTTATCCGTTCTTCTGCCTTAGTTATTCTGCTATTGATCCCATCTAGAGTATTTTTTAATTTCATTTATTGTGTTGTTCATCGTTGCTTGTTTCATCTTTAGTTCTCCTAGGTCCTTGTTAAATGTTTCTTGCATTTTGTCTATTCTATTTCCAAGATTTTGGATCATCTCTACTATCATTATTCTGAATTCTCTTTCAGGTAGACTGCCTATTTACTCTTCATTTGTTAGGCCAGGTGGGTTTTTATCTTGCCCCTTCATCTGCTGTGTGTTTTTCTGTCTTCTCATTTTGCTTATCTTACTGTGTATGGGGTCTTCTTTTTGCAGGCTGCAGGTTCTCAGTTCCCGTTGGTTTTGGTGTCTGTCCCCAGTGGCTAAAGTTGGTTCAGTGGGTTGTGTAGGCTTCCTGGTGGAGGGGACTAGTGCCTGTGTTCTGGTGGATGAGGCTGGATTTTGTTTTTCTGGTGGGCAGGCCCACATCTGGTGGTGTGTTTTGGGGTGTCTGTGTACTTATTATGATTTTTGGCAGCCTCTCTGTTAATGGGTGGGGTTGTGTTCCAGTCTTGCTAGTTGTTTGGCATAGGGTGTCCAGCACTGTAGCTTGCTGGTCGTTGAGTAAAGCTGGGTGTTGGCCTTGAGATGGAGATCTCTGGGAGATTTTCGCCGTTTGATATTACATGGAGCTGGGAGGTCTCTTGTGGACCAGTGTCCTGAAGTTGGCTCTCCCACGTCAGAGGCACAGCACTGACTCCTGGCTGCAGCACCAAGAGCCTTTCATCCACACCGCTCAGAATAAAAGGGAGAAAAAGTAGAAGGAAGGAAGTGAGGGACGGAGGGAGGGAGGGAGGGAGGAAGGAAGGAAGGAAGGAAGGAAAGGAAGGCAGAAGGGAGGGAGGGAGGGAGGAAGGAAGGAGGGAAGGAAGGAAAGAAAGAAAGAAGATAAAATAAAATAAAGTAAGATAAAATAAAATAAAGTTATTAAAATAAAAAATAATTATTAAGAATAAATAATTTTTTTTAAAAGGGAAAAAAAAGCCAACAAGAAAACGGATGGATAGAACCCTAGGACAAATGGTGGAAGCAAAGCTATACAGAGAAAATCTCACACAGAAGCATACACATACACACTCACAAAAAGAGGAAAAGGGGAAAAAATAATGAATCTTGCTCTCAAAGTCCACCTCCTCAGTTTGGGATGATGTGTTGTCTATTCATGTATTCCACAGATGCAGGGTACATCAAATTGACTGTGGAGCTTTAATCCGCTCCTTCTGATGCTGCTGGGAGAGATATCCCTTTTTCTTCTTTGTTCTCACAGCTCCTGGGGCTCAGCTTTGGATTTGGCCCCGCCTCTCCGTGTAGGTCGCCGGAGGGCGTCTGTTCTTCGCTCAGACAGGATGGGGTTAAAGGAGCAGCTGCTTCGCGGACTCTGGCTCACTCAGGCCTCGGGGGAGGGAGGGGTACGGAGTGCGGGGCGAGCCTGCGGAGGCAGACGCCGGCGTGATGTTGCAGCAACCTGAGGCGCGCCGTGCCTTCTCCCGGGGAAGTTGTCCCTGGATCCCAGGACCCTGGCAGTGGAGGGCTGCACAGCCTTCCTGGAAGTGGGGTGTGGATAGTGACCTGTGCTCGCACACAGACTTCTTGGTGGTGGCAGCAGCAGCCTTAGCCTCTCATGCCCGTCTCTGGGGTTCACGCTGTTAGCCGCGGCTCCTGCCCGTCTCTGGAGCTCCTTTAAGAGGTCCTCTTAATCCCGTCTCCTCGGGCACCAGGAGAGAAAGAGGGAAGAAAAATTCTATTGTCTCTTTGGCAGGTCCAGACTTTTCCCCCCGGACTCCCTCCCGGCTAGCCGTGGTGCACTAACCCCCGGCAGGCTGTGTTCACCCCAACACCCCCTGTCCTCTCCCTGCACTCCGATCGAAGCCCGAGCCTCAGCTCCCAGCCCCGCCAACCCCGGTGGGTGAGCAGACAAGCCTCTGGGTCTGGTGAGTGCCGTTCGGCACCGATTCTCTGTGCGGGAATCTCTCCGCTTTGCCCCCCCATCCCTGTTGCTGTGCTCTCCTCCACGGCTCCGAAGCTTTCCCCTTTCAACACCCGCAGTCTCCTCCTGCGAAGAGGCTTCCTAGTGTGTGGAAACCTTTCGTCCTTCACAGCTCGCTCCCACTGGTTCCGGTCACGTCCCTATCCTTTTGTCTCTGTTTATTCTTTTTTCTTTTGCCCTACCCAGGCACGTGGGGACTTTCTTGCCGTTTGGGAGGTCTGAGGTCTTCTGCCAGCGTTCAGTAGGTGTTCTGTAGGAGTTGTTCCACGTGTAGATGTATTTCTGATGTATCTGTGGGGAGGAAGGTGATCTCCGCGTCTTACTCTTCCGCCATCTTCCCCTCCTATCTGTTAATCCATTTTGAGTTAATTGTTGTATATGGTGTGAGGTAGGCGTCCAACTTCATTATTTTGCATGTGGATATCCAGTTGTCTCAGCAGCATTTGTTGAATAGACTGTTCTTTCCTTATTGAATTGTTTTGGCACAGTTTTGAACAGTCAGTTGTCCGTAGATGTATGGGTTTACTTAATGGACTTTCAATTCTATTATATGTCTTAATATCTGTTGTACATTGTTTTTACACTGTTTGGATTACTGTAGCTTTGTAGTATGTTTTGAAATCAGGAAGGGTGAGTCTTTCAACTTTTTTTTCTTTTAATTAATTAATTTTATTTTGGGCTGCATTGGGTCTTCTTTGCTGAACACGGGTTTTCTCTAGTTGCAGTGAGTGGGGGCTACTCTTCATTGCAGTGTGTGGGCTTCTCATTGCAGGGGCTTCTGTTGTTGCGAAGCACAGGCTCTAGGCACGTGGACTTCAGTAGTTGTGGCGCATGGGCTTTGTTGCTCCGCGGCATGTGAGATCTTCCTGGAACAGGGCTTGAACCCTTGTCCCCTGCATTGGAAGGCAGATTCTTAACCAGTGTGCCACCAGGGAAGCCCTCCGTATTTCAACTTTGATATTTTTTTCAAAGATTGTTTTCACTATTATGGATCCCTTGCAGTTCTATATGAATTTGAGGGTCAGCTTTTTCCATTTCTACAAAAAACGCTGTTGGAATTTTGATAGGGATTGCATTGAATCTGTAGATTACTTTGGGTAGTATTGTTCTCTCTCTCTTTTTTAAAAATTTATTTATTTATCTATGGCTGTGTTTGATCTTTGTTGCTGCATGTGGGCTTTCTTTAGTTGCAGCAAGCGGGGGCGACTCTTTGTTGTGGTGCATGGGCTACTCATTGCAGTGGCTTCTCTTGTTGCGTAGCATAGAGTCTAGGCACACGGGCTTCAGTAGTTGTGGCACGCGGGCTCAGTTGTTGTGGCTTGCGGGCTCTAGAGCGCAGGCTCAGTAGTTGTGGCGCACGGGCTTAGTTGCTCCACGGCATGTGGTATCTTCCCAGACCACAGATCAAACCTGTGTCCCCTGCATTGGCAGGTGGATTCTTAATCACTGCATCACCAGGGAAGTCCGTGTTCTCTTAATGGTAGTAAGTCTTAGAATCTGTGAACATTTGATGTCTTTTCACTTATTTAGTTCTTTTAAAATTTCTGTCAGCCACGTTTTGAAGTTTTCACTGTACAAATCTTTCACTTCCTTGGTTAAACTTATTCCTTGATATTTTATTCTTTTGTACCATATCATAAACAGAATTATTTTCTTTCTTTCTTTCTTTATTTTTGGCTGTGTTGGGTCTTCGTTGCTGCATGCGGGCTTTCTCTAGTTGTGTGGAGCAGGAGCTACTCTTCGTTGCAGTGTGTGGGCATCTCATTGTGGTGGCTTCTCTTGTTGCAGAGCATGGGCTCTAGGCATGTGGGCTTCAGTACTTGTGGCTTGCAGGCTAGAGTGCAGGCTCAGTAGTTGTGGAGCACGGGCTTAGTTGCTTCATGGCATGTGGGATCTTCCCGGACCAGGGCTCAAAACTGTCTTCCCTGCATTGGTAGGCGGATTCTGAACCACTGTACCACCAGGGAACCCCCAGAATTATTTTCTTAACATCCTTTTCAGATTGTTCTTTGCTAGTATATAGAAATATTACTGAGTTTTGATCTTTTATCCTGCAACTTTGCTGAATTTATTATTATTTCTCATAGTTTTTGTTTTTTGTGTGTGTGTGTGTGTGTGTGTGTGAATTCCTTAGGATTTTGTATAAGATCGTGTCATCTGGGAATAGGGATATTTTACTTCTATTCCAGTTTCTATGTTTTTAATTTCCTTTTTCTTGCCTAATTGATCTGGCTAGAATTTCCAATATAATGTTGCATAAAAGTGGCAAAAGTGGGCATTCTTATCTTGTTCCTGATCATACGGTAAATAAAGGCTTTTATTCTTTCATGATTGAGTATGATGTTCTGGGTTTTTCATAAATGTGTTTTATCATGTTAAAGAAGTTCCCTTTTATTCATAGTTAAGTGTTTTCATCATAAAAGGTTTTTTTTTTTTTTTTGCGGTAAGCGGGCCTCTCACCGTTGTGGCCTCTCCCGTTGCGGAGCACAGGCTCCGGACGCGCAGGCTCAGCTGCCATGGCTCACGGGCCTAGCCGCTCTGTGGCATATGGGATCTTCCCGGACCGGGGCATGAACCCATGTCCCCTGCATCTGCAGGCAGAATCTTAACCACTGCGCCACCAGGGAAACCCAAAAAGGTTGTTTTTTATGTGTTGTATCTTTCTTCCCTGCTCAGTTCCTTCATTTCCTCCATTTGTGTTTGACTTTTTTGTGTTGTACTGATTTGATTCCTTTCTCATTTCTTTTTATGTATATTTTTTGGGTTTTTTTAGTGGTTGCTCTACGAATTACAAGTAACCCCTTCTATTTATAACAATCTAATTTGAATTAATACCAACTTCAAGAGTATACAACTATGCTCCTCTCTTTTTTCCTTTATGTTGTAATCACATCTTGCATCTTTATACATTATATGCCCATTAACATCATTTTGTAATTACTATTTTATGCATTTTTCTGTTAAATCATACAGAAAAAAGGAGGAGTTACAAACCGAAAGCACAATAATACTGGCTTTTATTGGATGGGCCAAAAGTTTCGTTCGTTTTTGTTCTGTAAGATGGCTCTAGTAGCACTTAGTTGGCTTAATTTCATTTGAAACAATTTTGTTAGATTGTATGTGACAGCTGTCATATCAGCGTGCATTTAAAAAAAGACTTCAAAATTGGTGAATTTTTGTGTAGCTATTTTAATATTGAAGATGGAGGGAAAAAAGCAACATTTTCGGCATATTATGCTTTATTATTTCAGGAAAGGTAAAAACGCAACTGAAATGCACAAAAAGATTTATGCAGTATATGGAGAAGGTGCTGCAACTGATTGAATATGTAAAAAGTGGTTTGTGAAGTTACATGATGGAGATTTCTTGCTGGATGATGCTCCATGGTTGGGTAGACTAGTTGAAGTTGATAACAATCAAATGAAAACAATAATTGAGAACAATCAACGTTATATATACCATGCAGGACATAGCCAACATACTCAAAATATCCAAGTCAAATGCTGAAAATCATTTGCACCAGCTTGGTTGTGTGAATCACTTTGATGTTTGGGTTCCACATAAGTTAAGTGAAAAAATCTTTCTTGACCATATTTGTGCATGGGATCCTCTACTGAAACGTAATGAAAGTGTTCCGTTTTTATAACAAATTGTGACAGGCGATGAAAAGTGGGTACTGTACAATAATGTGGAATGGAACAGATCATGGGGCAAGCAAAATGAACCACTGCCAACCACATCAAAAGCTGGTCTTCATCCAAAGAATGTGATGCTGTGAATATGGTGGGATTGGAATGGAGTCCTCTATTATGAGCTGCTTCTGGAAAACCAAACGATTAATTCCAACAAGTACTACTCCCAATTAGACCAACTGAAAGTGGCACTCTATTAAAAGCATCCAGTATTAGTCAACAAAAAACACCTAATCTTCCAATGAGATAATGCAAGACTGCATGTTTCTTTGATGACCAGGCAAAAACTGTAACAGCTTGGCTGGGAAGTTCTGATTCATCCGCCATATTCACAAGACATTGCACCTTCGGATTTCCATTTATTTCGGTCTTTGCAAAATTCTCTTAATGCAAAAAATTTCAATCCCCTGGAAGACTGTAAAAGTACCTGGAATGGTTCTTTGCTCAGAAAGATAAAAAGTTTTGGGAAGATCAAATTATGGAGTTACCTGAAAAATGGCAGAAGGTAGTGGAACAAAAGGATGAATATGTTGTTCAATAAAGTTCTTGGTGAAAATGTGTCTTTTATTTTTACTTAAAAAACCAAAGGCACTTTTCGGCCCACCCAGTATATTTACCTGTGTACTTACGTTTACCAGTGTTATTTATTTCTTTGTATAGCTTCCAGTGACTGTCTAGTATCTTTTCATTTCTTATTTAGCACTTCTTGTAGCATAGGTCTAGTAGTGACAGACTACTTCAGCTTTTGTTTATCTAGGAGTGTCTTTATTTCTCCTTCAGTTTTTTTTTTGTTGTTCACAGTTTTTGTTTTTCATTTAAAGTATGTTATCCCACTGCCTTATGACCTTTATAGTTTCTTATGAGAAATTAGCTTTTAATCTTATTGAGGATTCCTTGTACATGAACTACTTTTCTTTTGCTATTTTGAAGATTCTCTTTGGCTTTTGATAGTTTATCATAATGTGTTTTGGTATGGATGTCTTTGTATTTATCCTTCTTGGAACCTATTGAACTTCTTGAATATGCAGTTTCTTGTCTTTTATCAAATTTGGGAAGTTTTCAGCTATTATTTCTTCAAATATTTTTTCTGCTCCTTCTTTTCCTTCTGAGACTCCCTGTTATGCATATGTTGGTACACTTGGTGGGGTCCCATATATCTCTTAGGCTCTGTTCATTTTCCTTCATGCTTCTGAGACTGGATAATTTTAGTTGACCTCTCCTCAAGTGCTCTTATCTTTCTTCTGCCTGCCTAAAGTTGCTCTTAAATCCTGTAGCTAATTTTTCATTTCAGCTGTTGTACTATTCAGTTCTAGATTTTTTCTGTTTTGTAAAATCTTTATCTCTTTATTGATATTCTCTATTTGTTGACATGTCATCCTTCTGGTTTTCATTAGTTCTTTTTCCATGGTTTCTTTGAGCTCTTTGAGCATATTTAAGATAGTGATTGAAAGTCTTTGTCTAGTAAGTCTGTTGTCTGTTCTTCCATCACAGACAATTTCTACTAATTTCTCCTTTGAATGGACCATACTTTTTGTTTCCCTGAATGCCTCACAATTTGGTTTTGAAAAATGGACATTTAAAATATTGCAGTGTGATAACTCTGGAAATCAGATTCTTCTCCATTACTCATGGTTTGTTTTTGGTTCTCTCTACGGGTTTTTATTTTCTGTTTGTTTAGTGACTTTTCTAAACTATATTTGTAAATTTTTTTCATCATGAGTGGTTTCTGTCTTAATCTGCTCTGGCTACCATAACAAAATACCAAAGCACATAAATCTATTTGTTCACAGTTCTGAAGGCTGGAAGTCTGAGATCAGGGTGCAAGCATGGTTGGATTCTGGTGAGAACTCTCTTCCTGACTTGCAGATGGCCACTTATCTCTTTGTTTTCACATGGCATTGAGAAAGAGATGAGAGAGCAAGAGCAGCCTCTCTTTGTCTCTTTTTATAAGGGCCACTAATCCCATCCTGAGGGCTCCTCTGAGTCCAAGTTCACTCTGCTCGCCACATGACAGGCCAGTAAATTGGGAGACGAGGTGTTGAGACAAGGAATAGCGACTTTATTCGGAAACCCGGCAGACTGAGGAGGTGGCAGAATAATGTCTCAAAATAACCATCTTATTGGGGTCTAGATGCCAGTTTCTTTTATAGAAGAAGGAGAGAGGGAGAGGACGCGAGGAAGTAAAAAGGCCATTTATCTTGCAGAATAGGAGGGGATGTGTTAATTTCTTCTTTTCTGCAGCTGTTCACAGGTGGGCAGGGTCAGATTGTCTCCCTTTGAGCTGAACAAAGGCACTTTAGTTTAACATTCAGGCAGAGGCAGCAGGGTTCCCTGAGGCAGGCCATCATGTATGATCATAATAACAAAATCAATGAAAAGCAAAGGTTAAAGTCAAAGAAACAGATACAACTTGGAGTCAAAATTGGCTCTTTGCTGTTACACGCCTTTATGACCTCATCTAAACCTAATTACCTCCCAAAGGCTCATCTCAATGTATCATCACGCTGGGCCTTAGGGCTTCAACATATAAATTTGAGGGGGGTGGGGGAACATAAACATTTAGTATGTAACAGTGTCTGAAATCTCTTTTTCTTTAGTTGTGGTCTGCTAGTGTTGCGAGAGAGATTTCCTGAACGCGTAGAGTAAAAAAGAAAATAAGAAGAAAGAAAAAGAAAGGAAGGAAGAAAATCCTTTCCTAGCCCTTGTAGACTGGCTCTGTGTTGGGGCACTCTAACACTCAGCTAGGCTGTTTAAAACTCTATGTTAGCCTTCACTTCCTGCTTTTGCTGAGCGTAGAGATGAGCCAGTAGTTTTCTCTGAGTAAGTGTCCTGCCTTGGACATATGCATGCCCTTCTGAATTGCCCAAATGTTTTCCAGTGCCCTAATTTCCCAAAGAAACTCACTTTGCAGCTTTTCCTCCAGGTTTTGGACATTTCTGTTGTTTGACTCAACTGTAATATTTTGTCCCAGGTGGCAGTGGAGTTTTCATTTGCCTTAAAGTGTTTTTCTTTTAAGTTTATTTATTTTTGGCTGCTTTGGGTCTTTGTTGCTGTGTGTGGGCTTTCTCTAGTTGTGGTGAGTGGGGGCTACTCTTCATCGTGGTGCATGGGCTTCTCATTGCAGTGGTTTCTTTTGTTGCGGAGCACGGGCTCTAGGCACACGGACTTCAGTAGTTGCAGCATACGGGCTCAGTAGTTGTGGCATGTGTGTTCAGTAGTTGTGGCACGCAGGCCCTAGAGTGCACAGGCTTCAGTAGTTGCAGCACGTGGGCTCAGTAGTTGAGGCACGCGGGCTGTAGGGCGCTCAGGCTCCAGTAGATGCGGCGTGTGGGCTGCTCAGTGGTTGTGGTTTCCGGGCTCTGTAGCCCATGCTCAGTAGTTGTGGTGCATGGGCTTAGTTGCTCTGTGGCATGTGGCATCTTCTCAGACCAGGGATGGAACCTATGTCCCCTGCATTGGCAGGCAGATTCTTAACCATTGTGCCAACAGGGAAGCCCCAGCCTTAAAGTATTTTTGAAGAATTGCCCCCTGCTAGCTACTTTGCTGTCTTAAGTGAGATCCAAGTCGATGAAACAAAGGAGAGTGCCTTCAGTCAGTCCTTCAGGTAGCCTGATAGGTCACAAGAGACAAACATTCTTTGAGAACAAAGTCTTCTTGGCTCCCTCTAGAACCAGGGTCCAGGGTCCAACCATTGGAATGTAGGCTAGTGCATTCAAGACTGCTCTTGAGCCAAGAGTGAGGAAGGGGAAATAAAAATGCCTCAGGGTTTTCATACTGTTTTTACAATAAGTCACCTTTTTCTTGTTTCAGCATTTGCTTGGTTGACCTATAGCTTTGGCTGTTTTCCAGAGTTTTGGCAAATTTGATTCTGACAGTTTTTGACAGTTTTGACAGTTTTCTCAATTTTTTCATGTTTCTATGGAGGGATGGGCTCTTGGAACTATGTCCTCCACTGTGTTTTGGTTTTTTTTGAAGACAAATGGTGATGTCATTGAAGGAGGTGTACTTTTGCTTGTGCTTTCTGATAATTGCTGCTGTTAGGCTTGCTCTGCAGTCCCTGTAGTTTTTCTTTCTGCTTCCTTCTGTGTAACTTCTGCCCTTACCTTAACTGTTCTCAGTAGCTTTTATTAGTACTTTCAAGCCTTTGGTTTATCCTTGTCTTTTCATGTAGCTTAAGATGAAGATTGCATTTTTAAATGTCTTACTTGGTTGCCTTTTGTTGCTTTTTTATGTTATTCAGGGTTCAAACTGTTCCTTTACCCTGCAAAATTCCCTCTTGGTGTTTGTAGTCAACCCCTATTCCCACCTGATAACCCTAGTAATCATTAATATGTCCCCTGTTCTTTTAACTTTGTCTTTCTAGAATGTCATATAAATGGAATCATACAGTTTGTAGCCTTTTGAGTCTCGCTTTTACTTAGCATTTGAGGTTTATCCACATTGTTTTGTGTTGTTAGTAATTTGTTCATTTTTGTCGCTGAGTAGTTTTCTATTGTATGAATGTACAGTTGAAGGCCATTTGGGGTGTGGTCTGTTTTCAGCCATTATAAATAAAGCTGTTAAAAACATTCATGTATAATTTTCATGTGAACATAAGTTTTTATTTCTTTTAGATAAGTACCTAGGAGTGGAATTACTGTGTCATAACTTTCTAAGAAACTGCTAATCTGTTAGCACTGTTTTCAGAGTGGCTATATCATTTTGCTTCCTCCCCAACAGTATATGAGAGTTCCAGTTTTTCTGCATCCTTACCATCACTTGATATTGTTTGTATTTTGGGCTTTTGTCACTCTAACATATGGAAATGGTATCTCTCTGTTTGTTTTGCATTTCCCTAATGACTAATGATGTTGAGTGTTTTTTCATGTCCTTATTCTCATGTGTATATCGTCTTTGGTCAAGTTTCTGTTAAAATCTTTTGCTACTTACAATTTATCTAAACTGAGTTTTGAGAATTTAAAATTCTTATATTCTGGTTATTAGTCCTCTGTTACATGTGTTTTGCAGATATTTTCTCCCAAGCGTGTGGCTTGCCTTTTCATTCTCTTAACAGTGTCTTTCGAAGAGCAGTAGTTCTTTTTTTTAAAAGCTTCTCTTTATTAATTCTTTTTTGGCCTCACCACGCAGCTTGTGGGATCCTAGTTTCCTGACCAGGGATCGAACCTGGGCCCTTGGCAGTGAAAGTGCGGAATCCTAACCACTGGACTGCCAGGAAATTTCTGAGTAGTAGTTCTTTTTTTTTCGGTATCTTTTTTTTTTTTTTTTTTTTTCAGTACGCGGGCCTCTCACTGTTGTGGTCTCTCCCGTTGCGGAGCACAGGCTCCGGACGCGCAGGCCCAGTGACCATGGCTCACGGGCCTAGCTGCTCCGCGGCATGTGGGATCTTCCCGGACTGGGGCATGAACCCGTGTCCTCTTCATCGGCAGGCAGACTCTCAACCACTGCGCACCAGGGAAACCCTGAGTAGTAGTTCTTAATAAAGTCCACTTTATCCATTTTTTGGATTGTACTTTTGCTGTTGAATCTAAATGTCACAAAGATTTCCTTCTATGTTTTTTTCTAGAATGGAATTAGAAATTGAATGTCATATATGTAATTAAAAATTTTTTAGTATCCACATTAAGACGTGTAAAATGTAAAAGAAACAGGTGAAATTAATTTAAACATTTATGTTGTATTTAAGCTAATATATTTTAAATGATCGTTTCAACATTTATTCACTAGAAAAATTATTGAGATACTTTACATTTTTATTTTTGTACTAAGGCCTACACTGGTATGTATTTAATGCAACACATGTTAACTCAGTTGAGCCACATTTCAAGGGCTCATTAGCCATATCTGTCTAGTAGCTACCATATCTGACAGCACAGATCTAGAGGCTTTGTAGTTTGGGGTTTTACTTTAGGTTATTTATTTATTTATTTAGGTATGTATGTATTTATTTTCCACTGCGTTTGTAACTAATATAAAAAAATTTAAGAAAATAATTCATTCTCATTTCTCCAATGGCTCTCATCCCTCCCTCTTGCCCGCACAGCTCCTGACCTATTTCCTCAGGGCCAGTTCAAATATGAACCTGTTCACTGCCATTTTCATAGAAAACAACCAGTGCCAGGGATGTAGGAGAAGAAGGTTGGAAGTGGGCAAGAGTACTGCCCAGGTTCTATCCAAAGGTAGGCCAAGTGGAGATTCACAGAGTTCAAACAAAAGGGCTGGTGGCCTCACGGTGATGTAGTCTAAGTAAAACGGGCTGGAGATGAGATAGGGTAGGCCCATCAGAGGCTTTAGAGGACATCTCTTGGGCCTGTGTCAAACCCAGAGAAACTGACACTAGAAGAAGAATGGGGAGGGCCAGGGAGGCAGTCTTGTGGAAAGTTTCATAATTCTCCCACGTTGGGAGGTGGGGAAAGTCTAGAGGGTACCAGTGGCCTCACTCAATTTGGCAGAAGAATGTACTCAACTGTTGGAAGTCACAAAAATGCTGTGGACACTGAAAAAGGCTATGAGGGGACGTACAGTTTCACAAAGTGCACTGACCACAGACCATAGCAGTGGTGATCATGCTATTGACACACAAATTACAAAACCCCAAAACAGGAAGTGTAGCCTTTTAGGGAGTAACTCTGTACCAGTCATTTAAATTGACCCCAGGTCAGACAACCTGATGAGTTTCACAGAGCAGGTGACAACATTGGGGGTAGGGGTTGTGACATATAATGGACTGAAAGCAAGCAGCTAGAAGAAGGGAATGGTAGGAAACTGCTCTACAGCTCTCAGGAATCAAGGGCAACACTGGGGGCTCGGTGGACAGATGAACAAGAAACAGCACTAAAGAGGTTTCCTGTTCAGCCGTCCATTGGCGAGGGGGAAGAGGATCCAGGAGGCAGTTGAATGGAGCAAAGATGGGGTCCTGAAGATGAGGCTCTGGAGGCTGGATCAGAAGAAAGAGTGCACACCGTGCACCAGTGATGAACACAACTTTGGACCCCACATGGGGGAGGTGGCCATGGGGATAGGTGTCACTGACTGAGGGTGGTAGTTGGAACAGCCCCACAGTAGACATCACAGGGCCACAGGGAAGTATATTGCCACTAGGTCACAGAAGGCTCCTTCAAGCCTGGATGGGAAGGCACAGTCTCACAGAGGAGGTCCATGGACTCTGCGTGGTAGAAGGCACAGAGCTCAGTCCTCATATGGACAGTGGACCTTTTTGGCAAAATGCCGGCAGACAGGGTGGTTGAATCTGACTTCCATAACCTGGGGTCCATCCTTGGATGGGCAGGTATAATTTTTTTTTTTTTTTGCGGTATGCGGGCCTCTCACCGTCGCGGCCTTTCCCACTTTGGAGCACAGGCTCCGGACGCGCAGGCCCAGCGACCATGGCCCACGGGCCCAACCGCTCTGCGGCATTTGGGATCCTCCCGAACCGGGGCACGAAACCATGTCCCCTGCATCGGCAGGCGGACTCCCAACCACTGTGCCACCAGGGAAGCGCTGGGCAGGTATTCTTGATAAGAGACCAGCTCTTGAGGCTTTGAGGATTTCTCCGCTCTTTGTGTAAGCCTCCCTGGAGGGATCTCCATGGCCTGGTCCAGGAAAAGGAAGTTTAGCATTAGCCCCTCCACCAACTATGACCATATGAGCCAGATTTGGAGCTCAGCCCTCCCCAAATTCGGCCTCTGCTCCAGGGAGGAGGTGGGAGACTCAGCAGTGGTGGAATCATTGGTCCCCTTGACCCTGGAGGACCTCTGTGAAGAGCTGATTTGGGGTCACCAGGGTTTCCATTGGTCATGATGGGAGGGCCCAGGAGGCTGGGTGGTCTGATGGAACTTTCATCCCTCTCCAGTGTCTTCCTGTTCTGGCAGTGGGGGTTGCTGCTGACTCTGCTTCTTGCACTTCAGCATTGTGGTTGTGGCAATGGCTGCAGCGGGGTTTTCGTCTGTTATTATTTTGAGTTAATTTTTGTATAAAGTACAAAGTACGGATTGAAGTTCATTTTTAACACATGGCTGTCCATCAGAAGCTCTTAATAAAGTTGTTCTGGGCAGTTAGAGATATAGAGATCATCCTGGGCTCCAGAGCTCAGCATTTAAACATATTATATTACTTTATTGTCTTTTATTTCAGTGTAATGTAAATTTACATTGTAATTAACAATTTTCAAACCGTCTGTGTAAAATGCTTTGAAGTTTTAGGCATTTAGTGTATTGGCTTTATTCATATACCTATTCAAACTTAAATTACACATTATGCTGTTTATTTTTTTTAACACTAATTAACCTCTCCACTCCCAAAATCCTATCTAAAATTCTTACTTTGTTTTTAGGCTTGTACTGGCATTGAAAACATTGATGAAGCTATTACGTTGCTAGAACAAAATAATTGGGACTTAGTGGTAAGTACTTTCTTTTTTCAGCTTTATTGAGATGTGCTTGACATATAAGATTGTGTAAGTTTAAGGTGTACATCGTGATGATTTGATATACATATGTATTGCAAACTGATAGCCACAGAAAGGTTAGTTAGCACATTCATCACCTCACGTAGTTCTTTTTTTTTTTTTTGGTGGGAACTTTTAAGATTACTCTTTTAGCAACTTTCAAGTATACAATGAGGTATTGTTTAACTATAGTTACTATGCTGTACATTGGATCCCCAGAACTTATTCATCTTATAACTGGAAGTTTGTACCTTTTGACCACCTTTACTCATTCTCCACCCACACCTGCCAGCTACCAGTTTACTCTGGTAAACTTATGATTCTTATGATTTGGTTTTCCTTTTAGATTACACATATAAGTCAGATCATGCAGTATTTGTCTTTCGCTGTCTGACTTATTTCAAGTACTTTTTTCTTTATATGACAAGTAATGAAATTCTATGTATTCTTGAATGTCTTTAACATTCCTTATAGGTAGTTCAGTATACCATACATAGTCCGTCTATAATTCTAATCTGAAAGACTAAAATCTAAATGTCGTATTTTTAATATGAAGTTCCTATTTAGTTTAGTATTAGATTAATAAATTATTATGAAATCTTAGGTAATTTAAGTTATTTTTAAACTTCTCTTCTCTGAATGTATATTAAGGTTTGTCTTCCCCTGTAGTATTGTGGTGGAGATTGGAAGGAGAGAAAAATCAGACTTGTTTGAATGTCTGCGTAACTCTACTTGATGTTTCTCCTTCATTTCTTGGGGTGGGGGTGGGGAGTCTCACTGATGATTACTCCTTTCTAAAGCTGTTAAAGAAGTGGCATTCTGGGCTTCCCTGGTGGCGCAGTGGTTGAGAGTCCGCCTGCCGATGCAGGGGACATGGGTTCGTGCCCCGGTCCGGGAAGATCCCACATGCCATGGAGCGGCTGGGCCCGTGAGCCATGGCCGCTGAGCCTGTGGGTCCGGAGCCTGTGCTCCGCAACAGGAGAGGCCACAACAGTGAGAGGCCCGCGTACCGGAAGTGGCATTCTGCTGTGGCTTTCCTTATGAACTTCAGGCAGTTTATTATAGAAGTGGTTTAGTTTTTTTAAGGGGGGCTGGGCAGTAACTCAAAAGGCAAGGCCCAGCACAGCACAGCACAGCACTGCACATTGATAAAACTGTAATTTATTTACAATTGCAAAGCAAACTAAAAATAAATTGTACAACAGTACAGGAACAGTATTGGTTGTGTTAGGATGACACAGAGGTCTCTCCATACCTTTGAAATCCGAAAAACGTCTAAATTAGAATTTTGAAGAAGTGCTAATTTTTGAAAGTCACAACTCAAGGTGTATAATTATAGAGCTGAGATTAGTTGTGTAGGTATATTCAAGTCCATACATGGATTTACATAATCAACTGTTAATAAGCTATTTGTTTCGTGTAGATTTACCACTATTAATTTTTAAATTCAAAATATAAAAAAACTATTTACAGCTTGTAAAAGTAATAACTCATTATAGAAAAATGAGAAAATGTATAAATTTACAAAGAATAAATTAGTATTCACCTTTAATTCCATCACTTAGAGATAGTTATTGTTTAACATTTTTGGGTATATTATTTCAGAATGTTTTCTCTTAATTATATGATTAAAATTTAAAAAATACAAATTAGATTGTTCTATTCCTGCCCTTTGTAATCTGCCCTTTTCACTTAACAACCTATCATGAATGTCTTTCTATCCAAGTAAATGTGACATATATCATTCTTTTTTTTTTTTTTTGCGGTACACGGGCGTCTCACTGTTGTGGCCTCTCCCGTTGCGGAGCACAGGCTCCGGATGCGCAGGCTCAGCGGCCATGGCTCACGGGCCCAGCCGCTCCGCGGCATGTGGGATCTTCCCAGACCAGGGCACGAACCCGTGTCCCCTGCATCGGCAGGCGGACTCTCAACCACTGCGCCACCAGGGAAGCCCCATCATTCTTTTGTTTTTTGTTTGGTACGCGGGCCTCTCACTGTTGTGGCCTCTCCTGTTGCGGAGCACAGGCTTCGGACGCGCAGGCTCAGCGGCCATGGCTCACGGGCCCAGCCGCTCCGCGGCATGTGGGATCTTCCCGGACCGGGGCACGAACACGTGTCCCCTGCATCGGCAGACGGACTCTCAGCCACTGCGCCACCAGGGAAGCCCCCCATCATTCTTTTTAATGTTTAATGTTTGGATGGTACTTCATGGTATGGTTGTGGCATAATCATTTTACCATTCAGTCCTATGCTGTTAGACATTTAGAGTTTTTGTGGTAGTTTGGAGTTACACACATTAGAGGACATTCTTGTACATTCATCCTTGCTTACTTAACCTATTGTTTTCCTAGAAGACATTGAATAAATTCAATTAATAATTGAGTTTCTGGGTCAAACTGTATACATATTTTTAGGTTTTTGGATACTTATATCGCCTTCCAGGATGGTTGCACTAATTTAAATTTCTACCAACTATATAAATTTTTAAGATTGCCTGTTTCATTAAACCAGTGCTATCTTATTTTTTTGTGGTGTGGCACTTGTCAAAATTTACAAATATTTGTATGGCCTGACTTCAAATCCATCCTTTTATCACTGTGTTATTCTCTTAACAAAGCACAGTATAGTGACATATTCCTGATTTCTGTGTGGGGGAAGGGGCAGCAACTTATTTGGAATGATATCACAAGGTTTCTTGTCTTGAAACTTCTTTTGCAATAGCAAGAACATTACTTTATTTAGTATGTATATTCTTAGGCTATCTCTTGGAGAGGCTGATGCAGATTATTGGCTGAGGTTAAAAATCCCACCAAGCCTTTCTTGCATGGTGCTGATGAGAGATATATGGGCTGGAGTAAAGGGAGGTTGTAGACTAGGAGTAATGGACTACAAGTGTCTGAAGTGAGAATTACCATTTTGGGGGGATGCATAGAAGTTCTTTCCTTATCTGCTTTCTATTGGTCCATGTTCATTAGTTTTGAAGGTTAAACATTTATTGGTTCTGGATATTTTTTCAGTACAATAATCTATCTACAGTATTGCAAGAAGAGAATTTTTCCCAGATAGTGTTAAATAATTGAATGGTACAGGTATTCTCCAACTGTTTCTGAGTTATTTGATTTTGGAAAAATATTAAAATAGCACTTGAGCTAAAAACACTGGTGCTATATCTCTGCAGAAATGCAATCTTATCCTGTGTTGGGCCCAAGTAAAATCATCAGGCTATTTTTCACAGTCTTAAACTTCAACTTTCTTTTGAAATATATGTCCTAGCTGGCTTTTCTTGTAAAGAATGCACTTTTATCCACAGTAAACATTTGCTGTGTCGTGTAAGTATCTTGCTTTATAAAATTTCTCACTTCCCTTGTTCTTATACAGCACTCACTTTACATTGTGGGTTTTAAAAAATAAAGCAAGTATTTTGAATAACCCATTACTAATTCAAACTTTCCTTAGGATCATGGAACTTTTTATATGGTGTTTTTTATATTTTGCCTGTGCATTATATTTTGTGTTTGTAAATTATAATTATCACTGCTTTGTATTTTATGGGCCTTGTGGAACAGTTTACATAGTGTTGAGTTTTTAACTTAGGACATGTCTGTATTTTAAATTTTCTGTACATATCAGTTAGACTTCTGCAGTGTTTTTGTGCATATTTTGCTACAGATGTGTAGAGAAATGTGAGTTAGGCATCACAATTCCAGATTGTGATGAATAAAAAAAAGTCCAATAACAGAAAACTCATTCTGTCAGTACTGAATGCTTACAGTATACCCAGATTTATGGTAGATACAGTGAAAGCTTAAAAACATGTTAACACTATATGGTGTCTGACTTTGAGAAGTGTACTGAAAAATTGATAAGACAGGTGGTCTCTTATACATGTATATTATACTCAGAAATGGGAATAATTTCCTGAAAAAGTAATGATTGCAAATATTTTTGCTGTTTTATAGATTTAGACACACAGATAAAAAAGTGTTCTATATGAAAATATAGCCCAGTCCCAGCAACTTTAGTCGTTAGTCTTTCCGTGATACTGTACATTATTTTCATTATATAACTATCCACAGAGCAGTGCTTCCAAACGCTATGTTTTAAGTACCCTACAATTGACTACTTATTTTGGGGCAGCTGCAGTTCGGGTTATAAATGCTAAATTCTGAAAACAAAATAACATGAACTTTAATACTATTGGTAAGCATCTTGGGATACTGATTTACCTGACATGAATCCTCCCCATACCCCCATCTTTTTCAGACTTTCATTTTTCACATTGTCCTGCACTTTTAGTTAGGAGATTAATGTCATTGCAGTTGATTCCTTCATTGCAGGCAAGTATTTTCAATATACATCCAGAAAGATGAATACCTGAGGGAGAATTATTAACAGTCAGAATCTTTTACCAAAGGATTGCTTTCTTACATGGAAGCATGCTACATCATCACTGTATATTATAAATTATAAATCTGGGCTCCAGAATTGACTCACTGCTCATTTTCTGTTTTCAGTATAGAAGAATTTGGGCCAGTGGAGAATAGAAATCTGTACAGCTCGTGTTAATTTTGAAGAATCAAAGTGTGAGGCAGCTAACTCCAGTGGTGAACCCATTGCATTCATCTTGAATCAGGAGCCCTGGCTCATCAAAGCTCTTGTCATTATTTTATTGAGTATGGCCTAGGCTAAGTTACTTCTCTCTGAACGTCATATAAAATAAGGGGTTTGGGCTAGTTTATACTCAAGATCCCTGATACATGAAATATTTATGAAGAATCTATTTATGTCCTAATTTCTTTTAATATTCTACAAAAGCAGTCAATTATGAATAGTAATACAAGTAAACATTTTAATGGAATTTTATAACTTTGAAACACTTGTATGTATACCATTTTGATTAATTCTTTGAACAACTTTATGACGTAGATAATGGCCAGACAAGATGCTGTGCTAATTGTTTCATGGAAGGGCTGTATATATGAAACTCCTTCAATAAATTAAAATTTCCAGTAAGCTCTAGGAGATCCAGGGAAGGCTATTTGATGTACACTTGATAACCCAGTGCTAAGTGAAATAAAGTACAAGTAAACATTAACCTAGCCATACTACATTTTAAGTATTCTATGCTCTTGGGAAATGATTTTTGAACTTTACACTCAATTTCTGCTCTGATTTGCTGCCTGAGGTGACATAGCTGCTTTGCTGAAGAAAGACTCTATTCAGAGTGCTTGTATTTATCTTTAACCGCATGTCCCAACTTAGGGCAAAAATGAAACAAATAAGCCTATCCAATTTTGTATTGTTACTGAATTTCTAGTCTTCAAAGATAGTTTTGTGTTAATAGAAGCTTATAATAAAGTCAGTAACTCTGAAAAGTCAAACCCAAGGAAAATTATGCACATGATCTGTCTCATTTTGAGATTCATTGAGGTGGTCTGAGACATTTCCGTTCCACCAGTTTTCACTTTTGAAGAAATGTGTTTTAATACTTACCCTAAAATGCCTTAGAACAATTTCTTTTACTACTCTACTCAGGATGTGGCTATAGAGTTCCTCGAATGTGCATTGCTTTGCTATCAATACTTTATATAGTGTTATGAACACCTGCAGTTTTATGAATGAACTAGTCTAACCAGTGACATAATGAGTTTCTGTCGTCAGAAAGCAGTCAGACATTGAGTGCTGCCCTTCATCAATGGCCATTAGACACTGGCTTATATTTGCACAGATCTTTGCTGTGACAAAAGAGATGTTACTGTGAAGGAGTATCTCATCGTATCAGTTTCTCCTCTTTTGCTATAGTCTTCTTTGTTTCCCTTGTTTTCAAAGAACTGTAAGCCCCTTAAAGTTCTACAGAAGTTTTCAGTTTCTCAGTTTGTAGTTTGGCCATCATCCATCCTCCTCTACCATCTCTCTTTTTATTGAGGGTCTACTTTGTGCTAGGTATCATGTCAAATGATTTACCTACATTATTTCATTGAACCTTCACAGCAGTCCCCAAAGGTGGTTAGGTAGATATTATCCTTATTTTACAGATGAGAAACTGAGGCCTGGTGATTTAAGTAAATTGTTCATGCTCACTCAGCTGATAAGGGGTAAAACGGTGATTTTGAACCCAGGTCTCTCCATAAAAATTTTAATAGCTTTAAAATTGTAGTTTAAGGTTATTAAATTTTCCATACCCAGTGTGTTATTCTTTTCTGAATTCCTATACTTTTCTTTCTACCACTCACAACTAATTTCACATTGTCAAGTGAAAGAGCTTTTGCTATAGTTGCATAATGGTACTTTAAATATATTTATGCTTTGCTTTCAAATAGATTCTAAGATTCTAGAGGAAAGGGATTATGTTTCTTATTAATTTTGTCTTGGCACATGGTAGTTGCTTAATAAAATATCTGACTGATTTTATTATTAGCATACTTACTTTTAAATCTATTTTCCATTTCCATTATTTGGATATTTGAAAAGTCTTTGCTATTAAGACTCATGACTCTTACTGCTGTCAGTCTTCCTTATCTGGCAAACATAAGATTTGAGGAAAGAGGGAGGCCCAGATATGCAAGGAATAGGATTGGGCTGATTTCATTATCTCATGGATAAAATTTAGATGGTTTCTTCCTGTTGTAGCTTTTTGAGAAATATTATTCACAAATAAATCCTTTTCTTTGCAATTTTTTTCTTGGCATCTCAAAAAAAAATTTTTCCTCCCCTGTTTATTTCTGGTTGTACCATTCTACTCTAAAGAAAGCTCATCATATCCAACCTATTTGAAATTTTTCATCAGTTCTGCCTCTCAGGAGAAAACTAAGTGTGATAAAAGAATGCTATTGCTTAATGTATAATTAAGTGGGTATGAAAGAATTGTTTTCTCCCTTTCAAAGGAAAACTTAAGTTTTTACAAACATGAAGTTCTCAGTTTACTAAACTTACAGTTGGTGGTTCACATTATCAAATCAAAACTCTTTGAGGTCCACATTTTTTCCCAGACTGCAACTTGACTTTCTGCTTATTTTTTCATTGGTTTTTGCTTCATATGTTGTTACTTTTCCTTTGAATATAATCTAGTTCTAGAATTACTTTATTGCATGAACCAAACATCTCCTCTTTTATAAAACCTATGGTAGATAATAGTTCAGAGGCTTTAAGACCTAGTAGGAAGGTGGTGTGTTAATCCCCTAGCAGGAAGTGATATGCCCATTGTTAAATGAAATTTGGAAATGTGGCTAATGTTTATTGATTTCTAGTACTACTTATCTAACCTGTGCTTCAGAGCACAGTTAAACTTTTTAAATGAAATATGTAGTAAGGAGTCCCCTTACTGCTATGAAACTGAACTTAAGGCTTTATGCTAATTCTGAAAGAAGTAGTATATGCTACTTATGATTTGAACATTTAAAAGAAAATAAAAATTTCAGTGGTTTTGTTTTTAAAATTGTTCAGTTTAAGCAGATATAGTTTGATCTTGATATTTTATAAAGCTTGCTAACCTACTAGTTAACTTGATTTTAAAAATGGGTTTTTTTTTCAACAAGTTGCCTTGATATGATATTTAACTAATTTATTTCTATTCCTGGAAGTGGTTTAAACAAAATACCATTGCAGCAAAGTCAGTGGTTTAGTGGTTACACCTGTAAATGTGATGACTTGCAGTTCTTCCTGCTGGTTTCAAGGATCAGCTGACATAAACCAATGTGTGCTTGGAAAAGAAAAAATAATATGGCATTTAAAATTCCTACTTTTACAACTTTATACTGATAATTTTTAATAATTTGCTACTTAATGATAATATAATTTTTTCAAAAATTTAGTTGTATTTCTATCTTTAAGTAAAATGGTACTTAAAATGTTCACATAAGAACATTTATATTTCCTTCCTGTATATCCCGAGGTTCTCATTTTCTTCATTCCCTCTTATTTATTTTTCTTATTAAAAATTTTTTTTTCTAGGTGGGTATGCTTAAGATCTACTCTTAACAACTTCATTCTCTTTTAATAATCTATTTTTGTGTTTTGTTGTTTGGTTTAGGTTTTTTTAACTTGATGTTTTAGTAATATTTTAATTATATATTTTGGGGTCCTCATCTAATACTTCTTTCTTTCTTGTGGATGGATTTCTCTCAAACACAGACTTGCTCTATGTCTTTAAAAAAATCATAGCCAAGTTTAAAATCTCTCTCCATGGTAAATAGTGATAAACATAGTTTCATAGTTCTTCACATACCAAGGCACTCTAAGATTAACTATGCTCTGTCTATATCCATTGTAGTTACAGGAAACTGAACAGTGGAGTTGTTCTTTGAATGCCGCTGTTACAGAATTTGGGCCATCTTTCTTAGCTTAATGTTGAAAGCCCTCTACCATTTAACACTGCCTCTTCATTATGAGTGAGTTTCCATAACTCTGGAGCCTGTATGACTTAATACAGCCAAACTAGCCTATAACGTGCCATATGTATTCCTACTGCCAAGCTTTTGCTTCTAGATCTCCCATGAATTTTTTCCCCTCTTCCTTGCCGACCATCTAGATGTTATCCTTCCTTTAAGGCTCACCTGAAGCCTAATCCCCTCTATTCCCTAACATCCTCTTCTCTCAGTAGGGGCACCTGTCTCTGAAGCTTCGTATCCCTTGTTGTGGTACTACTCTTATAACACTTAGCTTTTACTGTATTATTCCCCTTCCCTTCACCCCAACACATGTTTCACGTGTGGCGCGTGCACACACACACACTGAAAGAGAATGTGAAATAATTGTTTAAAGAATTAAAATTTACACATCCAGTTAGGGTGTGTAAGGAAATTATATGGATAAGCATACACTTTTATAGATGTAGCTGGGAAAATATTACATGATACCTTTAATAAATCCTTGGCTAGTAGCTATGTAGAAGAGGTCTTTGAGAATATCTTAGTCCTTATTTATTGCCACATTATTACCTATGTGTTAGCATTTTGACTTTGTTATTTTTAAACCAGGAAGTTTATTATTTTTTTCTTAATGTCAAAATTGAGATATAGCCTGTATTTTAGGTACACCGCAAATCTAATAGCACTCTCATAAATTCTAGGCTTGAATTCTGGGATTTTTTTTCTTAGTAATTGATTTAATGTATAGCGGATAAATTTTTAAAAATGTATAATGACTGATAACAGTGTGTGTAGAATATGAGAATGTCTAAAAATGCTAGGCATTTACAGAAAAGTTGCAAAATAATGCAGAGTTCTTGATACACTTCATCAAACTTATAATGTTAACATCTTGCATAATTACAGTATAATTGGTATAGTACTATTGGTAATTTTGGTATAATACTATTACAACAATACTGTTGTACTATTGGTACAATACGATTAACTAAACAACAGACCTTATTTGGATATCACTAGATATTCTATTAATGTACTTTTTTGGGTTCAAAATCTGATCTCAGATCCACAATGCATTTAGTTTTCATGTCTCCCTAGCCTCCTCCAATCTGTGATTTTTAAAAATTTTTTTTAAAAATTTATATTTTATTTATTTTTGGCTGCATTGGGTCTTCATTGTTGTGTACGGGCTTTCTCTAGTTGCTGTGAGTGGGGGCTACTCTTTGCTGCAGTGCACTTGCTTCTCATTGTGGTGGCTTCTCTTGTTGCGGAGCACGGGCTCTAGGCGCGCGGGTTTCAGTAGTTCTGGAACACAGGCTCAGTAGTTGTGGTACATAGGCTTAGTTGCTCCGTGGCACGTGGGATCTTCCCGGACCAGGGATCAAACCCGTGTCCCCTGCATTGTCAGGCGGATTCTTAACCACTGCGCCACTGGGAGAGTCCCCAGTCTGTGATTTTATTCCTCAGCTGTTCTTTGTTTCATGACCATGACACTTTTGGAGACCACAACACTCCAGGTATTGTGTAGCACATTCCTGAGTTTAGATTTGTATGATGTTTTCTCATGATAGACTGAGCTTATACATTCTTGGCAAGACTACCACAGATGTAATTTTGTGCCTTTCTCAGTATAACAAGAGGTACATGATGTTAATACGTCTTGGGCTTCCCTGGTGGCGCAGTGGTTAAGAATCCGCCTGCCAATGCAGGGGACACAGGTTTGAGTACTGGTCCGGGAAGATCCCACATGCCACGGAGCAGCTAAGCCCGTGCACCACAACTACTGAGCCTTGCTGTAGAGCCTGTGAGCCACAACTGCTGAAGCCCACACGCTTAGCCCCTGTTCACCGCAACTAGAGAAAGCCTGCGTGCAGCAATGAAGACCCAACGCAGCCATAAATAAATGAATGAATGAATGTCTTATTATTCGTGATGTTAATTTTGACACTTGGTTAAGATGATGTCTCCCTGGTTTCTCCCTCTTTGTAATTAGTAAATATCTTGTGAGGAGATACATTGAGACAACACAAATATCCGTTTTTTTTTAATTAATTAATTTTTGGCAGCGTTGGGTCTTTGTTGCTGCGTGCAGGCTTTCTCTAGTTGTGGCGAGCAGGGGCTGCTCTTTGTTGCGGTGCACGGGCTGCTCATTGTGGTGGCTTTTCTTGTTGCAGAGCACGGGCTCTAGGCATGTGGGCTTCAGTAACTGTGGCACACGGGCTCAGTAGTTGTGGCTTGCAGGCTCTGGAGTGCAGGCTTAGTAGTTGTGGTGCATGGGCTTAGCTGCTCTGTGGCATGTGGGACCTTCCCGGACCAGGGCTCGAACCTGTGTCCCCTGCATTGACAGGCAGATTCTTAGCCACTGTGCCACCAGGGAAGTCCCCAAATATCCTGTTTTTCATTAAACTTTTGCTCACTAATTTTTTGTCCTCTATTGATTTATCATTATACCTCTTTTGAAATTTTTTTTTAATAGTTGTCCTAGGTTTTAAAATATACTTTTTCAACCATCCAAATCTACATTTAAATAATAATATACTGCTTCATATGTAGTGTGATGGCCCTACAGCATTGTATTTCCAATTCTTCTCACCCATGTTTTGTACTATTGTCATGTATTTTAGTTTCCCATATGCTGTAAAACACAGTATGTTGCTACTGTTTTTCTTCAGGTAGTTATCTTTTAAAGCAATAAAATATAAGATGAAATCATTATATTCATTTTATTTTACTTTCATTTGTTTTATTTCTTTGTGTAGGTTTAAGTTTTTTTCTGGTATCATATTCCTTCTGCCTTAACTACTTCCTTTAATATTTCTTGTAGAGTAGGTTTTCTGGCAATATATTCTCACAAGTTTTTGTTTGTCTGAGAAAGTTTTTATTGTGTCTTCATTTTTGAAAGATGCTTTCAATGGATATGGAATTCCAGATTGACATTGTTTTTGTTTTTTTTTTCCTCCAGCACTTTAAAGATGTCATGGTGTTATTTTCTAGCTTGCATGGTCTCTGGAGAGAAGTCTGCTGCTATTTTCATAGTTATTCTTCTGTATGTAATGTCTTTTTCTTCCCCTCTGGCTGTCTTCAAGATTTTCTCTTTGTGTTTGTTTTTCAGCGGTTTGGCTGTGATCTACCCAGGTGTGTGTATGTGTATGTGTATGTGTAGCTTAGATGTTCTTAGATCTGTGACTTTGAAGATTCTTTTTTCTTTTTAATTAGGACTAAATTCATGTACATATAGCTAACCATTTTAAAGTATATAGTTCAGTGGTATAAATACCACTGTGTATTCCATGGAATTTTATTCCATTGCATATAAATACCATTGTGTATTCACAATGTTGTGCAACCACCAGCTGTCTTTAGTTGGTTTTGAAAATTGTTGGTTATTATTTTTTCCTGCTCCTTCTCTCTTCTTCTGTGTTTCATATATTAAAAAGTTTGATTTTGTCTACAGCTCTTGAATGCTCTGTTCTGTTTTTTCCCCACTTTTTTTTTTAAATGTGTTTCAGTTTGAGTAGTCTCTATAGACCTGTCTTCAAGTTCACTGATTCTTTCCCCATGTCAGTTTTACTGATAAGCTTATTGAAGACATTCTTCATCTCTGTTGCTGTAGTTTTTTTTTTTTCTAACGTATTCTCTCTCTCTCTCTCTGCTGAAATTACCCATCTGTCCTTATCTGTTGGCCATTTTTCCCATTAGAGCATTTAATATTTTAATCACAGTCATTTAAAATTACCTGTCAGTTTTTAGTATCCTACCTAAGTCTGTTTCTGATGATTGCTTGTCACTTGCAAATGTACTTTACCTGGCCTTTTGGTATGCTTTGCAATTTTTGTTGAAAGCTGGACATTTCATGTAGAATAGTAGAGACTAAGGTAAATATTTTTATGTGTGGAAATTGACATGCATGCCTTTGTGAATGCTAAGACTTTAGTGCAGGTGTTTGAGTTGATCTAATTTTGAGTTGGGTCATGCTTGAGACTTATTTGTCCTATGGCCTTGTTCAATTTACCAAAGCCTTCAAATTCCTCTCCTAATACATGGTGTTTAGGGTGTCGAGTGGTTTGGTAGATTTTTTTTGGGCGCATGGCTTGTGGAATCTTAGTTTCCCAACCAGGGATTGAACCCAGGTTCTTGACAGTGAGAGTGCAGAGTCCTAACCACTGGACCACCAGGGAATTCCGAGATTTTTTTTTTTTTTTTTTTTAATGCTCACTCCTTAGCTTTTGGTTTTCTCTCCGAGCTGTGCTTCAGAGAGGGTGTATCTCTTGCAAGTTGCTTGTTACTCTGCTTGCTATTCTGGCCATGGGGACTGAGGTGGGGGCATTCTCTGTTTCTGATAATACTTCAGTCTTCTGCAGGCATTGAATCCCTGGGCCTTGGGTTTGTGGCCTTCACAAAGCTCATGTCTCTCTCCAGCTATAATTCTCAGCCCAGCGTGTTTTCCTGCTCCTCTTCCTGGGGCAGAGGATTTTCCCCCCTTTCCTCCTTCTGGTTGCAGTGGATATCACATGTGCCCCAAGGTGATAATGTTTGTTGCCCTTCTCCCTTCAGATTAATGCTTTTGTTTTGTGAGGGAGATGCAAGGGTCCTGGCAGTTTTGTGCCCCTCCCACAGTATCTGCTGATTCTCTTCTATACCCTAGTAGGGACTTTCTTGGGACTTTGCCAATTTTGTTTTTTCTGTGAGCACTTTGTGGTGTTCATGGAGTAAAAGCCTGCAAGAACTTGCAAATCCCTTCCCTGTACTTGCCTTAGCTTTCTCACCAGTGCATTGTTAGCCTCTACCAATTTGTCAGCCACCCTAATGTAACTTTCACTTTAGTAAGCCAGTGCTCACATTTTGCCTCTCTCTGCGTACACCTGTCTGAGATTTTGGGACAGTTGTTTGCCCTGTGATCTTAGCATTTTAATGGGTTTCAGAAAAGTCATGTACTTGCGCTCTTGCTCTTTCATTATAAGGTTGGAAGCAATATGCTTTCCAGTTCTCTAACAATTCATTGTCATTATCTTGAAAAACCTACTGTAATTTCACCTTGTACTTCTTTCCCAACAAAGGTTTAAAAGATGGTTTTAAAATTTTCAGATGCAGGGTCCCTTCTATTTTCTTGTTTTGTTAGTAACTTCTAGTTCCTTTGTGTTGCACTTAGAGAGTATTGTTTATAATGTTTCAATTTTGTGGCAGTTATGTTTCTTTATGACCTCTTGACCTCACATATGATTGATTTTTGTGTATGTGTCTTTGGCTTTTGAGAAAAGGTGTGTTCTCTGTTATCAAATGTAGAGTTCAATACGTATGTCCCTAAGATCTTTTACCTTCTTTCTTATCTTTTGTCTGTTTGATATGTCTTTTATTGAGAATAGTGTATTTAGTCTCATTATTTAGTATATTTCTTTTTCTTTTTAAATCTCCTATAGTTTTTCCTTCATGAAGTTGATTGCTGTGTTATTTCATGCATACATATTCATAAGAGTTATACCTTTATTGTAAAGTATGGATCTAAGCAGTAAAAATGACCTTTATCACATTTAGTTCTTCGGGCTTCAATTCTGTTTTGTCTAATATCAGTAGGCTACTCCTACTCTCTTTGTTTCCAATAGCCTGATATTTTAATTTTATTTTTAGTCATCACTTTGTTTTAGGTATATATCTTGTATGTAGCATAAGTTGAGTCTTGTTTCATGAGCCAAATTGAAAATGTTTTTCTTTTAATAGTTAAGTCCATTCATATTCACTAATATGATTGATGTGTTCGGTCAATGCTGTCATAATATTTTTGAGTTATGCATGCTTTGTTGTACTTGCTATGCTATGAAATACTACATGATTTATCAGTTTTCAAGTACTGTACTCTCTAAGCGTACCTTTTGGGTATATAGCAATCAATGTGCTTATTCTATTTTCCTTTCCCTCCTCCTTCTTTTACTTAAAAATTGCATTACTTATACTTTTTCAGAACATTAAAATTTATCTTTCACCCTGCATCCCACCTTTGTTTTAGTGATGTATATTTATATATTTAAAAAATACTCATTATCGATCCTTTTACTTAAGTTTTCTTAGTCATCAGTTGGATAAAGCTCTTTCTCTAGTAGATTTATCAAGAAGGGCTGATTGATGCACAATTCCTTAAGTTCTTGTATACTGACAACTGTTTTTCTGTCACCCTGGTATTTGAAGGACAGCTCTACTGCATATAAAAATTTTTGGTTCATACTTTCTTTAATTGTGTTTTTAAAGAAATACTGCTTCATTATTGCTTTGTTATATGTATTGGTTTGGAAACTCTGATGCTACTCTTATTCTTTTGCCTTTGTAAGTTATTTATCTTTGCCTGGAGGCCTTGAGGAGTTTATTTTTGAAACTTAGTTTTAGTAGAATATGTCTCAGAGTCATTCTGGGTTAATTTTTCTGAGGCATCCAGTGAGCTGTTCGATATATAGATTCTTGTCTTTTTGTATTTCTGGAAAGTTTTCTTAGATTATAGTTTTAAATTTTAGGTCTGTTCCATTGCTTTGTTTTTCTTTTTCAGGGACTTGACAGTGTGAATATTATTACTTTATATCTCTTCCACTTCCACTACTTTCTCTCTGATTCTTTTTACTTTTATCATTATGTTATTTTCATTCTCTTGGTTGGTTTCTTGCCTTTCTTCAGTGCCTCGCATTAAATTTTGTTGGCATGTTTTCCCTTGGGCATCTTGTGATTTACTCTTCATTTCTGAGAATTTTCTTTCTTTCTTTCATAGGTAACATCAACTTTCTTTCATTTTTCCCTGTCTTTTTTTTGTTATTCATAATTTTTGAATTTTCTGATTCAAGGTGATTTTTCATATTCTCAGATGCTTATTTAAGTATATTTAAATATACTGTTTGAAGCATTGATTGACAGGTTTTTCCTGCTTCATAGTTGTTTTGTGAGAGGGAATTTTCCTTAGTAGATATGTGTGAAATTTCATTTCCTGATTTTTTTTTGCAATACCTCATATATCTGTTGGTTTGTGTGTGTGTGTGCACACATTTTTAAGATAATAGTGTGATTTACAAGGTTTTTATTTAATGGCGCCCTCTTCTGTCAGTTTAGCAAAATTCAGACACTTTAGTCAGTTTTTTGGTTGGTTTGTTTTGGTGTGTGGGGGGCTGGCGGGGAGGGGTGGTGAGGAGTAACAAGTGCTTTGGTTTTATGATTCTCTTTTGCCTCTTTTCCCTTTTACCACTCCATTGCCATAGGGAACTTTTCACTTTCTTTTTGCTTTTTTTTCTCCTTGCAGAAGCTATGTGTTTCTTAACCTGCCCTTTAGGTTATGTCTACCCCTTTAAGTTGTGCTTTATTTGAAGTCTTTTCCTTGTAATCTTTGCTCTGATCTGTTTATACACTTTTTAGTGTTTTCAGACAGATTGGACTTAGGCTTGTAGGCAGTAGTTTTAGAGCAATTTTAATCTCCTTCTCTAGCTTCCCTCTTCTGTCTTCCACTCATTTCTTCTGTGTCTGTCTTTGTGGGGTAGGGGTGGGACCAGGAATATGAGAGATCATGCACTAGGATTTGGTAATTTTTCTCTTTTTATTCACAGTTATTTTCAAGTTTCAATATTCTCTTTGTTTAGCTTTATTTTTCCCTTGTTGTTGAATAGTATTGTTATGGATAGTGTAACAGTCTGAGTCCAATCAGGATATATAAAATCACAAAGTTGGTTAAACAGGTGAAGTTTAATATAATGAATTATTAGCTATGATAAACGAGTAAGGATAAGATATGAGGAAACTGTATATTGTACTTGTAGGGCTAAGGGAGAGTACCCAAGGAAGGATATACTTTGAAGAGATTCAGACCTTGTTGGAGAAGTGGTTCAGCTCACTCAGTAGAAGAAAAGTTCACTGTATGGCCAAGCCAGAAATGGTTTGAATCACTGGGCAAGTAATTGGCACCTTCTGGTGTGCAGATGGAGGAGCAAATCAGCAATCAGTAGTGTGGGTGTGCAGTGGGCTTATATGGAGTTGGGGATCCTCTGGGCACAGGCAGGCTGCATATGGGGGGTGGGAGACTTGCAGAAGGAGTGGCAGCATGGTGTGAACCCTCTAACCACAGGCAGGCTGTGCACAGGGGCTTGTAGAGGGAGTCAGGGTACTGGTGGGTGGGCAGGAAACCTTTGACCACTGGTTTCTGTGTTGAAAGGGCCGTGAAAAGATTATCACTAGGCCAAGACTGCAAGGTTGCAGCAAGACCATGTTCTGGGCCCATGACAGGGACAGAGCTCCATTGGGTGTCCTCACTCACACACTGCTAGCTCCTATGCTGCAGCCAGAAACTGCAGGAGAGCCTCTTCCCTCTGCAGTATCCTTCTAGTGCCCTCTACTGAGAAAATTTAAGATTGTGCTCATTTTATTTTATTTATTTATTTATTTATTTTTGGCTGCCTTGGGTCTTGTTGCTGCACGCGGGCTTTCTCTAGTTGTGGCGAGCAGGGGCTACTCTTCGTTGTGGTGCGCGGGCTTCTCATTGCGGTGGCTTCTCTGGTTGAGGAGCACAGGCTCTAGGTGCATGGGCTTCAGTAGTTGTGGTGCACGGGCTTAGTTGCTCTGCGATATGTGGGATCTTCCCAGACCAGGGTTCGAACCCGTGTCCCCTGCACTGGCAGGTGGATTCTTCACCACTGAGCCACCAGGAAAGTCCCATGATTGTGCTCATTTTAAAAGAAATGTTTAAAGGAATTGTTCCCTTCCCTTCCCTTCCCTGTCCCAGAACATAATTGAAATGTGCATTCAGACCTGAGTCAATAAATTGATAAATGACACAGAAAGAAATATTGCATGATAGATAAGCAGCCATTGTTGACTTGTTACCTGCAAGTCCCACCAAATTTTATATATCTGTACCTTTTTTCTTATTAAATTCTTTGTTTGCAGTGCCATTCCTTGGTACTTCAAACCTTTCCTTCCTCCCAGCCTGTCAAACATTTATCCTGCCTTAGGCACCTTCTCGTTATAATCTTTTTCTTAACCTTTTCATTACCAATCACTGCCCCATCCTTTGTAATCTTAATTTCAAACATCCCTCTTTCCCACCCCCATCTCTTACCCTTTAATAACCAGACTTAGAAAATCCTTCAAGCACACTAGGATCATTGATTGATGATCAATCATCAGTTCATTGATTCTGCCACCTTTACACTATTTTTCCGATCTTGTGTATCTGCCTTTTTTGACCAAAATTTTAGCTTCTGTCATTATATTGACAGTGCTGGAGGGCCAAAACTTTGTCCAGGTCTTCTGACTGTAGATTCAGATTCCACTATACTAGAGTTGGCAAATGGTTTTAACATGTAAGCCAGTTCTGTTGATTTTTCTTTTTTTTCACTGTGTGCAAAGGCAGTTGATAGTGTCTGTCTGAAGAAGTGCATTAAGGTTTATGAGGTCATGTCCAGATTTAGTAGGAAAAAGTGACATAATTGCTTCTGAATACCTACCATGGACATATATTTTTCCTTGCAACCATGTTTGTTTCAAAGTGTCTTAAAAATCAAGTGTGTTCACTAGCATTGAAGTTCAAAAAGCAATTTTAGGTTTTGGTTTGAGACAAAGATAACTGACCTTGCATCTCTACTCCCACCACCTGCCATGATGTGTTCTAGGAAGCTAATATATAATTCCAAAATGAGTTTATCTCCTTCACTTATTAACTGATTAATTTAAATATATTGAGTCCTTACTATGTGCCAGCACTTTCCTAGGCAATGGGAATATAGCAGTAAACAAGACCAGCAAGGTCCATACTCTTATTGGAACTTACAGTCTTGGGTGGGAACCATATTATCTGCAAATAAATTTATAAACACACAATATAATTTTAGAAATTATATGAAGGAAACCAAACAGGACTGAAGGCATAGAGAGGATTATTTTATATTGTGGATTCAGGTAAGGTTATTTTATGGGGTAGCATGTTAGTTGACACCTGGGAACGAGGAGCTAGCCATGTAAAGATCTGAGGAAAAGCATTGCAGTGACAGAGGGAAGAGCAAATGTAAACACCTTGAGGTGAGAGCCAACAAGTGTTTGAGGAAGAGATGGAAACCTAATGTGACTATAGTGAGCAAAAGGGAGAGAATGCTAAGAGAACTCAGAACGAGATAGGGACCCGATTTTGTAGGAGTCTATAGATGAGAATTTTATGTGTATCAAGAATATGTCAGTTTGATAATTCATAATCCAAAAATGATTTTCTCATTAATACATTAAACATTTAAACACGTGCTTTAAGAATGATAGAAAATAATATTGGTTTGGATTACAAAGTAGTGTTCTCTTACAGTAGACTTCAAATGACAAGTTTTATAATACCTGTCAATGAAGAAACAATGAAAGAACTCATTACTGTTTTGAAGAAATCACTACTCAGACCCTCAGCTCTTTTTGTACCTACCTGTCTTTCACCTTTTGGACTGCATTGATCTAAGGGTTCAAAATCCACAACAGAAAAAAAAAAATCCACAACAGAAAGAAAGTATTGGTTCTGGTCAGTCAGTGTGAAATGGTTAAGTAAGTACTCTTAGTGTAATGAGGCTTATAGTATGTTAGTGTAACAACATAACAATACTTTGTTTTAGGGTAACAAAACTCAATATACTTAGACAAAATATAGCAGGATTTTATATTTTTGGTCAATAAGTGAAATGTAGTCCAGAATTCCAAGGAAGTTAGAAAGTATCATGAGGCCCTTGCATTCCTAGTCAGTCAGGAAATGTAATAGAGTCCAAATCTCTTACTTAGTCTGGAAATGTAATGATCCAGCATTCCTAGTTAGTCAGAAAGTATACTAGTCCAGCACTTAGCCAGATATTGCTTAGCAACTGGTATGAAGGTTTGATGGAAAGGAAACAGAAATAAATGGTCAAAGTGAAGTTTTAGAATCATTAATTTATTTAAGCCATGCTTTTGATTGATCTCTTTAAAACTTTATGCCTCATATCTGGGTTTTTCTTTTTGCCTTAATTACTTCTTTTTAAAAATCTTTTACTATCTGGCCTTTCATTCCCTCCGTGTATTTCCGTCTCATATTAATTGATTGGCTAATTCAAAATGTTGCTTTTCAAGTAACTTCATATCCTTTTCTCTTTTTTCCCCCTTTGCTAGCCAAAGCCTAGAGTTCTTACCCTTATCTTCCTTTTTAATAAAACCTTAAAGGCAAAGAAACAAATGAAAAACATAGCTAGGTTTAGTCTGTTTCTTTTGAGTTTACTGCTAATTATATTTTTACAATATAAATATTTGTGTTTAAATACATGAACAGTACATAGATATTATTGAAAAAATTGAAAACTATGTAAGAGTAACAAAGGAGAAAGTCACTAATGATCTTACACTACAATTTTGTTTGACATTTTGGTGTATTTTTTCTAGTCTTTTTTTCCCTCCTATGTTTATGTGTAAGCATGCATATCTATGTATCAGTTCTTAAACTGTTTTGAGTCACAAATATCTTAAAATATTTTGTAACTTATGGATGACAGAAAAGTACTTAAAAGTAAAAGACAAAATTTTATATATATCTTCAGGAGAATTCAGGATTTAATATATCAGCACTGGTCTTTTTCACTTACCGGCATGTGTTGTTGCTGAACCTTATTCCTTTAGATCTTGTTCTTCTGCAGTAGAGCCATTGCTGCTCCATACCTTTTGGCCATGGTAATGCTATAGTTAGGATGTACCATTCTCATAGTTCATGTCCACTGTTAGCTAAATATTTTTGACAAAGTATGACACCCATGTACCCAGTGACTGGGTCCTGAGAGACTTTCAGTTTCAGTTATATGTAGTGCCAGGACCAGTCTTACCTTAATAACCCATGTTATAATTTTCTATCAACTGAGTAGTATTTCATTGTAGGATGTACCATAATTTATATAATTAATCCTCTATTGACATACATTTAGGCTTTTCCTAAGTTTTCTCTATTTATTATAAACAAAACATTTGTGCACTAAATACCTTCCTATTTACTTGTCTGACAATTTCCTTGTGTTATATTCCTAGAAGTGAAATTGCTCAAATTTGATATGAATTCCCTGATTGCACTTGAGAAATGTTGTCAGTTTACAGATAACAAAGTTTATCTTTGCTAAAACTAGGCATTATGGAATATTTTTAGTAGTGACAATTTTTATAAGTGAAATGCATAGATCTTAAGTATGTAGTAAGATGAATTTTGACAATTCTGTACACCTGTGTAACTAATACCTCGAGTCAATATATAAAACATTTCCATTGTCACAGAAAGATTACCCAGGAAAAACTCCATTGTTTATAGGTCATTTATATTTTTGGTGAAGTGTCCATTCAGATCTTTTGTGCATTATATTTGCATCATTTTTCTTATTAATTATAGGAATTCTTTATATATTCTTTGTATATATAGGTCCTTGTTGTTTACCTGTTTTATATATAGTGATGTGTGTATGTTAATCCCCAAATCTTAATTTATCCCCCTCACCCCATTATTCCCTTTGGTAACCATGTTTGTTTCTATGTCTGTGAGTCTATTTCTGTTTTGTAAATAAATTCATTTGTATCACTTTTTTAGATTCCACATATAAGTGATATATATTTGTCTTTTTCTGTCTGACTTACTTCACTTAGTATGATAATCTCTAGGTTCATCCATGTTGTTGCAAATGGCATTATTTCATTCTTTTTTATGGCTGAGTAATATTCTGTTGTATATATAGCACATCTTCTTTACCCATTCCTTTGTTGATGGACATTTAGGTTGCTTCCATGTCTTGGCTATTGTAAGTAATGCTGCCATGAACATTGGGATACATGTATCTTTTCGAATTAGAGTTTTCTCTGGATATATGCCCAGGAGTGGGATTGCTGGATCACATGGTAACTCTATAAAGAACATGGGTAAAGGATTATATACACTCTGTTCCCATTTTGTGGAATAGGTAAGATAGATGATGTTTTCTTCATTTTACATACGAATACTGTGAGGTTTAGAGAACCATGCCTAAGGTCATAGGCAACTACCTTCATGCCCAGACTTCTCTCCTAAGCCTTTGGGGTCCTTTCTCTTTCTAATCACTCATTAGCCACCTGGATGTCCCACAGATATCTTAATGCAAAGTGCCACCAACTTATTCCTTTCTCTTTGTATTCTGTAATTAGTGGTACTTTGATCTACCCAGATGAATCTGCCAGGCACCTGGGTATCATCCTACAATTCCTGTCCTTTTATCTAATTGCCTTCAGGGGGAGAAGAAACGGGGAAAGAGAACTAGTATTTTTCACATACCTATTCAATACCCTATTTGCTGATTTTCATAAATCTTATTAAATCCTCTCAGCAACCCCAGTGGTTAGACAGTGTCTCCAGTTTTGCAGTTCTATAGTAGAAATTAGGAAATAGGCTCAAAGAAGTTAAGTGATTGGACTTAAATTGTAAGAAGTGACTGAGATTTGAACTTAGGTCTTCCAGTTTCTAAAGTCTTCATTCTCTCCAGTGTTCCTAAGCAAATTTTTCTTAACTTTTCTCTTACTCTCAATGATACTACCATTGTTTGTCTCAGTTTGGATTGCTGAAAGAGCCTACTTAATCAGTATTTCTGCTATCAACCACATTTCCTTTAGTTAAGCCTCCAAGCTGTTGAAGAGTGATCTTTTTCAAAAGCAAATCTAGTCATATTGCTTCTTTTCATTGATAGCATGAAAACAGCAAACAAAGCACTTCATATGACCTAGTCCCTACCTGCTTCTCTTTCCTCATCTGTGCTTCCTCACATCTACCCTACTCTCCAGCCACAATGAAAAACTGAATTGCAACTGCTATAGTCTATTATGTCTGCATGCCCTCATATTTGTTATTACCCTAGTTCTTTCACTCTCTGCCACATTATCTGTTACAGTTACTACTCAAGATTCTAAAGTGTATGTTCCTACTGGAAGTCTTCACAAAAGCTTCACTAGCTAAATTAGGTGCTTTTTCTTTGCCCTATGCATATTTCTGTTATAGAACTTCGTTTTAACTATTTGTTTTCATGCCTTTTGCTATACAGCTCTGAACTCTTTAGGGTCAGTAAATGTTAATGGATTGCCATCTAATAGTAACACTGTAAAAATACCTTTCCTTAGGGAAGCTGGCATAAATTGGATTTTCACAGAGTTGTTGTGACTTTTATATTTATTTTATTCATCCCTGGTATTGGAATGGTATATTGGGGACCTGACTTCTGGTATTTGATGCACTCTCTTAGGCAAGTCCCTGTTAATTTTCTAGGCCTCAGTTACCTCATCTAGTTAATGACAGGTTGAATTAAATGCTCTCTGCCCTTCCCTCCCCCCCACCCCCATCCATCTTTCCCAGTGACTCTGATTTATTTTATAATTTCACCTGGGAGGTTTTTGAGCAGAGATGTGACACATTGACAGTAGTGTTGTAAGAGTCCCACTTTGACAGAATGTGTAGGGTGAATTAGAAGGAGATAGACTGCATAGATTCTGAGAGACCAGTTAATGAGGTTTGATGAGCATTTGGGATAGGATCAGTACTGGGCAAAAGAGAAATAATTATGAGGGAAGCGTTACAATTTGAAATGGTAAGCGCAGAGTAAAGTGTTGTCTTCTGTCCCCCCTACTCCCAAATAGGTTCCAAGATTAGAAGCCTGTGTTGACCTTTTTTTTCCTCCACTTTTTTTTTTTAATAGTTTGTATTGGAGTATAGTTGCTTTACAATATTGTGTTAGTTTATACTGTACAGCAAAGTGAATCAGCTATACGTATACATAATCCCATCTTTTTGGATTTCCTTCTCATTTAGGTTGCCACAGAACATTGAGTAGAGTTCCCTTTGCTATACAGTAGGTTCTCATTAGTTATCTATTTTATGCATAGTATCAATAGTGTATATATGTCAATCCCAATCTCCCCATTCACTACACTTCTCCCTTTCCCCCTTGGTATCCATACATTTGTTCTCTACGTCTGTGTCTCTATTTCTGCTTTGTAAATAAGATCGTCTATACCAATTTTTTCAGATTCCACATATAAGCGTTAATATATATTTGTTTTTCTCTTTCTGACTTACTTCACTCTCTGACAGGCTCTTGGTCCATCCATGTCTCTACAAATGACCCAGTTTTGTTCCTTTTTATGGCTGAGTAATATTCCATTGTATATATGTACCACATCTTCTTTATCCATTCCTCTGTTGATGGACATTTAGGTTGCTTCCATGACCTAGCTATTGTAAATACTGCTGCAACGAACATTGGTGTGCATGTGTCTTTTTGAGTTATGGTTTTCTCTGGGTATATGCCCAGGAGTGGGATTGCTGGGTCATATGGTAGTTCTATTTGTAGTTTTTTAAGGTGAGTTGTCTTCCACCCCCCCACCCCCCACCCCAGCCCCAAATGGATTCCAAGATTCAAAGCCTATGTTGACTTCTATAGGAAACTAGATTTTCTATTTTGAGGGAAATATAACTAGGGGAGTAAATAGCTTAAATTTCTTTCTAATTTCAGCCTTAGCTTCAAAAGAGAATAAGAAATGGAATTTCATAACCAGAGACATAGTCATTTCCAGATTTATACAGAAAATATATTTTTTTCCCACCTGAAGAATTAGTTCCTTAAGAACACAGAGAGAGGGTTATTAGTCAGAGGCAGCATAAAGACGGGAAAAAAAGGGAAAACTAATTTAAAAAAAAAAACAGAAAGAAACAACTCTCTGAACATGCTCATTGAGTTCAAAGGCTATGAAGTTTTGGTTTTGAGATATTCCTCATGGAACATATGCTGTGGAGAAGGTCTCCTTGTTAGTATTATTGCAGTTGCACACTTAAATTTAATATTTGTTGAGCTCTCATACTTGTTCAGCAGAAAGCTTTAGAAAACATCTCTACTATACTGTAAGGATGCTGCTGGCTCTTATTACTCCAGTCAAGAAATCCAGAAAACTCTCTGGTGTCAAAATTGATACTAACTCTGAGAAGTGCCATGAGTGATTGATCACTCTGTACCTATCACTACTGCTGGGTTCTGTGGCAGTATAGGATCATGGTAACAACTGTTGAGGTAGCTGTTGCTAATGTCTCTACTACTCTAAAAGCTGTAAAATGGTTCCACTGGATTTACAAATATCTTGAGAGGAAATGTGTTGTTTTTCCCAGTTTCATCCTTCATATTTTTCCTTTCACACTGCACATTCATGTTTCTGATAGCAAGTATAATTAGTTTCCTAGGGCTGCCTTAACAAATTACCACAAACTTCGTGTCTTAACGCAAGAGGAATTTACTCACTTACAGTTCTGGAGGGCTGAAACTCAAAGTCAAGGTGTTGTCAGGGCCACACTCCCTCTGAAGGATCTAGGGGGGAATCCGTTCTTGCCTATTCTAGCTTCTAATGGCTCCTGGTGTTCGTTGGCTTGTGGCAGCATAACTCCAATCTCTGCTTCCATTTTCACATGACCTTCTTATCTGTGTTCTTTTTTGTCTCTGATAAAAATACTCTCATTGGATTGGGGCTCACCCTATTCCAGGATTATTTTAATCCTTAACTGAATTGCATTTGCCAATACCCTATTTCCAAATAAGGTCACATTTTTAGGTTATACGTAGAAATGAAATTTTTTTAGCACACTATTCAACCCATTACAGTAAAGTGCTGGCAATTTGAGGACTTTTTGGTAGAGACAGTGTTTCCTTTTGACCGTATTGATTTATTTGCTTACCAAACATTTAATGAACCCTAACACTGTACCAGGAATAGGTTCAGAGAAAGAGGAACTAGTTAGATTCTTTGCTCTTAAAGAGCTCCCATGTAGTTGGAAGGCATTTACAGACCCCAGTATCTGCAGTGCAATATGAGAAGCTGGGTAATAGAGGCTTATACCAGATGCCGAATACATCTTTGTATTCATTCTGTATTTGCTGCGGAGGGACCTAGGAGGGAGGAGGTAAGAGGAGAGTCAGGAAAGATTTAACAAAAGAGGTGACATTTGAATCTTGAAGGAAGACAAGGGGGTTGCTGAGATAGAGGTAATATCAGGTGTAAACAAGGCCACTGTAGGTTGAAAGAGAGGGGCTTAGGAAACCATAGGTTCTAAGGTGTCATCGAATCATAGAATGCATATGGAGGAATAAAAACAAATAATAAAACTTCTGTTTTCTAACAGCACTGACTTCCTGATCCTGGATTGCAGTAATCCTATGAACATTGTGGCAAAGATATTATAATAAATTTCTCCAAATCTCTTTTCATTTGACTCCTTCCTGGGAAAACAGAAAAGATTTTTCTAGCCCTTTTGAAGTTACATGGGGACATTCCCCCACCCCCCACAGCTGCTTTCTTCTACTCTCCTTCCCTTCTTTTTTGCTTCCTTCTAAGCTGTGGCCATTGATGGAAACTTTTTTTTTTCGGTACTCTCACTGTTGTGGCCTCTCCCGTTGCGGAGCACAGGCTCCGGACGCGCAGGCTCAGCGGCCATGGCTCACAGGCCTAGCCGCTCCGCGGCATGTGGGATCTTCCTGGACCGGGGCACGAACCTGTGTCCCCCGCATCGGCAGGCGGACTCTCAACCACTGCACCACCAGGGAAGGCCGATGGAAACTCTTTTAACATGGTGGTGCAGCAATTCTGGAGCAGCCTGAATGACTGAGTTACTGTATGGAAGACAGATATACTGGAGAGTTGCCCATACTTTCAGCAGATTTTGCATGGGTGAGAAATAAACTTTTATTTGTTAAACCACCGAAATGGGGTATTGTTTATTATTGCAGCAGATACTATCCTGGCATAATGTTTAAAAATTTCCTTTAGATATCTCCCCAAATTAAAAATGGCAGAGGAAACTGGTTGCTACTTTTACATTTTAGGCTGAAAATATATTTCAAATGTAATTATGTATTTCAAACTTAACCCCTTTTATAATTATAAAAGTCATATGGATTCATTTTTATGAAATTTAGAAAATATAGAGTAGCTTTCTCTCTACCCAGTTATAAATAAATACTGCAAATAATTTGGCTCAAATAAGTCTCTCCCCCAAATGATTCTTTTATAAATTATTTTTAATATTTCTTTTTAGATGTCATGAAATATTTTTCATAAAGCGTGATTTTCAATGGCCCCACCACATCCTATCATGAAACATAGATTTTAACCGGCATCCAGTTATTGTTCACTTGGTTTGTTCTAATTTTTTACAATATAAACACCAAAGAGAATATCTATGTAGAAAAATCATGTAAAAAATTCCTAATTGTTTCCTTATACTGAATACCTAATGATAGATTTGTTGGTTTAAAGGGATCTCCCTCCCTAATGCTTTTTATTTATTTTTATATTTATTTATTTTATTGGCGTATAATTGCTTTACAATGCTGTGTTAGTTTCTGCTGTACAATGAAGTGAATCAGCTGTATGTATACCTATATCCCCTACCTCTTGGACCTCCCTCTCACCCAACCCCCCATCCTACCCATCTAAGTCATCACAGAGAACTAAGCTGAGCTTCCTGTGCTTTATAGCATGTTCCCACTAGCTATCTGTTTTAAGCATGGTAGTGTATATATGTCAATCCTTATCTCCCGATTCGTCCCGCCCCACTTCCCCCACTGTGTCCACATGTCCGTTCCCTGCATCTGTGTCTCTATTCCTGCCCAGCAAATAGGTTCATCTGTACCATTTTTCTAGATCACACGTATATGTGTTAATATACAATATTTGCTTTTGTCTTTCTGGCTTACTTCACTCTGTATGACAGACTCTTAGTCCATCCACATCTCTACAAATGACCCAATTTCATTCCTTTTTATGGCTGAGTAATAGTCCATTGTATATATGTACCACATCTTCTTTATGCATTCATCTGTCGTTGGACATTTAGGTTGTTTCCATGTCCTGGTTACTGTAAATAGTGCTCTGATGAACATTGGGGTACATGTGTCCTTTTGAAGTATGGTGTTCTCAGGGTGTATGCCCAGTAGTGGGATTGCTGGGCCATATGGTAGTTCTATTTTTAGTTTTTTAAGGAACCGTGTACTGTTCTCCACAGTGGCTGTATCAATCTACATTCCCACCAAAAGTGCAAGAGAATTCCCTTTCCTTTTTTGAATTTTATTTATTTTTCTATACAGCAGGTTCTTAGTAGTTATCCATTTTAAACATATTACTGTATATATGTCAATCACGATCTCCCAATCGTCACACCACCACCACCTCCCTGCCACTTTCCACCCTTGCTGTCCATACGTTTGTTCTGTACATCTGTGTCTCAATTTCTGCCCTGCAAACCAGTTCATCTGTACCATTTTTCTAGGTTCCACATATATGCGTTAATATATGATATTTGTTTTTCTATTTCTGATGTACTTCACTAAGTATGACAGTCTCTAGATCCATCCACGTCTCTACAAATGACTCAATTTCATTCCGTTTTATGGCTGAGTAATATTCCATTGTATATATGTACAACATCTTCTTTATCTATTTGTCTGTCGATGGGCATTTAGGTTGCTTCCATGTCCTGGCTACTGAAAATAGTGCTCCAATGAACATTGGGGTACATGTGTCCTTTTGAATTATGGTTTTCTCAGGGTATATGCCCAGTAGTGGGATTGCTGGATCATATGGTAGTTCTATTTTTAGTTTTTTAAGGAACTGTCCTACTGTTCTGCACAGTGGCTGTATCAATGTACATTCCCACCAAAGTGCAAGAGGATTCCCTTTTCTCCACACCCTCTCCAGCATTTACTGTTTTTAGATTTTTTGATGATGGCCATTCTGACCAGTGTGAGGTGATACCTCACTGTAGTTTTGATTTGCATTTCTCTAATAATTACTGATGTTGAGCATCTTTTCATGTGCCTCTTGACCATCTATATGTCTTCTTTGCTGATGTATCTATTTAGATCTTCTGCGCGTTTTTTGATTGGGTTGTTTTTTTTAATATTGCGTGCCATGAGCTGTTTGTATATTTTGGAGATTAATCCTTTGTCCGTTGCTTCGTTTCCAAATATTTTCTCCCATTCTGAGGGTTGTCTTTTCATCTTATTTGTGGTTTCGTTTGCTGTGCAAAAGCTTTTAAGTTTCATTAGGTCCCATTTGTTTATTTTTGTTTTTATTTTCATTACTCTAGGAGGTGGGTCAAAAAAGATCTTGCTCTGGTTTATGCTAAAGAGTGTTTTTCCTATGTTCTCCTCTAAGAGTTTTATAGTGTCCAGTCTTACATTTAGGTCTTTAATCCATTTTGAGTTTGTGTATGGTGTTAGGGAGTGTTCTAATTTCATTCTTTTACATGTAGCTGTCCAGTTTTCCCAGCACCAGTTATTAAAGAGGCTGTCTTTTCTCCATTGTATATTCTTATCTCCTTTGTCATAAATTATGGTGACCATATGTGCATGGGTCTATCTCTGGGCTTTCTATCCTGTTCCCTTGATCTACATTTCTGCTTTTTTGCCAATTCTTTTCTTTTTTTTTAACATCTTTATTGGAGTGTAATTGCTTTACAATGGTGTGTTAGTTTCTGCTTTATAACAGTGTGAATCAGTTATACATATACATATGTCCCCATATCTCTTTCCTCTTGCATCTCCCTCCTTCCCACCCTCCCTATCCCACCCTTCTAGGGGTCACAAAGCACTGAGCTGAGCTCCCTATGCTATGCAACTGGTTCCCACTAGCTATTTGTTTTACGTTTGGTAGTAGTGTATATATGTCCATGCCACGCTCTCATTTTGTCCCAGCTTACCCTTCCCCCTCCCTGTATCTTCAAGTCCATTTTCTAGTAGGAGTGCATCTTTATTCCCATCTTTCCCCTAGGTTCTTCATGACATTTTTTTTTTTTTTAGGTTCCATATATATATATATATATGTTAACATACGGTATTTGTTTTTCTCTTTCTGACTTACTTCACTCTGTATGACAGTCTCTAGGTCCATCCACCTTACTACAGATAACTCAGTTTTGTTCCTTTTTATGGCTGAGTAATATTCCATTGTATATATGTGCCACATCTTCTTTGTCCATTCATCTGTTGATGGATACTTAGGTTGCTTCCATTTCCTGGCTATTGTAAATAGAGCTGCAATGAACATTTTGGTATATGACTCTTTTTGAATTATGATTTTCTCAGGGTATATGCCCAGTAGTGGAATTGCTGTGTCATATGGTAGTTCTATTTTTAGTTTTTTAAGGAACGTGCATACTGTTCTCCATTGTGGCTGTATCAATTTACATTCCCACCAACAGTGCAAGAGGTTCCCTTTTCTCCACACCCTCTCCAGCACTTATTGTTTGTAGATTTTTTGCTGATGGCCATTATGACCAGTGTGAGATGATATCTCATTGTAGTTTTGATTTGCATTTCTCTAATGATTAATGATGTTGAGCATTCTTTCATGTGTCTATTGGCAATCTGTATATCTTCTTCAGAGAAATGTCTGTTTAGGTCTTCTGCCAATTTTTGGATTGCGTTTTTTTTTAAAATATTGAGCTGCATGAGCTGCTTGTAAATTTTGGAGATTAATCCTTTGTCAGTTGCTTCATTTGCAAATATTTTCTCCCATTCTGAGGGTTGTCTTTTGGTCTTGTTTATGGTTTCCTTTGCTGTGCAAAATCTCTTAAGTTTCATTAGGTCCCATTTGTTTATTTTTGTTTTTATTTCCATTTCTCTTGGAGGTGGGTCAAAAAGGATCTTGCTGTGATTTATGTCACAGAGTGTTCTGCTTATATTTTCCTCTAAGAGTTTGATGGTGTCTGGCTTTACATTTTAAGTCTTCAATCCATTTTGAGTTTATTTTTGTGTGTGGTGTAAAAGAGTGTTCTAATTTCATTCTTTTACATGTAGCTGTCCAGTTTTCCCAGCACCACTTATTGAAGAGGCTGTGTTTTCTCCATTGTACATTCTCGCCTCCCTTTATCAAAGATAAGGTGACCAAAGATAAGGTGGGTTTATCTCTGGGCTTTCTATCTTGTTCCATTGATATATGTTTCTGTTTTTGTGCCAGTACCATATTGTCTTGATTACTGTAGCTTTGTAGTATAGTCTGAAGTTAGGGAGTCTGATTCCTCCAGCTCCATTTTTTCCCCTCAAGACTGCTTTGGCTAGTCCGGGTCTTTTGTGTCTCCATACAAATTTTAAGATTTTTTGTTCCAGCTCCGTAAAAAATGCCATTGGTAATTTGATAGGGATTGCATTGAATCTGTAGATTGCTTTGGGTAGTAGAGTCATTTTCACAATGTTTATTCTTCCAATCCAAGGACATGGTATATCTCTCCATTTGTTGGTATCATCTTTAATTTCTTACAGCAGTTTGTTATAGTTTTCTGCATACAGGTCTTTTGTCTCCCTAGGTAGGTTTATTCCTAGGTATTTTATTCTTTTTGTTGCAATGGTAAATGGGAGTGTTTCCTTAATTTCTCTTTCTGATTTTTCATCATTAGTGTATAGGAATGTAAGAGATTTCTGTGCATTAATTTTGTATCCTGCAACTTTACCAAATTCATTGATTAGCTCTAGTAGTTTTCTGGTAGCATCTTTAGGATTCTCTATGTATAGTATCATATCATCTGCAAACAGTGACAGCTTTACTTTTTCTTTTCCGATTTGGATTCCTTTTATTTCTTTTTCTTCTCTGATCGTTGTGGCTAAAACTTCCAAAACTATGTTGAATAAGAGTGGTGAGAGTGGGCAACCTTGTCTTGTTCCTGATCTTAGTGGAAATGGTTTGTTTTTCACTATTGAGGATGATGTTGGCTGTGGGTTTGTCATATATGACCTTTATGATGTTGAGGAAAGTTCCCTCTATACTTACTTTCTGGAGGGTTTTTATCATAAATGGGTGTTGAATTTTGTTGAAAGCTTTCTCTGCATCTATTGAGATGATCATATGGTTTTTCTCTTCACTTTGTTAATGTGGTGTATCACATTGATTGATTTGCATATTTTGAAGAATCCTTGCATTCCTAGGATAAACACCACTTGATCATAGTGTATGATCATTTTAATGTGCTGTTGGATTCTGTTTACTAGTATTTTGTTGAGGATTTTTGCATCTATGTTCATCAGTGATATTGGCCTGTAGTTTTCTTTCTTTGTGACATCTTTGTCTGGTTTTGGTATCAGAGTGATGGTAGCCTCATTGAATGAGTTTGGGAGTGTTTCTCCCTTTGCTATATTTTGGAAAAGTTTGAGAAGGATAGGTGTTAGCTCCTTTCTAAATGTTTGATAGAATTCGCCTGTGAAGCCATCTGGTCCTGGGCTTTTGTCTGTTGGAAGATTTTTAATCACAGTTTCAATTTCAGTGCTTGTGATTGGTCTGTTCATATTTTCTATTTCTTCCTGGTTCAGTCTCAGAAGGCTGTGCATTTCTAAGAATTTGTCCATTTCTTTCAGGTTGTTCATTTTATTGGCATATAGTTGTTTGTAGTAGTCTCTTCTAATCCTTTGTGTTTCTGTGGTGTCAGTTGTGATTTGTCCTTTTTCATTTCTGATTTTATTGATTTTCATCCTCTCCCTTTTTTCTTGATGAGTCTGGCTAAAGGTTTATCAGTTTTGTTTATCTTCTCAAGGAACCAGCTTTTAGTTTTATTGATCTTTGCTATTGTTTTCTTCGTTTCTATTTCATTCATTTCTGCTCTGATCTTTATGCTTTCTTTCTTTCTAGTGACTTTGGGTTTTCTTAGTTCTTCCTGTAGTTGCTTTAGGTGTAAGGTTAGATTGTTTATTTGAGAGTTTTCTTGTTTCTTGAAGTGAGATTGAGTTGTTATAAACTGCCCTCTTAGAACTACTTTTGCTGTGTCCCATAGGTTTTGGGTCATCATGTATTTTTTGTCATTTTTTCCTCTGTATTTTTTTATTTCATCTTTGATTTCTTCAGTGATCTCTCAGTTATTTAATATCGCACTGTTTAGCCTCCATATGTTTGTGTTTTTTACAGTTTTTTTCCTGTAATTTATTTCTAATCTCATAGTGTTGTGGTCGGAAAAGATGCTTGATATGATTTCAGTTTTGTAAAATTTTCCAAGCCTTGATTTGTGGCCCAAGATGTGATCTGTCCTGGAGAGTGTTCCGTGTGCACTTGAGAAGAAAGTGTAATCTGCTGTTTTCGGATGGAATGTCCTATAAATATCAATCAAATCTATCTGGTCTATTATGTCATTTAAAGCTTGTGTTTCCTTATTAATTTTCTGTCTGGATGATCTGTCCATTGGTGTAAGTGAGGTGTTAAAGTCCCCTACTATTATTGTGTTACTCTCGATTTCCTCTTTTTTTTTTTTTTTTTTTTTTTTTTTTTGCGGTACGCGGGCCTCTCACTGCTGTGGCCTCTCCCGTTGCGGAGCACAGGCTCCGGACGCGCAAGGCTCAGCGGCCATGGACCACTGGCCCAGCCGCTCCACGGCATGTGGGATCCTCCCAGACCGGGGCACGAACCCGTATCCCCTGCATCGGCAGGCGGACTCTCAACCACTGTGCCACCAGGGAAGCCCTCGATTTCCTCTTTTAGAGCTGTTAGCAGTTGCCTTATATATTGAGGTGCTCCTGTGTTGGGTGCATAAATATTTATAATCATTATATCATCTTCTTGGATTGATCCCTTGATCATTATGTAGTGTCCTTCCTTATCTCTTGTAACATTCTTTATTTTAAAGTCTATTTTATCTGATACGAGTATTGCTACTGCAGCTTTCTTTTGATTTCTATTTACTTGGAATATCTTTTTTCATGCCTTCACGTTCATTCTGTATGTGTCCCTAGGTCTGAAATGGGTCTCTTGTACACAGAATATATGTGGGTCTTGTTTTTGTATCCATTCAGCGAGCCTGTGTCTTTTGGTTGGAGCATTTAATCCATTTACATTTAAGGTAATTGTTTATATGTATGTTGCTATTACCATTTTATTAATTGATTTGGATTTGTTTTTGTGGGTATTTCTCTTCTCTTGTGTTTCCTGCCTAGAGAAGTTCCTTCAGCATTTGTTGTAAAACTTGTTTGGTGATGCTGAGTTCTCTTAGCTTTTGCTTGTTTGTAAAGCTTTTGATTTCTCCTTCGAATTGAATGAAATCCTTGCCAGGTAGAGTAACCTTGGTTGTAGGTTTTTCTCTTTCATCACTTTAAGTATATCCTGCAATCCCTTCTGGTCTGCAGAGTTTCTGCTGAAAATCAGCTGATAACCTTATGAGGATTCCCTTGTATGTTATTTTTTGGTTTTCCCTTGCTACTTTTAATATTTTTTCTTTGAATTTAATTTTTGTTACTTTGATTAATACGTGTCTTGGTGTTTTTCTCCTAGGGTTTATCCTGTATGGGACTCTCTTTGCTTCTTGGACTTCGGTGGCTATTTCCTTTCCCATGTTAGGGAAGTTTTTTGTTTGTTTGTTTGTTTTAACATCTTTATTGTAGTCTAATTGCTTTGCAATGGTTTGTTAGTTTCTGCTTCATAACAAAGTGAATCAGCTATATATATACATATATCCCCATAGCTCTTCCATGTTGCGTTTCCCTCCCTCCCTAGGACGTTTTTGAGTATAATCTTTTTGAATATTTTCTCAGACCCTTTCTTTTTCTCTTCTTCTTCTGGGACCCCTATAATTTGAATGTTGGTGCATTTAGAGTTGTCCCAGTGTCTGTGAGATTTTCTTCAGTTCTTTTCATTCTTTTTTCTTTATTCTGCTCCTGAACAGTTATTTCCACCATTCTGTCTTCCAGGTCACTTACTTGTTCTTCTGCTTCAGTTATTCTATTATTGATTCTATCTAGTATATTTTTCATTTCAGTTATTGTGTTGTTCATCTTTGTTTGTTGCAGTTCTTCTAGATCTTTGTGATACATTTCTTGTATTTTCTTGGTCTGTGCCTCCATTTTATTTCCAGTATTCTGTATCATGTTTAGTATCATTACCGTGGATTCTTTTTCAGGTAGTTTGCCTATTTCCTTTTCATTTATTTGGTCTTGTAGGTTTTTACCTTGCTCCTTCACCTGTAATATATTTTTTTGTCGTCTCATTTTTTGTTTTTTTGTTTTTTGATCGGTGGGATTGTGTTCCTTTCTTACTGTTTGTTTGGCCTGAGGCTTCTAGCACTGGAGTTGTAAGCTGTTCGGTAGAGCCAGGTCTTGGTGCTGAGATGAGGACCTCCGGGAGACCTCACTCCGATTAATATTCTCTGGGGTCTGAGGCTCTCTGTTAGTCCAGTGGTTTGGACTTGGATCTCCCATCACAGGAGCTCAGGCCCAAACCATGGATTGTGAACCAAGATCCCGCAAGCGGAACGGGGCACCAAAAAAAAAAAAAAAGAACAGAACCATAACAAAGAGTAAAAAATAAAATGAGGTTAGAAAACTAACAGATTTGTTAGAAAAAAGGAAATATAGATGAACAACAACCGGAAGGTAAAACAGAACCACAATAGCAAAAAGTAGAAATAAAACAAGCTAGGAAAGGCCTTGTTGGTGGTGGGGAGAGGCTTAGGCAGGGGTGGGGTTTAGGTATAGGACGCATGCAACCCGAGAAGTCCCTGGGGCATCGGGGGCAAGGCTTAGACTCAGTGTAGCCGGAGGGACCCAGGAGTGCCTCTGGCCTCAGAGGGCAGATGACCAGGCTGGGACCAGACCCAGCAGGCTCCCTGGGCCCAAGTGGGTGGGGGAAACACTAGGTGTGTTCCCCCCAATCCTCCTTTCCTGTAGGGCCCTCCCCATTTGCCTCTCTTCCTCCCCCCCACCCCATGCTCCTAGGACCCATGTGGCTTAAAGGGGCTCCTGAGGGCAGAAGACCAGGCCCAGGAGTCCAGTAGGCTCCCTGGGGCTCAAGTGGGCAGGGGAAATACCTGCCATGCTTTCCCTGATCGTCTAGTCCCAGTGTGTCCCCCTCCCATCCACCTCTCCTCCTCTTCCCCCCTCCTTCCTCCCTCCTATGCCCCTAAGACCCACGTGGCTGGAGGGGGCCTTGGAGGGTGGAGGACCAGGTCCAGGAGCCCAGCAGGCTCCCTGGGGCCCAGTTGGGCAGGGGAAACACTAGGCTCGTAACCCCCCATCCTCTGATCATGGAGGGGCCCTCCCTGTCCGCCTCCTTCTTCTCCCCCAACGTGCCCTTAGGACCAGCGCAACCAGAGGGGACCCCAGAAAGCAGAGGACCCGGCCTGGGACCCTGTCAGAATTCCTGGGGCCTGAATGGGCAGGGGAAACACTAGCCGCGCTCCCCCCAAACCTCCAAGCCCCTGAGGGTCCCTCCAGGCATGGGTATCCCTCCCTTCACACAGCCACCCCTCAGCGGTGCCGGTTCCATCCAGCCTCTACTTCTCCTCCCTGCTCTTTCCCCCCATGTCCTACCCGGTCGCTTGGGGGTTCCTCCCGTCTCCTTGGGTGTCGAGCTCCCCCACCAGTGTCTGCTAGGTGCCCTAGTTTTGGGGAGACGCGAACTCTGCCTCCTCCCACTCTGCCATCTCGACTCTGCTCCCCCAACCCCTTTTAATGGTTTTGATACTATATCAAATTTATTTCCAGAGAAGCTGCATTATTTACAATTCCACCAATAATATAAAAGAAATTCTTTTCATTATGTCTTTAAGAACACCATATTTTTGTGTGTGTTTGTGTGTGTGTAAGTAGATACATATTTAAAATATATATGTATGTAAATATATTGATATATATTTGCCAGTCTGATGAGCATGTGTGTTATCTCTTTTTTATTAAAGTATAGTTCATTTACAATATTGTATTGGTTTCAAGTGTACAACATAGTGAGTTAATATTTTTATAGATTATATTCCATTTAAAATTATTATAAAATATTGGCTATATTTCCTGTGCTGTACAGTATATCCTTGTATCTTATACATTTTATACATGGCAGTTTGTACCTCTTTATTCCTTAATCCTAACTTGTCCCTCCCCTTCCCCCATTCCTCTTCCCACTGGTAACCACTAGTTTGTTCTCTATATCCGCCAGTCTGTTTCTGTTTTGTCATATATATTCGTTTGTTTTATTTTTTTAGATTCCACATGTAAGTGATAACATACAGTATTTGTCTTTCTCTGTTTGACTCATTTCACTAAGCATAATACCCTGCAGGTTCATCCACATTATTGCAAATGGCAAAATTTCATTAGTTTTTATGTCTGAGTAATGTTCCATTGTATATATTATATATCCACGTCTTCTTTATCCATTCATTTGTTGATGGACACTTAGTTTGCATCCATATCTTGGCTATTGTAAATAATGCTGCTGTGAACATTGGGGTGCATGTATCTTTTTGAATTAGTGTTTTCATTTCGTCAGATATGTATTCAGGAGTAGAATTGCTAGGTATATGGTAGTTCTATTTTAGTTTTTTGAGGAGTCTCCATATTGTTTTCTGTAATGGCCGTACCAGTTTACATTCCCACCAGCAGTATACTAGGGTTCCCTTTACTCCACACCCTTGCCAACACTTGTTATTTGTGGTATTTTTGATGATAGTCATTCTGACAAGAGTGAGGTGATATCTCATTGGAATTATGATTTGCATTTCCCTGATGATTAGTGACATTGAGTATCTTTTCGTGTGCATTTTGGCCATGTATATCTTCTTTGGAAAAATTGTCTATTCAGGTCTTCTGCACATTTTCTAATCAGGTTATTTGTTTTTCATGATGTAGATTTGTATGAGCTGTTTATATATTTTGGATATTAACCCCTTATGGGTCATATCATTTGCAAATATTTTCTCCCATTCAGTGGGTTGTCTCTTTGTTTTGTTGATGGTTTCCTTTGCTGTGCAAAAGCTTTTAAGTTTAATTAGGTACCATTTGTTTATTTTTGCTTTTTTTTTCTTTGCCTGAGGACTAACCCAAAAAAATATTGATATGGCTTATGTCAGAGAGTATCTGCCTCTGTTTTCTTCTAGGAGGTTTTACGATTTTTTAGTTTACATTTACGTCTTTAATCCATTTTGAATTTATTTTTATATATTTGATGTGGGAAAATGTTCTAATTTGATTATTTTACTTGTAGCTGTCCAGTTTTCCCAGCACCACTTATTGAAGAGACTGTCTTTTCCCCATGGTATATTCTTGCCTTTTTTGTCATTGATTAATTGACTGTATGTTTATGGGTATATTTCTGGGCTCTCTGTTCTGTTCCATTGATCTATGTGTCTGTTTTCATACCAATACCATACTGTTTTGATGACTATAGCTTTGTAGTATAGCCTGAAGTCAGGGAGCATAATACCTCCAGCTTTGTTCTTTTTTCTTAAGATTGCTTAGGTTATTTGGGGTCTTTTGTGGTTCCATATAAATTTTAGGATTATTTTTTCTGGTTGTGAAAAATGTCATGAGTATTTTGATAGGGATTGCATTAAATTTGTAGATTGCTTTGGGTAGTATGGACTTTTAAAAAATATTAATTTATCTAATCCATGAACATGGGATATCTTTCCACTTCTTTGTATCATCTTCAGTTTCCTTCATCAGTGTTTTATTGTTTTCAGAGTATGGGTTTTTTACCTCCTTGGTTAAAGTTTATTCCTAGGTATCTTATTATTTTTGAAGGGGTTTTAAATGGGATTGTTTTCTTGATTTCTCTTTGTGATAGTTTGTTAGTAGTGTTTAGAAAAGCAACAGATTTCTGTACATTATTCTTGTATCCTGCAGCTTTACTTAATTCATTTATTAGTTCTAAAACTTTTTTTGGTGGAGTCTTTAGATTTTGTATGTGTAGTATCATGACATTTGCAAATAGTGGCACTTTCACTTCTCTTTTGATTTTGATATGTTTTATTTCTTTATCTTATCTGATTGCTGTAGCTAGGGCTCCCAATACTATGCTAAATAGAAGTAGCGAGAGTGGACATGCTTATCTTATTCTTGATCTTAGAGGAAATGCTTTCAACTTTTCACTGTTGTGAAAATGTAATGTTAACTGTGTGTTTGTCATGTATGGCCTTTATTATGTTGAGACATGCTCCCTCTATACCAACTTTGATGAGAGTTTTTACCATTAATGGATGTTGAATTTTGTCAAATGCCTTTTCTGCATCAATTGAGATTATCATGTGATTTTCATCCTCCCTCTTGCTAATGTGGTGTATCATGTTGATTCATTTATGGATATAGAACCATCCTTGCATCCCTAGAGTAAATCCTACTTGATCATGGTGTATGATTCTCTTTATATATTGTTGAATTTGGTTGCTAATATTTTATTGAGGATTTTTGCACCTATATTAATCAGAGATTATTGGCCTGTAATTTTTCTTTTTTTGTAGTGTCTTTGTCTGGTTTTGGTATCAGGGTGCTGGTGGCCTCATAGAATGAATTTAGGAGTGTTCCTTTCTCTTCCGTTTTTTTGAATAGTTTGAGAAGGATAGACAGTTCTTCTTTATATGTTTGTTAGATTTCCCTTGTGAAGCCATCAGTCTTGGACTTCTCTTTGCTCTGAGTTTTTTGATTACTAATTCAATTGCACTACTAGTGATCAGTCTGTTCAGAATGTCTTTTTCTTCCTGATTCAGTGTTGGAAGATTATATGTTTCTAGAAATTTATCCATTTCTTCTAGTTGTCTAATTTGTTGGCATATAACTGTTTCTGTATTCTCTTATGATATTTTGTATCTCTGGGATAGCGGTTTTAATTTGTCCTCTTTCATTTCTTATTTTATTTGGGTCCTGTCTGTCTTTTTCTCAATGAACCTGACTAAAACCTCAGAAGTTTTATCTTTTCAAAAAAAAAAAAATTGCTCTTGGTTTCATGGATCTTTTCCATTTTTTTGTCTCTATTTTATTTAACTCTTCTCTGATCTTTATTATTTCCTTCCTTCTATTGACTTTTGGCTTTGTTCTTTTTAAAATTCCTTTAAATGGTAGGTAGGGTTGTTTATTTGAGACTTTTCTGTTTTCTTGAGGTAGGCCTTTATTGCTATAAACTTACATCTGAGAACTGCTTTTGCTGCGTCCCATAAGTTTATAAAGTTTTGTTTTTATTTTCATTTGTTGCGAGGTATTTTCTAATTTCCTTTTTGATTTCTTCATTGACTCATTGGTTTCTTAGTAGCATGTTTAGTTTCCACGTGTTAGTGTTTTTACCATTTTTTCCTCCTGTAATTGATTTCTAGTTTCATACTGTTGTGGTTGGAAAACAATGCTTTATATAATTTCTGTCCTCTTAAATTTGTTGAGACTTGGTTTGTGCATGTCATCTATCCTGGAGAGCATTCCATGTGCATTTCCAAAGAATGTGTATTCTGCTGATTTTGGATATTAAGTTCAACTGGTTTAATCTGTCATTTAAGACCACTGTTACTGATTTTCTGTGTGGGTGATCTGTCCATTGATGTAAGTGGGGTTTTAAAGTCCCGTACCATTGTTGCGTTAATGTCAGTTTCTCCCCTTTTTTCTTAGTATTTGTTTTATATAGTTAGGTACTTGTATAATAGGTGCATATATGTTAATGAATATTCTATTCTATTCTTGTATTGACCTTTTTATCATTATATAATACCTTTCTTTGTGTTTTGTTATAGTGTTTTATAGTCTACTTTGTCTGATATGAGTATTGCTACCCCAGCTTTCTTATTGTTTCCATTTGTATGAAATATCTTTTTCCATCCCCTTACTTTCAGTGTGTATGTGTCCTTAGTTCTGAAGTGAGTCTCTTGTAAACAGTATATTGTTTTTTTTAATCCAGTTTTCCACCCTGTGTCTCTTGATTGGAGCATTGTCTATTCACGTTTAAAGTGAAACTGATAGTCATTTGAGTTTAAACACGTTCTGAAAGATCTACATTTTTTACTCCCCTTCCATGTTTTGTGATTTTTACATCTTCATGTTTTTCCTTTAACTGTTTTTTGTAGTTACAGTGGTTTTTGTTTTTTTTAAATAATTTTTGTGTTTTCATCTTCATGCTAGGTTATTTAAGTGGTTGAGACACAGCCTTTACTATATATTTGCCTTTACTAGTGGGATTTTTACATTCCTATAATGTCTTACTTCTTGTTGTAGCCTTCTTTTCCACTTAGAGAAAACCCTTTAATACTTCATGTAGGTTCAGTTTACTGTTGATTAATTCTTTTAGTTTTTGCTTGTCTGAGAAGTTCTTTATCTCTACAATTCTGAGTAAGAATCTTGCTGGGTAGAATATCCTAGGTTCTAGGTTTTCCCCCATCAGCCCTTTAAATATATCATGCCACTCCCTTCAGGTCTATACATTTTGTGCAGAAAAATCAGCCTTATGGGGTTCCCTTGTATGTGATTCTTTGTTTTTCTCTTGCTGCCTTTAAAATTCTCCGTCTCTAACTTCTGCCATTTTAATTATGAAATGTCTTGGTGTGGATCTCTTTGCATTCATTTTGTTTGGAACTCTCTGTGATTCATGTATTTGGAAATCTGTTTCCCTCTTCAACTTCAGGAAATTTTCAGCCACAATTTCATCAAATATATTTTCTACTCCTTTTTCTCTCCCTTATCCTTCTGGGACCTCTGTAATGCAAATGTTAGAACACTTGATGTTGTCCCAGTGGCTCCTTAAACTATCCTCATTTTTTAAAAATTGTTTTTCTTTTTGCTGTTCTGATTGGGTGATTTCCATTATTCTGTCTTCCAGATTGCTTATGTGTTCTGTATCACCTAGCCTGCTGTTATTTCCTTCTAGTGTGTTTTTCATTTCAGTTATTGTATTCTTCAGCTCTGATTGGTTCTTTTTTATATTTTCTAGTTCCTTGTTAAAATTCTAACTGTGTTCGTCTGTTCTTTTCCCAAGTTCAGTTAGCATTCTTTTCACCTACGCACTGAACTGTTTGTCTGGTACTTTATTTATTTTGTTTCTTTACAGGTTTTGTCAGGGTTTTTTCTTGTTCTTTGATTTGAAACAAACTCGTGTCTTCTCATTTTATTTAACTTTCTCTGTCTCTATGAAATTAAATGACACAGTTACCTATCCCAGTCTTGAAAGTATGTCCTTGTGTGGGGGTGTCCTTATGCATCTGTGTGTGCTCAGTGGCTTTGGTAGGAGAACTGGATCTGAAGTGAGCATGGTCATGTCTTCTCTTAGGGTTTGCTGGCAGCTACCACCAGCCTCTGCTTCTTCTAAGTGCACATACCTCCTTTAGCAACAACACCTTTGCCGTAGTGGGGAGCAGTGCCGGAGCAAGAGGGGCCAGAGTGAGTACCCCGCATTGACTGGAGCAGGTGCTGGGATGGTCCTGGCATGCTTATCAGAGCCCCAGGTTGCTGCTAAACCACTGCCTCCATGTGCACCAGCAGTGGCCGTACTCCCTCTGTTCAGAGGCAGGTCCAGATCTGAGCTTGCTCTGTCCTCTCCCTGTGTGAACTCTTCTTGGCAATGGCATGCTTCCTCTAATGAAGGGAAGTTCCTTTATTTATTTTTTTAATTTAATTTTATATTGGAGTATAGTTGATTTAGTGTTGTGTTAGTTTCAGGTGTACAGCTAAGTGATTCAGTTATACATATACATATATCCATTCTTTTTCAGATTCTTTTCCCGTATAGTTTATTACAGAATATTGAGTAGAGTTCCCTGTGCTATACAGTAGGTCCTTGTTGATTATCTATTTTATATATAGTAGTGTGTATATGTTAATCCCAAACTCATAATTTATCCCTCCCCACCATGTTTCCCCTTTGGTAATCATAAATTTGATTTTTACATCTGTGAGTCTCTTTCTGTTTTATAAAGAAGTTCATTTGTATCATTTTTTTTTTAGATTCCACATATAAGTGATGTCATATGATATTTATCTTTCTCTGACTAACTCACTTAGTATGATAATCTCAAGCTCCATTCATGTTGCTGCAAATGGCATTATTGCATTATTTTTCATGGCTGAATAATATTCCATTGTGTATATGTACCACATCTTTATCCACTCACCTGTCGATGGACATTTAGGTTGCTTCCATGTCTTGGCTATTGTAAATAGTGCTGCAGTGAACCCTGGGGTGCATGCATCTTCAAATTATGGTTTTCTCCAGATATATGCCCAGGAGTGGGATTGCTGGATCATATGGTGGTCCCTTTAATTTTTAAAATCTATTCTTGAACTAGCTTCAAGTGGTTTTCCTTATGGTAGCTTTATAATATATACCTACATATGATGGACAAATGTATTTTCATTACAGTTCTCTTATAAAAATGTTTTGCTTGTTTTCAACAGATTTTTTCTTCTAGATTGGTTTTAGAATTATTTTGTTTAGTTTACAAAAAGAAAATATTGGTATTATTGTTGGAATTTCTTTATTCCTGTAAGGTAACTTGGGAGGAATTGGCATCACTGCAAGTAGTCTTTCCATTCAGGGGTATCTTCCCACTTCTTCAAATTTTCTTTTTATTTTCTTCAGTAACGTTTTAGTTGTATTTATTTTTTATTTTAAAGTGAGATGAGAAGCCCTTGGAGTTGCCATTGGAGTTGGTTAAACAAGACATTGAGCCCTGGAGGAAGTCACAATATAGAATAGCTTGTGATAAACTAGTAACAAATTCTATTCGGATTATAAAATGTAGGATGGTAAAACTTGGAAATGTTTTTATAAAAAATGGTTGCTGAAGTGGCAGTTCTGAATTGATCTAATCAAATTTATAAGAACACCCTTTTTTCAAAAAAGTGTCTCTGGGTTTTAAATGACACCCTTGGGATCATGAGGGGAGGGTAAACAGGTTGTGTTTAATCTAGATCTCTGTGATGTGGATGCAGGTATCATCTGTCAGCCTACTTGACCCCAAAAGGGACATAGTGAAGGACCAAGATTTGGGTGGTGCGTGCATGCCAGATTCTAATGACCAAACTATCATTACTTTTGTAACCTCACAATTCCTTTCAAGCTACTAATAATGCTTTTTTATTTAGAATGATTTTTTTTTTCTTATGTTAGTCACTTGCAAAAGCAGTTTGGTTCATGAGGTTTAAACAACTGAAATGCTGGCCCTTGGTTTGTCAATTATTGGCAGCTCAGTTACAGAATGCAATATAGCTGCCCAGGTTTAGAAGAAACAAGTGGAATAGGAAAAAAGAGAAGGATGTGTGGGTAGTTTCTTGGTTTCCTGATGTTTCCACTAAGTAGTATAAAATGCTCTGAAAGTGGCATGGACTTTTGGGAAGGATCGTTTCCTTTGACTGCCTTTAATCCTGAGCAGCAGTCTCAGTTTCCTACCTACCCTGGCACACATGCCTATTTTCCACTTTTGGAATGTGTTGAGGAAGGCAACAGATGGGTGTCAACACTGTTGAGGTTAGGCTCTAATGAGAGGCTGCTTAGCTGAGGGTGAATCAGTTTATGGTGTATAGCAGCGGTCCCTAACCTTTTTGGCACCAGGGACCGGTTTTGTGGAAGACAGTTTTTCCACGGACCCTGCTGGGGGTGGCGGGGGATGGTTCAGTCAGTAATGCAAGCGATGGGGAGTGGCAGATGAAGCTTCCCTTGCTAACCCTCCACTCACCTCCTGTTGTGCGGCCCGGTTCCTAACAGGCCACAGCCCGGTATCGGTCTGCAGCCCGGTATCGGTCCATGGCCCGGGGGTTGGGGACCCTTGGTGTACAGCACACGATGTTAGCATTTCATAGTAGGTAACACTGTGGAAGTCAAGTTGTGAGACTTTATTGAACAAGTGGTTAAGGATAAGACCTTCTTTTGTATATTCTGCCCCACCCTTGTGACTGGCCTGGTTCCATTTTTCACCTTCATGTTAGAATATAGCTCCTTGAAGGAATGCCCCTCCATATCCCACTCCCCTCCACATTATGATTGTATCACATTACCTCTTAAGTGTTTGTACCAATTTTGTTACAGTTGGCAGAGTATGAAAGTTCCAGTTGTTCTACATACTTGCCAGTACGTGGTCTTACCAGTGCTTTTATTTTTATCCATTCTCTTAGGCATATAAGGGCATTTGGTTGTGGTTTTAATTTATACTTCCCTGATTACTGATGGCCATTTGGGTATGTTCTCTTCTGAGTACCCATTCAAACCTATTTATTTTTTTATTGGATTGTGTCTTTTTCCTCTTGGTTTACAAGAGTTGTGCATATTTTTTGGTTAGAAGTTCTTTGTTATATGTGTTGTAGAGGTCTTCTTCCATTCTGTGGCTTGCCTTTTTGCTCTTTTAATGGGGTCCTTAATGAGCAGGAATGACTAATTTTAATATAGTTCTGTTTATTAATCTTTTCCTTTACTGAATTTGCTTTTTGGGTCCTGTTTTTTAAAAGAAATCTCTGCCTATCCTAAATTATTGAAAATGTTCTTATAGATGTTTTCTTTTAGAAGCTTATTTTTGCCTTTTACATTTAGACTTGTAATTCATCTGGAGTTGATTTTTATGTGTGGTATGAGATAGGGTCAAGTTTTTTTGTTTGTTTTATTTTTCTCATGGTTATCCATTTGACTTGCAATCATTTATTAAAAATACCATTCTTTCCCTACTTCTCAGCAGTGCCATTTTTTAAAAAAATCTTACTTTTAAATCAATCTTACTTTTTTTTTTTAAGATGTTGGGGGTAGGAGTTTATTAATTAATTTGTTTTTGCTGTGTTGGGTCTTCGTTTCTGTGCGAGGGCTTTCTCTAGTTGTAGCAAGCGGGGACCACTCTTCATCGCGGTGCACATGCCTCTCACTATCGTGACCTCTCTTGTTGCAGAGCACAGGCTCCAGACGCTCAGGCTCAGTAGTTGTGGCTCACGGGCCTAGTTGCTCCGCGGCATGTGGAATCCTCCCAGACCAGGGCTCGAACCCGTGTCCCCTGCATTAGCAGGCAGATTCTCAACCACTGCGCCACCAGGGAAGCCCCAGCAGTGCCATTTTTGTCATAAATCAAGTACTCCTATATGTATGTGTAGATCTGTTTCTGAACTCTCTGTTCTGTTCCACTGGTCTATTTGTCTCTCCTTGCTTCATTACTACTCCTTTATTTACTGTAAATTAAAAAAAAATCTTGATGATCTGGTAGTGTAGGTTCTCGAACTTTGTTGTTTTCATGGTTATCGTGGCTATTCTTGGATATATATTTACAATCAGGTTATCAGTTTCCACAAAGAATTGTGCCACGATTATAATTGAGATTATGTTGAATTTAAAGATTAAACTGGAGAGAATGAACGTTTCTACAGCATAAAGTCTTCAAATCTATGAACATAGAATATCACTCTATTTATTGAACTTGTCTTTAATGTCTCAGTACTTTTTTCTGGTTCTTTTTGTTGTTGTCTTTTACATTTTTCATTATATAGTCTCTAGGTACTTAAACCTCCGTGATTGTGGTGTAAATGCTATGTTTTAAAATTTTTATTCATTGTTTTTCAATATTCTGAATTTCGTTTTCTTGTGTATTGTTCTGGTTCAGATCTCTTGCACACTGTTGAAAGGTGTGATGCTAGTGGGCATCCGTGAATCATTCCCATTCTTACAGGTAGAGGTTTCAGTGTTTAAACTAAAAGTGTTGTTATTATAGATTTTCTGTAGCTACGCTTTATGAGGCTAAGGAAATTTTTTCCTGTTCTTTTAAAGAAATTATCTTTTAGTGATTATAATTGATATTGAGGTTTATTAACTACTTCTTCATAGGTTGAAATAGCCATAGAAATTGTCTTCTTTATTCTGTTAATGTTGTGCATTACGTTGATTAATATTTGAATGCTATATATTATTCCTTTTCGTTTACTTCTGGATGTACTTTGCTAATGTTTTAGGAATTTTATGTCTGTGCTCAAGAGGGAAACGTGTATGATTTTTTTTCTTGTAATGTTAATGTGTTTTGATATCAAAACACATTAACATTATCTGGCTTCGTAAAGGCCTGCCAGATATAGCAAATAAAAATCCCATGAATACTTATTACTAAAAATATTTATTTTTTTATCTGAAATTCAAATTTAATTTCATGTACTATATTTTATCAGGCAACACTACTCACAAGTAAGTTCAGAAATGTTGCCTCTCTTTTTCTGGAAGAATTTGTGTAAGATTGGTGTTTTTTTCCTTAAATGTTTGGTAGAATTTATCAGTGAAGCTATCTATGCTTGGAATTTTGTTAGATTTAGACCTAAATATTTCATTTTGAGGGTGCTAATAAAACTGATATTATGTTTTTAATTTCAAATTTGAATTGTTCATTGCTGGTATATAGGAAAGAGATTAATTTTTATATATTTACCTTGTATCCTATAAAGATATTAAATTCTTATTTATTATATATTCTATTCTTTTTAACCTGATTATGATAGAGGTTAAGCATTGTACCCCTGATATTTTAAAACCTAATATAAATGAAGAGTTTTACCTCTTTCCAGAAAAGGCAAGGGCATTAGAACAACACAGCATCCATTTATTGCTTCTTATGTTTTATGTATTTCATTATATACTTTAATTCTATGTACATTTAAAGTCTTATAAGACATTATTATTATTGTTTTATCCTGTAATATGCATTTAGATTTACATTCTAATTACTCTTTCTGTTGCTTTTTATTTCTTTCTGCATTTCCTTCCATCTGGTACCATTTTCTTCTACTTGAAGAACATCTTTTAGTTTTTGCTTTATTATGGGTCTATTAACAAAAAATTAAATGTTTTCAGAAATGTATTTATTGTCTTATTTTTTTCTAACTTCATTTTTGAAGAGTATTTTTTGCTGGATATAGAATTCTGGATTGGAAAGTTTATTTTTCATTACTTTGAAAACATTTTGTATTCTTTTGGCTTCCATTGTTTCTGGAAAAAAAGCAACTGTTAGATTTAGTTTTGTTCCTGGAAGGTAAATACTCTTTTCTTTTTAGTATCTTTTAAGAGTTTTTTGTCTTTGGTTTTTAGCAATTTAACTAATATGCCTAGGTGTGGCTTTCTTTTTATTTATCTTGCCTAGAGTTCATAGGGTTTCTTTAATATGTGTCTTGATGTCCATCAATTTTAGGAAATATTAGTACTGTCCCTTTAAATAAAGTTTCTGTCCCATTCTCTTTCTCTTCTAGGTCTGAAATCCAATTACATATGTGTTATACCTTTCGTTGTGTCCCATATGTCTCTTTTACTCATTACTCTATTCATTCTTTTGTCTCTCCATGCTTCATTTGGGTATTTTCTTCTGATTTACCTTTTATTCACTAATTATCTCTTTAGTTGTGTCTATTCTGATGTTAAACCCATCTACAAAGTTCTTAAGTTCAGTTACAGTAAGTCCCCTAGATAGGAACCTTCAAGTTGTGAACTTTCAAAGATGTGAACGTCTGTTCGCATGTCCAGTCACTTAAGTTATTAGTTCATGTGTCTGGCGTACATTGTCACATGCTTGCATCCTCTACAAGTGGTTGTGCTTTTGTGTACTTTACTGTACAGTACTATCTAGAGTACAGTAGTACAGTATCTTTATTTCAAGCCCAGGACGTCTGGAAGCAAGCGTAAAAGCAGTGGTGATGTAGCTGGTACTACTAAGAAGTGCCAAGCGATAACAATGGAAACAAAAGTGAAAATAATTGAGGCAGTGGAGCAAGACGAAAAGATGGTACATGTCGCTTGTTCTTATAACATGACTCATTCAACCATCGGCACGATTCTAAAGAACGAGGACAGGATCATAGAACATGTGAAGTCTGCTGTGCCTATGATGTCAACAATAATATCGAAGAAGCGTGGAAAAGTGATGGGGGAGATGGAGAAACTTCTCAGTGTGTGGATGCAGGATCAGAATCAGCATCGGGTCCCACTCAGCTTAATGCTGACTCAAGAGAAAGCCAAAAGCCTTTATGAAGACTTGGAGAAGAAACATGGCAAAGAATCAGAGGGCGCATCTTTTAATGCAAGCCATGGCTGGTTTCAGCGGTTCAAGGCTAGAGCTAACTTTCACAATGTAAAAATACAGATACGGTAGCTGCCCGGGAATTTCCTGAAACACTTCCAGAAATTATTGATGAAAGCGTGTATTTACCTGAGCAGGTTTTTAATGTGGATGAGACAGGACTGTACTGGAAGAGGATGCCAGATCGAAGTTACATCAGTAAGGAGGAAGAGTTGATGCCAGGATATAAAGCAGCAAAGGATAGGCTAACTCTGTTGTTTGGTTGCAGTGCTTCCGGTGATACGAAGCTGAAGCCTTTCTTAGTTTATCATTCAGAGAACCCAAGAGCCTTTAAAAACATAGCCAAGGGCTCTCTTGCTGTTGTGTGGAAGAGTAACTCCAAAGCCTGGGTTACATAGGCCATTTTCCAGGACTGGCTTTTCCACCACTTTATCCCGGAGGTAGAGAAATATTGCTTGGAGAAGGATGTCTCATTCAACCTTCTTTTGCTGCCTGACAGTGCTTCTCCTCTGTAGTGCTTAGTTCAGTGTATGGTTGTGCTCATCATTTGCCAGTTTTCTAACCGTGTCCTTCTCCATTCTAAGTTACAGGGCTGACTCACATAAGCTCCATTCCCCAAGCTCTCTTGCTGTCTGGCTCTCAGCTATCATCCAACGACAGGCAGTGTCAAGAGATTGGAGAGTGAGAAGCTAAGCTATTCTCCCCTTTTCTCCCTATTTCTGTAGAGTCTCCAGTGATTCCATTTCTTTTGTGCCTCCAGCTGTTTTCAGAGTGCCATCTCATGCTGGACAGTCTCTCCTTCATGATCCCCATTCCTGTTAGGTAGCCTTGGCTTAATGGACTTTGTTAACATATTCCTTTCCTTGGTATCGCCACCCTAGTTGGGGTAATAGGGACTTCGTGTTCTTGCTAATTGCTAGGTTGCCTCACATAAGCTTTAAAAAAAATTGGAGTGAAATTCACATAACATATGATTAACTATTTAAAAGTGCAGTTCAGTGGCCTTTAGTGTATTGCCAGTGTTGTGCAACTGTCAGCTCTCTTTAGTTTCAAAACTTTTTCATTACCCCATAAAACACCCTGTATCCATTAAGCAATTCCTCCCCATTTCTTAGTCCACCTTCCCTTATCCTCTAGTAGCCTTTAACCTGCTTTCTGTCTTTGTGAATTTGCCTGTTGTAGATATATCATACAAAAAGAATTATATAACATGTAGCCTTTTGTGTCTGGCTTCTTTCACTTAATGTAGTGTTTTCAACCTTTTTAATTTTTCCAACACTCTTGAAAGAAGTTTTCCTTATTGAAGTCCCTCTATTGATCTATCTGGTATTGGCTCCTTTTCTGTACTGGACACTGACTGATGAAATATTTATTTATATGTTTATTTTCTTGTTTATTATTTATAAGTTTTTAGGAATTCCAAGCTTCATGAGGACAGAGACCATTACTGTTGTACTGTTTTTTTGGTATGAGAGAAATTTTAATACAATGCTGAGGAACATCACAAATTACAGGATTATTAGCAATGTTATCAAAATGAGGAGCTATTAACCTTTATAGTAAATTGGTCTATAATGAGTAATTACTAATTGTTTTAACCTGCTTTTGATAAGAAGCCTCTACTAAAAACAGGAGACTATCAATTAACCAACATAAGAATCTGCCAATATAAGTAATTTTTAAGTTTATATATTACTGGCATTTCAAAAAGTAAACTACTCTCGGAGAATGTTTATTTTAATCTTTCCTCCCTTCTATTTCTTTATCGTTTCTTTCCTTTACAGGAATCTTTTTGTGTGTGTGTGTATTTTTAAATTGTGGTTAAAAAAAAGACACAATATGAAATTTACCATCCTAACCATTTAAAAGTGTACAGTTCAATAGTGTTAAACATATTCACATTGTTGTGAAACAGATCTCCAGAACTTTTTTGCCTTGCAAAACTGAAACTTTGTTGTTTAAACAATAAGTTCTCTGTTCACCCCTGCACCCAACCCTTGGTAACTACCACTCCACTTTCTGGTTTCTGTGAATTTGACTACTTTAGATACCTCACATAGTGGCATCATACAGTATTTGTCTTTTTGTGACTGGCTTATTTCAGTTAGCATAATGGCCTCCCCGTTGCAGCCTGTGACAGGATTTCCTTTCTTGTTAAGGCTGAATAATATTCCATTCATTGTAGGTTTATAACAAATTTTCTTTATTTATTCATCAATAGTCATTTGGGTTGCTTCCACCTCTTGGCTATTGTGAAGAATGCTGCTTATAAACATGGGTGTACAAATATCTTTTTTAAGACTCTGCTTTCAATTCTTTGTCTCTCATTTCCTGTCATATCTTTTCTTTTACATGCTGTGATTAAGACGAGTGTTCATTAAAACTCTGTCTTCAGGCATTATTGGTAAAGTGCTTTATTATCTGAAGTTCTTTTTAACCAAAAAAAATTAAAAAAAAACTTTTCATATGAAAGAGTTACACAATTCTTAAATATCTATACAAAAACGGTCTACAGCAATACACTTTGTTGTCTGCGTCTTTTTTCTCTCTTTATATTTGGATATCTGATAAATAAGTTTACTGTGGTAGATGTGATATGAGTTTAGTCACTAATAATAGGCTTGGAGCAAACCACTCCACCTTTCTGGAATCTATTTTTGTTGCCAATGGCTGAAGGAAACATGTTTCATTAGATAAGTTTGACAATCTTCTAGTTTTCGTAGTTGCTAATATGCTTTTTTCTTTCACTATTGCTAGAAACTTTACAAATTTACAATCCCGGAAATGATTGGGGCAGTAGAGTAATGTGCTAATTCTTAGAAATAAGTCTTTTGTATAAGTAACTGTATGTTTATTGCAGGAAGAGAGTTGTCCTGAAACAGGAAAAGGGGCAGTTATAAGATGTATGTGGTGCCATTAAGGGCGTTATTAAGGATCTGGGAGGTAGGAGAATGATAGAAGTATATAAAAAGAAATGAAGATGGCTGCAAATGTAAGAGAAAATAGTGCTGTGGGTAGAAAACCAATTTTCAGATAGTAAGAGAGTATACTGGAGGTGCTCCAATTATCCCTTCTCTTTTATTCTTCTTGTGTACAGCAGTAGATAATCAAGGGAGTGTCTTTTGTTAAACCTTAATTTGCTTTCTGTTTTTTTAATTTTTCAACATTTTATTATGAAAATGTTTGAACATACAGAAAATTTAAAAGAATTTTACAGTGAACACCTTATATACCTGCCACCTAGATTCTTCTATTAACATTTAAAAATTGTTTAAATTTTATGTTGGAGTATAATTGATTTACAGTGTTGTGTTAGTTTCAGGTGTACAGCAAAGTGATTCAGTTATACATATTCATGTGTCTATTCTTTTTCAAAGTCTTTTCCCATTTAGGTTATTACAGAATATTGAGCAGAGTCCTCTGTGCTACAGTAGGTCCTTTTTGGTTATCTATTAATTTGCTTTCTATGTCTCGTCATGCCCAGTGTTAAGGTGGCACCATGTGGGAAAGTAGACAGAAAATGTGGCAGGAGGTCCTTTAGAGAGGGTTTGAGATCAAATGTTAATCAAGTGATTTTTGCTATCTCAGTGCTTTAATGTGAGACTTGAGAAGTCATAAAATTGTTAGTGTAATTAAAAAAAAGAACTAGAGGAAAAGGTGACTGAATTTTTTATCTTTTAATATGTGGCAAAGATAGGGGAGATGGTGGCTACTTTTTTCAGCATGCTCAAGGAGCATAATCGGTCATTTTGCAGTTTATGTTACTTGTATTTTCAGACTGTGGTTAAATGTTCAGGTATGCTGTTGTGACTAACATCTGTGTACCAGTTGGCAGATAAGGTGTGTTTATATATTTTGTCATCTTTTTGTATTGTTAAAAGGATAGATTGTGCATGAAACAAAATTATTTGTTTTGGTGTTTTGTATGGATTGTAGTTCAACAAACATCACAGAAATTCTTAAGGCCTGTACAAGTGTATTTGAATGTTTCATGGAATCATTTATAGCAATTCCACATTCCTGTAGAGAATTGTACTCTACACTCTTATTGATTAAGAAAAATCTTGGGTTATTACAGTTAAATCAATTCAGGATTATTAATTGCAGCTATTTATTCTGTATGGCCAGTATATTTTCAGATGTTGAATAATTTTGCTATATTTTATGTATTTAGTTGGGAAGAGACAGCATTTGCCTTAGCTCAGTCTATTGGGCTAGATATATTGATTTTCAGAGTTCTAATTATTAGGATTTATTTAAAAAATATTTTTAAACCACTGCAACCCCATCCCAACCAAGTGTAATAATAGTTCCAACCTTGCAGAAATATACCATATGATTAATTTGTGAAAGTCAAATAAACATCACTTTTACCCCTTAAGCTCCAATACTTGGTATTATTTTGTTTTGAGGACTTCTTAGGTAAGCCGTTAAATCACATCAGGGAGAGTGTAGATTTCCCTGTTAAAATTTGAAACCAAGAGGATATCACTGATTCTTGGCATTCGTCAAATTAGTTTGGGAATCAGTGATTCTTAAACTTCAGTGAACTAAAAATCACCTGGGGAGCTTGATACAGAGACCTGCCTCACCTCCAGCCAAGTTTGCAGTTTTTATGAGCTTCTCTCAACATCTGGTTAGAACACTAAAGAGAATACCCCGGAGATGAAGGGTGTTGGTTCATTGTGTCATTCAGTCTACAGTTGCCGTAAGTCCAAATCCCTACTTTTTGAGGTTCTGTTTCTCTTATTCACATATCCATCTCAGTACCTTACCCCTACTTCCTCTCTCAGTGTCATACTTATCAAAAGATCCCCTCTTGATACTTATTACAGATCCCTGACTTGATAAAATAGTGGCTTTTAGAGATGACTGTGAGAACATGGTGGTGCTATAATATTAGACATGGTGCCTAAAGACCTGATTTACAGCTCCATTCTAATATTTACTGTAAGAGCATGGCTAATTGGTTAAATTAACTGCTTTAATTCTCAGGTAATCATAATTATTTCACAAGGTTATTAAGATTAAACAAAATTACATATGGAAAGTTCCTAGCAATGTGCTTGTCAGATTGAATCCAATTTGATATTGAGTCCTGGATATGAAAAAGCATTCCAGTTACTGTTGCTGTATAATAAACTGCTCCAAAACTTAGTGGCATAAAATAAGCACCTTATTATGTTCACAGATTCCATGGATCAGAAATTTAAAAAGATTATGTTAGGAATAGCATGTCTGCTCCATGATGTCCAGAGCTTCAGCTGGGATGAGTCAAATGGTTTAGTGTGACTCATATGGTTGGGAGCTGGAATATCTGAGGCTAGACTGCTTCCAAGATGGTTTCATCACTCATGTGTCTGGAACCTGTGCTGGGATGACTACAAGGCTGAGCTCAGCTAGGACAGTAAACTGAATCGTCTCTACATGACCTCTCCATGTGGTTTGCACTTTTCTCACAGCCTGGGGCTATGTTCTGAAAGGGAGTTTCCCAAGCGTGAACTTTTAAGGAAACCGTAGAAGCTCTATAGCCTTTTATTACCTAGTCTGAGAAGTCACGTAGTGTACTACTGCTGTACTTTGTTGGTCAAAGCAGTCACAAGCCTATGTAGATTTAAGAGCCCACTTTTTGATGGGAGTATTATCCAAGAATTTGTGGCTAGTTTTAAAAACCTACAAAGAGTCATTGGAGATTTTACATCTAGTCCAGCTTCAATTCCTGTCCTGTTATCCTGCTAATTTAAGTGGATTTAACTTTATTGATATATACACACACACACACACATATATATATATATATATGTTTGTTTATTGTTGTTGTGGTTAATTTCCCTGAAGAATCCCATAGGGATATATCAGTAGACTTTATGAAGTAAGCGCCTTCACAGGTGCAAAGGTCAAAGGTTATGGAATCTTAGGTCTGGAAAGCACCATAGAGATCTGTGATTGTTAATATTATGTGTCAGCTTGGCTGGGCCACAGTGCCTAGATATTTGATCAAACATTACTCTGGATGTTTCTGTGAGAATGTTTTTGGTTGAGATTTATATTTAAATTGGTGAACATAGTAAAGCAGATTGCTCTCTATAATGTTGATAGGCCTCATCCAATCAGTTGAAGGCCTCTCCTGAGCAAGGGGAAGTCTGTAGTAGATGGCCTTCATACTTGAACTGCAACACTGGCTTTTCCCTAGGTCTCCAGCCTGCTGGTCCACCCTGCAGATTTTAGACTTGCCAGCCTCCATAATTGCATGAGCCAGTTCCTTAAAATTAATTTCTTTCTTCCTATCTCTCTCTCTCTCTCTCTCTCTCTCCATCCTATTAATTCTCTTTCTCTGGAGAACTCTGAGTAACACAAGATCATTTAGCCCAACCCCTTTGTTTTTACAGATTTGGTAACATAAAGGCTCGTAGAGAGAAAGAAATTGGCCAAGGTCAAAGATCAAGTTATTGAGAAAGCCATGACATGAACCCATCTCTTGATTTCCAATTCAACACTCTTATTAACCTGACATAATACCTTGCACAGAGCTATAAAACCAAATGGAAAAGCTCACCCTCTCCTACTTCAAATAAAAAATAAGTGTATTGAGTACTTTCTATATATCAGGTCCTGTCCTAAGTAGTTTGTATCCTTCGTTCTCATTAATTTTCACAACAGCCCTAGGAAATAAGTATTATTATTAGAATGTCTTTCATTTTGCATATTTGGAGGGCAAATGACTTGCCTAAGATGACACATACAGTCAACAATAGACCTGTTATCTGAATTTAGGTCTCTAAATCTGGAATTGGGATTAATTACTATGCTGCATTCTCTGTATAAATTTCTTTTATTCCTGTCCCTTATTGATATTAAGCAATGAAGAAGAGATTTAGATTTAGTGAACTTTTGATTCTCATCAGCCTGGAGCCTTTTCCCTTCATTGGTTATTTATAAGCCCTTATCTTTTGTTAATACTGATTATTTCCTGAATGAAAATGTCTGGGCTGTTGTCTGACCATTGCTACCTAAGACATTCCCAGGGTGGACACATTACCATGAAATTATATGCCGTGGTCACATGTACATTCTCTGCTGCCACTAACTATTATTATCCCTCCTCCACCTTCCTGTTTCTCTTGCCTTCTGTCCCTTCGTGTAGTACCAGTGGAAGGGGGCTAGGGGGAGACGGTAGTGGTGTGGAGAAGAGTTTTTCATCTAGGTGGAAGTAAGCAGAGCATTAAGTTGCATATTACTTTCAGTTACATAAAGTTATGAAGGGAGCTTACTTGTTAGTTTATAGGACTAAAAAAGGAAAAAATATAACCAACTTAATGATTTGTACTCCTTTAGCACTTTGATTTCTGAGTACTAATATTTAAAGTGTGCAAATAAGATGGTAATCAGTCAGTAGAGGATCAACAATTAGGAATTGGGATTGGAAAGACCCTGGATTTTAGTAGTGCTTTCCTTGTGCAAATTGGTCAGATTTACTGACCTTGAGGTAATTGTCCTGCAGATCTGTTGTATAATAGATTGAAGACAATTTTGTTTGGCCATTCTTTAGTATATTTGGAGCACTGGATACACAGCTTTCCTATCTTCTAGAAAATCAATCAGCTCTAAGTGCTATGATGAATGCAAAGAAGTAATACATTGTTCTTGCCTATGGGAGCTTAGACTCTAATTGAGGATACAAAACACATAGCTGGGAGAAAAAGGATTAACATTATAAGGCAAAGTATAATATGTGCTAAGTGAACGCCCATAAAATAACTGTCTTCAAATAGATTTTGGCAATAAAAATTGAGAGAGTGTGAGAATGATTGAGAATGCCCAGGGTATGGGATAGAGACTTGCATTGGGCCTCATGGCTATTGACTGAAGTGGATGAACTTAGCTTCTTTTAAAATAAATCATGAGGGTTTATTGTGTATGTCTGAGTATGAGATGATTCTCATTTTCCCAATGATAAGATAATAAAAATATTTTAAATTTTATTTATTTATTTATGGCTGCGTTGGGTCTTCGTTGCTGCACGTGGGCTTTCTCCAGTTGCAGCAAGCAGGGGCTACTTTTCATCGTGTTGTGTGGGCTTCTCATTGCGGTGGCTTCTCTTGTTGCGGAGCATGGGCTCCAGGTGCATGGGCTTCAGTAGTTGCAGCAGGCGGGCTCAGTAGTTGTGGCTCATGGGCTTAGTTGCTCTGCGGTATGTGGGATTTTCGGGACCAGGGCTTGAACCTGTGTCCCCTGCATTGGCAGGCAGATTCTTAACCACTGTGCCACCAGGGAAGTCCCAATAAAAATATTTTGGTTAGCCTGAATATATAAACTTTTTAAAGCTTGTATATGAAATAGTCATTAAGTTTAGCTTGTTAAGTTATACATACATATTTTAAGTTAGATAATATAAACTATTACTTTAGAAATATTGCTTTTTAAAAATACTCATTTAGTGAAACGTTATTCAAACCTTTCACATGCATTTTAAATGTTCGTGTCTTCCTCATTACTGGAAATAGTCTCTCAGTTTTCCAGAGCATGTGATCTTAATTTTTGCTTAAGTGATTTGAGATAGAGTGCTTAAAAAATCTGGATATGGTACTTTTTCTGGGAATTTTAATCTCAAGCCACAAGAACTCATTTGCTATTCATGATCTTTACAATGAAACCCTTTCAAGTAATCTTTAATGGGCTTATTTATAATGACATCTAAAGTTTTAATTGTGAGCTAATACCTGCCCCCCCTGCTAAATAAATATGAAATCTGTTGAATTTCTGCCATTCTTTTTAACTGACTCCATTTGGTAACCTGTTTTCAGTGTCCAAAACTAGTATTGTCTGAAGTTGTTTTAGGTTCTGTGTCGTTTCTAAACAGTTTTTTGTTCTTCAAAAATAAAATACTGTAAAGACTCAAATATAGGGCAGTTTCCTCTTTTCTTTGGGATAGTTTTGGGAAAAGAATTTTGCCCTATATTCAGTGTCATCATCTAAAATTTATCAAAGTATTACAAGTGAGCTAGTGAGTAAGGTGAAGGAAGTGGTTGAAGTGGAATGGAGAGTCTAGTACAATGCTGTTCAATACAGACGCTACTAACCCCATGTAGGTATTTAAGTTTAAAAGAATAATTTAATAATTATGTTAATTATTAAATTATAATTCAGTCCTTGGTCACACTGGCCATGCTTCAAGTGATCAGTAGCTCTGTAGGGCTAGATCATGGCTACAATATCATACAGTGCTGATGATACAGAATATTTCCATCACTGCAGAAAGTTCTGTTGGGTAGCACTAGTCTAGAAGATGTTTTATAGCCTCAGGAATTCAGAGATTTCTAGGAATAATCATATTGGTGGTAGTAGTCAGCCCCCTCCCGCCCCCCCCCACCTCACCCTCCAACTCAGCTGTCACCTTCCCTTCCTCCACATAGACACAGATCAGATGTGGGTTGATTTCTCAGTTCCTAAAATAGACTTAGTGACCCAAGGAACTATAGTAAATATTAGTATTGCTAGTGTATTACAGAGATTTGTATTGTGTTGATCTGATACTCAAAGTACACCCTTTCCTCTATGTTGTTGTCAAGAAATAGACCCCACCTTGCTTTATGATGAAAAGAGCAGGACTTTTTGGACTCAGAGAGGCCTGAGTTTGAATGCTACTGTGTGTGATTTTGGATCAATCTCTTAATTTTACAGAATGTCATTTTCCTCATCTGTTAACATGCTTGCTTCATAGAGTGAGGATTAAATGAGATAGGTAATGATGTGTAATTACCTTACATAATGCCTTGCACATGTCAGATGCTCCCTTTCCTCTTCATTCCTCTTAATGTCCCAAAAGACATCTAATAATGCAGATTTATTCACTTAACACTTTCACTCAGAAATTCACCAGAAAATATTTATTGAGCATTTACTATATACAAAGTTCTCTTCTCAGTGCTAGGAAAATAACAGTTAACCAAAACAGATAAGACTCCCTGCCATGATGGAGCTTATATTTTCATAATGGGTGACAGACAGTAAATAATATAAGTAAGTAACATTATATAATGTATCAGAAAATGATAATGCTAAGAAAAAAAATAAAACAGGGAAGAAGCATATGAAGTATGTTGGGTGGTGGTCTGCAGTTTTTTAGAAAAGGTGGACAGGTGACAGATAAAGACTTGGAGGAAGGGAATTAGCAAGTGAGCCATGTATCTGGGGGCAAGAACGTTTCAGGCAGGGGAAATAGTGACCACAAAAATCCTTACGTGAGAAATCAGGCCTGACATTTTTCCAGGAACATCAGGGAGACAAGTATGGCTCAGGAAAGGAGGAGGAGGAGAAATTAGAAAGATTAGGGGAGTGAGGGAGGGAATAAGGAATCTTAAGGATGTTGTCTTTTTATACTAGAGAAAATATCAGTGGAAGATTTTGAGTAGAGCATTGACATGATCTAATAACTTCACTATTAAATAAGAATACACTGAAGGTGAGCAAGGGCAAAGCCAGGAAATCAACTAGGAGGCTGTTACAATAATGGAGGAGAGAGAAGATGGAGACTTGGACCAGAGTGGTAGCAGTGAAATGTGATCAGAATCTGAATGTGTTTTAACATTTCAGCAATCAGAATTTGTTAGTGAGTGGGGAAAGAGGGAATAGTGAGAGAAAGAGACAGTCAAGGATAACTCTGAGGTTTTTGGTTGGACCAACTGGAAGAATGGAGTTGCCATTTATTAAGCGAGTGACACTTTTTATACTCTTCTTAGTGCTGTATTCTTATTTCTCCTCCTGGTTTCCCAAGGTTTGGGCTGTCTTGCCCGTTTGTTATCTGCAATATCTAGCACAATTCTTTGCACAGAGTAACTGCAATATACTTAAATGAATTAAATTGATTTTTAGATGAACATCAGTCTCAAAATAGAGGTAACTGTATTCAGGACTGCTGGTAACCAGGAAGAGTGTTTTCCTTATGTTGCTGCTTATAATATAAAGCATATCTGGTTTGTTGGCTTTGCTCAACCAACTAAAAGTCTTCCCTTGAATGCTGCAGGATGTCTACCTCCATAAAGCCTTCAAACGGCTAACCTTCAGACATTTCTGTTTCTTTTGTGTTTTAGCTTGCCAGTTGAATCTAGAAAAGGCAGATTAGTGGATTTCTCCCTTCCTCTTCCCACAGCTATTGGATAGAGCAGAAGACAGTTATAATAGGTAGAAGAGAGAGAGGTTGTGTAGGCCTTTATGTGATGCTGACCAGAGTCTTAAGTACCATCCTAAGGAAGTACTTGCCTAAGGAAGAGTAAAGAATCCAGGGAAAGAAAGTAAGTGACTGTACCAGAAACTACCTTTCTTGCATTTTGGTTTTAGTAAATGAGATCTCTTGGTTGTCAGTTCGTTTTGATCTTAGCTATGTGGTTCTCCCAGTTTGCTATTTGTTTTTTCATCTGTAGATATTTATTTGACAAGGGTGAGGCTCTCAGTTACCATTAGTTGTCTTAGGATCTGTCTCGTATTCCTTTGTCTTTAATTTGGTTTGCACCAGTCTTGATTCTGCATGTTGGGCTATTTTGATAGTGATATCTGCTTGGAAAGATTCAGTGAACTTTTTTTGCACTAGACTAAAAACAAATTGTGGAATGGTTATATTTCTTAAATTGTTTTGCTTTCTGTTTTCTTCCCCTGAAAAAAAAATCAAATTAGCACTTATTAAAACCAAATATTTGCTATTAGGACCTGTTACAGGATTACCAATTGGAATTCTTTTCTATTGTAAAAGTAAACAGCAAGATTAATAAAAAGAAATTTGAGTTTAGGGTTAGTTGTAGGGGATATTAAAGTACTCGCTTCTACTTTAGTCTGATCATCTTACCTCTAACTGTTAGAGTATGTTGATGATGGTAGACCATTATTTAAATAGTGAAGAGAGAGAGGAAACATCTCCAGAAATAAGTTGTCTACAATTGGTAAGTGTTATGAGTGGAAAATTTTCTATTTTTAAGTAGTGTCCTTTCCTTGCCTTCAAAATTTTGTGATTAAAAACTATTTGTGATTTCAAACAAGGGTAGATCTCAGTATGACAACAGTTACAATAAAAGCAGCTCACCTTTATTGGGTATGTTACTATGTATCGAACACCATTTAAGCATTTTATATATGTTAACAAGTTTCATAAAAACCCAATGTGCAAGTACTGTTATCACCCTGCATTTTACTGATGAGAGAACTAAGACAGAGAGATGTTAAGTGACTTTCTAAAGATTATGCAACTAGTAAATGATGGGGCTGGGATATACGGCTTTCTGGCTCAAGAGCCCTCACTTAGCATATTTAACAACATGTGAGTGAGTTTATGAAGAACCTATGCCTTTAGACATTAAGTAACTTCCAAAATAATAAAGGATTCAGGGGGAAATAATAGATTCTATATGTAATGGCAGACTAACAGACTTTATATGGGTCTCTAAAATGTGTGCTATAAACTCTCTATAGTTGTTCTCAAACTTCGTTGTACATCAGAATCACTTGAGGAGTTTGTGTGTTGTGGGGGAAGATTTCTGGGCCTCATTTCAGACCATCTGAATTTGGATCATTGGGAGCAGGACTTTATATATCTGGATTTCTAGCCCAGCGTGAGGCAGATATTTATGCACCACTAATGTACAGCACATAACAAAACTGATTAAAACAAAAACACCATGTAATGGGGATGGATAATTATGGTGGCTAACATTTGCAGAGTGTTTTTCTTGTATTATCTCATTTAATCCTTATAACAGCCATATGAAATAAGTTGGTATTATTACCTCCACTTTATAGATGGGAAACTAAATCTTAGAGTAGTCAAGTTAACATGATGAAAGTCACACAGGTAATAAATATATAATAGAACCAGGATTTGCAAACAGACTTAAACTACAGAACATAGAAATTCCCTTAATTGACCTAGTTAAATTATAGTAGATCATAGGTCATAGAGAACTAAATACTGAATATGAATTGTTGCTGTAGTTTTTTTCTTTGCTTAAAAACAAAGATATAAAATTAATATATAGGGACTTCCCTGGTGGTCTAGTGGTTAGGACTTCATGCTTCCAATGCAGGGGGCCCAGTTTCGATCCCTGGTCTGGGAACTAAGATCCCACATGCCACACGGCCAAAAAATAAATAACTAAATAAAATAAAATAAAATGAATATATAAAAATTAGCATTTGCATGCCATCTGCCTTTTATCCATTTTCTATTAATGGCAATAAATTATCATACCTGGTGGATTCTCTAAGGCCAACATTTCAGTATTAACAACTTGGTTGATGCATATATGTAACTGTAACTGAGGTTTGTATTGAAGCTCAGGTGCCCATATATATCTCCTTCTACTTCTCTGATACTTCTGTTTAATATTTTCTCTGATTTTTCCTACATGCTACATAAATGTTGGCATTCCAAAGGTTCCATCAGTGAAGGCTTTTCTTTGTTCACGCTACCTCTCATTTTGGGTAAACTCAATCCACACCTAAGACTTTTGCAAATACTTTTTAAACACTATTGAGATATAAGACACATAATATATACCATCTTAACCACTTTTAAGTATGCAGTTCAATAGCGTTAAATATATACACATTGTTGAGAAACAGATCTCTAGAACTTTTTCATTGTGCAAAACTGAAACTCTGTACCCATTAAACTATAAGCCCCCCTCTGCCCCCCAGCTCTTGATAGCCACCATTCTATGTACTTTCAGTTTCCATGAATTTGATTACTCTAGGTACCTTATATAAGTGGAATCATACAGTATTTATTTTTTGGCTGGCTTATTTCACTTAGCACAGTGTTCTCACAATTTATCCATACAGTAGCCCGTGACAGTATTTCCTTCCTTTTTAAGGCTGCATAATATTCCATTGTTTGTATGTACCACTTTTTTTTTAATCCATTACCATTGCTGGACATTTGGGTTGCTTCTGCCTCTTAGTTATTGTGAATAATGTTGCTGTGAATATGAGTATACAAATATCTTTTTTGAGACCCTGATTTCAATTATTTTAGATATATAACTAGAAGTGAGATTGCTGGATCATTTGGTAGTTCTGTTTTTCCCCAAATATGTTTAAAGTGAATGACTCATGACTCCAAACTCTGTATCTCGAACTCACACATTTTAAGATTCTTAACAATCTATTGGACATCTCTGTGTGAATGTCCCATGTGTACTTTAAAATCAACATGCCTAAAACTGGAAGGCTCAAACCTCCCTATCCTTCTCAGCCTGTTCCTTTGCTCATGTTCTATGGCATTTTCATTTATTCACTTGTGTATTCAGTGTATATTAACTCACACCACCTAGGTACTAGGCCCTTTTGTTTATGATGAGGGCACATCAGTGAACAAAATAAAGTTATTTGGAACTTATATTCTGGTCAGGGAAGACAGATAACAAACAAGGAGACAGTAGGGTTAAGGAAAGCCTTTCTGAGATGACTGTTGAGTAGAAACCTGATTGAAGTGAGAGAGTGAGGTATGTGGATATCTAAAGGAATAGCATTCCAGACAAAGGGAAGAATAAGTTAAGGAGTTTAATGTGGGAGCATGTTTGGCTTGCGCAGGAAATTGTAAGGAAACCAGAACAACTCAGCGGGGTTAGTAGAAGATGATGTCAGAGAGAGAGAGAGAGAGAGAGAGAGAGAGAGAGAGAGAGAGAGAGAGAGAGAGATTTTGAGTAGGAAAAGGGTTTTATTTGACTTGACATTTATAAGCATCATGCTGGCTGCTATGTGAATAGGCAGCAAGTGTGTGGGGCAAGGATGTTTGGAGACTATTGGAATACTACTCCAGAGGAAAGATGATGATTTAGACCAGGGTGGAAGCAGAGAAGGTTGGTGAGATTCTACATTTTGGACATAGAATAAAGAATTCCTCATAGATTGGATGTGGAGTATGTGAGAAAGAAAAGAATTGAGGATGACTACATGATTTTTGACTTGAGCAATGGAATCATTAGAATTGCATACCATTTTTTAATGATTGAGAGGACTGGGGCAGGAGCAGTCACCCAAGTCAGAAGCCTGCACATCATTTCCAGCAGTATTTCCCTTTTCAATTCACACCTCGCAGTGCTACCCAAATGATTTTCCTAAAAGGCAAATTTGAGTTGCAGCAGTTGCCTCCCCTTTATCTTCAGATTAAGTAAAACTTTTAATGCCTTTATCCTGCCTCTCATAATCTAACTCTTACTTAATTTTCCAGCCGGCCTCTCACTGCTTCCTGATGCAAACCATTGCTGAAGCCACACAGGACTACTTTTAGCTTCCTGTGTAGACTAAGTAGATTCATACAGTGCAGTTAAAAACAAAATCTCTTCTGAATGCTCTCAGTCAAATTTCTTTTCCGTAGAAGAGCCTTGTTTTTTTTTTTTTGCGGTACGTGGGCCTCTCACTGCTGTGGCCTCTCCCATTGCGGAACACAGGCTCTGGACGCGCAGGCTCAGCAGCCATGGCTCACGGGCCCAGCCGCTCCGCAGCATGTGGGATCTTCCCGGACCGGGGCACGAACCCGTGTCGCCTGCATCGGCAGGCGGACCCTCAACCACTGCGCCACCAGGGAAGCCCCCGAACCTTGTTTTAATACTTGATTCGAATCCATTCTTCCCAGCTTTTCTCCGAACATTCACATTACTTCCACTTTTTTGCCTTTAGAGTATCTTATATATTTCTCTATTGAAGTCCATAATAAATGGAGGAAAGAGTCATCAGCTTTGGAGTCACACAGTGGAGTACTTGAGAAAAATTTAGAGAAGAGTATCATAGTGATTAATGTATTTGGAAAATAGGAATTTGAAGGTACATTTAGAAGAATTTAAATATAGTAGATTGTTAGAAATGGTCTGTTACAGATATGAAAAATTAAATAATTATTTATGAAACATGATTTTCCTTTCTGCCCAGAAAGAAAGAGGGGGAAATGGTATTAAGCATCTTTTGGGGGCCTCATTGGCTTCCAGCCATAATCTCATGGTCTTTCTTTAGTGTGGACACTTAAATCTATTGTTTCTTTGCCCCGTCATATCTGTAGCTGGGGAAATTTTCATCCCAAAATAGATCTCTTTCTCATAGCTCACTTCATTAACAGCATGTTAATGAGGTTTGTGAAATAATAGAGATTTATATTGGTCTGTCCTGGTTCCTGGCACAGAGCTTCTAAAACCCTTGTAATTTCCTAAGTGATAAGAGTAGCATTTTTTTGTTTTAATATTTGGTCTTTGACCCTGGTTCCTGACAAAGAGCTCCCAGATCCCTTGGAACTTCCTGGGTGATAGGTGTGTCTTTTGTTTTAATGAGGAGACTCTTGGGCTTGTGAATAACTTCAGGAAAGGGGCCAGTCAGAAAAGGGCCACCAGAAAGACCAAGCCATGATTAGAAGCTTGGAAATTTCAGTTCCACCTCCTATCCTCTAGGAAGGGGAGGGGGCTGGAGATTGAGTTAATGATCGATCATGCCTACATGTTGAAGCATTTGTAAAAATACCAGTAGTACAGGTTGGGGGAGCTTCTGGGCTGGTGAACACATAGGAGGGTGGCATGCCTGGAGAGAGCATGAAGCTCCGTGCCCCTTCCCACATACCTCGCCTTATTCATCTCTTCCATCTGGCTGCTCTTGAGTTATATCCTTTTATAATAAGCTGGTAATCTAGTAAGTAAAATGTTTTCCTGAGTTCTGTGAGCCCTAGCAAATTAATCGAATTGAGGAGCAGGTTGTGGAAATCTCCGATTTATAGCTGATTGGTCAGAAGCACAGGTGGCAGCCTGAACTTGCAATTAGCATCTGAAGTAGGAACTGTCTTGTGGGACTGAGCCCTTAACATGTGGGATCTGATTCTGTCTCTAGGAAGATAGTGTCAGAATTGAGTTAAGTTACAAGGACACCTACCTGCTGTTACAGAATTGCTTGATGTGTGGAAAACCCACACATATGGTGTCAGAAATGAAGTAGAGTTGTAGTAGACTGTGGAGCGTTCTTTCCCCATACAAGGTCAAAGGTGAAAATTCCACAATTCACAGCTGTAAGATGATGGTCTCTTTCAGAATTTCTCATTGACCCAATTTATGGCAAAAACATGAGAGGAGGATGATTCTGTCTTATTCACAACTGTTTTTTCCTCAGTACTTAGAATAGTTCCAGGTTAGTAATTAAATATTTGTTGAATGGGTTATAATGGTAGAATGAATGAATGAATGCAGTATTCGAATGCATGAATAAGATGAATGATTGCTGTGTCAGTACAACACAATGAAAAGTCATTGAGAAAAGGGTGGTGTGAGTCAGTTAAATTTTCTTGGAGAAAATGATTCAAGTCTGGGTCTTGAGCTCCACTAGTCCACAGTAGGCATTCCTTCCTTTGTGATCCCATACTGTTTCTCATGCTGGATTGAAATTGTTTCTGTAACTGCTCAACCTGGGAGGAATGTGTCTTGTCATCCTTGTATTCCCTCCAGTGTCTAAAACACTGCCTTGATTATGGAGAAGAGAAAGCCTGGGTTTTGTTGGAAGAATTCACTTGATGGCAAGATCAGAGTTGTAAATGCTAAAATACTAGTACTTTGTGGGTTTGACACCTATTATTTAGATATTTTGAAAATACTTGAAATCTGACATACCATAGAGTAGTGATTTCAAATTAAACAAAAGTGCACTAATTTAGAAAGCATTTTTCTATACTATAATATTTTCAAGAGATAGAAACAATGCTAATATTATAATCATAATTATTCTGATTCACAGGCTTTCTAAACATGTGGAACATGCGGAGTTGCCTATACTATTCTATATGGTAATAATATATATATATATATAAATATATATGATTATATATAATGAAAATGTATTTGTCATTTCTATTTTCATAAATTTTAAAATTTAACAGGTTTTCTTTTTCTACTTGTATATAAATTCTTATATTTGAAATGTATTAAGTGTTTAGTTTCACTGATTTGCAATCAGTAATTAATTTAGAGATTGACCAGCTGAGGAGACTGCTATAAGAATTAAGCTAATGATAATGCTATGACATAATTGTTGAAGACTGGAAAAATGGTGGTCTGTTAGTAACTTAACATGTATTGTATTAAGTTTGTCACGTAACCTCATCTAATCTCGGTTTATCAGTCTTTGAATACAAAGTAGAATTTGGGAGGGAGGATAGGAAGCAGGGTTTATTGGAATATTGCTGAGAAGCTCACACATTTGAAAGAAAGCTTGAACAACCAAACCAAGTCTTAGGAAAACCAGTAAACCGAGTTGCTCTGTCAGAAACTTATCACTGAGCACCGTTGTCAGGACACATCTTCAACTAGCTAGTCACTTGTTCAAGAGCCACATTCCCAGGGGAGCCTGATTGGTCTAGATTGAGTCACCATGATTAATATATTTTCAGTATCACATGGGATGAGGCAGGAGTAGTAGTTCTCCAAAAGAAACACATGATCTGTATCAAAAGGAAAGAGGGAAGTGATGATGGGCTGGTACAAACCACAGATGGGGCACAATAATAGCTAATGGGACAATATATGCATCTGAGATTGCATTTTTCTAGTGTTTCATGAAACTGAATTAAACCGGAGTTTTCATGTAATTTTGTTAAATCAACTTTGTCAATGACTAATTTATATACGTATACAGATTTTAATTGTATACAACTCTATGAGTTTTGATAAGTGTACACATTGTGTATGTATACATTGTGTATCCAGTCCCCCTCCCTTCAAGATTTCCATCATATTAGAAAATTTGTTCTCTTTTCCTGTCAGTAACCCTCAACGCTGCTGCAGGCAATCATTGATCTGATTTATATTGCCACATTTTGGTAGTTTTGTCTGTTCTAAAACTTCATATAAATGGAATCATATACTATGCAATCTTTTGTGTCTGGCATTGTTTACTCAACATAATATTTGAGGTTCATCCATATTGTTGCCTGTATCAGAAGTTCACTTTTATTATTGAATAACAGTCCTTTGTGTGAATATGCCACAGTCTTGTTTATTCATTGGTTGATGGATATTTTGGTTGTATCTAGTGTTTTGGTATTATGAATAAAGTGGCTATGAATATTTGTATACCAGTCTTTGGTGGACATACGTTTTTATTTCTCTTGGGTAAATTCCTCAGAGTGGAATTGTGGTACTATATGTTAAGTGTTTGTTTAACTTTATATAAAACTGTCAAACTGTTTCCAAAGTAGTTGTGCCATTTTACATTCCCATCAGCAATGTGTGAGAGTTCTAGTCCTCCAAATCCTCACCATCATTTGGTGGTGCTAGTCTTTTTAATTTCAGCCATTTTAGTGTGTGTGAAGAAGATTTCTTTGTGGTTCTCTTTTTAAAAATTAACTGTATTGATAATAAAATGAACCCATTTTAAGTGTACAATTTGATGAGTTTCGACAGATGTAAGTACCTACATTACTACCACCACCACAGTCATTATCCCTAAATTTCCCTATTGTCCCTTCCATATCATTCCCCATTAATCCTAAGGAATCCTCTATCTGCCTTCTTTAACTAGAGATTAAAATGGTCTTTCCTAGAGTTTCACATACCCGAAATCATATAGAATTTTCTCGTGTCTGACTTCATTCATTTAGCATAATGTTTTTGAGATGTACCCATGTAGTTGAATGTATCTGTAGTATGTTCCTTTTTATTGCTGAGTAGAGTTCCAGTGCACGCAGACAGTGTGGTACACCCAAAACAACATTTACCTGTTGTTGGGCATTTGGGCTGCTTCTAGCTATTGGGTATTGTGATTAAAGCTGCCATGAATATTAGTGTACGAGTCTTTGGGAAATATGTTTTTATTTCTTTTAGATAAATACTTAAAAGTAATATTGCTAGGTTATATGTTTACCTTTATATATAAAACAGTTTTGAAAGTGATTGTACAATATATGAAACTTCCTGTTCAATGTTATTGCCAAAACTTGTATCATCCTATTTAATTTTAGCCATTTTAATAGGTATGTGGTGGTCTCTTATCATGGTTTTAATTTGCATTTCTATGATGACTATTTAATGTGAACAGCTTTTAATATGCTTATTGGCTATTCATATATCTTTTTTTGAGAAGTTTCTGTTCAAATCTTTTGCCCATTTTCTTACTGACTTGTTTGTCATCTTATTGAGTTATAAGAATTCTTTTTATATTCTGAATATAAATCCCTTCTTGGATATTTATACATAGCACATACTTTTACCAGTCCGTGACTTACCTTTTCATTTTCTTAGAGGTGTCTTTCAAAGAGCAAATTTTGAAATTCATCATTTTTTTCTTTCATCTTTTGCCTACCCAGTGTTGTCAGGATTTCCCACTGTGTTTTCTTGGTGTCCTCATTTGTAAAATGAGGGGGTAATATGAGAGTTAAATGATCTAATATGAATAAATCACCTAGAGAATCATAGCACCTAGTAAAAACTATATAATGTTAGCTACCTTTATTGTTACTACAACTCCTTTACTGAGAAGTTATCATTGAAATTTTTGGATGCTGTCTGTACATCCCTGTCTCATCTCCCTCCCCTCTCAAGAAATCTCATTGGCATTTTCTTCAGGGGTCATTTGTTTAAAAATATAAAAAGACCAAAGCCAAGATTTTCTATATGCGTAGGGGATGATTTATATTAGATGCTGTAATTTTCAAAATTTATTTATTTATTTAGGATGCTGTAGTTTTATAATCTACCAGTTTGCCATTTCCCTTCCCCCAAAAGGTCTGAAGCCCACCATGAGTGTCATGGTTTTCTGCTTCTGTTAAGGCTGAAGATAAGAATATTTCTTACAGCCACCTCTGACCTTGACTTCCACTATACTTTAAACATACCTCACATGTCTTCCAGTAGACTCTGAGAAATGACGATTCAGAGGGTGTTGTCAAGTTTTGCTAAAGAGAACTTAGAGGCTGGGATTCTAATTGTGGTGAATTAACTGATTAAAAATGTCATGGACATAATTAGCATAAAAGCAATAATAGTTATACCAAAATGGATTTTCATACTACCATAAACTAGGTCAAGGCAAGATACTGTTTTTTAAATATGTTGTAGTCTGCTGAAGATCCACAGTAGTGTGTTTGAGTCGGTCCCAGAAATAGAAATATTGTGTTTATTCTCTGGTTCTTTGGCCAGATATTTAATCATTCCCTATTATTATATTCCTGTTTATAGGATGAGAGATATAATATCTTCCTAGCCAAAAAAGAAAAACAAGAAGACAAAAACAAATTAGCAATGGGATTATTTACATTTAGCAAATGATATGTGGTTCTTATGTGATCAGTATCATTTCTAGTCTATAATCTAGGTTTTTCTAAATCTAATCTCTTTTCTAAAGGTATCCCCTCTATCTGTGCTCTCCTGAGCCCTAGATCAGGTACCAGGCATACCCAAAGTCTAGCATGGTGCCTGGCAATGAATAGGCCTTTGGTAAGTGTGTTGAACCAAACTTTTAATTTTACCCTTTATTTCTTGAGTCTTTATTGTTTCCCTTTCCATGAATTCTCTTTGAACTCAAGCAATCACTATTCTTTAAAAAAAAGGCAAACAAAAACTTATCGTAGCCATTCTTCTTGCAGGTCCTATCTTTATACTTTTCATATTGTTTCAAGAATCAGTTTTACTTACTTTCTTATTTCCCTTGTATTTCTTAGCCTTTTATGATATAGTTTTTGCTAAAACCGTTTTCAAATATGTCTAACAGTCTCTTCTTAGGCCTCATTATATTAGACTATTTTCACATTTTTTATTTTGTCTAATCCCTCCTTATAGTACTTTCACTGCCTCTCTGTGACATATTCCTGGTCCTTCCCCTCCTATCTAACCCTTCCATTTTTGTTGTTTTGTTTTGTTTTGTTTTTAGCTTTCTCTTCTCTTTTTTTACATATATGAATTCCCCAAGATTCTTTGTCTCACTTTTCTTCACCAGAGAGTAAAGGAGGGAGAGAATTAAAGTATTCCTAGGGCTTCAAATAAGCAGGTGTTTTACTTAATCTAGCTCTGATTTTTAAAATTACTTTTTTGTCTCCTTTGGATATTACCTGAACTTCTCATACTAAAATTAATTGTTGAATGGATTTTTTTCCGTGCTAGAAGACATGCTATGTTATGTCCATTAGTATATCTGGTACATAGTTGGCACTTACAGTCATTCCTCGGTATCCATGAGGGATCTCTTCCAGGTGTGCCTGGGGATACCAAAATCCACAGATGCTCAAGCTCAAGTCTCCGAGTGGTTCTGTATCCTCGGATTTAGCTAACTGTGGATTGTGTAGTACTGTCGAATGTATTTATTGAAAACAACAACAACAAACCGAGTATTAGTGGACCTGTGTGCGGTTCAAACCTGTGTAGTTCAAGGGTCAAAAGGGTCAACTGCAGTACATATTTGTGAAGTCAACAAATGATATCCTACTATTACCTCAAAGTTAACATTGTTCAAAGTCGAATTCATCTGAAATTTTCCTTTGCTTCTACATCTACCTATTATTCAGTGTCCATATCAAATGCTGTCCCTTTTCTGAAACTTTCCTTAATCCTCACAGTCAAAAAGCACTCTCCCTATCCTATATTTCTTTAGCAAATCATACTTTTATTGTATCTTCATTCTGAATTACATTTTACTTATTTATGTACAGTTTATTATGTACATAAGGTTGAGGTCAGGGATTAACATTCTATCCAAAAGCAAATACATTATTTAAAATAATATAAGATCTTAGAAGAGGAAAAGGGTTGAAAGTGAAGGCGTGGGGACTTCCCTGGTGGTCCAGTGGGTAAGACTATGTGCTCCCAATGCAGGGGGCCCGGGTTCGAGCCCTGGTCGGGGAACTAGATCCCGCATGCATGCCGCAACTAAGAGTGCACGTGCTGCAACTAAGGAGTCCACAACTAAGCGTCTGCATGCCGCAACTAAGACATGGCACAGCCAAAATAAATAAATAAATAAATATTTAAAAAAGAAAGTGGAGGTGTGTCATGGTACCTTCTGAATAGTATTGCCCCCTTCCCCATCTTGCTACTTTTCATTTACCCTTCAGTCTTAGTTGAGACATTATTTCATCCAGGAAGCTTTCTGTGAGCCTTAAGCAAGTCTTCACTGTGCTGCTTTTCTTTGTACTCCTCTAGCATCATTCATTTAGCAAATGATTATTGAGTACCTTTTATGTGCTGGCATTGTGCCAGGCAGCGGGAATTAAAGTGGTGAACAAAATTGTTATCATCTCTTCCATCATGGAGCCTACAGTCTAGTGAGAAAGACAGACATAAAACAAATAATCACCAAATAAGTAATTATCAATTGCTATGAAGAAAAAGTACAGGGTTCTTTGTGAGAGTAAACCTATTGGGGGGGGTGTTGATCAGAGAAGAATTTTTGGAAAAAGTATATCTAACAAAAACATCAATTATGATGATTGAGATTCAGCCAGACAAAGGATAGGGAAAAGGGCATTCCATGCAGATATAGTATCTTAAAAGGCCCTAAGAAATAAACAAAAAACTTGATGCCTTTAAGGAACAAAAAGGCAGGGCCATTTTGGCTGAAAATGTAGTATTTACTCATACAGATGAGAAAACTGAGGCTCAGGGAGGTTCAATGAGTATAGAATATATACTAAGGTCATCAAAGTAATAAATGGGAGAATCTAGATTCAAATTTTGGACTTTATAAATTCTTAGTGTTCTTTCCATTATACCTTGGCATTCCCTAGTGAAAATTTGAACAAAATCTTTCCAAACTCTGGTGTTTTGTTTCTTTTCCAACATCATAGAATATTCTCTGACCATTTTCTATTTTTTAACAAAGAAGATATTTGTATGTGGAACCATTGCTGTCAACAGAAAAGGGATAATTGACCTGGCACCAGGCAGGGATGCTTCTATTGAATTTGTGGCTTTGAAAACTGATTTTAGCATTTCCTTGACTCTAAGGATTTATGAGCCTCCAGAGTTGTCAGGGTTCTATGGTATCCACTGTCTTTAATAATCTGTGGATTTCTTTGATTTTTGCCAGTGGAGCGTTAAAACTTTCAAAATTCATAGCAAGTGTCTTACACTCTACGTTGTTTCCATTCAACAGTATAACTTTGTAAACTTGACCTACCTCTGGCATATATTTAAGCTAATGTTTCACAAAATACACAAACTCCTTTTTGCAGTTGATCTCCACGCAGCTGATAAAACATCCAAGTGTTAGCTTCCCCCCTCCTCCCATTTTGATGTGGATGTGGATGGGAAGGGGGAGGGAAGAAGTTGTTATGATGCAAAGGCAAAGTTGGAAGAGTCATTTTTTTCCTCCAGAGAATCTTCTCTATTACCCTGTAATGACGTACCCACAATCCAGGATGTAACAGCCTGTTTGCTTAGTAGCCTTCAAAAATGTCCAAATCATGGCAAATGTGTTTACCTATGTTCTAGGTAATTGGTGACTTGTTAGCTTAGAGACCAATTTCAGGAATGTTTTATGTAAGGAGACTCCCCCAGGGATGCTCCTGCTCCTTTTGTAACCTGATGTAATTGTCCTGTGTTTATCAAAGACCTTTTGATACATTTTTTCCTTCTAAGTATTCTTTTCTTTAAGAATAATGATTTTAACACAACACAATGAATTTAATTCCTGAGCTAATTTAAAAATTCTTATTGGCATTTTTCATTTGTGATTTTATATCTTGCTCCTCTCAATCTGAGGAAGGAAATAATGTTAAAAGATTACTTTAAGGTACTGATTTTACTTGTTTTAACACCCTTAAACATTGGTTTTGTGGGTGTTTTGCTTGAATGAGGACTGTGGAATTAAGCTTTTTATGACTCAAGGTTTGGGGATATTAGATGCCAAATGTATATTTTTTAAATTATCTAAAACACAGTTTTATTATAGAGAGGGAGAAAAACATTTAATGGAGAATATTTTTTATCACTAAGGAGACACTTATTATTTTGTTTAAATTTTCAGAGTATACTTATTTTCCTTTACAGTGTTTTCCACCCCACTCCACTCCACCCCTGAGCATTTTTCTGTTTCTTTAAATGTCTTCTCTGTTTTTTGTTTGCAGGCAGCTATCAATGGTGTAATACCCCAGGAAAATGGCATTCTGAGAAGGTATGTTGTAAGGTACTTAGTAGTAAAATGAGAATTTAGCAAAGCAAAAAAGACAGTTGTTAATTTTTTTGGTTTCACTTTTTGATAGAGCACTTTGTGGTGATATTTGATGTATAAGTTCATTAATACAGTTATTCTTCTTTCAGACATTTTTATTACTCATATTAATTTCCTAAAGTCTCCAGTGTCTAACTGTATAATGTTATTTCAGATTGGGTGATACCACTTTTAAATGTGATTTTATTTTATTTTTAAGGAAACTTTTCAAGGTCATCTTCTAATCCATAAGATGGAAGGAACTGAATCCTTTAAACTGTTAGTAGTGAGAAAATGAGACATGCCTCAGTAACTCCAGAGCATGGTTATCATCTAACTATACAGGCTTTATCTCCAACCTTACTAAAAAATTCTTTTTTTTTCTCCCTTTTGTTTCTAAATTAAATTTATGTTAATTTGCAACAATTTGAGTAAGTCCTTAATAATGAAACTTCCCAGAGCACTGAGCTGTTTTACCTGAAGTATACAGTGTTAACATGTGGAATAGTCTTCCTGGTTTTGTGTCATTGCCGGAAGGTAAAATTGGAAGATGATGCCAAGAGAACTATAGTAGTTACAAAATAATTCCTTAAATTAAAAATAAATTCATAACTTTTCTTAAAATTGGAGACTGGTTCTGGATTAAAAGAGCACATTATAAAGTCATAGGAGGTAAAAACCATTCTCCCTTACAAGTGTGGTTTAATTACTTGATATGCGCCCCCCTGCCGTCCCCCCCTCCCCCCCCCCGCAGTTCAAACTTTGGCTTGAATTTTGGTGGCTGGGATTTCTAAGTCACTGAAGCATGATCTGCTAAGTGCAGATGAGGCAAACAGAAACAGCAGACTACGAATGAGGTTGTTTTGGAAAGGACGAAAAGTGCTGTTGCAAAAACATCAAAAAATTTACCATGAACTGCAAAATGTGCTGTACTGTGTAGGAAACTGTGTATATTTAGAAAGGAAGAAAAATTCTGTTTGGTACCTATACCACCCTTAGTGATTAATGGTTTTTAGGTGAAAGCAATGATAAACAGGCCTATTCTCCACTTTTTCTTTTTTGAAAACTGCCAGAATTTCATCCAGAGTAAATGTGGCTGATTTCCAGAGTCTGTACCAAATAATTTTTCTGCGTTGGTTTGTTCGGGTTTCTTTTTTTTTTTTTTGGTTCAGAAGCATTCAATTCTATTGAAGCCCTTGTCTAGAAAGCAAACCAGATGATTACAGAAACTTCCTTCAAGATTATTTTTTTCCTTGGTTAAGAAGGTTTTAGACTGCTAAATATGGCTCCAGTTTTATTCTTGAGTAAATATTATTCCACTTTTTGTGCCAAAATTTTTGCTTGCTAAACCCTTGTGGATTCAGCTGCTAGGTTCTGAGTACATAATTGGATATATCTTACAATTAATAGTATTTGCTATGGGTGAACTGTAGAAATTCCCTCATCCCTGGAAACATCCCATCTCTCCTGTCACAGAAGATAACTTTCTGGTTAATATATTTTATAGCTAGAGATTCAGTACGGAATTGATTTCTAATAAGGTTACTATGATATTTGGGGTTTAACTTTCATCAGAGTGGGTTTTTGTTTGTTTTGTTTGCTTGTTAAAGGAATGAACCATATGTCCACAAAAGAAAGTAATAGTTTTCAACTATTTCCTTACTAACTTTGTTCTTTAGTTTTGAAATCACTGTGGATTTGACAGAACTGAAAATTACTCTTGTATGTCTACTGACCAGAGGAAAGGAAAGAGGGCTCTTTGTACTTTCTCATAGATTTAACACTGAAAGTGGAAGACACAATGCTAGGAATGGTATATGTAGGCAGTTTAAAAGGATCTTTGTTTTGTGTGTTTGATATTTGTAGTAAGTTGATTATAGTATGTGAAAACAACTAACTCTTAATTTGTCAGTTTATACCTTAGCAGAGAAAAGAGCTACCAAAAAGAGTTGTTTTTTTTTAATATGAATTATTTTTGGAGGGAGAAGAACCTAATCTCTGCACTTTATAGCTTTTCTTGAAATCAGATGTTTATGTGAATTCAAAAGTGGGAATTTGTTTTTTTTAACATGCCCATAAGTTCAAGGCAAAGAAACTAACTTTTTTAAATACTTAAGGCACTGTGCTAGGTATTTGATATAGTTTTCTTTATTAATGCCCATTAAAACCCTTAAGAAATAAATGCTCATATTTCATAGGTGAGGAAATTCAAGATTAGAGAATTTATAGATTCACTGAGGGCCACAAATATAGTAGTTGGTGAAGTCTGGATTTTCTCATTTTAAAAGCCATGCTCTTTCTTTTATGTCACTCTGTCCTCTTAAAGGTCAGTAACCCAGGCATGTCACAACTTTTAAGATTTTTTCCTTTGGGTAAAGAAGTTGAAATTTAATACACGTATATAACATCTTTCTTCCACAGCTTTGTTTTAGCAGTTATTATTTGTAATAAGCAAGTAAAGGCATTTTACAGGTAGAGAGAACAAGGCATGAAGTGACTTGGCTCAGATGATACAGCATGATGTTGATGAGTCAGTAAGCAAGTCTTCCGTCTCATCTTCCAAGGCTTATTTCACTAGACAATACATTGCTAATATAGCATATTTATAAAGTGTAAAAATATGCAGTCATAATCTAAACCATTCATTTAGTCATAAACAAACATCAAGTATGTACATGTATATTTACTACATCTTGTTGTAATATTTTATTTATTCAGGATATTGTCCAGAGCCTTTTAAAAAATTATTTTTGGAGAAAGCTGTTGTTAGAAAGGAGCACTAATGAATTACTTGTATTAGTAGAGAGTAGATGCTATGTTTTATAAAAATTTTATGAATTAATAGTGTAATTTTACTCATTGACTAAGTGGGTGGTATTTGTCAACTCATTTATTTTGTGATCCAGACAGATATACTGTATATTTGTCTATTGTTTAATTCATTGAGGAAACCTAGCGAAGACAGGTTTGTTTTCAAATCTTGAGCATTATTATAATAGCTTTCAGAATATATAAGTGCTGAGGTTTTCTGATTTAGAAAATGTCCATTTTGGCCAGTTAGTCTTTATTTATTGTCTTTTCAGATACCCGTTTTAAAAATCTGATCTTTTTCTAGAGACAAATTTATCTTTAAGACACATGTTTTTTGCACCTAGAGGTTTTACCATGGGATGGACTTTTAAAAATTGAAATAAACAAGTGCAGGGTTTCTGTTTACTTTGCTTTTGTTCACTGTCTTCCAAGGATCTGTGTGGTTTGTAGAGGAAAGTTGAGCAAGGATAAAAACACTCCTTTAATTGAAGTTTAGATCTAAAATAGATTTCTCCATAGAGTTTGCCTTACCACCCAGTGTCTTTTTTTTCTTTCTTTTAAATTATTAACTTAAAAAGAATAGTGAGAAGGTCAAATTATAGGATGGTAGTCTTCATAGATGAAAAATCTTAAAAAGTTTTTTTTGAGTTAACAGTTTTGGATGCCTTTGCACTCTTTGGATATCACTGAACATTAGTCACAACTGACAAGATCATTCATTAACTGGTAATCTCTTTTCTCTCTCTCTCTCTTTTTTTTTGATTGCTAGTAAAAAAAACTAATGTAAATTCATTATTTTTGTTGATCTCGAAATAGAGTAATTATAGCTAATAAGAAAAATTTCAAGAGATAGCTTTAAAAAAATCCTCTTTCTGGCTGAGAAACATACCAAAGAGTGTGCTCTGATTAGAAATATTAAACTATCTTCTAGAGTTAGGGTTTGGTAAAGGGAAAAAAAGCACCACACTGGCACCTCTTTCACAAAAGAGGGGATTTCATATAGGGAATGAGTTACACAGATATATAGTAGGTTGAAAGAGCAATAATGACTGCAGGAAACAACTGGACCATCAGGCCCACATGGGGGTGGGTTCTGCTGGTCGATGAGGAGGGGAGCCTAGGGCAGGAGGAGACTTAAAGCTGAGAAGGGTGGGCAGAGCTGGGACTGTATGGGGCAGATCCATGGTACCCACTCCAGGAAGCCTGCTCTAGGGCAGACCTGCCCAGAAGAGGCCTCTATTGACCATCAAAGGGCACAAGGTTACTCCTGGTACTGGAGGAAAAAAGGAAAGAGCTTGGGAGAGGTTGAAGTTAGCAGAACTTTGGAGCTCAGAGGAAGGGCCTTAGGAACTTGGCCCCAGACACATGAGAAAGAAGTCCTGCTCAGCTGATACTGGTATTTCTGACAGGATGCAGAGGCTTGTTTCGAAGTATTGAAAGAAAATAGAAGCTAACTTCAGTGGTTGATGCTGAAACAAAGTGGGTGTCATTGTTACGGTGTTGTTACTGCTAGGGTAACGTTGATAGGATCAGTGTGTAAACTGTAAGAATAGAATTTTGTCTGTGTCTGTGTGCGTACACGTGTGCTGTTACTGTCCTTGTTTCTGTTACTGATCATAAAGCCATGGTTGATATTTACCAGTTTCTTCCACTATTTATTCTATATTCCCTCTGCCAGTGCCTCAGATAGTCAAGGTTCTCTACTTCGTGGGACATCTCAAACATTCATTCTTGAAGAGTTAAAATCCTCAGTGGACTTATCCTTTTTAAAAAATTGGTTGTAGTTTCCCATTAACTCTTTTTTTTTTTTTTTTTTTTTGCGGTACGCGGGCCTCTCACCGCTGTGGCCTCTCCCGTTGCGGAGCACGGGCTCCGGACGCTCAGGCTCAGCGACCATGGTTCACGGGCCCAGCCGCTCCGCGGCATGTGGGATCTTCCCGGACCGGGGCACGAACCCGTGTCCCCTGCATCGGCAGGCGGATTCTCAACCACTGCGCCACCAGGGAAGCCCCCCATTAACTCTTAATTTTGGACATACCCTAGAAAATAGTCCATTGCATAGCAACAACCTGGTTTTTTTTCCTTGGTAATCAAGACCAGCTAGTACCTCCTCCTTTGCTAGTTGATTCAGTAGCATGAGGAGTATAAAATGGCCAAGTGGCATTCTCAAATTCTAATACAGTGGAAGTACTGTGGAAACATTACATCCTGTGATTTCTGAACCATCAGAGCCCAAAGTTGCAGGAAGCAAAAAGTTGGTAAGTTATTAGGCATAATAAGGGGAACCCTTACCACGACTTAATTCCCATACTCATTTTTTTCCCTGGCAATATGAGATATATCACTGTGTTTTGGTCATTGATGTAAAGAATATACCACATCCTTTAAGGTGGAGTCCCAAGCTTTGAGGATATTCTCTCCCAACCTGTGGCATAACTATCTTCACCATTACACTATTCAGTCAAGCTAGCTGCTTCTGGGTAATGGTATACACCAGTGATACCAGTGCTGCACTTCTCTTACTGTGAAATGAGTTCCTTGGTTAGAACCAGTGTTGTGTGGGAAGCCATAGACCAATAAGGCATTCCCTAAATACATGAATGGTGGTGCTGGCAGAAGCATTGCTGTCAGGTGAGTCAATTTCATATACAGAAAATTGTCTTTTTAGGTAAGAACAGATCACTGCCCCCTCCATTATAGAAATGATCCATTACCAGACCCCTGAGGAATGGGGCCGTATTGAGGGCTCCATATTGGTCTCTGTTGTTTGCAGTTTAGGCACTCAGTAGTTTCCTTAGCCAGATTCAGACTTGGTGAGGGTAAGTTGATGCTGTTGTGCCTATGCCTAACCTCTATCCCTATTGACATGGCCACATTGTACATTAATGCATTGAGTAGTCCTGGGGTAGTAAGGGAATAAGCTAACTGACATCAACAGAACAATGTCATCTTATCCATATTGAGAGCCTTTTTTTTTTTTAAGTGGATAGCTTGTAGATAGCAGTTACCCCATGACATATATTCACATTTTGTGTTCATTCTAAACGATCCATTTCCAGTCCTCTTCCCCAGACTTCTGTGTCAGCCAGTTTTCTTTTTATTCTTTCCAAGTTCTGATCAGCTGGGCAACCCATTAACTATTGCCCGTGATTCAGTGTAGATTTGTATCTCAGGTTATTTCTCCTTCTAAATGAAGTGGTCACCCTGTGGTACAACCTTAAGTTCTCCCCACTGGGAGGCTTTTCTTCCACTACTGTCTTTCAGGGATATCTTTGATTGGGATTGTAATGTTTCAGCAGTCTGTTTTTGGTTGGTACCAGCATATTATACATAACCATTTTTTCCTTTCCCAGTCCAAATTTTTTTCTTTCTCAGTTAGCTTAGATATCTCTTATGCACTGATGAAAAGTACAAGGTGCAGCAGCCAGCCATGTACCATAATATGCTTCTGACCCCTGGACCCCAAAACTTCACCAAGGTGAAGGCCTCTGCATTTTCGTGGTATGTATCTCCTAATCTCTAGCATGCATGTATCTTAGCAAAGCATCCAAGTACTTGCTGCTTTTGCTCTTCAGGACCAATCTACATTGTCATCACTATAGTGTTTTGTGGAATACCTGGGTTATCAAGATCTATCCAGGCTAGATTATTATGCCAAAGAACAAGAGAGTTGTTATAATCTTCAGGAAAATATAGTGAAGGTATATTGTTTACCCTGCTGAGAGGAAGCAAAACGCTTGTCATGGTGCTTGCAAATTAAAATAGAGGGAAAAAAAAGTCTGTGCAAGTTTAGTTGCTTCCTGTTGTCTCCTCCTACATAATAACCCTAATTCCATGAATTAGGAAGTCAATATGAGCTATCTATCGGGATCTGGGAAAAAACTACAGGGTAGGTTGAATAGATTGAATGAACACTGTATGATTGGATTTAGGCCAAAACCTCATTTACCACCATAACTTCCATTTTTGTATCCCCAGGAATTAGTATTAGAGTTAGCATCTAGTAATCCTCTAAAGATCTAGATATTTTCCTTTTTTCAGTACACAAACCCCTAGTAAATGGCTACAGGTCTCTTAGGGGAATTCTTAGAGGAAAATTTACAATACACATGTGGCTCTGTTGCATTGTCTTTGGGGGACCAAGGACTTTGTGTTTGGCAACTGGGAGTGACTGTGACCCTCCATTATAGTTATGGAAGTTAGGATCTAGGCTGCCAGATCTAGGTTTCTGTTGTTTATAGATCAAGTAATATTTTAGTCAACTGACTTTTCATTTTGTTTCTTAGAAGTACCGTGTTCAATAAAGCACTACTAAAGGTCTCTGCAGGTTGAAATCTTCTGATTGCCACATTTTGTCCATGCTGTCCGTAACATCATTGCTCCCTCCTTTTTCTTGTTAAACTCTGCCATTTGACCTATGCACTCTGGGATCTCATCATGCCTATTAGGGAGTCCTTTTCAGTGATGTCATCTCCCCATGTTATTCCCAACCCACAGAAGACAGCCACTACAGAGTTTTTCAAGGATGTAGATTCCCTCACTAATGTATTTTTCAGTGCTTTAGTGCAGTGTTCTCTGGGACCTCATGGATTATGTAGTAGGAGGATGTGTATAATATATTCAGGTTGTACATGGTTAATCCACTTTAGCATTCATATTTTTCTAAGCATCTGGATTTCTTCTACATTTTGCCAGGAAAGTTTGGGCATTTCCTCCTCATTAAATGTAGACTCCTTTGGGATTCAAGTTTCATTCAGTTGACAAGGAAACTATTAGAAGTACTTACAACTGCTTAAGCAAATATATTATATTTGGCCCTATTCAAACTCTTTTGGTCAAACTCACTTAAAATTCATTTCTACAACTGTTCCCTAGGTTTTTGCTGATATAATTTATCAAAATATTATAATTACTTTTGGATATAAGCTGTCTTTTCTCAGTTAAGACATTGTACTTATTTTCTTGGAACATGCCTACATCTGATTTTATAGGTAATAAGGAATGGTGGAGGTAGGTTTTGAGAATAGACATCCCCCTTCAAGGCAACTGTCTCAGGTAAGAGTATTCATAGTTTTTAAGCAAGAAGCTAATCTCGGTCATGGGAGGAGGAGCTGTTTCTGCTTACAGAAGAGGCTCAGAGACACTCCAGGGGTTCAGGATTCCGACATTCACCTGAATCTGCTCAGGTATCCCCATTTCACATCTTAGGTTCTCACTCCTTCCACAACAGTGCCTTAACTTTCACAAAAGTGACTTAGTATGTATGTTCAACTTTCACTGTAAATATGCAAGCTGCAAAATTAAATTTTGAGTCCAATTCTTAGGAAGATCATACCTGTGGTTATAAGAAATAAGAAGCTCTTTTTAAAGTGCCACTTCAGAAACTCTGTAACTTTCTTATCATGAATTGAACTGAAATTTAAAAACCCCAAGTGTGTCATTTTATTCTGTAAGCTCTCCTTTAGAGTCAGAAGCAGCCTGCTCATAGTCCTTGTCATTATTACCACCATAATGGTCAGGTTAGTCATTTGGTTCCCTTTGGCACTTGTTTCAATAATGATAATTAATCATCATGCCAGTGCATGGCTTGGATCACTAGCATCCCATTTTCCATTGGCAAGGAGTTCAGCAGTGCATTGAAGTTCAAGGCCATAATCAAGCCAGTTCCTGAATCCTTTGTTTCCTGGGGCACCTCCATTATCAAGAAAATGAAACCACACTAGGGTATTTTTAACAGAGGGAATTTAATGTAGGATTGGTTACACAGGTGTGGAAGACTAAAAGAGCAAAAAAGTAAAACTGAAGTAACCTAGATACAATAACTGCTTCAGGAAGTTACTGCTTGAAGGTCTAGGGAACAAAGGGATTAACAGAACTTTGAAACTCAGAGGAGCTCTTTGAAGCTGAAGATCAGACCTCTGTGGAATGTATACTGTCCAGCCATTAGTGATATCTCAGAGGGAATGACAAGAAGCTGGTTATAAGAGTGCTGAAAAAAGCAGGAGACTGAAAGCTGTAGGGTGATGCTGATTGAAATGCATGCAAACAGGAAGAAGGAAGTCTTTCCTCCCCTCCTCCTAACTACTAATCTCTACCTAGTATCCTCTATTTGACAAAGGTCTATCAGGAAACCATATGCCAAAGGAAAAATATAATTTTGCAGAATCCTAGCCCCTGCATTACAGAATAGACTATAGAAGGATGAATTTGGAGTTAAGAAAACAATGTCAGTGACCAAACTGCTAATTAGCTGTTTTTCTTAGGTTCTGAGAAGTTGTGACAACATTTAGATATGTGAAGTATTAATGCACACATTCTGTTCATAGATGCCTAGAAGCTCACTTTGGCTTCCAAACAGTGACATTCTTCCTGCTTTGGACATTTTCTCTGTTCTCATGTTTTCCTTCCCACATTACTTTCCTTGACTCTGACAACTGGGAGAATGGATAGGTTTTTGTCTTTGGATCAGTGATTAGAGTGTCTGAACTCTGGTGAGATCTAAGCTAGTCACTTTCAAACTTTTTTGACAAGACCTACAATGAGAAATATTTGCATTCCAAAATACACATATTACAAATATGTCCCAGAATCAAAAGTTTTATGAAATAATACTTGGTCCTAACTATTTAGTGAAATATACTGATAATTTCTATCCTATTCTATCCTATCCTATTCTTTTCTATTCTTAGTCTTATTCTGATTGTGTTCTTTAAAAGACTTACCACAACTCAATCAATTATGTAATCTATAATTTGATAAACACTGATCAAAGCAACAGTGTGAAGTAAATGTAAATATTCTCTCCTTCTTAATTGTATAAGCAATGCTTAACTTGGCAAGTGTTTGGTCATTTTTGTTGTTGTTCCTATTCGGGCCCCCAACACATTATTTTTCTTTAAATTCAGGGTGAGAAGAAAGATATTTTAGAACTGAGCTTGTAGTTCTGGTGGTGGAGAAAAATTATACAATAATGATATTTAATAGGAGCATTTCTTATGTTTCCTCCCTCCCTACTTTTCCTACTGAGGGGGGAAAAACAGTGACAATATATATATGATAACTTAAATCAAAGAAAAAAAAATCCAAATTCTTCATAATTATTTCTCTACTCATTAGTTTGTCAAATATTTATATATCTTCTATGTATAAAATCTTGAACTCAGCAGATGATACAGCCATTAAAAATGTGAGCTTCATAATTATTGATAGTAGTGAGATGTTATAACTAGTCTGAGGTAGTAAAACATGCTCTGAGTTGAAAAACAATCTGAGATATGAAAGATAAATATAATTAGCTTCAAATGTGAGCTTCATAATTATTGATAGTAGTGAGATGTTATAACTAGTCTGAGGTAGTAAAACATGCTCTGAGTTGAAAAACAATCTGAGATATGAAAGATAAATATAATTAGCTAGAAGAAAGATGGAATTTGGGGATGGAATGGGAAGGAAAGAATATTCTTAGAAGGAATAATTTTTATGTTACCTCATGAACTAGGAAGGATCAAGGTAAGACAAACAAAAAGCTGTTCTGGCTATTAACATAGAGAGATGGAGATAGCATAGCACAAGATGAAGATGGGAAGGTAGACAGGATTCAGATCATATAGGGCCTTGTACGCCACTTTGACCATTTATATGAAGAGCAAAGGGGAGTATAGAAGAAAATGATATGAAGACATTTGTCTTTAATTTCACTCTAGTGGTGGTATGGGATGAAATGCAGGGGGGTAAGGGTATGTATGGAGTTAGGCTATTGCATTAATCTGTGTAAGAGGTGACTGTGGCTTGGACTAGGGTGGCAGCTCCGGATGGGAAAGGTAGATGACTTATCTAAAAGATATTTAGGAGGTAAAACTGAAAGGACTAGTTAGATGTGGGAGTTGAGAGAGAAAAAGAGGGCAAGGATAATGCCAGAGGTTTCTAGCTTGGGTAGCTAATATGTGGAATAAATGGGAAAATCAGGCTTGGGGAAACATTAATGATTTAAACTTTGGCTGTACTGGGTTTGAGGTTTGGGATCTTACTAAGTACTAGGCATTGTGCTAAGCTTTTCATACACATTATTTGATCTAATCCTTACAAATATAATTAATTTTCCTATTTTACAAATGAGACAACTATTAAGTGGACAGAGCCACAATTTCATTTTTATTCTTTAAGAAGGGAGAGATTCAACCATGTTTAAATGTTTCTGAGAAGAATCCAGAAGAGAAGGAGATGTTGAAGATAATGGAAGGGAAAGGGATAATCCATAATGTAAGGCTAATGAGTAGATGCGTAGATAGAACGATGTCTTCTCTATTTAGAGAAAGAGAGTGCATATGCAGGTTAGTTTGTGGATTTGATGTTAGAAGGGTAAGGGAATTTCTTCTTGATGGCATCTGTTTTCTCTGCAAAGGTAGGAAAAATATATTTTAAGACTGAGGAGTGAGAGGGAGAATGGAGGTTTAGGGATGGTTAAGTTTCAGAATAGTTTTTGTGGAAAGTAGAGTTAATGAATCAATTAATGATTTGGTAAGTAAATGCGAGTGGGTTAAGAAGATACTGTTAGTAATTCACAGAGTTTAAAATGATGTTTTATCAGCATCATAACAGCATAAGGCAAAAGTCTAATTAAATGGGATATGTGTGATACTGCTAACAGACATAGAAAGGCAAGGATGGGAGGGAGAGTAATGTGGCTTTCAGTCATTGGGAGAGATTTTATGGAAGAATTAGAATTTACTTAGTCCATGATGCACAGGTAGGTAAATTTGATATGAAGAACAACACAAGCCAAGTACAGTTAAGTCCCCTCTATACAAATGAGTTCTGTTTCGAGAGTGCTTTCGTAAGTCCAGTTTGTTCGTAAGTTCAACAAAGTTAGCCTAGGTACCCAGCTAACACAATCAGCCATATAGTATTGTGCTGTAATAGGTTTATAATACTTTCGCATCTTTGAAAGTTCGCAACTTGAAGGTTTGTATGTATGGGACTTACAGTATGGAGTGGGTCCTTAGTGGTAATCTGTAGTTATTTGGTTGATGATAATTCTTCTTTTATGTCAATATTTCAGTGACTATGGGGGTGAGCCTATATCAGGACCTGCATTTGATCCAGCAAGTCACCCAGCTCCAGCTCCTGCTCCTGCTCCCTCTTCTTCTTCAGCATTTCGACCTGTAATGCCATCTAGGCAAATTGTAGAAAGGCAACCTCGGATGCTGGACTTCAGGGTTGAGTACAGAGACAGAAATGTTGATGTGGTACTTGAAGACAGCTGTACCGTTGGTAAGGTTTTTCCTACCATATAGCCTCCACAAATAATTCATTAGGTAAACATTCAGTTTATATTCTTTTGTTTTGAGTTGACTGCTGACAAGAAGGAAATAAAAACAAATTGATATTGTTTCATACAGATTATTGTGTTCTAATTTTAAATACTGTCTTCAGATTGAGGTAAGTTTGAGAGTAATTTTTTTTTTGTTCCACATATGCAGAATGATATATGAAGCTGTTTTAGGGCAGATACAAATCAAACATCTCAGAGCTTAAAAAAAATACCAGAATTATTAAGTATATTGATATCAGACTTTATAGCTGAAGCTCCTTCATTTTTAATACTATGATTAATGAGAAATCAGAAATAAGACATTTCCATCACTTCTTCTCCCTGCCAGCTAAATAAATGGTGTAGTACTGTTCTCTCAAAGGAGACTCATAGTGTATGCCTGCCATTTTCAGACAAACTTTACCAAAATTCTGTAGAGAAACTGTTGAATTCATGTTTGATTCAGATTATTTGATCCATGTTTGTTGCAGAACTAGAAATTGTATTAATTTCTATTTTAATACGGTTTTGCCTTATATTTAAATTTTAGATGTTTCTGAAATTTTGCCTTTGTTCCTTTTTGGGGAGATCCTTTCCTAATTTTATTTAATTTTATTAATTGAGGTACCAGTCTGTGGCCTGTTAGGAACTGAGATGCACAGCAGGAGGTGAGCGGCGGGCAAGCGAGCAAAGCTTCATCTGTATTTATAGCCACTCCCCATCACTTGCATTACCTCCTGAGCTCCACCTCCCGTGAGATCACCAGTGGCATTAGATTCTCACAGGAGCACAGACCATACTGTGAACGGCGCATGCGAGGGATCTAGGTTGCGCACTCCTTATGAGAATCTAATGCCTGATGATCTGAGGTGGAGCTGAGGCAGTGATGCTAGCACTGGGGAGCAGCTGCAAATACAGATTGTCATTAGAAGAGAGGTTTGACTGCCCAGAGACCGTAATAAATCAGTTGCTTGCAGACTCATATCAAAACCCTGTCAGTGAGTGGCAAGTGACAATTAAGCAAGGCTTTATAGTGGCAAGTGAGTTGATGTACTTCAATTGTTAGCTGCATCCGGTGGCAGGCTTTAAGTCAGAATCCGGCACTTATTTTAGTCCATGAGTGGCCTGCCCATTATTTTATTTACCACTTCTATCCGCGCCTCTTTCCCACTCTGCGCACTTGTCTCAAAGTTTTGGTAAGCCCACAAGCTAACCCTAGCCAAAATGAGTAAAAAACAAACGTCGCTGGAGAGCTTCTTTGAAAAGGGGGAAGGACCCAATGATGAGACAGCAGAAGAGTCTAAGGCTGCCAACAAAAAGAAAGCTGCATTTAAAAGAAAATACCAAGAGTCCTACTTCAATTACAGGTTCATTGCAACAGGTGATTGACATTCTCCAGCCCCGCTTTGTATAATACGTGGCAACCGGTTATCCAGTGCAGCTGTGAAGCCTTCAAAACTGCTTTGCCACATGGAGACCAAGCACCCTACATTAAAGACAAGCCTTTGGAGTTTTTCAAAAGAAAAAAATGTGAACACAAGAATAGAAGTAATTATTGAAGGCCACCACTTCATCGAATGTGTCTGCACTGAGAGCATCATTCTTAGTGGCTAACCGCATTGCTAAAGCTAAGAAACCTTTTACTATTGGTGAAGAGTTGATCCTGCCTGCTGCTAAGGACATTTGGTGTGAACTTTTAAGAGAGGCTGCAGTTCAGAAGGTGGCACGTGTTCCTCTTTCAGCTAGCACCATAACTAGATGAATTGATGAAATAGCAGAGGATATTGAGGCATAATTGTTAGAGGATTAATGAGTCACCGTGGTACGCAACTCTGGTTGACGAATCTACCGATGTTGACAACAAGGCAACAGTGCTTGTTTTTGTGCGATATATTTTTCAGGAGGATGTGCATGAGGGTATGTTATGTGCACTTTTGTTGCCAGCCAACACTACAGCGGCAGAACTATTCAAGTCTTTGAATTATTACATATCAAGAAAACTGAATGGGTCATTTTGTGTTGGTATATGCATGGACGGAGCAGCTGCCATGACTGGACGGCTTTCTGGTTTCTCAACTCGAGTCAAAGAGGTCGTTTCTCAAATGTAAGTCTACGCACTGTATCATCCGTAGAGAAATGCAGGCTAGCTGAAAAATGTCACCTGAATTTAAGAGCGTTTTGCAGGATGTGATTAAAATTATCAGCCATATTTAAAGTGCATGCCCTTAACTCACATCTGTTCACGCAGCTCTGTGAGGAGGAGGATGCAGAGCACACACGTCTTCTCTTATACACAGAAGTGAGATGGCTTTCTAAAGGTAGATCACTGGCCGGAGTTTTTGAGTTATGAGAACCACTCCAGAGATTTCTTTTAGAAAAATGGTCACCACTGGCAGCACATTTCAGTGTCACAGAATGGGTCGCAAAACTTGCTTACTTGTGTGACATATTCAACCTGCTCAACGAACTCAATCTGTCACTTCAGGGAAGAACGACAACTGTGTTCAAGTCGGCAGAAAAAGAGGCTGCATTCAAAGCCAAACTTGAATTATGGGGGCGACAAGTGAACACTGGGATTTTTGACATGTTTCAAACATTGGCAGAGATTTTGAAAGAGACTGAGCCAGGGCCTTCTTTCTCCCAGCTGGTGCGTGATCACCTATCTCAGCTTTCAAAAGAGTTTGAGCATTACTTCCCAACCACAGAAGACTGAACTGGGAAGGAATGGATCTGTGACCCATTTGTGAATAAGCCAGGTGAATCGACTTTGTCCGTCCTAGAAGAGGATCAACTGGTTGAGATCACAAATGACGGTAGCCTTAAAAGTATGTTTGAGACAACTTCAAATCTCCATATGTTCTGGATGAAAGCTAAGGCGGAATATCCTGAGATTGCCACAAAAAGCACTGAAAAGGCTGCTTCCATTTCCAACACCCTATCTTTGTGAAGCAGGGTTTTCTGCAGTGACAGCAGCCAAAACGAGATTATGGAGTAGACTGGACATAAGCAACACACGTCAGGTGTCACTGTCTCCTGTCACCCCTAGATGGGACCATCTAGTTGCAGGAAAACAAGCTCAGGGCTCCCACTGATTCTGCATTATGGTGAGTTGTATAATTATTTCATTATATATTACAATGTAATAATAATAGAAATAAAGTGCACAATAAATGTAATGTGCTTGAATCATCCTGAAACCATCCCCCCACCCCGTCTGTGGAAAAACTGTCTTCCACGAAACCAGTCCCTAGTGCCAAAAAGGTTGGGGACCGCTGCATTACAGAGAAAAGCAAGTCTGTTAAAAGAGTAATCATTCCCAAACATGAATCAGATTGTTATTCCCTTACTTAAAACCATTTAGAAACTTTCCATTGTTTTGGGGATAAAATTCAAATCTTTTAACATGACCTGTAAGTACTGCTTGACCAGACCCTGCTGCATTTCTAGTTTTCATCCATTATCACTCTCCTTCTTACTCACCATGCCTGAGTTGTAACGGACCTCTTTCAGTTCCTTGAATAGGTTATTAGCTCAGGGCCTTTGTACTTGTTTCTTTTTTTGCCTGGATTCCTCCCCTAGTCTAGTCCCTTCTCCCTGTGCCCATCCCCATGCCCCCAAATATTCTCCTATACATTCCTTTTTATTTTAAAAATGAGATATATACAGTATAGTTTTATTAACTGTGGGTACATTGTTGTACAGTGGATCTCTAGAACTGTTTCATCTTGAGTAAGTGAAACTCTATATCCACTGAACAGCAACTTCCCATTTTCCCCTCCTGCAAGCCCCGTGGCAGTCATCATTCTGCTTTCTGCGTCTATGAGTTTGACTACTTTAAATACCTTATATAAGTGGAATCATGCAACATTTGTCTTTCTGGCTTATTTCGCTTCATATGATAAGTGAAAGGCTCATCCATGTTGTAGCATATTACAGAATTTCCTTCCTTTTAAAAAGCTGAATAATATTCCATTGTATGTATACACCACGTTTTCTTTATCCGTTCATCTGTTGATGGGCATTTAGGTTGTTTCCACCTCTTGGCTATTGTGAATAATGCTACAGTGAATATGGGATTGCAAGTATCTCTTGAGACACTGCTTTCAATTCTTATTTTTGGTGTGTGTGTGTGTTGTTTTATTTTATTTTATTGCAATATAGTTGATTTACAATGTTGTGTAAGTTTCAGGTGTACAGCAAAGTGATTCAGTTATACATGTACATATATTCATGCTTTTTTAGATTCTTTTCTCATATAGGTTATCGCAGAATATTGATTCAGTTATACATGTACATATATTCATGCTTTTTAAGATCCTTTTCTCATATAGGTTATCACAGAATATTGAATAGAATTCCCTGTGCTATACAGTAGGTCCTTGTTGGTTATCTATCTTATATGTAGTAGTGTATGTGTGTGTTCATCCCAGGCTTCTGATTTATCCCTCCCAACCCCCTATGTTTCCCTTTTGGTAACCGTAAGTTTGTTTTCGCTATCTGTAAGTCCATTTCTGTTTTGTAAATAAGTTCATTTGTTTCTTTTCTTTCTTTTTTTTAAATTAGATTCCACATATGAATGATATCATATGATATTTGTCTTTCTTTCTCTGACTTACTTCACTTAGTATAATAATCCCTAGGTCCAACCATGTTGCTGCAAATGGCATTATTTCATTCTTTTTTATGGCTGAGTAATATTCCCTTGTATATAGGTACCACCACAGCTTTACCCATTCCTCCGTCGATGGACATTTAGGTCAGTTCTTTTGGATTAATACCCAGAAGTGAGATTGCTGGATCATATGTTAGCTCTATTTTTAATTTTTGAGGAGCTTCCATACTCTTTATCATAGTAGCTGCACATTTTACATTTTCAGCAATAATGCACAAGGGTTCCAATTTTTTCACATCCTTACCAACACTTGTTATTTTCTGTTGTTTTTGTTTTTATAATGGCCATCTTAACATGTATGAGTTGATATCTCGTGGTTTTGGTTTGCATTTCATGATGACTGGTGATACTGAGCATCTTTTCATATACCTTTTGGTCATTTATATGTCTTTTTTGGAGAAATGTCTAATCAAGTCCTTTGCCCATTTTAAAATTGGGTTATTTAACTTTTTGCTATTGAATTGTGAATTTATTTATTTATTTTTTTTAAATTTATTTGTTTTGAATATGACCCCTTAACAGATATGTGGTTTGCAAATATTTCCTCCCATTCTGTAGGTTGCCTTTTTACTCTGTTGATTGTTTCTTTTGCTGCACAAAAGCTTTTTAGTTTAATGTAGTCCCACTAGTCTATTTTTACATTTGTTGTCTATGCTTCTGGTGTCATATCCAAGAAATCATTGCCAAGATAAATGTTATGGAGGTTTTTCTGTATGTTTTCTTCTAGTAGTTTTATACTTTGAGACCTGTAATCCATTTTGAGTTAATTTTTGGGTATGATGTAAGATAAAGGTCTAATTTCATTCTTTTGCATGTGGATATCCAGTTATGCCCGTACCATTTGTTAAAGGGACTGTCCTTTCTCCATCATGTAGACTTGGCACCCTTGTCAAAGATCATTTGACCTATATGTGTGGGTTTATTTCCGGGCTCTCTGTTCTGTTCCACTGGTCTATATTTCCATCTTTACACCAGTACCATACTGTTTTGATTACTTTGTAAAATGTTTTTAAGTAAGTGTGAGGCCTCGAGCTTCATTCTTTCTCAAGATTGTTTTAGCTATTCAGGGTCCTTTGTGGTTCCATATGAATTTTGGTATTGGTTTTTCTATTTCTACAAAAAATGCCATCGGGATTTGGTAGGGATCACATTGAATCTGTATGTCCCTTTGGGTAGTATGGACATTTTAACAATATTAAGTCTCTCAATCCATGAACATGTGATGTCTTTCCATTTATCTGTTTCATCTTTTAATGTCTTTCAGCAGTGTTTTATAGTTTTCATTGAACAGGTCTTTTGCCTTCTTGGTTAAGTTTATTCCTATGTATTTTATTCTTCTGATGCTGTTATAAATGGGATTGTTTTCTTAGTTTCCCTTTTGGATTATTTGTTGTTACTATATAGAAACATAGCTATTTTGTATCCTGCAACTTTGCTGAATTCATTTATTAGTGCTAATATGGTCTCTGTGTGTGTGTGTGTGTGTGTGTGTGTGTGTGTGTAATCTTCAGGGTTCTTTACATATAAGACATATTATCTACAAAGAGAGATAATGTTATTTCTTTTTTCCTGATTTGGATGCCTTTCATTTCTTTTTGTTGCCTAATTGCTCTGGCTAGGATTTCCAATACTATGCTGAAAAGAAGTGGCAAGAGTGGGCATCCTTGTATTGTTCATGATCTTTAGAGGAAAAGTTTTTCATTTTCACTATTGAGTAAGATGTTAGCTGTCATCTTTTCATATATGGCCTTTATTGTATTAAGGTAATTTCCTTTTGTTCCTAGTTCGTTGAGTGTTTTTGTCATGAAATGGTATTTTGTCAGATGTTTTTTCTGTATCTATTGAGATGACCATGTGATATTTTCCCCTTCATTCTGTTAATATGGTATATCACATTGATTGATTTTCATATGTTGAACCATGCTTGCATCCCATGGATAAATTCTACTTGGTATATGATCCTTTTAATGTGCTGTCAAATTCAGTTTTTAAGTGTTTTGCTGAGGATTTTTACATCTATATTCATCAGGAATATTAGCCTGTTGGTTTTTGTTGTTGTTGTTCTTCTTCTTATACTGCTTTTTTCCTGGCTTTGGCAACAGGGTAATGTTGGCCTCATAAAATGAGTATGGAAGTGTTTTACCTCTTCAAATTTGGGAAGATTTCGAGAAAGATTGATGTTAACTTTTCTTTAAATGTTTGGTAGAATTTTCCAATGAAGCCATCTGGTGCTGGTCTTTTTTTATTGGGAGGGTTTTGATTATTGATTCAGTCTCCTTACTTAGTTATAAGTGTGTCCAGATTTTCTTTTTCTTTATGATTCAGTCTTGGTAGATTATATGTTTCTAGGAATTTACCCATTTCTTCTAAGTTATCCCATTTGTTGGTATATAATTGTTTATAGTAGTCTCTGTGATTCTTTTTATCTTTGTGGCATCAGTTGTAATATCTCCTTTTTCATTTCTGATTTTATTTGAGTCTTATTTTTTCTTGGCTTAGGCTGAAAATTCATCAGTTTTGTTGATTGTTTCAAACATCAGCTCTTAGTTAGATTGATTTTGTCTGTTGTTTTCCTATTCTCTTTTCATTTATTTCTAGTCTTTATTGAAGACTAACTTCCTCACTTCTACTAAGTTTGGGCTTAGTTTGTTCCTCTTTTTCTTGTTACTTGAAGTGTAAAGGTAGGTTGTTTATTTGAGATCTTTCTACTTTTTTAATGTAGGTCTCTAGTACTATAAACTTTCCTCTTAGTACTGCTTTCCCTGCATCCCATAAGTTTTGGTATTTTGTGTTTTATTTTCATTTGTCTCATGATATTTTCTAATTCTCTTACGATTTCTTCTTTGGCCCATTGGTTGTTCCAGCAAAAGTTGTTTAATTTCTATATATTTGTGAATTTTCCAGGATAGATGACATGTTAGGTTACAAACAACAGATTTAAGAAGATTGAAATCATACCAAGTATGTTTTCCAGCCACAATATACTGAAACTAAAAATCAATAGTACTTTTCCTTTACCCTTTTCTTCTTAAATTTATTATCTGTCCTGGAGCATGTTCCATGTGTGCTTGAGAAGAATGTGTATTCTGGTGCTGTTGGGTGTTATGTTTTGTACATGTCTGTTAGTTCCATTTCGTCTACAGTGTTGTTCAAGTCCTTATTGATATTCTCTGTGGAAGTTTTATCCGGTATCGAAATCCCCTACTATTATTGTGTTGTATATTTCTCCCCTCTGTTCTTCCATTGTTTGCTTTATATATTGGGTTCTTTGTTTTGGGGTACATATATGCTTATAATTGGTACATCTTCCTGGTGAGTTGACTCTTTTGTCATTATATAATATCTTTCTCTCTTGTAGCTCTTTTTTCTGAGTTTTTAAAAAAATTGAATTATAGTTGATTTATAGTATTATGTTAATTTCAGGTGTACAGCATAGTGATTAAGTATTTTTGCAGATTATATTCCATTATAGGTTATTACAAGATATTAGGTATAATTCCCTGGGCTATATAGTATTATTTCAGATTTTTATCTGTTTTAAGAAAACTAGAAGGCAGTCCTATATTAAATAAATTTTAACTGCTATTGTATGGCATGTGACTGAGTAGATAACAGTGTCTCTTTCAAATTGACCTGATTCTTTTTGTTGCTGGAATATTTGGCATATAGTGAAAGTTCATGGATATTTTAATCACTTGAACCACTTTTTCGTTGGTTCACTCAATTGGAGTGACATCCGCTGCTCATTTCAAAGATGGTGATCAAAATGCTGGCTTCTGGATTATACATCTTAATATTACACTTTAAGTCTATTGTAGTTTGGAGAATATGAACTATTTTAAAGCTTTGTTATAGAAATATATGATAGAATTTCTAGGGATCACATTTTGTAAACTCTTGGCCTTTTAATTCACTGTAAAAGCAGACTTGTGCCTAAGTATGGTAGACTAGAAGCATTTGTGTTATTCTGTTTGAAAACAAATACAATTTAAATAGTTACATATGTTTTGTAAATAAAATTTGATTCCAAATGAATTGTAAACCAAATATTATTATTGTATGATATGTATCTTTCTCCTGCTTCTCTAAACTCTTCCAATTTTTTATTCTGCATTATAGTTGTTCTCTTATTATAAATTATGTGCCAGTCACACATCACGTCATGCACCTTTTCTTTGTTCATTGTTGGTTTGTTGATATGCATCACTGTGGAAGGTATACTCAGGGATATTTGGGATTGTTAGAAGTTTTTTCTTCTTTCATTTCTTTCACTGCTTTTGATTAAGTTCTGTTAGTTTTATCACAGTATCATTTGAATTCCTCCTTTATTTGGATCCCCTCCATTACAGTTCAAGAATGAATTTCTTTCATAAGTTATTAAAATAATTCCTCCCTCTATTTCCATTCTTTCAGTTTCTTTCTTCCTCTAGTCTGTATTTTACATAGTTTCCCTATAGTGATCTTTCTAGAATATAAATTTCCTCATATCCTTCATTGGTTCCTTATTTTTTATATTCTGTTACTTATTAAGGAATTGTATGTATGTATATAAATATTAAAAGGCAGAGAGATGCTAAATAAGATAATGCCACTTCCCATGCTATTACCAGGGAGACTCAACATAGTATAAAAGTAAGCCTAGGGGCAGCCAAGAAGTTTATATCAGAGTGACACGTTGTAGTAATTGTATTGGTCTGTTAATGTTTTTAGTGTCCTGTTTATTACTGCAGTTTCATTTTATTACAAAATCTTTCTGGATTTTCTTATCTTAAATAAATTTAGAGAATTATTTTATTATTCATTTATTTATTTTTAAAATAAATTTATTTCTTTTATTTATTTATTTTTGGTTGCATTGGGTCTTCATTGCTGCGCGCTGGCTTTCTCTAGTTGTGGTGAGCGGGGGCTACTCTTTGTTGCCATGCACGGGCTTCTCTTTGCGGTGGCTTCTCTTATTGTGGAGCATGGGCTCTAGGGCGCGCGGGCTTCAGTAGATGTGGCGCATGGGCTCAGTAGTTGTGGCTCATGGTCTCTAGAGCACAGGCTCAGTAGCTGTGGCACACGGGCTTAGTTGTTCTGCGGCATGTGGGACCTTCCCGGACCAGGTATTGAACCCGTGTTCCCTGCATTAGCAGGTGGATTCTTAACCACTGCACCACCAGGCAAGCCCCTAGAGAATTATTTTAAAGCATAAGTTCTTCTATAAAATACTATCTAGCGTATGGGCTTCCCTGGTGGCGCAGTGGTTGAGAGTCTGCCTGCCGATGCAGGGGACGTGGGTTTGTGCCCTGGTCCGGGAAGATCCCACATGCCGCGGAGGAGCTGGGCCCGTGAGCCATGGCCGCTGAGCCTGCGCGTCCAGAGCCTGTGCTCCACAATGGAAGAGGCCACAACAGTGAGAGGCCCGCGTACCGCAAAAAAAAAAATAATAAATAAATAAATAAAATAAAATACTATCTAGTGTGAAGTAGTGTCATCGTTAGGGTAGGAATTATTGTGTATTATTATGTTTAAGATCTAGCAATGGATTTAACCTAACATACAGGTATTTGTTCAATAAAGTTTGTTGAATCAGTGCTGTCAGCAAACCTACTTTTGCTGAGCCTGTTCAGCATAGCCTTAGTTCCGTTTCTAGCATGTAGCAGAAAAATAGGTCCGTTGTTAGTTAAACCATTTGCCTTTTTTTTTTCTTTCCTGCGGTACACGGGCCTCCCACTGCTGCGGCCTCTCCCGTTGTGGAGCACAGGCTCCGGACGCGCAGGCTCAGCGGCCATGGCTCATGGGCCCAGCTGCTCCGTGGCATGTGGGACCTTCCCAGACCGGGGCACGAACCCATGTCCCCTGTATCGGCAGGCGGACTCCCAACCACTGCGCCACCAGGGAAGCCCCATTTGCCTTTTTCTGTTGTTTTTATTTTTATTTTTTTATACAGTAGGTTCTTATTAGTCATCCGTTTTATACACATCAGTGTATACATGTCAATCCCAATCTCCCAGTTAATCACACCACCTCCACCATCACCCCCACCACTTTCCCCCCTTGGTGTCCATACGTTTGTTCTCTACATCTATGTCTCTATTTCAGCCCTGCAAACTGGTTCATCTGTGCCACTTTTCTAGGTTCCACATATATGCATTAATACACGATATTTGTTTTTCTCTTTCTGACTTACTTCACTCTGTATGACAGTCTCTAGACCATCCACATCTCTACAAATGGCCCAATTTCATTCCTTTTTATGGCTGAGTAATATTCCATTGTATATATGTTGTTGTTTTTAATCTACTTTCTTAAAACTACTTTTATTATGTTGGATACCATTTTAGTTTAAAAGAATCAGATTGAGTATCAAAAGAGTGAAAACATTTAGCAAGTGCATTTTGACGCTGAAAAAATAATTTGGGGTATTTACAACCAGTTTTTGTCTTGAATATATAAACTTGGATTCTGGACTTGACTCTGCAACTCAGATAAAGTATGTAATTTTTAGCACAGGCCTTAACTCCTCTATGCCTTAGCCACCCTTTATGAATAATAAGCATTATGTAAGTGTTTTCTGTTTTTGGCTGTTAGTGCATGTTAAAGAAAAAAAGAGTAGCAATCTTATTTGTCTCACATAGATGGTGTTAGCATGAAATAACAAGAGAACTGATCATAGCTTGTTCTTTGGGGAGAAAAGGTAGCAAATGTTGTGCATTAGTAGCATTATTCTTTGGTCCGTCTGCAAACTAATGTCTATTGTCACCATGCCAACAATTATGTACTCCCCAAATTATTTATAAAATCATTTTTTCAAGTTTTGTTGAGATATAATTGACATAGAGCACTGTATAAGTTTAAGTGTGCAGTATAATGATTTGACTTACATACATCATATAAAGTCATTTTAAAATATAAATAAGCAGCATCTCAGACTGTGTGGTTTTACTGTGCATAGTTTATTTTTTATATGCATTAGCAATATTTTGTTTGATTTAGTTTCACATTTTTAAGTACTTCACTTTCAGTAAACATTTTTCAAATGGAGACGTATATAAGGAACAAAATGAGTACCTTCCCTTTCTCTGATTCTTATTAACTCCCTGCTATTGTCAGTTTGGTTTGTGATTTAAGGTTGCCATTTTATAAAATGTCTTTACTTTATTTAAAAGTAATGTTCACTCGATTACTTTTATTCCTTATGTCACTTTTGTTGTCTGCAAAGCAAGGCAGTGACTATCAGAAGCATAGACTTATGTTTTCTAACACCTTTAGTTTCTTCCATTCATCTTTCAGTCTCCTCTTCCTCTGATAATTCCCTATCATCTTCCTTTGAAAGATTATAAAATAGCTTTTTTCCTTTTTAAAGGAATAAACATACATAGTAATGGCTCGGACATACATACACAAGCATACCTTGGAGATACTGTGGGTTCGGTTCCAAGTCCACTGTGATAAAGTGACTATTACAGTAAAGCAAGTTACATGAATTTTTCGGTTTCCCGGTGTGTAAAAAAGTTGTTTACACTATACAACTTATTAAATGTGCAACTATATTAAATGTGCAGTGGCATTGTGTCTAAGAAAATAATGCAAATGCCTTAATTAAAAAATATTTTATTGCTAAAAAATGCTAACCATCATCTGAGCCTTCAACGAGTCAGAATCTTTTTGCTGGTTGAGGATCTTGCCTCAGTGTTGATGACTGCTTGACTGATAAGGAGGGTGGTGGTTGCTGAGGGCTGGGGTGCCTGCGGCAGTTTCTTAAAATAAGACAGTGGTTTGTCACATCAGTTGACTCTTCCTTTCACAAATGAGCTCTCTGTAGTGGGTGATGCTGTTTGATAGCATTTTACCCACAGTGAGCTTCTTTCAAAATTGGAGTCAATCCTCTCAAACCCTGCCACTGCTTTATCAACTAAGTTTATGTAATATTCTAAATCCTTTGTTGTCATTTCAGCAATCTTCACAGCATCTCTACTAGTAGCAGATTTTATCCCAAGAAACCACTCTCTTTGCTCATCCATTAGAAGCAACTCCTCATCTGTTCAAGTTTAATTGCGAGATCACAGCAATTCAGTCACATCTTCAGGCTCTACTTCTGATTCTAGTTCTCTTGCTATTTGCACCACATCGGCAGTTACTTCCTCCACTGAAGTCTTGAACTCCTCAAAGTCATCCATGAGGGTTGGAATCCACTTCAAACTTCTGTTAATGTTGGTATTTTGACCTCTTCCCATGAATCATGACTTTTCTTAATGGCATATAGAATAGTGAATCCTTTCCAGAAGGTTTCAATTTACTTTGCTCAGATCCATCAGAGGAATCACTGTCTATGGCAGCTATAGCCAAATGAAATGTATTTCTTAAGTAATAAGACTTGAAAGTTGAAATGACTCCTTGATCATGGGCTGTTAGCAGGCGTTAAAACAACATGAATCTCTTTGTACATCTCCGTCAGAGCTCTTGGATAATCAGGTGCAGTGTCAGTGAGCAGTAGTAGTTTGGAAGGAGTCTTTCTTTTCTGAGCAGTAGGTTTCAACAGTGGGCTTAAAATATTCAGCAAATCATGTTGTTGTCAGATGTGCTGTCGTCCAGGCTTTGTTTTTCCATTTATAGAGCACAGGCAGAGTAGATTTACTGTAATTCTTAAGGGCCCTAGGATTTTCAGAATGGTAAATGAATATTGGCTTCAGCTTAAACTCACTAGCTGCATTAGCCTCTAACAAGAGAGTCAGCCTGTCCTTTGAAGCTTTGTAGTCAGGCATTGACTTCTCTCTAGCTATGAAAATCCTAAATGGCATCTTCTTCTAATATGAGGCTATTTTATCTATATGAGAATCTGTTGTATACTGTATTTACCTTCATTAATTATCTTAACTAGATCTTCTGGCTGACTTCCCATAGCTTCTACCTCAACACTTGCTGCTTCACCTTGCATTTTCTTGTCATGGAGACGGCTTCTTTCCTTAGCTGCATACTTCTGTAGCTTCCTCACTTCTCTCAGCCTTCATAGAATTGAGGTAGGACCTTGCTCTGAATTGGCTTTGGCATAAGGGAATGTTGTGGTTAGTTTGATCTCTGCAGAGCTCTAGAACTTACTACATGTCACCAACATGGCCACTGTCTTATCATTTGGGTACTCACTGGAGTAGCACTTTTAATTTTCTTCGAGAACTTTTCCTTTGCATTCACAACTTGGATAATGTTTGGTGCAAGAGGCCTAGCTTTTGGCCTATCTTGGCTTTTGACATGCTTTCCTCACTATGCTTAGTCATTTTCAGCTTTTGATTTTAAAGTGAGAGACCATGACTCTTCCTTTCACTTGAACACTTAGAGGCCATTGTAAGGTTATTAATTGTCCTAATTGCCATACTGTTGTGTCTCAGGGATTAGGGAGGCCCAAGGAAATGGAGAGACAGTGGAATGGCCAGATGGTGGAGCACAACAAGAAACACACAACAAGAAACACAACATCAAGTTTCTTGTCTTATATGGGCAATGTTCATGGTGCCCCCAAACAGTTGCAATAGTAACATCAAAGATCACTTGATCACGGATCACCATAACAGCTATAATAATAATGGAGATTGAAGTTTTGTGAGACTTACCAAAATGTGGCACAGAGGAATGAAATTAGGAAATGTTATTGGAAAAATGGCTCCAATAGACTTTCTGGTTGCCACAGATCTTCAATTTGTAAGAAATGCAGTATCTGCAAAGTGCAATAAAATGAGGTAGGCCTGTAATAGTAAATAACACTGTACTTTCCCAAAGTCACATATTTAGCAATTACTGCTGAAAATTAGGAAGTAAATTCCAAAAGACTTTTGTGCAATCAGAATAGGTCATTTTATTATAGATGTTTTTTGATTACTTTGGGCTTAATATTATGCTAAGTTCTTAGGCTCTGTGTAAATAAGACATTCGTTATCCCAGAAGACTCCATGGTCTATCTAGATAGAGGGAGCAAGAAGACATGGAAATAACGGACACTCATTCATTCATTCATTCATTCACACACACACATACATATAATACACATTACCTCCCATACACCAGCCACTATGCTCACTCTCCTTAGTTCCGTACGACGCTTATCACAACACTGTGAGGCAGATGTTATCATCCGCCTTTCGAAGATGAATAAACAGAGGCTCAGAGAATTCCTGAACCACAAATTCAATCTTAAATGTATCTAGAATTCATGATCTTTCCAATAAAATAATGTCTATTATGAAAATACATGCAGAATGCTATGAGAATATTGAAAAGGAAGCAATTCAATTTTAGTTGGTGACGTGGGAGTACGGGAAGGGAATAAATTCAGTTGTAAGATTGGTGAGGAAAGATTTCAGAGAGGGACCAGGCTATGAAATACGAGTTAAAGTATGTCATGTGGGCAAAGTGTGGGGAAGTTTATTCTAGGCAAGGAAAAACACAGAGGCAGGAATCATAATGGTGTGTCTGGAGGAATATGCAGGCATGAGCATAAAGTTGGGGTTGTGGTCTTCAGTTAGCTGAAAAGTCCACTTAAATAGAACTTCTCCTTTTCTGTCAGTGACAGTTTCATGCTACAGTTCCCTCTCCTGAGCCTACCGCAGTCCCTGCCTCTGCTCTTTTATACTCATTGACTTACTTATTTTCACATTACCTTGACATAGCCAGAACCTGTATCCCCATATTATAGACATGAGAACTGACATAAGAGAATAAGTAAGTGAGTTTATTGGTTCATGGAGATTAATCGATATGGAGGGAGCTGTAAAAACTAGTCGAGCTGACCACGAAGTAAGCAGTCTTTTCCACATTTTTGTCTTAGGGTTATCTAGTGTGTGCTTAAATTCTTTTAGCAGTGGGATGCTCATTAATTTTAAGGCAATAATTCCATTGTTCAGCGACTCTGACAAAAATTTTATAAATAAAAACGCTGTACCTCAACCACATGCAAAACAGAGGTATCGTTAAATGTATTAATTTTTTAAATTTTTATTTATTTATTTTTAATCTTTATTGGAGTATAATTGCTTTACAATGGTGTGTTAGTTTCTGCTTTATAACAAAGTGAATCAGTTATACATATACATATGTTCCCATATCTCTTCCCTCTTGCGTCTCCCTCCCTCCCACTCTCCCTGTCCCACCCCTCCAGGCGGTCACAAAGCACCGAGCTGATCTCCCTGTGCTACGCGGCTGCTTCCCACTAGCAATCTGCCTTACGTTTGGTAGTGTATATATGTCCATGCGTCTCTCTCGCTTTGTCACAGCTTCCCCTTCCCCATATCCTCAAGTCCATTCTCTAGTAGGTCTGTGTCTTTATTCCTGTCTTACCCCTAGGTTCTTCATGACATTTTTTTTTCTTAAATTCCATATATATGGGTTAGCATACGGTATTTGTCTTTCTCTTTCTGACTTACTTCACTCTGTATGACAGAATCTAGGTCTATCCACCTCATTACAAATAGCTCAATTTCATTTCTTTTTATGGCTGAATAATATTCCATTGTATATATGTGCCACATCTTCTTTATCCATTCATCCGATGATGGACATTTAGGTTGTTTCCATCTCCTGGCTATTGTAAATAGAGCTGCAATGAACATTTTGGTACATGACTCTTTTTGAATTATGGTTTTCTCAGGGTATATGCCCAGTAGAGGGATTGCTGGGTCATATGGTAGTTCTATTTGTAGTTTTTTAAGGAACCTCCATACTGTTCTCCAGAATGGCTGTACCAATTCACATTCCCACCAGCAGTGCAAGAGTGTTCCCTTTTCTCCACACCCTCTCCAGCATTTATTATTTGTAGGTTTTTTGATGATGGCCATTCTGATCGTTGTGAGGTGATATCTCATTGTAGTTTTGATTTGCATTTCTCTAATGATTAATGATATTGAGCATTCTTTCATGTGTTTGTTGGCAGTCTGTATATCTTCTTTGGAGAAATGTCTATTTAGGTCTTCTGCCCATTTTTGGATTGGGTTGTTTGTTTTTGTGTTATTGAGCTGCATGAGCTGCTTATAAATTTTGGAGATTAATCCTTTGTCAGTTGCTTCGTTTGCAAATATTTTCTCCCATACTGAGGGTTGTCTTTTGGTCTTGTTTAAGTTTTCCTTTGCTGTGCAAAAGCTTTGAAGTTTCATTAGGTCCCATTTGTTTATTTTTGTTTTTATTTCCATTTCTCTAGGAGGTGGGTCAAAAAGGATCTTGCTGTGATTAATGTCATAGAGTGTTCTGCCTATGTTTTCCTCTAAGAGTTTGATAGTTTCTGGCCTTACATTTAGGTCTTTAATCGATTTTGAGCTTATTTTTGTGTATGGTATTGGGGAGTGATCTAATCTCATACTTTTATATGTACCTGTCCAGTTTTCCCAGCACCACTTATTGAAGAGGCTGTCCTTCCTCCACTGTACATTCCTGCCTCCTTTATCAAAGAAAAGGTGACCATATGTGCGTGGGTTTATCTCTGGGCTTTCTATGCTGTTCCATTGATCTATCTTTCTGTTTTTGTGCCAGTACCATACTGTCTTGATTACTGTAGCTTTGTAGTATAGTCTGAATTCAGGGAGCCTGATTCCTCCAGCTCCGTTTTTCGTTCTTAAGATTGCTTTGGCTATTCGGAGTCTTTTGTGTTTCCATACAAATTGTGAAAATTTTTGTTCTAGTTCTGTGAAAAATGCCAGTGGTAGTTTGATAGGGATTGCAGTGAATCTGTAGATTGCTTTGGGTAGTAGAGTCATTTTCACAATGTTGATTCTTCCAATCCAAGAACATGGTATATCTCTCCATCTATTTGTATCATCTTTAATTTCTTTCATCAGTGTCTTATAATTTTCTGCATACAGGTATTTTGTCTCCTTAGGTAGGTTTATTCCTAGATATTTTATTCTTTTTGTTGCAATGGTAAATGGGAGTGTTTTCTTGATTTCTCTTTCAGATTTTTCATCATTAGTGTATAGGAATGCAAGAGATTTCTGTGCATTAATTTTGTATCCTACTTTACCAAATTCATTGATTAGCTCTAGTAGTTTTCTGGTAGCATCTTTAAGATTCTCTATGTATAGTATCATGTCATCTGCAAACAGTGACAGCTTTACTTCTTCTTTTCCGATTTGGATTCCTTTTATTTCCTTCTCTTCTCTGATTGCCGTGGCTAAAACTTCCAAAACTATGTTGAATAAGAGTGGTGAGAGTGGGCAACCTTGTCTTTTTCCTGATATTTGTGGAAATGGTTTCAGTTTTTCACCATTGAGGATGATGTTGGCTGTGGGTTTGTCATATATGGCCTTTATTATGTTGAGGAAATTTCCCTCTGTGCCTACTTTTTGGAGGGTTTTTATCATAAATGGGTGTTGAATTTTGTCGAAAGCTTTCTCTGCATTTATTGAGATGATCATATGGTTTTTCTCCTTCAATTTGTTAATATGGTTTATCACATTTATTGATTTGCATATATTGAAGAATCCTTGCATTCCTGGAATAAACCTCACTTGTTCATGGTGTATGATCCTTTTAATGTGCTGTTGGATTCTGTTCGCTAGTATTATGTTGAGGATTTTTGCATCTATGTTCATCAGTGATATTGGCCTGTAGTTTTCTTTCTTTGTGACATCCTTGTCTGGTTTTGGTATCAAGGTGATGGTGGCCTCGTAGAATGAATTTGGGAGTTTCATCCCTCTGCTATATTTTGGAAGAGTTTGAGAAGGATAGGTGTTAGCTCTTTTGTAAATGTTTGATAGAATTGGCCTGTGAAGCCATCTGGTCCTGGGCTTTTGTTTGTTGTAAGATTTTTAATCACAATTTAAACTTCAGTGCTATTGATTGGTCTGTTTATATTTTCTATTTCTTCCTGATTCAGTCTTGGCAGCTTGTGCATTTCTAAGAATTTGTCCATTTCTTCCAGGTTGTCCATTTCATTGGCATAGAGTTGCTTGTAGTAATCTCTCATGATCTTTTGTATTTCTGCAGTGTCAGTTGTTACTTCTCCTTTTTCATTTCTAATTCTGTTGATTTGAGTCTTCTCCCTTTTTTCCTTGATGAGTCTGGCTAATGGTTTATCAATTTTGTTTATCTTCTCAAAGAACCAGCTTTTAGTTTTATTGATCCTTACTGTCGTTTCCTTCATTTCTTTTTCATTTATTTCTGATCTGATTTTTATGATTTCTTTCCTTCTGCTAACTTTGCGGTTTTTTTGTTCTTCTTTCTCTAATTGCTTTAGGTGCAAGGTTAGGTTGTTTATTGGAGATGTTTCCTCTTTCTTAAGGTAGGATTGTATTGCTATAAACTTCCGTCTTAGAACTGCTTTTGTTGCATCCCATAGGTTTTGGGTAGTCGTGTCTCCATTGTCATTTGTTTCTAGGTATTTTTTGATTTCCTCTCTGATTTCGTAGGTGATCACTTCGTTATTAAGTAGTGTATTGTATAGCCTCCATGTGTTTGTATTTTTTACAGATCTTTTCCTGTAATTGATATCTAGTCTCATACCGTTGTGGTCGGAAAAGATATTTGATACAATTTCAATTTTCTTAAATTTACCAAGGCTTCATTCGTGACCCTAGGTATGATCTATCCTGGAGAATGTTCCATGAGCACTTGAGAAAAATGTGTATTCTGTTGTTTTGGGATGGAATGTCCTATAAATATCAATTAAGTAAATCTTGTTTAATGTATCACATAAAGCTTGTGTTTCCTTATTTATTTTCCTTTTGGATGATCTGTCCATTGGTGAAAGTGGGTTGTTAAAGTCCCCTGCTATGAATGTGTTACTGTCGGTTTCCCCTTTATGGCTGTTAGTATTTGCCTTATGTATTGAGGTGCTCCTATATTGGGTGCATAAATATTTACAATTGTTATATCTTCTTCTGGGATCAGTCCCTTGATCATTATGTAGTGTCCTTCTTTGTCTCTTCTAATAGTCTTTATTTTAAAGTCTATTTTGTCTGATATGAGAATTGCTACTCCAGCTTTCTTTTGGTTTCCATTTGCATGGAATATCTTTTTCCATCCCCTCACTTTCAGTTTGTCTGTGTCTCTAGGTCTGAAGTGGGCCTCTTGTAGACAGCATATATATGGGTCTTGTTTTTGTATCCATTCAGCCAGTCTGTGTGTTTCAGTGGGAGCATTTAATCCATTTACATTTAAGGTAATTATCGATATTTATGTTTCTATTTCCATTTTCTTAATTGTTTTGGGTTTGTTATTTGTAGGTCTTTTCCTTCTCATGTGTTTCTTGCCTAGAGAAGTTTCTTTAGCAGTTGTTGTAAAGCTGGTTTGGTGGTGCTGAACTCTCTCAGCTTTTGCTTGTCTGTAAAGGCTTTAATTTCTCCATCAAATCTGAATGATGTCCTTGCTGGGTAGAGAATCTTGGTTGAAAGTTTTTCTCCTTCATCACTTTAAATATGTCCTGCCAGGACCTTCTGGCTTGCAGAGTTTCTGCTGAAAGATCAGCTGTTAACCTTATGGGGATTCCCTTGTGTGTTATTTGTTGTTTTTCCCTTGCTGCTTTTAATATGTTTTCTTTGTATTTATTTTTATTTTTTTTACGGTACGCGGGCCTCTCACTGTTGTGGCCTCTCCCACTGCGGAGCACAAGCTCCGGACGCGCAGGCTCAGCGACCATGGCTCACGGGTCCAGCCGCTCCGCGGCATGTGGTATCTTCCTGGACTGGGGCATGTACCCGTGTCCCCTGCATCGGCAGGCGGACTCTCAACCACTGTGCCACCAGGGAAGCCCTGTATTTAACTTTCGACAGTTTGATTAATATGTGTCTTGGCCTGTTTCTCCTTGGATTTATTCTGTATGTGACTCTCTGTGCTTTCTGGACTTGATTAACTATGTCCTTTCCCATATTAGGGATGTTTTCAACTATAATCTCTTCAAATATTTTCTCAGTCGCTTTCTTTTTCTCTTCTTCTTCTGGGACCCTTATAATTCGAATATTGGTGCGTTTAATGTTGTTCCAGAGGTCTCTGAGACTGTCCTCAGTTCTTTTCATTCTTTTTTCTTTATTCTGCTCTGCAGTAGTTATTTCCACTGTTTTATCTTCCAGGTCACTTATCTGTTCTTCTGCCTCAATTATTCTGCTATTGATCCCATCTAGAGTATTTTTTAATTTCATTTATTGTGTTGTTCATCGTTGCTTGTTTCATCTTTAGTTCTTCTAGGTCCTTGTTAAATGTTTCTTGCATTTTCTCTATTCTGTTTCCAGGATTTTGGATCATCTTTACTATCATTATTCTGAATTCTTTTTCAGGTAGACTGCCTATTTCCTCCTCATTTGTTAGTTCTGGTGGGTTTTTATCTTGCTCCTTCACCTGCTGTGTGTTTTTCTGTCTTCTCATTTTGCTTATCTCACTGTGTTTGGGGTCTCCTTTTTGCAGGCTGCAGGTTCGTAGTTCCCGTTGGTTTTGGTGCCTGTCCCCAGTGGCTAAAGTTGGTTCAGTGGGTTGTGTAGGCTTCCTGATGGAGGGGACTAGTGCTTGTGTTCTGGTGGATGAGGTTGGATCTTGTCTTTCTGGTGGGCAGGCCCACATCTGGTGGTGTGTTTTGGGGTGTCTGTGTACTTATTATGATTTTTGGCAGCCTCTCTGCTAATGGGTGGGGTTGTGTTCCTGTCTTGCTAGTTGTTGGCATAGGATGTCCAGCACTGTAGCTTGCTGGTCGTTGAGTAAAGCTGGGTGTTGGTGTTGAGATGGAGATCTCTGGGAGATTTTCGCCGTTTGATATTACATGGAGCTGGGAGGTCTCTTGTGGACCAGTGTCCTGAAGTTGGCTCTCCCACGTCAGAGGCACAGCACGGACTCCTGGCCGCAGCACGAAGAGCCTTTCATCCACAGAGCTCAGAATAAAAGGGAGAAAAAGTAGAAAGAATGGAAGAAAGGAAGAAAGGAAGGAAGGAAGGAAGAAAGAAAATAAAAGAAAATAAAATAAAGTAAGATAAATAAAGTTATTATAATAAAAAATAATTTTTAAGAAAAAATTTTTTTAGAAAAGTAAAAGCAAACAAACAAACAAAACAAAAAAACCGGCGGATAGAACCCTAGGACAAATGGTGAAAGCAAAGCTATACAGACAAAATCTCACACAGAAGCATACACATACACACTCACAAAAAGAGGAAAAGGGGAAAAAATAATAAATCTTGCTCTCAAAGTCCACCTCCTCAAGTTGGGATGATTCGTTGTCTATTCAGGTATTCCAGGGATGCAGTGTACATCAAGTTGATTGTGGAGCTTTAATCCGCTGCTTCTGAGGCTGCAGGGAGAGGTTTCCCTTTCTCTTCTTTGTTCGCACAGCTCCCGGGGCTCACTTGATTTTGGCCCCGCCTCTGCGTATAGGTCGCTGGAGGGCATCTGTTTTTTGCTCAGACAGGACGGGGTTAAAGGAGCAGCTGATTCGGTAGCTCTGGCTCACTCAGGCCAGGGGGAGGTAGGGGCATGGTCCGGGGTGAGCCTGCAGCGGCACAGGCTGGCAGGACGTTGCACCAGCCTGAGGCACGCTGTGCGTTTTCCTACAGAAGTTGTCCCTGGATCCCGGGACCCTGGCAGTGGCGCGCTGCACAGGCTTCCTGGAAGCGGGGTGTGGATAGTGACCTGTGCTCGCACACAGGCTTCTTGGTGGCGGCAGCAGCAGCCTTAGCGTCTCACGCCTGTCTCTGTGGTCCGCGCTGGTAGCCGCGGCTCGCGCCCGTCTCTGGAGCTCCTTTGAGCAGTGTTTTTAATCCCCTCTCCTCACGCACCAGGAAACAAAGGGAAGAAAAATTGTCTTGCCTCTTTGGCAAGTCCAGAGTTTTTCCTGGACTCCCTCCCGGCTAGCCGTGGTGCACTAACCCCCTGCAGGCTCTATTCATGCCGCCAACCCCAGTCCTCTCCCCGCGCTCCGACCGAAGCCCGAGCCTCAGCTCCCGCCGGCCCCGCAGGTGAGCAGACAAGCCTCTCGGGCTGGTGAGTGCCGTTCGGCACCGATCCACTGTGCGGGAATCTCTCCGCGTTGCCGTCAGCACCCCTGTTGCTGTGCTCTCCTCTGCGGCTCCGAAGCTTACCCCCTCCGCCACCCGTAGTCTCCACCCGCGAAGGGGCTTCCTAGTGTGTGGAAACCTTTCCTCCTTCACAGCTGCCTCCCAGTGGTGCATGTCCCGTCCCTATTCTTTTGTCTCTGTTTATTTTTTCTTTTGCTCTACCCAGGTACGTGGGGAGTTTCTTGCCTTTTGGGAGGTCTGAGGTCTTCTGCCAGCGTTCAGTGGGTGTTCTGTAGGAGTTGTTCCACGTGTAGATGTATATCTGATGTATTTTCTGAGAGATGAGAAGTGCTTCCAGACACCAGAACTCCAGGCTAAGATCAGAGGAACAGGACAGATTGCTTACATTTCCCCTGAAATGGCTGCTAGTGTTGGAGGGTCTCCTGCAGAGGCCAGGAGTGGCTCTGTTTCACCGTGGGGACAAGGACACTGGCAGCAGAAGTTCTGGGACGTACTCCTTGACGTGAGCCCTCCCAGAGTCTTTCATTAGCCCCACTGAAGAGCCCATGTTGGCAGTGTTCTTTATTTTCGTTGTGGTGGTGGTTTTACAGGAGTATACATTTGTCAGATACCATCTCATCAAACTGCCTCTTGGATAAGTTCAAGTGCATTACCGTAGCACATATACCCTTTCTTATCTGGTCTTATCCTACCTTTCTAGCCCTACTCCTTTCCTTCCCTTGTAAGTACCTAGTTCTGATTTCATTGTATGCCTACTATGTGCCAGGTGCTCTTCTAGTCATTTAAGGATAGGCTTGACATTAACATGTTTGTTAAGCTCTTACGGTAAGCAGCTTCAGGGGTTAAAAAAACACAGTCCCCAAAGGACAGATTAAGCAGTTGGGTAGTATGACAGAAAGCCACCACCTTTAGACAGAAGTGATTATTAAGGTAAACTAGTATGAAGCAGTAGTTCTGTGGCAAAGCTGTGGATTATGGAGAGTCCACAGCAACATCTAGCTGGTACCAACATGCTTGATAGCTAAGCCATTTCTTCTATTCCTCCATCCCTCTCATCTTCAGATTCTATCATTTATTAAACTCCATAGGAGTGTTTCTAATTTTATATGCATAAAAATCACCTTGGGAAGGGAATGGGGGATTGATTAAATGTATAAGTCCTGGGCCAAATACTGTAGATTTAGATTCTAATTCTATAGTGGGGTAGAGCCCACAAATCTGCATTTTTGAAAACAAGTAGTACAGGTGATTCTGATGAAATTGAAGAACTATGTCTTAAGAAACATTGCTAAAGAGTCTTTTTCACAGATTACTGTCTTCTGCATCACCTTTTCCATTTTCAACATAAGCAGTTTATACTTTCCTTCACTTTTTCTTATCTTGCTGTTTTAATACCCTCTGCTAATAGGTTTCCTCTTTTCTGTTTCCCATTCAATTCTTCGCTCTACTGCTAGATTTTCTTGCTTAAAATGAATGAATAACAAGTTCCTCAATATACATGGTTGCAATCTGGCACTTAGAAGAAAGACTTTCAACAGGTATTAGTTGCTTTGTTCACTCTTTCTTTCTTGAGTCCTAGGATAGAAATTGCCTTCCTCTGTTTTTGAATAATTCATTTCCAGCCGCATTCCTGCTCCATTGTTTGTTGTAGAAAATTTATGAAATGGACAAAAGTGTGGAAAAAGTAAAAATTACCAGTAATTCTACTTTTAACTACAGTTAGCATTTTGCTGCATTTACTTCCAGTTTCATTCTATGTCTGTTGTATAAATCTATGTTTTACAAAATTGAGAGAGACTATATTTGATGCTTTAGAAACTGCTTTTTTTTACTTGTAGTATTATATCATCATTTTCCATATTTTAAAATACTCTTGAAGCACACAGCTTTTAAAGCCTGTACTATGATTTATCGTAGCATTTTCCTTTTGCTGGTTATTCTGAGCTCCCCTCCATTCCTGATCTCTCACTATAACATACTGCAGTGAAGTTTGTTGAACCTCAGTGATTATTTTTCTACATAGAGATGCCTAGAGGTGCAATTCTGCGTGAGAGGGGATGCACATTTTAAAAGTTTTAGATATATTCTACCAAATTACTCTTTAGAGAAGTCTTATTTTAAATTGCCATCAACAGTATACTAATTTATAGTCTTGCCAGTAGTTTGTGATATTAAAAAAACAAAACCAACAAAGACCTCAAGAGATCGGAGTATAAAACTCTTAGAAGAAAATATAAGGGAAAGCTTCATGGCATTGGGTTTGGCAGCGATTTATTGTATATGATACCAAAATACAGGAACAAAAGAAAAAGTAAGTGAATCAGATCTCATCAGAATTCAGAAGTTGTGCATCACAGATGCTATCCATAGAATGAAAAAGCAACCTACAGAATGGTAGAAGATGTTTTTGAACCATATTATCTGATAAGGGACTAATATCCAGAATATGTAAAGAACTCATACAATTCAACAGCAACAAAAAACAACCCAAATAAAATTGTTCCCACTACAAAAAAGAAATGATAATAATGTGATATGATAGAGGTGTTAGCTAATGCTACAGTGGTAATCATATTTCAATGTATAAATGTATCAAATCAACCCATGTATACATTAAACTTACACAATGGTTATATGTCCATGATATCTTAATAAAAAAATTTTTTTAAATGGGCAAAGGACTTGAATAGTTGTTTCTCCAGAGTAGATATACAGGTGACCAGTAAACACGTGGAAAGATGCTGAACAACATGAATCACCAGCAAAATGCAAATCAAAACCACAATGAGATACCACTTCATACCCCTTAGAATGACTGTTCTAAAAAACAACTAAACAAACAAAAAGTAACAAGTGTTGGCAAGGATATGAAGAAATTCGAACCCTTGTGCATTGCTGGTAGGAATGTAAAATGGTGCAGCTGCTGGAAAAAAAGAGTATGGCAGTTCTTTAAAAAAATTAAACATAGAATTACCATATGATCCATCAATTTCACTTTTGAGTATATACCCCAAATAAATGAAAGTAGGAACTTTTACAGAAAAACAGAACAAAAAGTAGAAGCAACTCAAGTGACCATCGACTGCTGAATGGATAAGCAAAATGTGGTATGTACATACAGTAGAATATTGTTCAGCTTTAAAAAGGAATGGAATTCTGCTATATACTACAACATGGATGAATGTTGAAGACACTATGCTAAATGTTTCATAAGCCAGATGCAACAAGGACAAATATGTGTTATACCACTTACAAGAGATACCTATAATAGTCAGATTCCAGCAAGTAGATAGTGGTTACCAGGGGCTGGGGGGAGGTGGGAATGGGGAGTTATTTAATGGATACAGAGTTGCACTGTGGGCTGATGAAAAGTTTTGTAGATGGATAGTGATGGTGGTTGCACAATGTGGAATGTATTTAATGTCACTGAACTGTACACTTTAAAGTGGCACATTTTTATGGTATGTATCTTTTATTACAATAAAAAGGAAAAGAAAAAAAAGCTTTGTCAGTTTAGAAATAAATGGTATCTTATGTTTTCAGTTTAGTTTTCTTTTACTACTCAGTTAATACACTAGGTTTATTGGCTCTTTTGTATGTAAGTTTATATGTTTCTATTGTGACTTTCTTTTAAATTTTTTTAAAATTTATAAGAATTTTTTATATATTAATGAGATTATCCTTTCATCCATTACTTGTTTAGCAAATACTTTCCCCATTTATATTTTCATTTTATTGTGCTTTTCAATATACAGAAGTTTTTTTTTATTTTTACAGTATTGGACTTTTCCTTCACAGTTTTTCTTTGTTTGTGCTTAGGAAACCCTTCCCATTCAGACATATTACTCACTTTCTGTATTTTCCAAAGTGCTTAACTTAGTGCCGTACACATATTGGGTAGAATGTGAACGTGAGGTTTTAGAACTGGAAGAGCCCTTAGAGGACATTTAGTCTAAATGCTTTATTTTACAGGTATGTAAACTTAAAACTCAGGGAGGCTGCCCTGCCATGGTAGTTAGTAGCAGACTCCAGAACAGCCAGTCACTGTCTTTTGACTTTTAGCCCAGTCTGTTATCCACTGAACTAAAACAATTCTGCTGTATGGATAGTGAGCACAGAGTGTCTTTATTTGGGTAAAGGTTCTACAATACAAGAAGCAAAGAGGTAAACAGAAAACAAAGTTTCTAATGAAAAGTGTTTGATAATCTTTACTGATCATTATACCTCATAAATGACTGGAACTTTTTCTCCCTGTAAAATTATTTTAAATACTTCCCTTACATGTTAGTTATAATCATTAGGTTTCTTTCTGTATTAAGGGGAACATTAATATTTAGGAAAAAAAGACTTCTGTCTTTTAATCTTACAGACACAATTAAACATCAGCCTTTATAGCAATCTGATGGAGTGTTTTGTGTGCATTGTTGGGTATAATCTCAAATCCTGTAGGACCCATTGACACACTGTAAATAACCTAAAAATGAGTAGCGTTTTCTGGAATCCTTTTGTTTCAGACTGCCTACATATGCACATATTTATGATTCTTGTTGATAATTATAGGTGTTACAGAAATGATCTTTTTGTTTAAATTTATATGTTTGAGCAGCAAGATATACAAGGGCTGCATCTTTGACCATCTGAGATGGGAAGGTATAGAGGGAAAAGCAATGGAACATTGCCTTGTAGTCTTTGCCATTAACTTACTACTTGTTCTTGGGTAAGTCATATCCCAGAATGATTTTAAACAGCCTCTGAGCTGGGTCCTTTCTAGCCCTGAAAGTCTAATGTTGTTGCTTCTGCTATAGAATCTTAATCTGATTTTTCTCAAAAGAATAGTTTCACAGTTGAAACAAGTGTTTGTAGGGGTTGGTGGCTTATAATGTTTAAAATAAGGAAATGAATGGAGGCAGTAGAAGATTTCTGACATTACAAAAAATGTGATTTGAACAAAGGAGGAAGAAATTCGCTTTTGAGAATTGTGCTTGAGAAAAATCCACATGATACATTATTTCTCATTTTGTTTTTTCTAGGTGACAGGTTTGATTTTCTTGTGTCTACTGGTAGACTAAGTCTCATTTTTCTTTGGGGTTGGTTCTTACTTTTTGGTGCCATGTTGTGTTGATATTTTTTAATTAAAAAAAAATGGAACAAGGCGTCATTAATATGAAATGTATTCTTAGCTTTTTAAAAAAAATTAATGTGGAATTTGAGGCCCAGAGAGGGCCTATAAATTGGCTCAGTAATTAATAGTTACTTAGTGATAGAATTGGGATAATGCTTTTGAACCTAGTGATCATTACTTTTGTACAGTCAGTCTCAAGGAATCCCCCAAATTTCTGAACTATACTTTTGAGAATCACTGCTTTAGATGCACCAAAATAATGTCATAAAGATGTCTCAAAAGGCTCAGCCTATATGCATGAAATGTAAGGACCTGTCAAAATAAACTTCTACACTCCTTAGGGTCAAACCATTAAATGCAGACCCTCATTAATGTAATTTTCATAATGTCTTGCATTCAGTCAAAAACTAGGAGACATGAGAAGTAGCAAAATGTGACCCATAGCCTGAATAAAAATTAGAAAATAAAAACATATTCATAAATGGCAAAAATAATGGAATTAGGAGAATTTTAAAACAGCTGTTATAAATATGTTTAAGGATTTAAAAGAAATCAAGAACTTGAAAAAGAATTGAAAAAAACCCGCAAAAAAAAAAAAAGAATTGAAAAAAACCAAAGGAAAATTCTAGAGCTAAAATTTAAGATCTGCAATAAAATATTTACCCTGAAGGATTTAACAGATAGATGCTATTAAAGCAAAGATCAATGAATTTGAAGACATGGCAATAAAAACAGTGTACAGTGAAGTACACACAGCAAAAATACAGGGGAGAGGGCAAAGGACGGAGCTTAAGTGACCTGTCATGAAATAAAAAGTGGCCTAATATATACGTGATTAGATTCCCCCAAACAGAGGGGCTAATAGAAAGGGGGAAATTTTAGAGAAATGATAACAGAAAACACCCCCAATTTGGTGAAAACCGTAAACTTACAGATCTAAGAAGCTTAGTAACTCCAAGTAGGAGTAACTCAAAGGAAACCACATCATATTAAAACTGCTGAAAATCAGTAGTAGAAGAAAATTTAAAGTAGCCAGAGGTGAAGAGACAAAGACACATTCCATATAGGGAAAAAAAGAAGATTTAAAAATAATGACTACAGACTTCTTATCAGAAGCAGTGCAAGCCAGGAAACAATTTGGTGATATTTCTAAGTGCCAGAGGAATAAAATGTCAACCTGGAATGCTATATCCAACAAAAATATCTTTCAGAAATGAAGACTAAATAAAGATGTTTTTTTCACACAAACAAAAACTACAAGAAATATTAAAGGAAGTTCCTCAGGCCGAAAGAAAATGATACCAGATGGGAAATTAGATTAACACAAAGAAATGAGAAGCACCAGAAATGGTAACAATTTGGGTATATACAAAATATTTTCTTTCTTTTTAATTTCTTTAAGAGATAAATGACATTATAAAGTAAAAGTAAGAGCAATGTATTGTGTGTTTTGTAAATTATGTAGAGATAAATGTATGAAAACAATGCAAAGAATAGGAAAGGGGAAAGGAAGTATGCTGTTGTAAGACAAGTCCTGTGTTACTTGAAGGTGGACTCTGTGAAGTTGAATATGCATATTCTAAACCCTAGAGTAATCACTAAAAATAAAACACACATAATGGTTATTAAGTCAAGGTTTGAAATGAAATGGAATATCTAAAACTGTTCGATAAATGCAAATGAAGGTAGAAAAAGATGATAAAAGAAAAAAAATCAGGGCAAATAGAAAACAAATAAGACTATAGATAATTACAGTAAATATAAATGATCTCACATCCTTATGAGAAAGGTAGAGATTGTGAGACTGGATAACAAAGGAAAACCAATTATATATGTACAAGAAACCCACTTTAAGTATAAAGCATAAGATTGAAATATACATATAAGAAAATAGTAATCAATATGTATGTTATATTAACAACATTATGCTATCATGCTAATATTAAGTGATGTAGACTTCTGGACAAAGAATATTATGAGGGATAAATGGGGACATTTCATAATGATGAAAATGTCAATTAATCACAAAGACGTAAGTATCCTAAATATGTGTGTATATAATAACAAAAGCTTGAAAGTATGTGAAACAAAACTAATCAATAGAACTGCAGTGAGAAAAGAACAAATCCACAATTATAATTGGAGATAACATTCCTTTCTTATAGTAATGTGCAGAACAACAGACAGAAAATATAAACAGAATATCAACCAGTTCGACCTACTTGAAATGTATAAAATGCTTCTCATAACCATAGGAAAATACATATTCTTTTCTCATGCATTTGCAACATTCATTAAGGTAGAAAATAGGCTCAACCATTAAACAAGTCACAGTGACTTAAAGTGACTTAAAAATCATGTGAGGTATATTCTCTAACAACAGTGGAATTAAAATAGAAATCAAAGGAATCTGGAAAATCCTGATATATTTGGAAATTAAACAACATACTTCTAAGTAAACCATAGGTCAAAGAAGAAATCACAAAGGAAATTAGAAAATATTTTGAACTGAATTGTGATGGAAACGTGGCATATCAATGTTTGTTTGATGCTAACAAAGTGGTATTGAGATGGAAGTTTATGGTTCACATGCTTAATTACAAAAGAAGGTAGTTCCAAAGGCAATGATCAAAGCTTCCAGCTAAGAAATAGGAAAAGTGTCCCTACCCCACCCCAGCCCACCCTTCTGCTTGCAGGAACCAGATTTACCTTCACCAGCTAGATTGGAAAACCTCATAATTCATAGAGGATAGAGTACAGTTGACCAATGACCTCATTCTTTGGATAGAATACAGTTGACCATTGAACAACACTGGGGTTAGGGACACCAACCTTTTGCACAGCTTAAAATCCACATATAACTTATAGTCAGGCCTCCATGTACTCCATTCCTCTGTACCTGCATTTCCTCACTCACTGATTCAACCAACTGTGAATTGTATAGTACTGTAGTATTTACTATTGAAAAAAATCCATGTATAAGTGGACCCCCACAGTTCAAACCTGTGTTGTTCAAGGGTCAGCTGTACTCAGAAGGCTCTTGCCTCAGTAGTGTCAAGATAAGCCGTAGATTAAATGCTGCACAGGTGGTACCAACATCTTAAAAGCAAAGACCCAAAAGCACTGAACTGTTTCCAGATAACTTAACTGCCTCCCAGAGCAAAGCTCAGTATATTTATAGGAATAAAAAACATTCAGCACCCATCAAGGTAAAATTCACAGTGTCTCGTATCCAGTACAAAATCACCAAGCATACAAAGAAGGAGAAAAGCCGGCCCATACTGAGAAGAGAAATCAATTAACCAAAAACAACCCAGAATTGACATAGATGTTGGAATTCGCAGATTAAGGACATTAAAACAGTTATTATAGCTATATTACTTATGTTCAAAAAGAGAGAGGAAGGATTTAAAATCATAAGTAATTGAAAAAGTAAAAATAACCCAAATCAAATGTCTAGAGGTTAAGACCATGATGTCTTGAGATGGGATTAATAGAAGATTAGATATTCAAGAAGAAAAGATTAGTGAACTTGAAGACATCACAGTAGAAACCAGTTTGGAAAAGAGTTTGACTGTTTCCTACAAAGTTAAAAATACACTGGCCATCCCTCTCTTAGGTATTTACCCAAGAGAAATGAAATCATATGTCCATCAAAGACGTGTATGTTACTGTTCATTGCAACTTATTTGTAATAGCCTCAAACTGTGGAAAACACAACATGTCCATAACCAGTGGGTAGATAAACAAATTGTTGTATATCCATACAATGGAATACTACTTAGTAATAAGAAAGGGATTATCATTACGTGTAACAATGTGGAAGAATCTCAGGCAATATATTTTGAATGCAAGAAGCCAGATTTTAAAAGAACATTCTGAAATTCCTTCTATCTAAAATTCTGTATAATTCAAGCTAATTCACAAATCAAATCACTGGTTCCCTGGAGATATGGTAGGGGAAGTGTGGAGGAATTAACAAGGGGCATAAGAAAAGTGTTAGGGGGAGGTGAATAAATTCATAATCTTGATTATGATGGTGGTTTCACTGGTATATTTGTCAAAACTTACAAATTGTGGATTTTAAATATGTGCAGTATTTTATATCAATCGTAATAAAGCTGTTAAATTTTTTTGAAAAGAGCAAATCAAACCTTAAGTAAGTATGGAAAGAAAACAAATCATACACATGCACACAGAAATCAATAAAGCAGAAAATGGGTAAACAGTAGAGAAAATGAACAAAACCTAAAGCTGTTTTTTGAGATCAGTTAATTGATAGTTCTCTTGCTAATGTGAATAAGAACAAGAGAGAAAACACAAGTTAATCATATTGAAAATGAAAGGTACCTACAGACATTGAATGGATTATAAGACAACATTAAGAGCAAATTTAGGCCGGTAAATTTAAAGTTACATGAAACATTAAAAAGGTAGAAAAAGGTAGAAAGGTAGAAAAACTCTTTTTAAAGGTGTAAGTTACTACAGCTGACAGAAGCAAAAATTTAAAGTCTGAGTAACTCTACATTTAATATATAAAATTATTGATAGTTAACAATCAAAACCTTTCCCCAAAAAAACCCAAGCCCAGATGGCTTCACTGGTAAAGTTTGTCTAATATTTAAGGAAAAAATGTTAGCAGTCATTCACAAATAGAGAAAGATGAAATGTTGCCTAATTCATTTTATGAAACCAGCATTAACCCTGATACTAAAACCAGACAAAGACATTACAGGAAAAGGAAACTATTACAGACTATTTCTTACAACCATAGAGGCAGAAATCATTTACAAATATTTGTAAATTGAATTCATTAAATATAATAAAAGTATATACATATGTATATAATATAACTCACGGTCAAGTGGGCTTTACCCAGGACTATAAGGCTTGTTTAACAATTTGTACATAATCCATTATTGTAGTTCACCATATATTAGTACAATGAATGAAAAAATTCATTTGATCATTTCAATAGATGGAGGAAAAAGCATTTCACAGTACTTAACAACAATATTTAAAATTTCATGTTTTTTGTTTTTAAATAATTAAACTCGCAGCAAAGTAAGAATGGAAGGAAACAATCCCATGAGAGTTCTCTTTTCTCCGTATCTTTGCCGCCATTTATCTCTTACTTTTTGATGGTAGCCATTCTAACAGGTATGAGATGATACCTCATTATGGTTTTTGGTTTGCATTTCCCTATTGACTAGTGATGTTGAGCATCTTTTCATGTACCTATTGGCCATTTTTTTTTTTTTTTTTTGCGGTACGCGGGCCTCTCACTGTTGTGGCCTCTCCCGTTGCGGAGCATAGGCTCCGGACGAGCAGGCTCAGCAACCATGACTCACGGGCCCAACCGCTCTGCGGCATGTGGGATCCTCCCGGACCGGGGCACGAACCTGTGTCCCCTGCATCGGCAGGCGGACTCTCAACCCATGCGCCACCAGGGAAGCCCCCTAATGGCCATTTTTATATCTTCTTTGGAAAGATGTCTAATCAAGTCCTTTGCCCATTTTTAATTGGAGTATTTGGGGGTTTTTTGGCTATTGAATTATATGAGTTCTTTATATATTTGGGGTATTAAACCCTTATCAGATATATGGTTTGCAGTCAGTGGACTGTTCCTTGATGACATCTGCATATCTTCTCAGTTTTCGAAGTAACATACAGGAGTGCCATCTCGTGTTAAGATCTTTGGAGTCAGGCAGACCTGGATATAAAAACTGGCTCTGAAACTTGCTGCATTCTAGCGCTTCACTGCCCTAAAATATTTTGGATATTCTTGAAACAACTATTTATTGAGAACCTATACTGGCCAGATACTATGCTAGACACTTATGTGTGTATTACCTTAATTAATATGACTTAAAGCTAACAACCTTTTTTGAGTCCATTTTATGTATTGGACACATAGTAACACAAAGTATTTTCCATTCCGTATGTCATTTAATACAGCAACCCAATGAAGTATTGGTACTATAGTTATTATTCCTACTTTAGAGAAGAAGAAATTGAGACCAACAGAGAAGAATTTTTTGAATATGAGGAACTCAGGTTGCTGTCATGGCTCTGGGTTTGTTTTCTATTCTTTTCTACCTGTGGAACAAAAGACTTTTTTGTATTATATGTTACCCAAGCTTGCTGCAAAGACTAACTGGGACTTTAACTTAAAGTCTCTTTTTGTTTTTCCTTTCCTTTAGGTTATGAATGCTAAGGGTGTCTCCAAGAGTTTAAGCAGGAAGTGTCAGGTGAAGATAAGTTTCTAAGAGGAAAGCACTGGGCAGACTTGTAAGCGCATAAGCCCAGTTCCAGATAGGTACAGCTTTAGAAATAGCAACCTTAGTCACAAATGAAAAGGCAGTGTTTATATGTATTTGGTAAAAGAAGTATGGCTCACCTTTCTCTCATTTCCATGAACAGAACAATCCTTTGTCAGCAGTGATATTTTTGAAGGTCAAAGTTGACAAATTTTGTGCTTCTAAAATATAATGTTGAATCAGAATTCTTTTTATGATGTTTAATTGCTATCCAGAGTGCCTAGATAGGAATTTTCTTTAGGAAAGTAAAAATATGTCACTAAGGCCATGAAGGGTTTGATTGTAGCTTTGCTTGCTTAGGCAGCTGTGCTTCCATAGAACTTGTGTAGTGTAAGCTTCACCCGCCATCTTTTCCTTTATCGGCATGGAATTACTTTTCTTTTAATGTATAGTATAATCATTTTCTGCAGTGTTCAATCACTTAATATAAATGAAATTGAATTATGTGTTAATCTATAATTATAGACTAACCAACCTAATAAAAGCATATATATGAAATATTTGTACATTCTGATTTAATGATCTGTTTATTATACTGTAGTACCAGAAATTAGCTGGTTAATTTATAAGTAGACTCGATTTCCTGAAAAGTAATTTGTGGAGTACTGGGAAAATTGTGATTCCTCCCTGTTTCTCATTAGCATCATTTTCATTTTTTCCTTTTTACCTTTTGGTCTTTGTCTTCACTGAATAGAATATCCTGGCCTTTGATTTGGCTCTCCTTCACAACCCAGCTGTACTTCAAGTTTGGTTTAAATGCAGCTGTATTTCAAGCTGAGTTTAAGTCTCATCTGTCTTACAAAACTTTCTCTGACTATTTGATCCACCATAATTTTTTTTCTTTTCTGAAATTCTGCTACTTTTCTCTTCAGCACAGTTTAAATTGTCTTCTAGATTATATACATTGACTTCATTATTTTTTTCCAGCTACATTCATGGATGTTATCTCCTTTCACCCTTGAACCCTAGAGGTAGATAAGATAGGCAATATTATTCCCCATTTTACAGATGCAAAAAATCTTATCTTAGAGGTAGATGAGATAAACAATATTATTCCCCATTTTATAGATCCAAAAGAAAAACAGGTAAGTTATTTGATTTCTTCAAGATAAGACTTCTGCCCAAGTCTTCATTCCACAATTTGCTTTCCCTATACTATAATACCTCAAGTTTTGTACTTTACCGACTACTCCTACCATACACTGAGCACATATAAATATTATTAGTTGGTTTAAAATAGATTATTTCCTTTCAAACCCCCAATCACTGATATCTGTTTCTTTTTAAAAAGGTACTTAAGTAATTGTGGAGTCTTTTATCATAATGGTGGAGCCTTAGTTCTTCAAAGGCACAACATGTTGTATGATCAAGATTTGAAGTTTGGACTACTGAAATTTTTCATATGCATTCATCAGACAGATGTCATTGACTGTGGACCATATGCCTAATATTAATGCTAGCTCTGGATATGAACAAATATTTATTGCATTTTTTGTTAGTAATATCTGGTCTCCTCTTTTTCGTACAGGAGAAATTAAACAGATTCTAGAAAATGAACTTCAGATACCTGTGTCTAAAATGCTGTTAAAAGGCTGGAAGACTGGAGATGTGGAAGACAGTGTGAGTTTAGTAACTGCATAAAAATAAAAGAAAATTAAGTTATGCTATTGACTAAATGATGTATAAAATTGTTTTTTATTAATGTTGTTACATATGTCAGTTGTAGGTTTGGTAATAGTAGCTGAGTTTAAGGAATCAGCAAACAATGTTTTTCAAGCTAAAACATTTTCATAGTAAACCAACAACAGTTTTAAGTGAGTTAGATATGTAAGTGGCATGTTTTTCCTACTTCTAACTATTTTATAGGAGTTAATTTGACATTCTTTTTTGACAGCTTTTACATTTTTCTCAAACCTCATATGATGTCAGTATCAGTAAGTGCCTTGGAATAATAATTTTTTTCTTAACATCTTTATTAGAGTATAATTGCTTTACAATGGTGTGTGAGTATCTGCTGTATAACAAAGTGAGTCAGCTATACATATACATAGATCCCCATGTCTACTCTCTCTTGAGTCTCCCTCCCACCCTCCCTATCCCACCCCTTCACGTGTTCACAAAGCACCAGGCTGATTTCCCTGTGCTATGCAGCTGCTTCCCACTAGCTATCTGTTTTACATTTGGTAATGTATATATGTCTATGCCACTCTCTCACTTTGTCCCAGCTTACCTTCCCCCTCCCTGTATTCTCAAGTCCATTCTCTATGTCTGTGTCTTTATTCCCATCCTGCCCCTAGGTTCTTTAGAACCTTTTTTTTAAGATTCTGTTTATATGTGTTAGCATACAGTATTTGTTTTTCTCTTTTTGACTGACTTACTTCACTCTGTATGACAGACTCTAGGTCCATCCAGCTAACTCAATTTCATTTCTTTTTATGGCTGAGTAATATCCCATTGTATATATGTGCCACATATTCTTTATCCATTCATCTGTTGATGGACACTTAGGTTGCTTCCATGTCCAGGCTGTTGTAAATAGACCTGCAATGAACATTGTGGTACATGACTCGGTTTTTTGTTTTTTTTTTCTTGCGGTACACGGGCCTCTCACTGCTGTGGCCTCTCCCGTTGCGGAGCACAGGCTCCGGACACGCAGGCTCAGCGGCCGTGGCGGCCGTGGCTCACAGGCCCAGCCGCTCTGCGGCATGTGGGATCTTCCCGGACTGGGGCATGAACCCGTGTCCCCTGCATCGGCAGGCGGACTCTCAACTACTGCGCCCAGGGAAACCCTACATGACTCTTTTTGAATTACGGTTTTCTCAGGGTATATGCCCAGTAGTGGGATTGCTGGGTCGAATGGTAGTTCTATTTTTAGTTTTTTAAGGAACCTCCATACTGTTCTCCATAGTGGCTGTATCAATTTACATTCCCACCAACAGTGCAAGAGGGTTTCCTTATTCTCCACACCCTCTCCAGCATTTATTGTTTGTAGATTTTTTAATGATGACCGTTCTGAGTGGTGTGAGGTGATACCTCATTGTAGTTTTGATTTGCATTTCTCTAACGATTAGTGATGTTGAGCATCCTTTCATGGGTTTGTTGGCAATCTGTATATCTTCTTTGGAGAAATGCCTATTTAAGTCTTATGCCCATTTTTGGATTGGGTTTTTTGTTTTTTTGATATGGAGCTGCTTGAGCTGCTTGTAAATTTTGGAGATTAATCCTTTGTCAGTTGCTTCATTTGCAAATATTTTCTCCCATTCTTAGGGTTATGTTTTTGCCTTGTTTATGGTTTCCTTTGCTGTGCAAAAGCTTTTAAGTTTGATTAGGTCCCATTTATTTATTTTTGCTTTTTATTTCCATTTCTCTATGAGGTGGGTCAAAAAGGATCTTGCTGTTATTTATGTCATAGAGTGTTCTGCCTATGTTTTCCTCTAAGTGTCTGGCCTTCCATTTAGGTCTTTAATCCATTTTGAGTTTATTTTTGTGTATGGTGTTAGGGAGTGCTCTAGTTTCATTCTTTTACATGTAGCTGTCCAGTTTTCCCAACACCACTTATTGAAGAGGCTGTCTTTTCTCCATTGTATATTCTTGCCTCCTTTATCAAAGATAAGGTGACCATATGTGCGTGGGTCTATCTATCTCTGGGCTTTCTATCCTGTTCCATTGATATATATTTCTGTTTTTGTGCCAGTACCATACTACGTTGATGACTGTAGCTTTGTAGTTGGTCTGAAGGAAAGGAGCCTGATTCCTCCAGCTCCATTTTTCTTTCTCAAGATTGCTTTGGCTATTCGGGGTCTTCTGTGTCTCCATATAAATTGTGAAATTTTTTGTTCTGGTTCTGTGAAAAATGCCATTGGTAGCTTGATAGGGATTGCATTGAATTTGTAGATTGCTTTGGGTAGTAGAGTCATTTTCACACTGTTGATTCTTCCAATCCAAGAACATGGTATATCTCTCCATCTGCTTGTATCATCTTTAATTTCTTTCATCAGTGTCTTATAGTTTTCTGAATACAGGTCTTTTGTCTCCTTAGGTAGGTTTATTCCTAGGTATTTTATTCTTTTTGTTGCAATGGTAAATGGGAGTGTTTCCTTAATTTCTCTTTCAGAATTTTCATCATTAGTGTATAAGAATACAAGGGATTTCTGTGCATTAATTTTGTATCCTGCTGCTTTACCAAATTCATTGATTAGCTTTAGTAGTTTCTGGTAGCATCGTTAGGATTCTCTATGTATAGTATCATGTCCTCTGCAAACAGTGACAGTTTTACTTCTTCTTTTCTGATTTGGATTCCTTTTATCTTTTTATCTTCTCTGATTGCTGTGGCTTAAACTTCCAAAACTATGTTGAACAATAGTGGTGAGAGTGGGCAACCTTGTCTTTTTCCTGATATTTGTGGAAATGGTTTCAGTTTTTCACCATTGAGGACGACGTTGGCTGTGGGTTTGTCATATATGGCCTTTATTATGTTGACCTAAGTTCCCTCTATGCCTGCTTTCTGGAGGTTTTTTATCATAACTGGGTGTTGAATTTTGTCAAAAGCTTTCTCTGCATCTATTGAGATGATCATATGGTTTTTCTCCTTCAACTTGTTAATATGGAGTGTCACACTGATTGTTTTACATATATTGAAGAATACTTTACATCCCTGAGACAAACCCCACTTGATCATGGTATATGATCCTTTTAATATGCTGTTTGATTCTGTTTACTAGTATTTTGTTGAGGATTTTTGCATCTATGTTCATCAGTGATATTGGTCTGTAGTTTTCTTTTCTTGTGACATCTTTGTCTGGTTTTTTTATCAGGGTGGTAGGGGCCTTGTAGAATGAGTTTGGGAGTGTTCCTCCCTCTGCTATATTTTGGAAGAGTTTGAGAAAGATAGGTGTTAGCTGTTAGCTCTTTTGTAAATGTTTGATAGAATTCGCCTGTGAAGCCATCTGGTCCTGGGTTTTTGTTTGTTGGAAAGTTTTTAATCACAATTTCAATTTCAGTGCTATTGATTGATCTGTTTATATTTTCTATTTCTTCCTGGTTCAGTCTTGGAAGGTTGTGCTTTTCTAAGAATTTGTCCATTTCTTCCTGGTTTTCCATTTTATGGGCATACAGCTGCTTGTAGTAATCTCTCATGATCCTTTGTATTTCTGCAGTGTCAGTTGTTTCTTCTCCTTTTTCATTTCTAATTCTATTGATTTGAGTCATTTTCCCTTTTTTTCTTGATGAGTCTGCCTAATGGTTCATCAATTTTGTATATCTTCTCAAAGAACCAGCTCTTAGTTTTATTGATCATTGCTGTAGTTTCCTTCATTTCTTTTTCATTTATTTCTGATCTGATCTTTATGATTTCTTTCATTTTGCTAACTTTGGGGGTTTTTTTGTTCTTATTTGTGTAATTGCTTTAGGTATAAGGTTAGGTTGTTAATTTGAGATTTTTTTTTGGATTTTGCACTGGCTATTGCCTTTGCCAGCCATATTCTTTTTCTATATATGTTCATGGTTTCTTTCCTCACCACTTTCAAGTTTTTGCTCAAATGTCACATTGGCCAAGTGAGAACCACCCTGATAACCAAGTTTAAATTATGTAATTCCCCAGCCTCATTTTCTTCACCCTCCCTTTTCTGCTTTATGTTTAGTCACGAAAACTATCACTTCTACTAGTCAACTATATAGGTTACTTTGTTTATTCCTACTAAAATGTAAGCTCCTGAAGATCAGGGGTTTTAGACTATCATGTTCACTGCTATATCTTCAGTGTTTAGAATACTCCTGGCACAGAATTAGTGGCTCAATAAATATCTGTTGAGTAAGTATTTTTGTCCTGGGTTATGATGTAAAGATGTAAAATGTGTTTCTTAATGTTTCTTGCTGTCCAAAAAATTTTGAATTAGCGGGTATTTACCATCAAGTTGGGAGTTTGAAAGGTATGTAGGAGTTCTCTGGCAAATAAATTTGGTGAAATTTTGTGTGGTTATCAAGATAGTAGGTCAGAGGTAGCCCAAGAGTAGTTTATTTACCCCAGACAAAGTGCTTTAACAAAAAAAATTATCTGGCCTAACAGTTAAGTGACCTAGGTAACACTTACAAGAGACCTCATCCAAGTCATTTCACCTATTAGGCTGCAGCTCCTCATCTATAAAGTCTTTAGGTTGAGGTACTCTCTATAATCTTTTCTAGGTCTAATGATCTCTGAACACCTACATCGCTAATTTTTGCTATAATGATCCTGAATGAAGTGGATATTAGTTGCAAGGATATGCTTCTTCAATGAAGAAATTAATGATTCTCAACTGTGTTCTTATATATTTGTATCGTTTCATGAGCTAAAGAATTTGTATTTTATTTTAATATTCATATTTATGCTAACTTATGATATTTATGAGAGAGAGATTTTTTTGCGATTCAGTAGTTCTTCTGTATTATCCTATTTAGGAAATTGTCAAAAGATGCAAAGTCAAACTACAATAGTGATAATTTTCTAAGAATTATAGGAAAAGATTAAAAATGCACAATCAATAGTTATTTTATATTTGTTTTTATTTTTTGTTTTTCAGACGGTCTTAAAATCACTACACTTGCCAAAAAACAACAGTCTTTATGTTCTTACACCAGATTTGCCACCACCTTCATCATCTAGTCATGCTGGGTAAGGTGTTTACTTTTCCTGGGAATCTGAAACAAAAAGTTTGATTGTTAAGTTGTTTTACTGTATATAACTATCAAATCAAATCAAAATCTTGTTGAAGCTTTAACTTAACAACAGCTATTAACTATATAAAGTTTCAAACTATTTGGTTTGGGTAGTTTATTTGTTTGATTTTAGTGATGGAATCTTTTTACAAAGAAAAGCTTTAGCAAAACTCTATTATGTAAAAAAGAGTCAAAAATGGCACTTCTCTGAATGGGAAGAACTGGAGTTGGAGGGAAGAGATTGAGTAACTGGAACTCCAGTGTCTCCCATGGCTAAAGAAGCAAAGCTTTGAGGAAGGTTCTTGGGCTTTGCAGAATACAGCTTGAGAAACACTGATATAAAATTTTTATTAAGATTTTCTCTCTATTTGGAATAGAGGGTCTCATTCTTTTTTCAGTATTCACAGTGAAACTCAGTACATTTATAGAATGATCAGATGATTTTGATGTTTAATTGTATGTTACATTATTGCCTGATGAAGCAACCTGATCTAAAGTGAATGATTAAGGTAGTGATAGAGTAATAATTTTTATGAATACAGTATCCTTCTAGAACTATGTTTAAGTTGTTCTTAGATTTTCACCATTTTTTGCACATTTTCTCTTTTTATTTAATGCAACTTGGTGTTCCTAAACTTTGAATATTGTCCAATTTTTCCCCACCGCCTACCAAATGCCTTTATTATTAATGTAGTAGAAGGAAAAAAGTCCTGTTTTTCTTTGGTACCCTACCCATAGAACACCTCTGGCCACCAGATGTGTGGGTCCCCCCCACCACCACCACCATGAGGCAGTTCTTCATTCCCAGCTGGATGTTCTACAATTAACTAAATTCTGATACCATCTACCTGGAGATAGCATTAGATCTCACAGGTTCAGGGCTCAGTCCCACAAGACTGCCCCTATATCAGACCCAGTTGCAAGTCTGTGTTGTCACCTGTGCTTCTGACCAAGTGGCTATAGATTGGAGGTTCCCACCACTCCCTTCTGAGTTCGGTAATTTGTGAGAGAATGGCTCACAGAACTCAGAAAAATGCTCTACTTGCTATTACCAATTTATTATAAAGCATATTTTAAAGGATATAAATGAACAGCCAGCTGAAGAGATACATAGGATAAGATCTGGAAGGGTCTTGAGCACAGGAGTGCCTGTAATGTTTGGGGTGTGCCACCCTCCCAGGACACGAATGCATTCTTGTTTACCAACTTGGAAGCTCTCCAAAGCTCTTCAGCTAGGATTTTTTATGGAGGCTCACCACAGAGGTATGATTAATTGAGTCATTGGCTATTAGTAATTAACCCAACCTCCAGCTCCTCTCTCCTTCCTGGAGGCGGAGGTGCAGGCTAAAAGGTCCAGTCCTCTAATCATGAGCTTGGCTCCCCTGGCAACCAGCTTCTCTCTAGAGGGGTTTTCCAAACATCATCTGTTTAGCAAACCCAGGTGTGGTTGAAAGTGGCTCATTATGAATAACAAAAGAGACCTCTCTTTTTTCACCTTTATCACTCTTATCACTTAAAAAATTCCAAAGATTTTAGGAGCTCTAAGTGGGGAAGAAAACCAAATGTATATTTCTTATATATCATACCATCACAGGTGGATAGTAGCAAAAAGAAAATTAAATTTCACTTTACCAAAGTAGAAATCACTGAACTGAAAAAAGTTAAATCTAATATAATTGTATCTGATAGTCTGTTAAAGGTTTGTTTTAGGCTAAGAATTTAAAGATTTCTTGGGTTGCTCTTTATCTTCTGTGTTCATATCATATATTAATGGGAAGTTGTATTTGCATGCTACTACAAACAGCCAACAGTACTTGTAGTCCTCGTGTTTATAGTAATGTTGATATAAATACCAGATGAGATTATAGGTATGGGTTCTGTATCTAGTCATGGAGGATATTATTTTTTAAGTTAGTTAACAGAGTGTAATCACTGTCATCCAATATATAATCCACATAATTACAAGTAGGTAAGAGACATCATTTGTTATAATCTATTGCTTTCCAGTAACATGATTAAATGGATTTATCAACATGTCTTCCTGGGCTAATGGAAATGTTCTTCATTGCCCTGTGGCTGACCTTAGTTTGATTGCCACTTCCTCAGTCCCTAGGCAGGCAGGGGCCTACATTGCTTCTGAAATACAGTGTTTATTGGAGAATGAGTACTTTATATAGCACTAAAGTAATCTTCCCTAGTTGGCTTTATGGATTTTTAGCAAGTTACAGTAATGCTTTTTCCTATGTTGGAACAACAAGAAAGACATAAAAATTCAAAGCCAAATAAAAGACACAAAGCACAGTCTATCTGGCTAGTGAGAGGAGGGGTATTAGAGCTTTCCTGCTTGAAAGCTGGAAAAAGTTATAAAGGGCACATTTGATGAAAAAGTTATATTAGGGCACATTTTATTAAAATCTAACTAAAACGTCAAGGTGTGTTTCTTTTAGGTACCTGTTAATATATCTTTCTATAAAACTAGAGATTATTTTTCTTTTTTTGTGTGTGATGTATATCTTAAATTCTGATTTCATGAGAGACAATTTAAAAAAACAAAATCCATACAGAATTTTATAAGCTAATGGTAATAATTATTTTTAATTTCTGATTTTCATTTTGTATTTATCAAATAAAAATAATTTTGACAACTATATAATAGAGTCCAAAAGTAATTTAGTATTAAGTTATAAAGTACATCATATTATCAAATATGGGAGACATAAAATTTCTCTGCACTAAACTCCATAATGAATCAAATTGATTTGTTTTTGCAAAATTTTGTTATAATTGGTGGATTCATACAAATCTTATTGTAATTTGCAACCTAATTTATAATCTAAAAAAGAGAAAATAAAAGGTAATTCTGATTATTCGTGTTATATTTGAGAATTGGCAAATGAATAGAAGAGATCTGAAATTGGTAGAGAAAAATAGGAAAGATTCTTCTAACACCTTGGCCTCTTAGTTTCTTGAACTTATTTTCTACAGTGATCTTTTTTCCCGTCCTACGTCAGCCATATCTTCCTGTGGTCTTGTTATTTAATTAAAACAATTCTTAAATACTAATTTCAAGCTTCCATTTTCTGCTAATCGTGTCTCGTCTTTCTAGCCCACTTCTTTAGTATCCTAACCCTAACTATCCTTCAGCCTTATTCAGGCCTCCAATCCATTGTTTCTACCATCTTTTCATGATCATTACCTCTTTCATGTCCTCTCTTTCTTCCTTAGAGTGGGCAATATCCCATGGTCATTCATTGTAATCACTTTCTTGCATGTAGCCTCAACTCTTGCTTCATGGATCTTGCTTGACAAAAATCCGTACCTTGGATAAATACAACTCTGTCTATTCTGTGCCTCAGAGCTAAATGTGACTAGAGACAAACAAAATCATGCTGATTGGTGTATCTTCAAATTCACGACCATAATCTTAAGAGAGCCCCCTAATGTTGCTAGGCAGTGATAGCATATTTACCTGGTTTATCCACACTCTCCTAAATGGCCATTTTACACTTATCTTTTCCTCAGACCTTTAAAACACCTCTCCCGTATTCTCACCCTCAGCTGATGACTTCATTTCCTATTTTGTTTCACTGATTAAATGAAGGCAATCACAAGAGAATTTCCACAAGCTTCCAACTTGGTCTCTGTTTACTTACCTGCATCTTATACACATACTCTTCTTTTTCTCCTGTTACTCTAGATGGCATGACCAATCTCCTATCTAACACCAAACCTCCATGTTTGCTTCAGATTACATTCTATATTCCCTCTGGCCTAAATCAAGGACTTCCTTCACTTTAATTCTTCCCTGCATCATCAGTTTTTCCCTCTAGTAGAGTGTTACCATTAACATTCAAACGTGATGTTATTTCTTCCATTTTTCTCTTGATCCCACCTCCCCTTCCAGCAATCACTCCATTTCTCTAGTCCCTTTGATAACAAAACTTCCCCCAAAGAGTTGTCTACATTTGTTGTCTCTAATTCCTTTCCTCCCGTTTCTCTTGAGCCCAGTCTAAGTAGGGATCTGCTAGTGGACTTGCTAATGTCACTCATGACCACATTACTAAATTCAGTGTCATGGCTTTTAAGTGTCATCTGTGTGCACTGTCAATTTTATATCTCTAATTTATATTTCTACCCTAGACCTGTTCCCTGAATTGTCTTCTCTTCACCTGAGATTTGGGATTTTTTTTAAAGGTGTATTTTATTTAGGTGGTTGGTTTGATATTTAATTGGTTTTATTCTTTTATTTCTCTGACACAAGTCAGTGGATGTTGGAAGACTGAGGGGAACTGCATAATAAACTGCCTGTTAATTGCAGTGCAGAACTATGGCGAGGTCCTGTTGCTGGATTCCATCATTCCAATTCCAATGCAATGGCAAATAATAGGTTCTTTCTTTATAGAGTATCAGTCTTCTCTCAATGGACTAGGCAACACTGGTATTATAGTATCACTCCTAAACAAAATTTATTATGACCAAATCGGAAAAGTAATATAATTATAATCTATCTCGTCATATAAAATTATAGATAACAAGACCTGGAGAGAAAAATCCTGGATTACACTCCCAGCTTGGTTAGGGCCTTAGAGTTTTCATGTATAAAATAGGAAGCATTGATTTTAGTTGCCAGGGTGGTTGTAAAAATTCATTAAGCAGGAGAGGTACATTATATGTGAAATCACAAATTACAAAGCATGATTATTACAATTATTTATGCTAGTAAATACCAATAGTAATCTATTTCATTCAACTCTCACTTGATTTTTATAACAACTCTACAAGATTACAGGCTGATTTTGATATCTCTAATTTATAAATTAGGAAATTGAGGTGTTTAGAAGTGTTTTGTGGATTATTCAAGGTCATCAGTGAATACTTCTGATACTGAAATCTCCATCTGACCCTCCATAGCTTCCAGTTTCTTGACACAAATATATAAAGCTTTATTCCAAAGATGCCTTCTTTTTTGGAAGCTGTTCTCTATAATGAGATTTTTTAAAAAATATCTTGTAATTGTCATTATATACTTGTTGAAGGGTATTTATATACATTATTTCACTTACTGTAGTTCTCAAGAATATTAATGAAATTTTGGTGTGTGAATGAACTTTTAGTTACTGTACACTATTAATCATTTAGTAAAATGTAGATATAAAATAACATGCTTTTAAATTGTTTACTGACAATATTATTCTCAAGGTTTGGTGAGAGCTATATCTTAAACCACGTCTTATAAAATTTTTTTTTCTTAACTTGATTTTACTGCCACTAGGGGGTGCCTGTTAATTGAGTCTTATTTTGTATTTACATTTTTTTTTTTAAAGCTAAGAGCAGTAAAATTACCATATAAGTGTCTGTAACTGAATTATATTTAGAATTATTTTAAAGTAAGTAATGTTTTTCAGAAAACAGAATTTCAGGCTTTTTGAGAATTTAAGAGCAAACTCTTTAATTGTAATCTTTATAACAGTTGAAATGCATTTAAAAACTTTTTAAATCAGATTTCACTAATTAATTCAAAGGTGATGCAGTACCCCTATGGCACAACTTCAGGTTATACTGTAAATCATGGTAAAATCAGAAGGGATGGGGACTGTTAATTATACCTGTTTCATATTATTATAGGAAAAATTCAGTCTGTCAAAGATTTATTGATTACCTACTAGATGAAAACAAGCTCTGTCCTGTGGGAGCTTATAACCTATTCATTAAGGTATATATAAGCTTATATATATATATATTTATTTATTTAATTAATTAATTTATTTATTTTTGGCTGTGTCGGGTCTTCGTTCCTTTCTCTAGTTGCAGTGAGCAGGGGCTACTCTTCGTTGTGGTGTGCAGGCTTCTCATTGCGGTGGCTTCTCTTGTTGTGGAGCACAGGCTCTAAGCACGCAGGCTCAGTAGTTGTGGCTCATGGGCTTAGTTGCTCCATGGCATGTGGGATCTTCCTGGGCCAGGGTTTGAACCCATGTCCCCTGCATTGCCAGGCGGATTCTTAACCACTGTGCCACCAGAGAAGTCCCCTTAATTCATCTCTTTAAAGAAAATTTCCAACACTGTTTTGGTGTCCTGTGTGCCAATCAGGTTGATTCATCCAGTAATCACCTCTTTTCTTCATCTGCTCTAAAAGTTGGTGTTCCCCAGAATTCTGTTTTCAGCAATCCCTCTTACTGTACATTCTCCCTGATGTCTCCTCTCAATAGTTCAATTTCCAAAAACATATATAGATGACAAGTCTCTATTTATAAACACCTGTTTCCTACTTGCCAGTGGAGCTTTTCACTGGTGTGTGTCCCATATGTAATTCAGTCACATGTCTAGAACTGAGACAATCCAGAAAAATATGTACTACTTACTGCCTATATTTTTTGTCTCAAATGTACAATGCTACAAAATGTTGCAGTGTATTCCAAGTAGGATGATAATTATTTAAAAGGTCATCAGTTTGGTTTATAAGTAATTAATGAATTTATTAAGATTATTTTTGGTAGGAAGATGAGAATAAGAACCAGGTTGTAGTAGATTTTAATGGATAAGTGAGAAATGAGGGATTAGAGTTACTGTTATTTTCAGAAAATTCAACTCTGAAGGGAGAGAGAAGTTGAGGGAGGAGTAGGGTCAAGAGACTGAAGAATTATTAGAATTATGAGGAGGAAGAGACAGCAAATAGGAAAAATTTGAAAAAGTGAAACCAAAAAGGGTATGGGAGTATCTAAACTTAAGCTGCAATGATAAAATACCATAGACTGGGTGACAAACAATAGACATTTATTTCTCACAGTTCTTGAGGCTGAAAGGCCTAATCAGGGTTCCTGTGAGATTTAGTTTCTAGTGAGAGCTCTCTTCCTGGCTTGCAGACAGCTGCCTTCTTACTGTGTCCTCATATGGGGGGATGGGGGTAGGGGGGAAGGAGGGAGGGAAAGGAAGTAGGGGAAGGGAAGTAGAGGAGGCAGGGAGCAAGCAAGTACTGGAGTCCTCTTGTCTCTCTTCCTCTTCTTATAAAGACACCAATCCTATTGGATTAGAGCCCCACCCTTATGACTTCATTTAATCTTAATTACTTCCTAAAGACTGTTTACAGATACAGCCATATTGGGGGTTAGGGCTTCAATATAAGATTTCTAGGGTTGGGGCATGCAGTTCAGTCTATAGCAGGGAGGCAGGGTAGAGTCCAGGGGTTAAGTGTTGAAGTTACCTGGCAGGTTTAGAGATAGTAGAAAAGGCAGAAGAATAGAAGATTGGAGCAAGTGAAGAACATTTCTGGATTCTGGATTTCAGTGCTGTTAAGTAATAGTTGTTGAAAAGTTTAAATTATAGATAATACTGCAGTAGAAGATAGGTAATAGTTACAAGAATAAGGATATGAAGTTAAAGTATTTGGTAAGTGATGGTGACACAACAGTTATCATTTATGAAGACAGGCTTTTTGCCAAGCCCTTTATATATATATTATCTGATTAAATCCTCACAATAAATCATAGATAGGTGTTCTTTGTCACATTTTGCAGATGGGTAAACTGAATTAGAGGTAGTGGTTAGGTGATGGCAGAGAGAGGGTAGTTATTGAGAGCTTGTTTAGGTTCTTGTTTGAAGAAAGCTACAGCTACTGATTAAATTAGTCTGTATTAGAAAAGTATAAACCTAGGTATAAATGTTATAACTTAAGGGGATAAACACTAAAGAAAAATTCTTTTTTCTTTTCTAGAAGAAAAAAGAATAGTCAGCTATATGTTGTTTGTCAGAGAAATATCTCTTAAAGAAATGACACAGAAAAGAGAAAATAAAGGGTATAAGAAATGATATTTAAGCCAAATATTAATTTTATAATGTAGTGTGGCAATATTAATATCACATAAAATTGAATTTAAGGCAAATAATATTGAGGGACAGTTTACTAAGAAGATATGACAATTGTAAACTTGTGTGCACAAATCAGCAAAAATTGACAAAATTACAAGGGGAAATAGTTCAACCACAATTATATACAAATGTCTTATGGAAACTAATGAATTAAGCAATAAGTCTTTGTAGGCTGTTTATTATTTGAATAACCAAATTAAGCACATATAGAATACTTATGAAAATTGACCACATATTAGAACACAAAGCTAGTATCAAAGAATCACTATCATGCTGACCCATTCTCTGGCCATTATGCAATAAAATTAGAAGTGAAGTAATAATAAAAAGGTATCTCTGAGATTCTCCATACATTTGGATACTACAAATAATTTACTTCACAATAATTTATGGGTAAAAATGAGATCATGATAGCAACCACTAGCTGTTCAGAAGTGAACATAAATAAGAGTGCTATATATTAAAACTTTGAATACAGCAAAAGTGGTACTTAGAGGGAAATTTGTAATATTAAGTCCACTAATTAGAAGGTAAGAAAGATAGAAAACAATTGCATTGTATGTTCAACTTAAGAAAATAGAGAAATAACAATAGAGTAAGTCTGAAGAAAATAGAAGGAAAGAAAGATTTAAAAGCAGTAATTAATGATAGAAGTAATCAACAAGTAATAACTGCTTGAAAAACCAAGCCAAGAAAAAACGAGGGTAAGCACAAAAATATTAGGTGTGAAAAAGGGGACTTAACTACAGATTCAGAAGAGATTATTTGATTAATAAAATAATTATTAAGTAAGTTAATACAAAACAAATAAGAAATTAATAAATTAAATTGTTTTAAAACAAAAATGTGTGTGAATAGTAATAAAATAAGCATATCTTTATGGCTTATTAAAATCTGAAATTTAGTTGAAATGGAAAATTTTGCATAAACTATCAAGTACTAAAATGAATACAAGAAATAGGTAACCTGAAAAAATGATAGCCATCAAAGAAATTGAATTTATAGTCAAAAATTTCACATGCCACTTCTTCACCCTCCCCCACCCCAGAGGATTTCCATAAAGAAATTTTACACAAACTCTTCCCAGTGAGACTGCTACCTATCTTATTTTATAATGTTCATGTAGGGCTTCCCTGGTGGCACAGTGGTTGAGAATCTGCCTGCTAATGTTGGGGACACAGGTTTGAGCCCTGGTCTGGGAAGATCCCACATGCCGCGGAGCATCTAGGCCCGTGAGCCACAACTACTGAGCCTGCACGTCTGGAGCCTGTGCTCCGCAATAAGAGAGGCCGTGATAGTGAGAGGCCCGCACGCCACAATGAAGAGTGGCCCCCACTTGCCACAACTAGAGAAAGCCCTCGCACAGAAACGAAGACCCAACGCAGCCAAAAATAAATAAATTAATAAATTTAAAAAAAAAGTTAATGTTCATGCAATCTTGTTACCAAAATTAGAAAAAGATAATGTAAGAAAAAATTGTGTGTAAATCTCACTTATAACCATAGATAATAAAAATGAGTAGGTAAACTTTTCTTTGCCTTCTCTCAGCCTTACCATTTAATGACCTCTTCTTTCCCCTGTCCTTATTCCACTACTTCAAATGGCACCTCTCCCAGCATTCAAATGGTCTAAGATGTAAATGAACCAAAAACCATAACTTGATTATGTCTCTCCCCTGCTCAAACCCCTCCATTTGCGTTTTTACACTTAGAATAAAATCCAGGTTCCTTACTAAGGTATATAAAGGACTTATATAATCTTGTTCCTGACTCTCTCTAACTTCATCTTTTATCATTCTCATCTCTGGCTTGTATCTTGCCAGCCACACTGGCCTCCCTGCTCTTCTTTAAACATTCTAAGTGTGCTTCAACTTCAGGACATTTGCACTTTGCTATTCCCCTGCCTTAAATGATCTACCACTTATCAACTTGACTTACTCCTTTACTTTATTCAGGCCTCTACTCAAATGTTACATCCTCAGATAGGCTTTCCTTGATTCCCCTGGCTAAAAAAGCCCCTCTGTTATACATTCTCCCTTTATCTTACATTATGACAACAATGCATTATATTAGTAATATTAGTAATATATTCATATTTGTTGTCTGTGTCCCTCATCACAATGCAAAGCTGTAAGAAATCAGCAGCTTTCTTTTTTGTTCACTGTTGTATCCTCAACAGCTAAAAGAGGGCCTGAAATATAGTAGGTACTTAGAACTATTTGTGGAATGAATACTGTGAAGTGCTACATGCCTAAGGATGTTTGCCTCCTAAGAGAGACCAAAGGTAAGAAGTAAAGTTCTAATGGAGGGATATCAAGCATCATGCAGAACAGATATAAGATACTTGGGGAGCCGAACATCTTACAAGTGTCCCATAAATGTAATGAACTAGGCAATCTCCACTTCTTCACCTGAGTTTAGCCTTTTTGTCCAGTGTTCCTTTTCATTTTTCTCATCAAAGTATGGAGTAATGGAAGGAGCTCTGGCTTTATAGTGAGACACTGTTTATCCTATAACTGTCCTACACTGGTTTTGTGGCCTCAGGCAACATCTTTCTTCTCTGAGTCTTAGTTTCCCTAGTATTATTTCTTATATGGCTGTCCTCTCTCCAACCAGATCCCAAGCTGTAAAGAGCAAGAGCATTCTTACTGAGCATCTCCCTCAGTTCACGAGAGTGCCATCTATATAGAGGTCCTTAATAAACATTTGTTGTAATGAATATGAAAAGTTTCATGACAAATTGAGGGATTTAATTTTTTTATCCATGCATGTGTAGTCTCTCCATTGGCTGTTTTGCTATTTGTCAAACTCATCATAAAGTGTTTTTCAGATAAATGGAGAGTCCATCTCATTTATTCATGCAGGATGTCAGTTATTCACTCATTTACTAGATATAGATTGAGTACCGTCTTAAAATGTGTTAGGTCCTTGTTCTAGGTGTTAGGGATACAATGAGAAACGAGACAACAAGGTACCTGCTTTCATGGAGTTTACAATATAATATGTGTAGACATGGTAGGCTGGAGGGACAGGCAACAAACTACAAATAAACCAGAAAAATTATCAGATGATAACAAGTGCTTTGCAGAAAACTGAAATAGAATGATATGATAAGAAGTAATTGGGTGACTACTGTAAGTTGTAAGGTCAGGAAAGTGGTACTGTTTCAACTGAGACATGAATGATTGAGGAACCATTAAAGTGAAGAGCAGAATGAATAGTATTCTAGGCAAGGGAAATAACTAGTGCCAAAGCCCTCAGGCCATGTATAAATATAAATGGAGAAGGTTTAGTATTTCTGGATTTGGTATTACTAATGATCACCTTGCTAGAAAAGGACTGAATGGGTGTCTTGGTAATAAGACAGTCTTTTCAACTTGCTTTGGTCTTATTCTAATAAGTGCTAAAAATGTCCAGCTCCATTTTAATTATATAGATTGTCTTCATTTTTATGGCAGGGTGACAGAAAATAAGGTATCCCTTATGTGTAACTGTCCCTTTTACAAGTAGTAATTGAGTCTTGCTTTTGAACTTTGACCTTTTTATACTGGGAGGATGGTTCCCATTAATATTTTGTTGAGTTCTGTGAGGGTATTGTTGAGCTCTGGTCATGCAGTCTAGCATATGGTCCTCTTGTATGGCTTCTGAGTTGTGAAGTTGCTTTTAATTCTGACTTTGAATTAGTTGCTATTTGTGCAAGCATTAGTAAATTCAGTAAATTCAATTAGTAAATTGAATTAGTAAATTCTAATTGGGACTCCTGTGATAGTTAAGTAAACCACTGGTGTTACAATATATGGCCTTTTTTTGTCCTTGGAAAACCGTTGGTGGGAAAGCAGGTGACAGTAGCCTTGAGTTAGGTGAGAGTAGGGTATTATATTTTCTGATGGATACTGTGGAAGGAAATTGAGGAGTAGTGAGTCAAGATATCTGAGTCCTAGCCCCATCTGAGTTCTAGCCCCAGCTCTCCTACAGAATCACTGTTTAACTTAGGGCAGGTCACTCCTCTCTGCTCCGGGCCTCAGATGTTACCAGAAAATAAAGAGGCTCCATGACTGGAAAAAGAAACTGCTTTAGTAGCCAGACAAGCACCAAATGGATCATGTGGCTTAGACTTGAGTCCTAAGTGAGGTCTTTTACCTTTCACTCCAGATCTAAATCTTAGGACCCACATGCTCAAGTGACCTATAAAAAGAGTTATGACTGGGTCTTCAGAGCCTTAAGGACTGATGCAATAGACCTGCCTCACCAACCTGGTCACAGCAGGAAACATAGCTTAGAGAGCTCATGGCAAACCTTATCCAGGGGTGTTTACCACAGAGGATAAAAAGTGGAAAGGAATTTAGTGCACTAGGGCATAGGAAATGGAAGAGGAAGCTGCTGGTCTCATCCCCTGCCTTCTGTGAAACCTAACCTACTACAAGGTGACCTTGTGAATAATTATAATAGTCTCTTCTTTTCTCTGGAGGAGGCAGGTTTAGAATTGGGAGAAAATGCTACAAGTGTTAAAACACTTCCTTTGTGAGGAGAAGCAGCATGGGCAGAAATAGTGTTCACCCTGTAAGCAGAGGCAAAAGCTTGAAGAAAAGCAAATGAAACATTGTTCTCATGATCCTTGAGGTCTCTTCTAACCTTCTACGTCGGATATGCACTTCACTAAATCCATTAAGCCTGGTATAATTAAGGGAAAAACTGAACTATTCCTCTTCTATCTCTGCTTCTTATAACTAGCTGTGGTAATAGGTATCCAGCTGTGCTTCTAGCCTCGGTCTTAGCTAAGAGGTGACACCCTCTGGGTGGTATGTGTACTGCTACTCATACAAACAGTTTATTTTTTCTTTTTTGTTTTTTTTTTCCATCTCTCACACCCTGTACTGAGGCCATTCAGGATACTTGTTCACCCCCCATTATCCCAACTAAAAAGATAACTGAACAGTATCATGGAACTATTGTGGGGTTCACTTACTACAAGGACATTCTAAGGATGCTTTCAGATAGCTCTCATCCTACTTCTGTTTCCTCAGCACCTCACAATCTCTGCACAGATGTTAATCCTTATAATATTTTTTACTTTTTATTAGCCTATATCCTGCTATTTCAATTTTTGGTGTTCTCCCTTAATGCAAGAGTCATATCCATCAGAGCTCTGACTTAGAAGAAAGCTCTAGAGTATCATCTTTGGAAGGATTTAAAGCAATCATCTAATCTAGTCCCATTTTATGACTCGGGGAACTGAGGTACAGAAAGGGGAAACTTTACATATGCAAGTAAATGTTCTGAAAGGATTGGTTAATTTTTTCTTCCAAAATGCTTTACAAAACAACTTCTTTTTTGTTTGTTTTCACAAAGGATATTCATCTGTGAAAATGTTTAACCAGTGTTGTAAGTAGTTGATAACAATTCGCTGTATCATTCTTAAAGTAACTCTTAATTTCTTAAGAATAAATTAATATAATCAGTGTTTCAAGTACATTATGGTGATTACTGTTCAACTTTAATTCTTGTGAGCATTATTATTAGATTTTGTAAAAGTGAAATTAGGAAGTATTGGATTGGTAAGTGTTTCTTAATAAGGGGCTACTTGAAAAGTGGCTTATATTAAGAAGAGGACATTTCCCTATAGTTATGCATTCTGGATGAAAGAAACTTGTCCCCAATTAAAGCATTGGTGGAGATCACAAGACATCTAATTGGATTGATGTAGCAAACCCATTTATATAGTTTACTGCCTATTGATAGGTCAGTGAGTACTGAGATTAGCTTGTTAACATCACACTTCGAAAAAGAACTGCAGGTATTCTCTATGGTTGATTTCATGGACAGTCGGAAACTTGGTCACTAATTCATGAATGAAACAAAAACCATTGTATCTGTAAATTTTTTTTCTTTCTTCGTGGTTTGTCTAGATGAATAGAATTATGTTTTGACAGTTTTGCTATGAACTACTTGATGGATCACAATATATCACTATCACCGCTAATTACCAAATTTTGATTAATTTTATATACTTTGGTTAGTACATGTAGCTGAATCCAGTATATCTCTATATTGATAAACAGTAATTATAGACATAAGGACACCTGAACTTTGAAATCTTCATGAAAATGTTGTTAAGAATTATGTGAAACCGAATGTTTGTTTATCTAGACATATTTAATTGCTAGCAAAGAAAGCAATTAAAAGTAGCTGCAGAGTAAGAGGCCAACCTTTGTTAAACGTGGTTTTAAGATTGTTACAGAACTTGTGGTGATGATAGCATGGTGTCTTGGAGGATGTTAACAACTGTAGCAGAGTGTTAATTAAGAATGATGTAATCTGCAGCTCAGAATTATTAGTATCATATGTTAGTTTAGCTGGACAGGAGCAAAACCTAATTTCAGTTATGATGAGGGCTCAAGTTATATTTGTAGTGGAAAGATTAACATTTTATTTTTGTGCTGTTCCTGAGACAATTTAAAAATCCTGAATGAAATACAGTCAAATGTAAACATCAAGTCCTTAGCTCATTTACATATGTGCCAGATTTTCAAACTGATTGCTGTTTGAACCTAATCTGTCATTGCTGGCTGCATTAGCTACTACAAACATTACATTTACATATTGATTTCTTATTTTGTTTTAGTGTAAATAATCCATAATTATAGTAAATTTGGTCTTTTGTTGACAAGAGCTCATATGACTCTGTAAGTTTAGAATGGAAATTTAAATTGCCATGTGTCATGCTTTTTAATTTAAAAGCTTGATATATCTGAAAGGATAAAAAGATCATTGTAGATAATAAAATATTCCCAAAGAGACAAAGGAGAGAAAATTTTATAGGGCCTTTTAGAAATATATAAATTGTAAATTATTAATGAAAAATTCAATAGCACATTCTAAGATTATTATTTATATTTTTATAAGAAACAGTCACAATAATTTGAAAAAATTACCTTTTTGGCTTCAATATCAGGTCATATTTAAAAAATAAAATTATTGGAAATGAACCTTCTAAACATGTTATTTTACATTGATATTTGTTTAAAATATCCAGTGCAAGAAAAGAAATAGCATACATACACAGCAGGAATGAAACAGGGGATTTTTTGATCTCTGTATTGATGTTAATATTTTACTCATCTTAACTACATATACAACATTGATTTGAGAAATTTAATTTCATGGACAACAGCCGTATATGTCAGTGGTCATATAGTAGTATTAAGTAGCAATGGCAAAAAATCTATGGTTTCCATTTACGTTGATAAAAAGTGTGTTGTATTTTTGAAGTTAAAAATATGGGACCCATTTAATTGCCAAAATAGTGGTTATCCAATTGTTCAGGTACTTTTTATGACTTATAATTTTTTTGTGGAGATATAATTTACATATAATAAATGGGTTCTTAAGTATTCCCCAGTTATATGAGTTTTGACAAACACTTATTGTTTTCTACAATGGATTTTAATGAGTGGAATTTTAATTTGGATGTGTATATACCATTTAACAAACAGATAGACATTTAGTAGAAGCCTGTGCAGAATTGATGGTATCTGTTTACTTGAGTGCTGTGAATTCAGAACTCTTAAAAGCCCTTATGTTAATCAGCTCAGGCTGCAATAACAAAATACCCTAGACTGGGTAGCTTAAACAACAGACATTTATTTCTCACAGTTCTTGAGGCTATAAAGTCCAAGATCAAGATGCTGACAGATTTGGTTCCTGGTGAGAGCCCTTTTCCTGGCTTGCAGATAGATGGCTGCCTTCTCACATTGTCCTCACTTGACAGAGGGAGAGCCCAAGCTCTGTTCTCTCTTCTTATAAGAAGAGTAATCCCATCATGGGAGTCCCATCCTCATGACTTCATATAAACATAATCATCTTCCAAAGACCCTACCTCCAAATACCATCACATTGAGAGTTAGGCTTTCAGCATGTGAATTTGAGGGGATTCACAAACATTCAGTCCATAACAGCCCTGAAACCCAAGTCTGAATGTGTTGTTTTTCCTAGTCTAGTTGCTTAATCTTGATGGATTTATACTTTATAACAATGAATGCTTCCCCTAGAACTGTTACTATTTTCATAGGAAGGCTCTGATTTAGCCTGGCCAAATCTTCTGCCCACTGAAGATTTAAGAGGGAATTCTTGATTCAAGGAATTGCTGAAGAAGAAATCCTTAAAATTGCTGTTATTATCCTTGATACAAGACACCCTGCCTTTTACTGTTCTACCCTATGGGCCTGCTGCTATTTGTCAGGAGGAAGCCATTCCTCTTAATCAGGAATTAATGACAGGTATATAGGTACATGATGATCAAATGATCATTTCACTACCATAATGCAATCTTAAGTTAACCTTGAAAAATCACTGTGTCATACATATTAAAATATGCATGTGCTTTCTGCGTAAGTGGATCACTAAAGTGCTCTCTCAATGTGAAATAAGCAGTCAAGACAGTAAAGGTTGTTATATATATTTTCTTAATGTTGTTGCTTTCATCAGTACTTGACATATGGAGGCCAATAATTTATGGCTTTTTATGTTCTCAGGTATAAAAAAATGTCTGTAACTTCAAGTTTATTTATTGGAGCCTGTGTTAAAATTTGCTGTACACTAATTTTCCCCATACTGTCCTTCCCCCCCCCAAAAAAAACTGGATGGCAATATAAAATGTGTTAAACTAAGTCAGTGAATTAAAATGAAGTTGTTACTCACTAGAAGACAGATATTTTACAGATGACTTCTCTGTTCCTGATAAATGCTCATAGTTAAATTGGAATGGGATCCCCTCAGGCATAGGTGGACATTCATTGGCAGAATGAATGTCCAAGACTTGTGGACAGAAAAGAAAGTAGAGAAGGGATGTTCTGCCAAAACTATTTCTAGAATTTTGTTGGTGGCTTAGATATTAATGCTTAGTTATACTACTGAAAATTTTAAGGAGGTAGATTATCTATCTATCTATCTATCTATCTTTTTGTAGTTCCCTCTCACATGCCTCCCACTGTCCCTCCCCCAACTTGAAAATTAAGAAACTGGCTAGGAGAATTATGAGATGGGTATATGTGAAAATGTCTAGCACTTTGCCACTAACTGCTTTTAAATGTTAACATTCACTGTGTTGTGTTTTTTGCAAATAACCACCAGTTCAAAGCTTGGGGACAATGTATATGATTTTCATTACATTTCAAACATTAATTTCAATTTGTATTTGAGGGTACAGCAACGGTAAGTTTTAATGACTGTTGTCTATTTGTGGAAACAACCATCTCGTTGTTGGTAAATACCAATATTCAAACTGAAAGTAAAATCATAATAGAGAATGAAAAATTAAAAACTGGTAAGGAGAGAATAGATGTTCTATTAAAACCATTTCTTGCGTTGAGTTAAAATTCAACTGCTTTTAAAAAATTTCTACATTTGCTTACACCTTTCCTTCTCCCTCTTATTGAAGAGAAAACATGCCATTAAGGGAAACAAAAAACTGTTTTGTATTATTTCTCATCCACCTACTTTGGTAATTACCCTCAGCTATTCTGAAGGTCAAAGTTGAAGGAGCTCAATGAATGACTTTGCATTTTGAAGGTAAAAGAGAGACTGCTTGAAGGTGGATTAACTGTGGCTAACTATCCTAACCAACTATTAGAAGACACTATTGTGGAGAAAATTGCTCCTAGATGCAGCAACTAAGGGCTCAACATATTCTGCTAAGCAGCAGCTAGAATCAATTTCTATAGATAATATTTTAGCAATGAAGTCTTTGAAAATTATGCAAATCACCATAGTAAATTCCTTTATAGCCTTTGCCTCCTCCTTGGTCTAATTTAGGTATTCTTCCTCTGTATTTCCATACCATCTTAGCAAAAGTGGTATTAGAGCTCTTACCAAAGGTACCATATGTGGGTTGTAGGTTTGCTTGTCTGTGCATTCCTCAATAAACTCAATGAAGGCAGAAATAAGATCTTACTGGGTCCTCTTCCCCAGTATCTGGACGACAAATCGTAAGAGTTAGACCTTAGAAGAGTTACTACTACTTATTTTGTGTGTGACATTAAGCAAGTAACTTAACATCAGTTTCCTCATCTGTAACAAGAAAATGATAATAATAAACTTCATAAAGTTGACCCAAAGCCCTTACTTAATGCCTGATGCATAGTAGCACTCATTAAAGGCTAGCCATTATTATTAATGGCTAAGTGAATGAATCAGGCTGGAGTCTGAGGTTGCAGATAATAAAAAACATTCTCACAAGGAACATGAATGTGGTATATCAACGCCCAAAAAGATCTGTGTTAAAAAGAACGCTGTGAGCTTGGATAACATTAGGCATAATGTACAGTTATGTTCCATGCATCAGAAATGGTTTTACCTGGAGATTATCATACTAAGTGAAATAAGTCAGAGAAAGACAAATATCATATGATATCGCTTGTATGTGGAAGCTAAAAAAGAATGATACAAGTGAACTTATTTACAAAACAGAAACAGACTCACAGACTTAAAGAACAAACTTTTGGTTACCAGGAGGGTGAGGGGGGATAGATTGGGAGTTTGGGATTGACATGTACACACCGCTATATTTAAAATAGATAACCAACAAGGAGGACCTACTGTAACAACCTAAATGGGAAAATTTGAAAAAGAATAGATACATGTCTATGTATAACTGAATCACTTTTCTGTACACCTGAAACTAACAGAACATTGCTAATCAATATACTCCAATATAAAATAAAAAATAAATTAAAAAAAAGATTTTACCCTTTATCAACTCCTACAGAGAAATGAAACTAAAACATGAAAAATAACTGCCACAAAACCACCACAGACACTTTAGTTAATGTTTTACTGTCATTGTAAGATTTTATAGTATGGGTACCCCTCAAAAGTATTCTATTTTTAATAATAGACCACCTTAAAACTTACATGTAATAAAAATTCCTACTTGGCTTTGTAAAATTTAATATTCAGAGTTTTATCAGGTAAAGGTTATTTTCTTTTTTCTGAAGAGGAAACAATTTACAGAGTAGTTAAGTGCCTAAAATAAGGGCCTGTATATGGTAGACACAAATAAATAGTATTGAAAGAATTATTATCGTGGGGGTGGGAGACAAAGGTCAAACAACTAGTAGGGAGTGGAGCAGGAATTCAAATCTGACTCTGTGACTCCCAAGGAGTTTAAAGCCATAAATATTTTTTCTTGCCAAACTTACCCTTCCCCAGGGCTCCTGGGAAATTACAGAACTAGACTAAATGGGTGTTCTTCTAACGTAGTTTGGCAGTCAGTGCTGGTCCTGGCAAACCTTTCTACAAAGTTATTGCACAAGTCTACCAGTCAACATCAAGAAACATATCTAAGGAACTGCATAAAGGAAAGCACTAAAGGTATTAAGCATTTGTATAGATTCATATGTAAAGATAAAGGAGGATCTATCTATGTAATAATCAAGACTTCTGGAATTCTGAGCTCCTTAGCCCAGCATTTGAACCACCCATAATGTTGGTCTTTAACATTTTTCAAGTTTCCTCTTTCAGAAACCCTTCTTTACATCCCCTTATACTTCTTCCTCATTGCTTTCTCCACCCTTCCCTGTATTCTCCAATCTCATCTCTGCTCAAACTAGTCTATGTCTGAAATCACCTCTATTATATACTTGTCAAATTACAATCCATTCTTTTTTTTTAACATCTTTATTGGAGTATAATTGCTTTAACAATGGTGTGTTAATTTCTGCTTTTTAACAAAGTGAATCAGTTATACATAGACATATGTTCCCATATCTCTTCCCTCTTGTGTCTCCCTCCCTCCCACCCTCCCTTACTATCCATTCTTCTTCATAGTACTTCAAAGTACTCTTTTTCTTCTCTACAATCCTCACATCTGTTTTAACTCTCAGAATAGTCTGTCTTGAGGTCAGTGATTATATCTTTGATTCCTGTATTATTACAAATAAGAATCAAATAATTATAGAAAGAATGGATGAATTGTGAACTCCTAGTAGGCAGGGTCTTACTCATCTTTGTATCCCTAAAGCAGCCTAGCCATTTGGGAGATAGGGTGCTGAAGAACATAGAATCAAATATAGTTTAAAAACTGGCTTCCATCTTTTTATAGCTGCATAACCTTGGGAAATTACTTAACCTTTCTGAACTACAATTTTGTGAGTAAAATGGCACTTCAAAGGTAGGCTTAAAAAATGAGAATTAGTCATTCTTTATATGGAGTTCCAAATATGCAGAACTATTCCTTAAGTGTTTATAGGATTGCCTTGAATCACCTTTTAGTATGCTAAGTGTCAAGGGAAATACAGGTGAATAATAAAGATACTTACTCTCAAAAGGCTTGTAGTCTTGAATTCAGGACTTCCACACGTGCAACAAAGCAAACCATACAAAACACAGTATAAATAAATATTAAATAAGGGCTATGATACATGAATTCAGAGAAGAGGCAGTCTATAATAATACTAATTGTAGGACATGAGGTAGTCTGAAAGCTGTGCAGTATTTGGGAGGAGAGCCCTGTTTGCCTAGGTGATTTCATTTGGCTACAAAATCTATATACTATCTGTAGTAGTCCCCCTATCCATGGGGAATACATTTCAAGACCCGCAGTGGAAGCCTGAAACCACAGAGAGTACCATATTCTACGTATAGTATATTTTTCCCTATACAGGCATACACCCCAGAGATATTGTGGATTCAATTTCAGACCACTGCGATAAAGCAAATATTGTAATAAAGTTAGTCACATGAATTTTTGGTTTCCCAGTGCATGTAAACTTATGTTTGCACTATACTGTAGCCCATTAAGTGTTCAACAGCGTTATGTCTAAAAAAAACAATGTACATACCTTAATTAAAAAATAATGCTGTTGGAAAAATGATGCCAATAGTCTTGCTCAGTGCAGGGTTGCCACAAACCTTCAACTTGTAAAAACCACAGTCTGTGAAACGAAATAAAGCAGAGTGCAATATAATGAGGTATGCCTATACATACATACCTGTGATAAAGTTTAATTTATAACTTAGGCACAGTAAAAGATGAACAACAATAACTAATAATAGAAAATTTATAACAACGTACTATAGTAAAAATTATGTGAATGCAGACTTTCTCTCTCTCAAAATATCTTATTGTACAACTATGATGCCTTTTCCATCTTAATTAAGCACTTATCATGCACTGTAGCCATAACTTTTCCATGTAGCGGTGAGACAGCAAAACTAGCACAGAATTCTTTTTCCTTCACAATTTCATTGGTAGAAGATTCATTCTTACTGTTGATCTTAACCTCAGCGTACAATTTTTTTTTTAACTTTCACCTTTTCACTTAAAGGAAGCACTTTATGGCTCCTCTTTGGCATATCCAAATTGCCAGAATCACTACTCTTGTGCTTTGGGGCTATTATTAAGTAAAATAAGGGTTGCTTGAATACAAGCACTATGATAGTCTATCTGATAACCAAGATAACTGCTAAGTGACTAAGGGGCAGGGTATTCTGGACATAGGGATGATTCATGGCCCAGGTAGGATGGATCAGGAGGGCGTGAGATTTCATCACTCTACTCAGAACAGCCTGCAATTTAAAATTTATGAATTGTTTATTTTTGTAATTTTCCATTTAATGTTTTCAGACTTTGGTTAACTGCAGGTAACTGAAATTGCAGAAACGGAAACTGAAGATAAGGGGGGCGGGGTGGGGGGCCAGGTTCCTGTATGTGCTGTCGATTCTCCTGCTCCGAGCTCTCTTACTTGACCCTCAACTCTTATACACAGCTATACATGATATCTCTTTTTGGATCTCTAATAGGCACCTTAAACTTTGATATATACATAACTTCACTCTCAAACTTTCTACCTAACCTGTTCTTAACCCAGTTTTCCTTGTTAAATGCAATTCCATCTCTCCACTTGCTCCGACCACCTCAGAGTTTTGTTTTTCTCTCACATTCCATCAGTAAGTTGTCTGGCTTCTACCTCTAAAATACATCTGAACCTGACAACTCTTCACTCTCTGCCTCTATAGTTAGCGTAAGCCACCATCACTTCTTGCTGGGACTAGCCCTGCCTTGACTCTTTTCGCACTGTAGCCAGAGCAACCAGAATAATGTTGTATAAATGTACATGTAAATCAGATCTTAACCATTTCCCAGTGTAAAACCTTCCAATGGCTTTCCTTTGCAATTACTATAAATACCAAGTCCTTTACCGTGGTCTACAAGGACCTACATGATCAGATTCCTGCTCTCTCTTTCTTATACTAGCCTCAACTTAAATGTCATTTCCTCAGAGATGTCTTCCCCAACTATTATGTTGAAAATAATTTCCTTCCCCCCACCCCTCTGATACCTTTTATAATATTGTTTATTTTCTTCATAGCACTTAGCATTCTCTAAAGTTACTTATTTGTTTACTTGAGTATTGTTTCTTTTACTAGAATATAAGTTTCATGAAAGCAGGGACCATTTTTTTTTTTGTCGTAACTGTGTCCCTAGCAACTGGAACAGTGTCATAAACATAGGTATGTGCTCAATAAATATATGTTAACTGAGTGAATGAACATGCTGCGTTCTTCCATTTATTATTTCCTAGTCTAAAAAGTGCCACCCATCTCCTTTCCCCAAATAAAACAAAAATTTAGTCCCTTCCAATTAATAAACTCTAAGGTCCTACTTATCCTTTATATTTCAATTTATATTTTTATTCTCCTCTGAAGCTTTCCCTTAACCCTTTCCCCCTCTCACTGAGGCAAAGTTAAGCACTTCCTTCTTGGTTTTCATTGTATTTTTTTTGAATTTCTCAGTTGTATCTGTCACTTTATACTATGACTGTCTACGTGTCTGTCTACCCTCATTAGATTGTGAAGGTTTTCATGGACAGGAACTGTGTATTATTTGGGTTGGTTTCCTTAGCATCTGGAATAATGCGAGGCATTCAGTTAATGTAGATAAATAAGTGAATCAAAATCAAGATCTTAATTCCCATGGTAGTTTTCCAGAAGGCAGCATTACTGTGTAAAATACAGATATGAGTAAGACTCTTGCCTTCTGAAAATTTACAGTTTATTCATTATTAAATAAATATTTATCTGCAGTGTGCCAGGCATTATGCTTTAAGTGGTAAGGATCAAACACAAAGGTCCCTGCCTGAAGAAACTCTATTTTAGTGGGGTATTATTTCCCTTGACTTTGATCAATAATATTTCATGCTGTATATAGGTGTTTCCTAGGTATTTTGAATCTGTAATTTACCTGTGAACTCGATGGGTGACACTGGGACACACAGATTAACTGCCTAATTCTAATCTTATGTTGCATTTATATTTATCACATAGTTACATATTGGCAAAGGAGGAGTGATGAAGGCCAGAACCGTATATTTTTTTTGCTTCTAAAGCATAGCATGGAAGAGAGACTAGCACTACACTTGAGACTAGCAATACAGATTGTTCATACATAATGGTGACAGATTTTTATTTTCATTGCCGATGGTGCTTTTTAATATTATAAACAAATAGAACCATGGCCTATTTTTCTTAATTGATGTGGCTAAATTCATTTATTCTTCATGTTTCTGACACATTTCTTACATTTTGGAACTTTGGCACAGAGTTTAATGTTGCTCTGAATTCTCCAGTTTCTGAATTCTCGGTATTTCTGACTTGTAAGTGAAAGCACAATTATTTTGAAGGAATTTCGGTATAGCAATTAAAGTTCTGTAGATTTCCATACTTTCTCAATTTTTACTGAAACTGTATTTGTATACCTATATGACACTCATGAGTATAAACAATAGTTTCAAATTTCTGTTCTTCCAGAACTGCTGTTTCATTTGGAATTGAACCAGAGTTTTTGGGTATACATTTTAGTAGCATATTTGGAATTTAATATAATTGACAAATTTGCTTCTCTTGGAGAAAATACATATGCAGACAGCAGCACATGACTTGTCGAAATTCTTATGTATGCCAAGTATTTATAACTGAAGTTTAAAAACACCTTGGTAGAGAAGGAGTTAACAGGTTAACTCCCCTTGGTTGTTCTCAGCTTGCTCTCTTGCCTTTAGGAGCTGAAAAGATGATAACATTGGGCCCGGACATGCCTGTGTGGAGGTTATGGTACTCCTGGGGTTTTTTCAGCTAACCGTGAAGCAAGCTAGAACTTGTTCATCTCAGAGTTCCTTGTTTCTCTTTCAGCCCTTTCAGTGCCCTGCAGGAGTCATTAAATCAAAACTTCATGCTGATCATCACCCACCGAGAAGTCCAGCGGGAGTACAACCTGAACTTCTCAGGAAGCAGTACCATTCAAGAGGTGAGTTATGTCTCACAGCTAAGGAATAAAGGTAGCTCATTATAGCTAATGTTGACCCTGTTAAAGAGGGCTTATGTGTTCTGGTTGGAAACTCTCTTTATGTTTCATTATTGGGTTTTTAATTTTAATTAACTTGAGCATCAGTGATTACTATAGATACATTAAATGACTTGACCTAGAAAGATAGATGTTGTGAATGAAAGCTCTTGATAATTCTTAAAATAGTCAACTTTTAAAACCCTGCTTAAAAAAAAACACATTGTTACATATTTCATAGTTCTATAGTAGTTATTCAGAATATTAATTTGGAGATTATCGACAGCGTGCATTTTCGAACATGCGTATACTTTATTTGAAAGGTTGCTCTCAAACATATTATTTATAGTGTGTATCCTGCCTATTTCCAAAAGGAATTGAGGAGGCTTTTCTTAAGCAGTTGAATTCCAGCCTTGGGCAGTATTCGTGAGATGCTGTAGGGAACCCAGTCATTTAGCTCAGAGTATCTAAGAAGAATCTATGTATAGTGTAAATATTTTCATCAATGTGACCAACCAGGGCCACTGTTTCAAAAAGAACCTCCCCCAAGAGAGAAGAGGTAACTTCTTGTCTGTGGCCCCACCCACCTAAAAGCTAGTAATTTATCTGCTTTGGGGGGGGAAATGTATAAGGCTATGTGACAAGACTTGTGTTTAGAGACAGTGAAATGATGATTATGTCACAATACCCCTTGTAAATTATGAAGACAACAGTCATTGTCCACTCATGTTTTTATAAAGAAAATGAATCTTGTTTAATCTTAGATTATTTCATAAATTTTTTCTTGGACTACATTGCTTCAACTAATTACTAATGTCATATTGAAAGAACAAGTTGTTTTCATCCTAATCATTTTTCGGAAGTATATGAATTATTTCAGTAATGACTGTTAATGGTTTTTCTTTTTTCATGTTTTATCAATAAATTTCAACTTCTGAATTTGGCGTAAATAACTCATCACTTGAAGTTTATTTTCTCTGTTTATCACTTGAATAGTTTGTTGACTAGTAACTAAGATCTTTAAGATTTTTCTTGGTCCCTAATTTGAATCATAGGTTTAAATTATTTGATTTTTTTCAGGATTTTAAATATATTAATTGCCATTTCATTTTTAATCTCTATAATGGATGTTCTGTTCTCTAAATGTAAAATTTTAATTCATTGAAGAATCATTGTCGTTTTTATATTAAAAATAATGTTTAACTCTGGCCCTATCACAGAGTTATTCTGGGAGCCTCATGATTATGAAATTTAAATTATATATTGAATAAAATTAAATAAGGAATTCAGTTTCAAAATAAATAACCCCAGTTTAATCAAGAACAGCAAAGATAATAGGTAAATTTCATTCTGTTGTTGATTTCCTTTTTTAAGTTGAAGAGTAGTATATCGCATGAAGGGTACATATAGACTGCCTTATTTTTTTTTTTCTGATTGCAATATTTACAGCCAGAATTTTACATTTTTTTGTTTTTTTGCATTTTTGTTTTAACATTTCCAGTTTCTATAGTTTGAGTGTGTTTCAACTTTCTCCCACAAGGGGGCAGAGAGGACTATTAAACTGATAGTCTAAAAATGCCGTTCAGTGTTTTCAAATTAGCTTCTCTTATATTAACAAAAAGGAGCATAATAGCCAAGTTATTGTTTGATTTACAGATAATTGGCATATTGCAGGGAGGAGACTTAATTTCACCCTTTTAAATTAAACAGGGAGATTTAAAAAGACATAAAATATTCATTAATGTTCGGTGATTATAAAGTAGTGGCATATATTTATTTTGCCTTTATTACTGTTTCGATGGGAAAATACTGCAAATATTTCCGAAATCGAGTTGGCCATACTGACAAGTTGAAATGTTTAAGCAGCGTTAATGCAATCTGCTCACACCTGATATCCTATGCAGAATGATTCAAAATGACTACATCAATTATTAAAAGAAATACTTAAAATTCTGTAAATGTGCCATTGTGTGCCACAGTTGGCTGAAACTGTTCTCTGCGTCCTGCTATTTAGATTACCAAATATATTTTAAGCTTCAAGGACTTGAAAACAGTATACCATTTTCTAAATGAAAAGTGTCCTGAAAATATTTTTGCAGACAAATATCCTTATGTATTTCTCAACAAGAGTTTGGTTTCTTCTTTTTCTTTCTTTTTTCCTTTTTTTAATCTTTTAAAAGTTGATTTTAAAATAATATTTGAAATGCTAGTTGCCAGGAAAAAAATAAATGCAGTTGTTTCTAATATCTGTTGCTTTTCTGTGGGCAGACAGGTACATAAAAACTCTTTTATTCTGTACAGTTTAGAAATGGAATGTGGATTATACTCTCTAGGCCTAGGATCACACTCTGTAGGCCTAATCCTAAGACTTTTCTCCTTCAACTTGTGGAATATCTGGAATGGGGTTCAAGGAGGACAAGATGCTCTTATGCTACAGCCATGCAACCCACAGTGACACTTAAGTACATGTATTTTTGTTGTTGCATGATTGAAAGTCAGGTTGCAACACAATAAAAATATAGTCTTGAAATGATTTTGTAGTGTTACTTTATAAATGCTAGAATTTTTGCTATTAATTTGGAAGCTTAATGATACCATATATCCTAACTTGTAAATTAATTTTTGTCACCAGTTTCAGGTTTGATAGGTTCAACAATGAATTCCGACCAACATAGAAAAGGAAGAAATAAAAAAAAAAACAACTGATTTTATTTTCCAGTGTAGTTGTATATTATTTTTATTGTAGGTGGGGGAAAAAAATACCATTTTCTGGTATTTTTAATTTTTGAAAGCCTTGCATTTCTAAAAGAAATCTCTTGTAATATTTTCCCTCCAGAGGGAAAGTTCTATTAAATGAAATAGGATTGACAAAGGTACTATAATTTCAATTTTTAATTAAGAAAATACATTTTTTAAAATACTGACTTAGAAAATAGAACTTAGCTGCAGTTTGAATTTTAAATAACTCTTCAGTGACCATATGTTCATGCAGGTTAGTGGTGATAAACCGATAGTTGTACAAGTGTTTGTTCATTCTGTCTCTGTGATCTCTTGCCTCACAATGCATGACTTATATCCTTTGGGTGCTCTAGACTTTAATTTAAGCTAGTTAGATATTGAGGTTATTTTTTTTAAGCTCTTTACAAATCCTTCCACTTACATTATCCTCCTACTTGTGGAAAAGGCAATGACAGTATAAAAAGGTCAGAATGGAGGGTTGCAAGTAGTCATAAGAATAAAAATCCTTTCCCTTTTTCCATTATGACAAAATAGTTTATAAAAATTATCAAATAATGTAACAATAACTTTGTGACAATCTGTCTTTCTACCTTCTTGGATCCTTAATTACCTAGTTGACACACTTTAAATTAGTGAATTTCCCTGAAAATTTAAACAAGCTTACCTTATTTTAATGAATTTTCTACACTGAGAATTTAGATTTTTAAACAGTTAATTGTACAGATTTCAGTAATTCTGATTTTTAAAGATCTGTGGCTACAAATGCACTTGGGATTGGTTAAATTAGGGGGAAAAAAGATTGATTTGCCTACTTCAGATCCTAAACCCAGGTGTGGAAAAGGAAATAAAGTCCCTGAAATCAAGCCAACTTTTCTTGGAAACTAATTCTTTGTTGTCCATCTTACTATTGCAAAAGCTCCTATTAGACAAAATATCACTTTTCTTTTAGATGTCATACAAACTTAAGGAATACACACATGACCCAGAATAACACTGATAAAAAACCAAAGTAGTTTTGGTACGGAATCATGTAGTATTCCTTATCTCTTACATCGAGAAGCACTATGAAGAGCTGTTGGAATTATTTAAATCCTTTTCTGAGTTTCACTTTACCCTAGAATTCTCACTGTTCTTATTAGTGTTTATTTAGTTCTCAATGGGAATTAAAGGGAAAAATAGACAACTTATAAAGATATATCCTGCATGGAATAGTAAAACATTTCACTACTAATACTAGCAATTGTTAAGTGGGAAGCCACTACTTTTGAATTAGCAACAAGAAGTGAACTAAATAAATCATACCGGTCCTTAAAAATAATGTTGGCTAAATAATTGTGAAATCATGAGACTAATTCTGATTCTGCAAATTTGAAACTCCTGTTGGGTTTTTTGTGTCTATTTTTCACTTGCTACTTACTCAACTTGCTTGACTAATACATATTTCAAACTATTCTCCTTTAATGCTGGACGTTGTTAACGGTACATTTGTAGTCTTTTACAGATTATACTAAAGAGCAATTTTCTAGTAGTGGGTTGACTAAAACTTCTTAACTAACCTGTCCTTTCTGTATGTGTTTTACGTATAGTTTGTTTGTTTATTTTTTGGTTTGTTTGTTTTCCAGTATGGAGAGGGTGGGGGCTGCTGGCACAGAACTGAAGAGTAGAGAGATAAGAATGTGCATATGCAATAGGGTAAATTAAATTGTGTGCTTATTTAATTAAAAGTTTACGTGGTTTATTTTTACTGTAAGATGAACGGCATATATAAGCTCAATTAGAATGAACCCATTTTAATTAGCGTGTATCATAGTTTGATTTTTAAAAATTTGAAATCAAAATGACGTCTTAGGAAGAATGAAAGAGAGATAATTTCTTAAGCAACTGGGCAATGAATTTGAGCCTTTTTTCAGCTTTCAGAAAAGGAGACTGAGTTTCTTTTGCATGTATGTAAGTTTCAAGTTGCACTTTGTTACTGAGATCTGTTGAAGTTATACCACTTCAAATGAATAAATCAGTAATGATCATTTTATAAACTTTGGGGTTTTCTGTGATGCTTAATAAATTATCCCCTTAGGAAATAAATTTAATATTTACAATGCAGCTATTTGGAACTGACAAGTCTTTCTTTCCCTCCGAAAGTATTTTAGAATAATCTCTATTGGACATCTTTTTTTAGCCATGTAAGTATTTCTTCACCTACATTCAAGAAGGTTAGAAACAATGAAATTTTGTTAAGAGTCGATGGTGCTTTAGACCTTTGTTACTTAAGATATGTGTATCCTAACAGCTTCTTGGCCGACTGTATTTCATAATCTGTGATTTGTGTGTTGGTAGTTTTAAAATGCCTGGGTTAAGAGATATTATGTTCAGTTATCAGAAACTAATAAACATAAGACATTTTTATATGCAAGAAAAGGCAGAGAGTAAATAATTGCACTGGTGACCAATACTGTAATAATCCTGTTTTACAATATGCACTTGACAGGTTGTAATAGTGCTAATTGAAGAGACTAATTCACACTTGCTTCATTCTATTCAAAGGCAAAATCAGCAGCTTGTTTTGCTTTTGACCAGATGGTCCTCATGAACACCTACTGTGCACTTTAAGTGCTTTACTAGAATTACAAAGGCTGGGGGCTGCGTTCGACTCCAAATGATTTGAGGAGTGAGAGGGAGAGAGAGAGAGGGGGAAAAAAAAACCCTCTGTGCTCAATGGATTTGGTGCAAGTAAATTAATTCTAGTGGACCCATTACACATTGAGCCCCCTTTTCAAAGCTCTGAGCCTCCTCGCTTGCTCTGTAGCAATGAGAAAGAGAAAGAGAAAGGCAGATTACTGCAAACAGAAATAAAAAAAAGGGGTATGAAAGGGAGAAAAGAGGCCTTGAAGCCTTTCATATCATTTGAGTTTTTCAAGTGCGTTATTTTTGGGGAGGGTGGATATATGAAAAGCCAATTGGAGTTTTTTTTGTTTTAAAGTGAGCTATTTAAGCACCATGAATATAGGCGCAAGAGCAACAGTTGACTGAGTTTACTGTGGTGAAGCTTTGTGTTCGAGGATGAATCAAATTCATTATATTCAACTCTTTGTGTTTTAACATGAATGTAGGGTTAGTTTCACAAGACTGTGTCTGTTTAGGATAATTATAATTTAATATTTTCCTTTCATAAAGTTATCACTGTAGATGTCTAAAATTTTAATCAAAGCAGATTTTGTACACTGACTTTGAAGCACCCTGACAGTTTAAAATTCAAAGGAAAGCTTTTTTAGTTTTCAAAAGAAAAGAAAGGCTCATTCTAATGGCATCGAAGCAGAGATTATTATAACTAATTAGAAGTCACACATCTGTTAGCTTTTGGTTTGTGACTTACTTATGTATTTTTTCAGTAAAATATATACTTTAAAAATATATTGCTGTTATTGAGTGAACCCAAAGGGATAAAATGAACTTAAAAGAGAACCACTTATTCGAGCCAACCATTTTTCCAGATCTCCACATGTTCCCATAAAAATATGTAATGTATTAAAGTCCATTAAATGTAAATTGGAATTGCATAATTAATAACAAGTTCAAATGCACTTCCAAACAAAATATTTTTGCACAGTTCTTGTTAGCATAATTGTGATTATTAACCAAAGTTATTATAAAAATAACAAGAAAGTATAAGCAAATCCAGTTTGTGTAAATTTATAATTATTTCTTATCCTTAAAGCCGTTTGTATATAATTTGGAACACTGACACTGTAAAATGATCAATTCTTATTATTAGCTTATGTAAAATGATTAATTCTTATTCTAAGCTTATGTGGGTTAAAATACAAGGGATCATATCTAGGAATACATGTCAGTTATTTTGTATTTGTATGTTTTTATACTTTCAAGTATAATTCTCTTGTGATATATTTTTGTTCCATGGTTTACTTTTGTTTGATGACATGTATTATTGACACTGTAATTCAACTTTATTTCAATTATAACCATTAACAAAGAATACAACAAAATCATACCAATAGTATTATATGACTTAAGGATAATTGTAAACATTTTACAAAAAATGAATGTCTAGAATTTGTATTTTTGGCATAATGCATCAATATGCTTTATACGTCAACATGTTTTAATTACATTTTTAGAAAATAAAATATAGAAATACAAAGACAACCACAAAAATATTTAGTTTTACTTCTCAAAGATTTTAATGAAGAGGATAGGATAACATGCCTTCTTTGATATTTAAATTAAATTTAATTAACTTCCTATTAATGTGGTCATTACTTTGGGACTTGTTCATTGAAATATTCGTTGTGGGGTGGGGAGGAACATAAGGGGAATCCCCAGACCTTCAACTAACAAAATATCCAATGAAATTTATAAGCAATGAGGTGTTAATGAATTGATATCCTCTGGGAAAAAGGGATTTCAAGAAAAAAATCTGATTAGGAAAAACTTACTGAAAAAAATTTTTTGCAGTAGACTATTTAAAATAAAGGTAAGACTACTAGATTCTCTTTCTTGTAGGTACCATAAAAAACTACCTTTAAAGCCAGAACCTCAATTAGCAGAAGTGGATTGATCATGACCATGCAGTCATTTATTTAGGTGGGGCTAGTTCTTTGGTTTCCCACACACAGTAGTTGGAGTGTTTCTCCTCATGAAGAAGAGTTTATTTCAGTATTAAAATATTAACCCCTAGATTCCTGAATGTCAGAGGCAAGGTTCTCTTCTATAGGGTAAAGTTTGGAAAAGGCTGCCGTTTCTTTATAGACTTTGATAAGTACCACATTACTTAAGCTGAGAAATGTTTTAGCATTTAACTATCCTCTAGCCATAAAATAAGAATTATATAACCTCCCCATTTTTCTCCCCACCCCACCCTCCCCCAGCAAAAACATAAGCAAAAACAAAGAAGGAAGTAAATCAAAGGATGGGTAGGTAAATGAATATAAAATGCTCGTAAACATAAGCTAGACTAAGACTAGGTATATTAAGATAAGGCCTGCATATAGAAAATATTTACATGTTTATCCTTATATACCAAAGATTATTTGTCTATAACCTGTTAAAACACGTGTATGGTAATTTTTCTTTTGTCTGATGTGTTTTGTGTATGGCCTAATACTATTTAGTCAAGTAGTTATTCTTTTTCAAACATATTTATTTTGGCGAATATGCTTAAAATTTTTTTATTGCTCAATTTAGGACTGTATTACCTTATTATTACACTCAATGTATTCCTTTTATTATTTTCTTAAACATTTTTTTTTAAAGAAAAAAGACTTTAAAAGCTCATAGTAAACATTTTCTCTCAATGACAAAATGTATTCCTTGCTTTGTGGTCATTGCGTGACCAGACAGTGGAGTACTGGATTGTTTTAAGGTTTTTACAGCTGCAAGGCAAAAGCATCTGCTCATTGCAAAGACGGCATTGTTTAATTTTGACACTGACTTTTCCATGTGTCTTGTACCAAGGACTGGATTAGATGCCACTAAGATGAAATTTGTTTTAAGTTGCTCCCAAAGTGCAGCTGTTCCCATATACAGCCTGATAGCTTAACCAAAACAGACAGACATAGGATCAATCAGAATCTTTGTACAGGGTCACCTCACTAGGCAAGAGAGGCTCAGAGGAAGAATGTTAATATTATTTATCATGAATAACTGCAAAATTAGTTTCCAGGCTGATTTAGTGTATGTAGAAGTAGCCCCCTGCCTGCTTTTTAGGGCAATAGAACCATTATTAAATATTTAGCTTTTAAACTGGAATATAATGGTCAGATAGCAAGGTGCCTATGTGTGCATTAGGCACTATTCTTCTGCAGTCAGTTGCAAGAAAAAGGATCAGTTTATTGGTCACTAAAGTAGTAATTGACTGAAAATAAAACTCAATCTAAAATGCTGCTGCTAAAATCTCGAAAAGTGGACATTTTTGTAGAATGGTAATTTTTCTTTAATGTTTCAAGTGAATGAAAAATGAAAGAGCACCTCACTTCTTGGGTTTCCTAGGATTGTGTGAATTTCTACCCAGCTGGTCCAAATTGATTGATACAGGGCCAAATATTTGTCTGCCTACATTTCAAAGTCTATAATTTGCTAATGAATTGTGGTAATAATCTTTCATCATACATGAAAGATTTAGCCAAACAATTTGCTAAGTATGTATTTTGATCATAAAATTTTTGGACTTACACCAAGCTTTACATCTATTTTACAGCTAATGCATGGGGGTGGAGGGAGAGCAGGGGGAGAAATAATACTGAACATGGACACTAGATGGAAAAGGATGAAGGAAACAAGAGGGAAGAAGATACTTTGGAAAAGAATAATGCCGGAAAAGTCCTATGAGTGACAGTGGAAAACAAATTAGATTTGCACATAGAGTGCAAAATAGAATTTTTAAATGCCAGCAGAGTTGTAGTCTTCAGTGTCTAGAGGTATGGTATCCATGAGGATGAACACAAGGAAGAAATCTTTTCCTTTTTAGCTACAGCTATTACACACATTGATTATGGAGTAATTTGCTAGAAATTTATGCTAGAAAAGTCAGATGCCCACAAATTAGAAGTAACTGAAGGCACAAGAATAAAAGCCAGATGTTTGTTGGGGTTGATTTAGAGACTTTGGGGGAAAAAAAACAGTGAAGAAATAAATGTGATTGGAACAATTTCAGAAGAAGGTGAGAGAGGAACCTCCTAGTTAACTCCTAGGAATGAATAGAAATGACTGTAGGCATCCAAGAGAATATTTTCTCTCTCCAAGACAAAGACCATACAAAGGGAGATGAAGCCTACTTATATTTGTGACGGGATATTTAGGATTAAATAACCTCTATTTGAGAAAGTACAAACTTTATTTATGTATCTTGGGAGGGCAGCATAAGTTATACTCCACATGAAGTCCAAGATTAAACTATGGAGTGAGAGGACAAGAAAATGTTCTAAATAAGAGTCTTGCACGTGTAATTTCTCTTTCATTGTTAGAGATCAAGGAACCATGACTTCCTATTTGACTGAAATAATCTGAATTGCTTTCAAGTTGTCTATGAAGAGAATATTTAATGATACTGATAAAATTTTTCTTGCTTTATGAGTAGGGAGTTTAAAAAAAAGAAAAGCAGGTAGCTTAATAGAGAAACCATATTATAAAGGGGACTGAACCTTCCATTTTGTAGATTTTAAAGATAAGCAGCTCTTGAATTTTTACATACATGCTGTACCTCCTGAATATGTCACATTTCCAGTCTGTATCCATTTATGTAAATCTCTTTTTGTTCTCTGATAGAGATAAGTCTGTTCTAAGTGTTAGTACAGTGATGGAAACTCTTAAAGTATTTAGCAAAGTTAAAGTTCTATATTGTCAAGCTTATTTCAGATGGGTTGAAATCTTGTTTTACACGACTTTCTTAGCCTCTTTCCCTTTGTCTTGCTGACTTTTTTTTTCTATTTTATTTAATACTTGTCATTATTTTGTTGTAGGTTGTATTGTTATCACATTATGATAGTTACTGAAGTAAATATAGAAGAGATCCAGTAATCATTATGAAGGGAAAAAAGTTCATCATTATATTTAAATAAATTGTGAGATAATTAGTAAGATTCCTAATTCTCTTGTTAATAATTATATAAAAATTCCATTTCAAAAACAAATATTAGAGTTATAGATTATGTATGTAAAATTCAAAATATGCAGGTTGCCATTTGTTTCTAGTCCTTTTGGTGTTCTGTTATCAAAAGCACTTTACATTTACACCCCTGCCTTTGCCTGATGAAAATGTGAAATATTTTCACCTAAGAGGTATACTTGTAATATCTAATAATTATAGAATATCAGTGAAATATCAGTTCATTTCTGTTGAATTAGGAGATGTTTCCCTTATACTTTACCTTGTAAACAAGAGAATCTTAATAAGGTGTTTTTAAAGGCTGCTGTTTTCTTACAGGTAAAAATTTTTGTGATGATAACAGGTATGCACATGGATCAGTTTGCTTGGAATTAGAAATTTCAGAAATACAGTAAAATGTCTTAGGAGTCCTAGTTTCTACTGGTAATTGTAATTTCAAATATCGTAACCCATTTTTGTATGTAATGAATGGAGCAATGTATGAAGTATCACTCTAAAGTAAATGTGATTGATATATTGACATGCATACATGTCATAAATTTAAATGAATGTTGCTCCTTCAAATCAGTCATTTCTGTTGTTGATAATACATACCCTCTGCTCAACAGTTACTCTGAATTTCCAGGAACTGGCTCTAGAGACTATGATGTGGGGTTTTTTGGTTCTGTTTTGTTTTGTGGAATAACCTCACTTATGGCCTATCTTTGTCCTGTGAAGAGGGGAAACTGATTTGTTGAAACTGCCATAAGTAATTTGAAGCCAAAAGTTGTGAGCCAGGTGGTTATTTAATCTCAGTGGTCAAATTTGTGGTTATTCAGGTTTGGTGTCTCTTTGCTGAGCTCCTCTCCCTGTGAACATGTATCTGTCAAAGCATTTACCACACTCATTTGCAATTATCTGTTAACTGATGTATTTCTCCTGTTAGACTAAGAGCACCTTAAGAATAGGAAAAGTATTGAATTTATCTCTTTGTTTCTAGGCCTTTCACTGAATTTGTCACAGAGTAGGTGTGTGCTTAATGAATGACTGAACTAAAAAAGAAGAATCTATAAATCAGTGAGATTATTTGTAACTTAGAGGCATTTGTAAATGTGAAGTTATCCAAGTATGTCTGAATATTTCAAGCATTTCAAGTATTAATGTTGACATGAATATGTACTTTCTTAAGGGGATTATTATGAGAGGATCTCTCTGATTTGGCTTCATAAATTCTCATTTGTTAAAAATGAGGCTGAGAATAGGTAGTTCGCACAACAGTAAAAAATAAAACTCCTACTTTAAGGTAGATTTATGTTATCCTTAATTTGTAGTGTCTGCCAGGTAACTTCTTTGTAGTTTCCCTTCTAAATGAGATTGTAAAAATTGATTAAAAAATTTTTTTAAGTCAATAAAAACTGATTTTTAAAAAATGTTTTCTGAATCTAGGGATGCAGTGTTACAGATTTTAATCAAACTAACAGTACTTCTCAATTGGCAATTAGTTAGCTTATGGTAGTGGAAAGATTATTGCACTATGGTATAGGGAATCTGAGTTCTAACCCCCTGCCACTAACAAGCTATATGATTGTCTAGCCTTGAGTGGCCTGATATTTCTTTTTCATTTGTTTGGCTTTTTCATAGTGTAGAACTGCAGAAGCTCAGTTTTTGCTAGAGAAAATATAAAGTGTCTTAGAACCTTAAAATATGCATAAAGTCCCTGTGTCCCATTGAACCTATTAGGCGCATCTGTTGCAGCACTTCTGTTGCAGCACTTCTGTCCTTTTATTTGCTTTTTTTTATTTGTGTTTCTTTACCTTATCATGGTAGGCTCCTTGAGGGCAGGATCTCAGTCATTTAATCTTCATATTTATAGCACTAAGCCTAGTGGCTAGCACCTTTTAAACGATTGTTGAATGAGCAAATATTTACATGAGTCAGCATCCAGTGGTTGAAAGGAAGTTTAGAAACCTAGATTCTAATATCTGATATTGTGCTCTCTACCTATATGAGTTTGGGCAGTTCATTTAACTACTCTGGGTCTGGGTCATTGATGAAAAATAGGAAATGATTTCCGAAAATGTTTCTAGTTCTAAAATTTGGTGATTACATGTGAATTTAAAAATTTCATATGTGCTTCAAGTCAACCTTGTGTGTGGGAGGGGGAGGGAGCAAAGGAGAAAACTGGTCAGTAGGCAATAACTGTGTATGTAAATATGCATATTTGTCACTGTGGAATGTAAATATCCCTTTATTCATTACGGTGTTATTTAAGAGATTTAAGGTTAAAATAGAGGCCTCTGTTGCCGTGATGTTTGAACTTCTATAATTAAGATTTTTTTCTGAATAGTTTTATTTTTATCTTAAAGTAGACTTTTACCTTTTTAAATACATATGATGCAACAAGACTTTAAAAGTGAATTGTGCAAACATAGCAAGTCTTTCTAATATATAAGAAGAGTTTTAAAATACTGAGATACAATAAAAGTGTTAATTAATTTGATGTCATTAACTTCAGTTGTGGTAAGTGAATTAAAATTCTATGTGAATATCAAGGCTATGGTACTGCCATAAGGATAGACATATAGATCAGTAGAATAGAATTAGAAGTCCAGAAATAAACTCCTTACCCTCAAGGTCAATTGACTTTCAGCAGGATTGCCAAGACAACTCAACATGGAAAGAATAGTCTTTTAAAAATATGGTTCTGGGGGCTTCTCTGGTGGCGCAGTGGTTGAGAGTCTGCCTGCCGATGCAGGGGACACGGGTTCGTGCCCCGGTCCGGGAAGATCCCACATGCCGTGGAGCGGCTGGTCCCATGAATCATGGCCTCTGAGCCTGTGCGTCCGGAGCCTGTGCTCCACAACGGGAGAGGCCACAACAGTGAGAGGCCCGTGTACCACAAAAAAAAAAATACAAATAAAAAATAAAAATATGGTTCTGGGACAACTGGATATCTACATGCAGAAGAAGGAAATTGGCTTATTCCTTTAAATCATATATAAAAATTAACTCAATTGGATCAAAGACCTCAATGTAAAAGCTAGAACTATAAAACTTTCAGAAGAAAACATAGGAATAAATTTGTGACCTTGGGTTAGGCAGTGGTTGCTTAGATATGACACCAAAACATAAGTAACAAAAGGAAAAGTAGGTAAATTGGACTTCATCAAAATTAAAAACTTCTGTGCCTCAAGGAGCAACATCAATAAAGTGAAAAGACAACTCACAGAATGGAAGAAAATATTTCCAAGCCATATATTGGTAAGAGACTTGTATCTGGAATATATAAAGAATTCTTACAACTCAAAAAGAAAAATAAACTAATATTAAAATGAGGAAAAGATTTGAATAGACAGTTCTCAAGAGAAGATATGCAGTCAGTAAACACATGAAAAGTTGCTCAACATCTTTAGTCATTAGGGAATTGTAAACCCAAACCAAAATGAGATACCACTTCATACCACTAGGATGGCTAGAGTAAAACAGATGACAATAACAGTGTTGGCACGGATGTTGAGAAATTGAAAGCCTCAGACAAGCGGGTATGTAAAATGATACAGTAGCTTTGGAAAACAGTTTGGCAGTTCCTCAAAAAGTTAAACATTGAGTATACTATATGACCTAGCAATTCCACTCCTAGATAGATAGATAGATACACATACACACACCATACACACACACAGCAAGAGAATTGAAAACATATGTCCTCACAAAAATGTACACATGAATATTAATAGCAGTATTATTCTTTTTTTAATATCTTTATTGGAGTATAATTGCTTTACAATGTTGAGTTAGTTTCTGCTGTATAATAAAGTGAATCAGCTATGTGTATACATATATCCCCATATCCCCTCCCTCTTACGTCTCCCTCCCACCCTCCCTATCCCACCCCTCTAGGTTGTCACAAAGCACTGAGCTGATCTCCTTGTGTATAGCAGTATTATTCTTAATAGTCAAAACATGGTAACAATCCAAATATCCATCAACTGTTGAATGGATACACAAAATGTGGTATATCGTAAATGGAATATTATTCATTCAGTCATAAAAAGGAATGAAGTACCAATACATGCTAAAAAAATAGAAGAATCTTGAGAAAATTTCGCTAAGTGAAAGAGACAGACACAAGGAAGGCCTTGTATTGTGTGATTACATTTATATGAAATGCCCGAATAGGAAAATGTATAGAGGCAAAAAGTAGATTAGTAGGGCTGAAACTACTCTGTATAATACTATAATGGTGGATACATGTCATTATAAATTTGTCCAGACCCCATAGATACAGCACCAAGAGAGAACCCTAATGTAAAATATGGTCTTTGGGTGATAATGACATGTCAGTGTAGGCTCATCAGTTGTAATAAATATACTACTCTGGTAGGGTATGTTGATAATGGGGAAGGCTATGTGGAGGCAAGGGGTGTATGGGAACTCTGTACCTTCTGCTCAATTTTGTTGTGAACCTAAAGCTTCTCTAAAAAATAAAGCCTATTAAAAAAAATTTTTTTAAGTAGATTCATGGTTGCCAGGGGCACCTGGCTGAGTAGTAAAGGGGAATGGGTCATGGCTGCTAATGAATATAGTTTTTTTGGTTGTTGTTTTCCTTTGTCTTATTGTTTGTTTTTGTTTTTTACATTTCATTAATAATAAACCACTAGGTATGCAACACAATGCATGGAAAATACTAGATATATTTAAATAATTGTGTATTTATTTACATGCAGCAGTTTCATAATGAGAAATATAATGTAATTTAAATGCAGCACAGTGGTTTTCATATGGGTACCCATAGAATGTTTAATAAATTAGGAAAGTCAGTTTAAATCTTCATGTTTATTTGTGTACACATTTGTTTTTGTGTGCATATCTCTCACTACCTAAGCAAATTTTCAAAGTTCTAAAATATTTTTGGCTTTCTAAAAAATATCTGAATTTGCCATATATATGATTTTTCCATGGTTTTAGTAAAATTTACAAAACATAAAATTTATCATTTTAACCATTTTTGAGCAAATAATTCAGTGGAATCAAGTACATTCACATTGTTGTGCAACCATCACCACTATCCATCTCCAGAAATTTTTTCATCTTCCCAAATTGAAATCCCATACCCATTAAAAATAACCCCCGTACCTCTCTCCCCTGTAGCCCCTGGCAGCCGCCATTTACTTTCTGTTTCTATGAATTTGTCTACTCTAGGTACCTCATATAAATGGAATTATATACTCTTTGCCCTTTTGTGACTGGCTTATTTCACTTAGCATAATGTCTTCAAGGTTCATTTATGTTATAGCATGTGTCAGAGTATTTTAAGGTTGAATAATATTCCATTATATTTTTTGTACCACATTTTGTTTTATCCATTCATCCACTGATGAGACATTTGGGTTGTTTCCACCTTTTAGCTATAATGAATAATGCTGCTGTGAACATGGGTGAACAAATATTCAAGCCCCGGCTTTCAATTCTCTTGGATATTTACCCACAAGTGACATTTTTGAATCATATGGTAATTCTGTGTTAACTTTTTGAGGAACTATCATACTGTTTTCCACTGTGGCTGCACTATTTTACATTCCTACCAGCAATGCACAAGGTTATTCCAGGATCCTCACCAACACTTGTTATTTCCTGTCTTTTTAATAATAGCCATCCTAGTAAATGTGAAATGGTGTTTTATTTTGGTTTTGGTTTTCATTTTCCTAATGGCTGGTGATGTTGAGCAGGCATCATTTCATGTGCCTATTAGCCATTGTGTATCTTTTTTGGAGAAATATCCATGTAAATCCTTTATCCATTTGGGGGGAGTTTCCTTTGCAATGATGAAAATATTCTGGAATTCATTAGTGATGATGGTTGTACAAGTTTGTGAACATATTGAAAATCACTGAATTGTACACTTAAAAGTAGTAAAAATGTAAGCTAAACAAACAAGCAAACAAATGGATGTGGAGAACTGAGAGCTAATGAGAGTGCTACACCTACAAATAGAAAAATAGTGCTTCTTCATCAGTATTGTTGTTGAAGCATATTTGAGCATGGAATGAATACTTTGTATGAAGAATAAAGATATTAATTATTAGTCTGTTAAAAAACATATTCTCTGTGGGAAGTTATTATCTATCATGTATAATCTAGTAGAGGCTCATTAAAAACTGGAATGGGGGCTTCCCTGGTGGCGCAGTGGTTGAGAGTCCGCCTGCCGTTGCAGGGGACACGGGTTCGTGCCCCAGTCCGGGAAGATCCCACATGCTGCGGAGCGGCTGGGCCTGTGAGTCATGGCTGCTGAGCCTGCGCGTCCGGAGCCCGTGCTCCGCAACGGGAGAGGCCACAACAGTGAGAGGCCCGCGTACCAAAAAAAACCCCAAAAAACTGGAATGTTTTTTATTTCACAGTAATTTGGATGAATTTCTTTTTTTTTTTTCAATTCAGATTTTCCCAGTTTTATTTGGACTTATTTGTGTGTTTCGTTTCTTTTTTTCAGTAGTGTAATTAGTTCTAATTTTTATTTTATATTGGAGAGTTGATTAACTCTTAGTAGAATTGATTAACAATGTTCTGTTAGTTTCAGTTGTACAGCAAAGTGATTCAGTTATACATATTCATGTATCTGTTCTTTTTCAAACTCTTGGATGAATTTCTATGGAGACTTTTCTAGTCAGTGATATTCTGGCTGTTAACCTTAAAGTTGTTGATAGCTTCATTGAGGAGAAAGAGGAGGAAGCTTCACATTGGGTTAGTGTTTTATACTTTTCAATTCCCCTCCCCCTGCCTTAGTTCATTTGATTCTTATAGGCTCTACTAGAGTCAGGCCTGCTGCATATGGCTATGCAGGTTGAAAATGGCACCTCCTGAAAGCTTTGGTCTTGATGAGCATGTGAATGTGGGACTTGATGGTAACTCTTCCTGCTATATAAATAGAGATACTGATGCAGATTGTAGGTAAGTGGTTTCCAAGAGTCTCCACTAAAATCACTGTTTTTTCCCATTATATGATTTGTAGTGCCTTCAGCGATTCCATTTCCTAAATCTTTAATCCATTAATGAGGTCTATATTGAGGAGTAACCTACTTCACCCTCCTTTTGTCTCTACATAGACTCTTTCCTCATCTTTAAAGTTAGCATAGTGGTAATATTACTTGCCTGACAGGTATTTAATTGTGAGAATGAAAGTGAGACAAATAGGTGAGTATAACTTAATTAGCTCTAAAGTATTTTTATAGGAATTATTCTCACTTCTTTCCACATACCTTCGATTTTACTAAATGATATTACTTACTTGTCTCTGAACACACCCCACCATTTTTAAAAAGGTCCGTTTAACTCTCTTCCTTCTGCTTGACCCTTTCTCTTCATACCGTTCAAAGACCCCCTATATGTTTCAGGAAGACCATACTTAGCTGATACATCCTCCAGAAAACCTAAAATCCTCTGTCCTATTATAAATGTAACCTATCCTTATCTCTTGATTTTGTCCTCATATGCCAGAAAATGTTATATGTGCCTCATACACTCTACGTGTAGTTGTCTTAGCCCATTGTCCAGCCTATATGCTCTTTGAGAAGAGAGGGATTATACTACATCTTCTGATCTTTATATTCTCTCTATATAGAACCAAACAGAATGCTTTTAGAATAGAAGAAGAAAAGGCATTTGTTGAAATTAACTGAGATATTCAGGCATTTTGTGAACCTGATAAACTGTTGCTAGCTTGAAATCGGCCACAGTGAGAGTATTTACACCATGGAAATCAGCAAACTTTTCAAATCACAGCTTTTTGTGCGGAGAGCCAATTTATTAGCACACTACTGGTTGTGTGTCTCTACCCCCAGTAGATGGTGAACTCTTCAGATTCATCTTTGCCTCAGTGCCTGGATGTGATAGGAAAGCTCTTTGCTGAATTAATGAATAAATAAATGATTGAATATATCAACTGTCTTATTCCTCTACTGTCTGACTTCTGCTGGCAGAAACTAAATTTTAGAATCTAATGTATTTTTTGAGACCAAGTTCTGAAATGACCCATTGTCATGGACTGCAGTTTTCTTTCTGCTTCATAGTTTGAACCAAAAAAAGTGTCTGTTGGAAAATAAGGCTATTATACACACATGTTTCAATAGCACAGTAAGGATGGCATTTCTGTCCATTATCACCTTGTTAAGCTACTCCTGCTATGACTTTGCTGCCTACTAAGTTTTTGGCATCTATTGCTTAACTGACTGACTTACCTTTTAATTTTCAAGTTGGAAGCCAATAGTGTGAACCATCTCAAATTAGCTGAAAGATTTTCTTTCACATTATAAGAGGTAACTAACCAATTAATTCTCTCTTGTCATGGATGTTAAAAATACCAACAAATGAAAATATAATGTCTTAGGACTTTAAAATATGACTTTAAAAATTACTATATTAAAACAACTTGTACTGTTCTTTCTATTAATTTTCCTGTTGATTTTATCAACGTAACATATAAAATGAAATTTAAAGATGTTAACAGTCATTTGACTTTTTAATTTTTTCTAAAACATCCTCCATAGTGATGATGCATATAAGTTTTTTTTAAATAATGCTAGCTTTCTGACCATTCCATGTGCTATTACGATCTAAACTTGAAACCATTTTTAATTTATTTTAAAATTTGAAGAAAACACTATGTTCAGATCTCACCACTAATTATTAAAAGAATAGAAATATACCAACTTACTCTCTGAAGATCTCAGTAAGTTTGATGTTCCATACACCATATTTTATGTGACTTATAGTACTTTAATTTGCTTTTAAAAGGGCTGATGAGAGTAGCAGTATGTAGTAAATATGTAGCAGATTCACTTGTAATCAAGGAGGTAAATAGGCTAATCACTTACCAACATAATTTTTTATTTTTCAAGTTCTGCTCTCACGTTACACAATAGGTTAAATATTTTGTTGGTTAAAATCGAGTCAGACAGAAAATGACATTAGACAACATGCATATTTGTTGGTTTTATTGAAAGTGCGAAAAATTTCAAACAGTTCTAATTAGGTGCACGTGCACTCAATCTCTGGAGGTACATCTTTCAGCATCAGCTACTCAGTTGCACATTGAAATTTTGTGCTGTATGGAATTAATGTACCACAGATATTAAAGATGTTTGATTCAAGGATAATAATAATGGAGTGATGACATTTTAATAAAACCTTACCTATTTTTATGGAATAGTTAAGCTATTCAGAAAAACAGGAGATTCTTGTTTGGGTTAAAAATTTATAGTGTGTTAGAATTTCTTTTCAAGTGAGAGAATATGAGAATATTATTGAAACATCGAGAGACTAATAAACATTTAAAATTTATAATAAATCAAAACATAAAAAATTAACTACTTTCTTTCTGACAAAGTCAAGATCATCACAAGTTAACCATATGACTGAGAGTTTTCTTTTTAAAGGAATTTTGTTAAAATAATTAGAATTCTTAATGTGTCTGTGATCTGTAATATATGGTCAATTTATATCTGTAGAAGCAACTGTTCAGATTACAGAATAGCTTTCTGTAGACTCTGCATATAATTAGTTTGCTTAAATTCTGTGCTTAAGTGTTCTAACTATAAGAATGGGAAAATTAGAAGTATTTTATTTTTTCAACATCTTTATTGCGATATAATTGCTTTACAGTGGTGTGTTAGTTTCTGCTGTATAACAAAGTGAATCAGCTATACATAAACATATATCCCCATATCTCCTCCCTCTTGCATCTCCCTCCCACCCTCCCTATCCCACCCCTCTAGGTGGACACAAAGCACTGAGCTGATCTCCCTGTGCTATGTGGCTGCTTCCCACTAGCTATCTGTTTTACATTTGGTAGTGTATATATGTCCATGCCACTCTCTCACTTCGTCCCAGCTTACCCTTCCCCCTCCCCATGTCCTCAGGTCCATTCTCTGTGTCTGCGTCTTTATTCATGTCCTGCCCCTAGGTTCATCAGAACCATTTTTTCTTTTTAGATTCCATATATATGTGTTAGCATACGGTATTTGTTTTTCTCTTTCTGACTGACTTTACTCTGTATGACAGTCTCTAGGTCCATCCACCTCACTACAAATAACTCAATTTCATTTCTTTTTATGGCTGAGTAATATTCCATTGTATATATGTGCCACATCTTCTCTATCCATTCATCTGTCGATGGACACTTAGATTGCTTCCATGTCCTGGCTATTGTAAATAGAGCTGCAATGAACATTGTGGTACATGACTCGTTTTGAATTATGGTTCTCTCAGGATATATGCCCAATAGTGGGATTGCTGGGTCGTATGGTAGTTCTATTTTTAGTTTTTTAAGGGACCTCCCTAATGTTCTCCATAGTAGCTGTATCAATTTACATTCCCACCAACAGTGCAAAAGGGTTTCCTTTTCTCCACACCGTCTCCAGCATTTATTGTTTGTGGATTTTTCGATGATGGCCATTCTGACTGGTGTGAGATGATATCTCATTGTAGTTTTGATTTGCATTTCTCTAATGATTAGTGATGTTGAGCATCCTTTCATGTGTTTGTTGGGAATCTGTATATATTCTTTGGAGAAATGTCTATTTAGGTCTTCTGCCCATTTTTCAATTGGATTGTTTGTTTTTTTGATATTGAGCTGCATGAGCTGCCTGTATATTTTGGATATTAATCCTTTGTCGGTTGCTTCATTTGCAAATAGGGAAAATTAGAAGTATTTTAAGTTGATCTGAGTATCTTGGAGAGGGATAGAAATTCTCTCAAAATTCTGATCACTTGTGAGAGAATTTTGTTATGGAGACCACCACACTGAGTAGTTGTCTTCGCTAGATGATCCCATAGGTCACTTTTAGCTTTAAAGTTCTTAGGATCTGTGTTGGATTTTCAAAGTGTTTTCTTAATAATATGATAGAGCATTATAACTTCTGTTTCAAAGGTATCCTTTTGATAAAATGCATCTTATCTAAATAATGTATAGCAGGGAACAAACTAAAAAATTATAATTAAAATGGTAAAGCTAACTGTCAGTAAAACTTGAACACTAGTTCTACAAAGCATTAATTAGATATTCCTATTACCCTGTCATACACTATCAGAGCTTAACATTTCTTCAACTTGGAAAACATTATTTTAATCTTTTTAGACCCCCTAATTCTGTAACATAATTAATTCAGTATGAAACAAAACTGTTTCTTGAGCACATACTAAGTGCTAAGATATATCACAGTGAAAATGATTTTCCTTTTTTTAGCTAGATATTATCTCAAGGGAAAATATTACTTATTTTGAAGCAAAGGTATAAGTTCCAGGCTCTAGAACTTATTCCTGTTTAGGTCATTTATCAAAAATTGAATATATTTGTTGGTCTGTGTGATATTGTTATTAGATGTATTAACTGCCGAGATGTGTGGTTCAGACTCTACGTAAATGCATAGACAAAAACTATTTTTTACTGTTTGCATTTAGAATATCTGTGACATGCAAATGCACGTGGAAAGATATTTTTATTTTCTGTTTACCTACTGTGTGCTTTACACTTTAATTGCATAGAGTTATGATTTTATTAATCAGTAAAAATGTTTTGAGCAATACTAAATTGAAATACAACTGATAGAAATAAAATATTATTTACTGAGAATTATCACATTGTCTCCTTTACTTAAACACATAAGGCTCTTGCCTGCCTCTTACCTTTCTGTCTCTTTGCATGATTGGCTCTTCATTCTTCAGGTCTTGGTTTAAATATCGTCTGGCCTTCTCTGCCACCATCCCCCCAATTTAAGTAGGTCTCCACTCCTTTGTTAGTTTCCATTATTAAACCTAGTTTACTTCTCTCATAGGACTGATCATAAGTTGTACTTATATATTTGCTTACTTGTCTTTTCTCTTAGACTGTAAGCTTCATGGGAGTAAAACCATGTCGTTCCATTCCCTGGCATAACCCAAGCACCTAGTTCAATATCTACAACACAATTTTACTGCCTTTAAGAAACATTCCCAGTCAAAGTCACTCTCTTCCTCTCCTACACTGATATAGAACATTGTACTAGATCCTCCACTTACAAACTCTCTGACCTTGAGAGTTATTTAACCTCTTCCTGCCTCAGTTTCCTCATCTCTGAGATGATGATATATTTCGGGGGGTTGTTACAAAGATATTAGTGTATCTAAATCTCTTAACAATACTAAAACATAGTAAGCCTCAATATATGCTTTTACGTTATTTTAAGGTGTATTATTGCCTGGATTGTTTGAAATTATTTTATTGTTGTGTCCATTACTCTCTTTTCATTGTAAGCTTCAGGAAGATAGTGAGTGTATCTTACTTATTTATAAGTCTATACTACTGTTATTTAGTACAATGTTCTGTAGCAAGTTGAAGTCTAATTCAACACCAATTTGATGCTTGATTCTATCCCCTAAATGTCTACAGTGTAATAATAATTGCTCTCTTCATGTCTGAGTGTTCATGTGAGCTAAAAACAATTCCACCTTTATTCTCCCTTGTTCACCAGAAGCTCTAACCACTCAGGGCTGCTCTGCATTCTTTAGACACACACTCCTGCAACTTCTTGTACCTTTGTTTATTCATACTATTTCGGCTCTGACTGCTTTTACATTCCATGCCTATATCCAGAAAGTTTTTAAGGTCCATGCTCAAAAGTGCCACATCCATAAAACTTTTGCTAATCTTTCATAGGGATAGAATGACTGTCTTTTGATACTTAATAATGTAGTATCTTGAGTTTGGGATATTTGTATAAAGATCTGCCTGTGTAAAAGAAATATGTATGTATATATATATATATATATATATACACACACACACATATATACACATATGTATGTGTATATATATGTACTTTTAATAGCCATTGATTTTATTTTTTAAACATTTTTTAAAATTAATTAATTAATGTATTTATTTAGGTTACGCCAGATCTTAATTGCGGCACACGAGATCTTTTTACTTGCGGCACGCAAGCTTCTTAGTTGTGGCATGTGGACTCTTACTTGTGACATGCAGATTCTTAGTTGTGGCATGCATGTGGGATCTAGTTCCCTGACCAGGGATCGAACCCAGGCACCCTGCATTGGGAGCATGGAGTCTTACCCACTGGACCACCAGGGAAGTCCCTATATATACTCTTATATTCAACAAATATTCCTGGTGCTCCAACCACTTGCTAAGCACAATTCTAACAGCTTATAACACAAGGATAATTTCCATGTGGACTTTCTATCTAAGGTAAACCCATACATATTAAAGATGATTTAATAAGTGCTGTAACAGAAGTCTGTTGAAGGATTGTAGAGACTGGGATTAGCTTTACCTACAGGGTTGAAGAAAGCCTTCTCAGGTAGCAGTATCTGAGGTGGACTTACAAAAAGGAGTAAGATATAACAATTATAAAATTTATGCACCCAATATAGGAGCACCTCAATACATAAGGCAAATACTAACAGCCATTAAAGGGGAAATCGACAGTAACACAATCATAGTAGGGGACTTTAACACCCCACTTTCACCAATGGACAGATAATCCAAAATGAAAATAAATAAGGAAACACAAGCTTTAAATGATACATTAAACAAGATGGACTTAATTGATATTTACAGGACATTCCATCCTAAAACAACAGAATACACTTTCTTCTCAAGTGCTCATGGAATATTCTTCAGGATAGATCATATCTTGGGTCACAAATCAAGCCTTGGTAAATTTAAGAAAATTGAAATCCTATCAAGTATCTTTTCTGACCACAACACTATGAGACTAGATATCAATTACAGGAAGAAATCTGTAAAAAAAACAAACACATGGAGGCTAAACAATACACTACTTAATAACAAAGACATCACTGAAGAAATCAAAAAGGAAATCAAAAAATACCTAGAGAAAAATGACAATGAAAACACGATGACCCAAAACCTATGGGATGCAACAAAAGCAGTTCTAAGAGGTAGGTTTATAGCAATACATTCCTACCTTAAGAAACAAGAAACATCTCAAATAAACAACCTAACCTTACACCTAAAGCAATTAGAGAGAGAAGAAGAAAAAAACCCCAAAGCTAGCAGAAGGAAAGAAATCATAAAGATCAGATCAGAAATAAATGAAAAAGGAATGAAGGAAACAATAGCAAAAATCAATAAAACTAAAAGCTGGTTCTTTGAGAAGATAAACAAAATTGATAAACCATTAGCCAGACTCATCAAGAAAAAAAGGGAGAAGACTCAAATCAATAGAATTAGAAATGAAAAAAGAGAAGTAACAACTGATGCTGCAGAAATACAAAGGATCACGAGAGATTACTACAAGCAACTCTATGGCAATAAAATGGACAACCTGGAAGAAATGGACAAATTCTTAGAAATGCACAATCTGCCAAGACTGAATCAGGAAGAAATAGAAAATATGAACAGACCAATCACAAGCACTGAAATTGAAACTGTGATTAAACGAGACCACCATCACCCTGATACCAAAACCAGACAAAGATGTCACAAAGAAAGAAAATTACAGGCCAGTATCACTGATGAACATAGATGCAAAAATCCTCAACAAAATACTAGCAAGCAGAATCCAACAGCACATTAAAAGGATCATACACCATGACCAAGTGGAGTTTATCCCAGGAATGCAAGGATTCTTCAATATATGCAAATCAATCAATGTGATACACCATATTAACAAATTGAAGGAGAAAAACCATATGATCATCTCAATAGATGCAGAGAAAGCTTTCGACAAAATTCAACACCGATTTATGATAAACACCCTGCAGAAAGTAGGCATAGATGGAAATTACCTCAACATAATAAAGACCATATATGACAAACACAGAGCCAACATCATCCTCAATGGTGAAAAACTGAAAGCATTTCCACTAAGATCAGGAACAAGACAAGGTTGCCCACTCTCACCACTATTATTCAACATAGTTTTGGAAGTTTTAGCCACAACAATCAGAGAAGAAAAAGGAATCCAAATCGGAAAAGAAGAAGTAAAGCTGTCACCATGTGCAGATGACATTATACTATACAAAGAGAATCCTAAAGATGCTACCAGAAAACTACTAGAGCTAATCAATGAATTTGGTAGAGTAGCAGGATACAAAATTAATGCACAGAAATCTCTTGCATTCCTATACACTAATGTTGAAAAATCTGAAAGTGAAATTAAGAAAACACTCTCATTTACCATTGCAACAAAAAGAATAAAACATCGAGGAATAAACCTACCTAAGGAGACAAAATACCTGTATACAGAAAATTATAAGACACTGGTGAAAGAAATTAAAGATGATACAAACAGATGGAGAGATATACCATGTTCTTGGATTGGAAGAATCAACTTTGTGAAAATGACTATACTACCGAAAGCTATCTACAGATTCAATACAATCTCTATCAAACTACCACTGCCATTATCCACAGAACTAGAACAAAAAATTTCACAATTTGTATAGAAACACAAAAGACCCTGAATACCCAAAGCAATCTTGAGAAAGAAAAGTGGAGCTTGAGGAATCAGGCTCCCTGACTTCAAACTATACTGCAGAGCTACAGTAATCAAGACAGTATGGTACTGGCACAAAAACGAAAATGTAGATCAATGGAACAGGATAGAAAGCCCAGAGATAAATGCACGCACATATGATCACCTTATCTTTGATAAAGGAGGCAAGAATATACAGTGGAGAAAAGACAGCCTCTTCAATAAGTGGTGCTGGGAAAACTGGACAGCTACATGTAAAAGAATGAAATTAGAACACTCCCTAACACCATACACAAAAATAAACTTAAAAATGGATTAAAGACCTAAATGGAAGGCCAGAGACTAAAACTCTTAGAGGAAAACATAGGTAGAACACTCTATGACATAAATCACAGCAAGATCCTTTTTGACCCATCTCCTAGAGAAATGGAAATAAAAACAAAAATAAACAAGTGAGACCTAATGAAACTTAAAAGCTTTTGCACAGCAAAGGACACATAAACAAGACAAAAAGACAACCCTTAGAATGGGAGAAAATATTTGCAAATGAAGCAACTGACAAAGGATTAATCTCCAAAATTTACAGGCAGCTCATGCAGCTCAATATCAAAAAAACAAACAGGGGCTTCCCTGGTGGCGCAGTGGTTGGGAGTCCGCCTGCTGATGCAGGGGGCACGGGTTTGTGCCTCGGTCCGGGAGGCTTCCACGTGCTGCGGAGCGGCTGGGCCCGTGGGCCGTGGCCGCTGGACCTGCGCGTCCAGAGCCTGTGCTCCATGGCGGAAGAGGCCACAACAGTGAGAGGCCCACATACTGCAAAAAAAAAAAAAAAAAAAAAAAAAAAAAAAAAAATCCAATCCAAAAATGGGCAGAAGACCTAAATAGACATTTCTCCAAAGAACATATACAGATTCCCAACAAACACATGAAAGGATGCTCAACATCACTAATCATTAGAGAAATGCAAATCAAAACTACAATGAGATATCATCTCACACCAGTCAGAATGGCCATCATCGAAAAATCTACAAACAATAAATGCTGGAGAGGGTGTGGAGAAAAGGAAACCCTTTTGCACTGTTGGTGGGAATGTAAATTGATACAGCCACTATGGAGAACATTAGGGAGGTTCCTTAAAAAACTAAAAATAGAACTACCATACGACCCAGCAATCCCACTATTGGGCATATATCCTGAGAGAACCATAATTCAAAACGAGTCATGTACCACAATGTTCATTGCAGCTCTATTTACAATAGCCAGGACATGGAAGCAATCTAAGTGTCCATCGACAGATGAATGGATAGAGAAGATGTGGCACATATATACAATGGAATATTACTCAGCCTTAAAAAGAAATGAAATTGAGTTATTTGTAGTGAGGTGGATGGACCTAGAGACTGTCATACAGAGTGAAGTAAGTCAGAGAAAGACAAATACCGTATGCTAAAACATATATATGGAATCTAAAAAAAAAAAAATGGTTCTGATGAACCTAGGGGCAGGACACGAATAAAGATGCAGATGTAGAGAATGGACCTGAGGACATGGGGAGGGGGAAGGGTAAGCTGGGACGAAGTGAGAGAGTGGCATGGACATATATACACTACCAAATGTAAAACAGATAGCTAGTGGGAAGCAGCCACATACCACAGGGAGATCAGCTCGGTGCAGTGTTACCACCTAGAGGGTTGGGAAAGGCAGGGTGAGAGGGAGGGAGACACAAGAGCGAAGCGATATGGGGACATATGTATATGTATAACTGATTCATTTTGTTATAAAGCAGAAACTAACACACCATTGTAAAGCAATTATACTCCAATAAAGATGTTAAAAGAAAAAATGAGAAAGAATTTTCCAAGGGACAAGAGGAAAAAGCATGGAGGCATGAAAGTAACTGCGTTTTAAGGAAGCGTTATTTTTCTGGTATACATAGACAAAAAGGTTTCTTTTATCTTCACATCCTGTCAGGGTCTACCCAGCATAGTGCTTGACATATAGAAAGTTGTTAATGTTTGAATAATAAACGAAGTGATACGAGTCTAGTAGAAGTCAGCATAAACTGTTCTCTATGTCCATCTCTTGCATCTACTTTCTTCTGAAGTATCTTTATTCTTCGTCAGTAACTTCCCAAGTAGTGATATAGTGGCTACTACATAAATCTCTGAGTTTATTCTGCCAGTTTAGTAACCTTAGTGAAATTTGCCTTTCTCATGGTTACAGCAGAATTGTTGCTGCTGATTTAAGTGACTCAGCTTGGGTCACATACTCATCTTTAAACAAATAACTTGGTGGGTAATAGGATAATAATAAGTTATTAATTTGGAGAAGTAGGTGGGAGCCAAATCATTCTAAGAACAGTGGGATGCTTTTAGAGGTTTTAAATAGAGAAATCATATGACCTAGTTTTTGATTTTTAAAAATGCTCTTTTTGCTCTGTGTGTAGAGTGGATTGCAGAAGGCCAAAGTGAAAGCACCTAGACTAGTAAGGTGGTTCTTATTATAGTCCAGCTGAGAGATTATGATAGTCTTGTTTGGGTTATGGATTAAAAGGGAATGGATGGTGAGATTAAGGGGAAAATGAAAAATGATTCCTGAAATCTTGACTTGAGTGAGTGAATGGTAGTGTCATTTATTGAAATAGGAAGGACTGAATGTGATGATAATTTAGTTTTGGCTGTTAACATTTTCATTGTCTATTAAATGTCTGTGTGGAGAAGCAGGTGTATCAATTGGGCAAGTCCTTTTCTCATCTTTAAAGTGGAAATAATGCCATATATTTAATAGGGATACTGAGGGATGTGGTAATGTATAAAGCATGTGGCATTTAATAGTTAGTTGAATGAATAAAGGAATAAATGAATGAAGTTGATATTTAAAAACCTAATAACTACACCCTTTAAAAAATTGGAACTGGCTTACTTTCCCTATGTAATTTTGTTGCCACATTTAGCAACTACAAAACAATGTACCCTGTGTTCATCTATCATATTTGATAGATAAAGATTCTGCCATAGGAAGACGTTTTTTAAAGAGCAACTAATTTTACTTTATCAGGTTGTCTAGTTCTTGCCCTCTTCCTTCTGTTTTACTCATAAAAATCGGTGAGTTTTGTGAAATGTGTAGGCTAGAGTTAAAAAGGTTTCCCTTTAGGGCTTCCCTGGTGGTGCAGTGGTTGAGAGTCCACCTGCCGATGCAGGGGACACGGGTTTGTACCCCAGTCCGGGAAGATCCCACATGCCGCGGAGCGGCTGGGCCCGTGAGTCATGGCCGCGGAGCCTGCGAGTCCGGAGACTGTGCTCTGCAACGGGAGAGGCCACAACAGTGAGAGGCCCGCGTACCGCCAAAAAAAAAAAAAAAAAAAAAAGGTTTCCCTTTAGTACTCTGGTCAAACACTAATGAACTTGCCCTTAGATATATGCTTGACGTTGCCTGACCCATGAATTAAATAGAAATGACATTGCGGTTTTAATAGTATACAGTGGCCTGGTTACTCAGTCCCTATACACTTGTCTATGAGGCTAATGCTATTTGGATTTATGAGAGATTGGAGAAATTCCATTTTTGTGCAGTTTTTAGATTCTGTATTTTGAGATATCTTAAAGGGTGAGGTGGGGGGTTAGGGGTTGGTTAAAGCTGCATATAGCAGGGGGAGGGCCTGATGCCAAGTGTTAATTTTTGAATGGATAGTGGCTATCTCAAATAGTCTTAAGTTATCCAAAATATACAAATTAATTATTTTTCTTTTGTAGTTTACATATGTGGCCTAGATTTGCTTCACAATTCATACTTTTAAAAATTTATTAATGTAAAATAAAGTGAAGAAAGTATCCCATACACTCAGGTTGACATTGAAAAGTATAACAACAATTTTTCCATCATAGTTTTTTTTTAATTACTCAAAAAAGTACATGAATAATACTTTCATGGTAAATGACTCAGGAACTCAGGAGTCTAAAAAATAAAACATGACTGTCCTACTTTGTGAATTGGGTGGTTTCTCTGAGATAGCTACTTAGAAATGAAATGTCTGGGTTAAAGGTTACATTCACTTTACTTTGATAGATATTGCCAAATTCCCCCCTCAAAAATCTTTACCTACTTCTTCACCCACCAGCAGTATGAAGCATGCATGTTACATTGTATTCTTACTAAACAATGGATTATGTCAATATTTTTAGTTGTTCCCTAATTGAAAGGTATAAATGGTATTTTGTTTTAATATGCATTTCCTTAATTACTCGAAATTAAACACTTTTCTTTCTGTATCATTAACTTAGTGATATTATAGTAGTTTCCAAACCAGATTATTTTAGCATTTATTGAATTAAAAAGTGATTAGTTAACATGCATATAGTAACAGTTAAATTATAATGACACCGACACACTTGATTCACATTGTCAATTTTACTGTAGACCAACTATATGTTGTAGTGTGTAATTTATTGCTCTTTTTAGTATATCATAATTGGAATAAAATATAGAGAGGCAGAATAGCATAGTGGTTAAAAGTATGGACTACTGAGCCAGAATGCCTGGATCAGAATACTGCTTCCAGAACTTATTGTTATTTGACAATGGTTAAGTTACATATCCTCTGTATGCCTCAGATGCCTTATCTCTGGATGAATGGATAAAGAAAATATGATTTATAAATATAATGGAATATTATTCATCCTTAAAAAAGAAGGAAATCCTGCCATTTGCAGCAACATGGATGAACCTGGAAGACATTGTGCTAAGTGAAATAGACAGACCAGAAGGACAATACTCCATGATACCACTTATATGAGGAATCAGAGATAATCGAATTTATAGAAGCAGAAAGTAGGATGGTGGTTGCCAGATGTTGGGAGAAGAAGGAAATGGGAAGTGAATAGTGAAAGGGCACAAAGTTTTAGTTATACAAGATGAATAATTCCTAGAGATCTACAGTAAAACACAGTGTCTATAGTTAACAGTACTGTATTTTATACTTAAAAATTTGCTAAGAGGGTGGATCTTATGTTAAGTGTCCTTATCACAAAATAAAAGTAATAGTAATGATAATAAATGAAGAGGATAGGAGGAATCTTTTGGAGGTGAGAGATGGATTTATGGCATAAATTGGGATGATAATTTCGTGGGTTCATCTCATCAAATTGTACACATTAAATATGTATAGCTTTTTGTATTTTAATCATACCTCAATAAAGTAGTTTAAAAAAGAAAAATTGTGGGGATTTCCCTGGTGGTCCAGTGGTAAAGAATCCACCTTGCAATACAGGGGACGCGGGTTCGATCCCTGGTCAGGGAACTGAGATTCCACATGCCGCGGGGGAACTAAAGCCTACGTGTCACAACTACCGAGCCCATGCACCTCAGCCAGAGAGCCTGGGTGCCGTGAACTACAGAGCCCACGTGCCCGCGCACCACACTACAGAGCCCACCTGCCCAGCCTGCGTGCCACAACTAGAGAAGAGAAAACCCACATGCCACAACTAGAGAGGAGCCTGTGTGCCACAACGAAAGATCCTGCATGCCTCAATGAAGATCCCACATGCTGCAACTAAGACCTGATGCAGCCAAAAATGAATAAAATAAATCGATAAATCTTTAAAAAAAGAAAAATTGTGAAAATAATTAATATCTACAAAGTGCTTAGATTAGTACCTGTAAGTGCTATTTGAATGACTGCTAAATAAATTAATTAAATTCATGTATTTTACTGCACATTGAGTACATATAATTCTTTAACCACTAGGATCCCAATATTTTCAATAAAACTTCATGATGCAAAGATATATTACAACTCAAGTCAATGTCTAAAAATCACATCTTAAATATGTGTTTTATAAGTATCTTCCAGTGTGATTATTAAATTGAAAAGAAAAAATTTTTCTTTTTTTCTGGAATGAGATGGAATGGGTAAAAAAAAGTAATTTGTTTCATTTTCAAATGTTCATATGGTTGATCTTTAGAAACTAAGACTTTTGTTTAGTGCAATGGGTACTGGTGTGATACGGTAGAAAAAACACAGATTGTTAAAGTTGGAAAGGATAGAGTTCAAATCCAGGTCTGCCACTTTAATAAAGTCATTTCTGTATACACAGGGTTGATGTGAGCATGAAATGTAGTAACACATGTAAAGTGGGTAGATGAGTGCCCCGGCATTCAATAAATGGTAGTTGCAGCTGTTATAATTGTCTCTTCTCTACCCTCCTAATACTTTATTGATATCTTTATCCTTATAATTATCACATTGTACCATGAATATTTGTTTCTGGGTGTGACCCTCACGGGGCTGTGACTTTCTTGAAGGCAAGAATATTATCTCTATCTATCTTTGTATCTCTCCTGCAGAGGTTGCACACTGACAACTACAAGACCGTTTTGTCTGGCTACGAGTTTTTGTCCCAGAGTGTTTTAAATTTGAACTGGTTGCCAACATTTAAAAGTTTAAAAGCTTCACATTTCAAGACAAAACAAAGCAATGCAGGATTCCTGGCTTCTGGCTTTTCTCAAAGAATCAAAATTCTAGCAATACTGAACCCCAGATTTTCCATAGCAGCAATCAGCTGTTCTGGAGTAGCAGCTACCTCCTTCGAGAGGCATGCTGTCTGGTTTGCCAGAGTCCCCAACACTCCAATATTACCTCCTTAAAACTAAGGCTGAGGGGCTTCCCTGGTGGCGCAGTGGTTGAGAGTCCGCCTGCCGATGCAGGGGACACGGGTTCGTGCCCCGGTCCGGGAGGATCCCACATGCCGCGGAGCGACTGGGCCTGTGAGCCATGGCCGCTGAGCCTGCGCGTCCGGAGCCTATGCACCGCAACGGGAGAGGCCACGACAGTGAGAGGCCCGCTTACCGCAAAAAACAACAACAAGAAAAAAAACAACTAAGGCTGAATGCCGTTTGCCCATCACATTTCACTCGTTTATGTTTCCTCTCTGGCTACTCTAGACACTTGCATATGAGAAAGCTTGCTCTAGTGACAGGGTTTGGAACTTAGGAAGTGCTCAACGAATGTTTGTTGAATGAATGAATGAATGAATGAAAGAACCATAAACATGCACGTATAGAAGGTTTACCAGATTTACTTTAAAGTGTCGAAGGAGATATGGGTCTAGCTGTACTTTAGCAACAGCTATTCCCATCATCTTTTTCAATATACAGCATGAGGAAGGAATGGTTATGTTGGGGGGCAGTCAGAGAATGATGCTCTGAAATAACTGGCTTTCATTGGATGTGATTACTAGGCTACCACATTTTCAAGAATAGACACCCTCAAATTTATTCACTACTAGTGTAATGCAATGAAACATGACAAAAAATAAAATATGGGGACTTCCCTGTTGTCACAGTGGGTAAGAATCCGCCTGCCAATGCAGGAGACACGGGTTCGAGCCCAGGTCCAGGAAGATCCCACATGCTGCAGTGTAACTAAGCCTGTGTGCCACAACTACTGAGCCTGCGCTCTAGAGCCCGTGAGCCACACTACTGAGCCCACGTGCCACAGCTACTGAAGCCCACGCGCCTAGAGCCCGTGCTTCGCAACAAGAGAAGCCACCTGCAGTGAGAAGCCCGTGCACCGCAACAAAGAGCAGCCCCCGCTCACCGCAACTAGAGAAAGCCCGTGTGCAGCAATGAAGACCCAACACAGCCAAAAATAAAAAGATAAATGAATTTATTTAAAAAAAATAAAATATGATCAAATGCACTTGCCATTTATTTTGGAATGCATGACAATATCTTTTCACTTAAGCAAAACACACAAACAACACCCAACTGTGTTTGAAGACAAGGTATCTTTGATCAGAACTCTGAAATATTCCTTTGAGTTAGCTCTTAGTATAATAAACTTTATTAATTTGTACCTGACAGTAATTTGGTATTTATGATTATTTAGTCTAGTTGAACTGATGCATGTCTGTGAAGGAGGGGTTAGCCAAGTAAGTGAAAAGTATGGGTAACAGTTCTTTGGTAAGGATTCGGGGGGGTAATGGTCTACTGGAAAACTAGTTTTAGTTTTGGGGGGAAGTATCATAAACAGTAAAAAAGAGAAAGTGCCTCAGGGTCCCATAGGTTTCTTTTTGAATCCTGCTTCTGCTATGTACTTGGAGAATTTGGACCCTCATTTGCATTTTCTATAAAGAATAAAAACTGCATTGAAGTTGATAATAAGAATTAGAAAATATATATATGTATGTAAAGCATCTGACAGAACCTTTGCATTTCATGTTTTCTTTGCCTGGAACACTCTTTCTGGGATTTGTACCTTCTCATTCAGGATTCAACCCATCCAAAGTAGAGAATGACTGGGAGGAGTAGAACTTAACCTAATTCTGAAATTATCTTGTTTATATATTCATATTTCTTTTTTGTCTCTTTTCGCACCCCTTCCCCCACCATACACCTACTATGTAGAATGAACGTAAGCTCCATGAAGACAGAGACTTTGTCTTTTTAGTCATGTCTTTTTAGTCACTACTACAAAATAGTGCCTTCCTTTAGTAGACACACTCAATAAATGTTTGTTGACTGGCTGGACAGCTGAATGAATGCTCATGAATTATTAGCATTCAGTGAATGTACTTGTTAAACTTAGACCAGGTTTATTAGTTGCTTATACTGATAAGTCCAGTGAGAAATTCTTCTAGCACTTTGTTAACAGTACATTATGTATTTCTTTTAAAATATATTTTACTGTCACCCTAATTTTTAGCACTAATAAAGAGATGAAATGGCTTTTGTAAGGAGGCAAAAGTTTTACATTTAATTCTTTTTTTTTTTTTTTTTTGTTGCGGCACGCGGGCCTCTCACTGTTGCGGCCTCTCCCATTGCGGAGCACAGGCTCCAGACGTGCAGGCCCAGTGGCCATGGCTCACGTGCCCAGCCGCTCCGCGGCATGTGGAATCTTCCCGGACCGGGGCAGAAACCCGTGTCCCCTGCATCGGCAGGCGGACTCTCAACCACTGCGCCACCAGGGAAGCCCTATATTTAATTCTTAACTCAGTCCTATCTGTAATTTTTTCATTCATTTATTCAGTCATTTTACCTTTAAAATAAAAATTTTACATTACCTTTAAAATAAAAGTCCTATAACAAGTGTATGTGTGTTGTAAATAACAATTCATTCATTTTCTTCCCAACTAGATTGGTTCCTTAAGGGAGTGTAGAAATCTGTATCTCGTCTACTCCCCACTTTCTTTGCTGTATTTTAGTCACTTAAGTAATAGATGCTCAGTAAGAACTTATTGAATCAATAAGGGACTGCATATGAGACTGGTAGTGGCTGTAGCATCCCTTACACCTGTCTTTCCAGCTCTGCTTCTATGACTGTTTTAGGGACCTTGGCCCAAAAGAAGGAATTAATTTTGAATCATCACACACTTAAATAAAAAAAAAAAACTGCCAGGTGTACAGGAAACATGTTATTATAGTAACATCTAAATCATTGTAGTCATTCCCAGGTAACCATTTTATATATGAATGCATGAATTGATGAATAATTAGACCCATATAATGTGGCAGCTAAGCTTACATTTTTAACTAAAGAATATTCTACTGTCTTGGATATTTAATTATTATAATATGTTATAGTTCATTATTGCTCTTTTTCTTTTTTTTCAAGTAAGGTATCATTACGTGTATTCTATCATTATTCCTTTAATTATGTGGAATTAGTGCATATAGTTCCTATTAAAAACGATGAAAGAATAAGTATGAAAAATTAATTTAGCACAATATTTCTTCTTTGTGTCTCAAGGACTATAAAGAAATAATGAGTTGAAGCATGTTTAAGTATATAGTATGTATATATAGTATACATAGTATATGTAGCGTGTATATATAGTATAGTAAACAGCAGTGGTATATTTTTGTGTTGCTGTATATTCTCTACTTTCCTCATTTTAATTCACTATCCAGTAGGGTAGCTACTAGCCACATGTGGCAATTTAAATTAATTAAAGTGAAATAAAGTTTGAAATCATTTTTCTTAGTCACACTAGCTGTGTTTTAATTACTCAGTAGCCACATGGGACTAGTGGCCACCCTATTGGACAGCACAGATATAGAACATTTCTGTCATCACAGAAAGTTCTTTTAGCAGCTGGTAGGCCATCATATACACAATTCCTTATCCCTTATTTTGCCACATTTACATTAGATTTTTTTGTTTATAATTTGAAAATGAAGTTTAATATGTCTTAGAAATACTACTTTGCTTAACTTCTTGAAATCTCTTTTCCCCAAAATGGTTATCAACTATATATTTAAAACAATGTTTCTATTTTCCATGTATTAAGATAGTCAACACCTGCCATTTTCATCATTATTTAAGACTCTAAATTCTGTGATGAATACAGTTGAAGTAATGCCTTTAGGTATTATTCACTTTTAAGACAACACAACATATGATAATGTCTCCATGTGCCTTTTTTACCATATACAATGAAAAAAATACTTATTAAATGGTGATTTTCCCCCCCTTTATCTTATTAAGTAAATTATATGGACCTTTTTTATGGAAGCCTTCATAGTTAGAGATGTAAAACAGCAATTTCTTGGTTCTATAGCATGACATAGTTCAGAGCTGAGATTAGAGAAACCCCGTAGAGTTGTTAATACTTGAGGGCATCCCCAACTAGAAAAGTATGTGAATTTAGGCATGGGAGGAAGGAAGGATCTGCTTTAAATTTAGTGTAGGGTCACTGAATCTTAATGATAGATTAAACAAGGGAGGTAGAATAATGAATAGGGGTATGCAGTGTGTAGCACTAATACCAGAAGTCCATGGTTTGTGGCGGTTTTTTAATGTCCTTTCCCATATGGTTTTGAATAGAGTAGGTTATGGCAGGGATGAGCTAAGGAATAGCTTTGTTAATGAATAAATAGGAGTAATTTTTTTTAACAGGAGACTTCAGGCTGTTTATTTAGAATGCCTGCTTATTTGATAAATCATGTGATTAAAATTTTTTCTGATCTTAATAATACATTAAGAGGTGATACTAAGGTATTCCTGTTATTTTCTTTATAAATCAGCTGTATTTTCATTTCAGAGCCAGTCCTAACAGTAAAACCTTTGGGGTGTGATTTAACTGCCTCAATTAAAAGCCAGTTGTGTGGAGCTTCTGAGCACTGGCATCATCAGTCCTTAGTTAGGGTTTAGTGTACAGTATTAGACTTTCGTTCATGGTGTCAATTCACTTTGAAAGGTTTAATTAAATTGTCATTTGGAACCAGTCTCCAACTCTACCTCATTCACCTAAAATTAACTAGGTACGTAATTTTGGTGGTTATCCTCTTATTATAACTTTGCTCTTGGCCAAGGCAGCTACTTTTCTTAAGATATCCTTCCTGCCCTTCCACCCACATTTATCTCAGAGAGAGTAATGCTAAAATTAAGCTGATCTTGGAAAGTAGCAAGTTAAAAGCAGAAAACCTGACCAGACACACTTTTAAATATCTCTCAGGGCTCTTCTTTGGAGACTACTTAATATTTCCAAAAGGAGAGGTTAAGTAGGTTGTCTTTGGTGCCTTGTTCAAGCAGAGGGAAGGGAAATGTAACTCTCCTGACTCCAGGGCCCCAAATGCAAACACTGGCCTAGTTGTTCCCAAACTTTCTCCTTGATGTGGGTGACTTGAATGGTTTATTTTCACTTGATGAGCCACACCCCCAGGCACTTTAGTATTCATGGCAGACCCCCACACTAAGTCCCTTTGTTGTCTTTGTTTTTTGCATTTTTTTGTTAACAAGAAAAGATAAAATTATTAGAGACCTGATTATAGACTGAGGTTCCATTGCTGATGGTTCCCACCACTTTTTTCAACATCTCAGAGAAAGGCAAAAGCCTGGATGGGCAACAGACAGCAGCAAAGCAAACATAAACATTATGTCTGAGCATCATTGTGGTGCTACCAGAGTGGGGAAGGATACACACAGTCTTCGTCAAAATATAAAGATGGGTCTTCACCAAAAACAGTAAGACTGCCAGCATCTGAAAAATTTTGAAGTTTCTATAGAAGCCATGGTCCTTTAAGGGAAAGAAAAAAATTCTTACGAGGAAAGAAGAAATGGATTAAGAATTTTTTAAAATCTGCATTATCATCCTGACTTAGGCATTAACTAAGTGAATGACATTTGCAAGGCAAGTAGTTTAATTTGTGTGTGTGTAAAATTTAAAAGAAAATACAGTTCTGTGAAAAACAAATTAGCAGAGTAGATTAATGGCATTGCCCTACATCATCTTCCTTATAGATGCAATTTTATTTTAGAACTTAAAGAGGTTGCAAATAAGACAGATATATGATCAGGGTTTCACTTGTGCAAATCAAAAGCACAGAAGAGGGGTTCGCAACAGTGCCCAACCGTTGAGAGAGGGAAAACTGGAATAACAAGATGGGGCAAATTGATTTACTGTATATTGGCAAAGTAGAAGCAGCAGGCCCATAGTGTGAATGTCTTCCTATATTTTTATTCCAGACGAAACTCTTATCATTAGTGTTGGGTAGAGACTCAGACGGCATTGGGCAAAAGTATATACAAGGAAGAGCCTTTGCTAACCCGCACACGATAAAGTTTATTTACTGTTTTAACTGTTCTTCTCCTTTTACCTTGATTTATTTTACTTGAAAATTTTTTATCTTGCTATTTCTTTCCCAGCTGTGTGTGACACCAGGAACCCTCTTACTGTGAAGGCAGCATTCAGTCATTGAAACAATAACAAGTTGCTATTTATTCTTGCAGTTGTCCTTCCTCTAACAGCACTTAAAGTACAAAACTGACAGCCTGTAACTGCTCTTCATTGCCTGTTACAGCACAACAGGTATGAAGAGGCTCAGTTACTCTCTTGACAGAGTGTTCACCCATAATTGGTCACTCGTACTCTTACTTGTTACCAGTTAATGCTCACCGTTCAGAGTAAGGGTAATGAGTCTTATGGAAAATTCTTACCCGTTACAATTATAAAAGTGTCAGGTGAAAAAAAATTTTAAAGATAATAACCGTTTATTTTATAGAAGAGGAAATTCAGGCTCAGAGAAGATATGTCATAGTCATAAAAGAATCTAGACTTTAGAGTCTTGTAGAACTCAATTAAATCCAAATCTCACCATTTACTAACTGGAGAAACCTTAGGCAAATTATTTATTGTCTCTGAGCCTCAGTTTCCTTATTTGTAAAACGAAGATAATAGTACATGTAAAAGTTTATTGTGAGGATATGTTAACATAAAACCTAGTTCCTGGTCTATAGAAGATGCTCAATAAATGTTCAGTTGCCTTTCTCTTTCCTTTCCCTTTCCTCTACTCAGGGTCACTCAGATAGTTAGTGGCACAGCTGAAGTGAACACCAGGTTGTTCTGACTCCATGTACATATCTTTACTTTGAATGAAAATAAAATTTTTAAGAAAATTTTCTTACCGCAGAAGTAATAGACACTTAGAAAAGATAGATACACAGAAAATAATAGTCATAATCCCATGATGCAGAGGGAACAAATTTTAACATTTGTTCTATATCTTTTTTTCTGTGCATATATTTAGTGTACATACATATGTACATATACATATATGTATAACAATAAACAGAAATGGGCATAATTTTGTAACTTGGTTTTTCTTTAATATTTAACAACTTTTTACATTATTAAATATTCTTCTCCATTGGAGTCAGCAAACTTTTTCTGCAAAGGGCTAGATAATAAATATTTTAGGTATTGCAGTGCATGTGATCTCTGTTGCATCTACTCAGGTGTGCCCTCATGGTAGTACAAAAGCATCCACAGACAGTATGTAAACAAATGGAGGTAGTGGTGTTCCAATACAACTTCATTTACAGAAACAGACAGCAGACTGGATTTAGCCTATTACTGGATATTAAATTTGTGCCAATTGTGTGTGTGTGTGTCTGTGTGTGTGTGTGTGTGTGAGAGAGAGAGAGAGAGAGATAAGACTGCAGTGAATATCTTTGTAGCTAAATATTTGGCTTACATGTACTATTATGTCCTTAAGATTAACTTGTATACCGCTTCTGACATAATAACAAATGGTTTGTCTACTAAAATTCAGACTTAAAAATCAAAGTGCTTCTGGTATACAAGTATTTCTTGGTTTATGTGACCAATTTTTAAAGTTGTACATAAAATTGAACTTTATAAAATGGTTTAAGGTTAAAGTAAAACTCCTTAAAAATGTTCTTATAATTGTTCCAGTTATTTCTAGGATTTACTTTTTTAAAAAATATTTATTTATTTATTTGGTTGCTCCGGGTCTTAGTTGCGGCAGGCGGGCTCCTTAGTTGCGGCACATGGGCTTCTTAGTTGTGGCTCATGGGCTCCTTAATTGTGGCATGCAAACTCTTAGTTGTGACATGCCTGTAGGATCTGTTTCTCTGACCAGGGATTGAACCCAGGCCCCCTGCATTGGGAGCACAGAGTCCTAACCACTGTACCAACCAGGGAAGTCCCTAGGATCGACTTTTGACTTAATTAGTGTTTTACTTTGTGGAAGGACTTATAAATTAATTTACCTGATTCTAAAAGGGGAAGTTTTAAGAGCATTTAATGAGTGACTGAGTGACTGATGTTTGATTCATTGTGGACAATAAAAAACATTCGCTTCTATGGTATCTATTAGGCCATTGTTGGAAAAACTTTGCTCTTACACTGTTTCCATAAAGTATAGAGAGGAAATATTGCCTTCTAGGATAAGGTCTTGACTGATTGATATGAGGTTAACCTCCCACTGTTTTTCCTTTGGGTCTTGTTTCAGGTAGCCTATGAGAGAGACCAAAAAAACAAACCAAAAACTGTTTAGTCTTTCCTTTGCTTCAAACAGTTCTCTGGTCTTTAGGGACATTTCCTCAATTCAGCTGATAGGTACAGGTGTCTTCCAAGTTTATTTAGTGTGACAATAGATCATTTATTGTGGATTTGCAGTTTTACTGTAATACCAAATATATATTATAGCCAGAAAGCAATCACACTTAAACTTAAGGCAGAAAAACTGAAGATTAACACAGATTTTCAATGATGAAGATTATTATTCATCAATTATTTCAGTGCTATGGAGTCAGTAGTGAAGTAGTGCTATCTTTCATTACTTTGTTAGACTAAAAATAATCACTTTATCATTGAAAAAATTACAGCACTTCTAGAATTTCCCTAACAAATCATTATTAATCATGTTCATTCTCAAAAGGACTAGCTACCTTAGGCAAGAGTTCAAAGAACTTTTGAATCAGTAAGTTAGAAAGACATGGCTATCTAGGAGAGCCTATAACTCACACAATGCTTCTTAAACTTTGGCTTGGTAAGAATTACCTAGAGAGCTTGTTAGAACACATATTGTGGGGTCCCAGCGTTTCCAGTGCACTAGGCCTGGGACAGGTCCCCTGAATTTTCATTTCTAATAGTTTCCAGGTGATACTAATACTGCTTGTCCAGGTACCACACTTTGAGAACCACAGATGCAGAAAAATAATTGTTCCCATTTGTGAAACATACTCAACCTTGCTCATTTATAAACGTTTTCTTCACTCTTTAAGAGTTCTCTTTTAAAATCCAGGCTTAACCTTTAACTAAAGATATGAATTAATTTTAATAAATTTATGGCCATTAGTTCAGTTACTTTATGATCTAACATTGCAATTTTTATATCATTTTCACCCACACCAAACTTTTAGGATAGGAAATTCTGAATATAACCATGTTTCTAATGAAAGTGTTAAATCTTTTCCTTGGTAGTTTTTCAGGATGGCTAAAATCCATTTCTAACTATATGCATTCAAACTAGTTTCCGTATTTGCTTAGCTTTATTGTCATCATTCCCAGTAATCTCTTAAGATGCCGGTTGTCAGATTTCTTTGCAGACAAGTAAGAGGTGAAATAAGTTTTTAAAGTATGGTACAAAGCAAAACTTAGTTACAGTTGTTGGAATGAAGAATTCAGTTAGAGCCAAAAAATGTTTTAATAGAACAGAACGCAGCCTAAAGCCTGGTTGAAAGCAACTTCAATTTTACAGTTTTCTTCAAACAACATCCTCATTGTTTTCTGGAAAGATGGTATTTGAGAAAAAGAAATGTCTCGAGTTACTGTTTTTATGAGGAGAGAATTGCTGAGTCTCTTAAATGGTTAATGAGAAGAAGTAATAGTTAAACACTTGAAGCATTGATTTCTGATTTGAATTCTCCAACACAGGCCAGCCCTGAGGGAAGGGGGAAAAGAAAGCTTGCTAATTAACATTTGATTACTGATGCCACCTTCTCATTCCCCTTGCACCATCCGGTTTCAAGTGTTTTTGTTCAAGAAGGATTTTTAGGAGGGTTTTAACTTGCATCATAGTAAAACAAATCCATGTGCAATTGCAACGAGTATACAATATGTAAAAAAGAAGAAAAAGAAAAGTCCTTAGATATGAAGTATGTGTTCAATACCCAGTCTGTATCAGAAGTGATTGGTTTCTTAACTATTATAAGCCTTTCAGAGCACCAGTGATTGCTAAGAAACTGGAACTAAGCCTAGTCTGTATGTCTTGTTTAAAACGCACACACACACACAAATACTTGTTTATTCAGTGCAGTTATTATTTAGCAAACTCTTAACTGGAGCATCATTTGATGGTGTGAATTACTTGGAGTTCAAATTTTGATACTCTAAAATTTGGATAAGCTCGGGTTCTAATATGACCAAAGGCCTCTTTCTTCTAAGACTGATAAGAGAATGAGATACATATATGTAGTTTCAGGGTGCTTTTTCGTAAGGGTTGTAATCTGTCATAGTATTCTTAATTCAGAAAATCTAGAAACTAGAGTGCTAACAAATTGATAACTGTTCTAAGCAATTAAATATTTGGTTTCTATTTTTTGCCATATTAAAATATTTGATATGTGAAAAGTCATAGGCCAGATTTCAAAATTTTAAAGATGTTGAAATAAATTAATAGAACTTTACAACTGTATCACTTAGCCTGTAGTATTCTGGCAAAACCATAGCCTGTTTGGTTGATGAAATAGTTATTTGGAAAACCAGTATGACAGGTTTTATTTTTAAATGAGATCTCCTGGGAGAAGAGTATTATTTAGTCTTTTCTTTAAAAAAAAAAATCTAGACTTTTCAGTGTAATTAAAAGCAAAAACTAAGACTTTTCTTTATCCAAGAAAAAAAATTCATTTAAATGTTTATTATATCTGTATTTCTTAACTGAAATTATTGGCAATTTTCCTTTTTGATATGTTGTATTAGTCACTCTTTACTATTTTTCTTTCATTTTCTAGTCTTACGGTTTTAAACTTTCCCTCTTTACTTGTTTATCTTAAATATATTTAGCTCTTATTTTCCTGTATCTGGGATTAACTCCAATATTTTCAAAAAATCATAGAATTTTAGAGCTTTGAAAATCAGTAGTGATCTTGTTTTATTCTGTTCGAATATTGAATAAACTAGGTCTCAGGTTCCACCAACTTGCACCACAGTAACAGCAGAATTAGGACTAGAAATCTAGTTCTCTGCCTCTCATTATGCCACAATACCTCAAACTTTGTGGCTTTTCTATAATCAGAATCTGCTTCCACTTGGATAATACCTGAATGAAATTTAAAATTCCCTAAAATGTTTTTCAATAGTGTGACCAACGTTTAGCTCACAACATTTAGCTATAAAATATAGCTGACAAAGTTATCTACCAAGTTTTATATTTTTCAGTTTGAATAGCTACAGACAGCTCATTTAAGGCTAATCTGAGCCTCAAAATTCGGCCTTTAGCAGAGTAACTTCCTAAGAATTTTTTTTCTAAGAAATTCTGATAAAATTTAACTGAAATATAAAACTGTTTGAAAATTTATGGAACTCAAAATTTTGTGGGAGATGAATGTCTTATATAATTTTATTTCGAGCAGGTCATAAAAAAATGATCTTTTTCCCAGTGCTGTGTTTATCATTGAAATTTCCACAATGAGGAAATATGAAGTGGAGATCATTGCTTACATTGTTTTATTAACAATGAAAACAAATATAAGGAAATAAATCAATACTGCATTAATTCTGTACTATTTCAAGGTAATCTGATTCAAATATTTTTTTCTTAGTCACAAACAACTGTCTTATATGAAGCAATGGGGGAGAAGTGAAACTGTCCTTTTAGAAAATCTGGAAAATAAGCTCTGGAAAATCTATTGTCAATCCAGAACACTTAATCCAAATACAGTATAGTTTGTAACATAATTTTAATGTTCAGCTGGTAATCAAAGCATTTATTAAATTTTTTCAGAACTAATTGAAACATTTGCATAGTTTAGCAGCCTAAAATCTCATAGATTTAGAGCTTAATGCATAACAAGAATTGAAAAGATTATGAAGATTCAGCATAATCTTGAGCCAATGCTGATCAAAGAAAGTATGTAAGACAAAAAGGCCCTTAGGAAATGTTACCCTGTGAAGTGCCACTTGTCCTTAACTGGAATTTAACACAAATCTCTAAAGATGAAACTCCATCAGAAGTAGCACAGTAATTGCAGCTGGGCATGCCAGCTACAGCATCCTAGCCTGTATGTGTGTTCTTTCTGCCTCTCTCAAGTGCTCTTAAATCTCTCAGATCACTCAGTCTCTCAACCTTCCCCCTCGCCTGGCCCCCCTTTTCTCCCCTTCCCTTTAGTCCTTCTTCTCTCCCTCCTCTGTTCCTCCATCCTTCTCTCTCTGAGAAAACTGTGTCCTTCATTTGATTCATGATGACCATAAATTCATCTGCATCATTTTATACTTAGCTATATTTTGTCATTCAGCTTTCCTAGAATACTAATTTTTTAAAAGAATCATTTTTACTTTTGCTTTGTGTACATTTCTGATTTTTTTTCTTCCCTACAGAATTGTCACTTAAAATTTTAATTAAATAAGACCATCAATAAAGACAGTAGAATTTTTTAATCTCTGTTAATAAGACCATTATTCATTATGTACTTTTGCTGTCTTATCACTTGTCTTTCTTCCATATAATGGTAAAATCTGCCTGTGGTTTCAGCACTGATAAACATGGAATTATTTTTGAAAAACTAATTTGTTTTCACTTATGTTGTTGTTTAGTGATTATGGTTTAACACGAGGTTCTTTTGGCTTACTTTCAGAAACGCTGTGAATTTAGCTTTTCCATCGGAACAATCAAACATTAGCCAAATATGGTTTACGTTGTACCCTCTCAGCCAAGTTCTTTCTGCATTAACCAGTTTATTCTATGACAAGTTGCTTAACAGATGTCATTCTGGGGAGAACAATGAAGCCAAATACTTGTGCAATGGCTAACATTACTCTAACTTTGATCACTTTTGTTCAGCACATCAGTCTGGCGTTGTGCTTTATACCAACATAACACTATAGCCAGAACATGCTTTTCAGGCTTAGAATAGCAAAGGAATGTTATTCATTCAGCGCAGTTACAGATGAGTTAATGAAAGAAGAAAAATACTGTTTATTTCATAATACCGTGTTGTTGTGTTTTGGAATTAAGGTGGAATTTAAAGAATCTCACTCCAGAGTTATTTGTTTATATACTCAACTCATAGTATTTGTGTATATTCTCCAATGCAAGGGTAGCCTTGCCACCTTTCCAACAGATGTAAATATTTGTCCTGCCTTCCCCTCTACCTTCAAAATAGCTGCTGACCCTTGGCTTATCTAGACAACATAATTAAAACTAACTTTAAGAAAGGAATTTTTTGCCTTGAGGCCTAAAATTTCCTCATACTCCTTCTGTCCTCTCACTTTTTTATTAATAAACAATGATAATAATATTTTGTGTGTATGGAACACCTTTCCCCCTAGAGCACCAATGTTTAAGCGTGACAGAATAGTCCTAGCTAGTGGAAGTGGTAAGAGGTTAGATTGCATTTGGTTAAATTGTTGGGTTGATAATGACTAATGAAAATTTCCATACTTGATGTGACTGACCATAAACAAAATACTGCATGGTAGACTGGCCATTGCTAAGAATCTGTGAAAAAAAAGCTGTGTGTTTGAATTGAGTGGGGATCAAGCCATGCCCCCAAGCGCCTCAGTTCTCATTTACCAAGTCTTTTTTCACAGGTGTACATTAGAGATAAAAATAGATTAAGTTCTGGGTTTTGTTTTGTTTCTTTCTTTCCCCAGTGAATATATTTCTCTCTTTCACTGGAAGGGTAACTTAGATGTGTTTATGTATAGTAAACAGTAATGTGATACAAAATGCTGTAATTGGACAACATGATACTTCAGACTTCTGCATTTTAAAAACATGAATGAATGCTGCTTGTTTTCCACATTGAAGTCATTATAGAACTTATTATGTGCAGCATTTCAAAATTAGCTTCATTGTTACAGCAGGGTAGCCCCAAAACTAGCCTGAAGAGTTAGCTAAGGTGGATGATCTCTTCATTCTTACGATTTGATAATTTATTTTATTTGTAAATATGGAATGAAAGAGAATTTTTGTAATCTATTTAGAAAAAAAATCTAAAGAAAGATATGATAATTACTGGGTAAAGGAGTTTAACCTTCCAACACTTTATTCTGAAAAATTACTTACCTCTTCTCCTTTTAAAGTTAAAAGGTATTGGGAATTCCCTGGCAGTCCAGTGGTTAAGACTCTGCACTTTCATTGCTGTGGGCGCAGGCTCGATCCCTGGTTGGGGAACTAAGATCCCACCAGCCGCGTGGGTGTGGCCAAAAATAAACAAACAAACAAATAAAGTTAAAAGGTATAATGTTACTTTTGAGAGAAACAGTTTTTTAACTTTACCAGTATTTAAAATAAAAACTATCATTACTATATTTTCTTTTGGGGAAGGGCCTAAATAGCATATTAATGGATGGCTCTCAGCTAATAAATATTCTATTGAAATAGTTTCTAATTTGGAATGATTTCAAAGAAATAACCCTTTGCTGCTTTATTAGTAAGTTATATCTTTGAAACGTACATAAAACAATGAAGGAAGCTTCAGGTTTTTCCTTCCACCCCCTTGGAAAAAAAACTAACATCCTTTTCTGTCCCACTTAGAAACTAGAAACGTATCTTTTATTTGAACCATTGCATATCTTGAGTCATTGTTAAAATTAAATAGATTATAAAAATGTATAATTATAAATTAGGTCATGTAGTCTGTCCTACATGAACTGTGTACCTGAAGTTTCCTGACTGAAAAGAAGCTTGAAGCCATCCAGGAACATAAAAATAATCAGCGGGGTGGGGTGGGGGGTTGTTTCTTGAACTATTATTTCATCTAACCTTGGTTTAAATTTGGTTTAGATTTTTTAATAAAATTTTTATGATTTGTGTTTTTCTAGTTTCAGATTCTTGTTTTGAATCTCGAAAACAGAGGAAACACAGTGTATCACATAAATTGACTGGCAACTAACATAAGTCATGTGGAAACCCTATTTTAATTGTTCTTTTTCTTTTTATAGGTAAAGAGAAATGTGTATGACCTTACGAGTATCCCTGTTCGCCATCAGTTATGGGAGGGCTGGCCAACTTCTGCCACAGATGACTCCGTAAGTGACAGTTGAGTTGGCAGTTTAATATCCTCCTCTCTCTTTTGCCACTTTCAGTCTAATTGGCACTGATATTAAGCAGAATCAAATGCTTTGAATCCATTGGAAGAATTTTATAAATCAAATAATGTTGAGGATAAGACGAATTATAATAATTTGAGTTCACTTGCAGAACTGGTGTCATAAGCCAAGTATATCAGCATTCTCTTGGTAATGTTACAACATCAATATCAGGAACTTGATGCTGCTTAATTTGACTTAAATTTTTCCTTGATTAAAAAAATACAGATATTCAGATATTACTAATGAAATGTCCCAAACACAAAAATTTTTTCCCTAAATTACAGGTACTTCAAAATCAACCTAATCATTTTATTTAATTTTAAAACTGCATCTCCCGTAATTAGACCTGTACTTTAAAAAGTTACTTTTTATAGTTAATATTAATAGCACTCTATTCTTAAACACACTCATAATTTTCACTACCATAAAAAACTGGAAGAAAAGACCTAGTCTGTAAGTTTTAACTATTATTACATCTACTCATAATAATTTTCCTGTTGTAAATTTTGAAATGTTTCCTATCTCTGTCCTGTTTCCAGCAATTATTATTTTCCAAGAGAGTAAATTTTATCATCTGAGGAGGCCATTTTGGCTACTTTTATCATAATCTTGGTTGTTCTAACCAGATACCCATTTTTCTTTTAAAGTAAAAAATTAGAATGTTTCAATAATTTTGAAGTAAGTCTTATTTTTAAAGTAAATAGGGCTAAAAAGATGTTAAGACTTTGTAAACATCTTCTAACAATAAATACCCAAGTAATGATTATGGCCAAGAGTTTAATTACCTTTTTCTTATTTTCTAGTAAATATTACATTTCTATCTGGATAATAATTACTACTCCTCTCTCAGCACTACCATCATATACTTTAATCTAAAGGAATTCTTTGTGGAAGACAGAAACATTTTTGAACAATCTGTTTATGTAGATGTCACTTGAGTCTAATTATTCCACAATCTAAACACTGTGCCTTTGAAAAATGTTTTATGGATTATGAAACTTTAAAAATAATGAGAAGATAGCAAAATTTGTTTTTTAAGTGAACCCTTCAGAAAAAAATTACTTGTGTATAGGCAGTTACATTTATTTATAAACAACTGATTTTAATATTGACATTATAGTATATCATTAGAGTTATTGGTTGGTTGTCCATGGCTAAGTAGTAATGATGTGGTTGTTGTTTTTAGTTTGTTTTTTCCCCATTAGACTGATAGAAAATGTGATACATTTATTTTTATAAAATTAAGAGAGTAACATACATAAATGATAGCTCTCTGTTTACCTGAGAAGACGTGAGGAAACCAGAAATGTTCTTAGCATTGTCTAATAACCTGCTACAATAAATAATAACTTTAATAGAAGAAAATAATTAAGATTGAGCATGTCACTTAAATTCTCTGAGTTTCAGTTACCTCACTGATCTGAAGAACTGTAATGAGGATTAGCGATAATATATATATATATATACAGTATCTGCCTCATAGTAGACACTCAGTAAATGAGAGTCAGTATTATAATTAATATTAACATAACTCAGAAAGAGATCACAGGCAGGAATTGACTGGTTTATGTGAATGAAATGGTACCTGAGATTTGCTTCAAAATAACCTCTGGGGTTGGGGAAGTGAGTGGGGATATAGATAAATCCAAATTAGCTGTCTGTTGATCATTGTTGAAGGTGGGTAATGTGTATATTTGATTTTTTTGTACTGTTCTCTCAAGTTTTATGTATGTTTGAAAATTTCTATAATAAAAAGTTTGAAGCAAAAATAATTGTCTGGTTTAAGGTAATAAGGTCCAGAGATGTGGGTCTTAATAGGGTTGGAAATGCCAGCTGCTCTTGGGCTCCACACCTGTAGAAACCAGGCTGAAATAGGCCTATCAGAAGCAAGTTCCAAGAGTGATAGGCAAAATCAGTGAAATACAATAAATTCTTCTGTAACATAGTACCTTATACATTTTAGTTGTTAAAGCATTGACTTGAGTTGGCACTGTCTCACATTTTAATAATTTCACATTTTAATGATCTTTATTTAATTTTTTACCAAAGAGTTCTATGCAATTTCATTACTATGGGAAAATATGGAAAGCATCTAAAACTTACCATATGGAAGTCTGTGATGCTACCTGGTACTATAAGTCATAGCAGACACAAGAGGGAATCTCCATTAAGAAGCTTGATTCTTATTGCCTCATTTTTCATATTTCCACCTTGTCCCAGAACCTGTCAAGTGATGCCTGCCTATACCTCCCCAGAGCATATGTTGCCACATTGGCAGGATGTTGCCTTGAGCTTCATGATTGATACAACAAAGATGTTTAGGGCCAAGCTGCTTTTAATCGGTGCCATAGCAGATCCACTAACTCCAGTGCTTGAGTTTTGGCAAAAATTGCTTATAACTGTAGTCTTTTAAGGAGTTTCTAGCCAAAGAAATGTCATGAAACCTTTCTTTCATTAGGACTATAAAAACTCATAAAGCTGGTGCTTGTAATCTATATTGTTGCAGGCAATGATGGTGTTTTTATACTTATTTAAATCACTCAAGTGGAGGCATCTGCTACAAAATAAGATCGTCCTCACAGCTTAGGGTATGAATTGGGTACAGCTGAGAAATGTCAGCTGTGTAAACAGCCTGAAATGTGTTACCAACAAAAATATAATTAATTTCTTTCCAAGACTATGTGCCATAACTGAATATTTAGGATGGTTTAACTTTCAGAGAAAGCACCTGAACATTTTCTTCCCAGTGCCAGCATAGAGGATTGGTTATAAAGGTCATTAAAAGTGAGGTTAGTTTGTGCTTTTCCTGCTCAGTTGCAGAAATTTGTGTGGCTTTGAATATATAGTAGCTTTAGATACCAGTGGCTTCCATGAATTGATAGAAATATCTTAGATCAAGAAGTTACTATAAGTGGTGCTGGGAAAACTGGACAGCTACATGTAAAAGAATGAAATTAGACCATTCCCTAACACCATACACAAAAATAAACTCAAGTTGGATTAAAGGCCTAAATGTAAGGCCAGACACTATAAAACTCTTAGAGGAAAACATAGGCAGAACACTCTGACATAAATCATAGCAAAATCCTTTTTGACCCACCTCCTAGAGAAATGGAAATAAAAACAAAAATAAACAGATGGGACCTAATGAAACTTAAAAGCTTTTGCACAGCAAAGGAAACCATAAACAAGACGAAAAGACAGCCCTCAGAATGGAAGAAAATATTTGCAAACGAAGCAACTGATGAAGGATTAATCTCCAAAATATACAAGCAGCTCATGCAGCTCAATATCAAAAAAACAAACAACCTAATCCAAAAATGGGCAGAAGACCTAAATAGACATTTCTCCAAAGAGGATGTACAGATTGCCAACAGACACATGAAAGGATGCTCAACATCACTAATCATTAGAGAAATGCAAATCAAAACTACAATGAGGTGTCACCTCACACAGGTCAGAATTGCCATCATCAAAAAATCTGCAAGCAGTGAATGCTGGACAGGGTGTGGAGAAAAGGGAACACTCTTGCACTGTTGGTGGAATGTAACTTGATACAGCCACTGTGGAGAACAGTATGGAGGTTCCTTGAAAGACTAAAAATAGAACTACCATTTGACCCAGCAATCCCACTACTGGGCATATACCCTGAGAAAACCATAATTCAAAAAGAGTCATGTACCAAAATGTTCATTGCAGCTCTATTTACAATAGCCAGGAGATGGAAACAACCTAAGTGTCCATCATCGGATGAATGGATAAAGAAGATGTGGCACATATATACAATGGAATATTACTCAGCCATAAAAAGAAACGAATTGAGCTATTTGTAATGAGGTGGCTGGACCTAGAGTCTGTCATACAGAGTGAAGTAAGTCAGAAAGAGAAAGACAGATACCGTATGCTAACACATATATATGCAATCTAATTTTAAAAAAAAGGTTCTGAAGAACCTAGGGGCAGGATAGGAATAAAGATGCAGATGTAGAGAATGTACCTGAGGACATGGGGAGGGTGAAGGGTAAGCTGGGAAGAAGTGAGAGAGTGGCATGGACATATATACACTATCAAATGTAAAACAGATAGCTAGTGGGAAGCAACCACATAGCACAGGGAGGTCAGCTCAGTGCTCTGTGACCACCTAGAGGGGTGGGATAGGGAGGGTGAGAGGGAGACACAGAGGGAGGGGATATGGGGATATAGGTATACATACAGCTGATTCACTTTGTTATACAGCAGAAACTAACACAACATTGTGAAGCAATTATATTCCAATAAAGATATTAAAAAAATAAGAGCAAGCAAAAAAAAAAGTTAATAGTTTGGGATGGTGGAAATGTTCTAAAATTAGATTGTGGTGATGGTTGCACAACTCTGTAAATTTGCTAAAAATCATTGAATTGAATACACACAAAAAAGAGTAAATTTTATGGCATGTAAATTATACATAAATAAAGCTGTTTTTTAAAGGAAGTTAGTGAAGAATTAGATTAAAATACTTTTTACGTTTTTATGTTGCATGAGAAATAACTTTGCAGTAACACAGAAGGTGTTTTCTTCAATGTACTTCTCATTAACCTTTGACTTAGCAAACAGGACAAAGAAATAGACTTCTTATAAGTAGATTCTGGTATAATCTTGAGTCTCCTTCAGACCTGATAGACTACAATCTTGACATTTTCAGTACTAAGTGAAGTTAACAGTCATTTAAAACATTGTTGCCCCATCTGTCTTCAGAGTTAAAATATTTTCTTTGCTTGTAGTTGTACTCTAATGGGATATGGGATACTGTATGAATTGTCAATAACTCTTTCAGTTCCTTTTGCACTCTTTCACTAGGGAAATAGGTATCTAAAGCTTCACCAGTGGGGGAATGTTTTCATGCTGTGACAGTTCAGCTGTGAGAACGAGTAGTTGCGAGCAGACGAAATCTTTTTACACTTTAACAAGGACACTCTTGGTTTCCAGAGAGTGGAAATAATTTTAACACTGTGAGTTATGTCAAGGCACCTTATTATAATGCAGACAATTTGAATATATGTAGCTTTTAAAACTCCAGGTTTTAATAATACTTATACAATGGAAGAAAAATCCTTCAGTTTTTAATACTTTTTTGTTGTGCCCCACCCACTTTTTTCTTTTGAGATTACTAATGGTCTTCTGTGGTTCCATCATTGGCTAAGGAATCTTCATTCAGAATTTGAGAAATTAAGAATTTTAGGACCAAAGGTCTTTAGACATGTGTTAGGAGTCACAAAGCTACTTACTAAATATTAAATATTTTCACATTGAAAGTGAGATCATTTATAAACAGAATCATTATACAGTGGCTTTTCTATGAAATAAAAATAAAAAATCATACACATGACTTATTCCTTTGTTTTTTAATTAAAAAGAATTCATGAATGAGGAAATGTCATCTACTTTGATCCTTCTGATGGAGACCATTTTCTCCTGTAACTTCTCCCTGATGATTTGTGTTTGGCAGGTGTCAAATTATAAACATTCCCCTGATACTAAATCCCCACCCTCCACTTTATAGGAGCTGCTGTCCCAGTACGGACTCTCCCTGTTACCACATACCTACCAAGCTATAGTTACCTACCTACTAAGTAAACTCATAACCTCTACTATAGTCATTCCATCCATTGCTGAAAGGTTAATATTTCTGAAGCGCAGAACAAGTCACATTCAGCCTTACGTATCTTCAATGGCAACCCAATACGTGCTTATGTCTGTACAGATTTTTATGCTGTCATTTAAAACCTTCATTCTTTAGTCTGAAACTTCCCTTCTAGGTTTATTTTCCCATACAGACCTGGAGTAATTGCTCAATAAATATTTCTTGAATAAATGATTGAGTATGATACCACATGTATCTCCACTTTAGCTAAATATTCCTTTTGCTGTTCTTCAGACATACTTCATGCTCCACTCTGTTATTTAATCATACTGTTCCTTCTACCTAGAATACCTATAGCAATTATCTCCTTTCTTCAAGACCTTTCCTTAAGAAACTTTGCCTATATCCCTCTTCCCATGCCACCTTCTTCAACCATCTTCTATTTGTTTTTCTATTTAAATTATTTTTATTTTTCCTTATTTTTGTTCTTTCCTTCCTTATTCCTCTCACCTGGCTCCATTACTTACCTGACTAACTACAAATAACTTGATTAAACCCTTTGGGTCTCAGTCTCTGTAACCATAAAACACAAATAATACTCACAGAGTTTCATGAAAACTAAGAGTCAGTAGTTACAAATATAGTTACTCCTACATTTATTTTGAAGATTGAGGTAGTCTGTACTAGATTAATGTCTAATATATGGCTGACCTTTGGCTATTACTGTTTCTTTCATCTGTCTATTCATTCACTTGACATTTGTGTAACAACTGTTATAGGCCAGTAACCACACTGGCCCTTAAATTTGCAAGCATGGGGTTCTATTCCTTTGCAAAGTATAGTGTGAGACAGATATATAAACAGTGGCAATTGAAGTTCATGTAAATGCAGTGGGATCATAGAAGAGGAAACAACCAATTTCTCTAACAGATGGGGTGGAGGAAAAATGGCTTCCCAGAGAAAGGAACCAAATGTCCCTTAAGTTAAACAAATTACACAAACCTAATTATATTTTAATTTGTATACTTGTGTTCCTCCCTTTTGTAAATTCTAAAAATTGGGAGTAAGAAGTCTCTTCCTCATTTTTGTATGCTCTGCAGGATCAACTGTAGTTTGTTTTTTTTTTAAACATAGTGTTTTATACATTCACTCATCTGAGCTGTTCAGAGCTCCATTAAGTTGACATCTATGACAATAAACAACTAAATGATGAATTGGTATGATTATAGTGACTTGATAAAGAAGAGAGTGACTCGTTTGAGAATCAGGTTTATTTTCTTTCTAATAAAAATTATCAAAACTCGATATTTCTTTATTGGTAAGTAGAATAACAAATTTAGGAGTGGGGGAGCCACTACACTGAGCGAATTTTATCAGCATATGTTTAATTGTGTGTGTGTGAGAGAGAAACAAGCAAGCAGACAATCCAAGTTCATCAAATCCCAGTATTGCTGTCATTTGGATAAGTTACTTATCATATGAATTTCATTTTCCTCATCTGCAAAATGAAGATGATGTTAATACCCTTGAAAGTCTATTTTGAAGATTAAATGAATTAACATAATAGTTTGAACCATATAAAATTTCTATTTTTAAAGGATAAAATGGTTGAATATTAGCATTTCCACATGGTTTTACCTAATATGTAAAGCACATAACATAGTGCAGGGTTTGGCAATTCATCCCAAACCCTACTCTCCATCTGTTTTTGTAAATATTTTTTAAAATATATTTTTTTATTATTTATTTGGCCACATTGGGTCTTTAGTTGCAGTACGCAGGCTCTTCATTGCAGCGTGTGGGCTTCTCTCTAGTTGTGGTGCACAGGCTCAGTAGATGCAGCACCCAGGCTCTCTAGTTGTGGCGCTTGGACTCCAGAGTGCGCGGGCTCAGTAGTTGTGGTGTGCAGGCTCTCTAGTTGTGGTGCGCGGGCTCTAGAGTGTGCAGGCTTAGTTGCCCCATGGCATGTGGGATCTTAGTTCCCCGAGCAGAGCTTGAAATCACATCCCCTGCATTAGAAGGCAGATTCTTAACCTTTGGACCATCAGGGAAGTCCTGTAAAGATTTTTTTAACACAGGTAAAAATGGTATATAACATTATATTAGTTCAGGTGTACAACATAATGATTTGATATTTGTATACACTGCAAAGTGATTACCACAGTAAGTCTAGTTACCATCCATTATCATACAATTGACCCCCTTCATCCATTTCACCCACCCTCCAAACTCCTTTCCCTCAGGTAACCACCACTCTGTTCTCTGTAACTATGCATTTTGTTTTGCTTGTTCACTTGTTTTTTTAGATTCCGCATATAACTGAAATCATATAGTATTTGTCTTTCTCTATCTGATTTATTTCACTTAGCGTGTTACCCTTAAGGTCCATTCCTATTGTCACAAATGGCAAGATTTCCTTCTTTTTTATGGCTTAGTAGTATTAGACACACACACACACACACACACACACACACACACACACCCCACATCTTCTTTATCCAGGCATCCATCTATGGGCAGTTAGGTTGTTTCCATATTTTGGCTATTGTAAATAATGCCGCAATGAATGTAGGGGTGCTTATGTCTTTTTTGAATACTGTTTTTGTTTTCTTTGGATAAATACCCAGAAGTGGAATAGCTGGATCATATGGTAGTTCTGTTTTTAATTTTTTGCAGAACCTCCATACTGTTTTCTGTAGTGGCTGTACCAATGTACATCCCCATCAACAGTGCCCAAGGGTTCCCTTTTCTCCACATCCTTACCAACACTTGTTATTTCTTGCCTTTTTGATAATCTCCATTGTAACAGGATCTAAGGTGATATCTCATTGTGGTTTTGAATTGCATTTCCCTGATGATTAATGATGTTGAACAGCTTTTCATGTGCCTGTTGGCCATCTGTAGGTCTTCTTTAGAAAAATGTCTATTTGGATCCTCTGCCCATTTTTTAGTCAGATTGTTTTTTTGCTGTTGAGTTGTTTGAGTTCTTACTATATTTTTGATGTTAAGTCCTTATAGGATATATGATTTGCAGATATTTTCTCTCATTCAGTAGGTTGCCTTTTCATTTTGTTGATGGTTTCCTTTGTTATGCAGAAGCTTTTTAGTTTGATATAGTCCCACATGTTTATTTTTACTTTTAGAGTCAGATCCAAAAATTCAGCACCAAGACGGTTGTAAATAATGTTTTATTGGAGCACAGTCACACCATTTGCTTATGTATTGTATACAGCTGCTTTTACACTATAACTATAATGGCAGGGATGTTTAGTTGCAACAAAACCACATGGCCTCCAAAGCCTAAAATATCTACTCTTTGGCCCTTAACAGAAAAAATTTGCTAACCCCTGGTGTAATATCTGGCATTTAGTAGGCATTCAACAAACATTGGCTCCTTTTCCCTTGTGTAAGCACCTTCTTTATATCACCTACGCGTGCAGAATCAGAAGCATTCTTTGAGTAGCTTCAGGGTCACCTTATGCTATTTAAATTACTTTCTTAGCCTGTCCTAGGTCAGACAGATTCAGGCAATCTTTGGACATTTTCATTGGCTTTTTCTTTATTTGGCAAGGTCATGGATAATGTTGCTTCTAACGGTGGTGAGACTCAGTAGCTTCAGAGGGTTCACTGCCCTTGTCAACATATAGAGTCTTTTACAAATAACACAGGCAAAGACTAAACAGACAGAAAGAACAGCTTTGAATGCAGTAGAAGAAAGTTTAAGTTTAAAAGGAATGGAAAGTTTTGAAATGGGCTATACCCTGAACAGTGAGAATGAGAAGTTCGAGAGGGTGGATGAAGCAGTCAAGGGACATATTTACTCGGTAAATATAAGGGAGAACACATGAAAGTGAGCCCTCAACAGGAAATTTGCAGGCATTAAGATCTGATGATGTTAATCTTGATTTCAGTTTATTAAAATCTGAAACATGAAGACTACTGCTTCTGCCCATGAAGGGGTAACTGCTATGGGAATTTTCTTCCCTCTGTAAGCAACTAGAAGACTGGATAAAATATGTGAAACAACTGTTTTCAGATATTAGACAACAGGTAGTTCAGGACTGTGAAGAAGGAAGCAAATGAGCCCTGCCTGGAGGCAGTTTCTGGGTCCCAGGACAGGGAGAGGAAACCAAAACAGAATCTGGTGATTTTATTGTGTTTGAAGAGACAGAGAGTAGAGTTTAGGGAGGTCAAGGCAGCTAGACTTTGCAAGGCAGAGTACTAGCAGAGAAAAAGCTCCAGAAGTCTATATAGGGTTCTCCTGGTCTTTAGCTGAATACCAATCTGTGCATTCATAGAGTGAAATTCCAGGAGATTGGGCAAAGAACTACTGCCAGGAAAAAGAACAATTAACTGGGAGCTGTAAGGCAAGCAATTCTCAGAGCTCACACAGAACTGGGAATAGTTTGAGTTCCCACAAGCCATAGTAGAGACACCTCAGTGAATACATGGAGCATTCAGGAGATACCCACAAGGAGAGTCACACCTTAGTGGAGTGGATAAACAAGACTTAGAGTGAAGGCTACTCTAGGACTGCCCTTCCACAAGCTTAAAAACAACTTTCAAAAGGAATAAGCTGATTAATAGGTAACCGCCTCTAAGAACAGAGTCCAGCATCCAGGTAAAAGTTACTTTATATATACAAACGAGCAGGGAAATCTAACCCCTAACCAGGAGAGAAATCAGTCAAAAGAAATAGACATAGGAGTTACATAAATAATGAAATTGACAGATAAGGACTTCATCTATTATGTTATGAATAGACTCAAGAATTTAAAGGAAAACATGAACTTAATGAGGAGAGAATAGAATGTATAAAAGAAGATAGATAAACAATATAATATCTGAAATGATAATTTTACTGATGAGCTTAACAGCAGATTAGAAACTTCAAAAAAAAAAGAAAGGTGAGCTTGAAGATATAGCAATAGAAACTATCAAAACTGAAGCACAGAGGAAAAAAAAAGAACAAATTAACAAAATATCAGTGACCTCTGGTACAAAATCAAGCAGTCTAACACACAGTTGGAGTCTTAGAAGGAGAGAAAGGATGGGGGGAAGGAGGTCAAAGACCAAAAACACTGAAAAAATAATTTCTGCAATTTGTCCATATATAATGAAAACTATAAAACTTATAGATCCAGGAAGCTCAATGAATGCCATGAAGGGGAAGCACAAAGAAAAATTCCACACTAAGGAGTATCATAATTGCTGAAAACAAGTGATAAAAAGAAAAATTTCAAAGCAGAGAGAGTAAAAAAATATACATTACACAAGGGAAGTAATATAAACTCTTCATATTTCTCACCAGAAATAATGCAAGCCAAAAAACAGTGGAATGACATTTTAAAACTACTGAAAGGTTTTTAAAAATGACAACTTAGACTTCTATATCAGGTGAAAATAATCTTTCAAGATTGAAGGAAAATAAAGACTTTTTCAGACAAACAAAAACAGAGAATTTGGGCCCAGCAAATATGCACTACAAGAAGTATTGAAGTTCTTTAGGCAAAGGGAAAATGATATCAGAATAAACTTGGCTCTATACAGAAGAATGAAGAGTGCTAGTTATGGTAAAAATGTGGTTAAATATAAAAGGCATTTTTCCTTATGTTTTTACTTTCTTTACAAGATAGCTGTTTAAACATAAAATAACAAGTAATCTGGAGTTTTGAACATATATAGAAGTAAAATACATGACAATAGCACAAAAGACAAAATGGAGTTTTACTGTTGTAGGGTTCTTATCCTATACATGAAATGGTATAATATTAATTTAAGGTAGTCTATTATATTAAAAATGCAAACTGTAAACCTTAGAGAAATTACTAAAAAAAAAAGACATGCGGGCTTCTCTGGTGGCGCAGTGGTTGGGAGTCCACCTGCTGATGCGGGGGACGTGGGTTCGTGCCCCGGTCCCGGGGGGGTCCCACGTGCCGCGGAGCAGCTGGGCCCGTGGGCAGTGGCCGCTGGGCCTGTGCGTCCGGAGCCTGTGCTCCGTGGCGGGAGAGGCCACAGCTGTGAGAGGCCTGCGTACCGCAAAAAAAAAAAAAAAAAAAAAAATGCAAAAATGTATAGATAATAAGCCATTAAAAGAGATGTAATAGAATACTAAAAAAATATTCAAAAATCAGGCATGGAAAAGAGGAGCAATGAAAAGGTGAAATATGTACAAAACAAATAGCAAGGTGGTAGGTTTAAATCCAACCATTTTGATAATTACAGTAAATATAAATGGTCTACACATTAAAGGGCAGAGACTACCGAAATGAATTTTAAACAGCAGGACTCAACTATATGCTGCCTATAAGAAATATACTTTAAATATAATGACAATGGTAAGTTAGAATAATGAGTGGGAAAAATTTACCAGGCAAACACTAAATGTAAGAAAGCTGTTAACAACTATATTAACATCAGACAAAATACAGAACAAGGAATATTACCAGGACTAAAGAGAAACATTCCATGACAATTAAATTTAGGACAGGGGCTTCCCTGGTGGCTCAGTGGTTAAGAATCCACCTGCCAATGCAGCGGACATGGGTTTAAGCCCTGGTCCAGGAAGATCCCACATGCCGCGAAGCAACTAAGCCCTTGTGCCACAACTACTGAGCCTGTGCTCTAGAGCCCGCAAGCCACAACTACTGAGTCCACATGCTGCAACTCCTGAAGCCCGTGCACCTAGAGCCCATGCACCACAACAAGAGAAGCCACCGCGATGAGAAGCCCATGCACCACAAGGAAGAGTAGCCCCGGCTCACTACGACTAGAGAAAGCCCGTGCGCAGCAATGAAGACCCAACGCAGCCAAAAATAATAAATAAATAAATAAATAAATAAAATTATAAAGAAAAGAATTTTAGGATAGCTCGTCAAGAAGACATAATGATCTTAAATGTGTATATACCTAGTAACAGTTTCAAAATGTGTGAAGTAAACCTGACAGGACCAAAAGAATAAACAGATCCACAATTATAGAGGTTTCACATTCCTGTCTCAGCAATTTACAGGAAAATGACAGATAAGTATATAGATGTGAGCAACACTCTTAACCAACTTGACCTATTTGAAGTTTATAGACACTTCATTCAACAATGGCAGAATACACATTCTTTTCAAGTGCATATGGTACATTCCCCAAGATAGACCATAGCCTGGACCATAAAGTCTCAGTAAATTTTGGAGGATTGAAATGAAGAGTATTCTCTCTGACCAAAACAAAATTAAATTACATATTTTATAATTTTTGTAATTTACATAAGTTACCTTTATTTTTATAAAAAATGTTTAGTAGTTTGTTTCTTTGGATATCCAATGTAATCAACAAAAAGCTCCTAAAAGTGACAAGTGAAGTTACCAAGGTCACAGGTTACAAGATTGTCATACAGAAAAAAAGGGGGGGGGGTTACTATATAGCACCAAAGAACATTTGAAAATGGAATGTTTAAAAATTGTACCATTCATGATTCCATCCAAAAACATGATATATTTAAGGATAAATCTAACAAAATATGTGTAAGATCTGTACACTGAAAACTACTTTTTTTTTTTTTACGGAAAGTGATTTTATTTTATTTTTAAAATTTTTATTGGAATATAGTTGATTTCCAATGTTGTGTTAGTTTCTGCTGTACAGCAAAGTGCAACAGGTATACATATACATATATCTACTCTTTTTTTAGATTATTTTCCCATATAGGTCATTACAGAGTATTGAGAAGAGTTACCTGTGCTATACAGTAGGTCCTTATTAGTTATCTATTTTATATGTAGTAGTGTGTATATGTCAATCCCCATTTCCCAGTTTATCTCTCCCCCCTTCTTTTCCCCCTTGGTAACTGTAAGTTTGTTTTCTACATCTGCCTCTATTTCTGTTCTGTAAATAAGTTCATTTGTATCATTTTTTTTTAGATTCCACATATAAGTGATAGCATATGATATTTGTCTTTCTCTGTCTGGCTTACTTCACTCAATATGACAATCTCTAGGTCCATCCATGTTGCTGCAAATGGCATTATTTCGTTCTTTTTTATGGCTGAGTTGTATATATGTACCACATCTTTATCCATTCCTCTGTCGATGGACAGTTAGGTTGCTTCCGCATCCTGGCTATTGTAAATAGTGCTGCAATGAACATTGGGGTGCATGTTTCAATTTTGAATTATGGTTTTCTCTGGATATATGCCTAGGAGTGGGATTGCAGGATCATATGGGAGCTCTATTTTTAGCTTTTTAAGGATCCTCTGTACAATTCTCCATAGTGACCATACCGATTTACATTCCTACCAACAGTGTAGGAGGGTTCCCTTTTCTCCATACCCTCTCCAGCATTTATTGTTGTAGATTTTTTGATGGTGGCCATTCTGACCAACGTGAGGTGATAACCTCGCTGTAGTTTTGATTTGCATTTCTCTAATAATTAGTGATGTTGAACATCTTTGCATGTGCTTTTTGGACATCCATATGTCTTCTTTGGAGAAATGTCTATTTAGATCTTCCACCCATTGGATTGCTTGATTGGGTTGTTTGTTTTTTTGATATTGAGCTGCATGAGCTGTTTGTATATTTTGGAAATTAATCTCTTGTTGGTTGCTTCGTTTGCAAGTATTTTCTCCCATTCTGTGGGTTGGCTTTTCGTTTTGGAAAACTACTAATAACTGATGAAAAAATAAAGTCCTTAAACATGGAGAAATAGATCATGGTCATGGATTGGAACACAATATTTTTAAGGTGGTAGTTCTTCTCACACTGCAATCCCAATAAAAAATTAGTAAGCCCTTTTGGGGTAGAAATTGACAGGTTAATTCTAAAATTTATATGGATGTGTAAGGGACTTAGAATTCCCAAAACAATTTTGAAAAAGAACGAAGTTGGAAGACTTACGCTGCCTGATTTCAAAATATAATGCATTATTCATGGTAGTGTGGTATTTGTGCAAAGATAGACATATAGATCAATGGATAAAACAGAGTGTTCAAATATAGATTTATATGCATGTTGTCAAATTGATTTTTTGCAAAGATACCAAAGTAATGCAACAGAGAGAGAGAATGGTCTTTTTTTTTTTTTTAACAAATGGTGATGAATCAACTGGATACCAATAAGGACAACTTCAACCTTTACCTTATGCCACACACAAAAATTATCTCAAAATGGATTATAGACCTAAATGCAAAAGCTACAGCTGTAAAACTGGTAGAAGAAAATACAGGAGAAAATCTTCTACAACCTTAGAGTATGAAAAATTTCTTAGCGAGGATACTAAAAGCCCTCGCCATAAAAGGAAAAAAAAAACCTGATAAATTGGACTTCATCACAATTTGCAACTTCTGCTCTTCAGAAGACTCCATTTAGAAAAAAAGGGAGGGAGCAAGCCATAGACTAGGAGAAAATATCTGCGAAACATATTTGACAAAGGGCCTCTATCCAGGTTATATAAAGAAGTCTTACAACTAAATAATAACACAAAGGAAGTTGGGGGAGTGATAGAACTTTTTGAAATTTTGATTGTGGTGGTGGTAGTTAAAAGAGTGTGTGTATGTGTGTGTGTGTGTGCCAAAACTCCTTGAACTGCACACATGTAAAATGGGTGCATTTTATTATAGGTAACTGGACCTCAATTAATTTTAACTAGCGGTTTAGGATGAATATGTTGATCTGAAACCATAACTGGTAAATGAGAAGGTGAAATGCAGAACCAGTATTCAACTCTCAATCTGCCCCCATCCCTGATGCCAGTGTCTTTCTCTCGTGCCATGCTAGTCCTTATATATTCCATGTTGCTTAAATAGTTCCAATTTTTAAAAATCCAGTCTAATTTTTTCCAGAATGGTACTCAGACTGGTTTGAAGTTTTACAGTTGTTCAGTAAGAGGCAGAAACAGAGAAACAAACCTTGCCTTTATTTTCCTTTATTAAGTTGTCACTTAGGAGTCTTTGAATATAAATGAATTTAAAATTTTCACTGGAGCACTTTTGCTTATATGCGTGTGTGTTTTGAATAGTAGCCATATTATGAAGGTGACAGGGAATGAGCAGCAATACTCTATTTTGGTACCCATAGTTACTTAACATAGTGGTAGGTGAATCTATTAAGAGACATTTATATAGTGATTTGTAGTTTACAAAGCATATTTCATATACATGATCTCATTTGAGCCAAGTAGTAGATTATAAATAAATAATTTTTGATAGAAATAATATACAGTGGAATACAGTTACTATCTGTTATGGTAAATTTTCCTCAGAGTTTCTTCAAACCACATTTTTCTAATAGCTGCCTCTTAGAAAGAGTACTTGTGGTAACTTGTTTACATACACTTTCCTCTATGAGACTATGAGCTCCTTGAGGGCAGTAAGCATGTCTTACTCATTTTTGTGTCTCAAGTGCCTAGCATAGCCCCGGCACACAATAAACACTCAGTATATGTTTCTTGCATTTATATTAAACTTAACACTGAAACGTCAAGTGATTGGCACTAAATTGCTATAAATAACTGCTGGCCTAGTATTCCAATACCTATCATTGCTTTCTTCAGAGACACCCCTGCTCTTTTTCAAGAAACCAAGCTCTTTTCCTCTGTTAGCTGAGAAAGGTCTTATTGGAACTCTTGTACCCAACCCTATTCTATAACTGAGAAATGGAAGGTTGTTTATAATACATATGTATAGCGCTTAACCTCTGGCATTTGTGTTTTCAAGTTAACATGCTGTCTTCTGCATTTGAACAGCTGTAACATATGTGATAAGCTTTCTTAATAAGTCATTTTCTTGAGCAACTGAAATATGAATATGAAGAGTAGTATTCCCAGCTTGTTAAGTTGTGTTTTAGATCCTTGGGTTTTGATATAATCAATTGCCCATAATTCTGTATTTGAGAAAGGTAGTAAAGATAGCATGATAGCCTGTTTTGGCTAACAAAAATTCCATGGCATTTTTTTTGATGTGCAAATAAAAGGGTTGTTTGCAGCTGTGTCTAATTGGCTAAATTCTTATGAATTTTCTAACCCAAAGAAAAGGCTTAAAATGAAAACGTATGCATGATAAGTAGCCTTTTGAGCTGCAGGTGACTTAATCAATAGTCAAATCAATTGCTGCCCCCACATCATGACTTTGTTTAATATTCTACATGTAGAATATATAAGGGTGTTTTTTGATAAACATCCACAAGAGATTGTTGGTACTGATTGTTCCCACAGCCAAAGAAAGTCTTTTTTGTTCTTTCATTGTATGTTTGTTGACAGTTGTGATCAACATGGAATGAACTGCTTTACAGTTTATTACTTTCAAAGTACAAATTTGAATGCTGTGGATTCAGATGTATAAAAGAGATAAAATTACAGACAACTTTGAGTGGCAGTTACATATCAAACCTCATGGGGGTTTGACAGGCAACGAATATCGTTATTAGATGCTTTTTCCATAATTGCTGACATTTATCCAGTGTTTCACAGTATTTGCTAATGTATTAATGCAGTCAATCTCTGAGAGGCTGCACATGCCTTTTTAGCCCTGGCTTTTATGGGATTCTGAAATTCATAGACCCACAGATACTTATTCCCTGCTGGTTGCCGTAGTGACAGAGCTCAGAGATAAGCCAAGACAGAGCCCTTTTGTGATTGCTTTTCAGGTGACATTCAGCGGCAGCTTGAGTAGAGTGTCCTTTTATAGTTCCTGTAATTCAGAAAATGATAACAGCTTTTTGCTGCTTAGAAGAGAAGTCTGTGGACTGCTCCCGGTGGGATTTCGGTTTGCTGTGCCACTTCATACCAACACCAGCCTGATAAAGTTCTTATTATTGTGGAGATTCCAAAGTGCAAGGGGAGTGAATTAATTATGACGGGTTAGAAAATACAGGACTGATACTACAAATAAAACTTTAAAGAGACAATGCATGTTTCATAACCATACGTAACAAATTAATTTGGACATTTTAAGCTATTGTGATGATGTAGTTAGTCACTTGCTCAATAAGTAAATGCACCTGACTTCTAAATTGCTTGGTGAACCATGCTAGCTGTTCCATCTCAAAGTTGAGAAGTTATCTTTCATTTCTATATATCATTTTCTCATTTGAAACTATTGCTTTAACATTTTGTTTTTTAGAGGCAGGTAGCTTTATTAGGAAGCATTCTTAGTCAGGGTTATTACAATTTCTTTTTCATATTCTCAGCAGTGGAATAATTAAAAATGAGTATTTTATAAATAGCTTGTATAAAGTACCTCCAATTCTGAAGAAAACACTATGATGGAGCATGGTGGATTGGGGGGGTACATTTCAAGAAACAACTGGAGAAAATGGAATCTTACCTGGAAAAAATATAGATGTCTTAAGAAGCCATGTTTTTCCCATAGATTCTTAAAGCTAGGAGAGTTAATAGTCGTTTCTGCAAGAAGGAGAACTCCAGTGACAATGGGTAATTATAGGAAACTTTGAGAGCAAGAAACCACTGTCTGCGTAGTTGATGTTATTGAAAAGACACCAAAAAAAGAATACCATGAAGAAAAGGAACACTAACCCAAATTAAACCATGCAAATCTGAAGGGAGTTATGAATCACTTAAATATCTTACCCCTAAAATTTAAATGTAATTTGCAGTTAAACAGGAAGCAAGTAGAACTAGCTGAATAGAGAAGTAACTTGAGAATCTGAAGAGATGAAAAAGAATAGATGTGTTCCCTTGTTTCAAAATTGCTGGTGAACCCATGCTAGATGAACAAGCATACAGATAGCCATGAATGAGGACTCAGAAGAGAAATTTGGCCTAAAAAATCTAGTTGGTTATCTTGGATTAGCTGTGCAATTGAAAAGCGGGAGTTCTACTTTTTGTTACTTTCTAACCTTTTAGGCTCATTTCAAGCAGATGTAAACTCACTCTCATAAAATTCAAATATTTGTAGTCAGACAAACCTTCAGACTAGTGACAAACAAATATGACATTTTCAAATGATATTTAGTAGACCTTTATTAACACTGTGTTACGCTGTGATGTTCATTGCATTCCTTCTTACGGTTTAACTTAATCATCAATCATTTGTTTTGATATAGAGAAATTTGTAAGAGTTGTATTATTATATCGTGTGCTTTTCTGTGCTGTGGTTATACGCTTAGGAGTCTGTCTCAAAATTTAGTCATCCACTGAAAAGGTCTTTAAGACCATATCATTCCCACAGTATTTTAGAACTCATAAATATCAGTTTATAAATTTTACTAAAACAAAACACAAAACAAGCAAGCAAACAAACCAAAGTAATGAAACCTATAGGATAGAGGAAAAGGGCATGTAGTCTCTCAAAAACTGTGGCGATGCCATGCTATAAAATGGTTATTATATTAAGGGGATTGTTCCTTTTTACTAACACGACAACCTATCCCCTGAATTCAGAAACTCAAAAAGTTCATCATAGCTTTTGCCTTTGATGTTTATCTATTTTCAGATAACTGTAAAGTTAAAATAATTTAATGAAATTTAGCCTTTTGCAATGTGACGTCACAATATGAAATACTTCTGTGACTTGACCCTATGAAGTAAAAAAAAAAGTCTAGATGAAATTTAACCATTTCTCTTTACTTCTATAATTATTATTTTGGTTGTTTTAATAACAACAGGAATAACAGGAATAATATCTGTTTATCTACTTTCTTTTAGGCACTCTGCTGGACCTTTATATGTTTTATCTCTAGTCTTCCCATTAATCAATCCTGAAAGGTAGATGTTATTATCCCCATATTTGCACGTGAAGGAACTCAAGCTTAGGGTGGTTTAGTAACTTGCCCAACAACACGCAGATAAGAAGTGTGGGAAGGGGATCCTATCCCAGGTTTTACTTTAAAGGCTACCTCTTTGCACTGTACCATAGGGATTTCCTTATGGACCTTAAACTCCAGGTTCTTATTTTTTCTTCCCTAGCATAGTTCCCCAGTTTTACCTATTATGAACATTCAGATATTTTCCTTAATCTGTTTTATCCCCATAAGACTGGTCCCTTTGCCTTAAGCTCAACTTAGACCTGTGTCTCTGCAAATAATGATAAAATTAGATAGTGCTTAAAATATACTTATCATATACAAGGCACTAGTCTTAGCAATATATGTTTAATAGTATAACTCAATCTGCCTAACAACCCCATGAGGTAAAGGTTTTTGTTTGCTTATTTTACACATGAGCAACCTGAGGCATATTTATATGACCTCATAATCAGTGGCAATAGTATTTGAACCCAAGTAGAATAGAGTTCATGGCCTTACCCTGTGCCTCTCATAATAGCAGAGGAAGATCAGTGACAGGACGTCTGTGAAAGCCTATCCATCATCTTTGTTCCTCACCATGCTGTAATGTTCACTGTGGAGCAACTCAAGGATGAACATGCCACATTCATTGTGGCCATAATTCTACTTTCATGAAACATGAAATGGAAACTGGATCTTTCTACAATTTGCTGTGAAGCAAAACCACAGTAGGCACCATGTCTGCCAGTTCTCTTTATTTTTCTTTTAGTTTCATTGGTCTGGAGACAGTTGTTTAATTACTCATAAGCTTTTAACATCCATGAGGAAGAAGGTATCATCATTCCAGTCTTTTTCATCTCTAAAGCAATATTAGCTGACAGTTTACTAATTGATCGTAAAACTCCAGAAGTGATATTAAATGTTATCCTCATTTTAAACGTGGAAAATACTGTGGCTAATTATTTAAAACCTTGTCCAAGGCCACAGAGACAGGATTAAAAATTAGAAACTCCTTTACACTGAACATTAGGATATTGCCACTAGCCCAAGCCCACACTTTCAAATCAGATAACTGTGTGTAGAAAAAGAGCACTGGATTTGAGGGTCAGAAAACCTTGTTTCTAGTCTAAGCTGAGTAAGATCATTCCTCTACCTGTACTCTGTACCCCATCCCCTTCTGTATTCTCAGAACTATTAATAATTATCAGTTATCATTATCAATAATCTCTTCTTTAGTATTTTTACTAATCTCAAAGTAACTAGATATTCTATCCACATTTGAACATGAAAAGCCTCTTACCTTAAAAGGAACACACACATACATGCAATAAAAACAAAGACAAAAATCTTCTCTGACTTTAGCTGCTACTTTCTCTTCCTCTTTGCAGCCAAAATTTAAAAAGAGTTATCTATAGTTACTATCTTTATTTTTTCTCTTCCACTAGTTCCTCAGCTCACACCACTCTGGCCTTCAATCCATTTCTCCACCAGAACAGCTTTTCTTCAGTTACCAATGACTGCTAAACCTCATTGTACTTGGCGTCTTAGCAGCATTAAAAAAAAAAACCTTTCTATCGAAATACATTTATTCATAAAAGTGGACAAATCATAGACGTACAACTTGATGAATTCTCATAAAGTAAATACCCTTAGGTAACCAGCATCCAGACTAAGAAAGAGAACATTTCCAGCATCCAGAAACCCTCTCATGTCCCCTTTATCTAGGAGATAAGACCAAAGATTAGTTTTGCCTTGTTTTAAACATATGGAACCATAAATGGAACATATAGCATGTTCCAAACATAAATGGAACCATATAGTATATATTCTTTGTCTAGTTCTTTCCTTATTTCCTTTCTTCCCTCCTTCCTTCCTTTTTTTTCAACCTTATGTTTATGTGATTGATCCATATTCTTATATGTAGTTATAGTTCATTCATTCTCATTTCTTTATGTGGGTATTCCACATTATTCATCTCTTCTACTGTTGATGGGGGCTTTGGGTAGTTTCTACTGCTGGGCTATTTTAAATATGTTTCAGCAGCATTTGACCCTGTTGAAAACTCCTCCCTGAAATGCTCTTCCCTTGGCTCCCAGGATACCACACTGTCCTGGTTTTTCCCCTTCCCTTGTGGTGCTCCTTCCTTTTCTGTCTCCTTTGGAAGCTCATCCTTCTCTACCCCGTCACTAAATATTGGAGTTCCTTAGGGCTCAACCCCATTTACTCATTTTGTCTTACTTCATATATTCTTCCTTGGCATTCTCATCACACCTGTAGTTTAAATTATCACCCATGTGATGGTGACTAACAAATTTGTATTTCTAGCCCAGTCATGACATGTCAGCTTCAGAAGAGCCTTATCTTCTCCACTTAGAGGTCCCAAAGGACCTTAAATTCAACATATCCAAAGTTGAATTCATGTTCTTCCCTGGCCATACCTTTGCTTCTGAAGTTCCCTAATTCCATGAGTGGCATCATCACCTATCCAGTCCACAAGCCAAGATAGGAGCTACTCTTGATACCTCTGTCTCCCTTGCTGACTGTATCCAAATCATCAATTCTTGTCAATATTAGCTCTTATATATCTCACATTCATTCTCTGCTATCCATCCCCACTGCCATCACCCTAATATAAGCTACCAACTTTTTGAATCTGGACTGTTGCAAGAGACTCCAAACTGGGCTCCCATATCCACTCTCACTCCCCTTCAATCCACTCTTCATACTACATCAGGATAATCCTTTTTTAAAAAGATATATATTTACTCAAGTAATGTCCCTGTTTAAATCTTCCCAAATAAGGACCAAGATTCTTAACATAACCTACCAGGCACTGTATAGTCTGATCCCTGCTTTCTTCTTTAGAGTTTGTTTATATTACACTGCCTGTTTTCCTTTAGCTACACTGGTCTTCTGTCAGTTCTCTCTAATTACCATCATTGGGCCTTTGCAAATGCTGTTGTCGCTACCTGGAACAGTCATCTTCCCTCCAGTCTCTTCTGTATATTTCTTACTCATTCTTCCAACTCAGTCACTTCTCCATTGAAGCCGTTTTTTCATTGTGTTTAACACAGTTGTGATTTTGTATTTTATTTAAGTAATTATTTACCACATAAACTTAAGTTCCATAAGGGCAGATGTCTATTTTTGTTCACCTTTGCATAACTAATGCTTTCTGATAGAAGGTGCTCAGTAAATATTCATTGAATGAATAAACTTTTCTGAGCGTTGTTTTCCAATTCTTACAGCTATTCAACATTGTTGTAAGGTTCAAATAAAATAATATATGTGGAAATACAACCTAAAATACAGCGCACTAAAGAAATGTAAGGAACTGGTATTATTATACGCAAGCAGATAGATTCTTGCTACTGAAGATTAAAATTATTAAATTTTGCTGTGATACTAAGCTTATGCAAACAAATGGCAAAAATTATTGTGGTTTCAGTTCTCATTCTTTTGGTTTGTTGATCTGGTTCCAGTCATTCCATCATTTCTGCCGTAGTTCAGACTCTCATCTTTTCTCTTGGTTTCCCTGTTCCAGATCTTCCTCTCTTGCTTCCCTTAGTCCATCCTCCCTTCTTCAGTGTAGTTATCTTTATTAAATGCATTTGCATCATATTACTCCCTTAGTTCAAATCACTCTGTGGTTTCCCATTGCTTATAGGATGATATCTAAGCTCGATAATGGGGCATATATGACTCTGCATGATCTGACTTATGCTTTCCCTTCTACCTGTCTCCCTCACTCTTTTCCACCTTACTGCCCTCCAGCAACACTAAACCACTTGTTTATTAGATGTGTTACATTCTTTCTTGCCATTTTGCCATTGCTGATATCATATTCCTTCTCTTCTAAGGTGCTTGTACTCCTCTTGGTCTACTCCTTAATCATATCATCCTTTTTAGATTCAGTACTCCTTTGTGACATTTTCTCTTGAAGTCCTCAGGCAAAGTTAGACATTTCTTCCCAAAGCACATATTAAGGGACTTAACCACATTGGTAAAATTAGTTATTTACACTTCTTATGTACAGGTACATTTCACTACTTATTGTGAACCCTTCAAAGGCAGGGATACTATTCTTTTTAATCTCTCTATCCATAGACATATAGCAGATACTTGAGATTTACTGACAGGGTGATTAGAGGAGAAGAGTGACCAAGAGAAATGAGGAATGGTCAGATTTTAAAGTATGGGAAGATGCGTAGGGTCAAATTCATGTTGTATAGTGGATTCCGTCTATTATTGTTATTAAGACTGAGGTCAGCTGCGGGATCCTGGTGCTATATAGAGGGGGGAGTTACAATGCATTTGACTTTAGCTCGTTAGGTTTCTTATTGTGTCATCAGGTTCAACTTAACAGTTCGATGTTTTTATTGCACATCTGCTTACTATATGGCATTTGAGTTTTACTTTGAGGTCTTATAAGGTAACCAAGGTGAACATATACAAAAAGTTAAAGATATGCTAATGCTCATGTTATATAGTACATGGGATGAGCCTAGCAAATTTTGAAGGAATAAAATCAATCATCTGTTTTTCAGTTTCTAAAGTCATTTCACATGAACTAACTCATTGTTCTTTCATAACCTTTTTAATCAGGCAGAAGGGTTATTGTTTTCTCTTACAAGTAAAGAAACTGAGGGTCAGAGAGGTAAAGGACTTTGGCAAGAACACTAGAAAGTTAGAAAGTCACAGAGTCTGGACTAGACTGACTTGTCTACCAGAATGCCTGCCATGGAGCCACCTGGCCTTTCTGGTTGGCTATACCAGTGCAATGCCATTTGTGCTTTGATCTGTAAGAAATTTTTTAACCTGAGCCAAAAATTCTGAAAGTTTCCAAATTACATTCAAAGTGGAACATTGTCCCTCAAATGACACAGTTAAAATGAATGAATATAAATCTAGCCAAGTCTTCGAGTGCTCTTTACTTGATATGGGCTGGTTCAGGCTTGGTGCCTCTATTGAGTTCGTTGATACTTGAGGCACTGAGGAGATGAAACTCAACACAGATAAGATTCAGTACAGTTGGGAGATGGTAAGAGCAGTAGGGTCATGGTATAGGAGAAGATAATATTAATGAGCCTAAGGTACAGTATGGAGTTACCAAGTCGAGGACGATGAAGGAGAGAACCAGATCCTAGAAAAGGATTTGGGGAACAGGGATAGAGTGTAGAAGAAGCTCTAGGCTACCTCCCAGTTTTGCCCAATTGTGACTACCGCTGCTCCCAGACATACACAGCGATACTATCAAAGGCTCCCCAGGGGAGCCAAATTCCCCTCTCCTCATTGGTATCCCCAAAGATATCCAACTCTAGTAGAGAGTTGATCACTGCCACTTGTTCCTTAGCTTCCTGTATGTGTCCAGAGTGGCAGCCTACTCGTTATTAAGCTCCAAGAAACCAACCTTGGTGAATGCCTCCTGAGTTAGCAAAGCAAGGAGATACTTTCATTATCCTTCTTTCCTAGCAGACTTCACCAAAGACTGGCTACAGCATGGTATTATTTTCTCCCAGGCCATAACTGGGTAAAGGTTTTAGTGTTAGGAAATTGGAGAAGATCAAGTTTGGGTAACATTATTTTGGTCTTGTCGCATAGCTTTGAATGTCTTTTTTGCTGGAGAAGAGTTTATATGACATCATTTAGGAGGCTCTTGGATTAAGTTTTGGTGAAATGTGTATCTTTTGGTGAAATGTGTATGGTAAAAGTGTGGTGTATAGAAACCGGTAGACCTCCCTCATAGTCTTCCCTCTGTAACTTGCCACCTTTTTGACTTTGGAAAAGTCATATAAGTTCCTCTGAATGTTGGTTTTCTTAGCAGACAAAGGAGTTATATTAGAAAATATGCATATGACCATGTATAATAGATCTTAAAGTAGCTTTAGACATATTTACTAATTTTGCTAAGCCTGTGTTTTCCTCATCTGTCATGTGGCAATATTAACAGTTTTAGGATTAAATGAGTGCATGAATATGGATTGCTTTGCTGAATAAAAGTTAGTTTCTTTCATATGAGTGAACAGATATAGATTCTAGAATCAGAACATCTTTAATTAAAATTAAATCTCAACCCTATCAGGAGCATATAGCCTCTGAGGACTTCTGTTTCCTGAAACGGGGCTAATAATACCTACCTCATAGAGCCCTTATGTTAATGGGGAGTGGGGAGATGAATTTAAAGTGTCTAGTGCATAGTAGTTGCTCAATAAATATTGGAATCCTTTCTCTTTCCATCATCTTCCCTACCCTCGACTCAAAGGTTTCCCTTAACTCTAAACTTTTCCAATACTATATACAATTCTAATGCATAAATCTTCATCAAATGAAATGGATCGACTAAAAGTAGGTAAATTTCAAATAATAAAAAACTCCTGAATGACAACCTTACTAGTGTTCTTTAAAAAATAAAACTTTCCTTAATTCTCACATCATTTCTTGCTTTCATTTTGCTGAGCAATCTCTAGAGATTTTGTTTTGTTTGGTTTTTCAGGGAGTATTTGTAACATTTTCACTATATGTTGCTCAAAATAATTTTGTATAAAATGATTTATTCCTGGGCTTCCCTGGTGGCACAGTGGTTGAGAGTCCGCCTGCCGGTGGACATGGGTTCGTGCCCCGGTCCAGGAGGATCCCACATGCCGCGGAGCGGCTGGGCCCGTGAGTCATGGCCGCTGGGCCTGCGTGTCCGGAGCCTGTGCTCCGCAGCGGGAGAGGCCGCAGCGGGAAAGGCCACAGCGGTGAGAGGCCCGCGTACCGCAAAAGAAAAAAAAAAAAAGATTTATTCCTAGCCTCTGGAGAAAATTTTTACTTTTTAGTTTTGTTATACTCACATTAAAGGTTCTTTTTTTTTTTTAAAACTATAGTGCTTTTCAGTAAATTTATTTAGCTCAAAGTTACATGTTGATTCGTTTTTTTGAAAATTAGGACTTATGATTAGCACACAAAAATGATTGCTGCCTGTTTTGGAGAATTAACGCTTTAGCACAGTTTCATTTTACAATATTTTTGGCATTCATATAAATAAGTGCTACAGGTATGAATCTGTACACAGAAGACATGCTTGACTCAGGAAAGGAGCATTATTTTATCATGTGTCAAATATTTTTTTAAAGATTATTGAGGGCTTGCCTGGTGGCGCAGTGGTTGAGAGTCCGCCTGCCGATGCAGGGGACACGGGTTCGTGCCCCGGTCTGGGAAGATCCCACATGCCGCAGAGCGGCTGGGCCCGTGAGCCATGGCCACAGAACCTGTGCTCCGCAACAGGAGAGGCCACAGCAGTGAGAGGCCCGCATACCACAAAAAAAAAAAAAAAAAAGATTATTGAATTTCAGGATTTTCCTATTTTTTAATATAAAATATTATTCTTGGTGTGTGTGCGTGTGTGTCAGCTTGTTTGTGTACAATAACCAGTGAACCAGTAAGTAAAGATATACACATGTATAATAGAGGGATTACTTATTGGTCCTTTTTTTTTTCTACATCTTTATTGGAGTATAATTGCTTTACAATGGTGTGTTAGTTTCTGTTTTATAACAAAGTGAATCAGTTATACATATACATATGTTCCCATATCTCTTCCCTCCTGCGTCTCCCTCCCTCCCACCCTCCCAATCCCACCCCTCTAGGTGGTAACAAAGCACCGAGCTGATCTCCCTGTGCTATATGGCTGCTTCCCACTAGCTATCTATTTTACGTTTGGTAGTTTATATATGTCCATGCCACTCTCTCGCTTTGTCATAGCTTATGCTTCCCCCTCCCCATATCCTCAAGTCCATTCTCTAGTAGGTCTGTGTCTTTATTCTTGTCTTACCCCTAGGTTCTTCATGGCATTTTTTTTTTGTTAAATTCCATATATATGTGTTAGCATACGGTATTTGTCTTTCTCTTTCTGACTTACTTCACTCTGTATGACAGACTCTAGGTCCAGCCACCTCCTTACAAATAGCTCAATTTCGTTTCTTTTTATGGCTGAGTAATATTCCATTGTATATATGTGCCACATCTTCTTTATCCATTCATCCAATGATGGACACTTAGGTTATTTCCATCTCCTGGCTATTGTAAATAGAGCTGCAATGAACATTTTGGTACATGACTCTTTTTGAATTATGGTTTTCTCAGGGTATAATGCCCAGCAGAGGGATTGCTGGGTCAAATGGTAGTTCTATTTGTAGTTTTTTAAGGAACCTCCATACTGTTCTCCATAGTGGCTGTACCAATTCACATTCCCATCAGCAGTGCAAGAGTGTTCCCTTTTCTCCACACCCTCTTCAGCATTTATTATTTGTAGATTTTTTGATGATGGCCATTCTGACTGGTGTGAGATGATATCTCATTGTAGTTTTGATTTGCATTTCTCTAATGATTAATGATGTTGAGCATTCTTTCATGTGTTTGTTGGCAGTCTATATATCTTCTTTGGAGAAATGTCTATTTAGGTCTTCTGCCCATTTTTGGATTGGGTTGTTTGTTTTTTTTGTTATTGAGCTGCATGAGCTGCTTGTAAATTTTGGAGATTAATCCTTTGTCAGTTGCTTCATTTGCAAATATTTTCTCCCATTCTGAGGGTTGTCTTTTGGTCTTGTTTATGGTTTCCTTTGCTGTGCAAAAGCTTTGAAGTTTCATTAGGTCCCATTTGTTTATTTTTGTTTTTATTTCCATTTCTCTAGGAGATGGGTCAAAAAGGATCTTGCTGTGATTTATATCATAGAGTGTTCTGCCTATGTTTTCCTCTAAGAGTTTTATAGTTTCTGGCCTTACATTTAGGTCTTTAATCCATTTTGAGCTTATTTTTGTGTATGGTGTTAGGGAGTGTTCTAATCTCATACTTTTACATGTAACTGTCCAGTTTTCCCAGCACCACTTATTGAAGAGGCTGTCTTTTCTCCATTGTATATTCTTGCCTCCTTTATCAAAGATAAGGTGACCATATGTGCATGGGTTTATCTCTGGACTTTCTATCGTGTTCCATTGATCTATCTTTCTGTTTTTGTGCCAGTACCGTACTGTCTTGATTACTGTAGCTTTGTAGTATAGTCTGAAGTTAGGGAGCCTCATTCCTCTACCTCCGTTTTTCATTCTCAAGATTGCATTGGCTATTTGGGGTCTTTTGTGTTTCCATACAAATTGTGAATTTTTTTGTTCTAGTTCTGTGAAAAATGCCAGTGGTAGTTTAATAGGGATTGCATTGAATCTGTAGATTGCTTTGGGTAGTAGAGTCATTTTCACAATGTTGATTCTTTCAATCCAAGAACATGGTATATCTCTCCATCTATTTGTATCATCTTTAACCAGTGAACCAGTAAGTAAACATATACACATGTATAATAGAGGGATTACTTATTGGTTCTTGTATTTATCTGAGTGTGCGTCCTAAAAAATATAATAGTAAAATAATGCTGGTATACTATTATTTTTATATGAGACATTATTTAAAATGTGTTAGAGTATTTTGATGTATAGTATACATTGCTGGATAGTTTCTCTACCAATCTGAAAACATTTTTATTAGCTATATTATGCATCCTCATAAATTTGAGAGCCATCATGTCTTACAAAGTAGATTTTAAATGACATTTGAATTACCCTAATTCTTGTGTAGCACACAGAGGTGAAATATATTAGAATGGAAAGATAATTATAGAGAAACATTAAATATGAAATGAAAGTAATGTGCCTTTCAAAAAATGAAAATGTGTAAGTTCAAATTATATTGATGTTGAATTTGAGTGGTCTGTATTTTACTTATTTTGACTAGTTTCAAGTCATCAGTGACTACTGAATTAAATTTAACCTATCTTATGTCAGAATCCTTTTGAGCCTTATACTTTTCACTCAAACCCAGAAGTCAATAAAATAGTACTCTGATGATAGTTTTTAGTATTTCTTACCTCACTTTGGAATAATTTCCAGGCACAACCCCCTCCCTAGGTAGATTATGTATTCCTCTAGAAAATTACAAGTATCTTTTGTATTTTATTTTGTCTGGGAAAGTACCCATTTAAATTAAAGCAGTAACATTTATTATGTGGCTGGCCCATCAAAGCAACCTACTAAGCCCTATGGGGGCAGAAAATGAGAATTTAAGATCCACGCTGTGTCCTCAAGGAGTTTAGGACCTAAACACAGACACAAGCAAAGTTAAAAGGAATTCTAGAGGTTCACAGTAAGGGTATAGGAGTTGAACAGAAGGAGAAGAATCACTTGGCTTGGATGGGCCAGGCATGGATTAACTAGAAAGGTGAAGTTCTTTCTAGTTTCTAAATAGCACCCACTTATGCTGCTGTGCCTAACTTTGTGTAGTTAATTCAAACTCTATTTTTCCCAGGAGGAAAACCCATGCCAAGATGCCCAGCAGCATTATGTCCATGTGCTGAGACCAAAGCTGTTAGCATTACTGCCTGAGTTTGCCAAGGAATTAGATGCTGCTGGAAAAATATTCAGAGCTCCTATGTTTGCTGTCCAAAGAGTTCCACGGTGTTGTGGGGTAAATGGCATCCCAGTTTTGACTAGATATGTGCCAAATGGCTGGTTGGTACTCTTTACACATACAAAACAGGCTTGAGATGTATCCTTGTAGATTTGAAGGTTCTGTGATTATGATGAGCTGAAGCCACTATTGATTAATACAGTAGCTCTCTGAAATAATGAGGTTTTTCCACTAATAGTACCTCTTCATCAAACTTAAAATGAGGACCCAGCTTGAGGTAAAAAACTCCTTTCTAACCAAAGATTTTGTCTTGATTCTCTGTGAATATGTTGTGATTATAGAATAAGGCAAAGGGCTTGTTTTGATAAGATCTTGGGTTCTTATGATCAATATTTCCTGTGTTGACTTCATATGCTTTTGTTAATAAATGACTTTCCAAATGTTAGAAAAATGAAGAAAAATATGAGGAGTTTTTTTTTTTTTTCTGCATAAGATACCCCTTCTGTATTTCGGATTGAGAAAAATTCTGTATTTCTACTGCATCATTCATGTATATGATGGTTTTTAAATTTCTGGAACTGTTAAGATATTGAAATTATGTTGCCATACCAGAAGTACTATGGATTCACCAATAGATGTGATTTGCTAAAAATTAGCAACTGATTTCTTCTGTTGAATTCCTGCTCAGCATCATTATTTTGTCCTTTGCTTTTCATGAATGTTTTCAGATTCTTTTTCAAAGAAGTCTCCACAAGCTTTGACTTGCATTCTCCAGCCAGGTTGTTGATGTTTATATGTGTGTGTGCATGCGTGTGTGGGTGCGTGTATGTGTGTGCGAAGCAACACTGAATCCCTTTTAACTCTGCCCAGGTAACAGACACTGGGCATTTGTGAATCAAATCGTGCACGTGCTGTGGCAAGTACAGAGCCATTCGCTGTTGTTTTGTTAGCACACTTTAGCATTGATTATGATGTGGACATACTTATTTCCCAGACTTGCTTCATCTAAATAACAGCAACAAATAATGAAGTGTCCAGAGCTTAGCCATCATCATGTGGTGTTTCCTTAAGTCCAAATTGAAGTAAAAACTGAGTAAATGACCATTTTATTTATTTTTAAAATCCCCTGTCAGGAGAGAGTAATTAACTCAGGATCCACAATTAGCCTCACAGCAGTCTGTGTTAACCACCTCCAGCCATCCCAGGTCTTTCAGAGGTGGCCTAATTCTGAGATTATTTTGCACTCGGAACAGAGAGACTTATAATAACCAGCTTGAAACACATTTAAGAAGTGTGAGGTTTTTCCTTTTTCCTTTTGAGTTAACGTCTGCCCTCTCTAATGATAATTTTCTGGTTTGCAAGTGGAAAAAAAACACAAATATTTGGAGAGAGTGTTCTCTCCTGCCAAGTTCTAGAGCTTTGTCTTTCCTTTGGTAAATCTAGAAGTAGCTGCTTTGCTTTAGCTGGAAATTTCATTATTGATTTAGTTAACATGACACAAAAGAATTAGCAAAATGAATAAAATATTCAAGCTTGGGAGAGAAACATGAAGAAAACTTAGAGAGGCCCACTCATCACCATTGCTTGCTGTTAAAGTATAATTGCTGGCTTTTCCTTGTTTACCTTTTTGGTTTGGTTTTGTTTTAAAGGAAGTGTTCAGTTGCAGAGCATTCCTGCATAATTCAGATATAGCCCAAAGCTCGACCCTGGGAACCTTTGCTGCTGCTCTCTGAGCGTTTTTTATGCAACCTGCTTTTACAGGTTTAAATTACATTCTGTGACACTGTTTTTGTGGTTGAATTAGAAACTTTTTTTTTTTTTAGTTAAACCTGTGATAAGTAATTGTCACAGTTAGCGCCCTGGTACAATGCTAATTTGAAGTGACATGTCCATACTGGCCCTCCGTAACATGAAGAAGCCTAACAGGTGTGAGGGGTGTGGCTTCCCATGGGCTCTGTTGAACTTCTAACCAGAGAAAAATAGCAGAAAAAGTGAAATGAACCTTGAATAAAGCTGTCAGCAGTAATTATCTCAGCAACACTTTGTGGGGAGATAAAATAAGCACTGGTGCTTTTATAACCTGAACACACTGGACCCAAGATAGATTTTTCACCCATTTAACATAAACTGCTGAATACCTTTCAAGAGGTATTTTCATGGAGCCTAATTAAACAATAACAATAATTATTATCATGAAATATAAATTTCTGGAAGACATGCATTTGTTTTTTAGGTTAACACATGGTTTCTTTCTGCGGTTTTTTTTTTTTTAGTGGTAGTTTTGGTAACAACCTTTTATTTTCATGCTTCTTGGTAAGCCATTATGGTGTGAAATCTCAAATTGTCTATAGAAAATTATCTTCTGGGAAAGGATACTTTCACAATTAGCACAAAAAAAGCTTGAAAGCTTGGTTTTCAGATACTTTGAGAGGTGTTCAGTATATTGGACTTGCCCATATAAAACAGATTAATATATATGAATGAGCTGAATGAAATGCAAGTCATCATATCCACACTGCTGCATATGCTTCCTTGGAGAGGTATAACAGCACTATACTTCTTGAGTGGAGTAGGACCCAAGGAAGATTTGATAAATCTTTTTCAATCTGTTCTTCAAGCACCATCCATTGTCATTTCTTTTGACAATGGTATTTTTAAAGTAGACTTTAGTTTACTTAAAAAATAATTCAAATGACATAATGACTGTGTTTACCTAACCTAAGAAGTATAGAAAAGTTATAGTATGATTTTTCTTTATAAGTTTCCAGTCTATAGAAGCTAACTGTGCAAAGAAACAGATGAGATTTTGCAGCATAAGTTGCTATCTTTCTTTCATTGCCTTTCGAGAGTTATGATTTCAGGTGATCTAATGACATCTAGAGAATTTTTTTTTTTTTTTTTTTGCTGTACGCGGGCCTCTCACCGTTGTGACCTCTCCCGTTGCGGAGCACAGGCTCCAGACGCGCAGGTTCAGCGGCCATGGCTCACGGGCCCAGCCGCTCCGCGGCATGTGGGATCTTCCCGGACCGGGGCACGAACCCGTGTCCCCTGCATCGGCAGGTGTACTCCCAACCACTGCGCCACCGGGGAAGCCCCACCTAGAGACTTTTAAAATTTTTTCATAATTCACCTTTACCATTATCCTCCACCCAATGTATCAGAGGCTTAACAAGATCACCAGGTTGGCTCACATTTAAGGTGGAGGTGATGTCATTTTTTAAAAAAGCTAGGAGTCAACATATGTTAGTCCTGACTGCTGTGTTTATTAGCTCTGAGATCTTGTGTGAAAATATGAGCTTCATTTTTCTTCCCTGTAGAATGGGACTGTAGCAAACTAGGCCAAGTGCATTCTCATTTAGGGGATAACAAGGATTAGGTATAGCAGAATAGAAGAGAGCTAACATGGTCTTCAATTCATTCACAAACCTGTAGCCTAGAAAGCTATTAACTTCATTAAAATAGAAACTCTGTTCACTATTGGCAGTGTCCTTGGCGCTCAGCTGAGTTCTTGACACATAGTAGATGCTCAGAAACGATTATTTAAGTGAATGAATAGTATATTTTGCACTTTACTTAAAACAAATTTAGTACCATCTGTTTGTCTTTTCCTCAGAATTATATAGCAAAATCCTTACCATCGACCATATATCTATATATATCTTTACCTATACCTATCTACATATATATAATATATACATATAAATGATAATCCTCACAACTTTTTTTAAATGTTTTTATTTTTAAATTTTTATAATTTGTTATGGTTGCTTTCCATTTACAGTTATTACAAAATATTGGTTATATTCCCCATGTTGTACAGTACATTCTTGAGCCCATCTTACACCTGATAGTTTGTTCCTCCCCCTGCCCCCCACAACGAGTGACCACTGGTTCTCTGTATCTGTGAGTCTACTTCTTTTTTTGTTATATTCACTAGTTTGTCTCACAACAGTATTTTGACTTAGAAACTTTACAGAGGAGGGAATTGAGGCACTGAGAAGATAGGAGAGTTATCCAGAGTCATACAGAGCTAGGATTTCAGACACTGGCAGTGTAGCTTTGGAGTCAAGTTCATAATCACTCTGCTTATATACCTCTCCAAGCAAGTATAGTGACACCTGATTACCAAAGAATTCGCCTTACAGTGACACACGTTTTTCTAGAAATTTCCTTGTCACCTGTACAAATGATTCAGGAGACATAGGTTACGTTTTGGGGATGAGATTCCTTCCTTATTCAGTAGGATATTCCCTTACTCCCTCACCTTCTAGAACAGCAGGTTCCCTGATCTATTATACCCACTGAAGTAGTGTCACTGCCTTTCTTGGGACCACCTCTTCCCCAGTGACAGAAATATCACACAGGGCTATGCTCTGGGCAGACTTCTACCAATGTAGAGTGGCAGAGTTTTGATCCCTAGATATTGGGCTTTTCCACTCTGTTGAGTCCAATTCCTGAACCAGGCTTCAGTGCCTTCAACCCAGGCCCTGACCTACCCATGTAAGACCTCTGTCTCTAAGATCTCCACTGTCTCCTTTTACCCAGCTCTCACTGTGATTCTGGTACGCCCCTCAAGTCACAAGCTGACTGAAAAATGTTTGTTTGTGGAAGATTTGTCAAAGTGTCACTAGGTATGACTGATTGCCAAAAGACACCAGGTGTTTTAGAGAACAGAAACTATTTTGAGGTTGGGGAGGTTATAGAAGGTTTTCATGAGGAGATTGAGCTGAGTTTTATAGAAGTGCTTTTACTTACTTTTCTCAAATAATCCTAACAAACCTATGATGTGGACGGGTGGAGAAGAATGGGGAGAGGAACCCAGGAGAGAGTAGTGGCATGAGCAAAAGCCTAGGAGTAGACAAGTGCAAGGCATATTTTTGGATCAATGAACAAACAAACCTGTATACAGTATAAAAACTAGTGAAGGATAACAGCTGGAAAGGTAGGCCATGTTACAGCCTTGAAAATTTGGTTCAGAGTGAGAGAAAAGAATTTGGAGATCACTTTATTTTTTTAATTTACTTATTTTGGGCTACATTGGGTCTTCGTTGCTGTGCGCGGGTTTTCTCTAGTTGTGGTGAGCAGGGGCTACTTTTCGTTGTGGTGCGCAGGCTTCTCACTGCAGTGGCTTCTCTTGTCGCGGATCACAGGATCTAGGCGCGCAGGCTTCAGTAGTTTTGGCGTGTGGGCTCAGTAGTCGTGGCTTGTGGGCTCTAGAGTGCAGTCTCAGTAGTTGTGGTGCACGGGCTTAGTTGCTCCGCCGCATGTGGGATCTTCCCAGACCAGGGATCGAACCCATGTCCCCAGCATTGGCAGGCGGATTCTTAACCACTGTGTCACCAGGGAAGTCCAGAAATCACTTTAGTAAGAGGCAGATTTAGGATTTTTACCCAGGTCCTTTTATCTATGTACAGTGCTCTTTCCATATATTAGCCACAAATATTTTTAAACACGTGGAATAATATCACAGGCAGCATTGATGGGAGAAAGTCATAAAAAGGCACCATGCAGCCTTAAGACATAAAAGAACAATACTTGCTTTGCTTTAATGGTGGTGACAGAAGAGAAGTAGCTTATAGGCTCGTTAAGTGTATTTAAGCTGAAAGTTCTCAGTAGGCTTAACTGGTCTCCTAAAATCACTGCAGCAGTGACTTTTTTGTATCCCCAACAATCTGTTTTCCTATCTCTCCGTCTCGGTTAAGTTCACCTCATAGGAGTTAAATGGCAAACTTGTAGAAAGTTCCACTTTTGGACATCACTTATAAGATATACTTTTAAAAATCCCAGTGGTAAGCAGAGAGTGAATGTCAGATGAGCTCTTAGACAAACTGAGAGCCAAAATATATCTAAATAAACATACTCTCCACTGGGTGGCACTTATAAGAATGTCATATAAACTCTTGAGAAGAGATGAGAAACATCTCAATAAACTTTGTTGACCTAGGAAAATAATATTTTACTAGGTATTGGTCAACATCTGGATGTTTTTGGTGTGGAAAAGATTAAGTAATGTATTTGGTTGCTCTGTGTATGTTTCAAAATACATATTAACTAAGTTAAATGTAGTTGACGTAAGGTGTAAAACACTTAAATTATACCAATAAGGTATAAAACACTTAACTTATACCAATAAACACTTAACCAATACCAGTATTGGCATCTAGTCTTAAATTCTTTAAAAAAATATATTTTTTAAATTTTTATACAATTTTAAAGGTTACTTTCCATTCACAATTATTACAAAACAAAATAGTGACTATATTCCATGCATCGTCCAGTACATCCTTGAGCCTATCTTACACCCAATAGTTTGTATCTCTCACTCCCCCACCCCTAAATCACCCCTCCCCCTCCCCATTGGTAACCACTAGTTTGTTTCCTATATCTGTGAGTAGGCTTAAATTTCTTAAAAGACAAATAATTGTGCATTGCATCTGGAAACACCTATATGATATTCCTTCCTTCTGTCAAAGAGCCAAAGATTAAGTTGTGTGTGTGTGTGTGTTTCAAATTGCAAAATTAACTAAGTCCACTATTCTAGGCACCTTTTTATTTATCATCTTTTAATGTTGTCAACCAAGATATTATTCTTATTTCTCATATGACGAAACTGAAATCTTACGAGGTTAAGCGACTTACCTGGGAAATGACATTAAATATCAAAACTAGGATCCTAAGCCAGGTTATCTGCATCCAAGTACCTGGCATATAATAGGAACTTAATAAATGTTTATTGAATGACTACGTTATAGACTCTGAGTAACGATATGGTTAGTATAGCTTATTCAGCAAATAGCTCTAAATTATGAAGTAATTATAGGGAAGAAGAAGGGCAAAGTCAAGAGAAATCTGCACATGTTTCAGATTACTTTCTCCCCCTCACCAGTCTTGTGGGTTAGAAGCAATATATTTAATATCTTATTTTCTCTCTTCTGCCCTCCACCAGAGGGTGCTCATAAGCAATTAAATAACAGAAAGCAGTAGAGACAGAAATTGAGAAACCAGTACCATTTTAATTCGCAACATGGATAATTGGCCTCTGTGCAAAATGGTTGACTTTAAAACAGAACTCTTGATTCAGTTGAAATAGCTTCTTCAGTTTAAAGTTGCCTTGCAAATAACAACTTGTCTGCTTGCCTGTACTACTATCTTTATGCAAGTAAACCTGATCATTTTTGCTAAATAGGTGTGGGAAAGACTATGCCACTAGGCAGCATCAGGATGGTCTAATAGGGCAGTATTTCTTGCATAATTTAATGCTCTTCAGTAGTATTCTAGTATTCTGAAGTATTTCAGATGCTCTTCTAAGTGTACTCATTAGAATCAATAAATAGTAGGATTCAAGGATGCTGTTATTATCTATATATTTAGTTTATAAAAATACATCTAATTCTGTTGCAGTGGGCAACTTTTTATCTCCCTATGGTGTAATCTGGTTTTAGGGGCTAGGATGCAATAGAAGATTTTTTAAAAAAAACTTTTGTGTTGAGCATCCTTTTTTGATAGAAAGAACTCAAGGTAATGTTGGACCAAGTGCAGAGAAGCATGAAGGTGGGCAATCATAATGTGGAAAAGTAGCATCAGGTGATTCTCCTTGTTCTGAAGCTCCCAGGCAGATTAAAAGAAACAAAGAACAAGTCAGAAGCATTTCTGATTATTTTCACATATATTTTCTAAAATTTTTTAGAAATTTGAGGTAATTAAATCAAGATAGTTATTATTTTACAACTAACTATAACATCTGAAGAACACAGTTAACATTAGTTAGTAGAAAGACGTAGGATACGAGTCAAGAGAATATGTTTTTGCTATCATTAAGCAGATATGTGACTTGGGGAAAACAATTTTACCTCTCTACATCTCAGTTTCTCTCCCTGTTAAATGTGAGGATTAGACTAGATCTTGTGAGAAGAAACTGCCTTTCATTTGGAATCTGTTGAGGATGATGGGACTCCTGATAGAATAAGTTTAAGAACAGGCTGCTGATACCTTTCCCTCTGGAGATTCTCAATGCTAGCTTGGAATGGAGCTGGGGATGCTTGACAGGGAGGGTATGGCAGCAATGCTTAACTCAGTTAAGGCTTCAAGATCTGTGGTCTCCTGCCTGGGATGCCACAATTGATGAATTCTAAGGACCCTTCTGATTCTAGTATCTTATGAGTCTAAAATGAAGCCATCTGTAGGAAGCCATCCTTGTTTCTTCCAGCTCTGCTTTCTTATATGATAACATTCATGTTTACGTACATAACAAAAAAACCTCAGAATTTGTTACTGTTGGTTTATTTCATTAAACCTTACCAACTTGCCAAATCAATTGGGCACTATAACACAGCAAGGCCAGACAGAGGACACAGTTTTTTAGCTATTTACACAGGAGTTTTGTAGATAATTGATCTTGATTTATACATCTAATGATATTCTATTGGTTCCAGATTATTATTAGTCACTTCCTTTTTAACAGTGTGTTTTTTTATGAGGTGACTAAACTGCTATTTAACCCTGCTACAAGAATGTGTCAGTGGGCTAGTCCAGACAAGTGGAGGTGCACTTGGTAACTAACATTCTTAATATGCTTGCTTCAACCTGCCACAAATTAAAAGCTCTGTGATTTTTCTAGCACATAAGTGATTTAAAAAAAAAAAAAGGCTTGGATTGTGAATAAATAAGCTTTTTTGATTTGCACTCTGGTTGGCAGTAAATGAAACTTCAGCCTCATGATTCAGTTTTGCTTAAAACTACCTTAATAATCTGTCTAGCTAAGCAGTGAGCTTCTGAAAATTTTAAAGGGTTGATCCAGCAGTCATCTTCGGGGCTCGGTAAAAAGGCTTCGTGTTGCTCAGAAACATGATGTAGTTGAAAACTCCATGGCCTTTGGAGTAAAATCTGCTTTGCCACTTAGTGGTTGATTGATCTTACATAAATTATGCTACCTCTCTAAGGCTGTTTTATGATTTATACAATCATGATTGTCTTTAATTTGTAGGATCATCATGTAGGGTAGACATATGTTAAGCACTTAATATATAGTACCTGGCAAATTGACGGTATCTAGGAGTAGCTGTCTTAATTAAGCCAAAGAAAGTAATTATTGTTTATCAGACCATGAGACAACATATAGTTGGGCCTTAATAGTTGTTTGATTGAATTCTTTTTAAATGGCTCTGAGATAAGACTGCCTGAGTTTAATTTTGGTTTGCTACTCAGTACCTGTATGACCTTGGCCAAGCTTCTTAATCTATGTAAGGCTTAGTATCCTCATCTTTAAAAAGGGGATTATAATAATACCTATCTGGCAGGGTTATTGTGAGAACTAAGTGGAGTAATGCATATAAAGCAATTTGCACAATACCAATACACATTAAACTCTCAATAATAGCAATTAGTTAAAAAATATTTTTAAAACTACGGAGTGGTTTCATGGGTAAATACGTATTTCAAAACTTGTCAAATGATACTCTTCAAAATATGTGTAGTTATTGTAGATCAATTATACCTCAATAAAGCAATACTTAGTGTTTGTGTTTGTGTGTATATGTGGTATGTATATATATATTCTTTTTTTAAAAACACTATTTCTTTTTTTATTATTTATTTATTTATTTATTGGCTGCGTTGGGTCTTTGTTGCTGTGCGCAGGCTTTCTCTAGTTGTGGCGAGCGGGGGCTGCTCTTCGTTGCAGTGCGGGAGCTTTTCATTGCAGTGTCTTCTCTTGTTGTGGAGCACGGGCTCTAAGCACACGGGCTTCAGTAGTTGTGGCACGCAGGCTTAGTTCCTCCGCAGCGTGTGGGATCTTCCCAGATCAGGGATCAAACCCGTGTCCCCTGCACTGGCAGGCAGATTCTTAACCACTGCGCCACCAGGGAAGCCCCTATATATTCTTCATATTGTGTTGATTGTATTTAATGCTGGTGCCCAGTATCATTCCCAAACCTGGATGGAATTAATGACGCTGGTGTCAAGATGATGACAAGCTTGAAAACATGGTTGTAAAAAAACTTTCTTTTATTAATGTTCTTTTTGAAACACAAGGGAATTGTATTTTACAAACTGATTTTTTAAAGATACATATAGTAAAGCTATACTTTCAGAACTGTTAGTTTGTGTTCCTAAGTGTGTCACATGCAGGGTGAGGATCCTGCAGGTGACTGAACTGAGTTTTCTTAGTGACTTATTAAGATCACAGTCCATTAGAGTTGGAAGGGATCTCAGAGGTCATTCATGTGGGTTGCTCCCATATATTACAAAAGAGAATGTTAATTCTCCTGATGACTGGCTCAAGGTCCCATAACCTGGTCTCCTAAATTCTTGTTCAATACTTTTTAAATGTCTTAACGTGTCATTAACAGTGAGGAATAAAGACAGGCTACAAGTGTGTATTTGGGAAAAGGCTAAAATTTGGCTACAAAATAAAAATACTTTTAAGAGCTAATCCATATGTTTAAAGAAAGCATTACTGAGAAGGGCCTAATAAACACCCTGAGGACCAAGCCTAAAATAATAATAATACTTGTCAGAGATAGCCAGTGATCAATTATGATGGTTTACAGGAGTTGTCTTTTGTACATTGTTTTGGTATTTCATTTTAATTTGTTTATAAGGAAATTATGTAAGAGAAAACATTGAGAAGATTCTCAAACTTCATAGAAGAATGTGCTTTGGAGGTTTCTCAATTGTTTCAAATAATTGCCATTATTATTTATGAAAATTGGTTTCATCTGCGCACATTACATACTCCAGCAGTTCACAACTTTTTGGTCTCAGGATCCTTTTGTACTCTTAAAAAGTCATCAAGATGCCAAAGAGCTTTGGTTTATGTAGATTATATCTACTGACATTTGTCATATTCAAAATTAATATTGAGAAAAATTAAATGTTTAAGATAACAATAATAAATTGATTATATGTTAATATAAATAGCATTTCTTTTATGGAAAGTAATTGTATTTTCCAAAAAATAAAATTAGTGGGTAGAGTGATGTTTTACACTTTTACATATCTCCTTAACGTCCGGCTTAATTGAAGACAATTTGTATTCTCATGTCTTCTGAATTCAGCCTGTTCTGATATGTTGTTTTTGTTGACGTATATGAAGAAACTCTATCCTCACACTGATCTGTAGTTGGAAAAGGGAGGAGTATTTTAATAGTCTTTTCAGATAATTGTGAATATTCTTCTTTGATACAAAACTGACAAGTGATAGTTTTCTAAAGGCTGGTTTCAATGTGGAATCTGGAGCCATATCAATGTACTTTTTGTACTTTGTTACAGCAATATCCCTTGGTCTGTCTTGCACTTTGAGTAGATCCTTTATCCATACCTGATTTTACAGCGTCATGAATTCATTGTTATTTGGAGAGTATTGGTCCTCTGAGTTATACAGATTTTCTAATGTTGAAAGATTTCATTATATAATATCAAAAAATCACTTCTGCTAATATCACCACCGATCTCATTAGAAAAGTCTTTAAGCATTAGGGAGCTATTGAGTCCATGGTGGCTGATGATTTTCCAAAATTTTAATTTTGAATTTTGAAAACTCAAATTTTGTCATTGGCAATTAATACTTCCAGACTTGTTCCTTGAAATAACAAGCTTGCTTCATTCATTTTGGAGGAGAATCCTGTCAAATACCTAAATCTGAATAACCATAATTCGTCTGCCAGTCATTTAAGTAATAATAGTGTTCCATGGAAAAAGTAGCTGGTTCAGAACACAACTCAGTTATACAAGTGCTTTTCCCTCAGCACAACCTTAATTCTCTGCTGTGCAGTGTGAGTGCTTTATGCATACTTCCCAGTTGTCACATAGAATATTAAAAGGCATGTGCTCAAGAGTCAAGCTTAATTAAAAGTAATAATTTTTGCCCATTCAACAGCGACATTCTTAAGTGAAATTGGCATTTTTACAGTGAGTACATGGCACTGGAGACTTCAACACAATATGGTGTCACTACTTTGGTTTGTGCTAAGGCACCAGCAGTTTTGCCCACCATTGCTTTTTTACCATCAGTGTAAAAAACATAGTGAAAAAGTCAAACACTATATAAGTATTTATTTAGAAAATTATTTTGACTTTGTGGGACCCCTAAAAGGTTCTTAAGAACCTTGTGTTTGTAGACCACACTTCGAGAATCATTGGCATAATGTCTTCCTAAGAAAATACTAAATACTTTCTATAAGAAGAAAAGAAAAGAATTTCAAGTAGATTTTAAGAGTATTCACTAACTGTTGGAATATCTACTGTGTGGCAAATGTATTCTTCTTTAAGCCATTCTCACAGAAAGCCTGTTAGGAGAGGTAATATTATCCATTTTTATAGATGAAGAAACTGAGCTTTGAGATATAAAATATTGATTGGAGTAAATAGTAGAACAGTGACTAGCAGAAGTGAATTTGAACTCAGGACACTCTGACTTTAAAAGTCCTTGCTTTCAATAGAATTAGAAGACAAGCCACAAACTGGGGGAAAACATCTACAAAAGATACATTTGATAAGGGACTGTTATCCAAAATATACAAAGGAATCTTAAAACTCAACAAGAAAACAAACAACTCAGTTAAAAATATGGGCCAAAGACCTTAGGAGACACCTCACCAGAGAATATCCACAAATGACAAAAAACCGTAGGAAAAGATGCTAAACCACATGTCATCAGGAAATGCAAATTAAAATAACAGTGATATACCACTACACACTTATTAGAATGGCCAAAATCCAGCACACTGACAACAGCAAATGCTGGTGAGGATGTAGAGCAACAGGAATTCTCATTTGTTGCTGGTGGGAATGCAAAATGGTACAGCCACTTAGAAGACAGTTTGGCAGTTTCTTACAAAAATAAATATACTCTTACCATATGATCTAGCAATTGTGCTCCTTGGTATTCACCCAAGGGAGTCGAAAACGTATGTCCACACAAAAACCTATACACAGATGTTTATAGAAGCTTTATTCATAATTGCCATAACCTGGAAGCAACCTAGATGTCCTTCAGTAGGTGAATGTAGAAATAAACTGGTACATCCAGACAATGGGATATTATTCCTCACTAAAAAGAAATGAGCTCTCAATTCATGAAAAGACATAGATGAACTTTAAATACGTATTATTAATTCAAAAGGTCCATGCTACATTCACCTGTCTCCTGTTATTAAATAGAAAGAGTTGCTTTTAACAATCCACAAGAATTTTTTAAGTGCCTGCATTTTCCTCAGATTATTTATTAACACTGCAGATTTACTTGATTTTGGTCATTTTTCTTCAAGTCTAATTTTTTTTAATAAATTTATCTGTTTATTTATTTATTTTTGGCTGTGTTGGGTCTTTGTTGCTGCACACGGGCTTTCTCTAGTTGCAGCGAGTGGAGGCTACTCTTTGTTGCAGTGCGTGGGCTTCTCACTGTGGTGGCTTCTCTTGTTGCGGAGCACAGGCTCTAGGCACGCAGGCTTCAGTAGTTGTGGCACGTGGGCTCAGTAGTTGTGGCTGCGGGCTCTAGAGCTCAGGCTCAGTAGTTGTGGTGCACGGGCTTAGTTGCTCCGCGGCATGTGGGATCTTCCCGGGCCAGGGCTCGAACCCATGTCCCCTGAATTGGCAGGCGGATTCTTAACCACTGCACCACCAGGGAAGCCCTCTTCAAGTCTAATTTAAAAACAAATTTGACATCCTTATGGTACTGAGTCCAAGCTCATACTGCTCACCACATGACAGGCCAATAAATCGAGTTGTTGAGGCAAGGAATAGTGACTTTATTTGGAAAGCCAGCAGACCGAGAAGATGGTGTACTAGTGTCCCAAAGAACCATCTTACCTGAGTTAGAATTCAGACTTCTTTTATACTAAAAGGGGAGGGGTGTTGTTGGTTGTTGCAGACTTCTTAGTGCCGGAATCCTTTGTTCTTGCAGCTGTCCACATAGATAGGTCCAGTCACAGTGTTCCTGTAAACCTCCAACAAGACAAATGTTATTTTCTGTTCTGCAGCTTTTTATCTGTATATGAATGGAAAAGTTTTATACCTTTGAAGGTCAGAGCCTTGAGAATGGGCTATCATGTATATTTTCAGGCTATAGGCAACATTCCTAACTTGTAGAAAAAGCAGTTAGAATACAGAGGTTAAAGTAAAAGAAACAGATCCAGTATGGAGTCACATTTGTTCTTCCCTGTTACACTTTCAGTCATCAGCTGACAAGAAGAATCAGCTTGAATTCTTGCCTACAGTGGCTATCATGTTTAAAAATGTGGTCTTATTTTTAAAATGTAAATACCGTAAAATCGCTTATTTTTGTAAAGAGGAGTTTGTTGAACAGTTTAAAATATATAAGCTTTTTGTGTTAATGTAGTAGAATATATACTTGTCATATTAATTCATTAATTTAGCATTATTTTGAATCAGTGTTATGTTCTCACTGGTCATTTTATCCCAAGCCACAAGTACTCATTCACAGAATAACAAAAAGAGCGTTTGTTGAGTATCTGCTGTGGGCTAGGCATTGTTCTTAATGCTTTACACATATTAGCTCAGGCTTATCCCAACCCTGTGAGAAAGTACTGGTCTAATACTATCTCTATTATGTATCATTAGGGCAGCGATGGTTTTTTTGTTTTTTTGTTTTTTTTTTTTTTGCGCTATGCGGGCCTCTCACTGTTGTGGCCTCTCCCGTTGTGGAGCACAGGCTCCGGACGCGCAGGCTCAGCGACCATGGCTCACGGGCCCAGCCGCTCCGCGGCACGTGGGATCTTCCCGGACCGGGGCACGAACCCGTGTCCCCTGCATCAGCAGGCGGACTCTCAACCACTGCGCCACCAGGGAAGCCCGGTTTTTTTGTTTTTTATTTGTTTAGTTTCATCTGTCTTATAGGTGTATATTCATCATCTTCCCAAGACATTTTCCAAAATATCTTTTAAAGGCTTATTTATAAGGACTTCCAACACTTGCAGTTGTGAGATTATACCTCTAAGAATAATCATGAAATTGGTGTTAAATATCCTTGTCTCCTTTATTAACCAATTCTGACAGATGAGCTCTGTAAGCACCTGAAGCATCATTGACAGGAGAGGGGAAGGGTTATTTCAGGCTAATTTGTTTTTCCCAAACAGTCTATTGTAGTTAAAATTAAAGTATTTGAGGGAGCATTCTGTAATATGAGAACCTTTGTAAACACAAATATAAGGCAACGTTTTCGGAGAAAGAATTTTAGATAAGACCTAATCTTATATTTTGGTATTTTAGGTATATAAGTGTCTTATGGAATTTCTTTGATTCTGTGTCTCTCCTACAATTTATATTTTTTAGGTTTTATAATACTCATATCTGATTTCCATGTACATTAGAGCCATTTATTTTAATCTCAGAGATATTTTTCTTTTTTCACTCAACTGTAGGGATTGTTAACAATTTTCTTAATGATAAGCTTAGGAGAGAACTAGACAGGCCCCGTTCTTGCCCTCATAGAACCTTCTACAGTGTTAAGCTAGACTTACAGGTTTTTTTGTCCTCTCCACTTTTCAGTTACAAATATTATCTGTATTCTTATTCATTACATAGCCAAGATCTGTGTTTATTTCCAGTATAATTTCAAGCTTAAATTTATGACATTTGCTCAAATAGGGATCATTGTTCTTTATATAGAAAGCCTTTATTGAGTATTTCTGTTCCTAGAGATTACCAGTTTACAAATTTTTCCACCCCACCAATGTGTTTAAGTATGCAAGTTCAAGTAGTTAACGAAAGCATATAACTCACAGTGTTACTTTCTGGGGAAAAACTGCTTTAACCTAGTACAGTGAAGGACTGTGACTCATTTCAAAATCTATTTTCAACTCTTTATTCAGTTTTTTTCTGGCTATATTATATTAGACTTAATTCTCTGACTTCCCATCATGGCAGATACAGAGATTCAAAATGGGTTCAAAAATTCAATATAGGATAAAGTCAAGATTCCTTTATTTTACTGTTTAATTCTACATACTTGCCGCACACCTAGGGGTATAATCTTCTGGACACTTAAGGATTGGAAGAGGTTAGTGAAAAAGTAGGTTAAAGCAATCTTGTGATTGAAAGATTACCATTATATAGAGGTTAATTAACTAATATGATGTATGTAAATCTAAATGTAAATTTTCAACTATAAAGTCAAACAAACCTGCAAATTTCTAGTCAAACAAACCTAGAAATTTCTTTTTCTAATTTCTTGCAAAATAAATACTCCAATGATAATAATATTGGTTATTTACAATTACATAACCATTTGATTTCACATACATTATCTTATTGGATCTTCATACCAACTCTGTGAGAGAAATAGAACAATTGTAATACACCATTTTCTAAGTAAGAAAACTGAAGTACAGAAATTCTAAGTGATTTTGCCCATTGTCGTTGAGTGCTTTAGCCAGCCTGGAACCTCCACCTTCTGACTTCACATCTGTTACAGCTTTGGTCATGAGTCCCAGCAAACCTTTACTGTAGCCCTAACTTCTTGAAATCACTCTCTAAGTAACTATTGTCCCTTCCAAGGGTTCCCCAGCTCTACTGAGACTGTGATATAATCCCAGCTTGCCTCATTTGTATTCCTTTTTCTGTCTCTGTTCCTATGTGTATCTCTTGTCTCCCTGACTGGTATATCTGTTCCCTTAAAACAGACACTATGCCTTATATTTAATCAATGCCGGGCACATAGAAATTCTTGACCCTTTAATTTCCTCAGTGTAGAGTGAGGCCTACTTGTTCAGCTATGGACTAAGGAGAAAGTGCTGGCCACTGTCCTCTTATCTTCAGGAATTTTAGTAGCTATGGGGAAGGTTAATATTGATAACTGTGGAGACAAGCCCATTAAAGAGCCAGCCCATTTGTAGTACCATGTACTTTTAGTGAGCGCCTTCCTCCAGCTCCTCCTAAAATATGTCCTCTTTTAATTTACGATTGCTCTGTATGCAAAGGTAGTGACAGTGGAAGTTAATCACCATTCCTCTTCGCCAGGTCCTAAAAATAATGACCATTGGAGTGATAACAGCTCTTCTGCCTATTTCAGTATAGTTTCAAAGCCATCTTTTCTTACTTTATTCTTTTAACCCTTTCAAAAGTCCATTGAGGTAGTTAGGGCAGGGATTACTCACCTCAATTAATAGAAGAGGGAACTCTAGCTTAGAACAGAGAAATGACTTTTCCAAGATCAGGAAGCTAGGTGGTACTTAAATTGAGATTTTTCTGGCTCTTCCAGTTCTCTTTCCATTACACTACACTGCTTCTGATTGTCAGTGACATTTACCATCATTACTATTTCATTACCAGAGGATTTCAGAGTGAGGGAGGAGAACTTTTTTCAAATGAAAAAATGAAGGCAGCGTGTCTTGAAATTTTGCCTGTGCTTCTTATCCAGCTTAGCTTTGCTTTTATTTGTACTGAAATGAAATAAATTGAGCTAATTATGACAATTATTTTGATGGATATAATTGAGTAGAAATGACAGTCATTGCAGTTTTGCTTTTATTTATTTATTTTACTAATCAGGCCTTTTAGCATTTGTAAAGTACAATGCCAAAATATCTAAGTGCAAAAGCAAACAAACAAAAACCTCTAATGAGACTAAAGGAAAGATAACAATAAAAAAACACATGATTTTTATCTGTAGAATCTATACGACAGCACATACCATACACGATTGAAAATACCTGGATATTTAGGTGACATTTGCATTTTCCATTCCAGTATTTGTCTTCAGATAATTAGCCTAACTATAACACGTTTGAATTGTAGTTAGGACTGACCCATTATTGTGTCTGGTCCCTATGAATTTACAGAGATTTGGGTTTCCTCATGTATCAATTTAATTCACACCTCCCCCAAAGTTACAACGAATGCTTTCAGTGTGCTAGTGGATACCCTATTTTATTTCTAATAAGAATAAAAGGAACTTCACTGTATATCATCATTACATTAAATGTGTGTCATTTTACTAACACCAAAGAAAAATACCATCCTTTGGCTATTTAATATTGTTTTAATTCTTTTATGCAGACAAAAGTGACATGCATTCATATTTTCCTAAATTTAATTTAAATCTCAAAATATTTAATATCAGACCCAAAATAAAATTCAATAGAAATAAATATATATTACTTTCATTGTTTTGGCTAAATTTGGTTAGCGTTTTAGATCATAATGGTAATAAAACTGAATGTCTGTGTGCCAGGTACTGTGCTAGGAGCTTTACATATATTATAGACTCATCAGCTATAATGATCTGAAATTGTGGATTAATATTGAGTAGAGCATAAATGACATTGTTACCATGTATAGAAATGTGTTTGTTTTTTTTAAATGTCTTCGACAAACACTCTTCCAAGTACCCTTCAAAATAGATTTATAAAGTATTGCCCTGGGAATTGGGAAATAGAGGTGTTATTCTACTAATCAGAAAAGTAACAGACATGCTGGGGTGGGGAGGTGTATATGATTAGCTTTACTTTAAGCTTGTTACAGTTTCCTGGAGCTCCAGTCTATTGTCTAATGAAAAATAGCCTTGCTGTTGTAACATCCGTATATGGAAAAATTTTCAGAGCCTTCCTTTGAATGTAATGCCTAGGCTACTAGAGTGAACTTTCTAATCTTGCTTCAGAAATAGAAAATACCTGAAAAGTAAAATTTTTTTGTGAAATATGACTTCATTTTGTTTACAAATGATGGATTCTACTTTTTGCAGATGTGTCTTGCTGAATCAGGGCTTTCATATCCGTGCCATCGACTTACAGTGGGAAGAAGATCTTCACCTGCACAGACCCGGGAGCAATCCGAAGAGGTAAGCCTGTTTGCTTGCTTTTCATTGAACAGAAGGCCTATCCTCCATTCACATGCCCACTTCCTATTCTTTTTTATCTGCCACAGCAGTGAATAGATAAAGTTAATGTAGCGTGAATAAAGTCTCAGTAAATTCTTAAAGGCAGAAACTTTCCATGCGAGATTATTGCTAATGTGCTCCTTCTTGTTCTGTAAGTTTCATGTTTCAAACAGACAGAATTTGGGTGGATTGGTTGAAATAATTTTTACTTAAAACTGTCAGGTTAACAAAGGAATTTTCTTTGCTGCTGACCATATAGTTGAGTACATTTATTAGGATTCATCCTGAAGGTCCTTTAACTCATTGAGTTGGAGCACCTTCTATGAGCCAGGCATTGTCCTCAATACTAGGTGACAAAGATGAATAACAATGTACCTATATCAAGGTGCTCAAAGGTGATAAATTAGTAAACCAATAATAATGACATAATGTAATAAATGCAGTGATGGCAGTGCATACAAGGTGCTGTAGAAACAAAGAGGGGCAAGGAGATTGAACATGTTTCTGTATGTGATATGCCTGCATGTGTCTTTGTGGGTCTGAACTATATTAAAAGACAGTATCTTTTCCTTGGCTACAATAGCACTGTGTCCAGCCATGACTTTGGTTATAAGGGAATGGGAAAGAGAGCCTGGACATTACAGTTTAAATGTTTTAAAAGTATTTATTAAGCTGCTACTCTGTACTAGGAAAAATCATCATCATGACTTAAAAAGTGCATGCAACAGAGGTCATAAATAAATAGTACAAAAAACTTTATTTATACCAGTGTTTTTTAGGCTAGTACCTGATCCAAGTATTCAAAAGCTTGAGCTCGTCCAGTAAAACCTTTTTCCCACTTACATTCTATGCAAAATATGGTTGCAAAATATTTATTTAAACTTATATATTTTAGACATTCATTATGGAAGCTGCCACAGGACTTCTGCAGCCATCCTCTGAATATGTACTTATATCGCTTAAATATGTGAAAGAGAAAAGGGACTGCATAAGTGAAGTTCTAGTCTATGATCATCCTGTGAAAATGATAATTTGCTACTCGGTTTTTGGAAATCCACCAAGAAGGGAGGTTTTCTCCCTACTACAAATACTACTGTACTGTTTCCTTCGAGACTCTAAAAATGATAATTTCCTTTAAAGAGCCCACACTGTATTTTCCAGCACTTTATCTCACTAATTGCTCATGAAAGGAAAAATGATAGGGTTTCATTGCTTGGCAGAAGTTGCCAGAAATAATTTATTGAAATATTTCCTTCTAGTGCTTGAGTATATTTTTAATGACTAAAGTACGTTATGCGTCAACTCTTTAATGGATAAATCTGCTAACATTAAAAGGGAGCCAACTAGCTCCACCCAAAATTCTTAATTATTCTATGCTCTGAGAGATGACAGTTAACTGTTTCACTTCATTTTATTTCCTTTTTTCACCCTCACCATTATATGTGTTATATGGGCAATCCCTTCAGTGGAAAGAAGTTAATGCCATGTATTGAGGACTAGCGTTTTTGAGGCTGGCATACACTTTAGATTAATTATGGAAGAAGGTAGAATAGGGTTAGAGAGCTTTGCAAAACTAAAACAGCCACCCTTGGGAATATCTTTAAATCTGATTATCTGGGATGAGTCCATTATTTTTCCTTCCCTGGCTAACTGTAAATACCACTTCCTCCAGGGGACTGGTGAGAAATGGGAAAGAAGCTGTGACTTGGTTTTTATGTTGTCATAGAATTATAAAACTGGAAGGGATTTTTTTTATTTGATTTACACTCTCCCATCCATTCCTCCCTCATTCACTTAAACATTTTTCTAATGTCTTCTACATGCCAAACATTAGGATCACAGTCTGTGTGCTAAAGAAGCTCACTCAAAATGTATCTGTGTTTTATCTCCAATGGCAGGGTTCTGTCCTCATGAGGCAACCAGTTCCATTGTTGAGCATCTCTGTCTGTTAATATCAACCTTATATTAAATTGGAAGCTGTGACCTTATAGCTTCCACCCAGTGGTTCTGCTTCTTTCTTCTGGTTTTAACCCTTCTCTTATATGACTTCGTGTATTTCAAGATAATTACCATTTTGCCATTGACTATCTTCAGCCTTGAGTTAAGAAGAAGATACTTGAGACCAGCAGTTAAATTCAGGTTTTGAATTTTATGCATTGTAGTTATGTGTTCTTTAACTGGGGGAATTTTGTTTCTTACATCCTTCTAGCCCTGCAAATACATTTTCCTTATGACAATTTAATATTTTCTCTTTTCTTCCCATCCTCCCCTTGCTCCTAAGTCCCCTTTCAATGACCTTCCCATATTTCTGGGTACCTAGCTAGGTACCTATCTCTCCGCATCACGGATGCTTGGGTGGGACAGTATAGGGGCCCCCTGGACCCAGGTTCCTTAGGAGTCGTCCAATCCTCAGTTGATAGTGGAGGAGCAGGAGGGGTATTCCAAGAATAACAAAAAAAGAAATTTAAAATACAGTTGATGTTAAAACTATTGATTTATATTTTCAGTTACAGAGATGTCTATTGAATACTTAACTATGTGCTAGTCAAATGAATATAAACTGAAAATTTCGTATTATATAACTAATGAGAAAAGTGAGATAAGCATAAGATACTAGGGGAGCACATGTATGGGGGAAGGGTTCTATAACCTTCAAGAATGTTTTTAGGCAAAAGACTTGTCTGCCTCATCTACCTCTGTAGCCCTAACACCTAGTAAAGTGCCTGAGGGGCTTCCCTGGCGGCACAGTGTTTAATAATATGCCTGCCAATGCAGGGGACACAGGTTCAAGCCCTGGCCTGGGAAGATCCCACATGCCGCAGAGCAGCTAAGCCCGTGCGCCACAACTACTGAGCCTATGCTCTAGAGTCTGCGAGCCACAACTACTGGGTCCGTGTGCCACAACTACTGAAGCCCACGTGCCTAGAGCTCATGCTCTACAACAAAAGAAGCCACCACAATGAGAAGCCCATGCACCGCAAAGAAGAGTAGCCCCCACTCACCACGACTAGAGAAAGTCCTCGTGCAGCAACGAAGACCCAATGTAGCCAAAAATAAAATAAATGAAATAAATAAATTTATAAAAAGCAAAATAAAATGAAATAAAGTGCCTGGTATACACCAGCCACAGAATAAATAACTGTGAATGAATATTTTTTGAAAACAAGAAGGAGCGGGGGGAGGAGGGAACTACAGCAGTTGACATCCAAATCGAATTAAAAGAATGAGTCACAGTCAGACAAATGAAGAAACATGGAAATAGTATTCCATTCAGAGGAAATAGCATGATATAATGTAGTATATGGGGCGACATGAGTGCAGTTTGTTCATGCAAAATAAAGTGGGAGGGGACTTCCCTGGCGGTCCAGTGGTTAAGACTTCGCCTTCCAATGCAGGGGGTGCAGGTTCAGTCCCTGGTCAGGGAGTTAAGATTCCACATGCCCTGGGCCAAAAAACCAAAACATTAAAAAAAAAAACAGAAGCAATATTGCAACAAATTCAATAAAGACTTAAAAAAAAAAAGAACTTTGTAAATAAAAATAAAGTGCAAGACAAAGCAAGATAAAAGGTGAGACAATGGTGAATAGGTCTTGTATGTCAAGTTGGGAACTTGAACTCTGGGCAGGCACAGAAGGCTTTTAAGTGGGGAATGATTTTTTTATTTTCCCAGATGGACATTTTAGAGAAAAGCACTTTGCTATGCAGAGGCTAGATGTAAAGGAAGCAAGACTGGAGACAGAGAAATCAGATATGAATCTATTGTGCTAGTACAGGCAGAAGATAATGAGACCCTCAACTAGAACATCACTAGTTAAAAAAAGAGAGAAGGAAGTGGATCAGGATATATTTTGGAGGGAAAATCAGTAGGATTGGTGACTGATAGGATCTGTGGGAGAAGTAAGAGGGAGGAGATAAGGATACGTAGGTTTTGGCTTAAATGACAGAAAAGATTCAATCAGTAGTCATTAAATAAATTCTGATTACATACCTACTGTACACCTGACACTGGCATAAGTGCTGGGAATATGGCTGTGGAAAAAGCCTTTCTGTAAAGTCTTTACAGTCTTTCTGTAAAGGAGCTTGTACCTATCAAAATGAAATTGAATGCAGATAGTTGCCAAAAATCTGTGTTTCAGTTTTTAAAACTTGTTGAGACAAGTATTTAACTTGTTTGCCAATGGGTACAATGCCACATACTCACCACAGGCAGACAAGCTAAATAATAACCCAGTTCCTCCTGAGCATCTCCATCTGAATGTCCACTACAGATTCACTCTGTATAAAACTGAACTTACCATGTCTTCCCCAAAACCCATCTCCTCACTCTTATTAATGCTCATTGTCAACCCAAGACAAAAACTGTTCATTCCAGTCATAGAGGGACCTACTGTTCTTTGAAACTGTCCCAACTGATCTGATATATCAAGATTTTTATGGTCCTTTCCTTTTTGACTGTTCAAATTAGAATATTTTTATGTCAGCATCAAATTTTTTACCCTAATTTATTAGTTGAGGTGTTTGCTATTAGACTTTATGTTCTGCCCATTATCTTGATCCTACCCCCACTAGCCTCTCCCACAACATGGGAGGGCTAAGGGCTCTCTCTTGCATTTTTATCCTCTCCTTCTCTATTGTTTCCTTCTCTTCATCTTAAGAATATGTTCAGATCTTCTCATCCTAAATATATATATATATATATATATATATATATATATATATATATATATATATGTATATATTCCTTCAAACTTAGCTCCCCTTCAAGCGTTAGCTCATCTGTTCTTTTTTTCACAGCCAAGCTTCTTAGAGTAATCTGTACCGGCTGACTCTATTTCTTCATTGTCTATTTACTTAACTCACTACAACGTGGCTTCTTTCTACGGAGTTACTAAAGTTGAATTTAACTTTTAGAGAAAGATAATAGTTTTGGGGAGATCGGCTAAGATGACGGAGTAGAAAGACCCTGAGCTCACCTTCTCTCACAAGCACACCAGAATCACAACTATTTGCAGAATAACCATCGATGAAGAAGACTGGAACCTACCAGAAAAAATCTCCTCCAACTAAAGACATAAAGAAGAAACTACAATGAGATGGGTAGGAGGGGCAGACTCATGATATAGCCAAGTCCCATAGTCCCAGGTGGGCGACTCACAAACTGGAGAATAATTACATTGCAGAGGTTCTCCCACAGGAGTAAGTTCTGAGCCCCACGATGAGCTCTCCAGCCCAATGGAATACTGCTCAGCCATAAAAAGGAATGGAATTTTACCATTTGCAGTAGCATGGATGGCCTTGGAAGGTATTATGCTAAATGGAATAACACAGAGAAAGACAAATACTATATGATATCACTTATGTGTGGAATCTAAAAAATACAACAAACTACTGAATATAACAAAAAAGAAGCAGACTCACAGATATAGAGAACAAGCTAGGGGTTACCAGTGGGAAGAGGGAAGGGAGGGCCAAGACAGAGGTAGGGAATTAAGAGGTACAAACTACTATGTATAAAGCTACAAGGATATATTATACAACACAGGGAATATAGGCAATATTTTATAATAACTATAAATAGAATATAACCTTTAAAAGTTGTGAACCACTATGTTGTACACCTGTAACATATAATATTGTACATCAACTATACTTCAGTAAAAAGAAGTATGGAACAGGAGAAAATAGTTTTTATAAAATACCATGCTATGCCACCTTTTTTCACTTTCACAGCCAACTCTGTGGGTCAATATGTCACCTTCTACAGTGGTGATGCAATGATGCTTGCCCAGAGTCATACAGAGAATGGCAAAGTATTCAACACTAGGTCTTTTTTTTTTTTTTAACACTAGGTCTTTTGATTATAAATCAAGGTTTCTTTGTTGTGCTGTGTTTTTTTTTTGTCATAGTGCCATAACTGTCTCTTTCTTAATTCACATCCTACTGAATCTGTTTACATTGCTTGTCTCCACTGAGATTTTTCTCACACCTTACTTCTCAGATTCTTCCTCTTAATTGCCTTTCTAATCTTTGACAGTTATCTTTCCATCTCTTTTACTGTTTCTCCACCAGTTGAAATATATATTCTGTAAACTTTTATCCTTATCACTGTTCTTCCTTTAATTTTTAACTGAATGATCTTATTCATTTCTATAGCCTCTACTATTATTTATCTGTTGATTATTTCGAAATCTAAATCTTTTCTGGGTCTCTTTCTTGAGCTCCTAAAAAGATTTTTTTTTTCCAGTTGCCTACTAGATGTTTTTACCTGGATGCCCTACAGCTTCCTCAAATGTATTCTATCTGAGAACTGGCCTCAGTATTCTTCCTCACCAAACCTGACCTTCGCTACCACTCAGTCACCCAAACTAGAAATTTTTGTTTCATATGCCTCTTTCATTTTTTTCATCCTCAAATCTAATTGGTCAACAATCCCTATCAGTTCTACTGAAGTATATTTTAAGTCTGTCCCCTTCATTGAATTCCCACTACTACTAAAGTATAGGCTCTCAAATTCTTTCACTTGGAACATTGAAATAAGTATCCCTTCTCATGTCTTCAAGTCTAATCTGCCATATGCTGCCAAACCACTGCAAACACACGCACATGCGTGCACATGCACACGCAGATACACACACACACACACACACACACACACACACACATCAGAATTGTTCCCTTGAACAGTCCTCCACCTAAAAACCTTTAGTGATTTCCCTATTGCCATCAGAGTAAAGTCCAAATACCTTAGTGTACCAATTTAAGGACTACTACAATCTAGTTTCATGAAAACTTTCTAGCCTTATAGCCAGTCCACATTCCTCTTCCATACATAGAGCTGATGATTCAGTTTGTTTTTTGGAATTCTTTATTGATTTTTTAAATATCCAGTTTCTTTCTTGTGTTTTTTCTCTGCCTAGAGTACAACTCCCTCCCCACCAATCTTCTATTACATACACTCCACAACACTGATATCTTTTTTAAAGATATGGGTTAAATATTAGCACTTGCGTCAGGCCTTGCACAGTCTTCTAAAGTAATTAATCACTCTTTCCTTTATTCTCCAATAGTCTTTGCTTATACTTTTATTGTATCTCTTAACACACTGGAAAAGACATATTTGCAACTAAATATAGCTTCCTTTAAAATGGGAATTTCTTGAAATTTGGAACCATGTTTTCTCTCTGTATCCCAAGCTTTTAACCTGGTTCTTTGACATGGTAAGTAGTTGGTGAAAGAAATATCAGCTTCAATTATAAGCTTGTCTTATGCATGTATGAGTTCTAAATTTTTGTCTCGAGCAGTTTGGTTATCACCTTTTCTAAGAAGTTTGCCCTGATTCCTCCCACTCCCAATAATTTAGGTGCTCTCCTCTGAACTTACCTGTCATAACACTTATTGTTAGGTATTATAATTATCTATATATATATTGTATTCCTTGAGAGAACATACACTGTATATCTTTCACTCAAGTCCAGGCAATGTAGCATTTAGTAGGGTTTATGAATGTATGGTAAATGATAAAGGGAATAAATGAATGCAATAGAGAGCCAAAATAGAATCACTAATTTTTTTACCTTTTTAAAAAATTTTGAATAAATAGCTTCCCTGGTTTCAAAGAATTTTAGAGCAACCATGACTGAACCAAGAGATTATCTATTCTCATCAGCAAACATTAAGGAAAAAAGATTGTTTATCTCATTTTTTAGAAAAAGATTTTCCTAACCTGTTAGATGGCTGATAAGAAAGAGATTGGGAGTTCCTTATACATAATTAAGTAGCTCATTCTTGCAGATACTTCAATAATTCATATTCAAAATATACTTTTTTCAACAAAATCGGCTTTTTAGATACCTCCCTTTGAAGATGTTATTGTTGTAGGATTTTGTTTTCTGGGATCTTAAGAGAGTTGGGAATTCTGTACTTTGTGAAGACAAAATAATGCATTACATAGGCACAAAATTAAAATCACTGTCCTAGTCCTCTTATTATGGAAAGGGGCTATTATTTGACTGAAAGCTGGATTAGAAGAAAGAGGATAGATGTGGAGGAGTAAGGTAAAAGCAATGAGAAAAAAAAGATGATATATAGAACAGTTCCTTTCTTTTTCATCCCTGTGTCCTCCAAACCTCCTTCTTAATCTAATGCCTCTTTAAGGGAGGGTGAGTACTAGGCAAGACTAAGTGAAGGCTGAGATGATAGCCTAGCTGACAGAAGATGTGAGAAAGTTTGTCATACTGGACTTTTGTTTCTTTCCACTTGCCTGCAAACCTGGCTAAGTACCCTAAAGGAATGTGTAGTGTACCTTTTAGATCCTGAGCCTTTACCCATTTAAGAATTCAAGGGAAGTTCATGCTCCAGATATTTGCCTACCTGAAACAGATGGAATTCAAGTACAGTTATAGTCCTAGTAAATGTGTTATTTTGAAGGGGAGGCTCCTTCACTGTTTTGAAATGAGAAAGGGTTTTGAATTTTTATGCTGTTGAATTGCTGAAATCAAGAGGAGGTCTTGGCTCTATAAAGCAAAACACTAAAGTAGCATTAGGAGTACAAGTAGAACCAAGGCTTCTGTGAGAAATAGTGGTGTAGTCAGAATAGCAGATAGATGCTTAGGGCAAGGACCATTCATTTTTATTCATCCAGTAAGTATATGTACATTTCCTTCTCTATTCAAACCATTGGGAAAACTGTCTTTAAGGTAAGAGGGAAAACGTTAACAATTATGGACATTAATGCTTGGTTATGTCCAAGGAGGAAATGCTAAGCCTGCTGAGTCATATGGAGTAAATATCTTGCCTTCCTTATTTGGAGCTGTTAGACTCACTAGATTAGTAGTTTTAAAAATTGTTCCGTAGTGCCCTGAGAGCCTTCAGAGGTACCCCAGCTATCAAAGGGATGTGAGGAAGAAAAGGCCAAGGCCAGGAGCATTAGGCTACTTGTTGCTCTCTCTCTACATCAGCCAGAGTGGCCTTACTTTTACCTATTGTAGGCACTATAATTTTACATAATATTTTGCTTGGTGCTAGGGGAGGGAGGTAACTCTGTGAAAAGAAATTTGAAAACCGTTAGTGAGAGATCTTTAAAATCCCTTCCAGCTTTAAAATCTATGATTCTATGACTGACTGAACTCTAACATCCCCTCTAGCCAAGTTTCATGAGTCTTTGATTCTGAGTTTCTTTTAATGCATTTTCATAATTTAGGTACATAGCAACATATTTTGAAAGATAGAACTTTCATTTATTCAATGGTCTTTGTAGACTTTATTTATTAAACGTGGTACAGATAGGCACTTAGCCAGTTACCTTGCTGGGACCCCCTTCATATCCAAGACATTAATATTGGTCAGTATTCACAACTCAGTTCAAATGTTTGAAATCTCAGTATTTTTGAGATCCCATTCTAACTTAGAGATCAGGAGCCATTCTAACTTAGAGATCAAGTTCATATTTTGAAACTGATGTTTTTCATTGTACTACCTTATATCTCAACGGATGTTGCTGAAAACAAAATAAACGGAGCATATTTATTAGTGCCCAGCATGTAGTAAATTCTCAGTAAATGTTTATTGAATTGAAGCATCATTATTACATCTCATATGTAATGGCCTTCAGTTTACAAAGAGCTTTCGTATATAGTGTATTTCATGTTATCTTCCAATAACACATGGGGATAGTGTACCATATTTCACTAATGCGAAATTTGAGAACCATTGCAGTAGGGAAGAGGGAAATTTTTAAATGCTACCATTACTTCTGCCCAAAAGTTTAGACTACCATGAGCTTTTTGAAAGACTCGTATAGCTTATTTATCTTTGACCTCTTAGATTGTACCCATTTCTTCATTTATTGAGCGAATATTTCTTGAGCACCTAATTGTATACCATAGGCTGGGGGTAAAACAGATAAAAATCCCAGTCTTCATTGAGTTTGTAAGCATTCTTCTTTTTCACTCAGGCTCTAGCCTTTAGTCTAGGGATATCACAGCAAGATTAGAAATATATGTAAGCCTTAAAATGAGAAATATTAAGCTTCACTCTAGCAAATAGCTTCTTATTTAATAAAACTTTTATAATGCTAATGTCCTATTGTAATTACATAATTTATATTTTGTAATTTGATTTCCTAAAGTCAGTATGAAACTAATCATAGGACTTTCCTTAAATAGCAAAGCACCGATGTTCATATGGTTAGTGATAGTGATGGAGATGACTTTGAAGATGCTTCCGAATTTGGGGTGGATGATGGAGAAGTATTCGGCATGGCTTCATCTGCCTTGAGGAAATCTCCAATGAGTGAGTATTAATAGCTCTTTGGGTCCAGCATTGTAATTCTCCCTCCTAGTGCAGAAACTTATGAGGAACAATGAACTTAAAAATCTCTTACTGACTTTCAGGTTTGGAGAGAGAAAATATAAGAAGTAGACATTATTCATAGGAACTAGAGCCTCTTGAATTTTGATCTTAAGCCCAACCATTCCCAATACTTTAGTAAAATTCATTAAAAACTCAAGGGAATGTAACTTTTGTTTCACATGTATAATTAGTTATGAGTTTGTCTCTTTACTTTAAACCCAGAAATTGATAAACAAAATAGCTGTACTTTTTGTGACTGTACTTGTCACCACACATCTTATTGGAGATATCAGTTTTATCAGTAGTTATATTACTTTTCCATTCACTGGTACCCATCTTTGGAAGGAAAGAAGTAAACTAAATGTGCCATCTCCCTCACTTGCACCTGACAAGATCATAAGTGGTGCTATATACAAAATGACTATTAAAATAAGTCCATAAATGGCTCATTTACTCTGTGAAATTAGGCGACATTCATGGGCAGAAATAGATGTGATATTTACATAAAATGACTATTTTCCTGATTAATAAGATCTTTAGAATAATTTGAGAACTTTTTATATAATTTAATCACAAGATGTCATTTCAAGCATAATTGATGACTGGCACATATTTTCAACACCTAGCAGGATTGTATCAGTTGGTTTTCAAAAATTTATGAGCTTGAAATTTTTTTGAGGTTCTTTTTTAAGGTTTGATGAAATCTTCTAATGTATGTCGAGTTAAAATGTCTCCTCAGTTGTATCACAGAAACTAAAATTTAATTCCTCTTTATTGATTAAATATATTTCTTATATGTGGGATTAGATGTTATGTGGTTTGTTTTTTGTGTCTATTTGTTTTGGTTTTTTGTTTTTGTTTTTTCTTTTGTTTGTTTTTTAGTGCCAGAAAACGCAGAAAATGAAGGAGATGCCTTATTACAATTTACAGCAGAGTTTTCTTCAAGGTAGGGTTAGGACATTAACTATATAAAATTGATGTTCTTTTAATGCTACTGTGATTTTTCTGGAGCAACTTTAAACATAGATTGTTTTCACTTTCTTCTTAAAGTATTCAAAGGATACATTTATCAATATATATAGTCCTAATGGTGAATACAGAGTATTCAAGTCAGATAACTAGTAGACTGTGCCACTTCAGAGATGTATTTATCTTATCTCTATATCTTTATAGAAGCATAATAAATGGATTACTAATTTAATATCTTGACTATATTTCCAAAAGGACTAGGTCATAGGATACTAAGTTTTAGTATATCCTAGGACAAACAAAATCTTTTAAAAGTAATATTGAATAAAAAAATAATTAAAAAATTTTAGATATAAGTGAATTTTTTCTTTTAATTTTTGTTTTGGAATCATTTAGCATTTCTTCTTTTAATAGTGTAATATAAAATTTTCTATGCATTTGAGATTCGCCTAGAGGTGTTTAAAAAGATTTAACTATTTAAACCTAAATTTTCATGTAAACAATATTTCTCTTTAGTTCTATTTTCTGATGTAATGTAATTTGGAAACTTAGCAAGGAACCATTTTTTCCCTCTGTGTTAGAGAATAAATGAACTAAAATGGAAAGTTAAGGCTATTGTAACTAGGAAAATCTTAGGGAAGTGGGTAACCAGGAATTGCTACTTGTAAATGGCATGGTTTCATAGCACTCATTAAGTCCATTTGCTAGATGTACTTAAAATTCCAGTATTCTGATATATCGGTATAGGCCAAGAAGAGTTCAAAAAACTAATGAAGCCCATTCCTAACCCTTTAAAGAAATGTTTTAATGTTTTGTCTATACTTAAGAGACATTAGCCCCAACATTTACTTAAAACTCATTGGTTAGACTTGTGAAATTTGAAATGTATTTTAATTAATAGACACAATTTTTCCTATAGATATGGTGACTGCCATCCTGTATTTTTTATTGGCTCATTAGAAGCAACTTTTCAAGAGGCCTTCTATGTGAAAGCCCGAGATGTAAGTGGAATCTTACCTTTTCTGATTAAAAAGTGTATCCCATAGGTTTACCACCAGGCCTGAGGCAATGCTTGATGTTTTCTGTTTTTTTCAGATTGAAGACTTGATTTTGTTTCTGGTTCATCTACCAACCTAATCATCACCAAGATGCCCATTTCAGAGGGGCAGTAGTATGATAGGGTACTGCTGGCTTCTGCAGAAGTCTTTGTCAAGCTCTGAAATGGGGTTTGTTTTTTTTTTAGGGGGAGCAAGGGGTGGACATGCTTAGAAGGGACCAGGCTACGTGTTCGTATTCTTTTCAGTTATGTGATCGACAGTTTCTTGCTAAATGATTTGTCCTTCAGTCTTTTCCCCAAATGATTATTCCATCTAATAGTATATATCTTATAACTGTAGTATTTTTTCCTAAAAGTCATTTTAGACAACAAAAAGATTTTTCCTTAAATATAGAAATGGATCTTGTGATCTTGAAATCAAGTAGATCACAAGTTCTTGTGATCTTGAAATCAAGTAGATCCAAGTATGTAACAAGAAACCAGAAGTTACATTTTGAGCACAAAGATTCTGTGTGGTTGCTCTGTTTATATGTTGACACTGTAGTCGAGACCCCAGTTATCTGGCTCCTGCCTATCTGTACAACTTCAGCTCTTCCCATTTCCTGCCTTACACTTAATAAATCTAGCAGTAGTGTACAATTTGTACTTCCCTATAATCTAACTCTTTTTTCATGCTGCCCCACTGTCAGGAATACCTTTCATCCTGCTCTTTACCTGGTTGACTCCTACTCTTCCACACCCACCCTTTAGTACTTTGCAATGATAACACATTGCTTTTAATTATCCATTCTCTCTCTTTTATATATATGTCTTCTCAAGAGATTTGATTTTCTTTTTGGCAGTGACAATGTACCTTACATCCCTACACACAGTAAATACTCTGTATGCTTAATGAATGAAGGAAAAAAGAGAGAAGAAGGAAGGAATAAGGTGTAGATGGAGTTAGAGGGAAAGTTATTGGAATTAAAGAGGACAAAGAATTTTGAGAATAGAGTGCAAGGATGCCTCTGAAATTTCTAGTTTCTACTTATGTTAAACTCTGACCTAAAGAAACATTCATTTTAAACAGTTTTTAAAAATTGAATTCCAAGACAATAATTAGTGATCAAGCTTAGATCTATCATTGACAGTTCAATGAAGTAGATTAAGAAACATAAACTGTTCTCTACCCTAAGAATAGTGGAATAGCCCGTTGTAAAGGCAATTTTAAACATCTATTTTTTACTATTAAATCTATATTAAATGGATTTTATTTTTGAAGAAATATATATTTATGGTAATACAGGTTTATAGTTTCCATAAGTACAGGTTTATGGAAGATACTGAAAAGCTAAAAGAATATATTCTAACACAGATTAACTTTATATGTTCTTTCCATATATTTATTTCATTCAGCACACATGCATATTTAATATAAAATTGGTCATGTTATAATCCTGTTAAAACAGCTTATCTTCACCTTTTAATATTATATGATCATTTACTTAATTATATTTTATAATATTTTAACTTTTATTAAAACAATTTTTAATACAGAAAAAGTAAAGGAGTAGTACAATAAACACTTAAATCCCCTATACCTAGATTTAACAATTACTAAAATTTTGCCATATTTGCTTCTTCTGTATACAGGGCATCCCGAAGTTTTAATGGAGCTTTAGCAATTAAACTTTTGAAATTATTAAAACTTAAACTGCATAAAACATTTAGGATACTCATATATTAATTATTTTTTGCTAAGCCATTTCAAAGTGAATCACAGACATCATATTTTACCCCTGAAAACATCTGCATGCACTTTCCAAAAATAATGACATTCCCCTACAGAATCACAATACCATTGTCACATGTAACATACTAACAATTATTTCCTAATGTCATCTAGTATCCAGTGGATATTCAAAGTTCACCAGTTGACTCTTTTTTTGGAAACCGTGATCCACTCAAGGATCACAAATTACATTTGGTTGTTAGATTTCTTAAACCCTTTTAAGCAGACACCTGCTTTTTTCCCCCACCCACCCCTTTTTATGACATTTGCTTTGTGAAGAAATCATGCTGGATGACTTACAGATTGTTCCAGATTCTGGATTTGTGTGATTGTTTCCTTGTGATATGATTTAACTTGTTCCTTTATCTCTTTATTTCCTGAGAAATGGCTGTTAAGTCTAAAAGCTTTGTTAGATTCAGGTCAATTTTTTTTTTTTTTTTTTTTTTGTTGCAAGAATGCTTTGTAAGTAATGCTGAATACTTTATTATAACAGGATTTCTAATGGTTATTAAGTCTCTCATTGTACAGCAATGTTATTATATTTAAACAATCACTTATTGTTGAACATAAATATGTTTGAAAGAGTAATTATAGCTTTAAAATAATCTATTTTTCAGTTCATTCCTGGATAAGAATGTATTTGGGATTAATTTGTCTCTGCTTTTCCAATAAGATTGCTAAGCAGTTGAAGTAACTGGAAGATATGAGGGCCTTTTATAACCTAAACATAGCTCCCAAATGAGCATAGACATCTTTTAAATTCCATTTAAAAAGCTACTGTAAACATTATAACTTTGTGACGATACATTGTTTAAATATACAGTATATAATAGATGAAAGAACTTTTTATTGAGTGTCTTTGTATAGTAGATTGGCATTTGGATATATTCAGACTGATGATTCCCAGAGGAGCGTAAACTCTTATTAACTTCTGGGTATTTCTAATGAAACAATTGATTGTTTGCTTTTGATGACTGTGTTGGTATTTTAACAACTGGAAATCATTGGTTCATGTGTTTTGTTTCATATTAGATTGATACCCAAATCCATTGACCTCTTTGGACTCCTAAACTGTCTTTATCTTTTTCCCCTTGTCCAGGGCTTTTTTCTTTCCTTTTTTCTCTTTCCCAAGTTAAAGATCAACAGCAGTTTATGTATCATTTATTACATTGCCCTAAACTTAAGTAAAATTCATCCACAGAATGGGTAAATTATTCAAAATTAGATCTAAGCAGGGACATTTATTATAGTCATCAACCAAATTATATACATCTCCTTTCAAAATTAGAGAGGATTGTATAGAAAGAATAGAAATAGCACTGCTACTTTAGATTTATATTGTGCTCTGTGGTTTATGAAGCTTCTTCCTATGCATATCTCATTTGAACCCCACAGCAAACTGGTGAGATGGGGATATATAATATCAATATTCTCATTGTAGAGATGAGGAAGCTCAGAAAAGCTACATAACTTAACCAAAGACAAATCAAGGGTAAGTAGTGGAGGCCAAATGAGAGTACAGGTGTTCCAACACATGTAAGTGTGTTTTACTATCACCTTACTTCCAGAAGCTTTTCAGTGCTAACTGCTATACTACAGGATTCAATCCTCAAACTTCATCTCTCCTTTTCAGACTGTACATTTGAGAGTGAAAACAAATCGTTTTCAATATATTTTTTAAACTTCTGAATGAATCATTTTTAAGAAAACAGTTTGCTGATGTTCAAATATTTTAAGGCAAGAATGACCGATACTCTGCCATTGTTACTAAATTTCTTTCATCTTAAACATCGCATGTTTAATTTAAACTGTGGGAGGCACATTAATTTTACCAGGGCAACAGATGAGCCTTGAGCACCAGCATTCTTCACTTGAAGTGAGAAATTGAGTTCCATGAGTAAATAAAAACAAGATTGAAGGTTTAAATCCTCTGCTAGGCTTTTTGAACTTATATACTCATTAAATGTTTATTGGAGTGGTGGGATTACAAAGGATTTGGGGAGCTTCATCAACTGGTATATAGTTAATCACTAAGTAAAACACTACATTTGATAAAGTGTTTCTCACGATGCCACATTCAATCCATCTTAATGAAAACTGCTTCAGACTGATTTCATTTGAGAGCACTTGGTGAGAGTACTCATAGTTTTTTCTGCCTTTTTCATGAGGAATTTACAACACTGTTCAAAGCAGAGCTCCAACTTCAGTGAAGCAGGTATCCTAAGTTCTTGTGTTTAAGTATATTGTGACAGAGTTTTGACTTCTGACAGTGGGTTGATCAGTTTTATGATCTTCTCCCTTGCCCTTAACTATTAGGGATGTTCATTGAGTTGAAGGCCATGAATATGTATCATATGCCTATTAAGGACCTAGGATGTAGAGGTTTCCTGCCCTTGACATGTTCACAGTCTAGTAGGGAAGATAAGACAATATAAATAGATCCATATAGTGTAACATGCTATGGGAGCAAAGAGGAGAGGTACTTCATCTGCCTTAGAATTCAGGGAGATTTCTTGTGGAGGTATCTCTGACCTGAATCTTAGAAGATAAATGAAACTTAGGCAAATAACAGAATTCTAAACAGAAGGAAGATCAAAAGCAAAGTCCAGAAGATTACAATTGAGGGAATTAAAACCAAAAAAATTAAGACAGAGAGCAAAAAAGTGCAAGACAGAGAGTTGGATTGCGTGGTATGATGAGGCTGGGAACAGCAACAGGAGCATGGAGGGGCCTGTGATGCCCTGGCATTACCTGGCATTTAAATATATTTGTTGAATGAAGCTTATATTTTATCTTTAGATAAGTAAGAGCCAGTGGTTAGCTTCCTTAATTATGTGCAGAAGAGTTACCACTGGCCACACCATGATTCCCTGGGACTTTCTTAAAGAAGTTTCTTTTTCTCCTTAGAGCCTCCCCACCTCTCAGTTCTGCTGTCCCTGAGTTCTCTTCACAACAAAAAGTACCCTAGAGAATGATTAGACATTTGTAGTAACTGAAAATCAACAGCAATAAAAATCCCAGTGCCAGGGTTTATGTCCCATGGGAAGGATTGTTCCTTTCCCAGCAGCCCTTTGGAAGAATGGGCTTTGATATCAGTAATCCTGTTACACCTCCTTAGATCTTCACTTCACACCCAGTGCTGTTTCCAAATATTATACATAAATTAAGGAAACCAGTGCTTTACGTCTTGATTTCCCGCTTAGTAACTCTGTTCCCAAACAAGTAATGAGCCTGTTTCTAATCTAGGGGAAAAAAAAGATGATAATACATATCTACTTTATGTGGTTGTTCTGAGGATTAAATGAGATCTATTAATAAATGCACCCAGCATCATGGCTAAGGTGCTTTTTAAACAGTTTTGGACAAATTTGAGAAATGTTATAAAGTAACAAAACTGATTGTTCATGAACTAGCTCCAAGAACAGTTCCACAGAGGAATTTTGAGAACCCATTTAAGCATTTATAGCACTAAGATGAATGCTTTGCTTTTAACAGTGCTTGTTCATTATCAAGTTTTATTACATTCATTTTTAAAAATCAGCCCGTTTTAAAGTAGTGCTATTTCTACTTCCTCAGGTTAAAAGAAACCTAAATAACTATCACTGGTCAATATTTGTTAGGCAAAATAAGCTCTATACAAATCGGAAGCCACAACTGCAGTTGGTGAGTTTCTAGCACTCCATCATCCAGAAAAATCAGGCAAACAAACCTATTTGTGCTTTGGAAAATATGCCCAGTCTGTTCATCTTGTCTTTGTTGTCTTTTCAATTTAAATTCCTTAAAGGCAGACAGTGTCTTTAGAGTAATTTTTTATGACAGCTAGGACAGCATCCTGCACATGTGTGAGATAAGAACTATGATGCTAATATAATGTTTTGAAATGTGTTTTCATTATACAAATAAAATGTTTGTTGAAAAGAAAAGAATACAGATGCATTTAAAGTAGAAAAATGCGTTGCCTCATAATCCCAAACCTGAAAATAACCACTATTAAATGTTTTTACTTTTAAATGTGATTTTTTGAAAAAGTCTCCAAACATATATATCAGTAAAAAAGTTGCTAAGTTTTATATAAGTGCAACCATACCAAATATACTGTTCTGTAGTTAGATATTTCCACTATACAGTATATTGTTAGCATCATATTTAGAATTTGCCTCTAATTCTCCAGCTGAGTAATCAGATCTACCCAATTAAAATTGTAAAAATCTTTAGTGTTTATAATAAAATTATTTTTAATTAGTTAATAATTAAGTTAGTTTTAAGATATGCTGCTGTGTAAAACATTCTTCTCAATTTACTACTATTCACCATGTTTTTGAGAACCATATAACCATATTTGAAAAGCAATATAGGTAAAATTTATTAAAATATCAAAAGCAAAGCTGATTTTTTTTAGTAGACTTTATTCATATTTGTATCATTTCTCTCAAAGAGCCCTCCCTGTCCCTAGAAAGTATTTATTATTCATATTACCTATTTTTAAGGGATAAAAAGCTAAATTGGATCCCTTAAGTATTCCATCTGTAAATTCAAGAAGTTTGTTCCATATCTAATCTTAAACATTTTCACTTAAAGATAAAAGGTATGGTAGAAAGAGAAATAATCGGAATTCTTATATTTGAATTCTGAGTCCCCATTTACTTGCTGTGTGCTATTAAAACTAGGTTACTCAATCTCTCTGAGCATCAATTTAAAAATTTGTATTGTAGTACATACCTCACAGGATTAACAAGCAATTAATATAAGTAAAATGTCTTCAAAATGTATGTGAAACAGCTTTAAGATTGTTTGCTTATAATAGATGGACATTGAATAAATCAGGCAGATTTGGATTTGAAACTGGACCCTGATACTGACTAGCTATATAAGCCTCCATTTTATTTTCTCTGAAATGGAGATTAAAATATCTTGGCAATTAACCCACCTTGGAATAATGACTCCTTACCTTAACAGTAACCAAGTTATTCAGATGTACATGTTAGAGAAGATGAGTGGGCCTGCATAATTGGTACATGTAAAGGAGCAGCAGGAAATAGGGCTAAAATAGAGAAATAGATTGGGATTTCATCATGGAAATCCCTGAATGCCAGCTAAAGACTTTCGTTATTGTTAGGTAGTGATTAGCTTTTGAAAGTTCTGAAGAAGAGGGTGACACTGTCAGAGGAATAAGTAATGTGGTGGCAATTTGTAGGATGGTTGGGAGGGGAGAAATTGGTGGCAGAGACTGAGCAACTGTGTGCGTTTGTATATGTGTAATTGTGAGGTGTCAGGCGATGATTAGAAAATCATAGTATGATAATAGCACAGTGTAGTTTACAAACTTTTTGCCTCCTACATTTCACAGCCTGTTAGCTTTTGTATACCTTTTTATACATGTGTATCTTCTAGTATCCTGTTTCTCCCACACCCTTCTTGGAGTACCTAACAAAACAGAGAATAATACTGTTTTTGTCATAGACCTACAGTAATGTGTTCTGACCTTTCTTTCCTCTGTGAAGCATTTCAGTAGAATCTGTTGGTTTTATATTTGCTTTGTAATTTACAGTCATTTATAAATAACTGTATTAAGAAAATCAAAGTATTTCTGATGTTAAGTAGTGCCTAGTATCTTTATTAGAGATATTGGAAACTTAATTTCTCTAGTATATACATTTATGAAGAACTCTAAAAATCAATAAAAAGAAGACAACAACCCCATACGGGCAAGCAATATAAGTAAATATTTCACAGAAAAAGAAAGTAAAAACAGTTTGCTATAACAGCCAGTCACTTGAGCTTCCAATTTCCTTATTCATAGAAACTTTAGACGTGTTTATCTTTCTCAAAGGTATTTTATAACCTGAGTATTACCATTTGAACAATGAAAACTGATAAAGCTCTATACCCAATGAACATTTGTCAGCTTATTTTATGAAGAGAGTTTGATTTTGCTTTAGGCTTTTCAGTTCGTTTGCTTGTTTAACCTGTGACTTTCATATGAGAGTTCTCCCTTTGTGAGACTCAAGTACATCCGTGTCCTCAAGAGTGCCATTCCAACATCTGCTTCAGGAAGTGAGAGGAAGAAGATACCATCCTGGCATCTCCTCATCTTCAGTAGCTGGCTGTTTCCTTTTGGAACCTCTCTAGTTGGTTGCTACCTGTTGGTCCCTAAACTCAGCTTTGGGAGACAAAAAATGCAAAGTGTCACAATTCTTTCCAAAATCCGTCTGCACTCTGGTTCTTCACTCTTCAAAAATTACTAGCTTGGAGTTCTTTGAACACATCAGGCCATTGACAGCACAGGGCCTTTCCCAACCTTTTCTCTTTGCTTTTCCTCTTTTTCACTCTTCTTTTCCTCACTATCACCTAAATTTAGAATTCAGCTCAAGTATCACCTTCATAAAGAAGCAGCCAATCTGTTGTTCATGCCTAGACCCTAGGACCACCTCTATTATAGCAGTCATGTCATCACTCCCATCTAGACAGAGTGTTGGACTTCCAGAACTGTGTCACCCAAGGCACAGAAAAGAGAAGTAGCTTTCCCAAGGTTGCACAGCTGAGTGGTGGCAAAGCAGGAATTTGAATCCAGACAATGTAGCTTCATGCTGCCCTGCCTCTATTCTTACAGTGTGCTTATCTTGAGTCATGGTTGGGTGCTGGGCTGGACCTATGAATATCCATATACAGGAACAGGATTGTGGAAATGGGCAGTGTACTAGGATGATCCTATTTAGAGCCTGGATTTAAAACAATAAATAAGACAGCTACAAAGGACATTTTGAGGTACTGGGGAATTTTGAATATGGACTCTGTATTAGATGATTGTAGCAATATTAACTTGTAAATATTGTAAACAATATTAAATGTCTTAGGTGTGATTAAAGAAATTATGGTTATGTAAGGGAATGTCCTTATTTCTTAGGAGACAGACACTAAAGTAGGGTGGAGGTGTCATGATATGTGCAACTTTAAATGTTTCAGGGAAAGAAGCATAAAAAGAATGATAGAGCAAATATGGCAAAATGTTAATAATTGATAAATCTAGGTAAAATATAAAAGAGTGTTTATTGTTGTATCAGTATATCAGTTGGTTGTGTCAGTAAACCACCCCCAAACTTAAAAGAAAAGAACAGCGATAATTCTGATTATTATGGTGATGATAATGATGATAGAAAAGGAGAAGGGAAACTGAAAGAGGAGAAATAAAATCAGCTCCCAATTTATACAAAGGAAATTATTTTTAATTTATTTTAATTCTTATACTGAAAAAACTATGAAATACCATTTCTAGAAATCGTTTGTCATATCAACTTCAAAATCATTGAACACACAGATTATGGATGTTCTCGTACTTAAAATGAAACTAGACAACTTCCTTTTCAGTCCATCAGCAAATATTTTCTAAGTGTCTGCTCTGTGCCTGGCTTATTTTGAGACATAGCCAGCTCATTTCTTCCAGCTCTAATGTTCTGTGGTTCTGTGATGCTAAGTGTCTAAATACAATAGCTACTGTAGCTCAAGGCCAAGTCACACTGGTTGCTGTCAGCTTGGCACTTCCTAAGCATCAACTCAGTACCTTAGCTCCTGGGTTTGAATGTGAAGATTAGTGAGGCCCTGAAGGCACAGACACAATGAAGCATCCCAAACACTATGGCCAGTAGGAGAAATGAAGGAGCTGTATAATCTTTCATACATTTTCATGGCTATCATTTCTCTTGAAATGGCTTTCAAATCCTTTATTTTGCATGGATAGTTCCAGAATCTTGATCCTAACAGCTGCATTTTACTTGGCACCTACTATGGGCCAGGCATTGTAAATAGGCACTTTACCTACTTTATCCACAATTGTTACAACACCCATCTAACCCCCACAGTCACACAGCTGGTGAGTGGCAAAACTGGGTTTAGCACAGAGCTTTCTGTTACTTTAATGCTTGGAGACTTTCCTTTAACTGTTAACCAAAACCTAGATCACAAAGAGGGAGTCTGAGGAGAGTATAGCTGGGCTGCTTGCCTTTGTCGTCAGCCAGACTTACACCTCTCTGCCAAATTAGGAAGGACAAATAAAATGTAGGGTTTTTTAATGCCCCAATCTTACTGCTTCTCATATGATACTGCAATTAACTCTTTGCTTTCTCCATACGCCACCCCCTCCCCACCCCCAACTCTTAGAGAGCAAGGGAACTTTGTTTTATTCATCTTTGTATTCTCAATGCCTAACACATAGGCACTCTGTAAATGTTATTGAACTAAATTATTAATGGGCCAAAGGGAAAAATGGTTATAGTAATGGAAAACAAAACATTTTCCTATGCTTTTTCTATGTACTAGATGCCGTTTCTTCACAAAAACAATTTTCTGATATGCTGAATGCAGTTCTCACTGTTTTGGACTGTGTTTAGTTGAGCTCAATAAAGTAATCAGAAATCTGAGTCTGGGGTTCATTTAGGTGTGCCTATAATTTAATCAGAGATTTATGTAGCCCAAATTTAGTAGCATTTACATATTATTGAGCCTTTATATTTTGCTTATTTTTACTGTCATAATAGCAGAAGAAAAATTTTTGTTGAAAGCTTACTGTGTTTGAGAGAAAAGATTATTTGAAGATTATTCAGTTTCTCTTTTGAAAGCTACTGTGGGAGTACCCCCAACCTGAAGATCCTTTTCTGATATCTTTGTATCATCTCCTTTCTCACAGTTTAGAGCTTAAAGTGAGAATTTTTTTTTAAGTGTGTTTTCCTGGCATCTCATGTTTAACAGTGTCAGGGGTTTGTGTCCCTAGAACGAAAACTGTTTCTCCAGAGCCTTTTTTCTCTCAGCTTCTAGTGAAAAGAGGGGTGAGGCGAGCCAGTCGCTTACCACAAAGCAATGCCACCACAAAGGAAAGATTAAGGGTTTAGAGAGAGGTCAATGTGGGTTTTTCTCTAACTAAACACTTTCCTAAAGTTTCCTTGTGGAAAAATAATGAAGTCATCTCAGAGTTTTTAAAGAATTTTTATTTCTTTTTCACCGTCTGCATTCGCTTGTCTTCTCAGCATGGATGTTTAATCTTCCTAGGCTTTGTGAATTGGCCCAAATGAATAAGTGGTGAGCTGTCTCTCTAGGAGCTAGAGGCTTATTCTAAGGGCCTAATCACTGAGTAAACACATCTTTGCCCTCCCTCTCACAACTGCGATATAATAGTCGAGATTCTAGCACAGTAACCTGGATATTGCAGGGACCAATGCTTTGAAATGCAGAATGGTTGATCCTCCAAAACAGTGCCTGATCTTCGCCCACCTCTTTCTTCTTTTTTAAATTAAATATTGCCAAAGAGATGCTGTTTTATTGCTTGATATTGTGCATTAGTGCCCTGGATTTCCAAGTTTAGTTTCAGTCAACACTGTCAGCTGCACGTATAGGGAACTCTCCATGTTGGGTTTCCTAGTAGCCTCTTCAGCACATGTGTGTTTGGTTTGGAAGAGCATTTAAATTAAATCAGTAAGATAGCAATGTAAATCGCTAATCTCTTTCCCAAAGTCTAAATATTCCATTGCAGTGTTCTTGAGAGAAATAGGCATTTTAAAGATTTAGCCATTGCTATTGTTTGGTTAGAAATATGCTGATTCAAAAGTGGACAGCTCTCTTGTTCCCAGTGTCTCATTAAAGGTAGTTGCTGAGATACGATCAAGCAGAATTAGAGGTTGACATCCCCCTGTCTGTTGGGCCAGAGAGCTTCTAAGAAGAGGAGCTCTGAATTTGTTAGTGCTGCCAGGTTCATGTTCCTTTCCCTAAAGCAGCAGATTTCTAGATTTGTTTACTAAGAGTGATTTGGCATTGCAGCTACCATTTGGTGTCTTTTTTGCCAGAGGGCTATGGTTGATATCAGCATTCATGTTTCTTTCCTCAAACATGCTGAGTCCTGTGCTAACTTAGGGATACAAAGAAGACTGAAAGAAAGAGACCGGGTCCTCACCCTTGAGAAACTTTGTCTAGAGGGGAAACTGGTAAACAATTGGAATACTAAAATAGAAGAGATAGAGGCCCAGAAATGGAAGCTCTTAATGCTGCCTGAAGGAATCAGGGAAGGCTTCCCAGAGGCATTTGCTTTGAGCCTTAATGGATGAGTAGGAATTTTCTAGATAAGTATCTCTCCAACAATGTATCTGATTACAAACTTCCTAGATACCAGCTACTGGTATCTGCATATATCAACATAGATGAAAAAACCCTAAATCTTTCTTGTTCAGCATTTAATCACCACTGCTTCCTGCTGGGCCTGACATGAGGAATATTTTAACCAATACTTCTTGAATGAATGAATGAATGAATGGACACATGGAAGCATTTTGTCCTTATTCCCATTACATGCTGTCTCTGAGGCCCCAGAAGCACTGATATATATGAGCATCTGGTGCCTTAATATTCTACAAGCTCTCCAAGTCTTGACTATAGTGCAGTTAGGTTCCCTGCTTCAGTATCCAAATAAAGAACACTAGACTTGGAGTCAGTCAGTCTGGGTTCCAATCCCAGATGTACCACTTACTTACTAGCTTTAGAATTAGGGTAAATCAGGTTTCTAAAGCTCAATTTCCACATAGGCTAATGAAGTTAAGAATACTATTTTACAGGTTTATTCTGGGGATTAAAGTACCTCTGGCTACCCTCATCTAGTGCAAAATTTCTCTTTGAAGAAAATATTATTATTATGAGGATTATTAGGATTATTATTTGGATTATTTATCAGGATAATTCCAAGCATCAGACTTTCATCTACATGAGCCCTTTTTCTGTAAATGTCCTTCTTTTGTTTAGAATCCCACACAGCAAATTTCTTCATCATCACATTCTTACAGCTTCCTTGAAATTTTCCTTCACCAGAATTTCACAGATTAAATGTGTATATTGTCCTTAACCATAAAATTTTATCTTTCCATGTCCTGGTAACTGACTGTTCTTTAACTCAGCTCTTCTCCAAGGTAGCACCAAAAAGTTAAGGACAATTTAGGTTCTTTAATCATCATTGTTGTGGTTAAAGCTGACATTTGCAAATTATGTTGCTCAATTTCAGTTTTTAGTTTCAGTTATTTTATTGATTATCCAACTATTACAGAGGATACTTTTAAGAGAGCAGATGTCATTTCTTGAAAGCAAGTTTTATCAGGCAAAAGGGAAAGAATAATTTTCCATATGAAAAACTTCACTGGACATCTTCTGAAATATAAACTAGAAAGAATTCATGTGGAGTGAACATTTTTCTATCATCCTTTCAAACGGCAATTAGATGTCACATGCTCTTAAGTAAGGACTTTGACATGGGAACACATTAAGGGCTTTGAAATTACCTGTGGAACTAAAACAAGTTTATTTCAGACCTTTTTCTTTCAAGTAGAAGAGACTATTTAGTGCTCAGATTAAAATAAAAAAATATGTAAGAGATTTTGGCATCCAATCTTCATCAGTATTTTTTTCTCTGTATAGTTGCATAGTTCAGAATTAATTTTCTCTTTACATATAAAGTATGTGTTAAATACAAAGAATGGTAATTCCATTTTATTTAAAGAAAATGCCATTCTGTTGCAATTTGTACTTGAGATAGGCTTGCACATGTTAACAGGAATCTGCGACAGCAGTCTGTAAAACAATACAATCATCCTAGCCTTTTTAGAGTGTAAGGAAACAAAATGTATTCACATTAGTAGATGTCCAGGTGTCAGTTACTCTTTTAGGGAATAGCATTTAATTTTTACTGTTGTTTATATTGACTGACTGTGCCTTTCCAGAATTCAAGAAATCTTAATTAGTGCATATTTTAATTCATCAGTCTTTTCCCCTCTTTTCAGAGAAAGCTTCTTGCTGTCTACCTCCACCACGATGAAAGTGTATTAACCAACGTGTTCTGCTCACAAATGCTTTGTGCTGAATCTATCGTCTCTTATCTGAGTCAAAATTTTATAACCTGGGCTTGGGACCTGACAAAGGACGCCAACAGAGCAAGGTAACACTGTTGTTCACAAGTTATAAGTTGGGCTTTTTTATTGTTAAAAGTCATCATTGTATTTGGTTTCTTATCATCATAAACATTTTCATCCTCAGCATTAAATTTTCTATTATTACATTTAATTAGATAAAAGCTATTTGTTGTAGTTAACATGCAGTTATTTTCAATTGTGAAAAAATACCTTAACTAATAAAAGATTTCTTAAATTCAAGAATAACCTGAAAACCAAAAGCCAAAATACATTGTTCTTGTCTTTTTGCAATAATAATAATATAGTACCTTCCTATGTACTGTATGTTCTTATGTTCTAATATGTTGTTGAATATTAAAATCTGTTTCTAATAATATTCAGAAAAGACAAGGAAAATCTAATATATAATCCTACTAGTAAGTTTAGTTTTTAATAATTCCAGTGATGAAGGCAGGACATTCTGGACCAGTCCATTGGAGTTGGTAATAGCTTAACTCTAGCATATGCTAATTGATGTAATCGCTTTATTGCACACATTCTTTTGCACACAGCCAGCATTACATCCATATTCTCAATGGGAAAAACAAAAAAAAATCCCCTTCCTAGCTGTCAGGATAAATTTACTTAGTTTGTTAATCATAATATCTGTAAGTGATGAATAATTATTCATATTTTACCTATTTGAGTTTGCCATCTGAAATACATTTCATCGTGTTTAATTACACATGTGGCCGTAACATCCTGTGATGCTACTTTGGGTGTGTTAACACAATCATCATCACAGACTGCTGGTTTATGAACAGGGAGATTAAATTCATTCATTTCAAGGCAATCCTATTGTAGTTACCTAATTTAAATGACTGTAGAACAATTAGAAATCATCTGGTTTGTCTTTTTATTATTTTATGGCTCACTGAATTTTTGCTCATCATTCAGACTTTGTTTTATGTAATCTGAATCTGAAAAGAAAGATGATTCTTCTCTTAAATGTGAAGCAAAAGAATGTTGAAGCAATTTCTTCATCTAATACTTCATTTCTTTAAGTAAATGGTTAGGAAATTTCATAGGATGACTTCGTTCTGCCTTGGAAATGTTCCCTGTTATACATAAATAAAGAACCTTTAGCACCTGTATTTGTTTAAATTAAATCAGGTTATTATTCACACTCAGTTAAAGGTGATGAAAAGCAGTGCCAAAAACAGATAAAAATGCAGCATCGAAGGGCTTTCATGAGGCAAAATACATAGACTGGAGACTTGGCTAAATCTTTTGCCATTCACTGGCAGTAAGGAATCTCCTCCTTTCCTTTTATCCACAACTTGATGGAGAAGGAAACACTATTTCTAAACCATCTGTAGTGGCTAAGTTCAGCGGGCTACCTGCTGTTATTTTGTTCTATCCTCCATTTAATTCCTTAGTTCCTTTTATTTTACAATGACAAAAAATTGCAGTGTAGTTTCTTTTGAAAAGTAGTGTTTGAGGGTTTTTTTTTTGACTGGCAATCAACAGCCATGTAATTGCTTTGTTATGTTTTACTAAAGAAGTCTGTTAAGTAGCACAACTTTGATACACTAGTAATAAGAGTTTGCAGGTTACAGAGACACCTGTGGTGACCAAAGCGACAGAAGCTGCTTATTAGAAAGAACCAGTACAGCTGTGTCCTATTAACTCCTTATGACACTTTTTTAAAACACAAAATAAAGGCCTTGTTTAAGGCTTTAGAGCTATTTCCCAGTGAATTGCAAAACCAACTGTGAAGTATGATAGGATATTTCAATCTACATTTTTTAAAATGTGGCATCCCATTATTAGGTTACTGTTATGAAAACAAAAAGATATTAAAAACTAAATAGAAACATCTAGGAATTTAATAAACATAGCAACAAGAAACAGGGCAGTGGGGAGAAAGAGAACATAATTTCTGGGATTTAAGATACTTGACGTCCTTATTCAAAGTCAAGTTCTATTCATATTAGAAATTAAAAACTATTGATATTTAAAGTTAAGGTATTACATTTCTCTCTATAAAGTAATAAGTAAAATTATGTAGCTACTGTTCATGTACACCTCCTCATTATTACAGTTAAGGCCTATGGTAAAATTCACATTTTGCAAACACAAGATGAAAATTCACTGGAATGACATATTCCTAAGAGAGAGTAAAAGTCAATTACCTTTTGATATACAAAATTATAAGTTAGGCTGATTTCTTGCCCCCCAAAAAGAGTTTAGCTTTAGCCACAATTTTCTTACCATCTACCATAGATTAATCTAAATACAATTATTTGAGTTTCCATCTCTGTGATGTTTCTTGGATCTTTATCACACTTATTCAAAAGTGTTTGTCATGAAAATTGATTGCATCATCCATTTGATGCGATTAACAGTAACAAAACCTAAAACTTTCCCTCTCAATTCAATAGAAGTCTGCTGTACTGTTTATTGGTCAGTGGTCTATATAACAAAAGTTTTTGTGCCATCATTTGCTATTACCAGGTAGTTAAAATGGGACAAATTAATATGTGGAAATACAGAAGAGATGTCTAGACATCACAAATAAGATAGTTGCTGTGGGTTTCCTTTCAACTGTGATTTCTTTATGACAAATGTTAAAGTTTAGAAATAAATTCCTGGTGTATTTCTTGTCTGGTCCCATATCTAGTTATCCTAGTTCAGGCTAATCATATAAGTTTCAAGAGTCCTAAGCCTATAAGCTATTTAGCCTGGATGCTTCCTTAGTGGTTTTCTGAGACTGTCCTCTGGTATGATAGCTGGAGACATTGATGCCCAAGACAGGAAGGGACTTGCCAAGCAAATTTATTTTTGCTTAAGAAATACTTGGATTAAGCCTCCAGAAACATTAGTCCTCCATAATTTACTGTGAATCTCTCCTGTTTCTAGAAGACAAGTGAAGGATATTGAACTAAGTGAATGCTTTGGTAAAGTTACCAGAATATGAATGTAAATTGCTGTTATAAGTCAAATTTCCTGATTTTGCTAACAAACCAGAATACCTGATTTCGCTAACAAAGTAGAATAAAAAAGAACTATAGAATGTCACTAGTATACACCCCTGTAGTGTTGATGATTTGGATTTCCCACTTTCAAAATGATTCTAGTAACTTTCTAAGTTGAATACTTAAGTTAACCAACCTATATCTGTATAATGGATTAGAATAACTTCTAGATTGATCTTGGAACATTCCAAATGTGAACTGAGACATCAGACTTTAGCAGTAGTGATTACTTGCCTGTTTTCTCCCTCACTAAATTGTGATCTTCTGGAAGGACTTATTTTATTTGTCTCATTAAACAAGGAACTTTACAAAATTCTGGGAGAAAGAAACAATAAAAATTTGGCAAATGAATGTATTCTTCTAATTCCACTTAAGAATGTTGCTTATAATTTCAGTATTGTATATCTAAATAAGATGTCTTTCTTGGAAAACTCTCTATAGTCTTACTGGCTGCCATGTGTAGTTGCATTTCAGAGCCGTTCTTTCTTAAAGCAGTAGGCAGAAAGCCCTTGTTAGTCTTGAGAGGTGCTAGAGGGTATAATTTCCCAAATATCCAGTTGAACAACAATCCTGATAGAAACAGTAGGATATGCCGGTAAAGAAAAAGCTAAAAACAGATAGATAATGGTAAACAAAGAGATCTTGCATATCACTTCTGGAAGTGGCTAAAATATCTTAAGAAAGGTATATATTCCTCCATGTTTATTCATTGAATAAACATTTACTGAATGTTTAATATGAACCAGGATTGGTGCTATGCACTGAGGATGAAAAGTTGAAAAAGACACAGTGCTAATGCTTAAAACACTCATGGTCTAGTAAGTAAGACAGACATAAGAGCTAATATGTAACATGAAATATGTACAAGGTGCTTTGGGAGTATAGGTGAACTTCATACTGAGTGACTCTACCTGAGTGAGCCAGGGAAGGACTTGAAAGAGATGACACAAGAAGGTGATAATAGAATTTCACTCTTTCTGTTCAGAGATTTTTAATATTAGCAGCATTCCTTGTTTGTTGGGTTGCAGGTATTTGCTATTCTTATAAAAGGATATTGGTATTTTAAACCTCATAATTAGCTATCTGAATTGTGGAAGAGAGAAAAAAATAGAGAAAAAATGTAATCCTGTGTGGTCTGAACCAAACTGAGGATTAAGGCCAACCAACCGGGATGGACAGATTCCAAAAAGTTGTTTTGTTAATGATTCATCCTGGTACTGGCATATGCTTATAGGCGGACAGTGGAGCAGAAAAGTATTTTTAGCACAATGTAGTGAATGAATGCTTGGTCTATGAAAGAATAATTTCTTAAAATTCAGAACACATATCACTTCTAGGAAGCCTTGCATCTTCCCATTCTTCCCTTGCCTCAGTCTGGGTAAAAATGCACATTCTATATGCTCCCATGATATCACTGTACTAACTTGTATTGATGGCACTCATTATACTGAATGTTTATTGTCTATCTCCCTGCTAGGTTGTCAGCTCCCCAAGGGAGCTATGTCTATAATCTCAATGCATTAAAGTGCCTTTTAAAAAATAAGTGTTATATTGGTAAATAAACCAATAATCTCTCATAGGCTTATTGAAACATAATGGATAAGAGAGACCAGTTGGGGTAGTAGAAAGAGCATTGGAAATGCTACCATATCCCTCTAATTGTGCAATTTTCCCCCCACAGCCATTAACAGGAATAATAAAGCAAAGCCTTCAAAAGCCTTCTCCTTGCAGAACTAAAAATGTCCAGACTGGGTACCTCGTCTTCTGCTGGCACTATAGCATCCCAGCCTATCGTGGCCTATGCTCATGTGCCCCAGGCACCCACCATCTGGAAAGAGGATTGAATTCCAACCAAGACAAGTTTATCCATTGGTTCCAAAGTTTCTTCCCCAGACTCACCAAGTCTCTATGATATCTCTAAAGTAATTGGCCTCTCAAATGGGGCCATTTGAGATGGTACTCTGAGCCTTCTGCACTGGTGGTGACATTGATTAAAGTAAATATGCCCGTAGGATATATAGGAATACTGGACTGGCTTCATGATGAGCTGTGCCAAGAAGGTAGGCAAAGGTCCATTTGGGCACCTTCAGAATTACATATAGAGAGAACTAGCACAATAAGTATTGATTTGCTTACCTCTATTAGAGCTGTTTGGGACTGGGTAATGAGAACATTGGCACATGAGTGCCCTTGGTGCTGAACTGCAGGTTCTTGACTGAAGCTGCTTCATGAAGGAAAGCCATATAACATATGTGGCACAATAAACCACCAATATTAACCAGTAATAAGTGGGTTAATGGGTATCACTTGTTCTGAACAGGCCCACATGGCAAATGTCTTACTTAGTACATCCAATATAGGCATTGTTTTAGATTATCTAATTCTAGAAAATTTAAACATTGAATTTGACTAGGATAGTGCCAACTGGGTAATTAGCTGGCTATGAGTGCTGAAAAATAAGTTGCTTATATGTAAGTTCCTGAGTTGAAAGTGTGTGGCACATCAGTGTACATGCTACACAGTGTTAAATCAGGCATTGCACACTATTTCTAAGCAGTGTTCCCTAGGAATTGCTGACAGTGCCTGAGTTACACAGGTTGCATGTAACATACATAGCTTTGTATTAAGTTTTGCATACACAGTACCAATGTTCAAAGACAGAATTCTATTGCCTATCAATATTAGCTTTTGAATTTAATGCACTTGGGTGCAGTATATCAGGTCACTGTAGACTTCTGCTGCTATGCTGACAGGTACTTGTTAGCCTTAATATTCAAGTGATAGTTTTCCACATTACTTAATCTTTGGCAAGAGTTAATTGGCTTAAATCTCTTATCAGTAGGTTGTCTTTGCCTGCACTAGCCATCACAGTGGCTTACCCTTAATTCCAAACTACTCACTGGTTCATGCCTGGCTGAAGCTAGCTGACCATGTTACTCTAGCCCTACACTTCCATTTGATCCAGCAAATATAGCCCAGGTGTGGGGTCTGCATGGGAGACACAAGGAGTGTTAATATCCAGCTGCTACCCTAGGAGAGATATGGATTCTGCAAAAGTAATAAAAGATAAAACAGATGGACATGTTGTGGTCAGAGTACTAAGACTTCCAGAGAGCCTTCATGCCAGGTTTCCATATAATTTTGCCCAAACTTCTTTATTTCCTTTGTGACACGTTTTCCTTCCCATACTTGTAAAGGAAATGTATTGCCATCCTAAACATCCCAGGTCAAGGCTTAATTAATGCTTTAAAATAAAGGTTCTAAAACACTAGGAGAGTTTGTCATTTTCTCCCTGGTTTGTTTTGTGAAGAGGGAGGAGAGAAGGTGAGGAGGAACCCCTCCTGTTCCATGATTACATCCTACCCACTCATTTTCTCCTTTTCTCCTCTGCTTTTGATTTTTAGTGGCGGTCTTAACAGAATGTCAAGATCAATTTGCAGCATGGTTTAACTCAAGGTTTGCGTTCTGCCAGCAGCAATTGTCCCTGCAAACAATGCCGTGTGTTCTTGTAACTTCAGAAGCTTTTAGAAGGATCATGGCAAGGGCAGCATCTAATGACTTTATTAGTGTAGGGTTTCAAAATGGGCTCGGTAATTGTTCATATCTCTTTGTCAGCAAGTCATAATTACTGCTCAGCATTGTCCAAGGGTGCACTTGTGAATAGTTTCCTAATAGTACTGAAAGGAAGGAAAAGAGGGAAAGGATAAAAGGTGATGGCCTCTTACAATTGAGAAGAAGCCAGTCTGTATATAGATGATGGCTAAACTGTTTATAATATATTCTTTACTCTTTTTAAAATAGACAATTATCCTTTTAAAAGTGTTCTTTGAGATAACTTTAAATTACCAGTTTACAAGCTTTTTAAACTCTGATTTGGATACTTCCCACACTATTACCTAATACTATAATCATAACTGCCTGGTGGTGCATGCATTGTATCTGAATCAAGCATTTGTGTAAAAAAAATTTATTTCCTTGACATTAATCGAATTAATGCTATTCGGGAAATATATATTTAACTCAGATAGAGTTGTCTGTTTTCACAGTCTACATGAAAACTGTTGTTAGGAAAGAACAATACAAGGTGATACTGTTGACAAGATAGTCCAAAAGAACATTTAAGTTTTTATCAAATCCAATTTTCCTCATGCACTAGACTTTTCTTGTTACTCTCTTGGCGTTCTTCTTGGTCTTTCTCCTAAACACTCTGTGCTTTGAGTATTCTAGGGATCTTGATTTTGAGAGTGATAGAATTGAAAGAATCGTTGCCTTTTCAAGATATATAAAGTTTGAGCTTCACACCAAGACTTCTCCCCTTTGTGCTGTGTTGCCAAACCCTTACCTGTTCTGTGACTCCCTGAAGTGTACTCATGTATAGTTATGTGCAAATATTCACTTCCAGTAGCTAGTTATTCTCGTATTTTAGGGTATACAGATTCAAATGAATATGACTGCCAGAGGTACTCGATCCAGTTTATATATATAGATTACAAAACATGAGTTATCTAATGAAATAAATTCTAAAAATAAGACATTTCCAAAATAAAATATTTTTTAAAGTAATATACCCCATCATGTCTTTTGCTTTTCTTCTTATCTGAAATTGATAAGATCTAAAGAGATTTGTTTTCTTAATTGCTTTGTCAATGTTGATAATTTTTATATTCATGATTGTTTCTGAAGAATTTTTACTCATCATGTCACCTATGCCATTTAAATTGGTAGCACATTTCTCTCTTTCATAAATACTGGTAGTAAAACAGTGAGAAAGCTGTAAAAGAAACATGTTAGTTCAGTCATGTAAAACCACCTATGGAAACTGGTTCCTCTGACATTTTTCCAGTATTTGCCTGTCAGTCTACATAGATGCGCAAAAAGGTTTTAGTGCCCAATAATCTTAATGATCAAATCTGCCAAATATACCACCAAAAATTGAAAGGGGAAATAACTGTTAGTCTGGAATTGGAGAGTGAGGTGAAATCCTATTTCTTACATGTTTGGGTAATTTGTTAGGGAATAGGTTTGGTATCCTTTCCTTCAGCATATGTTTGTATCTTTGTATTTGATTGCATTCTAGTAATAAAGTGACAGTTTTATATTATTTACAAATAAAGAGTTAACTGTAGGGATTTTTAAACAGCCATCCATTAATTTATCTGCTGTTGGCTGACTCAGTCTGTAGCCACAGCAACAATTTTTTAAATCCTCCTAAATTGTTGTCTTCTGCGTATCTTTCCTTTCCTCAATATGTGATCAGCACCAAGAAAGTCCTCTTTAACATACTTCTCTACAGATCTCAACTAAGGAAGGGATGAGGCAAGTTTATATGAACAATAAAGATGCTATGACTATTATATCTCAATATGAGAAATTATATTTCCCAGTCCCACTTTCAAATAAGGTATTGGAGGTTCTGAGCTGCTCCCAAATAAGTTACTTAATTAACAGCCACAGCAACAAAAATTTATTATTTGGACATTACAAAAGCTATGTAAGTATTATTTATTAGTTCCTAAAGCAAAACCTATTCACATTTAAACATGTCAGTTGCTATTCTTAAAAGACTGATTTTCAATACAACTGTTTCTTCACTGTTTACATGTGGACAGTCATATGTCAGTCATAAAATGTAGGGCAGTTAAGAGGTAAGAGTCAGTCTAGGATTATGAAAAACAAGGGGTTATTAGGCAAGTGGTATAACATATCTAGATTTTTTTTCTTCTGTGAAAATGGGGGAGGGGTGACCCTATTTGAACTTTTTATCTCTAAAATTCTGTGACTTTCTGATGACTTGAACACATAGTTTTCAATATAAGCAAGATTAAAAATGAATGTTAGTAAAGTTTGTAAGTAGATTGTAGCATACTGCCCTTACCAGCTTGTGATCTAGTCAGAGTGACCTTAGTGGGCTATAGCTAAGGAAGCCACAGTCATTTTCCACCTCTTACACCAATAAAGGCATCTTCCTTACCCTTAGAATTGTCCTTCAAGCTCTTGCTATTTGTGATGGGAGCTTCTAGAGTGTCAATAGCTAAGATCAAGATTAACACCACTGCTTTAAAAAAACACACACATAACTGCAATCATTAAGCCCCAGCTATGTGTCAGACACTATATATATATGAGCTCATTTAATCCTCACGCTATATACATTACCCCATTTAACCACAATTCTGCAAGGTAAATGGCAAAGTCCAATTTCACATGTGAGGAAACTATTTTTGGCTCAGAGAAATTCTGTAACTTACCCAAGGTCATGCAAGTGATTGTACCAGATATAAATCCCAGATCTACCTGTGCTTTTCTGCTACATAATGCTTCTTGTCCCATGACCTTGTCAAGCTGGATTATTACCAGCAAAGTTGTACTAAATAACTGTGCATAGCCCTGTGGGAGATATAAGAGAAGTATAAGACATGGATCTTTTGCTCAGGTAACAAATAAACATGGAATTCACCAAATCTTAGAGTTGTGGGCTAGAAGCATTCTTAGTTAACATCCAATTTGCAACTGTGCAGGCATTTTTCCCTATATTATGTCTAACTGATATTACTACAGTCTCTACCTGAATACTGCTAGGGACAGAGAAATGAAAGCTTCAAAAGATAGTGTATTTTTGAGCTGCTCTAAAAGCCGGGAAAGGTTTTTGCTATAGTGCTTCTTCCCATAGAGAGTTTCTGCAACTTTCTCCCTTTTGGTTCTAGTTTTGGCCTTGGAATTACCTGGAATAAGCCTAACTTCTCTTCTTCATTATAGTCTTTTATCAGTTTAACCACAGCTATCTTGTCTGTCTTAATTTTCTTACCTTTCCAACCAAGATATATTTATTTCTTCCATTGTTCCTCGTATGGTAGGGTGTCTAGACCTAGTCCATTCTAAAGGGGCCCAGAATCGAGCATAATGCTTCAGAGGAAATTTGTCTGATGCTATGCTCAATTCTAGTCTGTAATTTTATTATTGGCTCCTATTGAACTGAAGGAGTCAACTAAAATTCCCTAGCAGTATTTCAGGTATGGGATGGTCCAGAATGGGCTGGGTCTGAGTTGTTATTAAACCAGATCTCTGCCATTGACAAGATTTTTTGAAGTTTGGATTCTATTAACTCTCCCAAATTTTATCACTCATAAACAATAACTGAACTTCTTATCATCTCTACTCCTGTTATCATTCTTGATACTTCTCTCAGTTCCCAGACCTGTCCAACTACAGAGAAACTTTTTTCTTCTCTTTATTCACCACACTTAGATGTGGTCATAAATAGAAACTGTATCACCTTATATATTTGGATTTCAAACATCTGGCTCTGACCAGCACTTCCTTTTCTACTTACTTGCTCAGTGTCACCAGTGCTAAAATTTTTTTTGTCTTATCATGCCCTTCAACCTATTGACCCATACCACTTCACTCCATCCACCCTTTCCTGTGTCCAACCTTCATTTCCTTCCTTGTCCTAATTAAATTTTAAGGTCCATCATGATCACTTCCTTGTAATACTTTAAACTCCCTCATCTCTGTCTTCCTCCATTGCATTCAATTTGTTAAACCCAACTATTCACCTTCCTTTTGCCTGTGCCTGGCAGTTGAACATTGCTGGAGATGATCACTCCACCTGATTTTTTAAAAAAATAAACACAAGCTAAGTTTTATATATAAACACTGAATTCAACTCTAATTCTGGCAGCTAAAGGAGAAAAAGGAAATGTGATAGGCATATCCTCATTCATTCATCTATCCATACAATGTATATTTATTGAGTTTCTATTATGCACCAGGTACTATGCCTTAGAGTTTGCAGATTACCATTTAAAATTCTCATTGTCTGATAAAAGGAAGCCTAATAGTTCATCTCAAAATTTCCTGGCACTGAATTCAAGGAAGAATTTTATTGCATGATTTTTTATTTGACAGTCATTAGGAAATATAATAAACAGTTATTTTTCTACTGTTGTTTTGTGTAAAATAGATCACTTTAAATAGATGTTTCTTATATCACTCCCCTGTAAAAACAGAGAGCTCCATGTTAAATCATTTTTCAGTAAAGGTAGCTCTTTAGGTGATATGGCCCTTAGATATTCCTTTTTTTCGTGATCTAACTCATAACAGGTATAGAGCTTAGAGAAAAAGCCTACGTAGTAAACTTGTTCATTCAGCTCTTTCTGTCAGACATCAGCTGTCTCAAATGAGCCTTTGTCAAGAGCTGGGTTGTAATTGATTCTTTCTTGAAAGCTTTGATAAGTGACTGAAGTGCTAATACTCTGTGCTGTTGGTCATTTATGTTTTAAAGACTTTTCTCCTATGTATAAGATTTCTACTAATGCTCTCCCACATTTCTTTTATCCATTAGAATAATAGTTCTTTTCAAATACATAAGGAAATTGTGTATAAATGTCAGGGTTTCAAGAGAAGCCAACCAACTCTGAAAAATTTTTGTATAATAATGCTGAACAATTTGTATATAATAATAAAATCACAATGTCTCCAAATTTTGCAGGAGGAAAACAGAGAACATAGCATGAAAATATATGTGTATATCTTCAGTCTCTACCTTAGAGTAGGGAATAATCTTATGATGATTCTGTAGAAGTTATACAGCAATATAATACATTTGTTCAGTGATAAGAGTCTGAGATTTGCTGTTAAAACTTATTTTAGGAAACATTTTGCCATATCCATAATTTGGGGGAAGGGGAGATAAAAGAAAAGCCAATTTTGACTCTGAAGCATATAAAAGGAAGGAAGAAGAGGTATTGATTAATCCACAGACCAATTCCAAAAGTAGGCATCATTACCTTCACTTTATATGTGAGAAAACTAAGGCTCAGAAAGATTAAGTTATCCAAAGAAACAACTAGTGGGCTTCCCTGGCGGTGCAGTGGTTGAGAGTCCGCCTGCCGATGCAGGGGACACGGGTTGTGCCCCGGTCCGGGAAGATCCCACATGCCACGGAGCGGCTGGGCCCGTGAGCCATGGCCACTGAGCCTGCGCGTCTGGAGCCTGTGCTCCGCAACGGGGGAGGCCACAACAGTGAGAGGCCCGCGTACCGCAAAAAAAAGAAAAAAAAAAGAAACAACTAGTAAGTGACAAAATCAGGTTTATTTGACTCCAAAGTCTTTGTTCTTCCCACAATATTATGCTGCTTGCAGTAATTCCTACTTTCTCTAATATGTTAATATTTGGATACTTTACACCTCTTCTAAGTCACATTTTCAGTCAGTGGGTGGTGACAAGATGAAATTATGTAAAAACTGCAGTATGCTAAAAGTCAGGAGGGGAGCTTAGAGTATGAACTTGTGGACAATACCTGCTATTTTGAAATGGGACCAAGTGACCTATCAAGGTAGAAGCATAGTGAAAGAGGCCTGGGAGACCATGATAATTCATACCAACTAACTGTCCTAGTTAAACTGATTTCAGCAAAGTAGTTGGAAGAGGAAAAGGAAGGTTGTATGGTCAACATTGTCATGGTGGAGATAAAGGTTACTAAAGCATGAACTGGCCCTTTCATGTAACACATACATACTGTTTGGCAGTAGGTGCTAGGAATGCAGAGGTGAATAAGAGATAATCCTCCTAATAGCAGTCCAGGAGCACTATCTTGGAACAGAAAGTTCTCCCTGATTTCTAAACTCCCATTCCGTTCTCTGATTTTTTCCAGCACTTAATCTGAACTAATAAATCTAGCCCCCAGTTATATATCAGATTATGTTTCCTGTTTGAGGCTATAACCCTAAATATTCTTAGTGTCTTAAGGACACAAACCATGTCTTACCTTGTTGTATATTTCATAGGCCCTCATAAATAACGATCAATTGGTAAAAGGCAGAACACAGAAGAAATATTATCTGGCATTTAACATAAATTTGCCCTCTTGTATAGCCCGTGGAAAATGAATCTTCTCTTTACATTGCTAGAGAAAGAATTTCTGCATTTGACATTGGGTTCAATGTTCTCTGTTATCTCTCCCAACTTAAAATAAAATGGGGTACTTACATGTTTATGTTCTTACTCTTGGTGAGAAGGCAGCCAATTATCTATTTATTTATGATTATTGTCCCTCCAAAAAAATTAGTATAAATCAGTCCCTATAGATTAGTTACAGCCCTGTCATTAAACTGTCAGTGCCTCAAAGCCTTTCCACTAGAGTGATTTATAGATGACAACAAGGAGATATTTGTGTTTTCTTTTTAACTCTGACTACTAGTCTATTAAGACAATTTAGCAGTTTACTGTTACTGGGTAGTCTTAAACCACAGACAGGTGAGAGATGCTTTTCAGATTAAATCTTCCCAAAGTGTCATCCTGTGTTTTCTTAAATTTGCCTTTAGTTTGGCTGTGTTCTCTAACATGGATACAATATTTGCATTTGTGCGGAGAGGCATTATACTATCCTTTTAGAAAACAATTTGGCAATATGAACCACTAATCATTAAATGATTCTATACCTTTTTACCCTATAATTCCACTTCACAGACAGGCTTTTTTCCCTAAGGAAATACTTTAAGAATTTATGTAAGTATTTTTTATAATGATAAAAAAACTAGAAAGAAAAATGTAGCTGTAGGTGAATAGCTATGAATATAACAGCTTATACATCTACACAATGGAATATTATTCAACCATTTAACATGCTGGTTCATTACTATCATATAGAAGACTAAAAAACTGTATCCAACTAAACACTGATTACCACAAAAAGGAAAAGATATATTTGAGCAAAAAGACTGATAAGAAATAGACAAATGTGATTAACATTGTGTTAAAAGTTTGGGATTTCATGCAATTTTTCTTTATTTTTATAAGAGAGTTACTATCTTACTTTCAAATTATTTATTGATTGGGCAATACATTCACTTTAATCAAAACTCAAAAGTTGTAGAAAGGTATGTAATGAAAAGTCTCCTACTTATCCTTGTTTCTAAGTTACCTTTTCTAGAGGTAATGTTTTAAGTTTCTTATTTGTCCATCCAGAGATTATTTTATATGTAAGCAAACAAATATATAATTATTTTTCCCCAGTTTTACACAAATGGTAAGCACTATTTAACACCCTGCTTTTCCCACTAACATTATATCTTAAAAGATAGTTCATATCAGTTCATAAAGAACCCTTTCTATTTTATGGCTACATAGTATTCCTTTGAATTCTATAAGGTACTATAATTTATTTAACTAGATCCTAGTGGTTGACATTTGGGTTATGCCCAATATTCTGCTATTACAAGCTTACAGTAAATAACTATGCACATATGTTTCCATCTGAAACTACATCTGTGGATTAAATTCCCAGTTGTAGGAGTGCTAGATTAAGAGTTTGTGCATATTTAATTTTAATAGACACTGGCAAATTGCCCACAAAGGAGTTGGTACCAATTTCACTCCTACTAACAGTGTACAGTAGTGCCTGTTTCCCTGTAACCTTGCCAATGCAAGGTGTTACCAAAATTTTTTTGTCTTTACTAATCTGACAGATGAAAAATGGTTTCTTAGTGTACCTTTAATTAGGACTTACTCATTATGAGCTATTTTGAGTATTTTTTCACATGTTCATGAGCCATTACTGTTTCCATTTCTTGAAGCTGTCTTTATATATTATTTGTGGATCTTTTCCTAATTGTTTGTTAAGAGTTCTTTATATATTAAGGAAATTAGCCCTTTTTCTGTAGTTCGAAATTCAGAATTTTTTCCCCTGTTCATCATTTATCTTTTGGCCGAGTTATGGTGTTTGTTACCGTGTGAAAATAGTCGAAATTATCAATTGTGTCTTTTATGCTTTACTCTGCTTCAGCTATACTAACCTTCTTGTCACCTTTCAAATATGCTAGATACTCTCCAACTTTAAGGTCTTTGTTTTTGCTGTTCTCTCTGCCTGGAATTCTCTTCCTAGAGACATGTGTTCCGCTTCCTCCTTCACCTCTTTTGAATCCTTGATCAAATATCAACTTCTCAGTGAGACCTGACTTCTCTATTTAATATTGCAAACCACCCCCCACCCGGCCTTGTTTTTCCTCCATCACCCGGAGCTCACAGACTGTAATTTTGTGTCACATCGAATTGCAGCTCACCTATACAAATGAAGCAAGTGAGAATTATCATCTTCAATGTGGTCATCACCTCAGGAGACTAGACACTTGGTCCAGTGAATATGCCATTGCCCAAAACATTTAGGGAACAACTTCTTTAAAAGCTACCTTCAGGGAGAGCTTAAAGCCTTTCAAGGAAAGCAGTCCTGCGTCCTAAAAGCGGTATTTCTCAAAGTGTGTTCCATTAACCACTTATATCAGAATCACCTTGCATGGGGTTGGGAGCTTATTAAAAAGGCAGTTTCCTGGGCCTTACTCCACATCTGTTGAATCAGAATCTCTGGGGGATGGGGCTGAGGAACTTGCCTTTTGAATAAACTTCGTAGGTGATTCCTAGGCCATTAAAGGTTGCAAATCACTGCCATTATAGTCAGTGTCTTCCAGCTTGTTTACCTAACTCATTTTGAACCAAAGACTTAGGACTATTTCAAAAAATCAAAGCCACCCTTAAAGGACAAAGGCACATATGCCAGTGGTGCTGAAGATCATCTCAGGGAATGAGCTGAACAATGGATAGGCATGCAGACTTGTGGAAATGATGTTGTGGAAGGAGACAAAAGCCTTTGGCTGGTTTTGGTATGCTTGACAATGCTAGCACCTTGATAAGTCTTACTTCACACGTTAAAGGACCTTGGCTTTAACTTCCCTATTAAAAGGAAAAGAAGAAGAAAGGAGAATTGTGTGTTGGCTAGATAGGTATGATCTCTAAGGTCCTTTCTCTATTTTGTGTTCTGGTTATTCTACTGTTGTACATAAATGTTTTTGAACCAACCCTAAACACATGAATGAATATGTATAAGTAATGAGACTTATTACTATAGCAAAAACTGCAAGCTTGGTTTGCTTTAAAGAGAAGAGCCTCCTTAAATCAAAGTGACTTCAAAAGAAGTAGTATAAAAAACAAACAACAACAACCAAAAAACACTTGGCAACCCATATTGGAAAAGTCCTATAGTACTGTTGAATGTGAATTTCTTCTGCTCAATGACCTTTCGTTTTGGACAAATGGTTCACACATTATCAGAAAGACATTTAATGTGCTTAATGATTCAAGGGTAAGCAGCCAGGAATTGTGATACTGATTCTTGGTTTTAAATTAGTTAACATTACTAAACATAAATTGCAGCATTTATAATTGTACTTACTTATTTCTCAAATATCAATACCTACCCTTTCATTCTCTGAATGAAAATAAAACCAATGACTGTATTTGTCTAGTCAACAATTCTTTCATGCTATGTCTTACTATGCAAAAAATCTTTCAGTGTTGGCCCATAGGTATAAGTTACCATTTTAATCCTGAAAATAATTATGATAAAAATGTGAAATATCATGATGCATTTAATAATGATTAAATAGCTACCAATTTTAAGGGCCTACCGTATTCTAAGCACAATTCTGAGTACTTTCTGTAACTTACAAGAATATAGGTATTTTAAAGATGTGTTATTTCCAGTTTATATATGAGGTTCCTTTAAACTTATGGAAGTCACATTGAAATGCATAATCAGGAAGCCTCACACAGAGGCTTAGCAGTTTTGTAGCCTCCATTTTTTATCAAACGTGCCTCTTTACATTACCTGGTATACAGTAGGTAGGCAGTAAGTGTTTGTGGAATTTCATCACCCTCCCCCTAAATTGCTGTGTTTCTTTTTTTTTTAAAAAGAAGATGTTGGGGGTAGGAGTTTATTATTTAATTTATTTATTTTTGCTGTGTTGCGTCTTCGTTTCTGTGGGCTTTCTCTAGTTGTGGCAAGCCGGGGGGGCCACTCTTCATCGCGGTGCGCGGGCCTCTCACCATCGTGGCCTCTCTTGTTGCGGAGCACAGGCTCCAGACACGCAGGCTCAGTAGTTGTGGCTCACGGGCCTAGTTGCTCCGCGGCATGGGGGATCCTCCCAGGCCAGGGCTCGAACCCGTGTCCCCTGCATCGGCAGGCGGACTCTCAACCACTGCGCCACCAGGGAAGCCCCTTGCTGTGTTTCTTTTAGTATGTATTTTATGTTGAAGTACAGTTTAGTAAAAGTCACTGACTTATGTAATTATGAGTTTGATTGAAAGAACTAAACTATATCCTGTTTTGAATTAAAATGAGATTACTTTTTCGTATATCTGATTTATTAGTAATCCTCGTTTCCATTAGCAAGATAGAAATGATCTCTGCTTCAGAGACTGAAAATTTTACTAATGATTAATATACGCTAGCCATCAGATGTTCTGTTTATTTTTCTCCCCAAACTTTAGATTAAAACCACTTTATCTTATCTTTCCAATTTTAGCCTTCTAATAGCAAGAATTGGTGAATATTAGCTACTAATTATGTTTTTTCTTTTCTTTCCTTTTGGGCACGCCGGACGGCATGCAGAATCTTAGCTCCCCTACCAGGGATTGAACCCACACCCCATTCAGTGGCAACACAGCGTCCTAACCATTGTACCTCCAGGGAATTCCCTATATCTTGTTTCTTTACCAAAGCCAGAGTGTGAGGCTTCCCGCTCCTTCTCCCCACCACCTCCACCACAACCTACCCACCCACCCCTCCAGGGACCAGTGAGTTGCAGGAATGCAATTGCTGTGGAAATCATTTCTCCCTTAATGACACCTGACTCTGATGAACACCATATGCAGTTCGATTGACAAGTTTGGTGCTGCCACTAGATGCATTGGCACACTTTTATATCTTCACAAGGAAGAAATACCACAAATATGAGAACCACATTTGTTCTCTTAAAACAACTTGTTTTTCCCATGTTTGATTTTGCTCTAATGTTTTGAACTGGATTTTTGCTGCTGGTAGTGTGCTGCGAATGGTAACTTTGTGTTGTGAATGATCTTGAGAGGAAGAAGCAGAACCTCCCAGCCATGAGAAAGATTTGATATTTGTGTTGTGAAGTTCTTGTAAATTATAATGGAAGGAACTGACAAGTAGGAATTTTTTAATTTGGGGCTGTCCATTGGCCCTACAGGCTGTCGATGATTGCAATTTGAAAATCTCAAAGTAAACATGATCATAGGAGATTAATCAAATTAATTAAACTTTTAACAAAGTCTCTCTTCGATTAGAACAGATTGTTAGTTAAGGCCACTAGAAAACATCAGCCGGCTGTGTGATCCCTTTATATTTCTCAACTGCTTCTTAAATATTAGAATGATTTGCTAATACCTGGTAGAAAACTGATCACTGTGCTTTTTATAGTAATTGAATGGCTTAATGGTTAATGTGATGTTGAAAGCTGTACCTCCCTTGAATATGTTTCGTGTAGTTTTGAAATTTATGTTATATATTAATTTAAACCAAATAAGATACCCACATTTTCATAATTATTTTCTCTTCTAGCTCATTTTCACAGAAAGGGGATTTGGGATGTACACAGTTGCCAGACAAAATTGTCTTGAAATCAAATTCTTAAAACCACTAAGCCAACCTGCCTGCTTGCCTCCCTTCTTTTCTTCCTTCCTTCCTGACTTCTTTCCTTCCTTCCTTTTTTGGGGGTCTCCTCTTTGGCTAGTATTTAATATCACTTGTGAGGCTAGTGCTGTGATGGCCATCTACTGTGTGGTATCCACTTAATCCATTGATGTGAAAGCAACAAGGACTTATTTTCTCCCTTTTGTAGGAAATGGCATTCCAACTGTTTTTTGACATCTTTAATTTTAGAGGTTGCCAATGATCAGATCAGGGTCGAGACTGACTTCAAATATTTTAGTAAGAAGCAGAAAGAAAAATGAGATCCTAACTTTCTAGTCTCCTGATCTACACATCTCCATTGATGAATTAAAGCTATATGGGTGTGAAATTTGGTATGGAGACTTAGGCTGCTTGAGCACCTTTTATCCCATAATAGTTGTGGAATGTGAAGATCTGAATTTTCATGGGGGCACTGATATTTCATGGCCAACAATTGCTTTTTTAAAGGCCTTGTCATTTCAGATTGCCATGGGGTCCGGTTATTGCTGCTCTAAATGTGTATATGAACCTGCCTCCCAATGAACTTATTGCAGTGGTGCTAACTTGTCTTGACACTCTTGCCAACAGTTCTAGTGGCCCTGTGTGTAGTCACCGCACAGGTTTTGTGGAGGATTCAGCCTAAACTTCTGGGATGAATTTCTATGGACAAGAAATATACTGGCTTTAAAAATTAAGAGGTTTGATTCTGTTTTGAATATGGATATCAAATGAATCTGAGCACATGACATTTTAATGCCGTTTGTCTTTTCAAATAGATTTGCTTTCTAATGCATGTGATGACAAGACTTTGCTCATCAGCTAGAACATACATTTCAGAGGAGTTGTTACCTAAAATATTATCATAAGGCATAAGAAAACACACGATTTAAGTTGCCTTTCATGAACATAATTAAGAATTAATAAGCCAGTACCAGTGGCTAGTCCCCAGAATTTCCACTGTTTTGCCTTTTGTGACCTGTGTTATTAAAAGTCCATTATTTTTACAGACTTTATTAAATTGGATCTTATTAAAGCATTCTATATTTGCATTTGGTCTTTCATAATTCATTATTATTATGACATTTACTTTTTACCATCAGATCTGAAAACATATCATAAGCTACCCTTTTCTCTTGAAAGAAATGCTAATTTCAAACAGTCCTCTAATAGAAGAGAAAAGCTTTATCAGTTTTTTCATTTATTCCAGATCGTGTTAAGAATACTAATGCTAGACTTCAGTATGCTAATATCTCTGAGCTTTTTTTGGTCAAAAGCTTAGAATTATTATTTTTATCCCATACCAAGTATGAAACTAGAAGACCTCCTACTACTGGAGAAAACACAATTCTAAAGTACAATTCTTGATTCTAAGGACTTGTGAAAATGTTGCTAGATCCTGTTTAGACTAGGATGATGCCGGTTAATTTAACTTTTACCACCCGATATTTGTCCTCTTTAAGAAATTTTTCCTCTTAAAATTCATTTTGTTTGTTTTTCTCATAGTTTAGGGTAATATAGGGTGTGTGGCCTGCTTTTCTGTAGGATAATCATTTCTATACCATTTATGATGTAGTTGAAAACTTAATACAGTAATATTTTACACATTGATATCAGACTGTCTAATTTTAATATAGCTAATAAAACACAATGAATTTTTTCTTAGCGTAGTGATAAATTTATTAAACTCTGAAATGAAACTAACTTTGGATTTTGTATCATTTTAGATTTCTGACAATGTGCAATAGACACTTTGGCAGCGTTGTTGCACAAACCATTCGGACTCAAAAAACAGATCAGTTTCCACTTTTTCTGATTATTATGGGAAAGCGATCATCTAATGAAGTGTTAAATGTGATACAAGGTAAAGTACATATCACAAGGGAAGTAGAGTGTCTCCTTATGTATGTGATAACCTTGTAATATCTACCATCAAAGCTGAAAGTAATTCTCTGTATTGGTAAATATCTTTGCATTTTAAAATATAGAACACCCGGAAAAAGAATATCTTCAAAAAGTATAGGTGCGGGCTTCCCAGGTGGCGCAGTGGTTGGGAGTCCGCCCGCCGATGCAGGGGGCGCGCGTTCGTGCCCCGGTCTGGGAGGATCCCGCGTGCCGCGGAGCGGCTGGGCCCGTGGGCCGTGGGCCGTGACCTCTGGGCCTGCGTGTCCGGAGCCTGTGCTCCGCAATGGGAGAGGCCGCGACAGTGAGAGGCCCTCGTACCGCAAAAAAAAAAAAAAAAAAAAAAGTATAGGTGCTATGAAATATGCTTCATGAAAATCCAACAGAAACATCTTAATAAAACTGCACAGCCCTTGGGACATAGGATAATCATGTTAAATATTCAGAATTGCTAAATTTTCTAAACTAGAAATTAAGCCATAATCAGTCATCAAATATGATATTTCATTCATACACACACACACACACACACACACACACATATACACATATATGTTTCTTGTTGTAATGTTGATTGATTGAAGGAAATCCTTATCTTTAGTTATCTGGAAAAACCAGTGACTGGATATTGTGAATTGAATAGTTCACAGTGGCAGTCATTTCTCCTCATTTGTGTGAATCCACGTCTAGAATGCAACCCTGAGGTGTGAAGCTATAGGATGCCTGTCAATTTAATCACAGTGCACACATTCTTTACCAAAAAAATGAGTGATATTTTTTATGTTACTAATGTATCCTAAGGATTAGTATAAAAAATTCCTTTATACATGGCAAAGCTTACATTGAAAACAGTATCTTTTCTATGCCACAGGGAAAAGGATGTTTCAGATGCTCCAAGCTAAAGCTTGTGTCTGAGATACTTAATTTCTGCCCCTATTTAAGTCACAAGTTCTTTAGCAGATAATGTAATGGAGGAAGGGGTATAAATTCAAGTGCCTTTAAAACTCAAATAAAACAAAACCTCTGGTATTTTATGTTTTCTCTATAGCTAGAGCATTCACTTTCACAAACAATGTTAAAGAAGACCTGCTGCAGGAACAAAATGCATAGAGTAAATAGATAATGAAGATAATATTTCATTCCTGTTTTCATATTAATTAATCATATTAATTAATTTCATATTAATTAAGATAATATTTCATTCCTGTTTGCTGTAATATTTCCAGCAATATTACAGTCAGTAGTGGTTCTCAAAGCATGGTCCATGGGCCCTAGAGGTCCCCTAGATCCTTTCAGGGAATCTACAAGGTCTATTTTTGATAGACTCTTTTTTTTTACTGTATTGACATTTGTACTAAGTGGCACAAAATCAGTGCTGTGTAAAACTGCTGGCATCTTAGCACAAATCAAGGCCATGACACAGAACTGTACTGGTAGTCATATTTTTCACCTCCATGTATGTGCATTTTTTTAAATTATTATTTTATTAATTTTTAACCGTCTTTACAGTTTGTGTGACGCAATGGGCAGACATTTCTCCAGGATGAACAAAGTGAGTCTGTTACTTCAAGAAAAAGAACTGACAACATTTGTTGCCAATGATAAAATTTGAGTTTTTAAGCAAAAATTTATATCCTCCATTTAAGATTGACAGCTTAAATACTTTTCTGGTGATGTCAATGGTGATGATAATAAATGTGATTTTTTTGATATCATAAAATTAGATGTGTCAACATTCAGAAGAAATGCATGACTCCGTGAACCAATATTTTCCAAATGACCAATGCATAATGTTATAAACTCATGCATGAGTAAAAGATCCATTCAAAGGGCAAAATAGGCCAGTGGATTTTAATATAACAAAGTACAATAAGTTCATTGATAACGGTTTCAAATTCCTCACATACCTAACCTTGAAAAAAATTCCACTTGTCAGTTTGGGTGTATTAAAGAAAAATATCTACAATTATCTATTAAAATACTCCTCCTTTTTCCAATTATATATCTGTGTGAGGCCATAATTGCTTCATAAATTTCAACCAAGACAACACATTATAGCTGGTTTAATGTAGATATAGATATGAGAATCCAGTTGCATTTTATTAAACCAGACATTAAAGAAATTTGCAAAAATGTTAAAAAAAAGTACATTCTTCTCACTGAACTTTTTCGTTTGGAACATATAGTTATTTTTCATAAATGTGATATTTATATTAACAAATTATGGGTGGTTTTTTTTTTGATGTTGGGGGTAGGAGTTTAGTAATTTATTTATTTATTTTTGCTGTGTTGGGTCTTCATTTCTGTGCGAGGGCTTTCTCTAGTTGTGGCAAGCGGGGGCCACTCTTCATCGCGGTGCGCAGTCCTCTCACTATCGCGGCCTCTCTTGTTGCAGAGCACAGGCTCCAGATGCACAGGCTCAGTAGTTGTGGCTCACGGGCCTAGCCACTCCGTGGCATATGGAATCCTCCCAGACCAGGGCTCAAACCCGTGTCCCCTGCATTAGCAGGCAGATTCTCAACCACTGCACCACCAGGGAAGCCCCAAATTATGGGTTTATTATTGTTACTTTTAAATGAATTGATAAATATGTTTTAGAAATTTCAGTTTTAATTTCTAACACAGTAAATGTTGGTAACCATAACCCACATAAAAATTCCTCAGGGATCTCAATAGTTTTTAAGAGTATAAAGAGGTTCTGTTGCAATAGGCTATAAAAAATAAATTTTCCCTGAACTGCATTAACTGGAACCTTTCTCCACCTTGGATCATTAAGGGCTTAGGTATAAAATACCTTCAAGTACAGTTTGGCAATGAGCCTGTATAGTTAGGGCTGAAGCATAGTTGATAAGCAGTGGCTTTAAGCCTGAAAATTAATGACCAGTGTGTAGTACCTGTAAAATTATACTATTTCCCCATTGATGATTCTAGTACCCTCCACAAAGTATTCATGCCCCATACTCGTTGTTAGTCACTACAGTTTACAAATAAGAAATGGAAACCCAAAGATTTGCCTGGTAACAAAATCTACGTTGAAGTTTCTCTTATTAAACTTTTTGCCATTTGTTATATCTGTTAATAATAACTGTCAGTGATTGTGTGTGTGCTATGTACCAGGCACTTTACATTATCTCTGATCCTTCTAAGAACCCTACAGAGGAAGTGTTATCTTCATTTTGCAGATAAGGAAATTGATCGTTAGAGAACTAAAGTCACTCCCTCTTCTCTTATTCATTTGTTTACTAAGTGAATATTTATTAAGCCCTTGTCATGTGCTAGGCAATTTGTAGGTACCAGATCATGTAGTTATAAGTAGCAGAACTAGGGTTAGAACTCTGACTACAAAACCAGTTCTGCTTTCTTGGTAACATGATATCACACCAAGATAATACTTGTTCTCTAGCTCATTTATTGAGAGAGTAGTGCTGATGTGACCAAATTAGATTATTTCTTTGGCTAAGGACCGCAGCTGCTCCCTAACTGCATGTTGCCAGTGGTCATAAAGGAAACTGGGAAAGGACCATTGAAAGATTATGTTAGTCAAACCCTACTCTGGAAGAATACAAGCAAGGATGCTTACTATTTGTTGTCTCGTTGGTGGCCATTCCATTAACGGGACAAGAAGACACCTTCTCAGGCCCTGGAGAAGACAGGCTCTTTTGCCTGTAGGTTTGAAAGAAGAGAAAAATTGCTATATCTTTATGTATCTTCATGAGTTTCCTTCTCTCTTGTAGATGCATCCAAAGCAAATAACAGAACTTAATGCATGCAAGAAATGGCATATATTTGCTATATGTTTGTTACAAACTTGGACAGGGATAAAATAGCATTCAAGAAAATCAAACATTACAATACCTTCTCCATAAAGTTTATAGCATAGTCATTTGAAAGCAGCTGAAAGGGAAAAATATCAGTTGGGAAAAAAAATTTTTTTTTTTTTTTCAGAAATTGAATTACTGCTTGTTTCACCAAAGAATTTTTAGTGATAGGAGATAATTCTAAGTAAACAGTATGCTAAGATGGCAAAGGAGACAGGCTTCTGAGTCAGACTCATATGGTTTCAAATCCTGGCCCTATAACTTAACCAACTTGACGTTGGTTAGTCAGGTTACTTGAGCTCTCTAAGCCTCATTTTCCTTCTCGTTACACTCAAAATCATAATAACACCTTCATAGAATTGTTGTACACATTAAATGAGATTTTATATCTATAAACCTAATCACTTAATGTAATTTGTTTGGCATATAAACAAATGGTAGTTGTTGCTAGCGTTATTAAGTAGATACGTTTTCCTAACTTGAAAGATACTTTGATCCTCATGACTTGGATATTCTTCTTGTAGTGCTGAAAGTCCTTCTTATTAAGTAAGAGACTGTCCCCTCAAATCTAAGTATTCTGAAATTTTAATTGCCAGTGTTCTCTTTCTGAAAATATGAAACTTTTCAGTGAAAACATGAAAGTTTTTATTAGCATGCCAGTCTGTAATTTTTTTAGACTGTAGTTATTCCTTACTGATTAATTCTAGAATGACTTTCCATTTTATAATGATTTTAATGTGAAGTTTGGCTATCTCCATGTGTTGCTAGGTAACACAACAGTGGATGAGTTAATGATGAGACTCATGGCTGCAATGGAGATCTTCACGGCCCAGCAACAGGAAGATATAAAGGATGAGGTAAGGTGAAAGGTTAAGTAGACCTTTAATAGGATTTTGTTGAGATGATTTGTCAAATGGTGATGCTTGCCTATGTCATGATGGATAAATAAGGCATTGATGAAGATGTGTTTCCACATGAACGAAGGGTTTTTATGCCACTGAATTTACCTTTCAGTCCATTCTTTTCATGACCCAAGACCCAACAATTTGTTTAACTTTATGGACATTTATACTTTGCTAGATTTGATGGCAGGAGGTCAATTTACAGGAAATGAATTCTGAAGCATGTTTACAGAAGAAACTACAGTTCAGGAAATCCAATCTATTATATGGGTTTTTCACTCACTTTTAAGGTCCTCTTTCTCTTTTTAAGTATTGAGATTGATTAGCAATAAACACATTTTACACTTGAACATATTTTTGAAGCACTGTGAGAATTAGTAAAAAGATCACCAGAATTCTGAATTTAGCAGTCTCCCGAACATATTTAGATGGTATAGATGAGATGAGCATGGAACCTCAAATAGAATAATAACAGCAATATTCATAATGACAATAGTAGTCAACACTTACTGAATATCTGTAATGTACTAGGCACTACGCAAAGCACTTTACATTTATCATCTCATGTGATCCTCAAAACAATCCCTTGAGGCTGCATATGAGTCAGAGTTCTGGCTAGAAACAGATGACACTTTCAAACTGGGTTGTTTGAAAAGAGTTTAATAAGGGAACTATTTATGAAGATATGGGCAGAGTTTATGGGAGTCAACAATGGATAGTACACTCTAGGGCTAAAGGAAGCCATTACTACCCTTAGGCCTAAAGGCCTAGGAGAAGGTGGTATATGAAGAGGATCACTTCTATTAGAGAGCTATAGCCAACCCTTGGTGAACTGGTAAGGAAGAAACTAAGGAATAGCTTCCCTTTCCTTTTATACTCTGATCTCCTGCTAGTACCTCCTATTGACCTAACCCAACTAGAAACTGAAAGGCAGGCAAGTGAACCTCCCTGGGCAAAAAGCTAGGTAGAGCATGGATACTGAGGGGCAAATGGAACATAATCCAACACAGATTGGTATTGTCATCTCTACTTTTCAGATGAGAAAACTGAGGATCAAAAAGTTTAAGTTAATTTACCCAAGGGTCACACAGCTAGTAGGATCTATAGTAATCTCAAGTAATTATTAGTGCTTTATCAGTCAAGAAATTTCTGGATTTGGAAAACAGTCTCAAGATAAAATATGAAACAAATCTTATCATTTATTAATTTGAGATGCTAAGTTTGTATATCCATCAAATTATTCTTTTTAATTTTCTCTTTGTTTTTAATTTTTAAAGAAAGATTTACATAGAACAAATAAAGGAGAGTTTGATTTCTGAGCAATGATGAAAAGTTTCCGCGTATAATGAGTGTTTTCAATACAATACTCTTTAGCTATTACAAATGGGAAAAACATAAACAATTTCCATTTAACCTTGTACTGTTGTATTTAACTTTATTTACTTGTCTCTGTCTTCTACTACACTGTGAGTTAAAGAGCAAGGGTTGTATCGTATTCATGTTTGTAACTCTGTCTTCTAACAGTGTACCTAGGACAACGTAGGCACTCAAAAAATGTTTGTAAGTGATTGAATAAATGAATAGTTGAAAGAATTTACATGAAATAATATGACTTGAAAAAATAATACTTGATTACAATGATATAAAACCTGATGTATCCACATTAACAAATATGAAAATTCTGAGCACTATACCTAGAGTTTTAATACTCAGTAGATTCCTTTTATTGCTGTAAAAATGTTGTTTGTAATTTTTCTTAGTAGTGTTTCATTTACTCTGAGGGAAAGGTAATCGGGTATATGGTAGAATGGTGTTTATCTGTTACTTTATAAATTGACACTGACATTTTGAAATAATGAAGTACTGTACTTAGTTAGGAATTTGTAATAATAGGTGTGTTGCCATTCAAGATTACATTTATCCTGGAATAGAGGCATTGATTGACAATAATTCACTAAACACATTCTTCAGCCATTTAAATCTTGAGTCTCATTAGTTCTCGATTTACAGATTATGCTGTATAATAATATGAATGCACAATATTTGCATGCATATTCCCAGTTCATTCTTTAATTTTAATTTGTGTTCCTCATAATTCATTGGTAAGGAAATTGACTTTAATTCGTTTAATACTGAGCACAAAACTTAATATGAGGGTTACAGGAAAAATCTAAGACTCCGTATAATTGAAATTTTTTATTGAAATTTAACTGCAAGAGATAAAAGATTTCTCTTTGTTTTTGTTTTTAGAGTGTCTTATGAAAGTTATCTTTCAGGTCATAAGTAGAGTTCCTAAGAAAAGCTTTTCTAAGTTTAAAAACTTCTTTTAGACTATGCACAGATCATGATTTGGTATCTGCTGAGTAAATGATAAGAAACACTGTCCCTTGTAATTGTGAATTTGGTTTTACTTTATAAAAAATTTCAAATAAGACTTAAGCATACAGTTAAAATTAAATTGTGAACACGTTTGAAGGATGGCTTCCTAGGCCTGAATTTATTTAAACTTATCTTTGGTTCAGTTACGTCCGTCATTTCAATGATACCATTGTATTAGTGCAACCAGAGATGCCTATATTACATAAAGCTTTTATTAAATAAAACCAAGCCCAAAGCATATTCATACTCTGAGTCATTCTTCAATGGCTCAGAATGGGCTAACCTTTATATCGCTAATTGTTCTGTCTCTAACTAGGAAGTATAAATTATGTATGAGCCTCTGTTTTGACAGAACTATCTCCATACAGATTTATTCATAGACATTTTTATTAATGGTATTAGTTTGGTTTTATAAGTGTTTACTGAGCATCTATGAAGAATATAGCACTGGGCTAGGTCCTGGGGACAGAGAGGTGCTTTGCTCTAGTGAGGGGCTATTTGCAAAGAAGGGATGAGGAGAAAAGCAAATATCACTATATGACAGTGGCCACATTTTAGCATCTGTTTTTGATTACAGCTTGGTTCCAAACAATAGATGCTTTCTAACATGTAAATGGAGTCAGTTTTTTCATATGCACTAGTTTTTTTAGCCGTGAATAATCTCAAAACCTCTGATTATCAAGAGTTTATTATACTTAGCTCTTGATTTATTTGTGGTTTCATTCATTTGTTCGTTCATCCATTCAACACTAATTTACTTAGAATCCTCTATCGTAGGTGCAAGAATTACCCCTTTCCAGCCTAACCACTCTGATTAATTTGTATCTAAACAATATCTCTGTAATTGTCAAAACCCAAATGTTGGAGATCAGGGCAGATTTCAAGGTCAGGAACAGCATTCTCATTTCTTTGGTAATGGTAAGAATATACTAGTGGAACATGGGCAACATATGCCAGAGGGGCCTTTTTAGGCTTACCCTTTAAGGATTCTGATTTGAGACTTAAAAACAGTACTGCCACAGCACAGAGAGGGTAGGTTTATTGGCTCAAGGCAGCTTTTTGTGTTGCCAAAGGAAATTGTTGGCTTTTTGTTTGCCCCATGGAATGTGTAACTTTTTTGTCCTAAGTTTTGTCTTTATCTTACTGTTTGAAGCACTGAACTCCTTTTCCTTTCATCTGTTTAAAATCTCACCATTGTCATACCCATTCTCTTTCCAGAACTAACAATGATAAACAGGATACAGATTCTGGCTTCTGTTGATGTTTTCTTTAAAACAGGAGTAAGTCATCACAAGATAGAGAATAAAAACAGTTTCTTTGTGCAAAAACTAAAGCAAAACATATACAACAGACCAACCTTTAAAAGGATCTTTCACTATTAGACTTCTTTAAAAATATATCTGGACTACTTCCTGAAGCTAGCAAGAATAGTATCAATAGTTTTGTTAGGAGAGTTTTCCCTGGTATAGCTATGTATAAATCTATATGTGAGATTAAAAACAAAAACAAAAGTCAGTATTTTTAAACATCAGAATTTCACTGAAAGTGTAAAAGTCAGAGAAGATCTAATACCCAGAAGTAACTTTAAGGAAGAAGAGCTAATTGAGTTAACTGTTAATGATTCGAGCACTAAATGGATAGCTGAGAATACCATAGATGGCTTTCTGTAGTTGGTTGCTTTCTGCTCACAAAAGGGTGGTTTTTTTTGTTTTGTTTTGTTTTTTTTTTTGAGATATCATTGACATATAACATTGTATTAGTCCCAGGTGTACAATGTTAATGATCTGATATTTGTATATATTACAAAATGATCACCACAATAAGTCTGGTTAACATCCATCACCACACATAGTTATAATTTTTTCTTGTGAAGAGAATTTTTAAGATCTACTCTTAGCAACTTTCAAATATACAAAACAGTATTATTAACTGCAGTCACCATGCTGTCCATTACACCCCCATGACTTAATTATTTTATAACAGGAAGTCTGTACCTTTCAACTAACTTCATCCATTTTACCCACCTCTCAGTCAGCCACTCCAGCCCGCTCACGCTGATCTCTGCCAACCATCAATCTTTTCTCTGTATCTATGAGCTTGATTTTCTTTTTTTTTTTTAGATTCCACATATAAGTAAGATTATGTGGTATTTTTCTCTGACTTATTTCACTTAGCATAATGTTCTCAATGGTCCATCATGTTGTCAGAAATGGCAAGACTTTCTTCTTTTCTATGAATGAATAAGATTCCATTACACACACACACACACACACACACACACACACACACACCACATTTTCTTTATCCGTTTATTCACTGATGGACATTTAGGTTGCTTATATGTCTGAGATGTTATAAATCATACTGCAGTGAACATGGAGGTGCATATATCTTTTCAAGTTAGTGTTTTTGTTTCCTTCAGATAAGTACCCAGAATTGGAATCTCTGGATCATATGGTAGTTCCATTTTTAATTTTTCTGAGGAAGCTCTATACTGTTTTCCATAGTGGCTGCACCAATTTACATTTCTACCAACAGTGCAGAAAGGTTCCCTTTTCTCCACATCCTCGTCAACACTTGTTATTTTTTGTTTTCTTGATAATAGCCATTCTAACAGGTGTGAGGTGATATTTCATGGTTTTAATTTGCATTTTCCTGATAATTAGTAATGTTGAGTACCTTTCCATGTACCTGTTGGCCACCTGTGTATGTTCTTTGGGAAAATGTCTATTCAGAATCCCTGCCCATTTTTTAATCAGATTGTTTGTTTCTTTTGCTATTGAGTTGTATGAGTTGTTTATATATTGAATATTAATCCCTTATCAGATACATGATTTGCAAATATTTTCTCCCATTCGGTAGCTTGCCTTTTCATTTTGTTGATGGTTCCCTTTGCTGTGCAACAGCCTTTTAATTTGATGTACTCTTCTGTGTGTATATTTTTGCTTTTGCTGCCTTTGCTTTTGGTGTCAGATCCAAAAAAATCATTGCCAAGACTGATGATAAGGAGCTTACTACCTATGTTTTCTACTAGGAGTTTTATGCTTTCAGATCTTAATTCAAGTCTTGAATCCAATTTTAGCTAATTTTTGTGTATGGTGTAAGATAGTGGCCAAGTTTCTTTCTTTTGCATGTAGCTGTACAGTTTTCCCAACACCATTTTTGGAAGAGACTGTTCTTCCCCCTTGTATATTCTTGGCTCCTTTGTCGTAAAATAATTGACAGTTTATACATGGGTTTATTTCTGGCCTTTCTGTTCTGTTCCATTGATCTATGTGTCTGTTTTTATGCCAATACCATACTGTTTTGACTACTATAGCCTTGTAATATAGTTTGAAATCAAGGAAGCCTGATGCCTCCATCTTTGTTGTTGGCTTTTTTTTCTTCTTCTTCTTCTTAAGATTACTTGGGTATTCAGAATCTTTTGTGGTTTTATACAAATTTTAGGATTCTTTCTTCTATTTTTGTGAAAAATGTCCTCAGAATTTTGATAGAAATTGCATTGGATCTGTAGATTACTTTGGGTAGTATGAACATTTTTATTCCTAGGTATTTTATTCTTTTTGATGCAGTCGTACATTGGATTGTTTTCTCTTTCTGATAGTTTGTTGTTAGCATGTAGAAACATAACAGATTTTTGTATGTTGATTTTGTATCCTGCAACTTTACTGAATTTATTAGTTCTAAAACGGTTTTTTGGTGGCACCTTTAGGGTTTTCTATATATAATATCATGACATCTGCAAATAGTGACAGTTTTACTTCTTCCTTTCTAATTTTGATGGCTTTTATTTTTTTTTCTTGCCTGATTGCTCTAGCTAGGACTTCTGATACTACATTGAATAAAAATGAAAAGAAAAGAACATCCTTGTCTTGTTCCTTATCTTAGAAGAAAAGCTTTTAGCTTTTCACAGTTGAGTATGATGTTAGCTATGGGCTTGTCATAAATGGCCTTTAATTTGTTGAGGTACATTCCCTCAATACCCACTTTGTTGAGAGTTTTTATCACAAATGGATGTTGAGTTTTGTCAAGTGCTTCTTCTGCATCTATTGAGATGATCATATGTTTTTTATCCTTTGTTTTGTTAATGTGGTATATATCACATTGAGTTATTTGCGTATATTAATCCACTCTTGCATCCCTGGAATAAATCCCACTTGATCATGATGTAATATCCTTTTAATGTGTCATTGAATTCAGTTTGGAAATATTTTGTTGAGGATTTTTGCATCTATGTTCATCAGGAATATTGGCCTGTAATTTTCCAATCCTGTGGTGCCCTTGTCCAGTTTTGGTATCAGAGTGATGCTGGCCTTATAAAATGCATTTGGCAGTGTTTCCTACTCTTCTATATTTTGGAGGAGTTTGAGAAGGATTGGAATTAATAATTCTTTAAATGTTGGTAGAATTCACCTGTGAAGCCATCTGGTCCTGGACTTTTGTTTGTTGAGAGATTTTTTGATTACTAATTTAATCTCCTTAAATCGATCTTTTCAGATTTCCTGTTTCTTCATGATTCAGTCTGTACATTATGTATGTGTCTATACATTTATCCATTTCTTCTAGGTGATCTAATATGTTGGTGTATAATTGTTCATAGTAGTCTCTTATGATCCTTTGTATTTCAGTGGTATCAGTTGTAATGTATACTCTTTCTGATTTTGACTCCTGTCTTTTTTTCTTGGTGAGTCTAGCTGAAGGTTTGTCAATTTTGTTTATCTTTCCAAAAAACCAGTTCTTATTTCATTGATCTTTTCTGTGGTCTTTTTATTCTCTTTCATTTCTTTCCACTCTGATTTTTGTTATTTTTCTTCCCTCTACTAACTTTGTTAGTAGAACAACTTTGTTCTTCTTTTTCTAGTTTCCTGAGATATAGTTAGGTTGTTCTCCAACAACCTTTCTTGTTTCTTGATGTAGGCATTTGTCGATATGAAATTCCCTCTTAGAACTGCTTTTGCTGCATCCCGTAAGTTTTGTTATGTTGTATTTCTTTTCATTTGTCTCAAGGTATTTTTTTGATTCCTCTTTCGATTTCTTCTTTGACCCATTTGTTGTTCATTAGCATGTTGTTTAATCTTTACATATTTGTGAATTTTCCAGTTTTCTCCTTGTAATTGATTTCTAGTTTCATTACTTTGGTTGGAAAAGATGCTTGATACAATTTAACTCTTCTTAAATTTGTTAAGACTTGTTTTGTGACCTAATATATAATCCATCCTGGAGAACATTTCATGTACACTTAGGAAGAATGTGTATTCTGTTGCTTGTGGATGGAGTGTTCTATATATGTCTGTTAACTCCATCTTGTCTAACATGTTGTTTAACTCCAGTGTTTCCTTATTGGTTTCTTGTCTGGATGATCCATCCATTATGAAAGGGGTGTATTAAAGTCCTCACTATTATTGTGTTGCTATCTGTTTCTTCCTTTAGGTCTGTTAATATTCATTTTATATATTTAGATGCTCCTATGTTGGGTGCATACATTTTTTTTAATTTCAAAAAAATATTTATTCATTCATTCATTTTGGCTGCTCTGGGTCTTACTTGCAGCATGTGGGCTCTTCATTGTGGCACGTTTAGTTGTGGCATGCAGACTCTTAGTTGCGGCATGCATGTGGGATCTAGCTCCCCAACCAGGGATCAAACCTGGGCCCCCTGCATTGAGAGCGTGGAGTCTTACCCACTGGACCATCAGGGAAGTCCCTAAATGTTTTAAAAGGGTTCTTCATCCAATGATTTTTCTCCATAGTTAGGCCCAGATCACAGAAGATGATGTTTTCACTCATCTTGCTTGTATATATTCATTTCATAAATATTTATTGGTCTTTTTCTATGCACCAGATGTAGGGCACCAGTAACACAGTTGTGAGCAAGACAAACAGGGTCCTTGGACTTACAACCCAGCAGTTCCAAGTTGATGAAGCCCCAGGAGCACCCAGCTAGGGTGAGCTAGACATGCTATATAAGCAATTTGACATGGAACACAGAAGGGCTCTTGCATTCTGCCAGTGCAAGCTATGAGGCAGGTAGTACAGGTAAGAAATAAGATAATAATTGTAGTCATTCTTCAAGTTCCTCCTATATATCAGGTATAGTTCTAATCTCTAAGGCAGTGTTTTTCAGTGTGTTTCCTAGACTTTTGGTGTACTCAGCTATCAAGAATTCCAAGCAGTTAGGTGTGAACAAGCAACATAATCAGTTTTGTTCACTTTTATTTCACATTTTGAAATGTAAAATAAATTATGGTATCCCTCCAAATCCTATTTCATTCACTGTATCTTTTACAATTTATTAGACTCCTCATGTACAACAAGAATTGCATTGGTTGCTTAGTCTTGACAAATACTCATTTAACTGGGGCAGTTGATTTGGCTTCTGAACTTTCATGTCATTCATGTGTTATTCTTAAGTTTACATTCATTTTTCCTTGGTAAATTAGTTATATTATATTCTTAGTTCACCAGAATTGATCGTGGCTTACATGTGGTTCATTGAAGCATAAAAACAGTGATGAAAATACTATAATAAATACTGTAAATCAGTACAGATAGTTGGAACTACTTCAACATCAGTGTAAACATAATTCAGAGAACTATAGTGCTAGGATAGGAAATGCCAAGGCAGCTGACTCTGATTTTAATGATTTCACACTAGCTTCTATAAAAGAAAATTTTGACTGAGAAGTAAATATATGAAAATTGATTACATAGGAAAAGCAATCTATTTACCCTTAGTGCCACTGTTTCTGTTATAAAATTTATCATAAAACCATGAGGTCTTCAAAATTTTTGTTTCATTTGTAAGTAAAGCCCAATGACCTACCTCTCTGTTAAATCAATAGATTTTTTCAGAGCAAGAGAAAAAAGAATACTTACCACTAAAACAATTTTTTAAATTTTATTGCTTAAGTCAGAGAAGTAACCAAACCAGGAGAAATTGCTTACAAATTGGACTCTGAGGTAAAAATGGATTCAAATATTACTCCTGACAAGAAACTTGTAAATCCAGCTACTACAAAGTTAACAGTAGAAAAAAAAAAATGCTCAAACAAGACAGGAGAATAAGTTCCTAGGGAAGTACTTCATCAAATGGCACTGTTGGATGGCATGCAATGGCAATAGGATGGTCTGTGGAAGAGCAGTGACCACACTGTGCTCACTATCTTGCTTTTCGGTTAGATAAAACCACTACTGTGTGCGAAGTGAGAATCGGTTCTTGGCATATTGTTATACGTATATATATATATGAGGTAGAATCATCTCTTCATTCTGTTCATCAATGAGAAATGTATATTACCAGAGAAGTTTTAACAATGATTATTTTGCAAGTTCTGAGTTAGATTTTAAAAGATAAGGTAGAATCAGTACTGATGACAAAATTACTTCAAAGAACACCATCCAGAAAATGCAAAAACAACCCACAGATTGGGAGAAAATCTTTGCAAATCATATATTTGATAAGGGACTTGTATCTAGAATATATAAAGACCACTTACAACTCAATAATAAAAAGGTAAATTACTCCCATTAAAAATTGTGCAAAGGATCTGAATAGACATTTCTCCAAGGAAAATAAGCAAATGACCAATAAGCACATGAAAAGATGTTCCATATCATTGATAATCAGGCAAATGCAAATCAAAACCACAGTGAGATACCACTTCACACCAACTACAGTGGCTAGAATCAAAAAGTTAGATAACAAGTGTTGGTGAGGATATGGAGAAAGTTGAACCCTTGTAGACTGCTGGTGGGACTATAAGATGGTGAAACTGCTTTGGAAAATAGTCTGGCACTTCCTCAATTGATTAAACATAGTTACCATATGAACCAGCAGTTTCACTTCTAGTTATATACTGTAGACTGCTGGTGGGACTATAAGATGGTGAAACTGCTTTGGAAAATAGTCTGGCACTTCCTCAATTGATTAAACATAGTTACCATATGATCCAGCAGTTTCACTTCTAGTTATATACCTAAGAGGAGTGAAAAGATATGTCCATACAAAAATTTGTACATGAATGTTTATAGCAACATTACTGTAGCCAAAAGATAGAAACAACCCAAATATTCATCAAGGTATGAATGAGTTAGCAAAATGTGGTATATACATACAATGGAATATTATTCAGCCATAAAAAGGAATGAAATTCTGATACATGCTACAATATCAGATAAATTTTGAAAACATTATGCTAAGTGAATGAGCTCATCACAGAAGACCACATATTATATGGTTCTGGACTCATATAATAAGTCCAGAGTAGGAAACTCTATAGAAACAGAAAGTAGAATTGTGCTTGCTTACAGTTGGGTGTGGGGAGTAAGTGGTTTTGGAATATAGGAGGGTGATAGCCAGAGGTTCGTGTGGTTCCTTTTAGAGGTGATGAATATGTTCTAAATTTGACTATGGTGATGGTTGCATATATCTATGACATGTACACTTTAAACTATTGATTGACTTGTACACCTTAACCATGTGAATTGTGTGTTATGAATGCATTATATCTCAATCAAGCTGGTTTAAAAAAGAAAACAAACTATATGTTCAGCAAGAAAGATTATGACTATTCAGATGAAAAGGATTGCACCTGAATGTCAATCTAAACACTGCTTTACTGAAATGAATAGCTAGTAATTAATAATACTCCCCTCAAATCTTGATATGGTATTGAAGAAAATAATGAAAATTGCTAATATCTTCGGCAGCTTCAAGTAGACATCTTTCTGGTAAACCGTTTAAATAATGCAAAAGGAGTCTAAGGCGTTCCTTCTCAAACAAGTATACTGGTTATCTAAGTCAGATCTCAGAGTGTCACCTGGGAACTTGTTAGAAATGCAATTTTTCAGGCCCCAGCCCCAGACCTGCTGAATCAGAATTATGAGGGTGGGAACCAGTAATCTGTTTTAACAAGCCCCCCAGTTGATTCTGCTGCACAATAAAGTTTGCAGTCCTCTTCCCTAAGGGAAATGTATGAGCATAAGTTTTTGTAATGAGGCATGTGATAAAAACTTTTTATGACTCTAATAATAAAGGTAAAAATGCAAGGGCCTTGTTCAAATTTTATATCTCAGTAATATATTCTTGAGCATCCTAACCCTGTTTTTCGGGGCTAAAAATACCATAGTTTTTAATTTTGAGAATAAAATTTCAAGATTTCTTAGGAAAAAATGAACTGTGGTGCACATGGCTTTAATTATCAAGAGTTTGATTCTTTCCAAAAACTTGATAATCTTCTTCATTCCTCAGTAAAAGAAATAGATTATATATAATAGAGGACGTTTCCAATCCCTTAAGGCTTCAAGAAGAAATACTTTTTAGAGCAAGAGCACCCCGAAAATGAATTAGGAATCTACTTACCACTATCTCCCAAGGTTAAACGGTCAAGTCTTTGTCTCTTGAGTGTGATAAACTCATTGACTTAAGTCTGATATAGCTTAAAGTAGCCCTGTATGAGGACTTTCCTGGTGGTCCAGTGGTTAAGACTCCGCACTTCCACTGCAGGGGAGTGTGGGTTCGATCTCTGGTTGAGGAACTAAGACCCCACATGTCTCTCTGTGTGGCCAAAAAAAAAAAAGTAGCCCTGTATGAGAAGTGTCTTTATAATTTGAGTCCTTATTTGATCCAAATATTCAGATACAACTGAAAAAGCCAACAAGCATTAGATTATATTCTTAATAATCTCTAATTGGAATTTTCTAAGTTATTAGAAATAAAGAAAAAAATGGGATATGAAAGCTACCCTACAGCTGAAACTAGGAGTCATCAAACTGGATATAAATAACTTTGGTGAAATATTGTAAACAATATCAATTACCTTTTAGTTAAAAGGTAAAGATAATAAACTATTACTAGTATTAATTAAATATTATGGCTGGGCTTCCCTGGTGGTGCAGTGGTTGGGAGTCTGCCTGCTGATGCAGGTGATGTGGGTTCGTGCCCCGGTCCGGGAGGATCCCGCATGCCGCGGAGCGGCTGGGCCCGTGGGCCATGGGCGCTGGGCCTGCACATCCGGAGCCTGTGCTCCACAGCAGGAGGGCCCACAGCGGTGAGGGGTCCGCGTACCGCAAAAAATATATATATATATTATGGCTTATTTTTGTTATCTAAAAATTAAGATCTTAGAAATTTTCCTAAAATTGATGGTTTACACATGGGCCAGTATCATTAAGTTCACTATTTTAAAGAAATTAAAGTCTGTTTCTTTGCCAATGAATTATGAGGTACACAAATTAACATGAAGACTGAACTGGGAATATGCTCACAAATATTGTGTGTTCATACTATTATACAGCATAATCTGTAAATCTGGTATTAATGAGACTCATTTGATGAGGAAAAAGTATTTGACAAAATCAAACACCATTTCATGATAAAAACAAACAAAACAATAGTTACAGAAGGGAACTTCCTCAACATGATAAAGGCCATATTTGAGAAACCACAGCTGACATTCATACCCAATTGTTAAACACTGGAAAGCTTTTCCCCTAAGATCAGGAACAAAACAACTATGTTTACTTTCACTGCTGCTATTCAGTAGTGGAAGTTCTATATAGAGCAGTTAGGCAAGAAAAATAAATAGGAGGCATTCAAATTGGAAAGAAGTAAAATTATCTCTATTCACAGATGACATGATCTAATATATAGAAAACCCTAAAGATTACACACACACACTGTTAGAGCTAATAAACAAATCTGACAAAGTTGCAGGGTATAAAATTAAAAATCAGTTGTATTTATACTAACAATGAAGAATCTGAAAAGGAAATTTAGAAAAGAATTCCATTTACAATAACATTAAGAATAATGAAATACTTAGAAATAAACTTAACCAAGGAGGCCCATGCCCTGTATTCTGAAAACTAAAAATATTGCTGGAAGAAATTAAGAAGGCCTAGATAAATGGAAATACCTCCCCTGATCATGGAATTGGAAGACTTAATGTTGTTTAGATAACAACACTTTCCAAAGTGATCTACAGATACAGTGCAATCCTTATCAAAATCCCAAAGGTGATTTTTGCAGAAACAGAAAAACCCATTCTAAAATTCATACAGAATTTCAGGAAACCCAAAATCACTGAAACAATCTTGATTTCAAAACTCACTACAAACCTACAGTATCAGAACAGTGTGGCACTAGCATCAGGATAGATATGTGGACCTACAGAATAGAAAAGAGAACCCAGAAATATTCTCTCATATGTATGGTCAAATGTTTTTTACCAAGGGCGCCAAGACCATTGAATAGGGAAGGAACAGTCTCTTCAACAAATGGTTCTGGGAAAGCTGGATACCTAAATGCAAAAGAATGAAGTTGAACCCTTACCTAACAGCATATACAAAAATTAGCTCAAAATGGGTCAAAGACCTAAATTTAAGACCTAAAACTATAAAACTCTTAGAATAAAACATAGGGGGAAATCACCATGACTTTGGATTTGGTAATGGTTTCTTGAATATGACATGAAAAAGCACAGAAAACAAAAGAAAAAATAGATAAGTTTGGAGTCCATAAAAATTTAAAACTTTTGTGCATCAAAGAACACTATCAAGAGAGTGAAAAGACAACCTACGGAATAGAAGAAAATACTTATAAATCATATATAATAGGATTTAATATCCAGAATATATAAAGAATTCGCACAACTTAACAACAAAAAAGCCAAACAGCACAATTCAAAATGGACAAAGGACTTGAATAGACATTTCTCCAAAGACGATACACAAATGGCCAACAAGCACAGGAAAAGATGCTCAACATCATTAGTCATTAGAGAAAGGCAAATCAAAACCACAATAAGATACCATCTCACATCCACTAGGATGGCTTTAATCTAAAAGAATGGAAAATAGCATGTGTTGACAAGGATGTGGAGAATTAGAACCCTTGTACATTGCTGGTTAGAATGTAAAATGGTATATGGAAAACAGTTTGGCAGTTCTTCAGAAAGTTAAACAGAATTATCACATTACCCAGAAATCCATTTCTAGGAATCAAAAACAGGGACTCAGAACTTGTACACGAATGTTCATTGCAGCATTATTCACAATAGCCTAAATGTGTAAACAATCCAAATGTCTACTAACAGATGAATGGATAAACAAAAGGTGGTATATGCATGCAATGGATTATTATTCAGTCATAATAAAGATTTAATATATGCTGCAACATGGATGAACCTAGTAAACCTTGAAATGAAAACTGCCAGACACAAAAGACCAAATTTTATGATTCCACTAATATGTCTTGAATAGGCAAATTCATAAGAACAGAAAATAGATTAGAGCCCAGGAACTGGAGGTATGGGGTGTGTTGGGGAGTTATTGCTTAATGGGTATAGAGTTTCTGTTTAGGGTGATGAGAAAGTTATGGAAATAGATAGTGGTGATGGTTTGCACAACATTGTGAATGTAATTAATGCCACTGAGTTGTATAGTTAAAATAGTAAATTGTATTCTACACATATCTTACTATAATAATTTTTTTTTAAAGGACAACAAAATACACATGGGTGTTTGGTACTTTTGAGTGCAGGGAATGGGGAGATTGCTGCGGGCTGGCAATCTTGTTTATTCTTGAGCTCAGAACTTGCTGGACCCTACTGGGGACTGACGTAGAGTGGAAAAGATTCCAGCTCTGCCTTCGTGAGCTTTAATCCTGAGCAGTTTATTACTCTGTATTAAATTCCAAACTTCTACCTCTTAGGGAAGCAAGGATGTCAGTTGAAGTACCTTAAAGAATGGAACAAGCATGTGTTTGAGTGTCTGCTAGTGCCAAGCATTATGCTAGTTACTTTCTCTAAATACTGTCTTTTAGCTTTCATGGTAATCTTATGGGATACTTATTATCCCCATTTTATTGAGGAGGAAAGTGAGGCTTATAGAAGTTAAATAATTTGCCCAGAGTCACACAGCTGTGTCAAAACCAGAATACATACTTACGTGCTTTTCATACATCATCATCCCTTGTAAAGCTGAGTTACATTTACATTAAAGATTCATGGGATAAACTGAAGTAGTACTCTTATCAAGATTAGGTAGAGTCAGTGGACTGACCTGAAGAGTAGGTCAGACACTCACAGATTCCCAAATATCATATTCACTTGAGTAGAGTAAAAAAGTTTGTCATAACTGTCTACTCTTGAGCATGGAATAATGCTCACTGTTAAAAAATTATATCCACACCCTGTTTATTTACATTTGTTGCTCTTAAAGTGCCTGCTGATGGATCTGTTCATTCATGCTTGACACCTCAGAGTAGAAGTTAATAATTTGTCATTTGTGAAGCTAATGTAAAGAGATTTATGACTCAACATTGGCATTACAATTCAACACACCTGTTCAGAGCCAGCCCTCCCATTTTTCCTTCCTTTGCCTGAGGTGGAGACTTCTTCATGGATTACAGTAACACTTTTTGACAAGCTTAGACTGGGTGGAGCTGCCTTGTACTGACAGCCCACAGTTGATGATATCTCAGTAATGCATTCTTTTTTTATTTGAGCTGTCAACATTTATTACTGTAAAAGCACTCATTTTTAAACAGCTGGCCCAACCTGTCTACTTTTTGTTTTTAGTAGCAGTAGAGTCTAACAAAGTATGTTTATTTTTCTAGTTATACAATCTTAGCTAGCTTTGGGGGAAGTATATCTAGTTGTATTTTCTTTTATGTACCATTGTTTTAAAAGTAGCTATCTTAGTGTTCTCCAAATAAAAAATTAAAGCCTTCTACTACTTCTAAAATCTTCTTAAGTGGCTATTGAGACTTTCCCAATGTCATAAACCTGAAAGGCACCTAAAGAAAATGTTAACTGAAACTCTCTTAAGGCAAATCCTTTAAAAAGATTCAGAGCAAACTGTTCATGTCTTAAATGCTACCTAAATTCCTGTCTTTGGAGACAGTCATGTCCTTGATGAACTTTTCTTTCCCACTGGGAAATATATGGCTATCTTAGTGAGAAGGAATTTGGGAGCTGGAAGTACATGTGCATTCTACCTTTACCTTGAACTTTCATGCTACCAGTTTGAGGGCCTACCTCTGGTTGTTTTCGGAGAGGTTTTAAAAAAAAAAAGTGTGAGGGACAGTATTTTTCTTTAAGGAACTTAATCTATACTTTGAAAGCTAAAGCACATCCTTACAAAAATAGACGTTTGTTATATGACTTAGAAGAATTCAGGAGTGCATTTTGAATAGTCAGAAGAGACTTTTCTGAAGAGGTAAGATTGGATCTGGTACTGGAAAGGACAGAAGAGTTTGCATGTGCAGAGGTAAGAGGAGAGAGCATTACAATGTGGAGAAAGTATGACCAAAGGAATAGTGTAAAAAAGTTGAAGTCATGTTGGTCCAGTTTAGATAAAACAGAGAGTTTGTATAGAAAGAATAGAAGGAAGCGAAATTAAATTGCCTATCATTAGTATTTTTAACAAGTCACCTTTGCCTTACGAAGTTACTTTTCTCTTATTTTTGTGCCTCTCATGGGGGATCGTGAGAATCCCTTGGCACCATTCTTACAGCTACAAATTTACCTTAATTCCAGTTACCCTATTCAGTTACTTATCATGCCAGCAAACAGTAATTGCAATATAGTATGAAAACACAGCAATGGCAATAAGTACAAAGTACAGAGGTGACACAAAGAATTCTTAGAGGTGGAAACATTTGAATATTAAAGCATGATATGTAGATGTTCACCAAGTAAACCACCATTAATTCATTTCTTTGGCCCCTAAATCAACACATTTTTATTAAGGACCTGGTATATGCCCTCATTTCTGCTAAGCACTAGTAGGTAGAAGGATGACACAGTCCTTTAGATATTCAGTGACATGCACACAAAAGGATCTCAGTATAATAATGTAATTCCAATATGGAGATAGATGTAGGGTGTTAAATCTGCCTATCAGGGAAATTTCTTTTAAGTTGAAACTTTTCTAAAAAGCAACATTGTAGCAGGTAGACTTGTAGGCAAGTGTCTTCCAGAAGAAAAAAAGGTACTTTCTAATAGATGGCTAGTTTGGAAGACTACATCATCAGCCAGAAGAGACACACATTATAATTAAATGAGGACTACTTGGTTAAATGGGCAGAAATATTCTAATTTCAGACTAGATATTTCACTTCAATGATAGCCATATATACCTCCCGTATCCTATTATACTCATCTATCTCTTTGCAGACCATTTTTACCATAAAGCACACTAAAGGTAGTCAAGGCGAAGAGGAAATGATTCTCCACACTCCACACTTCTAAATTTTTGTTGTTGTTAGAGGTTGTGTCTGTGTGTATGAGTTTTGAATTTTATTTTTTTATACAACAGGTTCCTATTAGTTATCCATTTTATACACATCAGTGTATACATGTCAATCCTAATCTCCCAATTCACCACAGCACCACCACCACCCCCTGGCCGCTTTCCCCCCTTGGTGTCCATACGTTGGTTCTCTACATCTGTGTCTCAGTTTCTGCGCGGCAAACCGGTTCATCTGTTCCATTTTTCTAGGTTCCACATATATGTGTTAATATACAATATTTGTTTTTCTCTTTCTGACTGACTTCACTCTGTATGACAGACTCTAGATTCCTCCACATCTCTACAAATGACCCAATTTCATTCCTTTTTATGGCTGAGTAATATTCCATTGTATATACGTACCACATCTTTTTATCCGTTCGTTTGTCGATGGGCATTTAGGTTGCTTCCATGACCTGGCTATTGTAAATAGTGCTGCAATGAACATTGGGGTGCATATGTCTTTTTGAACTATGGTTTTCTCTGGGTATATGCCCAGTAGCGGGGTTTCTGGGTCATATGGTAATTCTATTTTTTGATTTTTAAGGATGCTCCATACTGTTCTCCATAGTGGCTGTATCAATTTACATTCCCACCAACAGTGCAAGAGGGTTCCCTTTTCTCCACACCCTCTCCAGCATTTGTTGTTTATAGATTTTTCTGATGATGCCCATTCTAACTGGTGTGAGGTGATACCTCATTGTAGTTTTGACTTGCATTTCTCTAATAATTAGTGATGTTGAGCAGCTTCTCATGTGCTTCTTGGCCATATGTATATCTTCTTTGGAGAAATGTCTACTTAGGTCTTCTGCCCATTTTTGGATTGGGGTTTTTGTTTTTTTGATATTGAGCTTCATGAGCTGTTTATATATTTTGGAGATTAATCCTTTGTCCGTTGATTCGTTAGCAAATATTTTCTCCCATCCTGAGGGTTGTCTTTTCGTCTTGTTTGTCATTTCCTTTGCTTTGCCAAAGATTTTAAGCTTCATTAGGTCCCATTTGTTTATTTTTGTTTTTATTTCCGTTACTCTAGGAGGTGGATCAAAAAAGATCTTGCTGTGATTTATGTCAAAGAAGGTTCTTCCTATATTTTCCTCTAAGAGTTTTATAGTGTCCAGTCTTACATTTAGGTCTCTAATCCATTTTGAGTTTATTTTTGTGTATGGTGTTAGGGAGTGTTCTAATTTCATTCTTTTACATGTAGCTGTCCAGTTTTCCCAGCACCACTTATTGAAGAGACTGTCTTTTCTCCATTGTATATCCTTGTCTCCTTTGTCATAGATTAGTTGACTATAGGTGTGTGGGTTTATCTCTGGGCTTTCTATCCTGTTCAGTTGATCTATATCTCTGTTTTTGTGCCAGTACCATATTGTCTTGATGTAGCTTTGTAGTATAGTCTGAAATTAGGGAGTCTGATTCCTCCAGCTCCATTTTTTTTCCCTCAAGACTGCTTTGGCTAGTCTGGGTCTTTTGTGTCTCCATACAAATTTCAAGATTTTTTTGTTCTAGTTCTGTAAAAAAATGCCATTGGTAATTTGATAGGGATTGCATTGAATCTGTAGATTGCTTGGGGTAGTATAGTCATTTTCACAATGTTTATTCTTCCAGTCCAAGAACATGGTATATCTCTCCATCTGTCTTATAGTTTTCTGCATACAGGTCTTTTGTCTCCCTAGGTAGGTATATTCCTAGGTATTTTATTCTTTTTGTTGCAGTGGTAAATGAGAGTGTTTCCTTACTTTCTCTTTCAGATTTTTCATCATTAGTGTATAGGAATGTAAGGCATTTCTGTGCATTAATTTTGTAGCCTGCAACTTTACCAAATTCATTGATTAGCTCTAGTAGTCTTCTGGTGGCATCTTTAGGATTCTCTATGTATAGTATCATGTCATCTGCAAAGAGTGACAGTTTTACTTCTTCTTTTCCAATTTGTATTCCTTTTATTTCTGTTTCTTCTCTGATTGCCGGGGCTAGGACTTCCAAAGCTATGTTGAATAATAGTGGTGAGAGTGCACATCCTTGTCTTGTTCCTGATCTTAGAGGAAATGCTTTCAGTTTTTCACCATTGAGAATGACGTTTGCTGTGGGTTTGTCGTATATGTCCTTTATTATGTTGAGGTATGTTCCCTCTATGCCCACTTTCTGGAGAGTTTTTATCAAAAATAGGTGTTGAATTTTGTCAAAAACTTTTTCTGCATCTATTGAGATGATGGTACGGTATTTTTTCTTCAATTTGTTAATATGGTTTATCACCTTGATTGATTTGTGTATATTGAAGAATCCTTGCATCCCTGGGATAAATCCCACTTGATCATAGCGTATGATCCTTGTAATGTGTTGTTGGAATCTGTTTGCTAGTATTTTGTTGAGGATGTTTGCATCTATATTCATCAGTGATATTGGTCTGTAATTTTCCTTTTTTGTAGTATCTTTGTCTGGTTTTTGTATCAGGGTGATGGTGGCCTCATAGAATGGGGTTGGGAGTGTTCCTTCCTCTAATTTTTTGGAAGAGTTTGAGAAGGATGGGTGTTAGCTCTTCTCTGAATGTTTGATAGAATTCACCTGTGAAGCCATCTGGTCCTGGACTTTTGTTTGTTGGAAGATTTTTAATCACAGTTTCAATTTCATTACTTGTGATTGGTCTGTTCATATTTTCTATTTCTTCCTGGTTCAGTCTTGGAAGGTTATGCCTTTCTAAGAATTTGTCCATTTCTTCCAGGTTGTCCATTTTATTGGCATAGAGTTGCTTGTAGTAGTCTCTTAGGATGCTATGTACTTCTGCGCTGTCTGTTGTAACTTCTCCTTTTTCATTTCTAATTTTATTGATTTGAGTCCTCTTCCTCTTTTTCTTGATGAGTCTGGCTAATGTTTTATCAATTTTGTTTATCTTCTCAAAGAGCCAGCTTTTAGTTTTATTGATCTTTACTCTTGTTTTCTTTGTTTCTATTTCGTTTATTTCTGCTCTGATCTTTATGATTTCTTTGCTTCTACTAACTTTGGGTTTTGTTTCTTCTTCTTTCTCTAGTTCCTTTAGGTGTAAGGTTAGATTGTTTATTTGAGATTTTTCTTGTTTCTTGAGGTAGGCTTGTATTGCTATAAACTTCCCTCTTAGAACTGATTTTGCTGCATCCCATAGGTTTTGGATCGTTGTGTTTTCATTGTCATTTGTCTCTAGGTATTTTTTGATTTCCTCTTTGATTTCTTCAGTGATCTCTTGGTTATTTAGTAACATATTGTTTAGCCTCCGTGTGTTCTCCTTTTTTGTGATATTTTTCCCTATAATTGATTTCTAATTTCATAGTGTTGTGGTCAGAAAAGATGCTTGATATGCTTTCAGTTTTCTTAAATTTACTGAGGCTTGATTTGTGACCCAAGGTGCGATATGTCCTGGAGAATATTCCATGCGCACTTGAGAAGAAAGTGTAATCTGCTGTTTTGGGATGGAATGTCCTATAAATATCAATTAAATCTGTCTGGTCTCTTGTGTCATTTAAAGCTTGTGTTTCCTTAGTAATTTTCTGTTTGGATGATTTGTCCGTTGGTCTAAGTGAGGTGTTAAAGTCCCCCACTATTATTGTGTTACTGTTGATTTCCTCTTTTATAGCTGTTAGAAGTTGCCATATGTATTGAGGTGCTCCTATGTTGCGAGCATATATATTTAAAATTGTTATATCTTCTTCGTGAATTGATCCCTTGATCATTATGTAGTGTCCTTCCTTGTCTCTTGTAACATTCTTTATTTTAAAGTCTATTTTATCTGATATGAGTATTGCTACTCCAGCTCTCTTTTGATTTCCATTTGCATGGAATATCTTTTTCCATCCCCTCACTTTCAGTCTGTATGTGTCCCTAGGTCTGAAGTGGGTCTCTTGTAGACAGCATATATATGGGTCTTGTTTTTGTATCCATTCAGCAAGCCTGTGTCTTTTGGTTGGAGAATTTAATCCATTCATATTTAAGGTAATTATAGATATGTATGCTCTTATTACCATTTTCTTAATTGTTTTGGGTTTGTTTTTGTAGGTCATTTTCTTCTCTTGTGTTTCCCACTTAGAGAAGTTCCTTTAGCATTTGTTGTAGAGCTGGTTTGTTGGTGCTGAATTCTCTTAGCTTTTGCTTGTCTGTAAAGCTTTTGATTTCTCCATCGAATCTGAATGAGATCCTTGCTGGGTAGAGTAATCTTGGTTGTAGGTTCTTCCCTTTCATCACTTTAAATATATCATGCCACTCCCTTCTGGCTTATAGAGTTTCTGCTGAGAAATCAGCTGTTAACCTTATGGGAGTTCCCTTGTATGTTATTTGTTGTTTTTCCCTTGCTGCTTTCAATAATTTTTCTTTGTCTTTAATTTTTGCCAATTTGATTACTATGTGTCTCAGTGTGTTCTCCTTGGGTTTATCCTGTATGGGACTCTGCGCTTCCTCGACTTGGGTGGCTCTTTCCTTTCCCATGTTTGGGAAGTTTTCGACTATAATCTCTTCAAATATTTTCTCAGGTCCTTTCTCTCTCTCTTCTCCTTCTGGGACCCCTATAATGCAAATGTTGTTACATTTAATATTGTCCCAGAGGTCTCTTAGGCTGTCTTCATTTCTTTTCATTCTTTTTTCTTTACTGTGTTCCGCAGCAGTGAATTCCACCATTCTGTCTTCCAGGTCAGTTATCTGTCCTTCTGCCTCAGTTATTCTGCTATTGATTCCTTCTAGTGTCATTTTCATTTCAGTTATTGTATTGTTTATCTCTGTTTTTCTTTAATTCTTCTAGGTCTTTGTTAAACATTTCTTGCCTCTTCTCAATCTTTGCCTGCATTCCTTTTCCAGTGTACTGGATCATCTTTACTATCATTATTCTGAATTCTTTTTCTGGAAGGTTGCCTATCTCCATTTCATTTGGTTGTTTTTCTGGGGTTTTATCTTGTTCCTTCATCTGGTACATAGCCCTCTTCCTTTTCATCTTGTCTATCTTTCTGGGAATGTGGTTTTTGTTTCACAGGCTGCCGGATTGTAGTTCTTCTTGCTTCTGCTGTCTGCCCTCTGGTGGATGAGGCTATCTGTGTGTGTGTGTTTTAATGTCTGGCCAGATACAGGAAAATATCCTTAAAAAAATTTTTCAGCAGCTTAGCAGAAACTATTTTTATTATTTTTTTAATATATTTATTTATTTATTTTTGGCTGCATTGGGTCTTTGTTGCTGTGCGGGGGCTACTCTTCATTGTGGTGCATGGGCTCCTCGTTGTGGTGGCTTCTCTGTTGCGGAGCATTGGCTCTAGGCACGGGGGCTTCGGTAGTTGTGGCAGTCTGGCTCAGTAGTTGTGGTTCGCAGGTTTAGTTGCTCCGCAGCATGTGGGATCTTCCTGGACCAGGGCTCGAACCCATGTCCCCTGCGTTGGCAGGTGCAATTTTAACTACTGCGCCACCAAGGAAGTCGCACAAAAACATTTTAATAGAGGATTTGCTTCTGGAATTCTCACCTGTGCACATTGTTTTATTGAAGCAATTTACTGCTTGTGTGCTAAAATACTCATCACAGCTTTGCATAGCTTTGGGGACTTGGACTAGGGATGCTCATTACCCATGAGTTAGAAGGGAGAACGCTAAGGTGTCTGACGAAGAATAACTCTCATTCATTGCTCCTGGGAATACAAAATGGTTCAGCCATTCAGAAAAATAGTTTGACAGTTCCTCAGGAAGTTAAACATACACTTAACACATGACCCAGCAATTTTTTTCCTAGGTATTTATTAAATCTAGAAAAATGAAAATTTATGTTAACACCAGAAGTGTACATGAACGTTCCTAAAAGCTCTATTCATAATTGCCAAAGCTGGAACAAAAATATCCTTCATTGTTCTTCAATTCACCTTCAGTGAGTGAATAAATAAATATACTATATTATATCCTCAGAAATCAAAAAGTAAGACATTATTGATATGTACAGCAACTTGGATAAATTACAAAGGCATTATGCTTGGTTTAAAAAAAAAGTCAGTTTCTAAAGGTTATGTACTATACAGTTCTATTTCATATTTTTGCAAAGATAAAACTAGGGACAGGGAGACAATCAGTTGTTGCTGAGAGTTAGGATTCAGGAGAGGATGACAACAAAGCGATAGCACCAGGGATATTTTGGAGATGATGAAACTGTTCTGTATCCTATTTTGGTGGTGGTTACATGAATCTATACATGTGTTAAAGATATAGAAATGTACATCAAAAATAATCCATTTTACTTTATATTCACATTAAAAAATAAGATTAAAAGCTAGGAAAATCAACAGTCCATAGAATTGACTTTAAAATGGGCTTTATTAACACAACATTGTAACTCAACTATATTTCAATTAAAAAAATTTTTTTTAATTAAAAAAATATAAAATGGGCTTTAATGAAATTTTATTGCTCTTTTAGTTGTATTAACCTTTTTTGGATGCCTGTGATAGTAGCTACCATGTATTGAATCCCTACTCTTAGGCATAGGACTGGGCCATTTACATTTCTAGTATAAATTCTTCAAGACAGGTGTAATTATACCCATTTTACGGGCGAGGGCAGAGCATTAAATGACTTTCCCAAGTCAGATACTAATTGGGGAAAAAAAAATCTTATTTTATACATAGCAGTTGGGATTGCACTAACTTTACCAATATGGAATGCAACCTTTGGAGTATCAGTACTCAAAAATGTGATGCAGTGGCTATTTGCATCACAATCACCTGGGTAACTTGTTTAAAATGCATGTTCCAGGACTTCTGATGTATTGAGACAGTTTCCAGTTTCCTCTTGTATAAAATGGGGGTAATAATAGTACCTACTTGATATGCATGTTTTTGTTGGTGGTGGTTTTGTTTGTTTTTGGCCATGCCACGTGGCCTGCAGGATCTTAGTTCCCTGTCCGAGCTTCAAACCCGTGTCCCCTGCAGTGGAAGCTTGGAGTCTTAACCACTGGACCGCCAGGGAATTCCCTTGATATGCATGTCTTGAAGGTTAAATAAGATAATACATATAAAGCATGCACTAGTGCCCAGGATTCAGTAAGCAGTATATAGATAAATATAATCTATTGTTACTTTTACCCTAGGCTGAACTAGAAGGAATTTTAGAGATCATTTAATCTTAACTTCATTCTGCAGTTGAGGAAACTGAGAGCTATATAAGTTATTTGCCCAAGATTACTTACTGAGTCAGACCTTTTGTTGTTGTTTCTCCTTTTAGTGTTATTTTCTCTTAATTGAAACTAAGTATTTCCCTTGTAATGGCGCCTCCAGTAGGTGTGGGGGGGTTGGGAGGAAGTATTTTCAAATGATTGTGAATTCTCGCTTTTTGTTTTTAAATAACATTTTCCTTTTTGTTTTTTTCATTGAGGTGTAATTGACATACAACGTTATATTCGTTTCAGGTATACAATATAATGATTCAGTATTTGTATATATTACAAAATGATCCCCACAATAAGTCTGGTTAACGTCCATCATTATATATAGTTGAAGAATTTTTTTTCTTCTGATGAGAACATTTAAGATTTACTCTCTTAGCAAGTTTCACAGATGTACTACAGTATTAGTTGCCACGCTGTACATTGTATCTCCATAACCTATTTATTTTACAACTGGAAGCTTATGTCTTTTGACTCTCCTCACTCAGTTTGCCCACTCCCCACCCGCTGCCTCTAGCAACCAACAGTCTGTTCTCTGTATCTATGAGCTTGGAGTTTGTTTGTTTGTTGTTTTAGATTCTGCATATAAGTGAGATCATACAGTATTTGTCTTTCTCTTTCTGACTTATTTCATTAGCATAATGCCCTCAAGTTCCATTCATATTGTTGCAATGATGGGATTTTCTTATTTTTAATGGCTAAATAATATTCTGGTGTGTGTGTGTGTGTATAGGGAAAGAATACAACCTATGGAATCTGTTCACAGCATATATTGCAGGTGTGACTAAGACAAAGAACATATACTTTATAGCCCTGAACTAGTTTATTCACGCAAAGCAGTAGAAAGATTCAGCTTTGCAACCAACCCAAAGTATTTGTGAACATCTCTTCTCTGGGAAGGAAGTGATAGCTTCTATAAGGCTTTTAAATCCAAATAACAATTTAAATGCATAGCTATAGCTATCTAACTACTATTTACTAGGAGTCCGAACTCCAGAATTTCACTTTGAAAGTCAGGACCAGCCAGCCATTGATAACAATCCCTTATATGCTTAAGAGCACTTTTTTACTTGCTTTTCAAAATAACAGCCTTCTGTCAAGAAAGGAACTAAGAAATACCTGCCCACTCACTCCCTCATTCCACTTTGGAGGAATTACCCATTCCCCATTCATGTGCTTTCTCTTTAACCAGTGACCGTAGTTTAGCTGGTAAAATGCTTGCTCTGCTTTTCAGTCCAACAATAATTCTTTCAGTGCCTGACATGTGCCAAGCTACACTGGGTGACAGTTTCTGCCCTCAGAGAGCTTGCCACTTAATCTCTAAAAATGAAACCTCAGTACATGAAGCAATTAGAGAATAATTAGGTTCAAACCAGGGAGAAATAGTTCACACAAGTGGAATGGAAGGAAGTTAGTTCAGAAGATTAAGAGATGAGAGTGGGCTAGAGGAACATGAAGAGAAATATAGTTTGAGTTAGGCCCTGGTTATCTGGAAGAGAGTCCTTGCTTGAGAATAGCTCACTGTCTCATAAGAGGCAACTATAAGTTAGTGGTTAAGAGCTCAAGGTCCCATATAGCCTGAATTCAAACCCTACCTCTGCCACTTAGCAGCTCTATAACCTTGAGAAAACTATCTTAATATCTTTGTGCCTCAGTTTCCTCAATTAGTAGTTACTTGATAGGATTAAATCAGTTGATACATGTAAAGTGCTTAGATTGGTACTTGGCATCTATTAAGTACTTTCGAAATATTTTCTATAATAATAACATATAAACTGAGTTTGGAAGAATGAGTAGGAAATAATCATTTGGATTAAGGAAGAAGTTCATTGAAAAAATGTGGAAGTGTGATAAGCTTGGAGATGTGAAATGGCTTGGGACATGTGGGAAATGAGAAGTAATTCAGCAAGGCAAGAAAGAGGTATTGGTAGAAGAAAGGGAGGAGAGAAAAGGCTAAAAATGTGCATTAGGGTCACACTGTACTTTTATGCTATGCTATAGAATTTGAACTTTAGACTGTGGGCAGTGAGTATTCATCACATCTTTTAAGTAAGAAGTTGACATAATTAGATTTGTAATTTAGGAAACTAATTATGATGGTTATGCTATTTGCTCATCACTTTGTTCATATCTTTATGATAGTACTTATTTTGGTGGTATAATCATCTGTTATTTTTTCTTTTTGAGGTATAGTGCTTTTCAAAGTGTGGTCCATTGAGCACATATTTGTTAAAAGTACAGACTTTTGAGCTTCCATTGCTAGACCTACTGAATCAGAATCTCTGCAGTTGGGCCAGAGAATCTGTGTCTTCACAAGTCTCCTATCTAACAAGTGACTCGTTTGTATTTTAAAATCTGAGAACCGCTGGTTTAGTGGAAAGAACACAGGCTTTAGAAACAGATAGACCTAAGTATAAAAGCTGATTCAGTCCCATACAAGCTACACACTATGGACAAATTATGTCGCCAGTCCGAGTCTCAGTTTCCCCTTAGTGACGTGGAAGTAATAATTGCAGTTTGTGAGGATGAAAAGAAACAGCATCTTGGGCTTCCCTGGTGGCGCAGTGGTTGAGAGTCCGCCTGCCGATGCAGGGGACACGGGTTCGTGCCCCGGTCCGTGAAGATCCCACATGCCGCGGAGCGGCTGGGCCCGTGAGCCATGGCCGCTGAGCATGCATGTCCAGAGCCTGTGCTCTGCAACGGGAGAGGCCACAACAGTGGGAGGCCCGCGTACCAAAAAAAAAAAAGAAACAGCATCTTGTAAAATAACTAACCCATAATAGGCCCTCATACATATTGCCTTCCTTTCCAATTTTATACATCTATCTCCTACAACTAGTGAGAGAAGGAAACCACATCTTACTTATCTTTTTTTTTTAACATCTTTATTGGAGTATAATTGTTTTACAATGTTGTGTTAGTTTCTGTTGTATAACAAAGTGAATCAGCTATATGTATACATATATCCCCATATCCCTTCCCTCTTGCACCTCCCTCCCACCCTCCCACCCTCCCCTATCCCCTCCCAGGTGGTCACAAAGCACTGAGCTGATCTCCCTGTGCTATGCAGCTGCTTCCCACTAGCTATCTGTTTTACATTTGGTAGTGTATATGTGTCATTGCTACTCTCTCACTTCGTCCCAGCTCACCCTGCCCCCTCCCCGTGTCCTCAAGTCCATTCTCTACATCTGCTTCTTTATTCCTGTCCTGCCCCTAGGTTCATCAGAACCTTTTTTTTAGATTCCATATATATGTGTTAGCATACAGTATTTCTTTTTCTCTTTCTGACCTACTTCACTCTGTATGACAGACTCTAGGTCCGTCCACTTCACTACAAATAACTCAATTTCTTTTCTTTTTATGGCTGAGTAATATTGCATTGTATATATGTACCACATCTTCTTTATTCATCTGTTGATGGACACTTAGGTTGCTTCCGTGTCCTAGCTATTGTAAATAGTGCTGCAGTGAACATTGTAGTCCATTTTTTTTTTTGAATTACGGTTTTCTCAGGGTATATGCCCAGTAGTGGAATTGCTGGGTCATATGATAGTTCTGATTTTAGTTTTTTAAGGAACCTCCATACTGTTCTCCATAGTGGCTATATTAATTTACATTCCCACCAACAGTGCAAGAGGGTTCCCTTTTCTCCACACCCTCTCCAGCATTTGTTGTGGAAAACATAGGCAGAATACTCTATGACATAAATCACAGCAAGATCCTTTTTGACCCACCTCCTAGAGAAATGGAAATAAAAACAAAAATAAACAAATGAGACCTAATGAAACTTAAAAGCTTTTGCACAGCAAAGGAAACCATAAATAAGACAAAAAGACAACCCTCAGAATGGAAGAAAATATTTGCAGATGAAGCAACTGACAAAGGATTAATCTCCAAAATATACAAACAGCTCACGCAGCCCTATATCAAAAAAACAAACAAACCAATCCAAAAATGGGCAGAAGACCTAAATTGACATTTCTCCAAAGAAGGTATACAGATTGCCAACAAACACATGAAAGGATGCTCAACATCACTAATCATTAGAGAGATGCAAATCAAAACCACAGTGAGGTGTCACCTCACACCAGTCAGAATGGCCATCATCCAAACCTCTTAATCATTGTTTCCATTCCCTAACATAAAGCTTAACATATATAGTAGGTGAGCATAAATGTCTTATAAATGTGTAAGTGAATGAATGGATGAATGGATTTTATAGGAAGGGACTGGAAGTTAGGAGACCTACTAAGAGGCCAATGCCATAGTCTAAGCGAGAGATGACCAGGGTCTGAACTGAGACATCATGCTTGAAAAACGTTCAGATTTCATCCTACGTTACCAGGCAGATAGGTAGATTCTCTCTGGATAGGTTTAGCTTAACATAAACTCTCTCTCACAAGTTGGCCCACTCCCTCTAAAGCAGACACTGAGATGACAGTTCATCATTTGAAACCCTGCCACTAAAGAAATTAGCAAACCAGTCTCAAATCCAGCTTTTCAACTCACTCCCACATACCACTTCTATCCAGATGAAAAATAATCTTTTCTAAACATCTGCACCGGAAATTCCAGAGACTTAACATTCTAGCAAAGCAAGACAGTCTTAGTTAGGACTTGGAAGTTACTTGCTACATGTGAATTCATCTCTCTGTTTTCATAGTCCTGCAGTAGGACTGTGATAGATAACAAGATACAAATATCTTGAAATTTCTCTGTTTAAAACTTTTGATAACTAGATTTTTAAAAATAACCAGTTTGTCTAACATTTAGGCTCTGTCCTTGATATAACAGGTATCAAACCTATTCTTTCAGGTATATAACCTGAAAGAATATCAAGTGTCAGGTTTGCCATAATCCTTATTTCACCGTTTTTGAACACTAGCAGGTCATTAATGATTTTACAGGCAAATCAGCTTAACAAATATAAACTTATAATGCAGATGTCTGGTGGAGCCAAAATGCTCATTCACTGTTCTGTTTTTAAGGATCTAGGAAGTACCAGGCACTGCTTGGGATTGGAACTAGGGATACAGAGATAAACAAGGAAAAGTCTCTTCGATTTGCTTAGGGTCTAAAGAGAGAAACAGACATGTAAATAGATGATGACAACTCTACAGGATAATACAAAGCTGGAGGTACCTATCCATTCTATACCATCTTGCTCTTCTAGGTGGAGAGTCCGTTGGTAATGAAATAAACTAACCCTGTATCTGTTTTTTCTACTCAGTTCATTCAGCAAGTGAAAACAGTTTAGTCCCAAGAAAATCATTCCATAACTATTCCCTGCACTGATTTAAGGACTATATTTGCAGTGTTTGGAAGGAAGAAAATTTAGAGAGGGAGAAACACAGTAAGTGTATAGGTTGAAGAAAGGTGAAATGGCAGAAAGAGCTCTAAATGAGGTAACTGGTGGCCTACATTTTAACAAGCTGAGTGACCCTGGAAAAACCACTTGAAGTTTCTCAGTCGCAATTTCCTCATCTCTAAATGGGGATCAAAGTCTCTTCCTGGCCAACCTCATTATTGTGAGTATCACATGTGAAAGTGCTTTGTAAACTTTGAAATATAAGACTTTAAAGGATTAAAAGTCTTAGATAAAGATATAGGCAGGAGGATATTCATTAATACTTACTACATTTTTCTTGCAAATACTTGGTTAATGGTAGCTTTTTAAAAATTTTATTTTTCTTTTCTTTATTTATTTTTGGCTGCGTTGGATCTTCATTGTAAACATGAGCTTTCTCTAGTTGCGGCGGGCGGGGGCTACTCTTCGTTGCGGTGCGCGGGCTTCTCATTGCGGTGGCTTCTCTTGTTGTGGAGCACAGGCTGTAGCTGTGCAGGCTCAGTAGTTGTGGCTTGTGAGCTCTAGAGCGCAGGCTCAGTAGTTGTGGCACACAGGCTTAGTTGCTCCACGGCATGTGGGATCTTCCCAGACCAGGGCTTGAACCCATGTCCCCTGCATTGGCAGGCAGATTCTTAACCACTGCACCACCAGGGAAGCCCAGTGGTAGCTTTGATTAACAAGGAAGTGAGAACACTTTTAACACCATGGAAACCACAGTGATAAATTAGGCCTAGGGCCAAGGAATTCGTTCTTACCACAGAGAAGATGAGGCCTTCTAAGTCATTCCTGATTCTATTAACAAAATGATCATTCCTTTCAGTCTGGAACCTTAGTCCATTTCAGAGCACTATCCCACCATGTGTTCTTCTATTTAATTCTCACAGCCCAGGTCACTCGAAAATAGAGCAAACTTAAGGGTTTGTCCTGGGCCCTCATACTAAAAAGCCTCTCTCCTCTGCAACTTAGAATGTGATTACGTAAAGGCAGACCAAACATTTATAGAATAAGCAAAGTAGGTTCACCAAATAAATAGACAGGAAAAATATATGTAGACAGAGAGATACCTTTATGAAATTTAATATTTCAGAAAAATCAAAGTAGTCTTAAGAAAAATTAGAATTTTGTCAGACTTCTGAATACACTTTAATATTGCTTTTCTTCTAAATTACATATGGTGCATAATCTCTGCTTAGGACCTCTAATGTTCTTTTTGGGCCCTGGGACATCTGTCAGAACCCTGGTACATAGACTTGATAGGGTACAGCAGTCAGCTACGGAACAATGGGAAGATGCTTCAGAGACCTGAGACTCGTGTCCATATAATTATTCGTGAACCTTCCCCTGTTTACCCTCCTCTACCACTGCCAATTTACCTATCAAAAAATGATGCTGTTAATGAGGAATGATTTGCCCCAGGGCCTCCCCAGGCAATCCTTGGAAGAAATTCAGAGAAGTTAAACTGTTCGGCCTGAGGTTACACATCTAGTTATTACAAGGAAGAGGATTAACATTACTAGGATGATGATGATGGTGATGATTATTAGGGTAACGTTTATCAAATGCCCATTGTGCTAGGTGATATGTATTCATCATTTCATTTCATCCTTCCAGTAATCCAAGGAGGAGGTAGTTTTCCTGTTTTGGAGATAAAATTGTTCAGTGTTGAAAGAGTTCAAAGAAGTTGCCCAAGGGCACAGAAATTAAGTGGCAGACCTAGAATTCAGACCAAGTTGAGTTGTTTGTGTTTGAAGCTGTACTTTTTCCCTGTACTGTTTTGCCATCAGGATGGAACAAGGACTAGAATCCAAGCTGTTTGGCTGGAAGATGAATGTCCTGGACACAGTGCACCATGGAGGCGATGCTACCAGGCAGTACTTCTTTTGAAGGCCAATTTAACACATTTTTTCAAGCAGTGCCCTCATCATTTATACTTCAAGTATAAATATTCTTCTCCCTTTTTACACTGTAGAGTGCTTTGTTTTTATTTAGTTCTTAGCTCTGTAATTTGATACTTGGTTTATTTTTAGGCGAAATCCAGGTAACATAAAATGAACCATTTTACAATTACGTGGTGTTTTGTACATTCACAGTGTTGTGCAACTACTACCTCTATCTAGTTCCAAAATATTTTTATCACCCCCAAACCCATTAAGCAGTCACTCCCCCAACCCCCTCTGCCCCCCACCAGCCTCTAGCAACCACTGTGCTTTCTGTCTCTGTGGATTGGCCTGTTCTCGATATTTCATACAAATGCAGTCATACAATATGTGACTTTTGTGTCTGGTTTTTTCATTTAGGTTCCTCCACATTGTAGCATATATCATTACTTCATTCTTTTTATGACTGAAATATATTCTATTGTATGGATATATCACATTTTGTTCATGCATTTGTTAATGGGCATTTGGACTGTTTCCACTTTTCGGCTGTTGTGAATAATGATAGAATGAACATTTGTGTACAGGTATCTATTTGAGTCCCTGTTTTCAGTTCTTTTGGGTATATAACTAGAAGTGGATCACTGGGTCATGTGGCAAATCTGTTTAACTTTCTGAGGAAGCACCGAACAGTTTTCATAACGTCTGTACCATTTACATTCCAATCTGCAGGTTACAAGGATTCTCCACATCCTCGCCAACACTCATTTTTTCTCTTTTTAAAAATGATAGCCATCGCAGTGGATAAGGTGGTATTTCCTTGTGGTTTTGATTTACATTTCCCTAATAATGACTAATGTTGTTGAGCATCTTTTCATGTGCTTGTTGGCCATTTGTATATCTTCTTTGGAGAAGTGTCTAATTCTGATACGTTAAAATATGAGATACTATTTAAATGTTTTGTAAACAAGATTATCAGAACATCCTGTGGCCTGAGAATTTTCAAAAATAAGATCTTAAATATCTGAACTCCACTTCTGTCCCAATTAGACCATAAGGTGGAGATTTGAAAAAAAAAAGGGGGGGTGCTTTTTACCTCCCAAATACTAAAGAAGAAATTGAGGCAGTCTTACATCTTTTTGGTGCCTAATGAATTAGACCCTTAAGAATAATTTAATAACTAAAATCTCTGCTTCCTCTGTTCTCACACTGACCAGGTATTTACTTAGAAAATAAAATGATCAATTTAGCTTTAGAGGCAGGCTTTGAAAACTTGGCTTTAAATGATCAAATATTTGAATTATTTTACTTTTTTCTTTTTGACATCACTGAATCTACAAAATTGCTAGGGATTGGTTTATCTGTTTTAGTGACTCAGGAAGAGTCAGTTAATTGTCCTCCCAGTTCAATTCAGTCCACATTTGTAGAATACCTACTATGTGCGAGGCACTGTGCCCAGTCATCACATGAAGAGTCCCCTGAAATTTGTCACCCTTGCAGATGTTACAGAAAGAAGATAGTCATGGAATAATCTAGCACCCTACACAAGAGGATAATTTTCCTCAGTAGAGCTATTTTCTTATTCCCGTCCTGCCTATTATTATTTCTCTCAAGGCTTCTAGGTATGTTATAAATCTCAGAACCCAAATTAGGGTAATGGTAGCAAGAGGGAAGTAAAACAAGAGCATTTAGCTTGCAAAGGCTTTTGGCCTTTTTTGAGGTCCATGACAGTTCCTGGAGCAGATACCTTAGCTCCCTTTCCCTTTCTTTTTTCTTTTATGTATAGTCACCTCTTTTCTTTCCTCCTTCCCTCAATATATCTGAGGATTATATATGATAATAATGTAGTTAGAAGAATGCCTGGCATATAGGAAGCATTCACTGAATGTTAACTGCTATTATTATCTATCAAGTGCCAACTTGGTAGTGTTAACTTATGCTGGAAATTCAAAAATTAATAAAACAGTATTCCTGCCCTCAGTGCTCAGTCTACTCTGAGAGAGAAATATGTAAATATATGATTAAATAATACAGTGTGAATTGAACACAGAAGTGAAACCATTCAACCCAGGGTGAGGTACCTGTGAATGCCTAGACACTTAAGTTGAGCCTGAAAGATGAGTGTGATTTTGCCGAAGGAGGAGTGGTAAAGAATTTTCCAGGCAAAGGATAAAGGATATGCAAAGGCAGAGAAACATGCAAAGGCTGGTCTGTTCAGGGAGCTGTGAGAGGGCTTGTATGGCTAGAGCATAGCGTATATGGAAGGGGGAAGTGGGTAATGAAGCTGATAAAGTAATTGAGGGCACCTGTGCTAGGAAATTTAGACTTTATCCTGAAGGTGTGGGGAAATCATTGAAGGTTAGGAAAGAGGAGTGTTATGATGTGATTTTCATTTTAGAAAGGTAATAAGTCTGACACTATGCTTTTTTTTTTTTTTTTTTTTTTTTTTTTGCGGTACGTGGGCCTCTCACTGTTGTGGCCTCTCCCATTGAGGAGCACAGCCTCCAGACGCGCAGGCTCAGCGGCCATGGCTCACGGGCCCAGCCGCTCCACGGCATGTGGGATCTTCCCAGACCCGGGCACAAACCCGTGTCCCCTGCATCGGCAGGCGGACTCTCAACCACTGCACCACCAGGGAGCCCTGACACTATGCTTTTAACAATAGAAATTTGATAACAGCAGGATATAACTACAAAATCTCCATAAAAATAGCCCCACCCAAATCATTTGTCCCTTTCTTTTAGATGAAATTTAAAACACTTTAAAGTAGGACTAGTTTAACATATGTCTTTCCTACAATATCTGGCCCAGTGATTACTCACAGTAGATGTTCAACAGAGTCATTGCCTAAAACTAAGCCAAGGTACCAAGTGGTGCAGAACAAAAAGTTCTATACCTAAGCCTCTAAGACAGATGATTAGTTCACATGTGTCTAGAGTTAGAAATCATTCCTCCACATTTCCTAGATACCTGGAAACCTGTCCAAGTATGTAATTCTCTTGCATTCTTACATTTAATCAAATTATTTTTATCTATGATATGAACTCCCTTTCAAGACCTCTTATTGTTAGCCCATGTAAAATTTGAAATATGCTGCCACGAGACCTTTGACTTTAAACCTTTCATACTGATGTCGGAGCTAGTTTATGGCTTCTGATTTTTTTGTATGTAATAAACAAATCAGTTACTCTTTCCATCTGAGCTTTTACTGAAGCTCCCCCTAGGCTTATGAACTTTAAAATCTCATTAAGATTTTATTCTCTACTTGCTAAAAGTTAAAAATTAAAAAGGCTGAAACCAACATTTATAATGATTTTAAAGGGTCAGCAGACATTTTCTGTGAAGTGTCAGATAGTAAATACTTTCTACTTTGGAAGCCATATACTCTCTGTCACAACTATTCAACTATGTCATTGTAGCACAGAAGTAGCCATAGATAATTCATGAACAAATAGGCATGGCTATATTCCAGTAAAACTTTATTTACAAAAATAGTCTACAGGCCAGCTTTGGCCCAAAGACCACAGTTTGCTGACCTGTGATTGAAAGTAAGCTTCCTCCACCTGTCTTATCTGTCTATCTTCAGGAAGGAATCCTGACTGGAGAAGTGGCCACAGAATGTAGTATTTAGATTCTATCAAACACCATTACATCATCTCTGTTGCATGCGTGTACACACACACACACACACACACACACACACACATCCCAAAAAAATCTCCAGAGCATTTAGCTTGACTTTCCATGTAAAAAGGTAGGTCCTGGTCCTAGTATTTAACTATTTTTCTGCACCAGAGTGGATGAACTTTCCCCATTTATGGCTTTCCCGCAGGCAAAAATAACATCCCAACCACTTGTCACTTAAGCAGTATACATTACTTTTAAGCAAAGCTTCTTAAGCAGTGCTTTGCTAAATTAAATGTGCATAGGAATCACCTGACGAATTTATCAAAATTCATATTCTGATTCAGTCAGTCTCAGGTGGAGCCTAAGATTCTACATTTCTGACAAGCTTCCAGTTGATTTCAGTGCTGCTTGTTCTTGGACCACACTTTTGTTAGCAAGGTTCTAAGTACTATTTCTGTTATTACAACCCAGTCATCCAAGGTCTTACCACTGGATCCACAGAATCAAGAGCTGGTCTTCTTCAGGTGAGGTGGCATTCAAAGCTGTGTTTGACTATGATGACTTCAGTCAATTTGTTTGTTTATTCAGTTTGGTAGTTTCTATAGAACTAGAGGTTACCATTTGAAATGGTCCTTGGCCGCTTATTCTTATCTTTCATCCATACTGGAAAATTCGAAAACATTATCTCTTTGAGTATTGCTCCATTCTTTATATTCCCTTCTAGGGTTCCTAGCAGATGCACGTTAGGCACTCTGATTATATCCTCCATGTCCACTTAACTTCTCTATTATACCTTATTTCTCTGTGTCTCTCCATGTTGCAATTTAGGTAGTTTCTTCAGATTACTTCCACTTTATTAATTCTCTCTTCACCTGTGTCCAAGCTGCTGTTTAATCCATACATTAATTTTTTCAGTATTATTAATCACTTATTTTCTAAAGTTATATTGAAGTATAATTATATAAACTGTACCTATATAAACTGTCCAATTTTAAAAAGTTTTGACATACGTATACACTAATAAAATCTTTACCACGATCAAAATAGTGAACATATCCATCACTCTCAAAAGTTTCCTCATGAACCTTGTAATCCCTTTCTTCTGCCTCTACCTCCCAACCATTCAAGTCCCATGCACCCACTGATCTTTCTGTCACTATAGATTTATTTGCATTTTCTCAAGTTTTATGAAAAATTGAATCATACAGTATATACTCTTTAGTCTGACTTCTTTCACTCAGCATAATTATTTTGAGGTTAATCTGTGCTGTGGCATGTATCAGTAATTCATTCCTTTTAATTGCTGAGTAGTACTCTGTTGTGTGGACATACAGCAATTTTACAAATTTTTTTTGATTCTAGTAATTTTTTTTAATAGAAGCAGAATTCACATAGCATACAGTTAATTATTATAATGTGCATTATTCAGTGACATTCTGTGTATTCACAATGTTGTGCAGCCAGCATCTAGCAATATTAACAATGCTACATTTAAGAATAATTTAACATTTGCATTACAATTTTTTGCATGAGTGCCTTTTTAAAAACAAGTTAAAGAAAATACAGCAAATAGCTCAGATTACACAATATTGTTCTTTCAGATTAGCTCATCTCTCTCTCTCTCTCTCTCTATTAAACTGTGGCCTGCCTCTATAACCCCACTATTAGTGTGATGCCTAAAGTAAAATTGGTGCTTATTGAATATTTGTGAGAAGGAAAGACGGGAAGAGAAATAGAAGAGAGAGAAGTGGGGAGGGAAGGAAGGAAGTTAGCTGGTTCAAGAAGTCCTCTCACAACAGGTGCCACATTTTGTGGCAGGGATCCCTGTATTTAATGGCCTTTCCTATCTGCAACAGTCTGTTTTAAAACAGAGCTGTTTACTTAGAATGCTTTTATTACAAACTGTATTTGTGCTCAGAGAGGGCTTCCAGCTGTGGTAGCTTTTAGAAGGTCCCTTTGTGTGTGTACATAGTGTCATAACGGGTCATTTCTGCCCAGCCAGTCAATTTCATTGACTCAGATAGGGCCACTTTATGAATGAGCTATATCATTTTCCTCCTTAATTTTTACTCTAGACAATGAATGTTTTATGCCTGGAAAGACGGTTCATTTATTCAACAGATGCTTATTAAATACCTTCCAAAAGCTAGGCATTGTGTGAAACACTTGGAATACAGAGGTATGTAATATAGACAAGATCCCTGCCTTTATGGTGCTTACAGTGTCATGGGGGACTCTCACATTAAATAAATAATCATATGATAATTGATACAATTGTGATAAACGTTTTAAAGGGAAAGGACAGAATGCTACAAGAGAAATCTAAACTAATTTGAAAAGGTGGAGTCATGAAAGTATGTTACAATTAAAATCCTAAGCATCTTAAATATTTCCCTACTTGAAATGTAAAAAGATAAGATTACTCCCATAGGTTGTTGATAATATTAGGAATATCTAAATTTGGAAAGATAGAGTTGTTCAGAGAGGCACAGTTTCCTTAAAAATTCAATTCTTTAATTTAATAAATGACTGAAAAGGGAGACAGTGTTTACCCAAGAACACACAGCTTGCTACTAGCAGGGCTAGGAGTTGAACACAGGTCTTCTAATCTCCTCATTACCTCTCCTTGGTGACATAAAAAAATGAAGACATTATACATCAACTATAGATCAGCCATGGCCAAATGAACTATTAAGTGTCCAGTCTGTACAAGCTTGTATATTGAGTGGGCAAAGGTGCTTACAGAGTAAATGCAAATGCAAATATAAAGAAAAACATACAGAATATGTCCTATCAGGCTGATTGTATCTGGTCATAGTAAAACTGTAGTATATAGACCAAAGTAGGAAATACCCAGTTGGAATCAGTGAAAATATCTTTAAAGGAAGATGCTTCTGTTGCTTTAAAATAAAAATACTAATAGCTAAGTACGTCTCCAAGTAGGAGTTTTTAAAACCTGTTTTTATTCATGTGTCATATTACATGACACGTAAATTATCCTGACTACTTTGCAGCCTAAGTGGTCTCTCAGGTTAAACATTGTTCCTGATATTTTGCCCCAACATATAATTTCTCTGGCATACTCTTTTATCACAGATGGTATAGCAATTAGCTTCAGGCCAACAACATCTAATTTTTCCTAATTTTTTATTTGAAAGATTAGGAATCAATGAAATGCTACTATTTATACCAGAGATTGTGGACTTAATGGAATCATTGAAACCAAAAGGAGTATGAGGCTTCAAGGAGAAGGCCAGTCTTGAATAGATATCAGAGGGAGTACCTAAGACAGTGCTGAGCATACACTCAGCCTGAGCAAGCATATATTGAACTGAGGAGACAAAAAGAAAGAATTAAGTTAAACTATATGAAATTTCCATTTTTATAGGTCAAAACCAGTCAGATATCGGTAACTTATGTATGATTCAGCCTACTGTGCAAAATGACCAGAAAGGGGGCTTCCTTGGTGGCGCAGTGGTTGAGAGACCGCCTGCCGATGCAGGGGACACGGGTTCATGCCCCGGTCCGGGAGGATCCCACATGCCACGGAGCGGCTGGGCCCGTGAGCCATGGCCGCTGAGCCTGTGCGTCCGGAGCCTGTGCTCCGCAACGGGAGAGGCCACAACAGGGAGAGGCCCGCGTACCGCAAAAAAAAAAAAAAAAAAAAAATGACCAGAGAGGGAACCTATACTCTAATGTCAACAGGTGTGGGTATTTATTAAATTTAAGGACATGTATATTGGCTATACTCCAGAATTTAACAAATAAGAAATTCTGGTAGTTGAATTAACTTTTAATTTTATATGAAATCACAATTTAAATGTACACAGATGGCATAATCACTTCAGACACTAAAAATATTCTAGAAGATCTTCAACTTAGATAACTTACATTATCCACACTTCATGAGTGTGAATGTTGTGGGGATATACTTATTTGATAACCAAGCTTTAGTGGTGTGATATGGACTAAAGTTAAGCAGGGTATTGTGCTTTCAGCCTCTTTCTGTGCTGACCAGATTACTTCCTAGTCCTTTCCTCTCTCCCAGTCCTTAGTCCCAATGCTGATAATCTCCAAGTTTATCTTAGAAAAATCAGGAGTAAAGGAGAAGGGAACTAATCAGTGAAAATGAACTAAATGTCAGGTACTTTGCTAGACAGTTTATATATCATTGCATTCAATTCTCACAACCCTATGAGACAAATGTTATTTCTTTTTTACAGTTGAGGAAACTGAGACCTAAAGAGATTAAATAACTTGCCCAAGGTCACACAATTTGTAAGTGGTAGACTAGGCTTCAAACATTCTTATTTTCACTATCTACTGTGCTACTCACCTTATTATTTGTTAGCTTATTTATATTGTACACTTTAAAAGTGTCTTGTTTAATTATAATAAATTTACACAGGAGTAAGACAAGGGGATTATTATTGTTGTTTTCTTTAAAAACAGTAATGTGGTAAAATGCCTTTGAATATTTTCCTTTCTTTTAAGGACGAACGAGAAGCCAGAGAAAATGTGAAGAGAGAACAAGACGAGGCCTATCGCCTTTCACTTGAGGCTGACAGAGCAAAGGTAGGTTTGGTCAGGGGACTTCTGGGATAAAGAACTCAATCCTAAATAGTCTTTCATTATGTAAATGCCAGCCCTTTAATCATTTTGAAACCTAAGAGAGTTGGGTTTGCAGTGGAGAAAGCTAGTTTCAATTAACAGAAAGAATATAATTCTACCTCAGGTTCTTAAAGCATGGTTCATTTTGACAAGATAAATTTTTTCAGGAATCATGAGAAGTGAAAACAAAAATGGGCCTAGTGTTTACTTCATTTGTTTTTAATCAGTCTGTGGTAAAATCTAGCAATGTTTAAAAAGCTCTTCAGGTGATTTTAATGTGCAGTCAGGGTTGAGAACCACTGACTTATTTAATGCTTCTTGAGCATTAAATGCTTCTGTACTGGGCATTGAAGGAGAGGAAAATGAATAAGCCACTCTTTCTGCCTTCAAAATAAGGCTCACATTGTGCTGCAGAGTAGATTCAGTCAAGAGCATAGATAGCTGGAACACTTAGGCAAGGATCCTAAATGTTGTAAGGGAAGCACTGAGTTCTGTGAGAGTTCAATGAACAGGATTTTCAGTGGAAAGTTTTTTCCAGCTTTTTTCGAGAGCCAAGAAATGGGAATGTACTAGGCAGGGTTTCATAGAAGAGATTGTATATTTGAACTGGATAGAGAAAGGGGGGTAGGAGAGGAAGTAATGTGTGCTAGCAACAAGGAGCCAGAAAGCATGGGTTCAAGATAGAGGCTGATGTGAATAGAGTTTTGATATTTGGGTACAGGGGAGGTGGCAGAAAAGACCAGAAAGGAAGACCAGAGAAAGGTCTGAAGGATCTTGAATGCTACACTACCCAGAGCTACCTAAATGTTTGAATAGGAACCCACCATGATCATAGAGGTATGCTTTGTTGTTGCTTTTATTTCCATCCTTGTTCCAGAGAGAAACACTTTCATTACCACAGTGTACCTCTGGGCCATGCTGAAAATGAACTTTTTTTCTTTTCTTTTTCTTTCTCTTTTATTTCTTTTCTTTTTTAAAAAAAAAGTAGGCCAGTGTTTATTAAGTGTTGGATTCCTTTCTCTTTTATCAACAGAGGGAAGCTCATGAGAGAGAGATGGCAGAACAGTTTCGTTTGGAACAGATTCGCAAAGAACAAGAAGAGGAACGTGAGGTAGAGCATAATTTTTAGAAAAGTTATTCAAATGCTAGGTCTATTTCCATTGCATTTGATACTAAGGATGTTAATATTTCCTACAACTTACTTCTTTCCACTTTTCCCAGATTCATTTTGATATGGAAGACTAATTTTCTTTAGAAGAATCATTCCCAATCTATTGTGTTGAACTCTTAGAAAACTTAAACTTGTACTAGATTCATGGTTTTCTATTCTTTCCAATTCCTCTCCCCTTTCTTGCCTGACAAATATTCCCATCCTTCCTAAATATTGTCTCACCCAAAAAACACAAAGACTGTATTTTCTCCCCTTTTCTCAGGCTTTACTTTACCCACCAAAAGACACTGGGAGTTACTTCTGCAGCATCTTTCACTGGGCCCCTATATGTGAAAAATCCATTTAGCTTGGCTGATTTTTTTCCACCCTGAGTTCAGGTCATGTCTGTGACAATATAGAGAATTTTTTCATTCACTCATTTGGCAAATATTTTTTTGACTACTTAGTGTGTGTCCAAAATCTGTTAGGAAGTAGGGATACAGATGTGGGCCCTCTGCTCCAGGAGTTCATAGTCTTGTAAAAATAGAATTACATACTATATATAAAAGTCATTATAGAGATTTACCTAAAGTGCAATGGGAAAAAAGAGAAAGGGTGTCAAATGACTTCCTAGGATGACTCACAAAAAATGGCTCTTAGAACTTTTTTCTAGATATAGGATTAATGGCAAAATTCACTTATAAATAGAGGAAGCCATCTAACAAGTGATAGAAAGACCTGGAGGGCCCTAACTTGGGCTGATGAAAACTCCATTAGTCATCACTCCTGGTCAGAGGATGCCACCTCGTAACTTATTCAACAAATTTTTTTAATTAAAGTATAGTTGGTTTACAATGTTGTGCTAGTTTCAGGTGTACAGCAAAGTTATTCAGATATATATATATATTTTATATATATTATATATATATTAAATATATATATATATGCTATACAGTAAATCCTTGTTGTTTATTTTATACATAGTAGGGTATGTCTGTTAATCCCATACTCCTAATTTATCCCTCCCCACCTCTAACCCCCTATGGTAACCATAATATTTGTCTTTCTTGGTCTGACTTACTTCACTTAGTATGATCATCTTTAGGTCTATCCATGTTGCTGCAAATGGCAATATTTCATTCTTTTTCATGGCTGAGTAATATTCCATTGTATATATGTAGCACATATTTTTTATCCATTCATCTGTTGATGGACACTTAAGTTGCTTCCATGACTTGGCTGTTGTAAATAGTGCTGCTATGAGCATTGGGGTGCATGTATCTTTTCAAATTAGAGTTTTCGTCTTTTCCAGATATATACCCAGGAGTAGGATTGCTAGATCATATGATAGTTCTAGTTTTAGTTTTTTAAGAAACCTCCATACTGTTCTCCATGATGGCTGCACCAATTTACATTCCCACTCTCCCAGTGTAGGAGAGTTCCCTTTTCTCTACACCCTCTCCAATATCAGTAAATGATTTTTGAGCAAGAACTATGCTAGGCACTGAAAGAGAAACAAAGGATAGTAAGACATTTTCTGCCTGCAAAGAGAGATTACATCTTGTAGGGAAGATACAACATGTCTACAAGTAACAGCAAATCAAGGAAAAACGTGCTAAATAACATAACAGAAATAAAAGCAAAATACTTAGAGTTCAGGGGCAAAGTAAAAATCTTTCACAGCTTTTGGAATTCAGTCAACACTACAGAAGAACTGATATTTGAGCCAGGTCTTGAGAGATGTGTAAGATTTCACTGTTTGGAAATCAGAGTTTATTCATGTTCAAACACTTATCAAGTGCCTATCACACAAGTACGAAATACTATGCCTGACAAACTCTAGTATCTGTCCATGCTGAGGACTCTCAGTAATGGAAGGTAGAAAATATTTTGTTGAACGTCTTCTGTGTATCAACTACTCTGCTACCTGCTTTACCTATGCTTACTCATTGACCATTAAAACAAGCTACAAGGGAAGAGATTTCTCTTTTTTTTTTTTAATTATTTTTATTTATTTATTTTTGGCTGTGTTTGGTCTTCGTTGCTGTGCACGGGCTTTCTCTAGTTGCAGCAGGCAGGGGCTACTCTTCATTGCAGTGCGCAGGCTTCTCATTGCTGTGGCTTCTCTTGTTGTGGAGCACAAGCTCTAGGTGCATGGGCTTCAGTAGTTGTGGCTCGGGCTTTAAAGCGCAGGCTCACTAGTTGTGGCGCAGGGGCTTAGTTGCTCCGCAGCATGGGGGATCTTCCCGGACCAGGGCTCAAACCCGTGTCCCCTGCATTGGCAGGTGGATTCTTAACCACTGCGCCACCAGGGAAGACCCAGTTAACTTATTTTTATTTTCCTTTTGAATGATATAAGAATTTTAAGGCTATGAATTTCCTCTGAGCACTGCTTTAAATGAATCCCAGAGATTCCAATATGAATATGAAATTTCAACAATTGTTTTCTAGATATTCTGTAGTTTTCATTATATTTCCCCTTTTACCTGAGAGTTGTTTAATAGGGTTTTTGTTGTTGTTTTTTCTCCAAAGGGAGTGACACCAACTTTGAAAATTGTGTTGAGATTTTAGAGAACATGTATCCCAATTTCTCTCACTCATGTTAATTGGGGGAAATTTTTGTTTTCCCTATTGATGAAAATTGGGAACATGGAAATGTGAAAGTAACCAGGAACACAATATAACTGTGAAGCTGCACATGCTAATACCAGGCTTACATGTCTAAGGAACCTGCCACAGTTCTAGGAACAAAAAGGTTTTAGTGAATTTCTGCCACAGGCAGGGACATCAGAGATCTTTAAACTCCTTCCACTGGAATATCTTGAATGTGAAACAACGTAATGCTAGATTGAGAACTAGAGCCCAACTCTAGCCATGAGATCTCCCAACAGTTTACCCCACCTGTTTGAGTCTGTGCCACATCTAGGTCCAGAAATGTGGACTTGGCCAAATCTCACAGCAGTTTAGTGGCAAAGCTGGAACTAGGACCATAGTCTCCTGCCCCCAATAAGCCTGATATTTTAATTTCTTTCCATTCCATTTTTTTATTGTAGCAAAATATATATAACAAAAATTTGCCTTTTTAACCCTTCTTAAGTACAGTTAAGTGGCATGAATTACATTCACAGTCTTGCAACCACGACCATTATTTCCAAACATTTTCATCAACCCAAACAGAGTCTTTCCTCCATTTTGTTGTTAGTATATTATCCAGAATTCTACAAAATCTTCAGTCATTTCTACTTGGGAAATGTATGTTCTCTCTCTCTTTTGTGCACTCGCGCTCTCTCTCCCACTCTCTCTCCCTCTCTCTTTCTCCACCCCCATCTGTGTGTGTGTGTGTTCGCGTGCACACGCGTCTTTTGCAAATGCTTCTAATAGCCTTAATTCATGCCCTAGAAAGGAATCACAAATACCTGAGCCCTTCAGTAAAAAATAAATTACCTTTCTTCTCTGTGTAGTTACCTATCAATTTAATGTGTCATCAAGGTGGGATTTATTTTAATTAATTGCTTATTGGGCTAATATTAAGAAAATGAAAAACACATAATTCTGTTGTCCAAGCATTAGGCTTAGTTAATAAATGGGCAATAGCTTTTGATGAGTTTCTAGGAAGCAGCAGGTTTTTTCTCATCTCTCCCTCCCCCACCCCCCACAATTCCATCCATCAACAGTTTAACACCTGATTTTTGCCCTCTTTAGGCCATCAGACTCTCCTTAGAGCAGGCCCTGCCTCCAGAGCCAAAGGAAGAAAATGCTGAGCCTGTGAGCAAACTGCGGATCCGGACACCCAGTGGCGAGTTCCTCGAGCGACGTTTCCTGGCCAGCAATAAGCTCCAGATCGTCTTTGATTTTGTAGCTTCCAAAGGATTTCCATGGGATGAATTCAAGTTACTGAGTACCTTTCCTAGGAGAGATGTAAGTTCCCATGCCTATCTCGGGAAGTGTGTCCAGATGGGAGATAGCCCATCATTAGGGCTGGACAAAGTAGTCCAAGAAAAGTGCCATGGCACAACTTACCACAAGACCACACACTCAGGAGTCCTTCTTTGTTCTGCACACCTTTCTCTCCTCAGCCTTTGGAGAAGGTATGGTTTCCCAGGCCAGCAGACATGTGCCTAGTAGCCTAGGTAAGAAATTAGGTACTAGGTCTTCCTTCCTAGTTGTTTCCCCTATTCCAGCACTCATACAGGCTTTCCCAAGATTTCATCTCTGTATACCTTAGGGTAGATCTGAGAATTATGTGCTTAACAGCTTAACAGTCAGATCAGGGTCAATGATTATAGGTTCGTGAACAAGTCATGTTAAACCAAGAGTATTTTGTGATTTGACAGTTCTTACTAGCCTGGGAAGTCAGGGAGGGTGAACGATATTCACTGTGTATCTGTATTTCAGCAAGGCTTTTGATAGTCTCTCATAGTATTCTGGGGAAAAATAGAGAGATGTAAATCGACAGGTAGATTCATTGCTGATTAAATGGATGTGTCCAGAAACTGTTGACTAAGAGACTGCCCTCTCCCTGGAGGGAAACAAGAGGCTCTATATTTAATTCTTTATTACTCATCACACTTATTGGCAACTTAAATGAAGACGTTATCAGGTTTATGGATTATGAAAAATAAGATTCAAGAAAGCCTTAAAATAGTGAAATAATAGGCAAAAATGAACCTAGAAAAATTTTACAGAAATATATAGACATAGAAAGAGATGCCTGCATAGGCTTAGAAAACCAATTGCTCAAGTTTGGGATGAAAGAATCCTGCTTTAGTAGAGGTTATTGTGGTTGAATTAAGCTGAATATACATTAATAATCTGTTGTGACTCCCAACAAAAAGCCAGCTGCATTTTTAGAGGTATAATCCCAACAAGAGAATAACAAGTTGTAGTCAACTGTTTACAAAGATAAACGACCCCTGAGTAGTCCTTAGACTCCATGCTGAAACTCTGTGCTGTCGCCTGAAGAAACAGGAGATTGGGAGTTCCCTGGCAATCCAGTGGTTAAGACTCTACGCTCCCAGTTCAGGATGCACAGGGTCGATCCCTGGCCGGGGAACTAAGATCCCACATGCCGCATGGCATGGCCAAAAAAAAAAAAAAAAGCAACAGGAGCTTATCTAGAACAGGGCTGGAAGGAAGGGAAGAGAAGTGGAAATCATATCATTTGGGGAAATATTTTCCTCTAGAGAAGGCACGGCCATGGGAGATGTGATTTTTGTCTTCAGCTACTTGAAAGCCTGCAGTGAAAAAGAGGGATCTGATTTTGTGCAGCTTCAATGATAAAGTGGGACCAATAAGTTGAAAGTTATTGGGAGGCAAATTTGGCCCAATGTAAGAAAGCCACTTTCTAAGAAAAGAATATTTTGTGTTGTGAGGTAGTGATTTTTCTATTTTTGGAGATAACGAAGCACTACTGAATTATCACTTTTTTTATAGTAATGGATAAATAGGGAGAAGGAGTCACTCCTGGAGTTCCTACTTTATATGTTCCTACTTTATATGAAAAGGGGCTTAGACTAGCTTATCTCTAAGATACATTTTTTTTGGGGGGGGGGTGGTATATAGTTGCTTTACAATGTTCTGTTAGTTTCTGTTGTACAATGAAGTGAATCGGCTACATGTGTACACATATCCCCTCCCTCCCACCCCCATCCCCAACCCATCCATCTAGGTCACCACAGAGCACCGAGCAGGCTCCCTGTGTTGTATAGCAGGTTCCCACTAGCTACCTGTTTTACACAGGGCAGTGCACATATGTCAATTCCAATCTCCCAGTTCATCCCCCCCACCCGCCCTGTGTCCACACATCCACTCCCTACGTCTTTGTCTTTATTCCTGCTGTGCAAATAGGTTCATCGATATCGTTTGTCTAGATTCCACATACATGCGTTAATATACGATACTTGTTTTTCTCTTTCTGACTTACTTCACTCTGTATGACAGACTCTAGATCCATCCACCTCACTACAAATAACTCAATTTCATTCCTTTTTATGGCTGAGTAATATTCCATTGTATATATGTGCCACATCTTCTTTATCCATTCCTCTGTCAGTGGACACTTAGGTTGATTCCATGTCCTGGCTATTGTAAATAGTGCTGCAGTGAACATTGAGGTGCATGTGTCTTTTTGAATTATGGTTTTCTCAGGGTATATGCCCAGTAGTGGGATTGCTGGGTCGTATTGTAGTTCTATTTTTAGTTTTTTAAGAACCCTCCATACTGTTCTCCATAAGGGCTGTATCAATTTACATCCCCACCAACAGTGCGAGAGGGTTCCCTTTCTCCCCACCCTCTCCAGCATTTATTGTTTGTAGATTTTTTGATGATGGCCATTCTGACCAGTGTGAGGTGATACTTCATTGTAGTTTTGATCTGCATTTCTCTAATAATTAGTGATGTTGAGCATCTTTTCATGTGCCTCTTGGCCATCTGTATGTCTTCTTTGGAGAAATGTCTGTTTAGGTCTTCTGCCCATTTATTTAATTCTGCTGTTCGTTTTTTTGATATTGAGCTTCATGAGCTGTTTGTATATTTTGGAGATTAATCCCTTGTCAATTGCTTCATTTGCACATATTTTTGCCCATTCTGAGGCTTGTCTTTTCATCTTGTTTATGGTTTTCTTTACTGTGCAGAAGCTTTTAAGTTTCACTAGGTCCCATTTGTTTATTTTTGTTTTTATTTTCATTACTCTAAGAGGTGGGTCAAAAATTATCTTGCTGTGAATTATGTCAAAGAGTTCTTACGTTTTCCTCTAAGAGTTTTGTTTTGTTTTGTTTTTTTAACTTATTTTATTTTGGCTGCATTGGGTCTTCATTGCTGCCCACGGACTTTTCTCTGGTTGCAGTGAGCAGGGGCTACTCTTCGTTGTGGTGTGCAGGCTTCTCATTGTGGTGGCTTCTCTTTTTGGGAGCACTGGCTCTAGGCACGCGGGCTTCAGTAGTTGTGGCGCACAGGCTTAGTTGCTCCACGGCATGTGGGATCTTCCCATATCAGGGCTCGACCCATGACTCCTGCACTGGCGGGTGGATTCTTAACCACTGTGCCACCAGGGAAGCCCCCCTCTAAGAGTTCTATAGTGTCCAGTCTTACATTTAGGTCTTTAATCCACTTTTAGTTTATTTTTGGGTATGGTGTTAGGGAGTGTTCTAATTTCGTTCCTTTACATGTAGCTGTCCAGTTTTCCCAGCACTACTTATTGAAGAGACTGTCTTTTCTCCATTGTATATCCTTGCCTCCTTTGTCATAGATTAATTGACCATAGGTGCGTGGGTTTATCTCTGGTCTTTCTATCCTGTTCCATTGATCTATATTTCTGTTTTTGTGCCAGTACCATATTGTCTTGATGACTGTAGCTTTGTAATACAGTCTGAAGTCAGGGAGTCTGATTTCTCCAGCTCCGTTGTTTTCCCTCAAGTTTGCTTCAGCTATTCAGGGTCTTTTGTGTCTCCATACAAATTTTAAGATTTTTTGGTTCATAAAAAATCATTTCTGTAAAAAATACCATTGGTAATTTGATACGGATTGCACTGAATCTGTAGATTGCTTTGGGTAGTATAGTCATTTTCATAGTATTGACTCTTCCAATCCAAGAACATGGTATATCTCTCCATCCGTCTGTGTCATCTTTGATTTCTTTCATCAGTGTCTTATACTTTTCTGAGTAGAGTTCTTTTACCTCCTTACATAGGTTTATTCCTAGGTATTTAATTCTTTTTTGTTGCAGTGGTAAATGGGAGTGTTTCCTTAATTTCTCTTTCTGATTTTTCATTGTTAGTGTATAGGAATGCAAGAGATTTCTGTGCATTAATTTTGTATCATGCAACTTTACCAAATTTATTGATTAGCTCTAGTAGTCTTCTGGTGGCATCTTTAGGATTATCTATGTATAGTATCATGTCATCTGCAAACAGTTTTACTTCTTCTTTTCCAATTTGTATTCTTTTTATTTATTTTTCTTCTGATTGCTGTGGCTAGGACTTCCAAGACTATGTTGAATAATACTGGCAAGAGTGGACATCCTTGCCTTGCTCCTGATCTTCGAGGAAATGCTTTCAGTTTTTCACCATTGAGAATGATGTTTACTGTGGGTTTGTTGTATATGGCCTTTATTATGTTGAGGTAGGTTCCTTCTATGTCCACTTTCTGTAGAGTTTTTATCATAAATAGTTTTGAATTCTGTCAGAAGCTTTTTATGCATCTATTCAGATGACCATATGGTTTTTATTCTTCAGTTTGTTAATATGGTGTATCACATTGATTGATTTGCATATATTAAAGAATCCTTGCATCCCTGGGATGAATCCCACTTGATCATGGTGTATGATCCTTTAATGTGTTGTTGGATTCTGGTTGCTAGTATTTTGTTGAGGATTTTTGCATCTATATTCATGAGTGATATTGGCCTGTAATTTTCTTTTTTTTGTAGTATCTTTGTCTGGTTTTGGTATCAGGGTGATAGTGGCCTCATAGAATGACTTTGGGAGTGTTCCTTCCTCTGCAATTTTTTTGGAAGAGTTTGAGAAGGATGGGTGTTAGCTCTTCTCTGAATGTTTGATAGAATTCACCTGTGAAGCCATCTGGTCCTGGACTTTTGTTTGTGGGAAGATTTTTAATCACAGTTTCAATTTCATTACTTGTGATTGGTCAGTTTACATGTTCTGTTTCTTCCTGGTTCAGTCTTGGAAGGTTATACCTCTCTAAGAATTTGTCCATTTCTTCCAGGTTGTCCATTTTATTGGCATAGAGTTGCTTGTAGTAGTCTCTTATGATGCTTTGTATTTCTGTGGTGTCCGTTGTAACTTCTTCTTTTTCATTTCTAATTTTATTGATTTGAGTCCTCTCCCTCTTTTTCCTGATGAGTCTGGCTAAAGGTTTTTCAGTTTTGTTTATCTTCTCAAGGAACCAGCTTTTAGGTGATTGATCTTTGCTATTGTTTTCTTTGTTTCTATTTCATTTATTTCTTCTCTGATCTTTATGATTTCTTTCCTTCTACCAACTTTGGGTTTTGTTTGTTCTTCTTTCTCTAGTTCCTTTAGGTGTAAGGTTAAATTGTTTATTTGAGGTTTTTCTTTTTTCCTGAGGTAGGATTGTATCTTTATAAACTTCCCTCTTAAAACTGTTTTTGCTGCATCCCATAGGTTTTGTTTTGGATCATCGTGTTTTCATTGTGATTTGTCTCTAGTTATTTTTTGATTTCCTGTTTGATTTCTTCAGTAATCTCTTGGTTATTTAGTAATGTTATGTTTAGCCTCCATGTGTTTGTGTTTTTTACATTTTTTTCCTTGTAATTTATTTCTAATCTCATAGTGTTGTGGTCGAAAAAGATGCTTGATATGACTTCAATTTTCTTAAATTTACCAAGGCTTGATTTTAGACCCAAGATGTGATCTATCCTGGAGAATGTTCCGTGTGCACTTGAGAAGAAAGTGTAATATGCTGTTTTCAGTTGGAATGTCCTATAAATATCAATTAAATCTATCTGGTCTGTTGTGTCATTTAAAGCTTGTGTTTCCTTGTCAATTTTCTGTCTGGATGATCTATCCATTGGTGTAAATGAGGTGTTTAAGTCCCCAACTATTGTTGTGTTACTGTCAATTTCCTCTTTTAGAGCCATTAGCATTTGCCTTATGTTTGAGGTGCTTCTGTGTTGGGTGCATATATATTTATAATTGTTTTATCTTCTTCTTGGATTGATCCCTTGATCATTATGTAGTGTCCTTCCTTGTCTCTTGTAACATTCTTTATTTTAAAGTCTATTTTATCTGATATGAGTACTGCTACTCCAGCTCTCTTTTGATTTCCATTTGCATGGAATATCTTTTTCCATCCCCTCACTTTCAGTCTGTATGTGTCCCTAGGTCTGAAGTGGGTCTCTTGTAGACAGCATATATATGGGTCTTGTTTTTGTATCCATTCAGCGAGCCTGTGTCTTTTGGTTGGAGCATTTAATCCATTCACATTTAAGGTAATTATAGATATGTATGTTCCTATTACCATTTTCTTAATTGTTTTGGGTTTGTTTTTGTAGGTCGTTTTCTTCTCTTGTGCTTCCCACTTAGAGAATTTCCTTTAGCATTTGTTGTAGAGCTGGTTTGTTGGTGCTGAATTCTCTTAGCTTTTGCTTGTCTGTAAAGTTTTTGATTTCTCCATTGAATCTGAATGAGATCCTTGCCAGGTAGAGTAATCTTGGTTGTAGTTTCTTCCCCTTCATCACTTTAAATATATCATGCCTCTCCCTTCTGGCTTGTAGAGTTTCTGCTGAGAAATCAGCTGTTAACCTTATGGGAGTTCCCTTGTATGTTATTTGTCATTTTTCCCTTGTTGCTTTTAATAATTTTTCTTCGTCTTTAATTTTTGTCAGTTTGATTACTATGTGTCTCAGCATGTTTCTCCTTGAGTTTATCCTGCCTGGCACTCTCTGTGCTTCCTGGTCTTGGGTGGCTATTTCCTTTACCATGTTAGGGAACTTTTCGACTATAATCTCTTCACATATTTTCTCAGGTCCTTTCTCTCTCTCTTCTCCTTCTGGGACCCCTATAATGTGAATGTTGATGTGTTTAATGTTGTCCCAGAAGTCTCGTAGGCTGTCTTCATTTCTTTTCATTCTTTTTTCTTATTCTGTTCCACAGCAGTGAATTCCGCCATTCTGTCTTCCAGGTCACTTATCCATTCTTCTGCCTCAGTTATTCTGCCATTGATTCCTTCTAGTGTCATTTTCATTTCAGTTATTGTAATGTTCATCTCTGTTTGTTTGTTCTTTAATTCTTCTAGGTGTTTTTTCTTTAATTCTTCTAGGTCTTTGTTACCCATTTCTTGCATCTTCTCGATCTTTGCTCCATTCTTTTTCTGAGGTCCTGGTTCATCCTCAATATCATTATTCTGAATTCTTTTTCTGGAAGGTTGCCTATCTCCACTTCATTTAGTTGTTTTTCTCGGGTTTTGTCTTGTTTCTTCATTTGGTACATAGTCCTCTGCCTTTTCATTTTGTCTGTCTTTCTGTGAATTTGGTTTTCATTCCACAAGCTGGAGGATTGTAGTTCTTCTTGCTTCTGCTGTCTGCCCTCTGGTGGATGAGGCGATCTAAGAGGCTTGTGCAAACTTCCTGATGGGAGGGACTGGTGGTGGGTAGAGTTGGGTGGTGCTCTGTTGGGCAGAGCTCAGTAAAACTTTAATCCACTTGTCTGCTGATGGGTGGGGCTGAGTTCCCTCCCTGTTGGTTGTTTGGCCTGAGGCGACCCAACACTGGAGCCTACCAGCTCTTTGGTGGGGCTAATGGCGGACTCCAGGAGGGCTCACGCCAAGGAGTATTTCCCAGAACTTCTGCTGCCAGTGTCCTTGTCCCCGCGGTGAACCACAGCCAACCCCCACCTCTACAGGAGACCCTCCAACACTAACAGGTAGGTCTGGTTCAGTCTCCTGTGGGGTCACTACTCCTTCCTCTGGGTCCTGATGTGCACACTACTTTGTGTGTGCCCTCCAAGAGTGGAGTCTCTGTTTCCCCCAGTCCTGTCAAAGTTCTGCAATCAAATCCCGCTAGCCTTCAAAGTCTGATTCTCTGGGAATTCCTCCTGCCGTTGCCAGACCCCCAGGTTGGGAAGCCTGACGTGGGGCTCAGAACCTTCACACCAGTGGGTGGACTTCTGTGGTATAATTGTTCTCCAGTTTGTGAGTCAGACACACAGCGGTTATGGGATTTGATTTTATTGTGATTGCATCCCTCCTACCATCTCATTGCGGCTTCTCCTTTGTCTTTGGATGTGGGATATCTTTTTTGGTGAGTTCCAGGGTCTTCCTGTTGATGATTGTTCAGCAGTTAGTTGTGATTCCGCTGCTCTCGCAAGAAGGAGTGAGTGCATGTCCTTCTACACCACCATCTTGAACCAATCTCCTGAGCTTGTCTTTTAATGCCCAGTCAAATGTCATCTCCTTTGGGAAGCCCTCCCCATCTCCCAAGCTCCTCACCTATGTACCCATTGCAGTTTATACATTCCTCTCTTATAGGACTTGTCCTATTTTTCTGTAATCATTTACAGAGACTGTCCATATCATGTTCATGTCTATCTCCCCTGAAGTTCCCAGCATGGTGCCTCACACATAAGTATTCAAGTTACTGTTGTCAAGTGTTAATGACCTCAGGTCTGATCCTAAATCCCTGATTCCAGAGTGAACTAGAGAGGCTGTTCCAAATGAGAACCGGTGCCCTAGGCCCACCCAGATTCCAGACCCAGGCCTAAACCCAGAGAGCCCACCCAGGACTCATTAGACCTCCTAGACCTAGGGGTGGGATGAGAGTTAATGGCCCTTCATCCTTCTCTGAATGCTCTTCCAAGTCTAATGACTAGTGTTTTTGCAAGGCTATTCTGTGACAGCCATCTGTGTCTGCAGGGATTAGGATCTAATTTGTAAAAGTCATCTTAAATTACAGCCAAACTAAAGACTGTTAAAAAGCACATCTTAAGACCTTGCCTTTTTAATAACAAATAACATAAGACTTAGCTCTAGGAGTCTTACTGTGTCTTTAGCCTTTTTTCCACAAAGCAGAGACTAGCTTCTCACCAAAGGACCTGTTAAACATTCTTCTGTGTCCCCACCCCCAAATCAAAACAGTACTTCATGTTAAGATTTCCCAACTGTCCAACTATTTACTAAATGTCTGCTGGGTATACCACTGAACTGAGCGCTGTGGGACAACCAAAATAGCAGCAGACACAGGCCTTCCTGGGAGAAGCTGATTATCAAGATACTGAGAGCACTGTGGTATTTGTTAGTTTTGTTATGTTGTTTTCCATTTTGCTGATAACAGTTACTAAGAGGGGAAGTAATATTCATTTCAGAGCTACCATCATTAAGCCCTACCTGGTGGGTATGTTAGAGCCATGTGAACATCATTGGCCCTTTTGCCTTACTCTGGCATTGCCCTGGCAGTGAGGTAATTGAGTCTAAAAGCTGACCCCCCCACCCTACTATTTACCCTTTCTTGGAGTCAGAGTAAGGGGCCCCTCCAGCCCCAAATTTCCCTCTAGACGTGCAACTGTCTGGCACCACTCAGTGTGAAGTTGTCAATATCTCCCAGCCTTCCTCGTCCCTTTTTTTTCCTCCTTGCTTTCCCACCGCTCCATCTTCTTTCCAATTCTATTTCACCCTTTTAACCCTCTCCCCCTTCTTTCCACTCTTCCCTCCTTTTTTTTCTTTGTTTTTTTAATCCCACAACTCTTCTCCTTCCTGCCTCCTCTCTTTTCCTTCTTTTCTGTACTCATATCTACCTCATTCAGAGAAGCTCCACCTGCAACTGGAACATGAGGTCTTTCTATTTATCAAAGGAGTGCAGCCTACTGGGAAACATGGATGGTGATGGCAGTGAGCTTCAGGACTGGTGGCCTGTGTGCCTTGTCACTTACATAATCACACAGCCCCCATTCTTGCCCCAAGAACATCTCTTCCTCCAGATCTATAGCTGTGAACCCCCAAAAGAGGCAAACATGCATGCAGAAATACATTATCAGAAATTTTATATTCTAGAACAAAGAGGAACAGGAGAGTGAGTATAAACAAACTCCTAGCAGGAATTTTTACAAAGTACACCTTCAGTAAATGTTTCTTTGAAAGAACTGGGAGAAAAGCCTTACAAAGTTAGGGTACACAGATTCCTTCCTCAGTCACCCATCCACTTTTGCTACACTAAGCACCAAGCTAAGCACTATGCTCAGCACTGGGAACACAGTGTTGAAAAACAATGACATAGTTATTACCCTTGTCACACTTACAGTCTGTTTCCAGAAGCTACTGCTGGAAGACATTTGACTTCATTGATAATACAAGGATATCCTATTTGCCACCATAAGGAATTAGAAATAGGTTAATCTGCATGTCATGCTGGTATTCATTCTTTCATAGAATAAAACATTTGCTGAGCAACCACATGGCCCACCTCCATACCAGACACTGATGATATAGAAATAAAAAGAATTGTTACTGGCCTTGAAGGGTTCACATTCTAGTAAAAACACACATGTAAAGCAAATTGCATTACATATCATACCGACAGTTGGAAGGATAGGTAATTTCAGCCTGCAGTGATAAGACATTATAAAGGAAATGAATTTGACCTGAGCCTTTCACAGAGCGCTGTTGGGTGAATGGAAACAGAATAGCTTTGTTAAAAGTAAAAGTTTCAGTGGTACTTAGACCTGTATCTGAATCTCACCTCATCACATACTTGTTTTATGACATTGGGCAACTTACTTGGCCCTGCTGAACTTTTAGTTCTTCACCTTTAAAAGAGAATAATATCTAGCTCAGAGAGTTGTGATAAAAGTTAAATAAGTGAATGTAAACTACTATGTCCCTGCCATGTAATAAACAGTATCTGCTATAATTGTCCTAAGTGGAGAGAGGCAGAAGAGGTGGGAAAGGCTTACAGCTAAAGAAAGCATGATAGCAGTGAATTCTTCCACTAGAGCAATGATGGATATTTCCATTTAAAATATCCAAATGCTCTAAACCAGACAAAAGAATGTATCTTTGGAATCATAATATCTCATGTTTGAAAAGAATCTCAGAGATATCAAAGCCAACTGTCACTTTACAGATGGTAGAATCAAAGCATGGTAAAATTATACACTTTCCTTAAGTCACATGGTCAATTACAATAGCAGAGCTGACCCTAAAACCCAAGTTTTCTCATGGCCATTACTGTTTAAGATCATTGGCTCCTTTTAAAACTCTGTTAATAGATTATAGAGTTTCACCTTAAAATTAGAGCCAAAGAACAATAGAACTTAAAAAATCAACATTAGAGACCACCTAGTAAATGCAATAAATTGCAGCTCCAAGCACCAATATTTTAAAATATTCGGTACTTCAGTGACTTTCATATGTTAATGTCTCTAATATTGCAGTGGAACTGATTTCCAATTTATGTTAGACTGAGTTTGATTTAAAAAAAAAAAAAAAGAAGAAGAACAAGAAGGAAAAACTTTAATGCCATTGAACTACCTATACCTTAAGAGCTTTGATTTCAAGATAAAGCAAGATGAAGCATGTAATCAATGAAATACATGTTAAAGTTACTGCTGCTGAGCTTGTTCCATTCCCCACAGATATTGTATATCACCATATCTAATTATCTGAGATTTTCCAGTATCCCTAAATAATCGAGATTCAGAGAATAAGAACTATGATTGTGGGATGGAATGCAATTAGTATCTAGTTGGTCACAATATTAATTCTAACTCTAAACTTCTCTCAAATCTGTTTTTTTCTTTTCCTTGCCCCCACACCACTGCCCAAATCTTCATGGCCCAGATTAAACCTTGCAGCATCCTAATTCATCTCGCTGATTCCAATCTTGCCTACCCCACCTCCTATCAATCCTTCCTACTGTCTCTCAAGTTATTTTTCTGAAACATACGTTTGGTGATATCTCATCTCTCTACTGCTTAAAAGCCTCTAGTGGTTCTAATGCCCTACAGGAAAAAACTGTAAACTGCTTCCAAAGCATACAAAAGCCTTCATAATCTCATACCATCTCCTCCCCCCCTCCCCAACCCCTCAGTTCTTCTCACTTCCTCCATTACTTTTCTACCACATGCATCCCACCATTTAGCCACAATAAACTTCTTGACTGAAAGAAACCAGGAGATCTTACTAAGATGCAGATACATTCACAGTTATCGCACTCCTCTTCTTACCAGCTTTGGGAAGTAGCAAGATAGGTGGTAGTCTGTGCCATTCAACAGATATGCAGGCCTGAGGTGAAACGACTCGCTTGAGAGCTGCACATTCAGTTAATGACCACTCAGGACTGCAGCCCAGGCTTCTCAATTGCTTTATTTCCAAAAGCAACTTTGTAAGGAAAAATGGTCCTGGAGTATTTTGACCACGGGACGCTTGAGTTTATAGGTTGAAGTCATTTGGTAAACTGTTTACATAATATTTACAAAAGAAACGAAATAGCAAGGGATTTAAAAGAGTAATATAGCTGCTTCTTAAATAAGTCTATACATGAAACTCTAATCTGGCATAACAGCAGTCTAATTAAAGGGAAAAATATTGTTTCTAGCAAGGGTGGTTTATATTTCTTCAGGTTATTCATTTTTTTTAAGAAATCTATTATTTTCTAAATTGTAAGTTTCAATTTTTTTAAATAATGAGATGAAGCATCCTGTGCCTTAGTAATGCCTTACATGCAGAATCAATCTGAAAATTCATAGCTTTGGGGGGCCTCTACTTTATCGTTGGAGTGATTGAGGAGAGGGGAATAGAGAGAAAACAATGGTATAGAGGAAGGAACTTTGGACTGAGAATCACATGATTATTAGCTGTGCAACCTTCAACAAGGTACACCCTCTCTCTGTATCCCAGTTTTCTTTTCTATAAAACAGAAGCAATAAATTCTGCTTCTCCCAGGACCATAGCATGGCTCAAATAAGGCAGTGTATATGAGTGCTTTGTAAACTGTGAGATACTGTCCAAATATGAAAAGTAAAGATGATCATGATGATTCTCCAATAGCCAAGTGTGCAGGATAAAAGAAATTTTTAATAGTATTTATTGAGGGCTTACTATGTCCTGTATGCATTATCTCATTTAATCCTAAAAACTATTCTAAAGGTCAGTATTCATACTGTATGCACTGAGAGGGGGAAACTCAGGCACAAAACTTGCCCAATGTCATAGTATATATCAGAACCAGATACAAACCTGTGTGTGTGTGATTCTGGAGTCTGTGCTCTTAATCCCTATGCCATTATGCTCCTGAGCCAGGTAAGGAATAAATTAGTGAGGTAGTTTATCATCTAGAAAAATACTTTAAATGTGTAAATGAAGCTCAGTTCTATACATTTGGAAAGATTGCATTATCTCTGATTTCTTTATATTGTCCTTGTAATTTTTATTCCTAAGTCACAGCCAGATGTAGGTAAAGTTGTATTTCATACTCTGTTTATCCAGGCACTGTGCTAAGTACTAAGGAATGAGGCACAGTCCTTCCTTTGAGAATGCTCTGGCCTCTCATATAAATAATCCTCATAGTGCAGTTCACGCAGTGGGTCCTAAGAATAGTCAGACCAAAAGGGCAGAAGAAGTCAGAGCTGGCCTGTGTGACCAAGAAAAGCTTTGTAAAGGAGGTAGCAGATGAACAAAATTTTGAGATGATAGGATTTCTGGTGGGCTGTTAGGGGAGAACATTCTCCAGCCCTTGGGCCAGCTTAAAGAAAGAATCTAATGTTGGAAAGTTCAAGGCATGGCTAGACAATGGAGCATAGACCAGATTGATTGAAATATGGAGTTTGTATCATAAAGTTCTGAGAAAAGGCTGAATGGGGATTGTATAAAACCTAGAATATCAGGAAAGGGAGCTTGGCTTTATTCCATGTAGTTTGTTGAGGAAGGGAATGACATGGTCATCATGGTTATCTTCAACATAAGAACAGTTAGCCCTACACTACTCCATAATGTACAAATTCGCATTGCCTGGCACATAGTAGGTGCTCAGTAAATGTTAATTCTCTGATCTCTTTCTACCCTTAATATCTAGGGGATCTCATTCATCTTGTGGCTTCAGTTACCATATATACAGTTGCAGCTCTGAAGTGTATATCTCCAGCCCAAGCTTTCTCCTGAACTCCAGACATTTATACATACAACTGCCTACTCAACATCTCCATTTTACGTCTGATTGGCATCTCAAGTTAAACATAGTCAAAACTGAACTCCTGATTTCTACCCTCCTCCAAATCTGCTCCTCTTGTAGTCATCCTCACCTCATTAAATGACAGCTTCATTCTTGTTCAGGCCAGAAACCTTTGATTTATCCTTGACTCCTCTTTCTCTCTTTTTCTATCCAACTCATAAGCAAATTCTGTTGGTTTTACCTTCAAAATGTATATCCAGAATCTACTTCTCACTGCCTGCACAACTAAACCCTAGTCCAAGCCACTATGGTTTCTTGTCTAGATTATTGTAATGGTGTCCTCCCTCCACCTGCGTACCCTCCCCCTTTCAGTCTTTTTTTCTAAAAAACCAAAAAAACAAAAAAAAATAGTTTTGTGGTTTTTTAATATAAAGCAGATCGTGTCATTTCTCTTCTCAAAACCCTGTCATGGCTCCCCACCTAGTTCTGAGTTTTTGAAAGACCCTCCCTGATGTGACTCCCTGGCATTTCTCTGACCCCGCTCAATCTTTTTCAGTCACCCTGGCATCCTTGTTGTTTATTAAAAACCATGAAACGTTTTCCCACTTTGGCTCCTTGTACTTGTACTGTCTTCCTCTAGATATCCATATTGCTCATGCCCTTACTTCCTTTAGGGCTCTGCTCAAATATTGCCTTTCCACTGAGGCCTTTTCTGACCAACCTATATAAAAAAGCAGTCCTCCTTCCCTCTTCTCTGTTGCCACCTTCCCTACCCTGCCAGACTGGCAATCCCTATGCTGAACTGATCACCATCTGACATAGGGAATAATAGATATTTGTTTATTATCTACACCCTACTAGAATAAAAGCTTTTTGAAGGTGAGAACTTTACTTATTCACTGCTATATAGCTGGCACCTAGAACTGTACCTGGAACTTAACCGATGATCAGTAAATATCTGTTGAATGAATGAATGAAGCAGACAACCTGTGAAGTAATAATAATGCTGCCTACCACTGTGTGAGTTCCCACTGTGTGTTGGGCAGCTATGCTATGCACTAGACAGGTATCATTTAATTGAATCCTTACAACAATCCTATGAGATTGGTATTATCCTTACTCCATAATTGAAAAAATTAAAGGCACAAAAAAACAGATTTAAAACCCAGGTCAAGAATCTATTATACCAAGCAAATATTATCTCCATTTTACAGATACAGAAAGTGAAACTCTAAGGGTTTTGAGCAAGGTCACCTAGCCAGGAAGTAGCAGAGCTGGAAATTAAATATGAAGGTGCTGATTCTTTTTCTGTTCTATCTCACTGGTAGTTTGGAAAGATGAATTGACATGGAAAAAGACTGAAGCCAGAATAGTCGGGGGATGTTGCAGTACTTAAAATAAGACTGACAAGGGCTTCCCTGGTGGCGCAGTGGTTGAGAGTCTGCCTGCTGATGCAGGGGACGCGGGTTCGTGCCCCGCTCCGGGAGGATCCCACGTGCCGCGGAGCGGCTGGGCCTGTGCGTCCGGAGCCTGTGCTCCGCAACGGGAGAGGCCACAGCAGTGAGAGGCCCGCGTACCGCAAAAAAAAAAAAAAAAATAAGACTGACAAAAATGCAGCCAAGCAGGGGAAGATTAGAGAGATGGTTGTATGTAAACTCTAACGCCTGGACTAAGTATTGTGATAAATGGTTCCATAGCTTTTCCTGCCCTCCCTATACTTGGAGTCAGACGACTCTTCATTCTAATGCTGGCACTTCTGTTCACTTTCTGAGTTACACTGAGTAAATGATTTCTATTTTCTATATTTCAGTTACTTCATCTTTCAAGTGAGGATAATATCAAGCATCCTCACAGATATATTGTGATGATAAGATCAAAAGTGATAATGAAAACACTTGGTAAATGGCAGAGGGCCATGCCATTTGATTTGGTAATGCTGAGTTTCTTTGATCCATCTCCAGGAAGTCACTGCTTTTGACCTGTCTCTTGCCTTTAAAAAATAAGTTTTTAGACACATTCCTCATTCTTAATGTGAGGTGACCTGTTCTTTGTCACTTGGATTATAAAACACCCTTCCTTGGAAGAAAGTCCACTATTTATTGTAGTTCCTTTAGTGCAGGAAAAATGTGTTCTGAGCATTGGCAGTCACGATCGGGGAGAGAGCATGATGCTATAGTATAAAGAACGAGTTATCAGGTGGACCTTGGATGTGTCACATAATCTCTATAAAATGGTTCACCTGTAAAACGCAGATAATAATAGCCACATATGGGGTGGTTGTAAGAATTAAGTGAGGTGATTTGAGAGTGAGGATATGACATGTAGTAGGTACCCAGGATATGTGAGGCTTTAAGACATGTAGACCTTGTGCTGGGAAGGAATAACACAGCTCACCATGCTCATGCCCCTGGGCAGGGCACTGTGTGTAGGATGAAACCACACCATCTCACTTTCAGTCAGACTTTCCTGTGAGGAAGTATATTCTCTCCTCCTCCTTCCACATCACTGTTTCCATAAAAGCAGAATCCTCTTAGTTGGGATTGGATGGAAATGTGACTAAACACCAAAGAGGTTTTCAGTAAAATATGTTGGTACAATTTTTTGCTTAGTTTCAAGACGAGTTGGGTCTAAGCCTTCCAAAAGTGAGTGGATTGCTGATGTGAAAGTTTTCTTTGAAATTTTTATGCCTGATTTCGTGATCTCTTTGCTTCTCACAGCCTTTTCCAGCTTTTAGTCAGACAAGGATAATAATAATTATTAATGTGCCACTCTGTGCCAGACGCTTTAGAAAGTATTCTCTCAATCTTTATACAAACCCTAAAGCATAGATAGTAGCCCCATTTTATAAATAAGATAACTGAGGCTAAGAGACATTAAGTACCATTTCCAGGGTCACGTACATAGTAACTGACATAATTGTGATTTAAACCTCCAGAGCCTATGCTGTTTATCCTAAACGGGATACTTTTTCATATAATGTGTTGGGGGGTCCCCAAGACCCACCTCCAGGTTCCGTGATATTCTAGGAGGACTCACAGGACTGAGCAGTCATATTTACAGCTGTGATTTATTACAGCAAAAGAATACAAAGCAAAATCAGCAAAGAGAAAAGGCACACGGGGCCAAGTCTAGGGAAAACCAGGCAAAGCTTCCAAGGGTCCTCTCCTAGTGGAGTCACACAGGATGAGCTTAATTCCCCCAGCAGTGGTTTGGGACAACACATGCGAAATGTTGTCAAGCAAGGAAGCTTTTTAGGGACTTAATGCCCAGGGGCTTAGTTGGGGGCTGATTATATAAGTACCCTCTGCCTGGTACATACCAAATTCCAGAATCCGAGAAGGAAAGCAGGTGTTCAGCATAACTATATTGTTTGCACAAACGATTTAAGGTTAGTGAGCTACTCTTACCGGTTCTGAGAATAGTGGGAAGCCTCCTAAAAGCCAAGTTCCCAGACACCAGCCAAAGGCTGACCTTGTAAGCAAGCCTTTCAAAGAATAGCAGTCAGGCCTGCTATATGTTAACTCTTTTCTGCAGACATCATGCCTTTTGCTCTTGACCGAGGCATCTTTACAGAAAAATTATGATCAGTAGGAAGCTACACACAGAGTGAGAAAAACCTATAGTATTGATCTCAGTTATTTATGCTTTTTAGGGATCCTGGACTCAGCCAGTTAAAACAAATTCCATTAACCATTAAAGTCTGTCTTAGAAAGCCAGATGGCTTCCTCTTTGAGTTTCTGTATTAACCCTTTTTCTCACCTTGCCCAAGGCATCGGTTCAGGTACAGCACAATTCTAGCCAAGATGAAGCTGACCTGAACGTCTTCCAATACTGAGGCAGTGTCATGATATCAGGGTACACACCAGAAGTACAATCACAGAGGGCATTCGTGGTACCCCTGGAAACAAAGTTTACAAGTGTTAGAGCACCCCAAGCAGGACATACATTAGTCAGGGCCACTGTGATACCTCCCACCATTGGGTTCTCAGTCAGCAATTTAGTTCAGCCCTTGGTTTCAGAGGGACTGCCTAAGGCAGTCTCAGTTTTGCTTATCCGTGACACCAGTTCACTCACCTCATGAATATAGACGGCATCTGGAGGTGTTCTGTTTGGAAGTTAAGGAGCTGAGGCCACCTCCTGCTGTCTCATAGTCACCACTGTCATGTGTGATTGTAGACTCAGCAGTCAGTTTGAATTCAAAGCACTTGCAGCAGCTTGGAAAGGCAGCATGGGGAGTTTTCCTTCAGGAAGAGGGGAACGTTTCCAGGAACAGTTTGGAATAGCAAAGATTTTAACACTTTCTTCCTCCCTTGCACCCCCGCTCCCCCGCCAGGGGCCAGGGTTTTGATTTGTTTTGTTTTTTCTTCTTTACAAAATCGTTGTGTCTCCGCAGTCATAATTTTACCTTTTTTTTTTTTTATGATTATCCCCTACTTTCATCCAGACCTTTCCTCAGGAAGGACTGTATATGCAACAGGGCCAAAGAGTTTTATAGAAAATCATTTTTATACGGCTTAACCAGAAAGGCACATCATGTTTAGGAATTGGTTAGTACAAAATCCTTAATTATGAAAAATTTTCAAAACAACTTTATATAACCTCCCATCCTTTTTGTCCTGTTCATTTATCCAGTGAGCAGCCTAGAAAAGATCAATCTCTTTTTGAGAACAGTTGCATTTAATAATCAGACTGTCTTTCTAAGGTGTGTGCTCCCAGAGAAAGGTGAAAGGAGTAGAGTCAAGCTATTTATTAGTCCACTGTTGGAAACTGCAACTATTCTGGGAAGTTGAACACAAGTCATGAGCAGTGAGACATCTCCCAAAGGAAGTTGAAAGTCCGTTCTGTCAAGAGTGGGCAAGGAGGTCACACTCCTTGTGATATGCTCTCCCCCAACTTGCAGGAATGCATTCAGTCTCTGCATCAAATATAAACCCGTCAGCGTCTTGATTTTATTTATTTATTTTTAAAAATAAATTTCTTTATTTTTGGCTGTGTTGGGTCTTCGTTGCTGTGCGGGGGCTTTCTCTAGTTGCGGCAAGCGGGGGCTACTCTTCGTTGCGGTGCGCGGGCTTCTCATTGTCTCATTCGTTGCGGAGCATGGGCTCTAGGCGCGCAGACTTCAGTAGTTGTGGCACAGGGGCTCAGTAGTTGTGGCTTGCGGGCTCTAGAGCTCAGGCTCAGTAGTTGTGGCTCACGGGCTTTGTTGCTCCACGGCAAGTGGGATCTTCCTGGACCAGGGCTTGAACCCATGTCCCTTGCATTGGCAGGCAGATTCTTTTTTTTTTTTTTTTTTTGCGGTACGCGGGCCTCTCACTATTGTGGCCTCTCTCGTTGCGAAGCACAGGCTCCGGACGCGCAGGCTCAGCAGCCATGGCTCATGGGCCCAGCCGCTCCGCGGCATGTGGGATCCTCCCAGACCGGGGCACGAACCCATGTTCTCTGCATCAGCAGGTGGACTCTCAACCACTGCACCACCAGGGAAGCCCCAGCAGGCAGATTCTTAACCACTGCCCCAACAGGGAAGCCCAGCAGCTTGATTTTAGATGGTCCCATCAAAAAACAAGCTCTTTCCTGTTGGCATTTGTATGTGACCCAGAAGATACAGACAACATCCATGATGTGTTCACAATTTCAGGCCCCACCCAGAGGCATCCTAAATCTACAGTGGTCCCAGAATCAAAGTCTTGTTCGTTGAGCCTATGCTTGCTTGCAGTTCAGCACAGTACATTCTGATGCTGAAGCCACTCACAGCAGTCAATATCAGGTTTTAGTTTAGAGTCAGGTCTGGACAGTTAGCATTTGTGGAGTTAGGATTCCAGTAGAAGTCAACAACTTTTCTTCAGCAGCAGCAAAGCCAAGATGCTATAGGGACAGACAGCTGTGTTACAAGTTCAAGTGACAAGCAGGCTTTCCTAAGCCCTTTTGGTCTTGTCCAAATTTACCTACTCAAAAATATGCACAGTATGCTGGAAGATCATTAGCCTCTAAAGATCAGACATCTGATTTTATAAGTACCATTATCAAACTAAAAACTGCTTTTTAAAACTCCCTACATGTATCTCTATCTGGAGATTGCCTCTCTTGTCTGTGTTGTCTCCCTTTTTCCAGAGCTTCCAATAAGCAAAAATCATTAGTTCTGGAGACTTGTTCTGTTATTCAAAGAGTTTAAATTCTAACCCATTCACCAGCAGCAAAAAGCAAGGCAATCATGTTCTACTAACACTTTTTCTTTGCAGCTTTCCCTGATTGAGATGATTCCTTTAGCATTTATGAAATTAATTAGTACTGTATAATGTTTTATATCAATTTTTACCATATACCCAAATGTAGTAGCCACAAAACAATTATTTTTTTAATCCCCGCTTTTTTTCCTCATTGCAAATTTACTTAACCCTCCAGCAGTAAATTTAGCATTTAGAAGGATGATATTAAAGTTGCTGGGGGAAGATCCCTCCTGGAATGCAAGGGAAGTCAGGAACGGAGCCATACTAGGCTGCTGCAGCAAGGGTAACAACAGCCAACTGAAGAAATGGCTGAAGTATTTTTCTCCCTTAATTTTCCCGCTGGTTTATCTAAAATTGTGCTTCAGTCCAGGGAACTGATTTAACTTTTTTTTTCCCTCCCACTTAAAGGAGAGAACAGTACAAACTTTTAACATTTTTGACCCATCCAATCTCTTGCCACCTGGAAAAGAGAACAAAAACCAAAGGCATTACAAGGCTGTACCTTTTTCCCCTCACGTTAGCCAGTACAGCCAAAAAGCAGTCAGGGGAGCCAATAAACCAACTCTCCTGGAATTGGATCTGTCATTTTAAAATTCTGTGAGGTAAATTTTACCTCTTAAAACAGACCATCAGCTAAGCTGCTGTTTCATACCGTGGACAGATGACTCTATATCCACCCAGGCACCAAAGGTTCATCATTCCCTGCTTCTTCATCCTTTTTTCCCCCAAAAAAACAGTGCTTCCACCATATTTTGATGAGCCGGGTTAGGCTTTTGAATCCCACTTCTGACACCATCTGTTGGGCAGGGGTCCCAAGACCACTCCAGAGTTCCATGATTCCATAGCAAAACTCAGCATGTAGTCATACTCACAGCTGTGATTTATTACAGCAAAAGGATACAAAGCAAAATCAGCAAAGAGAAAAGGCACATGGGTTGTCTAGGAGAAACCAGGCAAAGCTTCGAAGGGTCCTCTCCCAGTGGAATTACACAGGATGAATTTAATTCCCCAGCAATGATTTGAGACAACATGTGAAATATTGCCAAGCAAGGAAGCTTATTAGGGACTTCAGTGCCCAGGGGTTTCACTGGGGGCTGATCATGTAGGTACCCTCTGCCTGGTATATACCAAAATCTCAGAGTCCCAGAAAAAAAAGCAGGTGTTCAGCATAAACTATGTTGTTTGCACAAGCAGTTTAGGCACAGTGAACCACTATTATCAGAATAGTGTGAATCCTCCTGAAAACCAAGTTCCCAGATGCCAACCTTGTAAGCAAGCCTTTCAAAAGAATAGTCATCAGGCCTCTTCTATGCACATATAGTTTTATTTTTTAAGATAGTCACATCTCAGATTCACTTCTGGGGTTTACTACTGGATATGGAGGTGGAACTCTGTAAACTGGGACGCTTCTAAGCATTTGACTTTGCCTCTCATCTTCACTTGTAGCGGAACTTAGTACTGTAGTGAAGGGTAAAAGTAGCTTCAGAATACTAACAGGCATCAGTTAATCCTGTATTTTCAAAGGAAACTTTCAAGAGGATCCAAGGGAAACTCAGTCCCTGGAGACAGCCATCTCCTACTTTCTAGGGTACCAACATATTCAATGTAAACTTGCCCCCAAATCTGTAGTGGTCTGTTCAGGGCTCCTGCAGTTGTTCTTGAAGCTGCAGCTACCTTCCCTCACCACAGAGATATAATACTTTATCCAAACTGGCTACTTAAAATAAAGGGGGAGTTGTTGGTATTTATTTTTCCTTGCTTGTCTTATAAGCAAATATAAATCAACACTGTAAGAATGATTTATTTAACAGTACCTCTTCTTTTCAATCACATTTCAAAGGCATTGTAGCCTGCAACAAGAGTATACATGGGCCTAGAGTCAAATGGACCTGGCCTCGAATTCTAGATCAACTTTTCACTGAGTGATCTTAGAGTGAATACTTAATCTCTTGGTAAAATGAGAGTTAACAGTATCTACTTTAAAGGGTTGTTGTGAGCATTAACTGAAAGAATAAATGTAAAATGTTTAATATATATAGCATTTAACACAGAGTAAGAATCTAATAATGGTAATTGGTATGATGGTAATGGTGATTATTTCTCTCTTCACTCCCACTCCATCTTTCCTATCCTTATTTTTTCTCTTGTGTTTTGGTTTCAAGAAGACAAGGAATCTTTATCCACTGTTAACTGTTTGGAAACTACCAGCTTTTGCAGGAAGGATATCAGTCTGCCTTACATGCCCAATAACAAAAGGTTGAGGGGGTGTTCAGGAAGAAATATCTAGAGTTTAATATCTGCATTCTGTTTTACCAAGACAGCAGATTTCTTTCATAGTTGGAAACGTTCCTGAATTAGTTTATGATATTTTTCCTAGGGTCAAAGACAGGCTTATTTCCTCATGGAGACTTACTTCATTTATGTCAGGGTCCTCTAGGACTTGCTCTTTGTAAACTCAGTTAGGGCAGTAGCTATACTGTCTTATTTGCCTTTGCACCCCCTGTTTCTGACACAGGGAGCACACAGGCCTGTCACAGAGTAGGGGTTCCCTGAATTGTGGGTGGATGGAGGATGGGTGGATGGCACACACTGTGGAGGATGTGATGATAATTATAACATGGCCTTGGTCTACAAGGCCAAGTCTGGTAGGGGAAATAAGGCAGGAGATCACCCTAGCAGGCAAGTGGCACATATCACCAAACAAGGCACCAAACATGAAGCATACACAGATTTGGCTGAACAAAAAGGTCTGTGTCAGGGGTGCAGATTGTAGTGGGCAATGTACCTGAAGCTAAGAAATTATAATTTTATTCTGAAGGCTGTGGGAGCTATTGGTTTTAGAACTGAGTGTTACAGTCAGTTTTTGTGATTTGCTGCAGTTATGTTGTATAAAGTGTCACAAACACTAAATTAGTAAATACTCAATCATTGCCTCAGGGGAAACATAGCGTTAAATTACTATGAGCCTCCATTTTCATCAATCAATGCATAACCTTATTTTATGTGTGTTTCTATTTAAAGATGCTTTATTTAATATATAATGTTGATTAATTAATATTGAACTCATGGCCAACAGTACTACAACTCATGCCTAAATGAAGCTTATCTAACACACACACAGTCTCCATAAGGCACATCACAGCCTTCTTACACTTAGGAACACTAGGTAGCACTTCAGCACTATGCGTAGGGGCCACTGACTGGGGATTGCACACAGTTTGCTATGACTGAATTTAGGATATGAAGTTGGGCATGGAGGAAAATGAGATTGGAGATGAAAAATACTGGAGAGTTTTCTTTGCATTAATCCAACAAATATTTGAGTACCACTTATGCATAAGACATTGGGGATACAGTAGTGAATAGGCTAAACAAAGTTTTTGCCCTCATGAAACCAATTCTAGTGGAAATTTGAACTAGTTAAGTTAAAGTAGATGTTGAGCCTTGTATTACAGATGAGGAATTTAGACTTAGAGCTGTCAAATGTCTAACAAATTGGGTAGCTAATAAGTTGCAGAGCAATAGCTCCAGCTAGGTCTTTTGATGCCACGTTTCTGTTTTTTTCTCAAACCTGTTGATTATTTTTATGAGAAAGGATTAGAGTAGTGAGAGCCTGGGAAAGGGAAACCAGATAGGACTTGAAGTAGACAAGACAACAGGCTTATGGGAGTCAGAACTGAGATGACAGCATTGGGAATGAAGAGGAGGCACAGAATCATGCAGAAGAAAGAATCAGTGAGATCTGGTGATTGTCTAGCTATGTCAGGGTGCTGGGTAGGGTAGGAAGAAGGAGTTTTCAAAGGTGCTTAGAGGTTCCCAGCCTGAATTACTAGGAACATGCTAGTTACCATGTGCAGAAATCAAAGAAGACAGATGAAGACGCAGGTTCATTTTTGGATTTCTTAAGTCTGAGGTGCCAGGAGAAAGTCTAGGTGGTGCTTTCTAAAGAGTATAAAGAGATTTAAACTGTGAGACTAGTTTAATACCAAAAAAAAAGGCCCCTGGAAGTAACTGGAGTAGATTTGAAGGAGATGAGGGACAGAGAGACAGTACAGGGCAGTAGTTAAAAGACAGAGTTGTGGAGTCCCAGGCTGAATCTCAACTCTGCATTTCCTAGCTTTTTAATCTTGGGCAAATTACTTAGCCTCTATGTAGCTCAATTTCCTCATCTATAAGAAAAGGATAATGATAGTACCTACTTCACAGGGCTGCTGTAAAAATGAAGTGATACTTGTAAAGCACTAGTATACAGTAAAAGCTCGGTATATCTAAGCCGTCGTGATGAAGTTGATGGTAAGGAGAGGAAAGGATCTTGCTAACCCACAAAGGTATTGAGAGAACCAGTGATATTATATAAGAAAACTCATCATTGTATGCCCCTGACCAGATCAAAGGAATACACAAAGGAGTTTTTAAAATATGTTTGAGGTGATTGCAGGCATTTCATGGAAGCTGAGTGGAATTCAGAGCCTTAATAAAATCTACCTTTGCCCCTTTTTAACTCATTTACAAAGTACTTGGAACAGTGGGGGGTTATAACAATGACTAAAGCCATTTATTTTATGCCTATTATATGCACAATCAAGTATATTAGTTTTCTGAAAGATGGATATCACCCCCATTTTACAGATGAGGACACAGAAACTTAGAGAGCTTAAATTTTCAAGGTTGTACAACAAATATCAATACCAGTATTTGATTCCTAAAACCCAGGTTCTTTCCCTACACCATGCTGAAAATAAAATGGAGTGACTATTAGGATTGTGTATAGGTATGTTGATGTATTTAAACCTTCCAAAGTCATTTACTTTGCCCCAGAATTTAATTTTATAAGGGGCTTATAAAGCACTGTATCATTTGAAATTGCTCTATCCGAAATCAAATAAACTTTTTAAGGCTCTACATACAATCCAATCTGGCTCCATCTGGCCATAAATAAAAAATCATTAGTTCTGTGCTCAGTATTCCAGGTGCTTCTGCAGACACGTGTTGCTCGCTTAAAGTCTGTATAATAACCCCATTCTAAATACAAACAACTGCAAATGTGTATATGCACAGATTAACGTTTTCTAGACACTCCTTGTAATTTTCAAAGCCAGTGCTGGAGTTCCAGTGCAGTAGCATGTGCATCATGATGCCAGATCCCCCGGGCCTCACTGCAATGCCAGTTCCAGCTCCAGCCCCTGCCTACTTCACCCAGACCACACCCTGCTCTTCACCCAGAACCAGGACCTCAAGGACTCAGGTTTAGTGTCTTTGGCTGAATCCCAAACCTGAAGATTCTTTTGATATTTCCAAACTTACTTCACTTTCTGTCCTCTGGTTAAAACAGCCTTGCGTGAACAGGCCTTCCCCATGCACGCATTTTAGACTGTGAGAACTAGAAAAGACCCTTATTTTATAGATGAGAAAACCAAGATGCAGAGAAAGAAAGTAACTTGATCAAGGCATAGAAAAAGCAAAGACACCAAAAGCAGAAATGGTTGACCCAAGTTTACATAGTCACAGAATGAGGGTAAGATATACATTTTTTAAACAAAAAAAAAGAATTGTACACATGAAGTCTGAAGTTATTTGGGATTATGTCTAATTCATCTGAATGTTCCCTAGTACAGTGCCTGGCACATAACTAAGCGACTAATACTGGTTTATTGTATATGAAAGTATGTCAGTAAAATGGTTAATTAGATTGTAGGAAACAGCTGTGCATATTAGAATGAGACAAGGAGGAAAGAGCAATATGTAGTTGACTGACACACTAGGGCAAGTTAGATGTTTACCTTCCTTGTGCTCCCCTGCTGTCCTCTTCCATATTGTAGCCTTTACTGTTCTGAATTGCAGTGGGCCAATTTCTTGTGCGTCCTGCTCTAGACTCTACACTCCTTGAGGGCAGAGATAGTGACATGTTCACTATTATATCCCAGTGCCCAGCACAGTTTCTGACATTGTAGTAAACACTCAGGAAATATTTGTCTAGTAAATAAATGAGAAGAAATAAAATATTCCTACCCATTTGTGCATCTACTGTTTTTGTATTTCTCATCTCACCAGACAGAAACTCATATATAATTTATGGTATCCTGATTGTTGAGGAAGGCAACCATATATCTATATGTATATATATTCTTTTTCAGATTCTTTTCCACTATAGATTATTACAAGATATTGAATGTAATTCCCTGTGCTATACAGTAGGTCCTTCTTGTTTATCTACTTTATATATAGTAGTGTATATCTGTTAGTCCCAAACTCCTGATTTATCCTTCCTGCCCCCCTTTCCCCTTTGGTAACAATAAGATTGTTTTCTACATCTGTGAGTCTATTTCTGTTTTGTAAATAAGTTCATTTGTATCATTTTTTTAGATTCCACAAATAAGTGATATCATATGATATGTGACTGTCTCTCTATCTTACTTCACCTAGTGTGATAATCTCTAGGTCCATCTATGTTGCTGCAAATGGCAATATTTCATTCTTTTTTATGGCTGAGTAATAGTCTGTTGTATATGTATACCACAGCTTCTTTATCCATTCATCTGTCAGTGGACACTTAAGTTGCTTCCATGTCTTGCTATTGTAAATAGTGCTGCTATATGAACATTGGGGTGCATGTATCTTTTCGAATTAGAGTTTTTGTCTTTTCCAGATATATGCTCAGGAGTGGGATTGCTGGGTCATATGGTAACCTTATTTTTAGCTTTTTAAGGAACCTCCAACAAGAGCCTACAATATGCTGCCTACAAGAGACCCACTTTAGGACAAAGGACGCACATAGGTTGAAAGTGAGGGGATGGAAAAAGATATTTCAGGTGTTTCTTAACAGCCAGTTGTCAGCCTCTTATTTTGACATCTCCAGCAGGACATTCTCAGAAGAATGTAGTGGAGAGGGGACTAAGCTGGGAGCCAGGCAGCCTAGGACAGAATTTTTACTCTTCCAGCCATTTGTTGTGTGATCTCAAGGAAGGTACATACTTCTCTGGGTCCTGTTTTCCTCATCTGAAATATGAAGAGATTAAGATAAGTGCTTTCTTAATCTTCTGTCAGCTCTGATACTATGTGATTCTATAATTAAATGACCTGGATATAGATAATACCTGCTCCATTGACAACTCTCTTCTGAAAACTAAAACAAAACCATTGGCTTCCCCGTCCTACTGGCTTTATTTAAGATCATCTTCTCTCACTCCTTTTATATGAGAATGTCTCTGTCCCAGGCAGTTTATGGGGACTTAAGCTTTTATTTACTGTAGCTGGCAGCTCCTATAAGCTGGGGCTTTGATAATATTTCACATTTATTTATCTGAGCCAGAGCTTAGGATCAGGTGGCAGTTAAGTCACTTAAGGTTATTCAAATGCATTGAAAATGTTGCTTAATAATTCAGAACCAGTTTTCTCTGTTTAGAGTATTAAAGATTTTTTAAACCCTTCTAATTATCCAGTTCCGACAGCAGTTTAAATAGACAGGGAAAAATCTGTCCCTTCTGAAAGGGCAACTGATGCAAACTTATTTTCAGTCCCTATGTCTGTGCAGCAGGGCTGACCGAGGTAAGGGCCAGAGAGAGTCCAGAGCTAGAAGACTTGCCTGCGTGACGTGTTGATGGTATCACTGGCAGGCTCTGCCTGCCATAGGAGTGAGGCTACGGGAAGAGGTCTGGGGATATGGCTTCTTTTGACTTTGGGTTGGTGGAGGCTTTAGGGAGGAGTGGGGAGCCTCCACTCAGTCATTCAGTAGGTCAGTCTTTCAGCAAACATTTGTTGAATTCATACTGTTTCCAGCAGTATAGTAGGCCCTGGGGATAGATAGCCAATAAGACCTCATTTATGCCCTCGGAATTCAGTGTAACTGGAGAGACAGACTCAGACAATTGCAAAATAACATGAGAGACAGAACAGACAGATAACTCAGTATGAGACTGTAGCTGATCCTTTGGGGTAGGTCCCCAGAAATGGGTTGCCTTGCCTGGTCAAAGTATAGGAGTATTATTTTAACAAAGGACAAAGTTGGCATTGCCTGTGCCTGTTTTCCAGTTTAAACACTGACCTTGAGTCTGCCAGCAGACCTTTAAGCCACCTTGTCTGAGAAGCATAAGGGGAAGCAAAGGTATTAGTTAAGCAAATATGAATTGGCCACATGCAGGGCAGTGGAATAGGAATATGATGGAGAGACCACAGTGAACATGTATGGCCCCTTTGTCACAGGAGCCATGGCCCAGTGAATCAGAGAAGATGCTCTGTCACTTAGGCCTGGTTTGACGGGAGAAGTAGCAGTTGAGCTGAGCTTTGAAGGATGTGTAAGTTTTCAACAGGTAGAACTGGGCAGAAAGGACAGTCCAGTGGTGGAAACAACATAAGCAAAGGTTCAGAGAAGAGAAGCACAAGACATAAATGGGGAATAGCAAACTGCTCTGGTCAACTGGAGCATAAGGTCTTTGAGGGGATAGTATTTAGAGATCACAATAGTAAAGAATGTTGGGGCCAAGCCACCACCACCCTTTCAAGTTTAGGCCCAGATTTTACTTATTTGATTTTTTTTTCAAAAGAAAATAGAATAAATGTCTATTTTGTGACTTACTCCTAAAATGTTAATAAAGGCTTGCTCTGTATTTTTTGATGTTCCATGATGTACATTCTCTGGTTTGATCATTTTTTCAACAAGCACTTATGAGAGCATATAATGCACCAGATTCTTTGCTGGATGTTGGGGATACAGGAAACAGTCCTGCCTTTAAGCTATTCAGTCTTATCCAGGAGATGTTTGCATGATGACAGGCTGTGATGATGCTCATTGCAGGCCAATAAGGTGGTGCATCAGATGTCAACATGCTTGTTTAACAGACAAGGAAATTCAGAGGAGGAAAGGTGACTTTTTCATGATCACACAGTTGGTCAGAAATAGTATGCTAGGGTTAGGAGCCAGATGTGTGGTCGCTCAGAGGGTGCTTATTCCCTTCTCTCCTCCTCTACTCTGAGGCTTGACCTTCTGTGGACATCAGGACTGAACTGATAGGAAACAAGCATGAAGAAATTTCTGGCCAGGTAAAATGCATATCTCCAGCCACCCTCAAGTACCACTTTCTTAACATCTTCTCTCCTAAATACTTTTGTTTCTTATCACGGTACTTTTCCTTAAATCCACGAGTTTGGGAGGTGGTATAAGTTTGTCATAGTACAGACGTCCACTGGACCAACCTTCAAAGAAAACACCTGCTCTGTTCATGATTCCTGCCTTCCAGTTTCATAAGCTTTGGGTGGGTGAAATGTAATATCAAAATAGCTCAGAGAGAGCCTTGGTAACATTTAAGATATTGAACGTGCTGCATCTGGTAACTAGAAAATTTAATGATCTCCTGCTGTTTTGGTAATTGGATAAGTAAATACATCAGAATAAATCACACCAGCAAGTCTTTTGGATGTCGTTAGGGACTCAGCTCTTTTAACTCCTGTTCAAAGCTCCAGCTCTTGAGCAGTGTTTACGTTCAGAGTTACGCACGCACCAGCTCACATGGCCCTGCTTGAGTATTAAAATGCATTCAAAATGCTTACTTTCTCCCCAGCTACTCTGCCTGAAGAGTACATCTAGTATGCCATTCCAGATCTCTCTGAAGCCAGGGAGAAAGGTTGTTTCCAGAAGTTTAAACTAAACATAATAAGGCATTTTAGCCCTTCACAATCTCTCTCCAAACTGTCTTTCTGGCCATGTCTTCCACTACAGATGTGTTATGAGCCTAGCCAGAAACACCACCCATTTACAAATTGGGGGAAATGAGGTCAAAGCAAAAAGGAATTATCCCGTTGTAGTAAGGAATCATGTCAGAGTTTTAAGTAGGAGAGAGGCAGGCTGAGATACTTTGTTCAACTCTCTCTCGAGTAGCAGGAGAGACCCAGAGAGAAATGATGTTAGAGCTTATTGGGTGTTGAATGATGTTGTCATTACAGATGAGAAATTTGGGTCTTCTGGAGGGTGAATCACTTGCTCAGGAGTATTCATGCAGAGCCAAGATTCAAAATCCACCAGAACTTTTTCTTACTGCCTCCCTAATTAGCATTTAATCCATGTCTACTGGTGATCTGGGGCAAACAATAATCAGGGTTTCTCAGAGGCTTTTTAAGCTGAAGTAGCAGTTCTAAGCTGACCGGTTAACAGGTTTCTCTCCTTTCATTTGTCTCTTAGTGTCCTGTTCCAAACACAATGGTTAGTGTTGTGGACCAATCTTTTAACAGAGGTGTCCTCAGAGCCTTTTATACAAGAGCCCAGCTACCTTCCATGATACCAGCCTCTGAAAGTGAGGCATGTCCCCTCGATCATTGCTTCCCAGCCTGTGTCAGATCATCACACACACTGAAAATGTTTGTGTGCGTCATTGGAGTAATCATACCAGGTTGCTCAGGGTCAGAGGCAGCTCAGCCCTGAGGATTCTGGCTGCTTTGAGGGATGAGACCAGTATCGTGGTACACCTGTAAGTGGCACACCACTAGGGCTGATCTGCACTAGATTTCTGTGCCACACTCCAGAATCCTCACTCATGATTTGCCTATACCCTGTTTATTAAGCTTTCAGAAACAGTGAGCTTGCAAACCACTCTGCAAAGCAGGACTTCCTCTTAGTTACTTGAAATTGTGTCTTCCAGAGCCCAAGAGGGACAGGACTTCGGTCTTCTTGTGTTTCTAGACTAAAGAGGCTTTCCGCCCGACCCTACCCTTCTTGGTAGAAGTCCCTCTGTTCCCTCTGGGCCTTCCCCACTAACATAGTTTAATAGTATAGTGACCAGGCTGCTCTCGCCTTATGAGATGGACTGTATTCTACCGTTGGAATATGTGTCTCTCTCAATAAACCTGCTTTCACTTTAAAAAAAAAAACTCGTATAGTGACCAAAACCACCATCAGGGATACCAGTGCAAGGAAAGCGTCACATTTTTTGTTTGGTGCCTAGGATCTCCCTGACAATGTGCCAAGTTTGAGGCCATTGTGACATTAGCAACACTTTAGAATTGGTATCCTCATTTAACAGCCCATCTAAAGGCACAGGCTGGGAATGAAGACTCCAGATTTGGTCCCAGATCTGCCCTGAGTGCTGAGAAACATTGGGTAAGTTCTTTCCACTCACTGGGCTTTTCTTTCCCCATCTGTTACAGAGATGACCTCTAAAGACCCCTCTAGCTCTAACAATCACTAGGTCTGTGATAATTGAAGAGCTAGATGAGTGAAATTTCCCCAAATGCCTGAGGTAGTAATATACTTTGTTGTGGGGAGGTATATGCTTCCGTTACATGAAGGGATAGTCTTTCCAAGCAAGAGACTTAGAATAAATAGTCTAGTGTATGACTACAGTACTAAAAGTATCTAGTGTGGTGGTTAAGAAAACAGACTTTGGAGCCAGACCTAGTTTTAAATCCTTGCTCTGTCACTTCCTGCCTGTGCAATCTTAGGCAGGTTATATAATCTCTCTGAGCTTCTATTCCTCATTTTTAAAGTGGAGGTAATAGTACCTCCCTCATAGGGTTGTGTAGTACTTATAAAATACTTGGAACAGTTAGCACCTAGTAAGCTCCTAATAAATGTTTTGGTTTTTTAAAAAAAATTATTTATTTTTGGCTGTGTTGGGTCTTTGTTGCTGCGTGCAGTCTTTCTCTAGTTGTGGGAGCGGGGGCTACTCTTCTTTGTGGTGCTCAGGCTTCTCATTGCTGTGGCTTCTCTTGTTGTGGAGCACAGGCTCTAGGTATGCGCACTTCAGTAGTTGTGGTGTGTGGGCTCAGTAGTTGTGGCTCACGGGCTCTAGAGCACAGGCTCAGTAGTTTTGGCACACAGGCTTAGTTTCTCCGTGGCATGTGGGATCTTCCCGGACCAGGGCTTGAACCCGTGTCCCCTGCATTGGCAGGCAGATTCTTAAGCACTGCACCACCAGGGAAGTCGGTTCGTTCTTTTTTAAAGTAACAATTTTTTTTTCTTTACTTTTTTGGCTGCATAGGGTCTTAGTTGCGGCACACGGGATCTTCATTGAGGCATGCGAGCTCAGTAGTTGTGGCGCACGGGCTTAGTTGCCCCACGACGTGTGGGATCGTACTTCCCTGACCAGGGATCAAACCCACATTCCCTGCATTGGAAGGCGGATTCTTTACCACTGGACCACCAAGGAAGTCCCCCCAGTAAATGTTAACTGTTGTTATCATTATTATAATATGATAAAACAAAGAACAGATAGGGCAGCCTACGCCTTAGTTTTCTCTCCCTTTGTTCTTCCTTTAACTTTTCTTTCATTCTCCCTTCTTCCCAACTAAAAAAGTCAAGGAAAGGGATTTTCCTGGTGGCGCAGTGGTTAAGAATCCTCCTGCCAATGCAGGGGACATGGGTTCGATCCCTGGTCCGGGAAGATCCCACATGCTGCAGAGCAACTAAGCCCATGCACCACAGCTACTGAGCCTGCGAGCCACAACTACTGAAGCCCGCACACGTAGAGCCTGAGCTCCGCAACAAGAAGCCACCTCCATGAGAAGCACCCCGCGCACCGCAAAGAAGAGTAGCCCCCGCTCGCCAGAACTAGAGAGAGCCTATGTGCAGCAATGAAGACCAAACACAGTCAATAAATAAATAAATTAAATTAATAAACTCAATTTTAAAATTAAAAAAAATTAAAAAGTCAAGGAAAGAAAATGTCGTAGAGGCATCCTGTGCTTTGCAGCCACAGAAGACCCACCCAACCTCACTTTCTAGCACCCTAGCTGTTCTACCACACTTTAATAATGGAAAGAATAGCATGTGACACTGTTTCCTGGAAACCCTCACCCCAGTGCCACTGCTTGTCTGTGATCCAATGAGGCAGATTGGTGCAGAAACTGCACCAGAAGCTGGGATGTAAATAAGCCAGAGTGTAGTCCCATAATGGGACCCTTCCAGATTGGAAGTTCTTTTTGGGGTTGCATTACACCTGAAGCAAATGTAGAGGAGAAGTTGGTAGGAGCTACAACTGGTGTTGTGGATAATGATGATGATCAATCCCTTATGTTCGCAAAAGACTTTACAGTTACCATAGCCTTTTCACACCCTGATCAGCACACGACCAGCAGGTTGGCTCTTAAGTTCTCCCTCTGATACTTTGTGGGTGTAACTGCCCTCTTTAAGGATTCCCAGCTCATCAAAAGGTGTTTAAAGAAAATGGACAATTAGCTATTAGAACGAAGTTGACAGTAACGAAAATTAGCCTATGTTCCTGTGGGGAACAGCAAATCCTGTGCCACAACAGGGACATGAGCCAGGGCAGCCACAGAATGCCTGCTTTCTTTATGGCCAAGGGAAAGCCTTTTAGTCACATTAACTGTCCCCCGTTTAGAAGTAGGATCAGAGGTTAAGAGGCAGTGAAGGGCAGTGCATCAGATACAGGCTAAACGCTACAAACCTGGGTGCAAATTCCAGAATTACCTTTCCTACCTACCTACTCGGGCAAGTCCCTTAACCATTTTTGACCTCAGAAAATTCATCTATAAAATGAGAATAGGGGCTTCCCTGGTGGCGCAGTGGTTGAGAGTCCGCCTGCCGATGCAGGGGACACGGGTTCGTGCCCCGGTCTGGGAAGATCCCACATGCCGCGGAGCGGCTGGACCCGTGAGCCATGGCCGCTGAGCCTGCGCGTCCGGAGCCTGTGCTCCGCAACGGGAGAGGCCACAGCACTAAGAGGCCCGCGTACCGCCAAAAAAAAAAAAAAAAGAGAGAATAATAGGAGTACTTATCTCATAGGATTCTTGTGACCATTTAATTAGGTAATATATAGAACAACTAGTATAGTTCCTGGCACTTATAAAATTCCAAACAAATGGTAACTTTTTTGGTAATGATGACATTAACAATTATTTTTTAAACTTGTAATATTTAATATGCATGTTTTATAACAAAATATGTTACTCATAGCTTACCAAAAAGATTAGTTGTTCTCCCAAGTTTAAAGTAAATGCTAATTTTGAACAAAACCAAGGGCAGATATATTCAGCTTTACTATAATACGGGAATTTACATATGCAGGCTTTGTGCTGCCTCATAGAGTAGAAGGAGCTCAGGATTTGAGTGAGGAGACCTGAGCTCCCCCAATTTCTAGCTGTATGACCACGTGTGATTAATGTCCCTATTTGAGTTTTGGTGTTCTCATCTGCAGAAATGAGGATCAATTAGTCCAATCTCTTAGGATAGCTCTAAGGTTTAGATAATATATGTGAGAGTACTTTGAAAGCTTGTTAGCACTGAATAATATTTCATTGTCTGGATGTTCCAGTTTACTTATCCATTCACTTACTGCAGGACATCTTGGTCGCTTCCAAGTTTTGGCAGTTGTGAATAAAGGTGCTTATTAAACATCTGTGTGCAGGTTTTGTTGTGGACCTTAGATTTTCAGCTTCTTTGGGTGAATACCAAGGAGTGCGATTACCAAATTATGTAGTAAAATTATGGTTAATTTGGTAAGAAACCACCAAAGTGTCTTCCAAAGTGGCTATGCCATTTTGCATTCCCACTAGCAATATATGAGTGTCAGCATTTGGTGTTGTCAGTGTTCTGGATTTTGGCCATTCTGATAGGTGTGTGGTGGTATCTCATTGTTGTTTCAATTTGCATTTCCCTGATGGCATATGATGTGGAGGAGCATCTTTTCATATGTTCATTTGCCATCTGTAGATCCTCTTTAATGAGGTGTCTTTAAGGTCTTCAGCCCATTTTTTAATTGGGTTGTTCATTTTCTTATTGTTGAGTTTTAGAGTTCTTTGTGTATATATATATTTTTTTCCTTTTTTCAATATTTATTTATTTATTTATTTTTGGGTGTGTTGGGTCTTCGTTGCTGCGTGCAGGCTTTCTCCAGTTGTGGCGAGCAGGGGCTACTCTTCATTGCGGTGCGCAGGCTTCTCATTCTGGTAGCTTCTCTTGTTGCGGAGCATGGGCTCTAGGTATGCAGGCTTCAGTAGTTGTGGCACAAGGGCTTCAGTAGTTGTGGCTCACGGGCTCTAGAGCATAGGCTCAGTAGCTGTGGCTCACGGGCTCTAAAGCGCAGGCTCAGTAGTTGTGTCGCACGGGCTTAGTTGCTCCTCAGCCTGTGGGATCTTCCCAGACCAGGGATCAAACCCGTGTCTCCTGCATTGGCAGGTGAATTCTTAACCACTGAGCCACCAGGGAAGTCCCTTTGTATATTTTGGATAATAGCTCTTTATCAGGTGTGTCTTTTGCAAATATTTTCCCCCGGTCTGTGTCTTGTCTTCTCATTCTCCTGACAGTTTCTTTGGCAAAGTTTTTAATTTTAATGAAGTTTAGCTTATCAATTATTTCTTTCATGAATTGTGCCTTTGGTGTTGTATCCAAAAAGCCATCACCTTACCCAAGGTCATCTATATTTTCTCCTGTGTTATCTTCTAGGAATTTTATAGATTTGTGTTTTACATTTAAGTCTACAATCCATTTCGAGTTAATTTTTGTGAAGGCTGTAAGGTCTGCGCATCTAGATTCATTTTTTTGCATGCAGATGTTCAATTCCAAAATCAATTGTTGAACCTAGCATTTTTTCTAAATGTGAAAATATTAGATCTAGACTTTCCTTTATTCAATTTCAAAATAAAAGCTTACCTTAGCAAAATTAAATAAAATAAAAAGGATTGATAATAATACCGACCCTACAAGATTTTGATTTAATGTTTGTGTAAATATGAACTGTAAAGTACTATTCATATATTGCTGCTACTGTTATTTTTAGTATTACTCAGCTCCTGCCCTCAAGTAGCTCCCAGCCTAGTAGTAGTGTTATATTTATGCTCAGGTATTTTTTTTTAAGTGAGAAGCAGAATAGTGTGAGTAGAAGGAACCCCAAAACAGAAGTCAGAAACGGGTAGAATACTGAACTTATCAACTGTGTGATCAGGGCCAAGTCACTTGACCTCTCTGAGCCTCAGGTTGCCCACTTGTGAAATGAAGGGGTTGGACTATATGGGATTCAAGGAGCTTTCCCACCCTAACATTCTGGGACTCACTCAGAGTGAGTGGCCTAAGAATGAGAATCTGTCACATTGATTAACATTTTTCTCAGCAGCAATGTTATACTTTTTCAGGGAAAAAAACAAAACTGAAGCCCAGGGAAATAATAGAAGTACGATGTACATGAAAAGTTCGAACTGCTGAGAAAAGGGACCTAGAAAAGAACAACTCTCTTTGGCAAAGAACATGTCCCGTTTTTGTTAACACAGACAAGTTTCACAAAGCCAATTTACTAAAATACTTAGGTTTCCTAAGTATCATATAACGAATAAAATGTCAAGAAGGTTGACTTTCCTTTTCTAACATAGACAAAGTTAGGCCATACCTCTTATCTGAGAATGCCCCTCCTCCCCACCAGGGAGTCCCAAAGGGTGGGTTTCTCTGTTGATTTAGAAAGTCAATAATTCAGTAAAATCCCAAGTAAATGGCAGAACATAAGCTCAGATTGCGTTTCTGTATTCGTATTTTATAAACATTTCAGGATTTTTTCCTTGACCCTTGACCTTTTGCCATTCTTAAAGTGAAGATCTTATGTCGCAGAAGCTTGCTTAGAAAACAGCCTCAGGGTCATCTCATCCAACTTCTTTCTCTGTGTGGACTCTACTCTTAGCAGCACCTCTGGCAAAATAGTCCAGTAGTTAAACATGGATTCCAAAGCTAGATTGCTATGATTCACATTCTGGCTCTACACTTAACAACTTTGAGACCTTGAGCAAGTTTTTAATTTGTTCCGTGGTTCAGTTTCCTCATCTATAAAATGGGAATAATAATTATACCTACATCAGAGGATTATTATGAAAATTAAATTCTTTTATAAATGTTAAGTGCTTGGAATATGCCTGGTACAAATTAAATTCTCAATAAATGTTAGCTTTATCATCATGATCTTCCACAGATAAGCCCCTATTTGAATGCTTCTAAGGACAGCAGAGAGTGCCCTCACCTCTCCCCTCCCTACCCATTTATTTGCCCAAGGTAGCCTGTCAACATGTAGGCCAGAAGCATTCTGGTTATCATGAGCTTTGGAATCAGATGGACTTGAGTTTTAAACCTTATTCTATCTGCAACCTTGAGCAAGATAACCCATGGTATCTTCAGCTTTAAAATGGCAATAATACATACTTTGTTCGGCTGTTTTGAGGACTAGTTAAGGTATTTTATATAAAGTACTTAGCATGGTTCCAGCTACACGGAGGCACTAAATACAACTGGCCCTTGAACAACATGGATTTGAACTATGCAGGTCCGCTTACATGTGGATTTTTTTCAGTAATAAATACTACAGTACTACACCATTCGTAGTTGGTTGAATCTTGGATGTGGAACCCCACGTACAGAGGAACCACCAATTTGGAGGAACTGCATATATGGAGGGCTGACTATAAGTTATATGTGATTTTCAATTGCTTGGAGGGGTGGTGCCCCTAACCCCCAGGTTGTTCATGGGTCAACTGTAATTGATGGTTGCTACCATGATGATGATGACGAAGAAGAACAAAAAGAAAATACAAGACAGGAGGGGAAGGAAGAAAGGTAAAAGAAAGAGAAGTAGTAGCCACACCAGCAGCTGCTGCTTTGTGAAAACGTTTTTTCTGACCAGCTGAGTTCTGCTCCCCTACAATTTTACCTCACCAGTCTCAGCTCTACCCACTGGAACTGCAGTAGGTAGAGGACTGCAGGACTCGGCCTACCTGTCCTACTTGCCAGCCCTTCAAACATTCAAAGAGGACTGACACAGCCCTCTCCCTGCCCCTGTAGCAGCAGTGTCCTCTCTCAGGAAGACATATCCCATTTTTCAGATGTGTCTTAGAAAACATGGTTTTTAACCATGTTTTTAACCTCCTAACAGGAGGTCCCTCCTGGCACACTCCCCATCCTTCCTGAATGGGGCCCAGAACACTGCAGGATCGTTTCACAATATGGCCACTCACAATATAGTGTCCTGCATCTCCCTAGGTTCCCTACAGTCTCTCTGTTCACTCCAGGCAGATGAGAATGGAAACAAAAATTGTCCTTGTTCACTTTAAATTTCTGTCTGAAATGACCTTCAAAGAAAAAAATTGCTTGTGATACGAGGCACCAGAGGGAGCAGCCCCAACAAAGCCATCTTTAATGTGAAGCAGCCCATTGATGGCACAGCCCCACTGAAGCTATAGAAGGGGGTCTCCAGATACTGAGACATTACCCTATTGGGGAAAAGGGAGCCCTTCTGCTAAGCAGCAAGATGGAAATAGGAGAGACAGCCTAGTGCAGGCCTGGGCTCCCGGAGACTTTGGGGAAGGAAAGAGCTCCAGCTGAAGTTAGACAGACTAGGGCCCTGCCCAAGGCAACACTCCAGCCAGTAATGGCTGCTACCAGCTGAGCACTTACTGGTTCAGTCTCTGTACCAGAGCCTTCATCAACATTATTCCATTTAACTAGCAGAACCTATAAAAGAGAAACTGATTATTCCCATCTTACAGGTGGGAAAACTGAGGCTCTCAGGTTGTATTACCTCATCAAGGTCATATAGGTAGTAAGTAACAGAGCTAGAGTTTAAATCTTAGTTGCTTCACTCTTTTTTACTATCAGTATTATACCGTATAGACAGACCCTCACTAACTATGTGGCCTTAAACAAGTGGCAACCATGCTGAGCCTCAATTTTGTCAACGTTGCATGGTTGCTTAGGGATTAAATGAAATAACATATTTAAAGTACCTGGCATGTAATAGGTGTCCAAGAAATTCTAGTTTTCTCCTTCTCAAGTCCCAGCTCTCCCACTTAAAGTGACTGGGGAAAATCACTTAACTTTTCTCAGACACAGTGAAAACTGGATGTGTTTTCTGAACATCTAACCTTGCATATTGACAACATGGCAACAAGGCTCCAACCTGCCAACATCTTTTGCTTCCTATCATATCTTTTTGCCAGTATGCACAGCTCTGGCAGTATGATTTTGGTTTCTCCCAGCAAACATCATATTTACGAACCACAAATAACAAAGTAGAAGATGCTGGAAGAGCTCTGGCATGTTAATTAAGAACAATAGCAGAAGCAGCTGGGCAGAAAATGCCAATGAGTCAGAAGCAGAGGCAGCGTAGCTCTGTTTGTTGACAGAAGCCAGCAGAGTGTTGTATGTTAATTGGGGAAGTGGGTAAACATTTGCCAACAGCTTGCCCCCGGGTGCATTGGAAAACAGACAGCAGGCTAGGCCCTCCCCACCACCTTGCCTGCCCATCTGCCCAGAGCCCAAGAGATACCAGGAGAGCAGCCTTGCTATGGGTTCCTTATAAGCACAGAGGTTTCTGGAGGCAGATGTATCTCCTTAATGACCCTCCTGGGCATACCAGGTTTCCATCTGGATACAGTCAAAGATAGTGTTCCTCCTTCAGCTCGCCAGCCTGCCTGTGACACTCAGGCCCCTAGGGCATCCCCTCCCCATCCGCCTGGAGAAGACAGTGGAGCCATCTCATTAGGTGTGGCTTGAGTTGAGCAGAGGACAAGATTGTCCATCTCAGGTGCTATAGTCTCTGCCCAGGGGCCCTGAGCTCCTGTACATGTCTGACAGAGCAGACTGCCTGGCCTCCCATCATGCACACTTGGAGCTGTCCATTTATCTGTGTGTCTGTTGTCCATCCTTACAGTTGCTCACATACACGGGCGCCCTCATTGAACACCTACTCTGTGCCAGACCCTGTGCTAATTATTTATTTTTTCTCACTTAATCCTCACATCAGTCCTACAAGGTTGATACCAACTCCAAAGCCACAAAGCTAATAGCCAACACAGCTGTGATTTAAACCAGAATCTTTCTGGTTCCAAAGCCCGTTGTCCTAGTATTTCTCAGCTTTTTAAAATTTGTGTTCCCTTTAGGAAATTTTTGGGTTTTTTTCTCTCACTCTCAGATTTAGAAAACCTCCACATCACATCCTTGCCCCTGACCTAGGAGGCCATAAACCTAATGTAGGGTTCCTATATGATTAACATATCCCAAATGAGCCAAGAAGATTTTGTCTAGCTTTATTCTCTCTATAGTTCATATTATAAAATAATCATTTTTCTATTTCTAAAATATAAAGTCATATTATGAACTTGACTCATTTTTTGGAACTAAATATCTTCACCACCATCAACAAGGAGACTGTGATATGCCTCCCTAGGGAGCCTCTCCTCAGCAGGGGAGATACTCATCTTTGGGCACGGCGGGATGGGCACTCTCTAGTTTACTACAGGTATGTTTAGTGGAAGATCAGCCCCCAAAGCTTAGCTCTTTCCCACCAAGCAGAAAAGGCCCTCCCCGCTGTCAGGAGTTAACCAAACACGGGTCCCCAGCAATGCCAGTGAGTTGTTTGGTAACCAGTACCCTTTCCTAAGACCCTCCTGTTCTGCTGGCCAAGCTGAGCTGTACAGGAAGCAGTGGGCCTCCACCTGCCCTGAGGTCAAATGCTAGTTCTTCCACTAAACTATGAGACTTGACCTCTCTGAGCCCTGGTTTCCTCGGTTATAAAATGAGAGTAACAGGACTTGGTGGCGCAGTGGTTAAGAATCCGCCTGCCAATGCAAGGGACACGGGTTCGAGCCCTGGTCTGGGAAGACCCCACATGCCGCGGAGCAACTAAGCCTGTGTACCACAACTACTGAGCCTGCGCTCTAGAGCCTGTGAGCCACAACTACTGAGCCCGAGTGCCACACTACTGAAGCCCGCACACCTAGAGCCTGTGCTCCACAACAAGAGAAGCCACCACAATGAGAAGCCCGCGCCCCACAACAAAGAGTAGCCCCCACTCGCCACAACTAGAGAAAGCCGGCGTGCAGCAACGAAGACCCAACGCGGCCATAAATAAATAAATAAATAAAAATTTTAAAAGCTTATTAAAAAACAGTAAAAAGATATAAATTAAGATTTTTCTAAAAAACTGGGAGTAACAACACCTACCTCACAGGTTATTTTGAGGATCAAATGAGATAAGAGATGTGAAAATGCTCGTGCCTGTGCAAAGTAGGCTCAAAATCAATGTGCAGGATAAGATCTGAATGCCACGAGAGAAAATAGTGCTTCTACCAGTCTTTTTGAGTATGTGTTTTCTTTCTTTTTAGGTAACCCAGCTGGACCCAAATAAATCATTATTGGAGGTAAAGTTGTTCCCTCAAGAAACCCTTTTCCTTGAAGCAAAAGAGTAAACATGGCCCAGCAGTGGAACCAGCCGTTCCTTGACAAGCCAGAGGCCTGCATCAGGAGAAGGGCACCTCGCCAAGCCACCTACACGCTCGTCTCACTCAATTCAGTGTCACACTTCTGCCTCTTGCAAGATTGCTGGAAAAAAGTAATAATAAACATAGCTACTTAACATTTCCCATCCACGAGTATATGTTCCCAACCCTCATTGTAGAGAACTATAGCTCTGCCTCTCTTACCCCCTTCACCTCGCCCTCGTTCAGTGACTAATGCGCTGCTGAAGTGTGAGTGATCATGAAGTAGGATTTTTTCCTCTCCAGTGCCCATCATCCCCACAGTGTCTGGGACAGTTCTGTCTGACCTGTGACACCAAGCTGCTCTGTATTTGATGTGTCTCATTGAGCCAGGGCTCCTACACCTCTGCCTTTTTCTTTTCATGACTGAATTTCTACTTTGTCACCTAATTTTAAGAGGCAGGAGGAAAAGGTCAAATGGGACTTCTTGGCATGGAGATTAAACATTGTTGTAGGAAAAAAAGATATCATTTTTGTTGATACTTCCTGACTTCTTTACTAAGACGTAAGGTTGTGTTTGAGGACTGCATTTGACATGTATGCAAGATATTCATTTACTGCTCCTGCCTTGGGTCCCCAGGTTCCATCCAGGAGGTATATGCTGTTCCATTACAGTGTAAGAAACTATTTAAGCTTGCAATGTGAATGTTGAGATAGTGTGAAGAGGACCAGTACCAGGACTTCAGTATCTGGCCCAGCTGCAGAAAGCTGCTGTTAGGTTTGCATTTGGGCAGTTAGAACCTCATGGATACCAGCTCCCAGGTTGCTCGTCCATCAGTGTACACTGAACACAGCTCTCTCCTGCTTTCTGCTCCCATCACGCATTTGGACCTTGTCACTGGGTGCTTTAAGCACCTTGACTGTCACCAAAATCTGATCAGCCACCCCATGGACTCAGCCCAGCTGTCATAAGGAACTGGTTCCACTATTTCATCCTTGTAATGTTTCAGTATTAGATGGTAGACTCCCATCTCAAATGAAAGGGATCTCATTCTATGGCTGAAAATTCTGACTTCATATATTTAAGAGAGCAAACTTAGGGGCTTAGCTCAGAAGACACGTGTTGCCTGAACTTGCATATAATAATTTGGGATGATTTAGTAAATGTGGATTCTTGTTAATCTATGGATTTGGGCTTCAGAGTTTAGTTCATGGAAGCACTGTTTATACCTTCACCGCCAATGAGTTCTTTTCAGTCTTGAAATGTTTCTCCGTATCTGTTTTTGTGTCCCCTGTGGTCTCTATCCTAGGGTTTGGGATCCTGATTTAACATTTTGTACTTGTCCAAAAGAGTCTGAGTGCTGGGCTTTTTCCCCCTGGCCCAAGCCAAGGGGTTCTCAGAAGACTCTAACCATGGCCTGAGATATGCCTGGTCATTTTCCATCTGCCCAGAAGTAGGCATTGGCCAGGAAAATTCCACCTTGTGTCTTTTCTCTGACACTACAACCAGGGACCTCCCCTGAACACTCTCTTCAAAGAATGTGTTTCTAACCGACTAGTGCTACATCTGCCTGGGTGCAGACCTTCTCTGGCCCCAGGGGTCTCTCCAGGGAGGCTGAAAGGAAAAGAGACCCAAAGTGGGGGAGTTCAACCTGAGCACTTCCAGTCCAGCTCCACTCCCACCTTCCTAAACTAATGGCCCCACGAGACAGTCATTTCCAATGCTACGGATACACTAGGGCACCAGCTTTTCTTTTTCCAGGGAGACCGTGTTCTGTAGCTGCCGTAGAGAAGCCACAACCCCGAACTCAGGCCATACTCAGGAACAGCAGCAATGTGTGGGTGGGGATTGGAGAGACACGACTCTGAATTCACTTTCATGTTTAACCTGTTCCATCTAATTTGGGTTTGACGTCATCATATTGTTTCCCCCATCATCTTCGCTTCTGCATTCCAAGAATACAGACTTTACTCTGAAACCAATTTCATAAAAGTTATTAAACGCTACTTGAATGTGCATGAAGTTTACACACCCTTTTTCAACCCTGCCTTGGAAGGTTCTTTCTCAATCCCATGAAATCCTATCCTATGGGCCCCTTTGCTAGGAAAGGCCTCAGCTAATTATCACTGTTCACTCATACCATTCTGTTCTACTGAGCTCCAGAACAGAAGGCCAGAGCAATTTTATGCCCTTTCTTACAAATACAACATTAAAATGACTTATATACAGTTAGGATCCAAGAAAAGCATTAAGTGCCTTTCTATCACCACAAAAATAGCAAAGTCCTTTGTAATTCTTCCTCCTACCCTTACACTTCCTTGGGCTTTATATCCCAGCCTCCAGACACAGAAATGTGTCAATCAGAATGTGTGCTCTGTGTTCTTATGCCCAGCTGTCTGGAATGAAGTTCCAGGGCTGCTGTCATCCCTGCCCCATTCCAGTTCACTCTTCTGTGTTTCTTGGATTATCACTTGTATGTTTGGAGCATCAGTTTGAAGGTTTGAGGAAGTATTGCCAATTTCCCACTGCCTCTCAGAAGGTGCCGTTTGGAGGAGTTTTCTGGTCTGCTATGTTGTCGTGCTCTGGCACCACTAGTTTTATGGGACATACAGGTGTTCGTCTTTGAATTGCAAGCATCTGAATGAAGTCTGAGTTCTTTTATGGAATCTTTCCTTTTCAGTGTAGGAGAATAGGAATCAGGCTTTTATGGATTTTATTGGTGGCATTAAAAACATAAAATAAGTTTGTGGTTGCATTAAAATTGCTACTCCCAAAGTAGACATGCTGAGTTGAGTGTGCTGGTCAATGACATGGGTTTTAAAGAGGTTGCAGAGCTCTGGCAGATTTCCCCAAAAGCATGAAAGTTGTTCATTTGGTTGTGAGAAGGGGTCTTAATTGTCATAAGCAAGCATCTCTGATTGGCACACTTCCATCATTCCTCTCAGCCCCTCATCCAACCAGTCCTGGATCCCACAGGCAGATGGAACATGGAATCCTGAATTCAGTCCAGGAGTAACTCACATGGGCACTGCACTTTATAGTCCAAGTGACCCTTCCACATGCTTAGCCCATTTGATCCTTTTTAAAATTCTTGGAGGCAGATCTACACACACACACACACACACACACACACACACACACACACACACACTCCAGAGACCTCAGTGTCTTTCAGTTTGAAACTTGGTTCTGCCACTTAATAGCTGTGTGACGTTAAGGTGAGTAACTTCTCTGAACCTCAGTGCCCTGATAACATTCACACAGCACTTTGCAGTTTACCACACCTTCCACACCCACATCACAGTCCACTGCAGTGAGAGAAGCAGGGCAGGCATGATCATTCCATATTTGTACATGAGGCTCAGAGGGTAGGTACTTGCCTGAAGTCACACAATGTCAGTAGAAGAATCAGAACTCAAGCCCCAGGCTCTGACTTTCAGGGCCACAACTATAAAGAACCTCTAAGTTTCATGTCCAAGAATGGATCTTAGAATCCCCTACAATTGTATACAAAAAGTTAGATGTGTACTTTTCTAGGAGGGGAGTCTGTATTTCTCAGATTCTCAGTGGGTTCAATTGACCCGCCAAAACTTAACAGCCACCACTTACATTATGCAAACAACATCAGACCATTTGGGAAGTTGAATTTGTCCATTCTTCTTCTCATCAAGCCATTTTTTTTTTTTTATCTGAAAGCCACAAAGAGGGTGAGATGCAACAACTAGGCTTTCTTGCCTTGAACCTCTCTCTACATTTAGTGCTCCTCCCTTGTCTCACATAATCTGCTTTGGAAGATAACCCTTAACAAGCCCAACTGGCCATATAGCTCTTGCATTTTGAAAGTGTGCTCTGAAAGGAAACACCAAAAAAGAGACTTGCTCTCCAGTCTTCAGTCCATTAACTCTTAGCTTGCACACTGTCTATTAGTTGTGGTTCTCGGTTTTGAGAGGTGACATAACGTGTGGTTAAGAGAATAGCCTCTGGGGCCTTATTGCCAGGGTTCAAGCCACCCCACCACTTACTCGTGTGCCCTTGGGAAGTCACCTCACCTTCCTGCGCCTCAGCTTTTTAGCTATAAAATGGATAATAACAGTACCTGGTTGATAAAGTTGTAGAGCTTCCATGAATTAACACTTAACTGTTAGCTAACATGTAAAGCAGTTAGAACAACTACTATCTGGTCTGCAAACTCATGGGATTACAAAAGGAAAAGAGAATGGGTGATGACAGCAGTGAGAAGTGGAAGTTTATGGGGGAGGACACAGAAAACATGAAAAGCAGTTACAAGAAGTCCAGGAGCACTGCTCTAGGGCCCTTCAGGGAAGGTCAAAGAGCCCTGCACAAAGTGTCACTGCATTACTGGTGTCCATAAGGATCATCCCGGGGCATCATGGGAAGGAGGAAGGGGGCGGAAGACTAACTTACTGAGCACTCTGGATAAGCCCTGTACCGTGCTCGGGGCATTACATATGTTACCTCCTGTAACCCCGCAACAGCCTGCTGGGTGGGTGATCTTGACCCCATTTTGAAGAGGCAACAGGCCCAAAGAAGTGAAGTGACTTGCCCAAGTTCACAGCTAGTAACGAGCAGAGCAGAGTCTGGGACCCAGACCTTTGACTCCAAAGCTCCTGCTGTGTTTATGACGATGCAGTGCTACCTTCAAGGAAATTATGACATAACTAAGGCATTTCAAATAGTAATTACAATAACAACATCTTTTAAATGTTGGAGGATGCTAAAAGGGATAAAAAGTCAGTTTTATAGAAAACTCAGCTTTCCAAAAATGACTCATTCCCCAGTGTGTCAAGAGCCAGAATTTAAGAAATGCCTTTTATTTTTAAGTACATGCAGTGATTTAAGAAGGTTCCCATAGCTTCTGCCTCTGACATCTCCAAACCCCACTCCCTACTCCTTCATCCTTTGTCCCACTGACATTTCTTCCCTCCAGACCTTTATCATTTCTCACCTGGGTTATAAAACCACATCCTAATTGATCTCCCTTTCTCCAGTCCCTTCTCTTCTAGACCATTCTCCACTTAGCTGTCAGAAACAGCTTTCTAAAACAGCTGCCTCACCATGCTACACCCCTGCTTCAATCCCCGCAAAGGCTTCCCATTGCCCTCCAAATAAAATCCAAACTCAGCTTGGATTTAAAACTCCTGTCATCTGTTCCCTACCTCCCTCCCCATCTGTATTTCCAGCCATGCCCTCAACACACATACTGAACTACCTTACAGTTTCCTGAAGGCATCAGCTTTCTATCACCTCTGTCCTTGCACGTTATTCCCTCTGCCCTGAGTGCTCGTCCATCACCATTAGACTCCTACCACCATCCATCCAGCCTTCACTTTCAGTTCAGACTTCACTTCCTCCAAGATGGCTTCCCCGACCATTGCCACACCCGCTGCACACTCTCCAGGTTAGGTGCCTGTGCTGTGAGTCTTCAGCCCTGTATTGACTTTCTTGAAGCACTGGATCGCTCTGATCTATAACTCTCAGCTCTCATGTCCTCCCTCCCCGACCCCCAGGCTGTGAGCTCCCCAAAGAGTCTGAGTCACTTCATATCCTTAAGGCCTAGTGAAATGACTAGTACATAGTAAGCACAGAGTAAATTTGTGCTTATTAACTGAATTCAAACAAAGAAACAATGATGGTCATGTACCAATAAGGTGGTCACTTCCATCTCTAACATCCGGCTTATCCGGGAACATTGTGAGGGCAGAGCCAGGTCGTAGTCGTCTGTTTATTCCCCTAGCCAGCCCAGGGCCTGGCACGTAGCAGTCGTGCACCCAGTAGTTACTGAAGCGGTTAATTGCTTGGAGCTGGAGCTGGTGAGGAGAGACAAAGAGTAAGGGAATTGGTGTTGAGCACCCAGGTAAGCCCTGCACTGTGCTGGGGGTTTATGCCCTGTCCTCCCACAGCTGCCTCAGAATCACTGTGAGGTCACTACTGTTAATGTCCTCATTTTACAGTTAGCAAAACTGAGGCTCCGAGCAATTATTTCACCGTCCCAGAGACATGCAGTGGTAGGGAGAGAAGCTGACCTTCCAGTCTGGATCTGAGCCCAAGCCTCATGCCGGCTCTGTCTCCCCTCATCAGTGAGGCTCCCTCCCTGAGCTGCTTCAGGAGCTGTAACTTCTAGCCCACAGATGATAGAGTATAATAAACATTCCCACACACTCCCCTCTGCCTTCCAGGATGCCACACTTCTCTAGTTTTCCTCCCACCTTTCTGAAAGTTCCCCCTCTGTCCCCTCTGTAGTTTTCCTGTTCTGCTTGCCTGTGAAATGTCAGCAGCCTCTGAGTTCCTTCCTCTGCTCTCTGCTCTTCCAAACTTTCCTTAGATAAGAGGCAATTTGTACTTTGATACTCAATTCAGATTTTACCTAAAGTATAAACTCCATGAGGGTAGAGTCCATGTCAGCCTGATTTGTTGTTTTATCCCTCAGCATGGGCCTGGCACTGTGTAGGTGCTTGATAAATGGCTGTTGGTACGAGAGTGAACATTTATATCATGTCTACGGAACTCATTTATTCCTCACAACAATCCCATGAAGTAGGAACTATTACTCTCCCCGCTTTATTGGTGAGCAAACTGAGGCACAAAAGATTAGGTAGGTAATTTGCCCAAGGTCATACAGCTAGTAAACCAAGAAGTCAGATTCAACACAGGCAGTTTGGCTCCAGAACTCAGGCAGTTATCACTCCACTCCACTACTTCTCCTCCAGGAAGCCTCATGGAATCCCCAAGACAAGTTAGGGCCCCTTCTAATCCCCGTGTTTACCCCTAGTAGCACACTTATGACATTACTGTGATTATATGCACAGAAGTCTCCCCTGGAGACCATGACAGGTCTGTCCCCACTGGGCCTGGCACAGGGCACAGACAGTAAATGTTATACGAGTGAATGAACTACAGAACTGCCCTCTGAGGTGGAACATACGATCCCTGTCTCTTACATTAATAAACTGAGCCTTAGAGAGGTTAAATCACTCGCCCCAAATCTCATAGCTACTATATAACATAACCCTGTCTAACTCCAAGGTAAATGTTTTTTCCCACCATGCATTTTCATCAGACCAGCATTTAATTTAAGTACTTTTAAGTTCCCTTTTCCGTATGGAGATTGGGTCAGTTTTGACTCATCCATCCATTCATCATTTAGGCTTTTCATTAAAAATTGATTCTCAGCCTCTACCCTTGGCCCAGAACTCCCAGGCTGGGGTGGGACCACCAACTTCAAGGCAGTGTGGTCAATGCTAGAGGAGTTCCAGGAGCTGTGGGAAACCAGAGGAGACCCCTAGTCCAGGCAGTCAGAGGGCTTCTGGGGAGGTGTGAAGCCCATCTAGGAGCTCTGGCCAGAGTCCGCTCTGTAATGAATGGGGCCACCCAAGCCCAACAGTCAGATCCCAGAGTTAGAGAAGGTAAGCAGCCTACAAGATCAGACTGGAGCCTGCCCCTCTGTGCTCGGGTCTCCGGGCCCCTGGAAATGTTATTGCCTTACTTGAGCACACACTGGTAACATTTGCATAGGACTTTCCTGAGGAGTTGGCAACAAAGAGAGTCTTACTGAAATTTTTCTGTGTTTTGGGAGTTGGGTGGAAGCACATGCAAGGGAAACCAGGTGTGGAGGCCAGGAACTTTGCTCTATTTCCAGAGGTGGATGCCAGGGCCTCAGCTGGATGGAGCATCCCACATGGGAACCGTCTTCTTCTTCCTAGCTGGGTCTGCATAGTCCTTTTCTCATTTCAGAGCATTTCCAAGTCCAGCAGGTCTACCTTTTCTCATTCTACAGATGAAGAAATGGAGGACCAGAGCAGCGAAGTGACTTGGCCAAGGCCTCCCTTCTGGCATGCCTTCAACTACACCAAGCATCAGTGGGGAGCTGGCTTGCACAGCTGTTACCTACATGCCTCAGTTTCTTCATATAAAAAAGGGGTGCATTTTACAAGTTTTTTATATGCTATGGGAGCTCATGAACACAGAGAGAAGAACAGGTTCTCTGGAATAAAAGTGGTACTGTGCCACGGGGGCACAGAGCCCAGCCCCTGCCTTTGGGGAGCCCCACAAAGAACCAGCAGTTGCCAGGGTGTGCTTCAAATAGTGGAAGAGAAGAGATGGGTGGGGGATGCTTCCGGAGGCTGGGGGTGGGCCCTGGGCTGGGCTGCTCCTTTCTTACTGACACAGTACCACTTTGTGCTTTGTGACAAACATGTTCTGGTTAATGGAGCCCCTGGAGAAGGTGCTCAGTGAAGTGGGGAGGGAGGGAGATACCCCGGGCCCGCCAGAGGATCTCTGAGCCATGCAAATCCATCAGAATTCTGATTCTGGAGGGAGTTTTCAGATTATGGTTCAAGTGCAGAGGCACTTCCTGTCACCAGCTCCCAGCACCCCAGTCTTCCTTCTAATGGAGGCAAAAAGGTACTGAGAAAGGAACGGTTTTCCTCAATGCAGGCAAAGAGAGGAAATCATTCATCCAACAACTGCTAACAAATAATAATACCCAATATACCTGAGTGTTTGCTACGTGTCAGACACTGAGGACTTCACATCAGTTGTGTTACTGAAGCCTCACAATGATCCCATGAAAGCATTGTTTTTACTCCCATCTTAGGTAGGAGGAAATGTTACAAATGCAGGACTCCAGCCCGGGTCTGCTCCCACACTGGCAGCCCTGCTCAGCCAGGCCCTGTGACCAGAGGTACTGGGGACGCATGAAGGGTGGTGCCAGACTCTTGCCCGGCAGTGAGGGCACAGTGTGGTCATTCCTGAGGGGCGAAGGGGGGTTCTAGGTGCACAGAAGGGAGTGAAGAAACCCCCAAGAAAAGAGGCTCCAGACACCTTCCTCCACCCCTCCTCTACCCATCCCCAGGGGATCAGTTCAGAGAAATGGGGGTGAAGGAAGTGGCCTCAACTCCACCTCCAAGTCTCCAACCAGTCTCTTCTGTAGATGCAAAGAACAGTTCTCGTCCTTGCCCCCGCCCCGGCTGTGTGACCCTGGGAAAGTGACTTCCTCTCTCAGTTTCCTCCAGTATGAATTGGAGATGGGTGGCTGCGTGGCTTGAGAGAGGGGGCAATGCAGAGGCACTCGGAGAGCTTGCAGGGTCAGCCTGTGCGGACGGTACCTCTGACAAGTACAGGGGGCATCCAAGGGGCTGCGTGCTAAAGAGCCAGTAGGAGTTTCCCAGGTAACTGACTGGCCTGGGCCTGGGAACCTGGAGGGGGCGTCTGTACATCGTTGCCACCCCAAGCCTGGAGTCTGAACCACCCACTGGGGCAAAAGGGTCTACTTGTGAGCCAGCTTCCCCGACCCCAACCCTGCCACCGCTCTGGCCAGGGAAGAGAGTGAACATGTTGGTCTCCAGGCCAACCAGTATCCGGTCCTGAGCCAGTCATGCAGCTTGGAACTCACCCACCATACACAGTATGGAAGAAGACTGGGCAGTCCCAGGGCAAAAGAAGGGGTGGAGGGAATAGGAGGTGGGGCAGTGGTGGTGGAAGTCAGAGTAGGAGAGCTCTTTTATCTGAGGGAGATAGGCCCGGGGGGCGGGGGGAGTCTGGGGCTGCCAGCGAGGATGGATTAGGTCTCTCCCTCCAAGCCACACCCCTCTCTCATGTCTTCATTTTGGTCAGTGACCTGGGGATTACAGGCTGCTGACAGATGGTCCCTCTGAAGCGGGGTCAGGACTCAAACCCGGCTGATTCGGCCCGAGAGCCGAGCCCTAATGCCCCTCCTCTTCGCATTTTCTTCCCCCCAAATGCGGTAGCCTGGCCGCTGCCATCCTCCAGGCAGTCTGATTCCAGTGTGGCCGGGAGGCAAGCCCAGAGCGAGTCACAGCAGCGGTGGCTCCCGAGTCGCGAGTCAGATGGCGGGGAGTCTGGTTGGCGGGTCGGACCCAGGGCTAATTCCCGGAATCGCTGTTTCCAAAGGCCCTCTTGGGAGACGGAGGCCAGGAGAAGGAAGGTCCAAAGAAGACCACCCTGCGTGTACACACCGTCCCCAAAGTCCCAGGAGGACCTGCAAATCACTTGGGCCTTTGCACCGTTTTGTCTGGGCAGAATTGCCTCTCTCTCCCTCCCTTCCTCGGCCTGGTCAATTCCAGGTCCTTCCAAACTCAGCTCCAGGAAACTGTGAGAACTAATTTAAAAGGGGGAGAGGTCAGAAAGGCCGGTTTCAAGATAAGTATACTGTAATCCATAACTTTCTTCTGCTGTCATAACCAGTTAGACAGACTTTGTAATGAGTGAAAAGATTCCATTCACAATAGCCACATAAAATGCCAAGGAATGCTTAAGGAACAGATGCTATAGGAACAAAACGACAAAATTTACAAAGAGACATAAAAGTTGTGAATAAGTGAAAGTCATTCTGGGTCCTAGATGGAAAAATACCACATTGTGAAGATGTATAATCTCCCTCAAATTAATTTCTAAAGGCAGTTAAACCAACTTTCCAAAGGGCTTTTTAAACTTCACTTTCTTTCTGGAACTAGACTTAAAAATTCTAAAATATTTATTCAGAAGACTGTTTTTCCAAAACAGCCATGAGAATTTTGGAGAAAAAAATAAAAAAAGAATCAGGAATCAGGAGGTGACTTGCCCTTCCAAGTATTACAGAACTACAATAATTAAAAGAGTGATACTAGTGCAAAAGGAAATAGCTCCCTATATGAGAAAGCACTGAGAGGACCTAATTTCACCTGAGAATGCAGTGTAGGTAGGTATCTGGTCAGTGGGGACAGAGTGGGTTATTAAGTAGTGCTGTAATAACTGGCAAATCATTGCTGGGGGGGGGCGGAATTAAATCACAAACTTACTTCACATCTTCCACCAAAATTAATTTCAAATAAAGATATAAATGTAAATAATTTTAAAAGCTCTAATATAAAATATAAGAATGCTTTTAGAAAGTTGGATTTGAAAAACCCTTGTTAAGTATGACCTGTAAATAGATTCTATAAAGAAAAAATGACAGATTTGACTACATGAAAAAATTTAATTTTGGTATAACAAAACAGGATCAACAAAAACAAAAATGGAGAAATGCAGCATATGTCCAGATAAGAGGATACTGCTGCCTTTACTATATAAACAGCTATTACAAATTAAGAAAAAGAGAAACTATACGTTAGAAAAATAAGCAAAGATATACATAGATTTTTTAAAAACATGAGTGACCAACACATATAGGAAAAACTAAGGAATCACTAAGGAATCACTAAGGAAATGAAAATTACAGTGACAATATGATACATTTTTCCTGCTTGAACTGGCAAAGATTAAAAAGATCAGCAGATGCACTACTGTTGAGTGTGTTCATTGATACAACTTTTCCTGAGGGCTGACAGGTAGCTTTCAAAACCTTAAAAAAAAAAAAAAAAAAAGCCTCTGACCCTCTGACCATCAATCTTATTTCTAGGAATTTATCCTAAGAAAATAATTAGGCAAGTTCACAAGGGATGTTCATTGTAGCATTTTTTCAGTACAGCAAATGTTGGAAACAAACTTAAATACCTATTAATAGGGAATTGGCTAAATAAATTAGGGTACATTTATACAATGTACCTACAGTTCATAGCAATTCTTTTAAAAGATTATGCAGATATATTGACTGATAAGAAAAAATGCTTATATTTGTAAATTAAAAAGCAAGGCAAGTAACAAAAAGTATATTTTTGTAAATGTAGGCACACAGAAATATATATATTCCAGATATTCTTTGCTGAAATGTGTAAAATGTTTTATAATGTTTTACTTATCAGAACAGGCAATAATAATGTTTCCATTTGGGAAACCTGACGTCTTGCATCAGGGGTCCCTTTCTTCAGAAGCGTCCCTTGACCCTTCTTTGCCCACTCCCACCGCAGCCCTTTTCTCACTGTGAGGTCATTGACAGATGACTGTGTCCACAACTGGCCAACAAGAGCTCTTTAAGGGCCCATCACGATTGATTTATCTCCAGTCCTCAGGGCCAGGCACATACTAGGTGCTCAATATTAGTGAAATGAATGAATGAATGACCAGTATTCACGTTTTCATGAATAATCAGCAAGTTGAATGGAATCGAATCGGCTGAAAGCCCCCAGGCCTGCTCCTACCTGCCCAGAACTAAAGGTGAGAAGAAAAATGCCTGAGAGTGGGAGTCGGATCTGGGTGCCTCTCTTCCTCTACGCTCAGCAGCACTGCAACCCCGGCAAGTTACGTTGCCTCGCTGAACCTTGGAACCTCGCCGACTCAACCCTGAAACGCGCAAAGTCACACCTCCCCCAAGGACTGCTTACCAAGCAAGACAGCACACACCAAGCGTTTAGCAGAGTAGTGGTACACAGTAGGCGCTCAAAACTAGAAGCAAGTAGTTGAGCAATGAACACCACTCTGCGCGTTTGTCCCAGGCTCAGATGCGCTCAACGAGAAGGATGTGGAGACAGGAAGCCTGGCGACACTGGGCGGCCGCCTCCCCTGCGCGTGACCTGCAGACACCGGGGCTGGATCCAAAGGAGGGCTGCTGCTGTGGCTCTGCGTTGGGGCTCCGGCCGCGCTCCCCGCATGGATGCCCTGGCTCCCCCGCCCTCAGCTAGGGCCCCGGCCCACTCCTTCCCTGGGGAGGCGGGAAGGGGCTGGTCCTGCGGGCGCGAGGTAAGTGTTCCGAGAGGGGCCTCAGGCCAGACGTCCGTCCCCCGCATCCAGTCCGAGCCCTCGCCTAGACCCTGGCAGAACTTGGGCCTTGGTAGGGGCGTCCCCTGGTACGCCTGGGTTCGAATTCTGCTCTGTCCTGTACTAGTTGTAAGATGTGGGTCAAGTCGCCTCACTTCTCTGAGTCTGTTTTCTCACCTGTCAAGTGGCGTAACTGGAATTGCCTCTCAGAGACAGAGCTTGGTGTGACTTAAGACACTGTGAAGGAAGGGCGAGGCGCAGGGTCCCTCCCAGGAAGAGCACCTGAGAAGTCAAGCGCCAGGATGGCAGAGGGTCTTTCTGGCTGCAGAGTTGTACCTGGGTCCTTGGTCCTGGCCTAGGCCGGATCTGTGGCCTTGACCACACAAAAGCCGTTTTAGCGGGCTGGGGACCTGCACTGCAAGCCAGGCTTCGCTTCTCACTGTCCATCTGGGGGTGCACGCGGCTGACAGTCTTAACGTGGCTCGGGAGTTGATCCGGAGGAAAATGTTGTCGTTGTGTGTCTATGCGTGTACAGGTGTGTGAGTATCTACGCGCGTGTCGTATGCACAAGAGCGTCCGTGGTTGTGCAGGAAACAGCGTGCTTGGGGCGGCCCGCGTAGAATCCTTCTCCCAAAGGCACCTTCCCTCTTTTCTCCACGCCCCCCTCCGGGTAAGGAGTTTCAGCCAAACTAACGGAATCTGGCGCGGCCAGGGGAGGGGTAGGGATGGGAGGGGCAATTCCGTCCTGGAGCCACTGGTTTGAGGATAATTACTTTTAATGTCAGAAAGATTTAGTTTAATATCATCTCTATTAGGCTGCCGGGAGGGTAATTAAACGCGACGCGCCGCAGCCGGCAAACAGATGGCGTCTGCTTGCTCCGAGGCCGCGGGCAAACAGCGCAAAAGTCAATGCCACCCGGGTTCCCCACCAGCGCCCCCGGCCCTGCTCCTACTCTACGCCACTGCGCCGCGCCTCCAGCCCCCTCCACACCCTCAGTCCCCAGCCCCGGCCTCACCCTGGGTCTCCACCAGGGCTATCCCTTTGTACCCCACCACTGCCTGGGCAGGGACGAGAGTTGGGGACCAGTCTCAGACATGAAGGAGGTGGATTTTCGTTGCTCAAAGTGCTCCCCCGGGGCCCTCACACCCTGGCATGGCAGAGGCATAAGCAAATGAGTTTGAGCCAGGAGGACGTGCATGAGTGAGTGTGTATGTGTGTGACTGTGTGAAGATGGGCTTTCTGCCCTCAGCCACTTCATTTGTCCCGGAGGTCTGGCTTTCTCTGCTCAGGGTCCAGCTGCCCGCAAGGCCCTCGGGTAGGGTTAGGTCCGTGGATGAGCGATGGCGCAAGTGCACGAGCATATGCTCGGGTCTGGTGTTCAGCCACCGAGATGGGAATCTGTGAACACCTGGATGAGAGGTCACTCACCGAGTGAATGTCTCAGAATGAGGACATGCTTATGAGAGTGCTGTGAAGTCCATCAAACTTTCCGAAGGGATCCTCTCAGGTGGGAGAGCAGCGTCAGAGATGCATGCACCCTCTGCGCAGACACTCCGTGCAGGTACGAGGTGTGTCCAAGGCTTGTGCAGAATGAGGTCACACGTGCAGACTGTGTGTCCAGCTGTGAAGCCACACTCTGGTGTGCGTCAGGGGCATAGCCCCTAATGCCTCAGTCTGGGCATGCTCTCCCCACCGCTGGCAGCTCTGTCCAGCCACCCCGTTCTGGTCTGCTCCCCTCTGAGAGCACAGGCCAAATCAGGACTAGCTCAGAGTGGCTTATGGAGGTGTGAGTGCAGTGACTTCGACCAAGGACGGTTACTCTGACTCCTTCCATGACACATTCACTCCCATGAGCAGGGGGGACATCAGAACCTCGGGGATATCAAAAGAAAGACTGTGGGTCCCGGACCTGTTGGGCGGTGAACCCGAGGAGAGAGGTGACTGCTCTAGGGGTGGGCAGGTTCCCTCTGGTTGGGCTGGGTTCCAGAATGTGTCCTCTCCCCAACTTAAGAAAATAAGATTCCTTCTACGCCAGCGGGAAAACGCGGGGATCCCAAATCCTGTGGCTTGACCCTTGGCTGCCGCAGGATCACTGGGACCGGACTGGGGGAATCTCACAGTGGCCTGGCCTCAAGTGCGAAGAGGGGTGTTTGGGCCTACGCCTCCCCGGAAGCTAGGCAGATTTCTATTGTTCATTTCGTTTGGGGTTTAAAATAATGTCTCGAAAACTTTATCCAAGGTAGCTCTGGGAGGAGGCGCCGGATTCTGTCGTCTCTCCTCCACCCACCGCCCTGCCAGGGTGCAGTTGACGCATAGATTTCCTTGACCTCATAACCTCAAGATGTTGGACGGTGGGGTCTGGGTCCTTCGCTCCTAAAGGATTTTTATCCCAGACTCACTCCCTTACCATCTGTCCATGCGGGGGACCCAGCGGGAGCTGACCCCTTTCTCCTTCCCAAACACATTCTCAGGCTCCAGCGAGTGGAATTTGCTAGGAGCGAACAGCCGGGTTTCTAGCCTTATCGCAGACTGTCAAGGTCTGAGCACGCTGCGCGCGGCCCTGGTCAACTTTCTGGAAGCAATCTGTCCGAATCTGCCTGGCTGTTGCGCGCACCACCCCCTCCCCCGCCCCGGTCCTCGGTTTGGCTTCGCCGAGGAACCTGCGCGAGGTCCCGCGCTGGGCGGTGGGGCCTCGCTCGTCTCGTCTTCCTACCCCAATCCCCAGCCCCCGGCGTCAGAGGCGTTCGGGCTGGCAGCAGTAGACCTGCCAAGTGGAAGGTTCTGCGTTCCGAGGCCCCCGGCCGAGTCTGCACGCCCAGTACGTCCGAGCCCCGGCTAGCGCGGGCCAGAGCCTGGGGGCCCTGGAAGTTCGAAAGGGCAACGCGGCAACCCTTGGTCGGGAGTGGAGGGAGAACGACTGGAAAACTCATTTTTTCTCATAAATTAAACGAATTTTCTTTACTCTGAAGGAGAGAGAGAAAAGTAGAAAAGAAAAATGAGTGAGAGAACATTAGAACGAGGAAAAGACAGAAAGTAAAGGGAAAGAGAATCACAGCGAGGGAAACCCGAGGCGATCCCGCCCGAGGACCGCGGCATTAATTCCAGATGTTGCCATTCAAGAGGGAAACAAAATCCGAAACTGTTACCTCCTCTGCGCACCGAGCTGTTCCTCAGAGCCGTGACGTCAGGACGGGAGGGTAAGGCGAAAGTTAAAACTACTCACTGGGGCCCGCGGCGACCTTGTCTCTGGACCGGAAGAACAGGCAGACTGATGTGCGTCCTGCGTCCAAGAGGATATGGGGAGACAGAGAGAAGCCACTTTTTACTTTCGTTTAAAAAAGAAAATCAAACTGTTAACTTAAAACAACGACGAAAAGAATCCCACCACCACGGAAAAGATATCTAGATGCTGCAGAAGTGAGGAAAGGAAAGAGAAAAATGGGCAGAAGGACGGGGTTAGAGGGGCTGGGAAAGGAAAGGCGCAGAGCGCACTGCCCCGGCGGGCGCCGACAGGAAGCGCTATCTCATTTCTCCTATCCCGGCTCCTTAAAAACGAAAATCCTCAAGCCACACTTACCCTCCATGATGCCTATCGTACCAGGACTTTTAAAATAAAGGATCTGCCTTTTAAAGGCGGCAGGGGCGGAAAAAAAAAAAAAAAAAAAGCCTCCACTACCCCAAACGCGTTGGACTTGGGAGCATGCCGAAACAGAGCCGGATGGAGGGAGGAAAACTCTTCCTGGCATTTATGCCATGAACACCCTCCCTTCTCCACCCCCGCGCTCCCATTCCACCCCCACCCCGACCGCGGTAATTGAATTGTCACCTGCCCCCATCCCGCCCTGGGCCGCCAGGGCTACTTGGGGAGGTCGGCCTTGCCAAGCGCCCCCGGCCAGTGAGAGCGGCGCAGCGGAGCCCGCGCCCCAGAAACCGAGGGGTTACACACGTCTACGTAGAGGCGCACCCGACACGGTAATTAGGCGCAATTCACACGCTCTCGGGCACACGGAAACTACTTGTCACGGTATTTTCAACGCTCCTCCTTGCCCACTTTTTTTTCCACTCCTTCCCTGGAGCGCCCCCTCCCCTCCCCGAGGCCCTCAGACAAGCTTTTGCAGTTTCGAATCTTTCGGACACTGTAGAGTGCGGGGCTCCCCGGGCGCGGGCCCGGCCAATCAGAGCGCCGTCTGCCTCCCTGGCCAATGGCAGGCGCCACATTGTTGGCCAATTCTGTCTAATGGAGCCCTAAGGAGCAACAATAGAGCGGGGAAGCTGCTCATTGAGAGTCTGGCAGCGCCGGGCAGCTGGGGCCAGACTGTGTGCAGCGTCCGGCGCGCTCCGCGAGGGGACGCGGCGCGGAAAGGGCCGGGTCGTGGGTTCCAGCCAGTCGATCCCTAAACGGTTGCCCGGCTCCGATTTCCGACGGAAGGGTTGGACTGCGCAGCGTTCTGAGGGGGTCCGGAAGTTCGGACATGGTGACTGAAGGAGGGTGACGTGGTCAGATAAGGGGCCGGGGGCAAGGGGAAGAGGCTGAGAGCGCCAGCGTCGCGAGCGGAGCTGGGAGGCGCGTGCAGCGCCCGCGGAGGAGGATCCCCGAGCCTAAGGCAGGTAGTTGAGGGCCGCAGGGAGGGCAGGGGAGGCGTCCCGGCCTTCCGCCCCTGTTGATGAAGCCCGGGCCACTCTGGCCTCAGGGACTGCGCGGCTCGAGGGGCCTGAGGGAAGAAGGCAGTGCGCAAAGGGACGGGGTCCAGAATTCTTGGGCGGAGACACCAGGATTCGGGCTCAGGAGTGGAACCGGGGACCCAGAGGAGGCCGCGGCGGAAGCTTAGAGTTGGGCCCAATTGGGCCTCCTGAGGCCACGGCACAGGGGGGACTCCTGCGTTCTCTCAGACCCAGTTCCAGAGGCGACTCCCACGCCTCGGTGGTGCCTGCTGGGCCATTCAAATCCCAGGAACCCAACTCCGAGACCAGAATTTGGGAATCTGCTCCCGAGCGGGGTCCCGCGGTGCCCCAGAATGGAGAGGGCGTGTCTGACGACTGGATCCCTAAACCGGGAGGGGAGGGGAAGGCCGGGTGAGTTGGTCAGCTAAAAGGCTCTCCCTCCTGCAATGGTTAACTTTTGCAAGATACTTTTTCCTCCCCGACTACTCCAGACTACAAGGCTAAAAACTGTGCCACAGGTTTACTCCATCTCCAAGCCCAGCCTATGCCTGAGGGGTTTTTTTTCACGCACACCCCTCTCTCCCGCGTGGACCCTGGGTCCCAGACCCCCATATTACCTGTTTCTCGCTGTTTTCCTCGCCCCTCAAGCTAATCCTCGGGCTGGGTTTGCCTATCGAAAGAAAGATCCCTCCACTGCATTTCCTCTGTAATCCACCTCCCCAGGCCTCCTGAACTCAGCTCCACACCATTTTCTCTTCCCCCCTGGAGGCCCGCCCCTTGGAACTTGGACCCCCACATTTCCACGGGTCCCTGGGCCCCTGGGCCCCTGGGCCTAACTTTGCCCCTGAGTTGTTTCCCAGCCTTCACTCCACTTCCTAGAGCTTTTTTTTTTTCGTCCCTGAGTTTTCTCTCCAACTCTCCTGCTCCCACCAGAAAAAAATCTTCCAGCCCAACCAGCTGAACTCTATGCCTTGATATTACCCTCCTCTTCACCCTTCTATAAAACTGAACGTTTCGCCTCGGGTTTTCCTGTTTTGCTCTTGGCATCAGTCTAACTGTTGGGTCAAAATTTTCTAATTCGAGTCCCACCAAACAAACATTTCTCTCTGCCTGTCTAACCTCAGTTCTGCTAAACTTTGGGGGATCTTTTTTTTTTCAAACCCTTGTTACATTCATCTGAACCAATGACTTTCAAACTTTATATGTCTTTTAATTTTTTCCAGTGGAACCACTGATTCAGATGAAATCTTACACCCAGTGCATAAATCAGTTATAAGAACTCTGATGGGAGTGGGGTCGGGGAGTTGGGCATTTACAAGTGGACTCCAAAGGTACCTCCTCCCAGCGATTCCGTAACTGCTAGCTAAACCTCCCGCTGCCGAAATGCCCCTCTCTAAACCTGGATTCCTCCAGGGTGCGCTTTAGCTTAGCGCACCATGCGCTCCTCACCGCAAGTTTCTCCCCTCTTCCCACGGTGTTCCACGCCAGGTCCTGCCATGGAGCTGCGCTCCGAGTTGCCCAGCGTACCCGGCGCGCCGACGGCGGCTGCGACAGCGACGGGCCCGCCCGTGGCTTCGGTGGCGTCGGTGGCAGCGGCGGCGGCAGCGGCCGCTTCGCTACCTGTGAGCGTGGCGGGCGGCTTGCTACGAGCGCCGCCGCTGTTGTTGCGGGCTGCGGAGAAGTACCCGCGGACCCCCAAGTGCGCGCGCTGCCGCAACCACGGCGTGGTGTCTGCGCTCAAGGGCCACAAGCGCTACTGCCGCTGGAAGGACTGCCTGTGCGCCAAGTGCACGCTCATCGCCGAGCGCCAGCGCGTCATGGCGGCGCAGGTGGCGCTGCGCAGGCAACAGGCGCAGGAAGAGAACGAGGCGCGCGAGTTACAGCTCCTCTACGGCACTGCCGAGGGCCTGGCGCTGGCCGCCGCCAACGGCATCATCCCGCCGCGACCCGCCTACGAGGTCTTCGGCTCTGTGTGCGCCGCCGAGGGCGGCGGGCCGGGAGCGGGAGCGCCCGCGGGCACCGGAGGCGGCGCCGCGGGCGCGGGGAGCTCAGGTGAGGAGAGGGGAGCAGGGACGGGGTTCAGGGGCGCGCAGCCCAGGGACTTGTCTCGGTACTGAAAGAGTAGAATCCCGTTCTCCAAACGCCCCACCTGGTGGAGGTGCCCGCGCACCAAGCCCCTGATTTGAGGCATAAACACACAAACTTTCCTTTCTCCCCTTTCTGAAGCATTTGCACTTTATTCCTTTCTCTCACCGCAGGCCCAAATGTAAACGCTTTAATCTTATTGCCTCTACCCAAAGGCAGCCATGTCTCAGCTTTCTTGCTCACTTCTCTGGGTCTTCTCCCCAGCGCGAGAACCCACGCGTCTTATCTTTTCTTTCGTTCTGCGCTTCTCCACACGCCGCAGATCCCTCCGCTCCTTCCCAACTCTCTTCAGCAATCCAACCCTCTCCAAGTCCCCTCCTCCGCCCCGCTTCGCTTTCTCTAGGTACTGAGGACGCCGAATTCCTTCCCAACCCCACTCCCCCCCTCCCCCGCAGGATTCCTTTTCTCCCGTTCCTAATGTTCCCTGGTCAACCGCCCTGCTCCTTCTTTCTAGCTTCCTTCCCTGCTCGTCTCCCTTTTCTCAGAGTACGCGCTCTCTCCCTTCTTTCAATCCCCTTTCCTCTTCCCAGTGCACTCCCTGTTCTGCTCTGGCCGCACCCTCTTCTTCGAGACTCCCTAGGCTTTTGGGGGAGGGGGTGCGGAATTAGGCTTCCAGCTTGGGAGGGAAGAACTTCTTAGGGCTTAATTATTTTTTAAGATTTTTTTTGATGTGGACCACTTTTAAAGTCTTTTTATTGAATTTGTTACAATATTGCTTCTGTTTTATGTTTTGGTTTTTTGGCGGGAGGCACGTGGGATCTTAGCTCCCAACCAGGGATCAAGTCTTAACCACTGGACCGCCAGGGAAGTCCCACTTAGGTCTTAATTTTGGAAAGGATGGATTAGAAATAGAGGCTCTACTTTTGCCTGTAGAGAGGCTTGGGATCTTGTAAATGCCCAAGGTGCATTCCCCTCCAGGCTGTGCTGCCCAGGGCCACAGAGCACCCAGGGCTGGGTTGGCTCTTGGAATCACAGGGGTGGAGTGAGGTCTTCTATACAGTGTGCGGTGCAGGTGCAAGTTGTGTTGGCTCCTGTTTGACCTCTGGGTCAGGCCACTTCTCCAGAGCAGGCCAAGACTAGGAAGGGTGAAGGTACTGGGCACAGATGTAGGAAGAGGGTCACTGGACACTGAGTTTACAGGGCACAGGTGGTTGGGGTTCTGGGTACAGAAAGAGAATGCGCTCTGGGAGCCGAGAAAGAGCCAGGCTGTAGGGGCTCAGAGGGGAAGGAATGCTGGAAGAAAAAGAAAGAAGGGTTTTGGAGCCAGTGAATGAGGGTTGTGAGGCTCAGAGGGAAAGGAAGCTGGACTCCAAAGGGCTCTGGTGCTGTGGGGTGCGGTCACTTCCCTGCTAACCGCTCCTTTACATACCCCTTTCTCCCCTCCTAGAGGCCAAGTTACAGAAGTTTGACGTATTCCCCAAGACGCTGCTTCAGGCAGGCCGCGCAGGCAGCCCGCAGCCGCCGCCGGGAAAGCCCTTATCACCCGACGGCGCGGACTCTGGTCCCGGGACATCGTCCCCAGAGGTGCGAGCAGGCTCGGGCTCGGAGAACGGCGACGGCGAGTCCTTTTCTGGGTCGCCCCTGGCCCGGGCCTCCAAAGAGGCAGGTGGCAGCTGCCCAGGCAGCGCTGGCCCCGGAGGCGGCGGCGAGGAGGACAGCCCGGGATCCACCAGCCCTCTGGGTTCAGAATCCGGTTCCGAGGTCGACAAAGAAGAGGCAGAGGCCGCTCCCGCGCCCGGGCTGGGCGGGGGCCCGGGTCCACGACAGCGGACGCCGCTAGACATCTTGACGCGCGTCTTCCCGGGCCACCGGCGGGGTGTCCTGGAGCTAGTGTTGCAGGGCTGCGGCGGCGACGTGGTGCAGGCTATCGAGCAGGTGCTGAACCACCACCGCGGGGGCCTGGCGGCCGGCCTCGGCCCCGCCGTGCCCCCCGATAAGGCCGCGGTGGGGGCAGTAGTAGCAGCGGATGACGCGTGGCCTGGCCGCGTCGACGCCGCGGCCGCTGGGGGGCCGGGGCTGCCCGCGCCGCTGCAGGCGGGCCCAGCCGCACCTCCGCACCACAGACCTTTGCTGGCCGGCGCCATGGCGCCCGGGGCGCTGGGCTCGCTGAGCAGCCGCTCGGCCTTCTCGCCACTGCAGCCCAACGCCAGTCACTTCGGCGCCGACGCGGGCGCCTACCCGCTGGGCGCGCCGCTCGGCCTCAGCCCCCTGCGCCTGGCCTACTCGGCGGCGGCGGCGCACAGTCGCGGCCTGGCCTTCATGGCTCCCTACTCCACCGCCGGCCTGGTGCCCACACTCGGCTTCCGCCCGCCCATGGACTACGCCTTCAGTGATCTCATGCGCGACCGCTCGGCCGCCGCCGCTGCTGTGCACAAGGAGCCGACCTACGGCGGCGGCCTGTACGGGCCCATGGTCAATGGCGCCCCTGAGAAGCAGTAGGGCGAGCGGCCCGGCAGTCGGGCGGCCCCCAAACAGGGACCCCAGGCTTGCCCCGCGGGCTGCCGGCCCGTCTTTGCCTGGTGCGCTCTCTGCGCCCCGGCTGGGATCCTCTCGCTCCAAGGTGGTTTTCAGTTTTGTTTTGGACGGTGGGTGGGGAGAGCTGAGCAAAGAGGAGCAGCTTCAGATGTTCTCGGAGGGGATGTGAGACCCCCATCCTCGTCCCGCGACCCTATCAAGGCTCCCCATCCCTTCAGAAGGCCGGGAATTCTTGAGAATTCAGAGGCTGCAGCCGCTGCGCAAGCTCCTGCCTCTCCTGTCGCTATGCTCGTCACACCTGCCCGCGCTCCCAAATGGTTGGCAGGATAGTCCGAGAGTCTGTCTTCTGTGTCTCCCCCTCCCTTAAAAAAATTTTAATATTCGCTCTAACAAATATAAATTTAGGATGTATAAATCTCTTGGCACTGAGTCGAGTCTTTGGGACACACATATATATCGATATCAAATTGTAAAAAAAGAAAAAAAGGAAACAAGTTCTAAGGTGCACTTTCCTCGTTGCGGTATTTGTCGCTCTCTTTGTTGCTTATGCCGATAAGCATGGGTTTCCTTGGTGCAGTGTGAGTTTTTATATATGTATAAATCTATATATAAACTATACATATATATACAAGCCAGTGTATAATGTTATAAAATGGAATTCTAAGTTATTAATCTGTAGGTGACCTCGGTATTAACGTGAAAAATATTCAAAAACAAGCAAAAAAAGGACAAAACGGAAAAAAATTAGACTATGCGTGCATTGTACTTATCAGGTTTATAGATTAAATATATTGTAAACTCGAGATGAATCCTGCCCACCCGCCCCTCTTGCCTGCGGCCTGTCTCTCCCTAAGGAGCGGTCTAGGTGCGCACTGAAGCAGGAACAGAGTGACCCGTGACTGAGCCGGAACCGCCCGCCGGAGGGCCCATCCCCGCCTCGCGGGACTCGCCAGGCACCTCGGCCGAAGGGCCGGCAGCGGGAAACGCTGCTGCAGAGAATGGCTCACTTTGTGCTTTCCTTTGCCTAGACATGAGCTAGAAATAAATGTTATTTTCTAAGAAAACAGCAACGAATCCCGTCCCGCTTCTCGGGCGGCCGGGTTGATAATCTTAATTCCTCGCCGGAGCCGCGGTATCAGGGAGAAGCTTGCCCGAGGTCCGGAGGGTGCTTACGACCCTCGGGGGTGCGGGGCGAGGAAACTTCCTGCAGCGCCTGGGAGAGGCGAGCGCTCAGCACTCCGGGAGGAGCAGCGTCCGCCGTGCTTGTGGAACCTGGTGTCCCTCCCACTCCCCGCTCGGGCGCGCGGGTTGCGGAGGGGTCGCCTTGCCAGTGCTCTCGGTTCCCGGAGTCCTGCGAGGCCGCCGGCCGGGTTCCCGTTCTCCCCGGGGCGCAGATTTGGGCGCCCGCCGCGCGCCTCCCTCTTCAGGTTTGGAAGGAACGGCAGCCGAGACGGTGGCTGGGGAGGGAAGGCTAAGACCGCTCTCTCACAGAGGCCAGCGGCCTGGGAGTTATTTTTGGGGTGGTGGGGCGCTGCCTTCGCCCTAGACAGTGTAATCTGAGAGCGGCGGTGAGGACGCGCCTTCCAGCCCGACCTCACTCCGCGCCCCTTTTTGACCTTCCCTCCTTAAGCGGAGCTGAAGAAATTGGCGGCTCCGGGGCCGACACCCGCCTCCGGCCTCCCAAGTCCCTCCCGCTTCTGGCTGGGTGACTCCCCCCTCTCCGAGAAACAGGGTGTCCCCTCCCCTAGGCTGGGCCGGCGACTTCCCAAGGTAAACTTCTGGGGCCGGCTCGAGTTCCGCCAGGCGGTGAAACTTAATAGCAGGGACAAGAAAACGGTTTAATAAAGAAGGGCTTTAATAGGGAACTAATTTGATTGAGTTGCCTAATTCCACTTTAATTGGAAAGGGGTTTGGCTGTTTGGTTATAAAGTGCGAGGGTGATGAGGAGCTGGAAGTGGGGGGAGAAGGGGCGAGAGCAGAGAGATGGGGCGAGACAGGCAATGAAGATAGGGAGGAACGAAGAGAGAGACGAGAAAGAAAAGAGGGAAGAGTTACCTAGGAAGTAGAGAGGAAGGCGGAAGAAAGTGCGCGGGAGCTTCTAGAAGTGTGAACTTTCTTGCGCTTCAAGGCTGCGCGCTCTCAAGCCTCCCACTCCAGGTTTTCCCTCCTCCCACTCCAGGTTTTCAGAGGCCTCGCATCCTCTCTCAACCCGCGCTCCAGCTGCCCCCTCCTCGGGATCAGCCCTCTTCCCCGCTCTAGGTGAGCTTAAGATCTGTCTTGGTCTCTTGGTTTCAGGAGGGATCTATATTGGGTCATCTGAAGTTCTCGGTTCCTGCTGGTGCTCAAGCCAGACGGAGAGAGGCGGCCTGTGGGCCCGCGTTACCCACTCTCCAGAACACCTGGAGCTTAATAGCTTTCAAGGTCATTATTTTAGTTTATCCTCACGGCAAACCCGGGGAAATCCAGTGAGTTGTTTATTATCGTCTCCATTTTACAGAGGAGGAAACTGAGGTCCAGAGTGGTTCAGGGACTTGTCCAACCATCCGGGGACCCTGAATCTCTTTTCCTTTCCATTCTCCCAGTGGGCTTGTTCCTCCCTCTCCTCTCGTGAAGCGGTCTCGGCTGGCCGACGGCGGGGCCTCTGCCGTAACCCACCTCCTGTGTACACGTGCGGCCCAGAGAGGAGAGGCGGCTTGCTCCTAGCGCCCAGAGAGGCCGCGGCCTCAGCTTTGGGCTTCAAGCGTCGTCTTCCGTAGAACTCAGAATGGTTCTCCAGCGGTGGAAGTTAGACGGGGTGGAGTAGTGGGGTTCCAAGGTTCCTCCCCTCCCTGGCCCGACGATAGAAACCCAGGATGGTCAGCCACAGCCTTGGCGCCTGGCAAAGTCCTGCACCCTCGGGGCCCCGGACTCCGTTGCCCACGGAGCAGCCAGGAAGACTAAGGCTCAGAGGTTGACAGTGACCGGCCCAGGGTCGCACATCCAGGCTCTGAGGAGCGAGAATCAGAGCCCAGGACGCTCAAGCCGGGTTGCTAGGTTGCAGCGGTGGGAGTGGCAGGGGCGGAAGAGTAGGCACCTTTGGTTCAGGGAGCTTCCGTAGTGGGCGGGAGGGGGCTGGGGCCTGAGCTCCCCTGGGATCCGTATTGGGCAGGAGCTTGGGGTTCTTGCTTGGGGCGTTGCCCTCACCCCTGATGGAAAGGACAAAGGTGGAGCATCACCTCTTTTCTCCTGGGAGGGGAAGATGGGACAGGAGTTCCCTTCCTGATCTCTACTGTCTGTGTTTATTTCCAAACTCTCCCTAAGCCGGCTGGAGCCAACCCAGTCCTGTGCCTTGGGGGAGACACACTCAATCGAGATAGTAGTCCTTTTAAAATTATCTTCTCCTCTTCCTCCTCCTCCAACAGCAGCACTGTGTGCCTACTGTGTGCCAGGTCCTGTACTAAGCACATTCCCTGGACAGGATCCTGCTCAGTGGGTGAGAAAGAGGCAAGAGCTGGGATCCAGGCTCTGTCGCTGGCTAGGTTTATTCATTCACAGATTACTCAAGTCAGCAAATATTTGCTAAGTACTTACTGAATGCCAGACCCAGTACAAGACAGGTGCCACCCCTGCCCAATTAAAACTATGTGTTGGGAGTTGAGGGGGGAGGCAACTAAACAGGCAAGGAGGATGCACTGATCAGGGCCAAGGAGGTCTGCCAGGGAGGTCAGGGAGGTCTGCCAGGGAAAGGCAAGTTAGGCAAGGTGCTTCACCTTAGTTCCCTTCTCAGTTAAATACGGCTAATAGTAGTGTATGCCACTTTGAGCGTCGTGAGGATTAAATGAGGTATTGTGCAAAGAGCTCTTAGCTCAGTGCCTACTCACTAGGCTTCCATTATTATAATTCTCAGATTCTTTGGTGTGGATATTGTCCCATTTCACAGAGGAGTGAACAGCTCAGAGCAAGTTCAGCTTATAAATCCTCTGAAGTGTCACAAGTTATGGGAGGCATCCTGCCCAGAGCAAGGGGCCATAGAGAAAGGTCATCACATTGGAGAGTGTGGGTTCTGGAGATGCTTCTGAGAAGGGGTGAGGCTGCAGCTGGGTTCCGAGGGGCTTGATGAGGGGCAGCATTGCAATTCATGGCAGGAAATGGGTGAGGGAGTGAGGGGTCCCTCTAAAGGAGCAGGTGGAGAGGGAGGAGGTGGGGGCAGGCTGTGATGTTAGAGGTTAGAGGTCAGATCATGGAGATTGTTGAACTCCAGAATAAGGCTTTCAGAGTGTGGGTACTGGGAGCCATTGATAGCAGTGCCTGGTGAGATTTGCATTTGGATTGGATAGATTGTTAGGAGGAAGGCCGAACCCCTCCGAGGGGGAGCCGTGAGAGATGGCAGCACCAAAAAAATGACCAGTGGGCGTAGGGACAGGGAGAGAAGAGGTTGACTTCAAGAACTGCTGGGAGCCAGACTCTCCACCGTTGATCCAATATGGGGAGTAAGCTGGGGGGAGGACTCATGGCTGATTTTCAGGTGTCTGGGCTGGATGTCTCATTGAGGGCGACACTCAGAGTCGTGTGCTCCTGGAACAGAGGCAAGATTGGAGGGTGAGGAAAGAATTCTCAATATTCGAAATACAGACGTTGGGGACTTCCCTCATGGCCCAGTGGTTAAGACTCTGCGCTCTCAGTGCAGGGGGCCTGGATTTGATCCCTAGTCTGGGAACTAGATCCCGCATGCCACAACTAAGACCTGGCGCAGGCAAATAAATAAATAAATATTTTTAAAAAGAGAAGAAAAGAAAATACAGACTTAGAAGGGCTCATAGGGCCTCTAGGAATGGACACCAAATGGTAGAAAGAGTCAACATGTGGGTGGCAGCAGGGCCTTGGGAGGATGAAATGGGTCAGCCCCATCCCTTCCCCCCCATAGGACACAGGACTCTCTTGGTGGAGACCATGGGCCAGGGAAGGGTGTTGAGACCCCAGATATTGGAGTTCTGCCTCTCATCATTTTTGTTCATGCCTATTAAAATCATTCTCCTAAAACTTTGCACCCTTTAAAGGTCATTGTCCTGGGGCAGGACACTGGGCAATCAGTCATGTATCTATTGTGACACCAATGTAACTTAAAACTTAAACTTCAGGACTCCCCACCTGTACAGGTTCTTTTCATTTTGTGCACATGGTCAAGTGGCTTCTTTTTCTTAAAAGTTTCAGGCTCCATTAAAAACTGCATCTGCCACTACACAGCATAGGTCACACCTTCTGGCTTCCTGTTTCTGTTAACTGTTGCTGCATAGCAAATGGCCCCAAATTTAGTGACTTAACACAATAACCATTTTTTTAATCTCATAATTTCATGGGTCAGGAATTTGGACAGGGCATGGCTGGATCATTCTTCTGTTCCATATAGTGCTGATGGAGATCTCTGGGTGGTATTCAGCTGGTGGATGTGTTAGCCTGGAGGGTAACAGCTTCAGTCACATGTCTGGTGCGTTTGTATAGATGGCAGGAAGGCTGGGCTCAGCTGGACCATTGATTGGAGCACCTACATGTAGCCCCTCATCATGGTAGCCTCGGGGTATCTGATCTCTTACATGTCAGGGTTCCAGGGGCAGATATTCAGTGAACAAACTGAAAGCTACATGGCCCTTTATGACCTAGCCTTATAGGTCAAGGAATGTAACAAGACTCTTCTATTTGCAAGTGACTGACACCCAAGTCACACCGACTTAAAAAGAGGTAATTGATATCCTCCCAGAAGCTAGTCCTCAGTTACCAAGGCTTCTGCAAGATATAGGGCCTCTGGAAAACCAAGCTTTCAGGACAGCTGAATGTTTGCCCATTTTAGCCCTACTAGTCTTTGTTTTAGCATTTTAGGGTGGAAGCTTTATAAAACATGCTACATGCTTTTCCATTTTCTTTTTCAAGGGACAGTGAAATACTCCAAACTTTCTCTGATTCAAATTCATCTCGGATGTATCATGATAGGACTGTGGGGTCTTATTGGAATGAGGTTTCATTGGCTCAGGCACTAAGAGACTCAAAATTTCTGGCATTTTCTAATGCATTTTTAAAATTTTGAAAACCTTTTATTATGAACGATTTCAAGCATATAAGAAAGTGGAGAGAAGAGTATGATAAACCTTTACATATTCATCACATAACCTTAACAATTACTAATATTTGCCATATTTGTTTGGCCTAAATTTTTCTTTGAAGTATTTAAAAATAAATTATCAACATTGTGAAATTCCACTGTGAAATGCTTCAGTATGCATTTCTAAAACATGAGACATTTTCTTACAGAACCACAGTATCATTAATACACTGTAAATAGGAAAAATAATTCCTTTATATTATCTAATACTCAATACATGTTAAGATTTACCCAATTGCCCTCACTGAGGATGGACTTATTTGTTTCTTTATACATACATACATACATATAACATATAACTTATCGATTTATTGTTCGAACCAGGATTTGGTCAGCTATAGCAGATGCTGTCAGAGTCCCACTCATACCCTTGGACCTTTTAGTTCACTGATTTCCAGCTTCCAGAAACAGTTTCTCTATGTCTAAGGTCTTTTAGTTCAGAACCACAGAAGCAGGTGGCACACCAGAGTTGGGGTAGTGGGAGCCAGCTCCCCAGAGTAGACAATTAGAGGGTGCATTTTTCGTAGAGAATTTTTTAAAAAATATTTATTTATTTGGTTCCACTGGGTCTTAATTGCGGCAGGCGGGCTTCTTAATTGCGGCTCGCTGGCTCCTTAGTTGCAGCACGTGGGCTCCCTAGTTGTGGCATCTGAACTCTTAGTTGCGGCATGCGTGTGGGATCTAGTTGCCTGACCAGGGATCGAACCCAGGCCCCCTGCATTGGGAACGCAGAGTCTTATCCACTGAGCCACCAGGGAAGTCCCTTGTAGAGAATTTAAAACAATAATAAAACTGACTACAAGTTGGTCAGCTCTTTAAATTATCACCATAGCCCAGCAATTCTGAAAAATTTCAGAAAGAAAATATTACTCACCTCCAAAAAATTGTTGGTGGTCAAAGTTCTAAACAGTCCCTGCAGTGACTGTGTGTGTATACAGATAGATACACACATATGTAAAATATATTCATATATTTTAAATTTTGATTTATAATTTTAAAAATTTTATTTATTTTTTAAATATTTGTTTCGTAGTACATTTCTAAATGTTGGAACACACAAACAGATGTGCGTAACCACCATCAAAATCAGAATTCAGAGCAACTCCATCACCCCAGAAAACTTCCCCCTGCTGCTCCTTTATAATCAAACCTTCTCCCCAACCTCTAACCCTTGGCAACCACTGATCTGTTCTCTGTCTTTACAGTTCTTTCTTTTTCAGAATGTTATATAGATAGAATCATATAGCATGTGGCCTCTTGAGATTGGCTTCTTTCACTCAGAATAACGCCTTTAAGATTCAACCAAGTTGTTGCATGTGTCAATAGTTCATTCCTCTTTTTTGCTGCATAGTATTCAATTGTATGGCTATACCACAGTTTGCTAATCCATTCACTGTTGAAAGACATTTGGATTGTTTTCATTTTGGGTGATTGTGAATAGATGAATGAAACTGCTATAAACCATGAACAGGCTTTTGTGTGATCACAAGTTTTCATTTTTCCAGGGTAAATACTTGGGAGTATGATTGCCAGTTCATATGGTTAAGTGTATGTTTAACTTTATATTTCCAGAGGGGTTATACCATTTTTCATTCCCACCAGCAACATATGAGAGTTGCTGCTTCATCACTCCTGGTTTGTCTGGCTCATTTTTTTAAAGCCATTCTGATAGTTGTGCAGTGGTATCTTATGGTGGTTTTGATTTGCATTTCCTTAATGACTAGTGACCTTAAGCACCTTTTCATGTATTTATTTTTTATCATATATCTTCTTTGCTGAATTGTCTGTTCAACTATTTTGCCCAATTTTTAAAAAGTTAAATTGTTTGTTGTCTTACACTTGAATATTTTTAAATAACAGCTTTTTTGAGAAATTATACATATACCGTACAATTCACTTTTTAAAGTGTACAATTCAGTGGTTTCTAATATATTCCCATAGTTGTGAAACCATCACCATAATCAATTTTAGAATATCTTCATCACCCCAAAAGAAATTCTGTGCCCATTAGCAGTTACTACTCATTGGCCCCAGACTCTCCAACTCTACCTAGCCACTAATTTACTTTCGGTCTATCAATTTGTCTGTTCTGGAAAATTCACGTAAATGGACTCATAAAACATGTAGTCTTTTGTGTCTGGCTTCTTTCAGTTAGCATAATGCTTTTGAGGTCCATCCATTGTAGCATGGATAAGTACTTCATTCCTTTTTATTGCTGAATAATATTCCGTAAAATGGATATACCACATTTTGTTTATCCACTTATCTGTTGATGGACATTTGAGTTGCTTCCAGTTTGTGGCTATTATGAATAATGCTGCTATGAACATTTTGTGTACAAGGTTTTCTGTGCACATACATTTTGATTTCTCTTGGTTATATACCTAGGAGTGGCATTGCTGGATCATAACCCTATATTTAACCATTTGAGGAGCTGCCAAAATGTTTTCCACAGCAACTGCACCATTTTACAGTCCTACCAGCAGTGCAGTAGGGTTCCAGTTTCTCCGCATCCTTGACAATACTTGTTATTATCTGTCTTTTTTATTCTAGCCATCCTAGTGTGTGTGAAAGTGGTATGACATTGTGGTTTTTCATATCACTGATGACTAATGATACTGAGCATCTTTTCATGTGCATTTTGGCCATTTGTATATCACCTTTGTAGATATGTTTTTTCAAGTCCTTTGCCAATTTTATTATTTTTTAAATTAATTTATTTATTTTAATATGAACAAGGTTATATATATATATGTACATAAAGCTGGGAAAGAGAAGGACCCATTGAGGCAAATGCATAGGGGGAGAGAAAGCATCTGAAAACAGCAGTGGGCATCCTGCCAGTTCCAAGTCTAGGGAAAACTGGCCGGGAGCTTTGGTCGGCCAAGTTAACAGTGAAGCCAGGGATGGCACAGTGGATGATACAGGCAGCTCTCTTCCATTCTCCTAACTGGAACTTCTCAAGTCTGGTGTAGTTCTGAAGTGGGCTCATATGCTCCACACCCTCCAACACACACACACACACACACACACACACACACGCGCGTGCACACACCACACACACACACACACACCACACACACACACACCACATACACACACACACACACACACCACACACACACACACCACACACACACACACCACACACACACACACACACACACTTGCACACCCCTGAGGTGTGGTCCTCTGGCTTGCTGTAGGAAGAGAGGAGGTTAAGTTTCACTTAAAGGGGCTGAACCGCTTTCCAGTGAGGCAAAGTCCATTCATGGTTACACACAGTTTGCAGAATAAGATCTGCTCTTCATTTGTTGAGTTTCTTCACAGAAGAAAGGTATTGGCTGATGGCTCCTGTGAAGCCCTGGGCAGGTTATGAGGCTGCCAGACTCCTATGAGCACAGGCACATCCATAGCACAGGCTGTCCCCCACGGTGCCACCTGGGTTTTGGCCGGGGGGGACCCAGGTGCTTTGTATGAATGCAGTCACAGCAGGTGTGGTGCTGTCCCCCATGGCCCCCCCCGTTCTCTGCACAGATGGGTTCCAAGTCTGATGGCAGTTAATACACAGGGCCTCCCAGCACCCGTGAGATGCTGTTCCCTCCATCCGCACCACCTGTGTACTGGCCAGGTGGGTCCCAGTTGTAAGTGGGAATACCAGGTCCTCCAATCATGGGAATGATGTTGTTCCCTCCTAGACGACCACCACCTGGATTGTGAGCAGGTGGGCCCCTTGTGTTTGGAAATGAGGTAGAACTAGAAGTGTGTTGAAACCCACGGGTGGTACCCACACTTGCGACTCCAGCAGATGTGGTGTGCTCTGATGGAAGGTGGAAACTGACACGTCCCTTGACACAGATTTCGTCTCCTTGGTGATGGAACTTTTAAACATAGATTTTTTACATCCAGATGGGCCCTGTGTGCAGTGAATGAAAGTGGCCTCCAAGCGTGGGGATGGTGTTTTCCCCTGCCATCACAGTACCACCTGTATTCAGCCTAGGTAGGCCCCAGGTATTTGGATTTAGGTGGAATCAGGTATGTTCCCAAATGCTGGGATGGTGCCTGACCCTCCTACTGCAGCAGCCTTGCTGTGGTCAGGTAGATGGCAGGTTGTCTGGCCCAAAGTAGGAACAGAAGTGGTGCTGGGTGCCCCACTTAGTCCTGCCCCAAAGTTAAGTGGTCTGGATGCCTCTGAATGAGCGAGGCCTGAGGCTGACACACCGACTCCAAGGCTCCCACCAGCCATAGGGGCTGCAGGTCCCATGAACAGTGGGCCCGGTGTGGTATCGGCAAACAGCCAGCTACTGTCCCCAGTACTGGGCATCCTGGTGGCAACTCCAAAGCCAGTAGCAATGGACACAGTCCTGGGGAGAATGCCTGGGTTGTCGCCAAAGGCCGGCTGCGTGTTGCTGGTGGTGGCAAATAGGGGAGCTGGCAAAGCTGACTGCATGATGCTGACTCGCGGTGGCTGGGCTGCAGGAGCAACTAGGACTTTATCTTGTGCTGAGGCTGCTGGGTTTCCCAATAGAAAATAATCATTAGGCCTCTGCCCATCGTTAGCCCCAAATGTAGCCTGAGACAGGAGACCTGGGTCCAAGAGAAGCTTGAAGTGTTGGTCTATCTGTTGGCCGATGTTGCAGGTAAATGAGTTGAGGCATGGGCTGAGGCATTGCTACCACTGGATGGTGTGTTCCCAGAAATAGGAACAGCCGTGTGAAATGGGTAGTGGTTCTACCTGGAGACAGGGGCAGACTGGAAAATGACAGCCTAAGAAGGAGGTATGGTGTCCATAGCTTTGGTGTCAGAGGTGCTGCCTACTGAAGCAGCGATGACGGCCGAAGCCATTAATGGGGGGCTGGGGAAAACAGGAGCACCAGGGAGAGAGGCCTCTGCTGCCCATCAGAGGTCCCAAATATGGGCTGAGGGTTGGTTTTGGGGCCAAAGGGATGGTTAAAAATTGGGGTGGCGCAGGGGACCATCGGCACAGGTCGTGTGATGGACACTGGTACCCCTGCAGGGGGCCTCTGCTCCATCCTGAAACCTGGGGGAGACCTAAAAATGACAGCTTGGGAAGGGGCAGTAGTGTCCATGTCAGTGACATCGGTATCTACAGTAGGCTGGAAGGTCAAACTTCCAGATACCATGACCATGCTAGTGGAAGGGATTGCCATAGAGTCATGGGCTGCCCAGTTAAAATAGGGGGATTGATGGTAGGGACTGTAAGAGGGGTAGGTAAGTATAAAGGAGGGGTAGAATCTACACAAATGGGTGTTGGGGGTTCCTTTTCATGGGATGGTGGCTGGAAGGAGAAAGCTGGGATGCTAGGAGGTGTGGGGAGGTCAGAAATAAGAGGTTTTGTGGCCGTGACTGAATGAAAAAGGCCTTCATTCTTCTTAAGTGGAATTCCCAAAATGGGATTGGAAGCTGAAGGAGGAAGAGAGTCAGCAGCAATAGCAAGAGGAGGGGACTTAGCAACTGTGTATCTTGTTTCCTGATCAATATTAGGTATTGGGGAAGGTGGAGGGAAAGACAGGTTGGGGGACCCGGAATATAGGTCGGCCAAGTCAGTGGTAGTAGCAGGGACCTCCAAGGGGTGAGTGGTCAGGGGCAGGGAGTCTGCAGTCTGTGAGGCAGGTAGGGAGAGAGAAGGGGCAGGCTGAGGGGCACTGCAGTCTTCCTTGACCTTCCTTATATTATTCAGAATCTTGTTCCACTGACGCTCAGTGTTCTTCTCCAAGGTGCCTGGGTTTTCGGCAAGAGCTAAGCACGGAAGCTTAGGAGGAGGGGCAAATCACCTCGATGCCATGTCAGTGGCGGGGGCGACCTCAGCCCCGACAGCGGCAGAAAAAGCGGCAGGGGAATCTTCCGCTTGCAGGGCCTACTGCTGGTAGATACCAGGGAAGGGGAGCTTCTTGGTGGGATGTCTGAACATTTTTCACGCTGCAACTCCTTCCCAGACATCAGTGAGCTGATGAGCTGGGCTGGTGGTCTTCATCCAGCACTTGGCCTCTCCAGCAGCAGGGAGCAGCGTGCAGCTGGGGCAGAGAACACCATGGCATGGGATTCAGGCTTCCAAGGAGGCAGGACATCTCCAGCATCTCCATCTGAGCGGATGACATGGCTTTCTGAGGAGGAGCTCACTGGAGATATCTGGGCGTTCTCACTCAAGCTGTCTTCTGGGTGCTCAGGAAGGAGGTCCAGAGGCTCAGGATTGCACTTGAGGGAAGTGAGGACTCCACTGGTCTCCTGGGGCCTAGATGTCAATGGTATATCCCCATTGCTATGGTGGCCCCTCTTCTGATCGTCCTCTCCTTCCTTCCGTCTCTGTGTGATCCTCCTTCTTTGCTATGCCTCTTCAGGGCTCTTCTTGGACCTTCACCTCACTCTCCTTTGGGCAAGGAAGTGGGAGGTGACTGGATGTACCGGCTTCCTAACCTTGACTACCTGCTCAGGTGGTGAACGCAGGAGGGTAAATTTGCGCCCCGGTGGAGGAATATTGATGGTTCTCGAGTGGCCGAACATCATGGAATTACGAGCAGACAGCACGGGCTTCTTTGGCGCGTCCCTCCAGCTCACCAAGGGAAGCAGCCCCAGCCGGGAGTACCTGGCCTGCTGGATGGGATATTGCGTTTTTGGCGCGATGTAAAAGCCAGGCGATAAAGGCACTCGATCCCGGTGCGACAGCCTGCGACCAGGGCAGAAGGCAGGCGCTGGAGCAGCAGGGTGGTCCCGGTCAGATGTGGCAGCCTCCTGGGAGGGAAAAACCAGCGGGTGACAGCCCACCGGGGCCCCATGGCGGGGCCGGCAGCGGCGGAGCCAGGTACGTAATTTACAAAGTAAATTGCCCGTGTAGAACCGGTTGTGCGTCAAGCAATCCCAGAATAGAGTGTGAAACTGGGAGAGCTTCTCCCTAGCTTCTAACTCCTCTCGAGGTCTAGCACACACTGGACGCTGGACAGCTCAGGCTGGCGTTTGTGACATGTCCATTGTACACAGAGAAAGGGCGGGCGGGGTGGGGGGTAGGGTGGGGTAGGGGGCGCACGCAAGCCCAACCTGTGAAGAAACCAGGCCGAGGGCAAAGGGCAGGGCCCCAGAGCCCGACCCCTTCTGGACTTTCAAGCGGCTGGGACTTCTCGCTGTGGGTGGCAGGTGTTTGGCACCGGATGGGGCACCATGCGGAGACTGTTGCGGACTGTGGAAGCCTTCTCCTCCAGAGCTCACCCTGCCTGGGCACCGGCTCTGCAGGGCCCTCAGAGCCTGGGTATGTATCGGCCAGCCCTTCCCCTCTGCGGGGCCCAGAGGCCAGAGCCTGCTCAAAGCTGAGTCCTTTGCCCATTTTAAAATTCGATTATTTGTCCGAGTTGTAAAAATTCTTTATATATCCCAGATAGAGCCCCTTATCAGCTGGATGATTTACAAGTATTTTCTCCCATTCTAGGGTTATCTTTTCACTTTCTTGGTGGTGTCTTTTTTTTCTTAATTTTTAAAAATTAAAAAAAATTTAATTAATTAATTAATTTTTGGCTGCACTTGGTCTTCGTTGCTGTGCGCAGGCTTTCTCTGGTTGCGGCGAGCTGGGGCTACTCTTCATTGCAGTGCGCGGGCTTCTCATTGAGGTGGCTTCTCTTGTTGTGGAGCACGGACTCTAGGCTCACGGCTTCAGTAGTTGCAGCACACAGGCTCAGTAGTTGTCGCTCGCGGGCTCTAGAGCACAAGCTCAGTAGTTGTGGCGCACGGGCTTAGTTGCTCTGTGGCATGTGGGATCTTCCCGGACCAGGGCTCGAACCCGTGTCCCCTGCATTGGCAGGCGGATTCTTAACCACTCTTGGTGGCATCTTTTGCAGCACAAGTTTTAAATTTTGATAAGGAACAATACATTTGTTTTTTCCTTGTTGCTTGTGTTTTGGGTTTTATATTTAAGAAATAGTGCCTAAACTAAGATCACGAAGATTTACACCTCTATTTTCTTCAAAATAAAGTTGTATAGTTTTAAGTCTTAAATTGAGTCTTTGATCCATTTTGAGTTAATTTTTGTATATGTGTGAGGTAATGGTCCTAATTCTTTCTTTTGCATTTAGATATCTAACTGTCCCAGAACCATTTGTTGAAAAGACTGTTCTTTCCCCCATTGAATTATCTTGGCACCCTTGTCAAAACTCAGTTAACCAGAAATGTGAGGACTTACTTTGGACTCTCAGTTCTATTCTGTTGATATATGTCTATCTTTATGCCAGTACGACACTGTCTTGATTACTGTAGTTTCGTACTAAGTTTTGAAATGGCAAAGTGTGAGTCCTTCAGTTTTGTTTGTCTTTTTCTAGATTGTTCTGGCTATTTTGTGTCCCTTGAATTTCCATATAAATTTTAGGATTAACTTGTCAATTTCTACAAAGAAGTCAGAAAATTGATGTGGATTGTATTGAATCTGTAGATTAATTTGAGCATTCCCATCATAAAAATATTAAGTCTTCTGATTGATGAACATGGGATGTCCTGTTTATTTGGGTCTTTTAAAATTTCTTGCAACAATGTTTTGTAGTTTCTAAGGAATAAGTTTGTACTTATTTTGTTAAATGTATTCCTAAGTATTTTATTCTTTTTGATGTTATTGTAAATGGAATTGCTGTCTTTTTTTTTTTTGGTTTGTTTTTATTTATTTATTTATTTATTTTTTGGCTGCATTGGGTCTTCGTTGCTATGCACGGGCTTTCTCTAGTTGCATTGAGTGGGGGCTACTCTTCGTTGTGGTGCACTGGCTTCTCATTGCAGTGGCTTCTCTTGTTGTGGAGCACGGGCTCTAGGCATGCGGGCTTCAGTAGTTGTGGCACGTGGGCTCAGTAGTTGTGGCTCGCAGGCTCTAGAGCACAGGCTCAGTAGTCGTGGAGCACGGGCTTAGTTGCTCCGCGGCATGTGGAATCTTCCCGGACCAGAGCTTAAACCCATGTCCCCTGCACTGGCAGGCGGATTCTTAACCACTGCGCCACCAGGGAAGTCCCAGAATTGCTGTCTTAATTTTATTTTTGGATTGTTCATTACAAGTGTATAGAAATACGATTTTTGTATATTAACCTGCACCCTTGTTGACTCATTTATTAGTTCTAATAGTTTTTAGTAGTTGGTTCCTTAGGGTATTTTATACAAGGTTATATCATCTGTAAACAGAGATATTAGTTTTACTTCTTCATTTCTAATCTAGATGCCTTTCATTTCACTTTGTTGCCTAATTTCCCTGGTTAGAATCTCCAATAAAATGTTGGTTAGAGCCACAAGACTGGACATCCTTATTTTGTTCCTGATCTTAGGGTGGCATCATTCTGTCTTTCACCATTAGGTATGATGTTAGCTGTGCATTTTTTGTAGATGCCTTAATTAGGTTGAGAAAGTTCCCTTCTATTCTTAGTTTGTTGGGTGTTTTTATCATGAAGGGGTGTGAATTTTGTCAAATGCTTTTTATGCATCGAGATAATCATATGGTTTTATCATTTATTCTGTTGATATGATGTATTATATTACTCAATTTTTGGATTTTAAACCAACCTTATATTCCTGGGGTAAATCCCACTTGGTCATGGTGTATAATACTTTTTGTATGTTGATGGATTTAGTCCATTTTTTTGAGAAATTTTGCATCTCTATTCATAAGGAATATTGGTTTGTAGTTTTCTTGTGATGCCTTTGTCTGATTTTCGTATCAAGGTAATACCAGTTTCTTAGAATAAGTTGGAAAATATTATCACCTCTTCTATTTTTGGGAAGAGTTTGTGAAGAACTGGTATTTATTCTTCCTTAAATGTTTGGTAGAATTCACTAGTGAAACAATATGGGCCTGGATTTTTCTTTGTGGGCAGTTTTTTGATTACTAATTTGATCTCTTAACTTGTAATTGATCTATTCAAAATCTGTTCAAATTTTCTGATACTTCTTGTGTCAATTTCAGTAGTTTACATCATTCTAGGAATTTGTCCATTTCATTGAAGTTATCTAATTTGTTGGTACATAGTTTTTACAATATTCCCTTATAATCCTTTAAAAAATTTTCTGTAAGGCCAGTAGTGGCATTACCCTCTTTCATTTCTGATTTTAGTAATTTGAGTCTTTTTTCCTCAGTCTTTAGTCTTTTTTCCTGGTCAGTCTAGCTAAAGACTTGTCAATTCTGTTAATCTTTAAAGAAAAAAACCTTATTTTTTTATTTTGCATATTGTTTTTCTATGCTCTATTTCATTAATTTCCACTCTAATCTTTATTATTTCCTTCATCTATTTTCCTTGGGTTTGGTTTATTCTTTTTATTATTGAATATTGAGCATTTGTTTTTATATATTCTGGATACAAGTCCTTTGTTGGATATGTAATTTGCAAACATTTTCTTTCAGTCTATAGCTTATCTTCTCACTCTCTTAACAATACCCTCCATAGAGCAAAAGTTTTAAATTTTCATTAAGTTCAATTTATCAATTTTAAAAAATTATGTTTTTAATATCATATCTACAAACTCTTTGCTTAACTCAGAGTCATAAAGATTTTCTCCTGTCTTTTAATATTTTAATAGCTTTACATTTTACGTTTTGACCTATGCTCCATTTTGAGTTAATTTTTGTATAAGGCATGAAGTTTAGGTTGAAATTCATTCTTTTGCATACCAAAAGAATGACCAAATGTTCTAACATTATTTGTTAAAAAGACTATCCTTTGTCTATCGAATTGTCTTTGCACCTGTGTTGAAGGAATAATTGGCCATGTCTGTGTGCATCTATTTCTGGATTCTATTTTGTTCCACTGATTTATGTATCTATCCCTTTGTTAATACCACACTGTCTTCATCACTGTAGCTTTATAGTAAATATTAAAATTGGGTGCCACTCATGAAGAACCTAGGGGTAAGGCAGGAATAAAGACGCAGACCTCCTAGAGAACGGACTTGAGGTTATGCGGAGGGGGAAGGGTGAGCTGTGACAGGGCGAGAGAGAGTCATGGACATATACACACTAACAAACGTAGTAAGGTAGATAGCTAGTTGGAAGCAGCCGCATGGCACAGGGATATTGGCTCGGTGCTTTGTGACAGCCTGGAGGGGTGGGATAGGGAGGGTGGGAGGGAGGGAGACCAAGAGGAAAGAGATATGGGAACATATGTATATGTATAACTGATTCACTTTGTTATAAAGCAGAAACTAACACACCATTGTAAAGCAATTATACCCCAATAAAGATGTTAAAAAAAAAAATTGAGTGCCACGAATCCTCCAACTTTATTCTTTTTTTTCCAAATTTGCTTTGATTATTCTAGTTCCTTTTAGCTCTCCTTATAAACTTTAAAATATGTTTGTCTGTATCTGCAAAAATTCCTGCTGGGATTTTGATTAGAATTGTGTTGAATGTATAGCTCAATTTCAGTTTCAAGGAAGAACTGAATTTTAACTATATTGCGTATTCCAACCCATGAACATGATATGGCTCTCCTTCCATGTAGATCTTCTTTCATTTCTTTCATCAGCATTTCATAGTTTTCAGCACGCAGATTCTGAACTTCTTGTGTTAGATTTATACCTAACTATTTCATTTTGCGGGGAACCACTGAAAGTGCTCTTTTAAACATTTGGTTTCCAATTGTTCAGTACTATTATATAGATATAACATTTGATATTTATAAGCAGACATTGTATCTTGTAACTTTTCTAAATTCACTTACTAGTTATAGGAGCTTTTTTTTGTATATTCCTTGGGATTTTCTACATAAATAATCATGTCATCTTTAAGTAGGGATAGTTTTACTTCCACTACAATGCTGATTGGGAGTTATGAGAGTAGAGATCCTTGCCATGTCTTAATCTTAGGGGGGAAAGGTTTAGTCTTTCACCCTTAAATATGATATTAGTTCTGGGTTTCAGGCAAGCTTTGAGTCCAGGCTGGGAGATACTAGAGGAGTAAAACAAGAAGACTCACCACTGGATTAGTGGTTCTTCAAGTTCTGGTTTCCTTCCTCATCCCTCTTGCTATTCTTTACTTTTCAGAGTCCTCAGATAACTGTTCCATGTGTTCTTTCTGGGATTTTTTGGTTGCATACAATGGCAGAGATAGGGTGGAATGTGCTTACTCCATCTTAACTGGAACCAGAGCCAAATGATCACCTTTTAATTACTTATACCTTAACAAGCGCATGGAAGTTAATTCAGGAAAATCCAAGGTATACAGTCGGCCCCCAACATATGCAGACTCAGCTACTTGCATTTGTTTAAAAAATAAGTTAGTAAAGGTTTGGAATCATTGGAGCTTTCTTAGGATGCCATTATTCCAACCTCTGTGGAACTACATATTCCTGTGTTTAAACAGCAGATTTGAAATAAGTGATAATAGCATAGTGAGTGTAAAGATGAAGAATGAGAACTTGAGTTAATTTTGTCACTGTATGTGACCTCTTGGAGATTTTTGTTTGTGTTTGAAATTTAAAACAGAAAAACAAAGTGAAATTTGAGGTGCAATATTTTGGTTTGGTAAGCATGCTGTAGTTCAGGTAAAAATCAAAGATATTAATTCCAAATCCTTATTTGTGCCTTTTACAATATTCTCCAAACTTTTATGGAGTTCACACTTTTGGAAGTCCTTTTTAATGTGTGATTCTTTTTAAACTTTGGGAAAAAATTATCCTTTCTTTTCAATATCACCTTGTCTACTAAAAATGCTGCTGGATGTAGGTATATTAGTGAAATGACTATCCCAGGCAAATGAAACTGTGTGCACAATAAGAACAAAGTTTGAAAGTTAATGTTAGCTTTTGAAATACTGTGCAATCTAAAAGAAAGCATAGACATAAGGGGATCAACTCATACTTTATCCTTTGCCCCACGTGATTTGTTTTCTGAATTATATTTTATTATTTGGTGTGAAATTTTAGATGACGTTAGTAAGACACAAATGTTTGCAGAGGGCCACAATCAACCTTGAACAATGTATAGTAAAATTCATGCTTGAAGATTGGCACATAAAAATCGTAGAGAAGGTCATTGGCTATATAACAGAAAATGAAAGGAATGAACATTTACAAGGAAAAAAAGAATCAAATTTTGAAGAAGAATTCCAGGAGAAATGACAAAATGTGCCAGAAGAAGTAAAAAGGCAATGTTTCAATACTCTGATCATTTCTACCAAGAACTGGACACTCATTCTAAAGCAATGACTCAAATAATGTCAATATATGCTATCATTCAGCCATTTCATCTTATTTTGCCGAATAAAAATGGAGATTTTTACCAGGCATAGTAGAATGGTGAAGATACTCTAGTGGAAATTTTGGACTCTGGAGACAAACTGAAATCCACTAGCATGCATCCTCCAAAAACAAAGTAATATGCAGCGTTATGATTTCTGGAATTTGTTGTGAAATGGGTTTTTAAGAATCTCCATCAAAGTATTTATGGGTTGCTTCATGTAAAAGAGATTTTTCAAAATTGAAACTGATAGAAAGGAGTAAAGACAGATTGATAGGTTATACTGTCTATTTAACATGCATACGTGAAGAATATAATTTTGATGAAGTCACTTGCAAATTTGTAAAAGTTAAAGCTTGAAAATAAATTTTATTGTTATTATTCATTATTGCAATAGATGAATAGGGGGTATGTTTCCCCCCTTTTTTAAAAACCACATTGATGTATTTAGAAATCATTTATCTTTCCTTTTTACTTTTTGGTATTATAATACTTGTTTTATTTTTTATTATTTTAAATTTTAATGGCATGATTATACATACAAAATTCAACAAAAGAAACTTTTCACTATATTTCTTTTCTATCTGATTATTTTTCATTTTATTTCATACTAATTATTGAAAATAATTTTTTCATATAGTGAAAGGGGTTAAACATGACCCATTGCAAGTATCAAATATATTAGGTATACCACTGTACAGGATTGCTTTACCTGCTTGCCACATGCCAAGGAATTAACACTCCCAGGGATCAGTCCTCTACAAATGATTTTTGCCAGTTGGTATATAACTGTTCCAGCTCCCTTGCTTTTTGGGTGGGGGTAATTCTGAGTCTTATGTTTTGTGCCATTTCCAAGAGTTTCCTCATGAGATTGAGATCCAGCTGCCCACTGTTGTAGCTGGCTTAACAGTAAACCCTGCATTAGCACCTTTCCTTCCCTGCATCTCTTCCTTGCTTCCCTACTGGTATTCTAGTACCTCCCAAATACACTCAAAGCCGTATATTAGAGTCTTCTTCTGGGGGAACCATTACTATTTAATCTAGAACAGTCATTGGGCTTTTTCTTTTTTAATGTCAGTGATTTACTAAAGAAACTGAGGCAATTTTCCTGTTTCTTCATGGTGTCATTTAATTCTTTTCTTCACCCCCTGTATTTCTGGTAAACTGGAAGTTAGTTATAAAAGGTCATCTAAAGTCAGGTAAAACATCCTTGTTAAGAGTATTTCATAGGTCACACTTTTTATTTCATACTACACAACATCAGAATGCATACTTCATCCATCTGTTGTCACACCAATAGTGTTGCTAAAATTGATCAGTGGGTTTAGTTGGGGACAGTCTGACTCCTTGATTGATAAGGTGCATTTTCCCCCTTTATAACCTCTTAGTAATCTGTAAATGGATAATCTGATACCTTACAAGCCTCTAGTTCGTTATTGTGATAAGCAAAATATCACCTTTCCCCCAAAGAAGTCCGTGTCCTAATCTCCAGAATTTGTGAATATGTTATGTTACCTAGAAAGAGAGAATAAAGATTGCAGGTGGAATTAAGGATGATAATCAACTGATGTTAAGATAAAGAGATTATTTTAGATTATCCAGGTGAGCCCAGTGTAAGCACGAGGGTCCTTTAAAGAGAGAGGCATGGGGGGAGGGGTCAAAGTCAGAAAGAGATTTGAAGATGCTACACTGATGGCTTTGAAGAAGGAGAAGGAGGCAGCTAGGCAAGGAATGCAGGCGGCCTCTAGAACCTCGGATAGGCCAGGAATCAGATTCTCTCCTAGGGCCTCCTAAGGAACACAGCCCTCACGACATCCTGATTTTTCGCCCATTGAGGCTCATTTCAGACTCCTGACCTCCAGAACTGTAAAATAATAAATTTATGTTGCTTTAAGCCACTAAATGTGTAGTTACAGTAGCAATAGGAAATCAATTCATCCACCAAACTTTGATCGAATGTGTTTTGCATCCATTGATCATCATTACCTAGAACATTATTCCATGAGGGCTTGCAAAAAAGTGTTTTTCTAATTCCATCATTCTATCAATATTTTCTAGTTGAAATTATTTTGTAAGGAAAGACCTTTCCTCATTAGCCAAGATAGTTGGTTACATGCAATTTGACAGGCAGTTTGAGTCGAAAAGGCAGGCTCCATGATTTATATTTTCCCATTAATTGCCAAAATTCAGAATTAGGAGTGGGTATAAGAGCTATCTCCAATGGGGATAAATGCATTTTTAAAGAGGATCATTATGATATATGTTGACCTCAGCCAAGATAAATTCTGTAAGCCTTCTTTACCTCATCTGCAAAATGGGGATGATGGTGGTCTTACCTCAGAATTTGCTGTGAGGACATAATAATAATAATAAGTTTATGCACCTAATAACAGATCCTCAAAATGTCTGAAGGAAAAATGGACAGAATCAAAGGGAGAAACAGTTCTACAATAATAGTTGGAGACTACAGTATCTCCCTTTCAATAATGGATGGAAAAACCAGACAGAAAATAAGGGAAGCAGACTTAAGAATGAAATTCTGATACATGCTACAACATGGATGAAGCCTGAAGACACTGTACTTAGTGAAGTAAGCCAGTCCTGAAAGGACGAATATTGTATGATTCCACTGATATAAAGTACCTAGAATAGCCAAATTTATAGAAACAGAAAGTAGAACAGAGACTTCCCTGGTGGTCCAGTGGTAAAGAATCTGGCTTCCAACGGAGGGGACGTGGGTTCGATCCCTGTCGGGGAACTAAGATCCCACATGCCATGGGGCAACTAAGCCTGCAGGCCACAACTACTGAGCCCATGTGCCTAAATGAGAGAGCCTGCGTGCTGCAAGCTACAGAGCCCAAACGCCCTGGAGCCCGCGGGCCACAACTAGAGAGAGAAAACCTGCACGCCACAACTAGAGAGAAGCCCGCGTGCTGCAACGAAAGATCCCACGTGCCTCAACGAAGATCCTGTGTGCTGCAACTAAGGCCTGACGCAGCCAAATAAATAAATAACAACAACAACAACCAAAAGAAAGTAGAACTGTTGTTACCAGGGGCTGAGGGGAAGAGAGAATGGGGAGTTAGTGTTTAATGGGTACAGAATTTCAGTTTGGGATGATGAAAAAGTCCTGGAGATGGATGATGGGGATGTTTGCAATGCGAATGTAATTAATGCCACTGAGTGAGTGAGTTGTACACTTAAGAATACTTAAAATGGGGCTTCCCTGGTGGCGCAGTGGTTAAGAGTCTGCCTGCTAATGCAGGGGACACGGGTTTGAGCCCTGGTCTGGGAGGATCCCACATGCCGCGGAACAACTAAGCCCGTGTGCCACAGCTACTGAGCCTGTGCTCTAGAGCCCATGAGCCACAACTGCTGAGCTGCCACAACTGCTGAGCCCACGAACCACAACTACTGAAACCTGCACACCTAGAGCCCGTGCTCCGCAACAAGAGAAGCCACTGCAATGAGAAGCCCGTGCACTGCCACGAAGAGTAACAGCCACGAAGAGTAGCCCCTGCTCACCGCAAGTAGAAAAAGCCCATGTGCAGCAACGAAGACCCAACGCAGACAATAAATAAATAAATAAATTTATAAAAAGAAAAGAATAGTTAAAATGGTAACATTTATGCATATTTTACTGCAATAAAAATAAATTAAAAAAATATAATACTGGGGCTTCCCTGGTGGCACAGTGGTTGAGAGTCCACCTGCCAATGCAGGGGACGCAGGTTCGTGCCCCGGTCCGGGAAGATCCCACATGCTGCGGAACGGCTGGGCCCGTGAGCCATGGCCGCTGGGCCTGCGCGTCCAGAGCCTGTGCTCCGCAACGGGAGAGGCCACAGCAGTGAGAGGCCCGCGTACAGCAAAAAAAAAAAAAAAAAAAAAAAATATATATATATATATATATAATACTAATGTAGAGCTTCCTATGTTCTAGGCACTGTTGTAAGCACTTTATATAATATAAGCACACATACTTAGTATATAAATAATACACTCTGGCACATAGAAAGTGCTGATAAATGGTAGCTAATAATAATAATTACTGGTTGTTGATGATGACAATCCCCATTTTGAAAATAAAAGACTGGAGCTCAGGGAGTTTAATGGACTTGCCCAAGATCACTCAGCCTGAAAATGATGGTTCAGGGTCCACTTGGCTGCCAAACTCCAAAACCCTCACTTTCCCACTTTTCTGCTTCCCATGAATTATTGTATTTTACAGCCAGCACTGAGAGCAATGGAAAAGATAGAAACGATTCCATCAATGCAGACAAATAGCTGTTAGCAACCAAGATTATCAGTGCAATAAAAAATGATACAATCAGAGAATCTCTACATGCAGAGATGCTCAATATCACTATCACCAGGGAAATGCAAATGAGAACTATAATGAGATGCCACTATCCAACCACTAGAATGACTCAGGTGAAAAAGTGATAATATCAAGCATTGACAGGTTTGTGGAACAATCAAAACTTTCATACATTGCTGGTGGGAATATAAAATAGCTAAACTACTTTGAAAAACAGTTTGGCAGTGTTTAATAAACACACACTTATCATATTTCCCCCAAATCCTACCCTTAAGTATTTATTCAAGAGAAATAAAAACGTGTCTGCATTGAGACTTGTACTGGAATGTTTATAGCCACTTTATTCATAATAGCCCCAAACTGAAAACAATCCAAATGTCTATCAACTGGTGAGTGGATAAACAAATTGTGGTATATCCTTACTAATTCAGCAGTAAAAGTGAATGTAATATTAATATACGCAAAAGTATGGATGAATCTCGAAAACATTATGCTAAGAGGTCAAACAAAAAAGACTATATATCATATACCGTTTACATAAAATTCTACAAAAGGCAAAACTAAAGTGACAGAAAGCAGATCAGTAGTTGCCAGAGGTTAAGGGTCAAGAGGTGGGACCAGTTGCAGAGGAGCACAAGGGAATATTTTAGGGTGTTGGATGTTACACAGTTGTATACCTAAAACAAGTGAAATTTCTTGCATGTAAATTATGAGTCCATACAGTTAGTATTAAGAAATCAAAGGAGTTAAGTAAACCTCCTATAATGTTAACTTGAATTAGTAATATTAGTATAAATTCACAATTTGAAAATACGCATATTCTCCACTCTGTTCCCCCCTTTCTCTTGGAGCCACCCCTGAATGGTCTGTGGTGTAAAAAGCCCATTTTCAGCTTGCACAAATACATTGAGTCTACCCATCCATGAACCAGGCCTGGGTTTTTCTCCTTCCCATCAGCTGCTTGTTGCAAACCTCCTCTGAAGCCATAGGTCAAGCTGATGGAGAGGCCTCAATGCAATAGAGGTAGGAGACATGGAATTTGGGTCCTATTTGCACCTTCTCAAGCCTGGTACCAAGCGTACCCTTTAAATTATATCATAGAATTGCTGGTGTATCTGATAATACCTATCTCTTGATAAGCATCTCTGATTTCATAGTCATCTGATATTCTAGGTCAGGTGCTTGGTTTATATCCTAAGGTCCAGTAACATGCCAGGAACTTGTCTTTGAAGAGTGAAGACTTCTCTGCTGTAGAAATATGAATACCATTCTTCCAGAATCCCAGAAACCTACACTGAAACCCTTATTTTGAGGCTAGTCAGAGATTCCGCATGGTTTTTTGTCTACCATGGGCACCTCTAACATCACTGGGTCTACTGGGTCATAGAGCCCAGGGTCGGGGCAGCTTTCACAGCAACCTGAACCAGCTGTAGAGAGCTCTCAAAGTAGGTAACCTTTTAAGTCACCCAGAAAATGGATTAGAGCAGTATGCCTAAGTGTAGGCTGGACTGCTAAGGGCTGTGACTCTTAGTTGTAGGAGATTAAAGTGCAATAACAACCTTTACTTCGGGGTGGTGGGATGTCCTCCGATGCCCTATGCCATTAGACTACTAACGTGTTGTTAATGTGGCAGGCCCCTTAATCTACGTAGGGTGAATCTGCTCTCTGGCACACAAGTTTCTTTCCAAGAGTACTTCTGCTCATGAGACCTGATTAACAGGATATCATCAGCTTGGTGGATCACTACGATGATATTCTGTGGCAATGTCAGGATGATCCATGTTCCTTTGACTTATACTGAGACAGAAAGGAGGATTATCGTTGACCTGGGGCAAGAAGGTCAGTGTGTACTGCTGCTCATCCTGGGTGAAGGTGAAATGAGAACTGTGAACTGCTGATCTTCCTTTTTGACGGGGATTACAAAGAATACATTTGTGAATCAGTAGATCCGTACCAAGTGCTGATTGATTCTAGCAGAGATACCACATCTGGCACAATGGCTGCGGTTGGTTAAGTTTCTGGTAGTCCACTGTTGTTCACCATGATCTGTTTTTTGCAGGGGATATAATGGTGAATTAGAGAGGGTTACGGTAAAAATCACCACCCCTGCATCCTCTAAATCACTGAGGGTAGAACTAATTCCTGCCGTTCTATCCACAATGTAGCACTGCTTCTGATTCCTTCTCTTGGGCAGGGCAGGGGACAGTTTCAGGGGTTCTCACTTGACCTTTTCTCACAGGGTGATATTACTGTAAGATGGACTTGGACCAGGACTCCCTGTGTCATCTGGCCTTCATACAATCCCGGTCCAGCAAGGGAGCCATGATGGCATATTGGGTTTCTTGGTAGGAGTGCCAGTTCAGGCACTTTATTCAATAGCTCTCAAGGGACTTGGGTGTTTCCCTTTCTCCAGTATGGAATTAGTCTTATAACTGATTATAGGGCTTTTGGGGGAAAGGGGGGTAATATGTATTATATATATTTGCTATGACACTGCCAGCTCCTTCCTCAAGGGGACCTGGCCTCTCCTTCAATTAATGGACTCTGGATCTGAGAACTGGCTCAAGTCCAGAAACTGGGCAAGGGACCGTCATTTTCCCCCGTGGCAACTGATTATCAGTCTCCTGCTTCCATGCTTTGGTACTTTTTGGTTTATAAGTCTACACTCTAGAAGGCTGCCTATCTATCTCATCTCTGGAAACACTGGTCTGTTAGCCATCATCGCACATACTTATGCGTCAGAGTCTCTGGTTACCATTCCAGTTTTGTTGCCCATAACACCCACCTTGCCTCTGATGTTTTAAATGCTACCACCTGGCCTCTGAGAGTTCAGATTTCTATATTCCTACCGCCACTAGGTAGCCCAGTCCCATAGCTCTCTCTTTACCATCGACTTGGCTTACAGAGGAAGCCACCACTGAGTTTCTTCTAGAACCTCCCTTGTTATTCCACACATCCACTTAGTAAAGTGAGTGTCTTCTAGCCCTCCTACAGAACTTAGTCAGTTGGTGGCTGTCTGGTCTTACATCATAAATCCATTCTAGCATGCCCACTGCTCTGAGCCTCTGACCTCTTCCACAATACTCTGCCGAGGCAGCTATGGTATTTCCACCTCATTTACTGTAGGCCATTGTCATCTCCAAGTTTCAAGGAACCATCCTAGCAACGTGTTAAGGTTGACTTTGAACATCCTTGTCAGGCTGAGAAGTCCTGAGTGACAGGAGCACCCGCTTCAATAAACTATCTCCTGTCTACCCTTATAGTTTTCTTCCACCACGGTTGAACACCCTCATGTATAATCTTCCAGTTCCTCTTGGAACTATTTATTAGTTAGTTCCTGTAGCTCTGATGGTGAAGAATCTGTTATCTTTTTTTAAAATTAATTAATTAATTTGGCTGTGTTGGGTCTTCGTTTCTGTGCGAGGGCTTTCTCTAGTTGCGGCGAGGGGGGGCCACTCTTCATCGCGGTATGCGGGCCTCTCACTGTCGCGGCCTCTCTTGTTGCGGAGCACAGGCTCCAGATGCGCAGGCTCAGTAGTTGTGGCTCACGGGCCCAGTTGCTCTGCGGCATGTGGGATCTTCCCAGACCAGGGCTCGAACCCGTGTCCCCTGCATTGGCAGGCAGATTCTCAACCACTGCACCACCAGGGAAGCCCCAAGAATCTGTTATCTTCCATATAAAGGCCGGTACTGCTCCGTCAAGCCATGCTGAGATCAGACCATAGTTTTTGGTCTACATGTTATGGGCAGTGGGGTGGAGTTGGCGGGGGTGGGGGGCGGGGGGAGGCAGGAGGAGAATCATTGTCTTGGGAGGCATTTGTCTTAGGTGAGGACTTTGCATGGTCTCTTGGCAATGGGAGGCTTCTCTTCTCTGTGAGGGGAAGAAGGGAGGCATTTTTGCCAACATACGGGGTTCAGGAGAATGTGGAGGTCTGAAGTTCTTAAACTGGATCCCAAGTCTCAGGGTATCTTCTGCCTCGTGGACCCTAACTTTAGCCCAGGACTTCCTGGGGCTGTGGATTCAGTCTCTTTGGTAACGCGGCCATGCTTACAATAAAGTCTTGGGCTGATTTTTAGCACAGTCTGTCCTCCAGCTGGAAAGGATAAATGTCTCTTTACATTGTGCCATGGAGACCTTCTGGTTTTCACAGTGCGCCCTGAGTTGCTGGTGGACTTTACTGAGCCAGTCAGATTCTCTGTCTTCAAGGCTTCTGAGGCAGATAACAAAAGCTAACCAGCTCCATGATCCTTGTAGCTGTCACTACCTCCATACCTTTCAAGTGCTGGAGCTTTACATAGCCTTTGATTCCCTTTCCACTTACATATCTGCCCAGTCCATCGCAAGTGAGAGCCATGAATTGTAATGCTGCAAAATCATCCCACTTCCCACTAGAAATGGGATTCTTTTTGCCATCTTACTGTTTAGTGATATAATTCTGGAATTTCCTCCTAACATCTACTTTCTAGGGTCATTTCTGTTACCAGCTACTCAGTTTGGGTTTCCCAGAAAGTATATCTTGAGGCAAGAATTTGGGTGTGAGTAGTTTATTTGGAAGGTGATTCTAGGAGGCACAGTGAGGGAGTATAAAAATGAGGTAGGAAATGGAGAAAAGCTAATAAAATTTATGCTAATGAGTGGGTTGCCTCTGACATCACCTGCAGCTCAGTACAACTGGGGACCCTCTAAGGGCTAGGAGGTGGGAGGTCTTACCCACCAAACTCTAGGCTCTTCTTGGGTTAGGTTGTTTCTGGGGTATTAACTCCTCAGCATTTCTGGCTGGCCCTGCATGTGACTGAGAAGACTCCACTACTAGAGAAAGTTCTCAGGCAGAGACATAAGCTGTTGGCACTCCGCAGGGTAGGGTGGGGCTCCAGGCAACCCACATATCCTTTCTGATCCCACAACCTCCTCCGTGGTGTGTCCCAAGGCTCCAAGCTGACCATGCCATTGTGCTGTTTCAAATCCTACAATGACTTCCTGTGGTTCTCAGGATGGAGTAGCTGCAGTTCCCTGAGGACCAGTGAAATGCCAGGTGTTGTATAAAGGTCTGCTCTTGCATTAGTACGTTTTATCTTTATAAGAGCCTCATCATGTTCATTCCACTGAGGAGAAAACTGAGTCCCAAAGAGGTTTGAATACCTCTGACTGGCACAGAGACACCCTTCATAATGCTGCCCCTGCCTGCTCTTCCTCACTCTGAGCCCTCTCCTTTGTCTCAGCCATACCAAGCCACTTGCAGTTCCCTAAACAGACCCATCTTCATACCTTCCTACTTTTCTCTGTGCAGATTTCTTTGTCTAAAAAGCTTTTTCCTTTCACTATCTTACAAATGCCTTCCTGTCCTTCAAGACTCAGCTTAGGTGACACCTCCTCCAGGGAGTCCTCCTGCCCTGCCAGGCCGAGTTAGCCCCTCCTTGGTGCTGCCACAGTCTCTGGGCTCTCTATCAGACCACTGCCCCCTTGGTGTTCTGTTTGCCTGTTTACGTGTTTGTGCCCCTGCCAGGAGAGCTGAAGGAACACTCAGTGGATATTTGCCAGGTGAATGAAGGATTAGCCCATTTATTTTAGTTCTCACTCTGCTAGCTTGCGCTGTTTCCCTACTTTTTCACATTCCTAAGTTTTTCCAAGGCCAAGCTGTAGGCCTCTAGGGAGGCAGCCATCTCTGCTCTCTTGCCTGGATTGGAAGCTCCTGGAGGGCAGGAAACATAGTAGACTTCTCATCACTGTCTCCCAGCACCTAAGCCAGGCCTGGCCCAAGAGGAGATGGCGGAGCTCGACACACACAGCTGAATAAATGAATGACTAATAAGCGTTCTTCATGATGTGCCTATTCACGTGCTGTGTGCTGTGGAAATGAACAAGGCAGACATACCACGTCTCTGTCCTCAAATCTGGGGTCCTCTGGCAGCTGACCCTGAGAAAATGGCTCTTGTGCAAATAGTTTATCTGAGAGGTGATCCCAGAAAGCACTTTCCCAGGACAGAGAGGAACTGAGGCAGGCAGGCAGAGAGCCACCTGAGGCTGTGTCATTGAAGCTCACGTCCCCACAGTGAGCAGCTGGAGGTTCATCGCGCTGGGAAACCCTGGGAACTCCTGTGCAGAACACATGCCTTAGAGCTCTCATGCTGAGGGTGAGGGAGCTGGGCTGTTTATACAGGGACTCTGACAGTCAGCGGTTGAGGGCGGTCACGAGGGTGGGGAAAATGGGCTCTGGTAGCCAGAGGAGGCCCTTAGGGAAAGCAGTGCAGATGCTGGCTGTGGAGTGGTAAGGACAAGGGCTGTGGGTGGAGAGTGGAGAGTGACTGCTACATCCAGCCAGTGACAGTCACATATACATGTCATCACTGTACATCCAGCCAGTGGCAGTCACATGCACATGTCGTCACTGTACGGCCAGCCTCCAGGTGAAAATTCCAAGGACCAGATAGGTGATGTAAAAGAGAGAAACGCTTGGGTGGAGAGCAGTTGCCTCTTAAAAGTTGCCTACCCTCTGCTTTGCCAGTCCCTCTTACTCTGACAGAAAGTCACTGCTAGTTTTAAGGAGGATGCATGTGGGTGGAGGCTGTCTTTGATCCTGGGCTGCTGTCAGAGTTGTTAGACCCCTTGGGGCAGGGACTGTGATGGGTGGACAGTGTGTGCCCAGTATAAGTGGGAATGAGAAGGCTTTTCTGCTCTAGCCACTCGTCACCACGTGGGAGTCTGGGTTGCAAGATGATGTGGGGTCAGATTCTTGTTTTTTAAAGAAAAGTGGTAATCTCGATATTTATGTATAATCTCCTGATTTTAAATGTACTGGATTGAATAGTGTCCTCACCACCCCCACCCCCCAGATTCAAGTTCATCTGGAACCTCGCAACGTGATCTTATTTGGAAATAGCGTCTTTGCAGATGTAAGATGGGGTCCTATGGTTTAGAGTGGACCCTAATCCAATGACTGTGTCCTTATATGAAGAGAAAACAGGGACTTAGATATGCAGAGGGAAGATGGCCATGTGAAGACAGAGGCAGAGATTGGACTTGTGCTGCCTCAAGCCAGGGAGTGCCAAGGATTGCTGCATCCACCAGAAGCTAGAAGAATTCAGCGAGGATTCTTCCCTAGAGCCTTAGGCAGGGGTTGGGGGAGGGGAAGGCCCTACTGACACCTTGATTTTGAACTTTTAGCCTCCAGAACTGCGAGAGAATAAATTTCTGTCTTTTTTTTTTTTTTTAACAGTTTTACTGGAGTATAATTGCTTTACAATGGTGTGTTAGTTTCTGCTTTATAACAAAGTGAATCAGCTATATGTATACATATATCCCCATATCCCCTCCCTCTTGAACCTCCCTCCCACCCTCCCTATTCCACCCCTCTAGGTGGTCACAAACCACCGAGCTGATCTCCCTGTGCTATGCGGCTGCTTCCCATTAGCTATCTGTTTTACGTTTGGGAGTGTATATATGTCCATGCCACCCTCTCACTTTGTCACAGTTTACCCTTCCCCCTCCCCATATCCTCAAGTCCATCCTCTAGTAGGTCTGTGTCTTTATTCCTGTCTTACCCCTAGGTCCTTCATGACATTTTTTTTCTTAAATTCCATATATATGTGTTAGCACACGGTATTTGTCTTTCTCTTTCTGACTTACTTCACTCTGTAGGACAGACTCTAGGTCCACCCACCTCACTACAAACAACTCAATTTCATTCCTTTTTTATGGCTGAGTAATATTCCATTGTATGTATGTGCCACATCTTCTCTATCCATTCATCTGATGATGGGCACTTAGGTTGCTTCCACCTCCGGGCTATTGTTTCAAACCAACCAGTCTGCAGTACTCTGTTATGGCAGCCCTAGGACACTAATACAGTTGGCAGTGACTCATTTTTAAATGCTTTGTGCTGCCCCCATGGTAGGGGGTAAAACACCTCTGGAGGCTGGTCCCTGAGTTGCCAGTTTACACCCTTGGCTTTGGGACCTGCTGTGACAGAGGGCAGGGGAGCTAAGGAGGAGCTGCTGGTGGTGCCTGGGGCAACAGGGAAGGCTTCCCAGGGGCGGTGGGTTGGAGGAATGTGTCCCGCTTGACTGAGGAGGCAAAGGTGAATTGGTTGCTGGTGGGTGAAAGAAGGAAGTGCTGGGTTAGGCTGAGGTTTTGGGCTTGGTTGACAGAGGGTGTGGAGACGGCAGTGTCCAAGGTGGGGAGGACAAGCAGTTTGAGTGGAAGTCAGCTCAGGTTTTAACCTCTTGAGTTGGAGGTTTCTGTGGGACATGCAAGTGGAGACGGATGGGGCATCTGGGCATGTGGGTCCATGCTTAGGAGAGGTCTCTGGGCTGGAGACAGAGATTTTGGGAATTGTCAGCAGGGAAGGACTGTAGCCAGAGACGTAGGAGGGAAACCTGGAGTGACCACATCAAGGGGGCATGGGACCTTCTTGAAGGAGGGAGGTCAACACTGCCACAGGCTGCCAAGGGGGTGCTTTAGCAAATAGAAAGAAGGTTTTCTTTCATTTGCTTGTTTGAAAAACTGACAAAGCTTTTCAGAGAGGGTCAGAGACAGGAGGGTACAAGGACTCTTGTTGAGTGGACTGGGGATGGAAGCTGGGGGGGCGGAAAGAGGCACATGTGGGCTGCAGCAGAGGAAGCAACGAGTGTGGGAGGGCCACCTGCTGGTGTTGGGGGGCAGGTTTAAATGCAGGTGAGGAGGTGTCCAGAGAAGAAGGAGCTGTTGGAAGGGGCGCAGGGGTTTCGGGGTGGCTTTGGGCAGGAGGAAGGATCCTGATTTTCAGAGGGACAGGAGGACAGGGGCAAGGATGGCAGAGGAAGCTGACAACCGGTGAAGGGGAGAGCTGGGGAGGGGTCATCTGTTTGGGGCCACAGCTGACTGTGAGGCAGGGTCTGGGGTCACCTGCTGAGAGTGAGGGCTGGGGGGTGAGGGTGGTGCACAAGGAGAGAGCACCATTTACCACCAGTGGGCACAGCAGGGGCTGACCAGGGCCTCCTTGAGGGAGCCCCAAAGCTCACTCTCCTACAAAGGCCTCACTGTTCCGTGCACACATTCTTCTTGAAGTGCCTGGTTGGGGGGTGCCAGGGGCTCTGTCCATAAGTTACAGCTGTCGGCTGAAAAGACTGACCTGTGTGGAGGCGTGCATCCCCCTGGGGGTCTCCAGCGCTCCAAGGCATGGCGGCAGGTGCAGCTGAAGACTCCTCTGAGCATCTGCTGTGTCTGAGGCACTGGAACATCTTCATTTGTTTTCCTCTTTGAAATAATCCTGTGAGAGTTTACAAGTCCTCTTTTAGGAATAATCATGGAACTCCTTGCTTGGAGCATCCTGTGCACCAGGTTGGCCCTTTGCATTTGTCACCTTACCTCATTCCACCCTCCTGCCTGCCCTGTGGAGGAAGAAAAGATCATCGTTACCCCATGTTGCAGATGAAGAGGGCAGGGCGGGGGAGGGAATTTAAGTACCTGAGCCCGGGCGCCCAGCTGCACCCGGGGCCCAGCTTTTGGAGACCAGGTGCAGCCCTCCTTCTGCTCCAGCGTGTGCCCCTCCCATGCTACCCGTTCGGTGTGTTCACTGTCCAGACGTTCGCCCCCGACGGGGATGGTGAGCACGTCCAAAAGACTTCCCACCGCTGTCCAGCGCTGTCCTTTCAAGCCTGTCAGCAAGCCTCTTGAGAGTAAAATACCGTGCTGGCCGCCGCGGAGCCCCAGCTGGGGCCTGGCGTCAGGCTGTGCTCAGCAAGACGGTGGAACCAAATTTCAGCCACTTGGGCTGAGCAGGCACTTCCTGTCCCCTGCTGAGTCAGCCAGCTGTGGAAGAAAAGGTCAAAGGACCTCATTTTAAGTCCTGGCTCTAGATCCATATGCTAAAGTCACTGAATTCCTCTGAGCCTCAGTTTCCCCATCTATAGGATGGAGGGAATATTTTCAGCAGCACCGCGCAAACCTGGAAACCAAGGCCCCCGCTCCATGTTTTGAGATGATTATTTTTCAATAAGCGTTTTGGTAGTTACAGAAGAATCTCCACTAGTATTTACATAGTGCAAAAAAGCTGTTATTACTCCCAAAATGTGATATAAAAATTATCTTTCATACAGCAAAAACACTAAGATGAAAATCCCTTCATGTTATAATTCATCCTAGTTTTTTTTTTTAACACCTTTATTGGAGTATAATTGCTTTACCATGGTGTGTTAGTTTCTGCTTTATAACAAAGTGAATCAGCTATACATATATCCCCATATTTCCTCCCTCTTGCGTCTCCCTCCCACCCTCCCTATCCCACCCCTCTAGGTGGTCACATAGCACCGAGCTAATCTCCCTGTGTTGTGTGGCTGCTTCCCACTAGCTATCTACCTTACGTTTGGTAGTGTATATATGTCCATGCCACTCTCTCACTTCGTCCCAGCTTACCCTTCCCCCTCCCCATATCCTCAAGTCCATTCTCTAGTAGGTCTGTCCTGCCCCTAGGTTCTTCAGAACCATTTTTCCCCCCTTAGATTCCATATATATGTGTTAGCATATGGTATTTGTTTTTCTCTTTCTGACTTACTTCACTCTGTATTACAGACTCTAGGTCCATCCACCTCACTACAAATAGCTCAATTTCGTTTCTTTTTATGGCTGAGTAATATTCCATTGTATACATGTGCCACATCTTCTTTATCCATTCATCTGTTGATGGACACTTAGGTTGCTTCCATGTCCTGGCTATTGTAAATAGAGCTGCAATGAACATTGTGGTACATGACTCTTTTTGAATTATGGTTTTCTCGGTATGTGCCCAGTAGTGGGATTGCTGGGTCATATGGTAGTTGTACTTTTAGTTTTCAAAGGAACCATTCTAGTTTTTTTATTCGAGCATTACAATTAAGACATTAAATTATAAATTCATGTGGTATATTTAGAAATTAAGTTACAAAATAATACAAATACTTTTAAGATGTGATGTGCCAACAATGTTAACATTTTTATCACTAATTAGGATTCAGATTTCAGAGTAGGCAAACAGTCTGGTTGATTCTGTGATATGTGTAAGTGTTAGAAGGGGTAAGGGAAGAGGAAGACGTCCGTAAAATTATTTCACAGAAAAAACTTAAAGTAAAAAAAAAGATAATTAAGTTTTTAAATGGATAAGTTACTGTTCTAACCTGTTGGCACAACGTACAAAACCACAGTAATAATAGTTGGTGTTTATGGAGTGCTTACTATGTACTGAGGGCTAGTCTCGCACTTTACATATGTTACTTCATTTAATCCTCATAACAACTCTGTGAGGTAGGTAAGGAAAGCGAGGCAGAGAAGTTAAATAACCTAGCCAGTAAACGATCTAGTGCCAATTCCGTGTCTTTACAGCTGACCACGTCCTCTCTCTTCCTGTTTCTTCGTCTATGAAATGGGTTCACAATACTCAATAACATGCACCAACAGCACCTCGAGGGATCACTGTTACCTTTAGTAGTGCTTGGTCCCCCTATGCCCCTGGGGCTTCCAGGCTTGCCCTCACTGAGTGTCTGTCCTTTCATTCACCCCTCCTTTCATTTTACTGCCTTCACTTTCATTCTTTTTTTTTTTTTTTTTTGGTGTATTTTCTAACTCTCTCTAGGTCTTTTCTTTCTCAGTCTCCTACCCTCTCCCACCCCCATCCCCAAGAACCTCTCAGTTTTCTCCGCCGGTCCTCTGCTGCCCTCTTGTGGCCCAAGGTGGAAATGTCGCTCCTCGCGGACCCCACCCGTCTAGGGCGCTGCGCTCCGGAGGACGCAGTTGGGGGCGAGCGCTGGTGGAGCCAGATGTGGAACCGCGCTGGAAGCTCGCCGTCTGCCCGCTTCGGACGAGCGAGTGGGTTTGGAACCCAGCCTTGGACTTGGCTCACCCGCGGAACTATGTGATCTCGTCTAGGGTCGGGGGCCAGAGGCCGGGCTCGAACCTCGGTTCTGTGTGAACCCCGTCTCTCCCATTCCCCCCACCCGGAGCAGCTGTGGTCGCTGCCCGGCTCCTTCCTGAGCTTCAGCCTGAAGGAAGGCTTCGGCCTGGGTGCGCGAGCGTGCTGCCGCCTCTAGAATTCGGTGAAATTTGAACTCAGGAACTATGATGGTCTTTCGCTAGCCTCATTCCGCCCAAGGACCGCTCTCCCCGCCACACCCAGTGCTCTCCCTTTTAAATGCTGCTGACGTAACTGAAGGTCACAGTGGTCACCGTGCATACGCAGAGGAATTTATTCGCCTTCGTGGCACAGGGCCAATGAGCGACAGCGCACGGACTCAGAGCGCTGGCATCTCGAAATAAATACTTTTCTTACACTAACCAGACCCTTCACAAAGCTGAGGTATTCTCCCGTCGGAAACCTGATGAACACCCTCTTCTTAAATTGTTTTATATGGTTTCACAACATTTAACTCAAGTGCTTAAATATATTTTAAAATTGCACGAGCAATGTGTGGTCGTCGCAGAAACATTAGAAAACCCAGCAAAGGGCTGCTAACTAAAGATGACAGGTTGGAAACCTAAGCACTTTCCTGAAACTCCACTAAAATGACAGCAAGGAGATTTGATTAATATATTTAAAGCCACAAGGACAGAGAGAACAGGAGAGGGGATGCCAGCAGCAGCATTTTGCAAGCTGGGAGCAGAGAGAGCACGTTTGAGTCCCAAGACTTCAGAAGGCTGCATCTTACTCCCTAGTGGGTCTATACAAGCAACTGGATTTACACTGGGAACCCTCCCAAGGCTCAGGCACTTCTAGAAGTAGGTGGGCTGAAAACAAAGAGCAGTTAGCCTCCCTGATTCATTCCTCCGGGGCCAGATGACGCCCCTCCCCAAGTGGGCAGAAAATGAGAGGTTTATTCTTTAGAAAAGGTAAAACAGAGGGTTTCCGACCTGGGGAGAGGGGAGACTTGAAGGTGGGAAAACAGGAGATTCAGTGAATGTTTACATGCTGAATGTTGAGTCCCCACGATAACACCCCTTTCTCTGCTCGCCTCAGCTCCTGGCACCTGGCAGCCAGGCAGACACCTTGATAGATACAGGAGATTGGAATCTGATCCCAGGAAGAGGGGCAGCCCACGGCCTCCACCCCAGGGCTGCCCACTGTCAGCAAGCCCCACGGATGTGCACACAAGTCCCAGTCAGCTTTTTAATTTTTTCTTTTAACTGTTTCTTTTTCTTCTGCCTAATTTCAGGCAGAGAAAAATCGCAAGAATTCCTGTCTACGCTTCACCAAATTCCCCTAATATGTACTATTATTATTATTTTTTTACTGAACATTATCCCTTTATCCCTGAATAATTCAGTGAGTGTTTCTCAAAATCAAGGACGTTCTTTTGTTCTTTTTACCATTGGTAATAACATTGATTCAGGACTATCATCTTATCTACAGACCTTATTCAGATTTCACCAAGTGTGCCAATAATATCCTTCAGACCAGAAAATTCCAGATCGTGTGCTGCATTTAGTTATCATGCCTCTTTAGTGTCTTTTCATCGAAGCAGTTCCTCAGTATTTCTTTGCCTTCATGACACTGACATTTTTTTCAAGAGTTCAGGACAGGTATTTATCAGAATGTCCCTCAGACTGGATTTCTCTGCTGTTTCCTCCTGATTTATGCACTGCTGGCATGAACATCACGGAAATGTGTTCTCGTTATATCATTCAGGAGGCACATGGCATCTCTTTATCCCACTGTCAGTGATGTTAACTTCAATCACCTGTTTAAGGAGGTGTATGTCAGATTTCTCCAGTGTTGTTATTGTTTTTCCCTTTATAATTAATAAGTATTGATCACTCACTAGTTTCAGCATCACTGATTCTTGTTTGAATCACTTGTTATCAGATGTTATCTGGTGATAATTTGCTAATTTCACCATTCCTTTTACATTTATTAGTTGGTTTTCTAGGATGAGGAAGAGCTTCCTCTTCTTCCCGTATATTTATTTATAAAGTTATATCAGTGTGGACTCATGGATTTCATTTCAGTCAATGAGTTATATAGTCTGTTACTATTGAGATGTCTATCAGTCTACATCTATATCTACTCTATTCCAGATTTATCCTGTGAGAGCTCCTTCAAGCTGGTTCTTATGTCATCATGATGTCATTCTTTGAGCACATCTGTCACAAACATATTCTGGCCTCATCTACTACTTTCTCTCCCCTAGTTCAGGAATCAGACGTTTCTTCAAGGAGACTTCATTCTTTTAGTAATGTTTCAGATGAAGACAACAAAGGACTGCCAGAGAGCCAAGGAAAATGTCTAGTAGAAAAGATAGAGACAAGACAAAATCAATCAATCAAACACAAACAGATAAAAGCTACTTGGCAGAAACAGAGGTTATGTAGGGAGATAAACACTTAAAAAATATTCAACACACTATCATGAATATTTTCAAGGAATCAAGAGAAGCCATTGCATCCAGTAAAGAAAAACAGGATGCTATAAAAAGAGTGATTAGTGGAGAAACAACTATTGGATGTTAAGTATTTGAAAGCATAAGTGAAAACCTCAATTGAGGGGCTATGAGAGAAAGATGAGGAGATATCCGAAAATGGAAGCAAAAAGACAGAGATGGAAAATATATGAGCAAAAATAAAACAGAGGTCCAAATTCTGAAAGGTAGGAGTTCTAGAAAAAGAGAAGAGAGAAAATGGTGTTGAGGTCCATGGTAAGAGAGGCAGTGTGTTGGTAGACATGGGCAAACCTGGTCTTTTACCAAATGAGGGGTAGAACTGCAGTTTTCAGGTACAGTATTTGGAGTTGTTGGGTAGGGGTGTGCTGAAAAGTTTTTTTAACAGCCAGCTCTCCAAAAATGCGGGCATGTGTATGCATCCATAAGTTTATTATAAATTTTACTGATATGAGTAACACAAAATTTACAATAATAAAATAGACAATATTCTTTGTTGTAAATTCTATCTAGCTGACTGATTCTTACAGAATACTTTCACTGATTTTTGCGCAATTCTTTCACCTGTAGCTAATTGATGGTTGTGATTCAACCATAATTTGACAGAGTTGCATTCCAATCTGCTCTTTTTCCATATAAATTTATTGTCATTAAATCAGATATATGTGCTGTGAAATCATTTCCTAAACCTCATACAAATTGTAGTCATTAAATTTAAACCTCTTTTGGCTTCAGTACTATACATTTTGGAATTTCACCTGTTTGTGAAAGATGTGAATGACTTTTTTTTTCTGCATTAGATAATAGCTTTCAAATGCTGGAAAAATATTGCTTCAGTATTTTGTGTGATTTACGATGTAACAGCTATAGACCCAACATGTGAATAATCCACAGTATTAGCATTTTCTCCATCACTTTCTTCGTCTGGACCAGAGGTCAGCAAATTCTTTCTATAAAGGGCCCGAGAGTAAATATTTTAGGGCTTTGTGAACCTCCTATGGTCTCTGTTGCATAGTCTCCTTTTGATATGGTTCTTTTAGCATTTTTAAACATGTAAAAATCATTCTCAGGTCACCATACAAAAATAGCATGTTGGCTGTGGTTTGGTCTAGACAATCAACAAAACAATAACTCAAGCCTGACTTTGTAGTGTTTACTGATTTCTGTGGTGTAAATACTCTCATCATGGTGATTTCAAGCTACCAGTGTGATGTCCCTGGAGACAGAGATGGGGAGAGAAGCATGGCAGCTCACCATTTTGCAGTATTTGGGCCATACAGAGACAGTAGATTTAAATATCCTCAAGAGCATGGAGAAGAGTAAAATATAATAAAATAATTCAGCAGTAATACATTTTGAATATGTATCACCTTTGTTTTTCTATACAGCTTATTTAATTGTAAATATGTAGAAGTTAGTTTTTAATAATGTCTGTATTTAACAACTGGGGAGGAGGCCAGGGTCTGGTGGGCTCCGAGGGTGGCTGTAGTCTCTAATTAAGGTCAGAACTCAGTCTGTGGATAAGGCCAGGCTTAGGCTGTGACCTTCATCGTGGCCCAGTCTATTGCAGGGCTCCATCTGGGGTTAATTTTGGGGCTTGACATATGACCTGAGAAAAGTTGAGCATTTCTGCTGGTGCAGCAGACTGACCCCTGCACGACTGGAGTCTCAACCCCAGGCCTCTCCATTTACAAGCCTGGGAACCACCTAGCAGACCCCAGGCTGAGCAGAGGCCCAGTTACTGTGGATTTTCCCTGTCTTCCGGGTGAAGCCTCTCCTCCTGTCATCTCCACATTTCCCACTAGAGGGCAGCAGAGACTTGGCTAAAAAGGAAAATGTCAGTAAAACCTTCGCCCAGGGACCAGTGGCTGAAGCCTGCTGCCAGGCTTGACCATGGGACCTGAGGGTGGGCAGAAGGATTCCCCCTCTACTTGCACGACTACCACGGTTCCAGGCACAGCCTTCTGACTGAGGCTCTGCTCCTAGGGTCAGGGAGCCAAACTCTGGAAACCTGACTGATCCTGACCCTACCTAACCCCAGTCTCAGCCCTGGCCCCGTCTGCCTGGTTAAATCATACGTTCCTGGAGGATGGGGGTGGAGTGGATTGCATCTGTACTCCCAGTGCCTGTCACAGAGCCCAGCACTGAGTGGGTGCTTAGGAAATGTTTATTGAATCAGTACTTGAAGGGTGGGACAGTGCAGTATGTGGGAAAGAGCCTGGCTTTAGAATCAGATAGACATGATTTCAACTCTGGCTCTAGCTATATGACCTGAAACAACTTACTTAGACTCTCTGAGCCTTTGATTTGCCATCTGTAAGAGAAAAATACTGGTACCTAACTTGAAGGGCTGTTTGAGGATTAAACGAAATGACATGGGGTTGGACGAAGTGCATACTAGTTTCTTAATAAAGGGAGAAATTATTATGATGCAGTTTTGAGGGATGATGAGTAATTGGGCGTGGATAAAGGAATAGGTGGGAGATGGAAGATGTGATTGTCAGGGAATGAGCCTGAATGTCATGTTGAGGACACAGGATTTTCTTCTCTCTACAATGAGGAGCCCCTGAGGAGTTCTCCATCTACTTGGTGAGACGGAACTAAGACCCAGGAAACCTCTTATCTCAGCTCTTTGGAGATCTCACATTGAGAATCCAGTACATACACACACACACACACACATGCACACACACTTAATCTGGAAATTATTTCAAATTTACAGAAGAGTTTCAATATAGTCAAAAGAATACCATATCCTTTTCATCTTGAATCACCTGTTGTAAATTGTCACATTGGCTTTATCATTTCCTATTCCCCCTGTCTCTCTGTATGTTATTTATTGTTCCTGAACCATTTGACAGTAGCATACATCGTGATCCTTTGCCTCTAAATATTTTAGTGTATATTTTTGAAGGAGAAGGATATCTTATTACATAAACATAACTGATAAAAAGTTATCAACTTCAGTAAATTTATCATCAATGTCATCCTTTTATCAATTATTGACTGAGTTGGCAGAATAATGGCCCCCAAAGATGTCCATGTCCTAAATAAATTTGTGTTGTTTTAAGCCACTAAATTTGTGATAATTTGTTATGGCAGCAAAGAAACTAATATTAATGCTTTCATCAATTCTGACTGTATTCCAATTTTGTCAATTGACCCTGTAATGTCCCTGATAGCAGGGGTCCCCAACCCCCGGGCCGCGGACTAGTACTGGTCCGTGGCCTGTTAGGAATGGGCCGTACAACAGGAATTGAGTGGCAGGCAAGCCAGCAAAGCTTCATCTGTATTTACTGCCGCTTCCCATTGCTCGTATTACCACCTGAGCTCCACCTCCTGTCTGCATTATGGTGAGCTGTATAATTATTTCATTATATATTACAATGTAATAATAATAGAAATAAAGTGCACGATAAATGTAATGCGCTTGGGCTTCCCTGGTGGCACGGTGGTTGAGGGTCCACCTGCCGATGCAGGGGACACGGGTTCGTGCTCCGGCCTGGGAGGATCCCACATGCCGCGGAACGGCTGGGCCCGTGAGCCATGGCCGCTGAGCCTGCACGTCCGGAGCCTGTGCTCCGCAGCGGGAGAGGCCACAACAGTGAGAGGTCCGCGTACCGCAAAAAAAAAAAAAAAAAAAAAAAATAATGCGCTTGAATCATCCCCAAACCATTCCCCGACCCCCGACTCCCCTCCATGGAAAAATTGTCTTCCACGAAATTGGTCCCTGGGGCCCAAAAGATTGGAGACTGCTGCCTTATAGCACTTTCCCCCTGTAGTCTATGGTCACACCTTGTGCTTAGTTGTCATATCTCTTTAGTCTTCTATAACTTGGAACAGTTCCTCAGCACTTCTTTGTGTTTTATGACAATGACATTTTTGAAGATCCAGTCTGCCCGCTCCCTGCTCCTTTTTCAACGGAATGTTTCTCCTTTTGTGTTTGTCTGATGTTTCCTTGTGATTAGATTCAGGTACTACCCCTGTGGCTGGAACACTGCATATGTGATGTTGTGTCCTTCTCAGGGTAACATCAGGAGGCACTCGATGTCCATCATTGGTGATGTTAACTTTTGATGCTGGATGCCACCGAGAAGGGGCCCATGTGGGGGGAACTGGGAATTTGCATCAAGGTGGTCATCGCTCTGCTGGGAACTGGGCATGAGGAGACAAGTGATAACTTAATGCCTGCCCTTGAGGACTACACAGCCTCCCAAGAAGCTCCCAGGCGAGTGGGTGGAGAAACAAGTAGACGCATTCATTCATTTATTCATGCATTCATTCCACACACATTTACTGAGCACCTACGTGGGCTGGGGCTAGGCTACAAAGGTGAGCAAGAGAGAGCTGGTGCTTACCTTCATGATGCTTACAGTCCAGCGGAGAGGATGACTGATGAAAAGATTGCTGCGTCCCCAGCATCTAGACCAGTGCCTGTCACATAGTAAGCAGGGGTTGACTGAATGAATTGCTGAACAGCAGAGCTGCGTCAACCCTTCCCTAGAGGCAGTGTTTTGCTCTGCTCCCTTAACAGGTGAAGAAACTAAGGCTGGGAGAGGGGAAACAACCTCCTGTGGCTAACCAGGTGGCTCTGGGTGTTTGAAGTCCTGATCTTCCTAAGCAGAGTGGGCCAGCAAGTTGGAGTTTCCTGCGGGTGGCCAAATGGGGGCTGGCTCATCTCGGAAGGAGCTATCTCCCCCTCGTTCCTGCTGCACTGCCTCCTGCTCTGGGGCCTGGGGCCCCCGACTGGGCCTGTGGTTATTTAGTCAGCGATAATATTGGATTTACTTTCATCTCTGAATTGCATCAAATGTCGCCAGTGACATTTAGCTGACACACAAGGAGGAGGCTGGCATTTTTAGACTGTCAGCGTGTTACAGATGTAGAAGTGGATTGCGTTGGCGTCTGGTTTATTGTTAATTAGATGGAACCTCAGGAAGCGGGTGGATAAGCCCTTCCATAGCTCCCGCTTCAAACCCCCTCCCAGAAGTTAATGAGGCCCAGCCAGTTTTCCCATTGTGATGGGGAATTCATTTCAGAAGTTTGGGGAGCAAACGACATGAGCTGTTCTCCATCGGTGGGCCTCTTTTATATTTCAATTATTCCCTGACAAGTCACTGTCTTTCTCCTTTACAATAGAGAGATAAAGTGAAAGGAAAACGTTCCACATTTGGATAGCCATTCGTATTAGTTCAACATTTACACATCAATAATATTTATTGAATGCTTACTAGCTGTCTGACTCCAGGGTAATTCCTTAACCTCTCTGCCTCAGTTTTCTCATCTGTTAATTGGGGTAATAATAAGCCCCCCACCCCCCCGGGTTGTTGTGAGAAGTAAATGAATTTAAATATTCAAAGTGCTTAGAATAGTGCCAGGCACATAGGAGGCACTGTGTCCCTTCCTGCCGCCTCTATGAGCTTTCCTATTGTGTGATTAGTGTGGTGGCTGCTGAGGAGATATGCCCTTGTGGGAGATACACCCCATCCCTCACATAACTTATAATCTGATGGAGGAGGTGGATGTATCTATAACCAACTCTTCAGAGTTCAGGATTTTATTATTTCAAAATTCTTTGATTAAGGGACTTGGAAGTTCTAGGATTTCATATTTTTAAGATTCTCTAAATTCATGGCCCTAACATTCTATGGTTTATGATTCTAAGGTTCTGTGATTCTAAAGTGCTGAGAGGTGATCTGAAGTGACAAACACTGGCTTGTTGTTCACCAAACCTGTTTCCCTCTCCTCCTGAGCACACAGACTGTTTCTCCAGCCTCCCTCATAGTTAGGTGTGACCATGGGCTGAGTTCTGGCCAAGGAAGGAGCGTGGAAGTGATGTGGCCACTGCCAGGCCTGCCCCAGGAACCTCCCATGACTCCTGCATGCCCTTGCTTTTTTCCATCTCTTGACTGAATGGAGAGCATACCAAGGACCTATCAGTGGGCAGAGCAACAATATAGAAGGAGCCTAGGTCCCTAGATGAGCATGTGGAAGGTTGTCCAGCCAGGAACGTGAGTAGGAACTGAACTTTTATTGTGTTAAGCCACTGATATTTCAGGATTTATCTAACTTGGCAGCTGGTAATTTGGGGCAGATGAGAAGGCAGATGGGAAACTTTCCTGATAGAGCCTCCTTCCCATCCTTTCCCTATGATCTCCCACCTTCGGCATTTCTCTCTCATCACCTTCAACAGCCCTGCAGCTGGCTCATGATGCCCCCAACATGCAGGTCCAGGCCCTCCCCATCCTGAGCCCCAAACTCAGCTTTTGGCAGGAGGGGCTTAAGACTGTCTGCTATGGTCACACCTCTGTGGCTGAGTCCCTGCCTTTTCAAACCCTGTAACAAATAGGAAAACCTTGGCTGGAGTTGATGTTGTCACTGCTCTGACTGTGGGGCTGAGGACCCCATCCTGAGGGTGGGCCCAGGCCTCTCCCCACTTCTCTTTCTCTGTTGGAATGAGCTGGGCCCAGCTCTTTCCCTTGGCGGGGGGGGGGTTGGCGGGGAGTGGGGTGCCTGCCTGTGTGCTCCTCTATATCTCCCCTGTTGCCTGCACCTGCACGACCCTCCCCCTCTACTCTGAGTGTGCCTGCCAGGTGGAACAGGCTGCCTCTTCCTCTTGGATAAAGTCGCCTCCAGCTCAGCTGGAACTGGGGCCTGAGGACCCGGGGCAGCCCTCAGGAGAGGGCAGAAATCACTTCAACAGAATGAGGAATACAGTCTGTTCCTTGTGGAAGGAAACTTTTTGTAATTTATGCTTCAACTGCTCTGGGAGAGATTGTGTTTTCAGCTTGCACTAGCTGGACAAGTAAATGGGCACGTGGATAAGAACCTTTGCTTCTGCCAGGGTGTGGCTCACACCCTGGGATCCGAACTTTAAAAATAACTGTATGAACTTCACCACTAGGCTACAAAGGTAGTGGAGGTCAGGGGAGAGGGGCAAGTGGAACCCTGTCTTTTCTACATGGAAGACCCTCCTTTTCTTCTCTATCTGGCAACTAGAACTCCCAAGCCACCTCCTCCAGCATGCCTTCCTTCATTCCTCCAGAGTTAGCCACTCCTTCCTCTATGCCTCAGTTGCCTCATCTGTAAAAGGGGCACACTAAGGATTAGTGAGATGCTACACATAACATGCTCGGACCTGGGCCTGATCTCAGTGAGCATCCCATTCTATCAGCTGTGGCTCTTGGGTTGGGTGTTGGTGTTGGTATCAGGGTGGCTCGCTAGGATTCCAGTCTTCGTGGAGATGCACTAACTTTCTGGGAAAAAGACCAGGAATGAAAACTTTAGCAGACACTAATATTAAGGACTTGAGTCAAAGAAAAGGGGACTCTGGGAATGGTGTCCAGGAGAGGCAGCAGCTGGGCTCAGTCAGCCGTCTTTCTTCAGTGGAGGGAAGCATTTCTGAGCAGGGACCCTGAAGTGGCTTCCAAGCCAGCTGTCCAGCAAACACTAGTCCTGGGTTCCTAAAGGGAATGGCAAGGGTGCTTAGTGGAAATCCAGAAATGAGAACTGGGGCAATCTGGTTTTATAAACTGGGCCCAGACAGTTTATACCTAAAGAAGCTGAAGTTCAGAGAGGGTAAGTTACCTCCCCGAAGTCACACAGCCATTAACTGGCAGAGCTGGGGTTGGAACAGCAGTCTCCAGGTCTTTCCCTCGGTTTGGTGCAGGGCCTACATGGAGGAGGGCAGCAGATGCAGGGGTGGAGAACTCCCAGATGGCAGTGCTGGTACAGGCAGCTGGAAAGCTCTGGATGCCACCAAACAGAAATCATGAGCCTCCCCAGGGACCAACAGACGGAGGCTGAGGCCTCCTGGACTCATCATTCCCTGTCCCCAGGATGGCCTTCCCCTCCAGCTGGCATGGCCGAGAAGTCAGCAGCATTACATGTGATGTCTGCTCCCTACAGATTAGCGCTTGTTTGCAAGGGCCACGTACACTGAGCATTTGTCCTGTGTAAATAATGAAATAAAAAGGCAGGCTCTGTCATCGTGCAGCTCTGCAGTCCCTGGGCAATTTCGCTGTCCCTTGGAGCAGAAGGCTTCCAACTGAAAGATGTTTAGATACTAATGGATTCTACTTGAGTTGCCTTCTAAACAGCAAACATCTTTGCAGCTGCATAAAAGCTTCCCCATTTCAGATGGGTGGCAGGGGACAGACGGCGAGCTGGGCGGAGGTGGACTTTACAAGCTGTTATTTTTAGAACACAGGGGAAGGCCTTAGAGATTTGAGAGAAGTTTTTCAGTTTAGATATAATTTCAAAAAATGGAAAGAGGCTGAAAGAGGTGGTGATTCTCTAATGGTTGAGCCAGAGATAAAAGGCTAAAATATTTATGTCACCTTTTTAACCTGAGTTTTATAGGGATGAAATGTAGTATCTATCTTCCATTAGATGTTGTTAACCTTATGGCAGCGCCCAGTCACAGCTGCTGTGATGCGCAGCAGACACTTAATTCTCCTGTTCACAGGAGTCCTCTCCGGAATCTCACCGAATCCCTGACTAGTATGTCTGGCAATTCGCTCGATCACCTGTGTGTGAGAGGTGCCCTAAGTGACACAGAGCTTTGAGTATATGGAAGGCCCGGTTTGTTTGTTTGTTTCCCTTGTAGTTGCTGCAAAGTCAAAAGATATGTGGAAATCGATCTCTGATTAATGGGGAGCTCATAAATAACCTCAGAAGAGGGATGTGTCCTGAGAACAGGGAAGGAAGTCAGGGGGAAGGCAAGTCAACCCAGGGAGGGGAGATTATGGGATGGCCCCAATCATGTTTTCCCCTGAGACACACTGGGCTGCGGTCTCAGATCTGCCACTTTTGCCCGTGAGGCTGGGAAAGTCACTTCACCCCTCTGAGCTTCAGTTTTCTTATCAGGGAGTAGATAATAGTTCCTACCTTACAGGGATGACATGAAATAAGGAATGTAAAGTCCCAGCAACCAATGGATGTGTGACAGTGCTGGTTTCCATTCCCTCCGGTGACAGCTGGGTTTGCTCTAGTTTGGGTTTGCTGTATTTCTCTATTTTCTTTCTCTCTCTGTGTACTACTGACATAGAAGCTGAGCTAAGCAGAACAAAGACGCTGGGGGTGAAGATATTGTGACTCCTGTTTTCTACCAAACATCTTACATTTTCGAAGTTTGGGATGTTGTGGTACAGATTATTTCTTGTCATAAGTAATTCCTCAGCTGTAGATTAAAACTTAAAAGACTCAGTCTGTGGTCCTTGGCTCACAGCGGGTCCTCAGTAACTATCTGGGATGGAATGTTGACAGTCAAGGCCCCATCCTCCAGGACGTCATATCACACAGGAAACACGTATTGACCGCAAGGCCCTGGAAGAGGCCAAGCAGATACTATTATAAAACACTTTGGACTTGGATTGGTCTTTAGTTTCCTTAACTGAGGTTCTGCACAGCATGTCAGGGATACACTGAGCAGAGAGGCACCTCTGGGGAGTCAGGAAGGCTTCATAGAGGAAGTGACATGAGCTGGGTCTTGAAGATGCACAGGAGTTCTCCAAAAAGAGAAAGAGGTAGTATGCAGAAAACTATAAGACACTGATGAAAGAAATTAAATATGATACAAACAGATGGAGAGACATACCGTGTTCTTGGATTGGAAGAATCAACATTGTGAAAATGACTAAACTACCCAAAGCAATCTACATATTCAATACAATCCCTATCAAACTACCAATGGCATTTTTCACAGAACTAGAACAAAAAATTTCACAATTTGTATGGAAACACAGAAGACCCCGAATAGCCAAAGCAATCTTGAGAAAGAAAAACGGAGGAATCAGGCTCCCTGACTTCAGACTATATTACAAAGCTACAGTAATCAAGACAGTATGGTACTGGCACAAAGACAGAAAGATAGATCAATGGAACAGGATAGAAAGCCCAGAGATAAACCCACGCACGTATGGTCACCTTATCTTTGATAAAGGAGGCAAGAATATACAATGGAGAAAAGACAGCCTCTTCAATAAGTGGTGCTGGGAAAACTGGACAGCTACATGTAAAAGAATGAAACTAGAGCACTCCCTAACACCGTATACAAAAATAAACTCAAAATGGATTAAAGACCTAAATGTAAGGCCAGACACTATAAAACTCTTAGAGGAAAACATAGGCAGAACACTCTATGACATAAATCATAGCAAGATCCTTTTTGACCCACCTCCTAGAGAAATGGAAATAAAAACAAAAATGGGCCCTAATGAAACTTAAAAGCTTTTGCACAGCAAAGGAAACCATAAGATGAAAAGACAACCCTCAGAATGGGAGAAAATATTTGCAAATGAAGCAACTGACAAAGGATTAGTCTCCAAAATATACAAGCAGCTCATGCAGCTCAATATCAAAAAAAACACACAACCCAATCCAAAAATGGGCAGAAGACCTAAATAAACATCTCTCCAAAGAGGATGTACAGATTGCCAACAGACATATGAAAGCATGCTCAACATCACTAATCGTTAGAGAAATGCAAGTCAAAACTACAAGGAGGTATCACCTCACACTGGTCAGAATGGCCATCATCAAAAAATCTGCAAGCAGTGAATGCTGGAGAGGGTGTGGAGAAAAGGGAACCCTCTTGTACTGTTGGTGGGAATGTAAATTGATACAGCCACTATGGAGAACAGTATGGAGGTTTCTTAAAAAACTAAAAATAGAATTACCATATGACCCAGCAATCCCACTACTGAGAAAACCATAATTCAAAAAGAGTCATGTACCACAATGTTCATTGCAGCACTATTTACAATAGCCAGGACATGGAAGCAACCAAAGTGTCCATCGACAGATGAATGAACAAAGAAGATGTGGCACATACATAGAGTGGAATGTTAGCTATAAAAAGAAATGAAATTGAGTTATTTGTAGTGAGGTGGATGGACCTAGAGTCTGTCATACAGAGTGAAGTAAGTCAGAAAGAGAAAAACAGATATCATATGCTAACACATATATATGGAATCTTAAAAAAATAAAAAAGGTTCTGAAGAACCTAGGGGCAGGAGAAGAATAAAGACATAGACGTAGAGAATGGACTTGAGGACACAGGGAGGTGGAAGGGTAAGCTGAGACGGAGTGAGAGAGTGGAATTGACATATATACACTACCAAATGTCCAATAGATAGCTAGTGGGAAGCAGCTGCATAGCACAGGGAGATCAGCTCAGTGCTTTGTGACCACCTAGAAGGGTGGGATAGGGAGGGTGGGAGGGAGACATAAGAGGGAGGGGATATGGGGATATATGTATATGTGTAGCTGATTCACTTTGTTATGCAGCATCAACTAACACAAAATGTAAAGCAATTATACTCCAATAAAGATGTAAAAAAATAAAAATAAAAAAGAGAAAGAGGTAAAGATTGCCCAGGCAAACAGCACATGAAAAACCCAGAGGCATGAAAGGTGAGCTGCAGTCCTTACCTAAGTGGAACCTAGGAGTGTTGAGATAGCAGCTCTGCGCCCCCCAGGGGCGGCCGGTGCTTCAGAGGTGGACAGAGTTCCCCCACGGAGCTGCAGCTTGGGATGCGACTCATCATGATATTTGTTAGCATTTGAGCACTGAGTATGTCCCTGGCAGTGGAGGTACTTTACACATATTAACTCCTGTAATCTCCATCAAGTTTATGAGGTAGCTGCTATCTATCCCCACTTTAGAGATGAGGAAATTGATGGCCACGGGGGCTAAATAACTTACTGAAGGTCAGGTAGCCATGGGTGATAAGCGCCCCTCTCTCCCCATCCTTCATTTCAGTGCACTGCCTTATTTGGAGTCGGCCCACAGATTTGTTCTATGATAAGGCCAGAATGAGCCACTAATTTGGAAGTCATTGTTCAGCTGGGAATGGGGACGGGAGAAGAAATCGCATGTGATGACAAGATGGAAAATTAGAGGTGGCTAAAATTAAGTGATATTACTCACATGCCACAGACCTACTCCCACACCTGGTTTTCTTCCTTCTTTCCCCCTTGGGTTTTGAGAAGGGCTGGTCACAGGTCGATGGTGATGAGAAACCGAGGGAATTGCAGTGTCCGGAGTGGCCTCCTGCTGGCACTGCTCCGTGAGGCGGCACCAACCCAGGTGCAAGAGCCGCTTTAATTCCCCTCCTCCTTGGTCTTTCCCTTCTCAGGCTCAGCTCTAAATGAAAACATTTCCCCTTGCTTGTTGAAGGCACTGGGGGTCAGGAAGTTTGTCAGGAGGGGTGGTGGTGGATGGGGGTGGTGGCTGTGGAATGGAGGGGGAGGGAGGGGAAAGAAATAGGTGGGGGAGCCCAAGAGGAGAGAACTGAGCAGGAAGGGAGGAGGGAATGGTGGGGGGGAGAAGGGAAAGAGGAGGGAAGGGGTGGGAGGGGCAGGGGAGGGGGAATGGGGGGAGGGAGAAGGGAAAGGGGAGGGAAGGGGCGGGAGGGGCAGGGGAGGGGGGAATGGGGGGAGGGAGAAGGGAAAGAGGAGGGAAGGGGGGAGGGGGAATGGGGGGAGGGAGAAGGGAAAGAGGAGGGAAGGGGTGGGAGGGGCAGGGGAGGGGGGAATGGGGGGAGGGAGAAGGGAAAGAGGAGGGAAGGGGGGAGGGGGAATGGGGGGAGGGAGAAGGGAAAGAGGAGGGAAGGGGCGGGAGGGGCAGGGGAGGGGTAATGGGGGGAGGAGAAGGGAAAGAGGAGGGAAGGGGCGGGAGGGGCTGGGGAGGAGGCAGGAAGGGGCTGAGGGAGGGTGTAAGATGGGTGGTGCTCTGGGGATCCTCTTCTCCCTGCCTTTCTGCCTGCCTCTGGGGTTCAGAAGGTGGGAATTGTCCTTTGCGTCCACGAATCTCAGTGCCCCGGGAAAGGCCTGGTGTTGGACACAAGGAGGCAACATGTGTGGGTCTGAGCAGAGTTGTAGCTGCTCAGTGACTGTGTTGAAGTGAACAGAATGGATGCATTCACTGGAAGGGGCTGGGGTGGTGGTCAGCAACTGTGGGTGAGGCTCAGTCTCAGAATCCAGAGGAGGGATGGCCCTGGGGGTGGGGTGGGTGACGCTGGGTTTTAGACTCTAGTAAACCTGTATTCAAATCCCAGCTTCTACCACTTACCAGCTGTGTGGCCTGGGCAAGATTCCAAACCTCTCTGGACCTCAGCTTCCTTTAGGGCTGTTGTGAGGTTTACATGACATAAATTATACAAATAACCTGGCACATATGAGTTCCTTCCTTTCTCTCTACTTGTGTGACTCTGGGCATATCATGCCACTTCTCCAAATCTCAATTTCTTGATAAAATGGGAGAAATAATGGACAACCTCTTGTGCCTTCCTCACTAGGTCAGTGCAAGGATGAAATGACGTAAGGAGTACTTAAAAATCTATCTTTGGGCTTCCCTGGTGGTGCAGTGGTTGAGAGTCCGCCTGCCGATGCAGGGGACACGGGTTCGTGCCCCGGTCCGGGAGGATACCACATGCCGCGGAGCTGCTAGGCCCGTGAACCATGGCCGCTGAGCCTGCACGTCCGGAGCCTGTGCTCCGCAACGGGAGAGGCCACAACAGTGAGAGACCCGCGTACCACACACACAAAAAATAAATAAAAAAAAAAATCTATCTTTAAAAACTTCAAAGAGCTGACTGATAGGAGAAGTAATTGAGATATTGGTTGTGTTGCTTCTATCTGAAATCGTTGTTCTCAGTGCTGGGGTCGTAGAGCCATAGGGCTGGGCCTACTCTTGCTTGACTGTGTCCCTGAAAACCTTAGGGTTTAAAGAACAGTGGAATTACTCTGTGGCAAGGGAGGCTTCTGGGGTGTTGTCATGCTCTGTATTTTGATCTGAGAGCTAGTTAGACAGGCAGTGGGCTTTGTGAAAATTCATCAAGCTGCGTACTTATGATTAGTGCACTTTCTGTATCTATTTTATACATCAACAAAACAGTTTACTTAAAAATATTTGTGTGTGCTGATTGCATTTTTAATGATACTAATAATTGTTAAAATTTTAAGGTAGGCTAAGGGTATTTTTTTAAAACAGAAAGAATTCTTATTTTTTTAGGTACCTGTTGAAATGTTTAGGGATGAAGTGAATGGAATTTGATTTAAAAAAAAAACCAACAACCAGGGGCTGGTGGGGAGGGGGAGTGGGTAGAAATGTAGATGAATCAAGACAGGCCAGGGGTTGACAGCTGATGAAGCTGGGACGTGGGTTCATGCAGGTTTACTATACTCTCTACTTCTGTATATTTAAAAAAATGTCCACAGTAAAAATGTTTTTATAATATTGAGAGGTTTGTATACGCTGTGACCCAGTGGTATTTGTCCCAGGCATGCAAGGCTGATTCAACACTTGAAAATTAATTAATGTAATCCATCACATCAACAGACCAAAGAAGAAAAATCACATGATCATATCAACAGATGAAGAAAAAACATTTGACAGGGACTTCCCTGGTGGTCCAGTGGGTGGGACTCCACGCTCCCAATGCAAGGGGCCCGGGTTCGATCCCTGGTCGGGGAACTAGATCCTGCATGCATGCCAAAACTAGGAGTCTGCAGCTAAGAGTCCACATGCCACGGCTGAGAGGTCCGCATGCTGCAACTAAGGAATCTGCATGCTGCAACAAAGATCCTGGTGCCACAACTAATACCTGGTGCGGCCAAAATAAATAAAGAAAGAAAGAAAGAAAGAAAGAAAGAAAGAAAGGAAGGAAGGAAGGAAGGAAGGAAGGAAGGCAGAAAGAAAGAAAGAAAGAAAGAAAGAAAGAAAGAAAGAAAGAAGAAAGAAAGAAAGAAAGATCATTTGACAAAATCCAAAACCCATTCATGATAAAAACTCTAAGCATATAATCTATAAAAATATTGAATCACTATGTTGTACACCTGAAACTAATATATTGTAAATCAACTGTACTTCAATAAAATTTTTTAAAAATCTCAGCAAACTAGGAATAGAGGGAACTTCCTCAACTCAATAAAGAACATCTACAAGAAACCTACAGCTAACATACATAATGGTTAGAAACTATTAGGTTTCTTGCTAAGATCAGGAACAAGGCAACGATGTCCCTCTCACCACTCCTCTTCAACATCACAGTGGAAGTCCTAACTAATTCAATAAGACAATAAAGGAAATAAAAGTTACATATTTTTTGAAGGAAGACACAAAACTGTCTTTGTTCACAGATGACATGATCATCTATGTAGAAAATCTGAAAGAATCTACAAAAAAGCTTTTGGAACTAAGCAGTTTTAGCAAGGTTGCAGGATACAAGGTTAGTATACAAAAGTCAATCACTTTCCTATATACCAGTAATTAACAAGTGGAATTTGAAATTAAAAACACATTATCATTTACATTAGCAATCCCCAAAATGAAATACTCAGATATAAATATAACAAAATATGTACAAGATCTATGTGAGAAAAACTATAAACCTCTGAAAAGAAATCAAAGAGGAAACTAATAAATGGAGAGATATTCCATAGTCATGAATAGGAAGACTCAATATTGTCAGTTCTTCCTAACTTGATCTATAGATTCAATTCAATCTCAATGAATATGCCAATTTATTTTATAGATACCAATAAACTGATTCTAAAGTTTATATGGAAAGGCAAAAAGAACCTGAATAGCCAACAAAATATTGAAGGAGAAGAACAAAGTTGGAGGACTGACACTACCCAAATTCATGACTTATTATAAAGTTACAGTATCCAAATAGTATGGCATTGGCAAAAGAATAGACAAATAGATAAATGAAATAGAATAGAGAGTCCAAAAATAGACTCACTTAAATATAGTCAATTGATCTTTGACAAAGGAGCCAAGGCATTACAATGGAGAAAAGATAGTCTCTTCAACAAATGGTGCTGGAACAACTGGACTTCCACATACCAAAAAAAAAAAAAAAAAAAGAATCTAGATGCAGACTTTATACCTCTCACAAAAATTAACTCAAAATGGCTAATACACCTAAATGCAAAGTGCAAAACTATAAAACTCCTAGAAGGAAACAAAGGAGAAAATCTAGATGACCTTGGGTTTGGTGATGATTTTTTAGATACAACATCAAAGGCACGATCCACAAAAGAAATAATTGATAAGCTGGACTTTATTAAAATTAAAAATTTCTGCCAGCGAAAAATGCTGTGAAGAGAATGAGAAGACAAGTCTGGGAGAAAATATTTGCAGAATTCACATCTGACAAAGGACCGTTATCCAAAATATACAAATAACTCTTTAAACTCAAAAATAAGAAAATGAACAAACAACCTAATCGAAAATGGGCAAAAGGCCTAAACAGACACCACATCAAAGAAGATATACAAATATCCTGCAAAGATAATAAACATCATATTGTTATTAGGGAATTGAAAATTAAAACAACGGTTAGATACCACTGCACACCTATTAGAATGGCCTAAATCCAGAACACTGACAACATCAAATGCTGGCGAGGATTTGGATAAACAGGAACTCTCATTCATTGCTGGTGGGAATGCAGAATGATACAGTCACTGTGGAAGACAGTTTGGCAGTTTCTTAATAAACTAACCATACTCTCACCATATGATCCAGCAATTTCACTCTTTGCTATTTACCCAAATGAGCTGAAAAGTTATATCCACACAAAACCTGTACATGGATGTTTGTAGGAGCTTTATTCACAATTGTCAAAACCTGGAAGCAACCAAGATATCCTTCAGTAGGTGAATGGATAAATAAACTGTGGGACATTCAGACAATGGAGTATTACTCTGCACTAAAAAGAAAATGAGATGAGCTATCAAGCCATAAAAAGACAGGGAGAAACCTTAAGTGCATATTGCTAGTGAAAGAAACCTATCTGAAAAGGCTACATACCACATAATTTCAATATATGACATTCTGGAAAAGGCAAAAATATATAGAGAGTAAAAGGGTCAGTGATTGCTAGGGATTAGTAGCAAAATCCATAGAAAGTACAACGCCAAGAGTGAACCCTAATGTAAACTATGGACTTTGAACAATAATGATGTGTCAATGTAAGTTCATTGATTGTAACAAATGTACCACTCTGGCTCAGGATGCTGATAGTAAGTGAGGCTCTGTGTGTAGGTTTTTCTACTGACTTGTAGCCTCAGTTTCCCCCAACTGTAAAAAAGAAGATAATGCCTACTTCTTCGAATTGTTGTGATCACTAAAAGGAACAATACATATATGCCCCACTTTCAACATTGGATAGATCATCTAGACAGAAAATCAATAAGGTTACATTGGAGTTAAGCTACATATTAGACCAGATGGACCTACAAACATATATAGAACATTCCATCCAAAAGCAACAGAATACACATTCTTCTCAAGTGCACATGGAACATTCTCCAAGATAGACCATATGTTAGGCCACAAAAATGAGTCTTAATAAATTTAAAAAGATTGAAATCATATTAAGCATCTTTTCCAACCATTTTAGTATAAAAGTAAAAATCAATTACAAGAGAAAAAGTGGAGAATTCACAAATATTTGTAGATTAAACAACATGCTTCTGAACCAATGAGTCAAAGCAGAAATCAGAAGGGAAATAAGAATTATCTTAAGACAAATGAAAATGGAAACACAACATGCCAAAACTTTTGGAATGCAGCAAAGGCAGTTCTGACAGTAACGTTTATAGCAGCAAATTCCTATATTATAAAAATGAAAATCTCAAATGAACAACTTAACTTTACACCTCAAGGGACTAGAAAAAGAACAAATTAAGCCCAGAGTTAATAGAAGGAAGGAAATAACAAAGATTAGAGTTGAAATAAATAGAGACTAGAAAGATAACAGAAAAGATCAATGAAACCAACACTGGTTTTTTAAAAAGAAAAACAAAATTGGCAAACCTTTAGCTAGACTAAGAAAAAAGGAGAGAAGAGTCAAATAAATAAAATCAGAAATGAAATAGGATACATCAGAACTGATAACACAGAAATACTAAGGATTTTAAGAAACTACTATGAACAACTACATGTCAACAAATTAGATCATCTAGGAGAAATGGATAAATTCCTAGAATTGTACAACCTCTCATGGCTGAATCATGAAGAAACAAAATCTCAACAGATTACCAGTAAGGAGGTTAAATCAATAATCAAATATTTCCCAACAAAGAAAGGGCTAGGACTAGATAGCTTCACTACTAAACATTTAAAGAAGAATTAGTATCAATTCTTCTCAAAATCTTCCAGAAGATAGAACAGGAGGGAACACTTCCAAACTCATTTTACAAGGCTAGCATTACCCTGATACCAAAACCAGACAAGAAGACAATTACAGGCCAATATCCTTAACGAGCATAGATGCAAAAATTCTCAACAAAATATTGCCAGATTGAATTCATTAATACATCAAAAGGATCATACACCATGATCAAATGGGATTTATTTCAGGAATGCAAGGATGGTTCAACATACTCAAATCAATAAATGTCATATACCATATTAACAAAAATCATATGATCATCTCATAAAAACTATCAACAAATTAGGTATAGATGGAATGGCCTCAACATAATAAAGATCATATATAACAGGCCCAAGCTACAGTGAACATGGGAGTGCAGATATCTCTTTGAGATAATAATTTGTATCCTTTGGATATATACTGAGAAATGGGATTGCTGGATCATATGGTAGTTCTGTTATTAATTTCTTGAGGAATCTTGGTTGTTTTCCATAGTGGCTGTACCAATTTACATTCCTACCAACAATGCACAAGGGTTTCCTTTTCTCCACATCCTTGCCAACACTTGTTATTTCTTATCTTTTTTGATAATAGTCTTTCTAATAGTTGTGAGGTGATATCTCATTGTGGTTTTGACTTGCATTTCCCTGATGATTGGTGATGTTGAGCACTTTTTCATGTACCTGTTGGCCATCTGTATGTCTTCTTTGGAAAAATGTCTATTCAGATCCTTTGCCCATTTTAAAATTGGTTATTTGGGTTTTGTTTGTTTGTTTTTTTTTTTTGCTACTGAGTTGTATGAGTTCCTTGTATATTTTGGATATTAACCCCTTATCAGATATGTGGTTTACAGATATTTTCTCCTATTCTATAGGTTTCCTTTTCATTTTGTTGGTCATTTCCTTTGCTCTGCATAAGCTTTTTAGTTTGATGTAGTCCCACTTGTTTATTTTTGCTTTTGTTACCTTTGCTTTTGGTGTCAAATCCAAAAACTCATTGCCAATGTCAAGGAGCTTTCCCCCTGTTTCCTTCTAGGAATTTTATGGCTTCAGGTCTTACATTCAAGTTTTTAATCCATTTTGAGTTGATTTTGTGTATGGTATAAGATAGTGGTCTGGTTTCATTCTTTTGTACGTGGCTGTCCAGTTTTCCCAACACCTTTATTAAAGAGCCTGTCCTTTGCCCATTGTTTATTCTTAGCTCCTTTCTCGAAAATTATGACTATATGCGTGGGTTTATATTATCTCATGTAATCCTCACAATAGCCTCAGATTCAATATCCCTCTGTTATAGATCAGAAAACTGAGGCTGAGTGGCGACTTACTTGAGGAAGTGGTAGAGACAAATTGAGCCCAAGTTATCAGGGACAAAATGCCCTTGGGGGGTGTTTTTGTGAAGAAAATAAAGGCAAAAGCCCAGAATTTTATCTCATGAAGGATTACACTGGCAATGATTGTGAATGATGCAGCCTTAAAAACAATTCTCCCCTTAAGAGGGTCCCCAAGGCAGATTTCCCCCTTCCACATCTTTGCCTGGGCCAGCTTCTCAGTCTGGAAGTCTTTCCTGCTTCACTGGGACAATCATATTCTCCCATCTCTCAGGGCCAGTCTCTAGCTCCACTCCTTCACCCCTCAGGAAACCCTCCAGGAGGGCTCCGGGCCCCGGCATACCCAGGAAACGCCTTCCAGAGAGGGAAACAGTTTTGCCCAGGATCACCACCTGCAAAAGAGCGCAGCCAGGAGGCCGGACTCAAATCCAGTCTTCCTTGCGACCCCTCTCCTCTCTACTTCATGGGCGCCACCCGAGCTACCCTGTGCCCCATGGACAGCTGTGCCCTGCCTTCTGCAGGCTGTGGTTCCCACCCTCTCCCTCTCCCTGATGCTCAGATTTCCTTCTGGGAAGAAAAAAGGCTTTTCTCTCACAGAGATGACTCTCTTCTTACGGCCATAGATTACTCCTGACACCTAATTACTGTATATCATTGTGCCGTAAAATGATGATTGGAGGTGTCACTGTCCCAAATTTGCCATCATAAAATATGTGCTCTTTTTGTTTTCCTCCTCTGCATTTGTTTGGGAGAAAAGACAGGCAAATTTATTCCAACTTTTCAGAGGAACTTTAAAGCATGGGAACAGAGGAGTTTTAGAGGTGGATCGTTTAAAAAATACCATGCAGAGGCAGGAGGCCCCAGCCTTGCTGATTTCATGTGGCCCGGCAAGGAAATGAAGACCTTGGTGAAGATGTTGACTCCTTCTAACCTGCCTTTCTCTGCCTTTGCTGACCTGGCAAAAACCCCTCTTCTATCCTTTCTTCCTTCCTGTCCCCCATCGTCCCTACCTGCCACTGGGCTTCTCTAAGAAAGCAATGGAATGTGGTGGGAAAGGTTCCCATTCCAACGTCACCTGGATTTGGGTTCAAATCTTTCCCCTCCAGCTTTCCAGCTCTGTGACCTTGGGAAAGTTAAGCCACTAATGGAGTCTTGGTTCCACTACATATAAAATGGGGAATAACAAATGCTACCTCTAACCTCCATATGACTGCTATGAGGATTAAAAATAAAACAACCATAGAGGTAAAGCAACTACTAAGGGGCTGGCACAAAAGAGGGCTCAACAAATGTTTGCTCCTTTTCCTTCCCTCTGAAAGTTCTCCTGTCTGTTCTCCCTAAGAGGGCCCTGAAGTCCTAAAACCACTCCTTACCTGGTTAACATGCCTCTCCTCCTACAAGCTCTGGCTGCGATCAGGAGCCACTAGGAAAGCAATCTGATTAAACTGGTTGGCACTAGGGGAGAGGGATGGGTGTCCCTTTAGCCCTTTGAGAGGCATCAACAAGGACATTTTAAAAGAGCAACCTTTTTATCAGTGGAAGGAACCAGGAAAGTCAGACTGTCCCATCACCCTCTCCACACACAAGCTCCCGCTGGTGGCTTTCCAGCCTCTTGCTCACCTCTGATGGGGTTGAGTTGTTTGCTTCCAAAGGGAGGCGTTTAGAGCTTCCCTCCCTCAGGCCTCAAGCTGGGCCCCCAGCTCTCACACAACAAATATCGAGTTGGCCAAAATGTTCGTTGTGATTTTCTCATAACAGCTTACGGAAAAACCCAAAACGAACTTTTTGGCCAGCCCGGTATTTCCTCTGGGTTATGGGGGTGGTTTTTTAAACCAAGATAACTTGTGCATCCACGCCAACCTGCAGGTGATTCCCAGCTTTAGATGGGGGACTTGAGCACTTCCAGGTGGGGATGGAGAGGACGGCTGCCACAGGGCTCCCTTACCTGGTCTCACCTCTGCCTGGCAAATACCTCACCTCCCTGGCTCAGCCCAGAAGCTACCCTGTTTGAGTGCCTTCCTCGGCCCTAGCTTGTATTTGTTTCCTACTCTGGGACCTCTCTGTACTGGATTCCTGCATCTGTTTTACACTTTTCTCAGTCACCCTTGGATCATTGGCCATGTATGGGTCTGGGCCACCCTCTCTCTGGTCTGGGATCCAGACTCTCAGAGGACCCTGTATGTTTCTCAGGCCTGTTCGATGTCTGTTCTCTAGGCTGTCAGCTTCACAAGGGCAGTGACTCCGAGGTTTAGTACAGTTTCTGGCACACAGTAGGTGCTCAGTGAACAATCATAGTAACACTGACCCAATGCTTACTGCCACGTACTGTTTTGAGCACTTTACATATTATCAGTTCATAAAATCTTCACAACAATCCTATAATGTGGGTACTGTTATCATCCCCGTATGACGATTGCCAGCAGTGATCCTGGAGCTGGATTACCTGGGTTTCTGTTCTAACTCTACCACTTATTTCCTGTGTGACCTTAGTTAAGTTGCTTAACCTTTCTGTGCCTCACTGTTAAATGGGGATAATAACTGTACCTACTTCACAACAGGGTTGCAATGTGGTTAAATGAGTTCACATACGTAAAGTGTTACATATTAGATATTATCCTCACTTTGTGGTGGCAAAAATTGAGACACGGAGTTTTGGTAACTTGCCCAAGGTCACACAGCTGAGAAGGGAAAAAGGTATGACTCAAACCCAGTTGTTTGGGCTCTAGAGTCAAGGCTCTTAACCACCTTATTGTGCTGCTCTTACTGAAGACGAATTTGAAGACCTGGCTCCCTCGTGGGAACACTGTGGAGGTCTCTCCTCATCTAAAACCTGCAGTTGGGAAGGGTGTTAAGGCGTCTTATGCCGGCCCAGGCCCGTGTCTGAGCCTGTTTGCTCGCCGTGAGCGCAGCCCGATGTACTCCTGCCTGCGGATGCTCACGCTGGGCGGGAGGGGTCCCACCCACTCTGAGCGGGCGCGGTCACTGGGGGGGTCGCCTCGCCGCCAGTCCCCGGTGCAGCGACTCTTCCCTCAGCCAGCAGGGGTCAGCCCCGGCCGCTGTTGGCGTCTCTGGTGAGCGGTGAGCGGCTGCCAAGCGCGGAACACAGCCCGGCTCGGCGCGGGAAAGACCCTTAGAGGTCATGCGCCCACCGAGGCCCCCGGGTGCGGGGAGGTCCCGCCCAAGGTCACCCAGGAGTCCGTGCTAAGAGGGCGGGACCTCAACTCCCTTCATCCCTGGCTCTTCCCCAAAGCCCAAGAGGCCAGTTCGAGGGGGCTCTGGAAACCAGGAGGTTGGGGTCCCTGGAAGGTTCCACCGGAGGTCTTGGTCCTAGTCCCAGTTGTACCATGGGCATGCTGTGTGACCTTGGGCAGGTCGTCACCCTCTCCAGTCCAGTGTCCGTCCAAGGAAGGGGTCCTCTAATTCTAGCGAGGGTCCCTCTGTCATTACCGCATCCCTCGGCCATGGACGGTCCAGACTCGGCCCAGCCGGGGCCTGAGCCTACCCGTGAGTGCCACGCGAGTAGGGGTCCCATCCCTTTTCCCGGAGTACAGCGCGGGGCTGGTTGGGAGCGGAGCGCCCGGCGTCCGGTAGGGGTCGCTGCCGCACTGTGCGCGGCTCCCCGTGCGTCTTCCCAAGGACAGTGTGGACGCGGCGGGCGGCGCAGGGGCAGTGGCTGGCTGAATCCTGCCGCGCCCACGCTGCTGCTGCGGTAGTTCCGAGACACCGTCCGGGGCGTCGGGATTGGGGGCGAGCCACCCGGCGCACCCCCTGGCCCTCCGCCGGTTTCTGGAGCTCGGTGTGTGGGTGGGGGCAGGGGGCAACGAACCAGCTCTGGGAGGTCAGGTTTCACTCGCTCTTTGACCTTGAGAGGTCACCGCCCCTGTCTGAGCCTGGGTTTCCTGTCTCTGCCAGGGAGTTTCTAAGAAGCCGATGAGATATTGCATGTGAAAGTGCTGAGGGCCGGGCCAGATGCTTTTATTGAAAAATAGCTATACCCTGCTCACCCAGTTCCGCACCGGGGTAGCAGCTGTTTGAGGCCTTTTAACTTGTGTTTTCTACTGTTTACCTATATATTTTGAAGTAATATGCTTATACTGCTGTTTTTCCATTTACCAACTTCAGACATTATCTATTGTCTTCCTGTTGGACTAAATAAGGAATTAGCTGTGTTCCAACCCCATCTATCTACCCAGTATATCTGGAACACTGTTTTCAGGTAACTAGGTGATCAACATTCCTGTTAAGAAAATGTGGCTTTTCATTTCCCCAAAAGCTCTATCAGAACTTCCTTCCACCTATCAACGCATATCTTCCGTCACAAAAGCTCTGTCACGTTCCATATTCGGACTTGGGCTTCCTTTTCCCAGGGATGTTCCCTCCCAGACTGCGCTGTCCAGCCATCTGCAGGGGCTGTCTTCCCCAAGGCTTTCTCCCCATGTCCCTGTTTCTTGGTCCTCTGTCTGTGTTGGTTTACTGCCTTCTTTTGGAAACTCCATTTGCTTCCTAAGAAATTGGGTAGGGGTGGGAAATTTTCATATATGTGGTCTTAATCTATATTCTACCCTTGTACTTGATCGATAATTTAGCTAAACATAGAACTCTGGGTTGGAAATTATTCTCCTTCAGAATTTCCACACTCTGCTCCATTGTCTTCTGCACCTAGCATTACTGTTCAGAAGCTTCATGCTTTCCAATTCCTTTTTATGTGTAACTTTTCTCTTTCTCTCTTCCTTCCCCTCTCTGTTTTTTCAGGATTTTTCTCTTTATCCTTGGAATTCTGGAATTTCACAATGCATGTGACATGTTGGTGACTTTGTCATTCATTGTGCTGGTCCTTGGGTGGCCCTTTTCAATCTAGAGACTCATGTCCTTCAGTTCCATGGAATTAAAACATTTTTTTCTTTAATAATTTTCTTCTCCCTGTTTCCTCTCTGGAACTCCTATGAGTTGGATCCTGGACCTGATCTTCTAGGTCTCTTTTCTCCTATTTCCCTTGTCCTTGTCTTTCTGCTCTACTCTCTAGATTATTTCCTTAAATTTTTGTCCTAATCCTTCTATTGAATTTTAAATTTCAGCTATTATATTTTTAATTTCCAAGAGTTCTTATTTGTTCCCTGTTCTCCCCCTGCCATGACCCCCCCCCCAAATAAAACAATAGATATAACCTCTTTATCTCTCTGAGGGTATTACTTGACGATTTCCCCCTCCTATTCTCTGACTTTTCTCTGCCTCTAGTTTACCTGTTTTGTTTGTTTGGTTTATTGTGGTCTCTCTCTGGCTCCATGTCCCTCCTCATGTTGGAGATTGCTCAGATGTTTAGTGGTCCTAGGTTTTTGTACATAGTTGGGATGAGGGTCCAAGAAGTTGACTGGCATTGGATGTCCTGTGAAGGCAGTTGTACCACTTTCCCTTTAGGTGGACGAGGCAGGGCCTGGCCTTTTGGTTAGGAGAGAGATAAATATCAACAAGGGGAGTTCTTTTCTCTGGGACAGCTCTGTAAGGCAGGATGGATGTGGTTAAAAGTATGGATTCTGGAGCCAGAATACCTGGGTTTGAGTCCCAGCTCTGCCACTTACTAGCTGTGTGACTTCGGACACGTCACTTAATCTCCCTGTGCCTCAGTTTCCTATTTGTAAATTAGACCTAATAAGAATATTACCCCATGGCTTGTTGGGTTCATAAAGCTATTAGCCTGGTACATAGTGATGGGTCTTTGGGGTCACTGCACTCAGCCTCATTCTCTACAGAGTAGGGGAGAGTGCTGTGGCGTCTGACTGTTCCCCTGGGCAGATCCTCAGTTAATCCTCCTGTTTTCTGACCTTTCTGGTCTCAAAATCGTATCTCCTACTCCCTGCCCCCTTCCCGGCTCAGCAAAGCTGTTGGCTTTCTTTCTTCTCAGTGGTATACCTTCTGCAGGTCTTATCTGACTCAGTAGAAACTAGTGCACGTTTAGTTCATCAAAAAATTGTTCCAAGCAAGAAATCATTAAAAAATGAAACACACATTGTAAACATTTTATTTTAACCTGAAACATATAAATGCCTATTCCCTTTTATTTGAGTATGGGTCTGTTCGCAGGAACTCTGTAAGGTCTTTCTTGAACAAACTCCAGAGCTAAAAGCATTGTCTACCAGATCCTGGTCTGTTTCTTTATAGTGCAACTAAACATAAAGGAACTTAAGGAACAATCTGAACGCAGATTCCTTCTAGATTTATATAATTTCCTCCCAATCTGTTACAATGGCTTGTCTGTAACTCATCTGAACATTTTTTTTTAATAGCAATCTGTCTTCACTGAGTTTTTCAAGGCATTCAACTTAGTTTCATAAAACAACTCCCTTTCACAATCATATTGGTTTATTAATATTAAATTGAATCACATAATTACAAAAGCAAGTATAACTGGCATAAACAGGTTTGGGAATAAGCAATTGTTTCTGGGAAAGCAGATGAGTTAACTGGAAGAGATATATATAGGCGCTCTAAGGAACATCCTACCAGACAGGGGTTTTCAGCCCCTAGAGTTTGTAGAGAGAAGGCAAGTGTGGCTATTCTGAGAGCACTCATTCAGCGGTGGTGGAGCGTGAGAGCTTAGGTTCCATCACTCTGCAAAATAAGTACCACTCACTCCTTCAGCCGCTTTCAATCTTATAGAAATTTGTTGAACTTTCTCAACCATTATGACTCCTCTTCTTTTCTTCCTGTCCTCTGGTTTTATATCTTCTCTTTTCCTTATTGTCATTTTAAGGGAGGGGGTGTAGAGAGGGAAAAAAGGTAAGCATTGAAGTTCAAGCTGCCATTTTTATCCAGACAATTCTCTCTTATTTAAGACTCCCAACATCCAGTGAGCGGCAGAGACTATTATTACCTCCACAAAACGTCACACAGCTGTAAGTGACAGAAGCAAGTTTCAAACTCAGATCTGTCAGAGGCGGTAGTGGATACTGTGGTGCTTTGGCCAGATACCCTCTCCAGGGTCAGCACACCATCCTCCAGCTGCTGGGGATATTGGTTGCTGGTGGCTTGCTGGAAATTGCCCTTGGCTGTAGGAACTGCCTCACCCTTGCATGCGCCTCACCTCAGGGGATCACCGTGGCCAGGAACTGGCCCATGTTGGGGTATAAGAGCCCAGCCCTCTTCCCTCATTTGGGATAATTCTGAGGGGCCATCGCAGCTCCAGGGCTTGTTGTGGGATCTGCTGAGATATCAGTTGCAATTCATTGTGGGTCAGCTGTCCCTCTGCGCGGTTACAGGTGTGACTCCAGAGAGGACTCCTTTCTGTACATGACTCCTCACTTGAGAGTCTGTTTCTAGGAAGCCCAAGGTAAGGCAGAAGCCATGGTCCTTGATTTTTTGCTGCCTTGTCAGGTAGTGGAGATCCTGAGCTCCCAGGCTATACTGGGGCAGGATTCATCAGCAGGGTGAGGAAAGCTGGGCTGAGGGTGGTTGTTGCAGAACTCAGGATCCAGCAGGGGCTGACGTCCATGCAAGAGGGGCTGACGTCCATGCAAGAGGGGCTGACGTCCATACAGGAGGGGCAGGGATGCCACATTCCTTGGTGTGGTTGGAGGGCAGGGCTGTGTGTGGAGTGTGTGGTGGGCGATGAGCTGAGCAGGCAGGTGCTACGTGGGTCCAGGTCCTGGAGGGATTTACAGTCAGTGGGGAGTCATAAGAGGGTTTTACATAAGGAGTGACATGATCCGATCTGAGATTGAACAAGATGAACTTGACTGCAAGATGGATAGGATGAGGCCTGGTTCAGGGCAGTGAGGGTGCAGAGGGGGTCCTCAGTAACTGACCGCTGTCCACCCGAACCCCAATCTCTACTACCCTGCTCCTTTTCCGTACTTTTAAACGTGCCGCGTAATTAACTTCCTTGTTATGGTTATTGTCTGTCTCCCTCCACTGTAGTGTAAGTTCCACAGAGGCAGGGATTTTTCTCTGTTTTGTTCATTGACACATTGTCAACCATAAAAGCGTATCTGGCACATGGCAGGTGCTCAGAAAATAATAATGGAGGGAGGATGGATGGATGGATCCTTGTGAGGTGTGAGGGACTGGGACATGACATAAGGCTTGGTCCTTTGGCTTCTGCCTGGGTGCCTGGGTGGATGGTGGGGCCTCCCTGATACGACGTTGGGAGGAGGGGCTCCATTTTGCAGGAGCTGAGGGGCAGGGCGTGGGAGGTGGGGGGAGTCCCCACTGCTGATGTCCAGCGGGTCTCAGTCCCTGTAAACTTGAATTTTTCAGTGTTGCTGGGAGTGCTGGGTTGTCTGTAGGGTGACCAGAGGGCTTGGCATGAAAAGGGTCCTCCATTTGTAGTTTAAAATGCCACTTTTCTTCTTCTTCTTTTTTTTTTTTTGCGGTACGGGGTCCTCTCACTGTTGTGGCCTCTCCCGTTGCGGAGCACAGGCTCCGGAGGTGCAGGCTCAGTGGCCATGGCTCACGGGCCCAGCCGCTCTGCGGTATGTGGGATCTTCCCGGACCGGGGCACGAACCCGTGTCTCCTGCATCGGCAGGCGGTCTCTCAATCACTGTGTCACCAGGGAAGCCCGCCACTTTTCTTTTGCCTCCTTGTCCCAGTCCCTCTCAGCTGAGAACCCTGAGCCCTGAGCTCTGCTGGTGGCTCTGCCAGGGATGAGCTCTGTGCTTGGTGGGCTACTTCAGCTCTCTGAGCCTCAGTTTCCCTGTCAGGTGAGGTGAAGTCTTTTCTCTGAGAAGTGCTCCTGGACCGCTGTCAATGTTTCCTCCCTTCTTTCATGGTTTCCAAGGTACCGAACGTTACTGCATCACATCTGAGTCACCATGGGACTGCGGAAGTTGTTTGTCACGGATACGGAACTGGCTTATGGATAGGAAACACAGGGCAGAGATAAACAACTGCTTTCCCAGATAGGAAGCATAGAGGATTGAGCTTTCTTCCATGGTGGTGTTGGAACTTGTATGGCTTTGAAATTTTCCTTAAATGACCTGGAAACGATCTTTCCAAGATGCATTGATTTCTGCTCGGATGCTTAAATGCAAGAGTCAACATGTGCAAAACCCAACTAGTCACTGCTCCTCCCAAACCTCTCTCTCTCTCTCTCTCTCTCCCTCTCTCGATGGCTTCACTGTCTTACATCTGCATGATTGTAATCCCCTCCTGCTTCCGTATTCTTTCTTCTGTTGCTGCTGTCACTTGGAAATATCTTTATTTTGCCTTTGCTCTTTACAAAAAGATTTATTATGGAAAATCCAAACTCATACAAAAGTAGAGAGAATAATGAACCCCTGTCACCCAACTTCACAATTATCAATCCATGGCCTGCCTTGTTTCATCTACTCCTGCCCACTCTCCCCACCCTACCATGCGCCCAGATTATTTTAAAGCAAAGTCTAGACTAGATAGCATATCATCATGCCTATAAATATAAGGATGCATTAAAATACATAACTGTAGACATTAACCCGTCACAAAAAGACAAACACTGTATGATTCCACTTATAGGAGGTACTTAGAGTACTCAGAATCATAGAGACAGAAAGTAGAATGGTGGTTGCCAGGGGCTGGCAGGAGGGGAGAATGGGGAGTTAGTGTTTAGGGGGTACAGAGTTTCAGTTTTACAAGATGAAGAGAGTTATGGAGATGGATGGTGGTGATGGTAGCACAATGTTATGAGTATATTTAATACCACTGAACTTTAAAAATAGTTAAGATGGTGAATTTTATATTTTGTATATTTTACTGCAATAAAAAATTGGAAAAAATATATAAAGTCATTACCATACCTAAAAATAAAAAAATCCTTAATATCATCAAATATGCAGTTAGTGTTCAAATTTCCTGAGTTAATTCATAATTTTATTTCTTTTAAATTTTATTTGATTCAGAGTCCAAATAAGTTCTATATGTTACAATTGGGTTATAGTGTCTTTTAAGTCTTTTTTAATCCGTAGGTTACACCCCCCTCTTATTTATCCCCAGGTCTATATTTGTTGAAGAAACTGGGTTGTTCATCCTGTTTCCCACATCTGGACTTTGCTGATTGCATCCCATGGTATCATTTGATATGTTTATTTGTCCCCTGTGCTTCCTGTATATTATTAGTTCAATCTAGAGGCTTCATCAGATTTGATTTTTGAGTATTTTAAGAATACTTCAGAGGAGGTGGGGTGAACTTTTATCATGAGGCACAGAATTGTCTAATTGTCATGTTTCTTTTTGTTATTTGCTGCCATCGATCCATTATTTCGTCAGCGTTTGCACAATAATGATATTCTATCATAAAATAGTTTTTTGAGGGCCTTATTGGCATTATTCAACAATTCATGAATTGGGCAGGATCTTATCTAGCAGATAGAAAGGAGCTCTGCAGAGCTGAACAGAACAGAAAGCATTTACAGGCAGAAGGGAGTGAACTGGCTCTGGCAAGGTCACCTTCCTTTAGGGGATGGCAGGGGTCTGTCAGGCAGATTGCCTCACTAGTTCTGACCAGGTAGTTCCTGACTGACTGGTTGAAGATTCCATTCTTGGGAGAGGCTGAAACTGTAATTAAGTATTAAGTCTTAGTTTGGTGACGTGGGGCTTAGTGTAAGTGACTCCATTTTGGGATGTTGTCTTAACTGAGAGAGCCTGACAGAGATCTGATCAAAATTTAGGGCCTCAGCACCACTCCCTGCTACTGCTCTGAAGTTCTTGCTGTTTTTGCTAATCTTGTGTGGGGTTCACAGGTCATGAGGTCTTTTTGCAGAATCTCTGTGGTATTCATAGTTCATATTTTTTTGGTCATTTTCTTCATTCTTTTTCTGATGTTCCAGTCTTAGGAAAATCATTTGCTTGGTGGCTAGTGGCTGCAAACATGCGTTTAAAGGTCTTGAGAGAATACAGTGCTCCAGGGAGACTGTTATGATTGTTATAAACAGGATAATTCCTAATATCTGGAGTGCACTTCAGAGCCACAGTCCCCAAGACCCAAACCAGTCAACATCAAATAAGTCAAAGAGAAACCCCGTTAAAGGAATCGCTTTCTTAAGCCAAGTGACTTGTTCAGTAATCTTAAGTAGCTGGGCTTCATCTTCCCCAGAAATATTAGCCTAGTTGTAGCAAGTGGTATTGGCCACAGCAGATACCTCCCCGCTCAGCTGAAAGGTAATCAAGGACTAGCCTATTATCAAGAACAACTGCGGCCAAAGAGGCTTAGGAGTTTTGTTTGGCAGCTATCGCTTTAGCAGTGGATTTTGCAATATCTTCACGAGTTGAGGAGAGTTTCCTGATTATAGCCTCATTCCCACTCTCTCCTAAGCAGGGAAGTAGGGACCTGCCCAAGGAAGCGAATCCTGAATCATGAATGCCTTCTGGTAGGACCCTTCTAACTCGATGATATAAACTCAGGGGAGTTGACCAACGAGGTGTTTCAGTTTGGTTATGGGCAGTTTGGGGGCACAGGTGGATAACCTAAGAGGCATTGCCAAGTGATATGTTAGACATCTAGGTATTTATAGGCTCAAGGGGAATGATAACCACCACAGTGCCAGTTTTTTCCTTTGCTCTTTAGCTGGACTCGTTTAAAGAGTAACATCCTCTCAAACTATTTGGATACCCTGAGGTACAGTTCGTATAGGAAAGGCAGGATAAGTGCTTGATTCTTTCCATTTATTTTCAATTTTAAAAATAATGAGTTAGTTCCCTAGCATTATCCAAAGGTGACTAATGAGATGATATTGTATCATTATGAACTCATGGATTTAAATAAATGTGATGTGTTTCAATCCATTTCAGTTTTTATCTTTATTGATGCTCAAACGGTCCCATCTTTGGTTAATGGGAACCTCTTCAATTGGGCTCCCAGGTCCTTTTGATTTTGACCTCAGTAGTCTCTGCTAGCTTCCCTGCTTTCTAGAATGACAAGATGTTCCATTTTGTGCATTTCCTGCCTCACACCTGCAATCAGCCATTTCTCCAAGGGCTTGGGGTGAAAAGGGGCTTCAGTAGGCTCCTAGTTTAAAATGCTACTTATCTATTGTCTCCCTATTGTGGGAAATGGTATTTAGAGACCAGAGTCTGGGTACTAGGGGTTACATTATTTTTTAATATTATATTTGATACCTACAGAAAGGATATATACCATATATAAAATTATGAAGCATCATAATAAAATGGCTACTCATCAGCTACTGCGCATTTTAGGAAATGGAACCTTATCAACAACAGTCCGTTGTGTAGGTCCCCCTCCTTTATCTTAGACTTCAGTTTCCCTCTAAGAGGGTGGATTGTGTATTTGTCATTCTCTTGCTTAAAAAAAGTTTTATCACATATGTATGTGTCCTTAAATATGCATGTTTATTTTATAGATATTTTTTGAACTTTATAAGAATGATATTGCAAAGTATGTTCTTCTGTGATCTGCTTTGATTTTACTCAATGTAAATCAGAATAAATCTGAGAAATATCCTGTTGGTTTTTTAGCTGTAGTTCATTTATTTTCATTGTTGTATAATATCCCACTGTGTGACTATACCATAATAATTTTATCAATTCTCCTGTTTGTGGACATTTCAGTTGTCTCCAGTTTTTGCTACTACAAATATTTTGTGAAGATAATGCTGTTACAGGTATTCTTGTTCATGTCTCTGGTACACGTGGGCAAGAGTTTGCCTAAGGCAGTGGTTATCAAACATTTTAGTTTCAGTATCCCAAAGAACTTTTGTTTATGTGAGTTATAGCTATAGATTTTACTATATTAGAAATTAAAACAGAAAAATATAACTGTATTATTTATTAATTCATTTAAAAATGGCAATAACAAACTCATTACATGTTAGCATAGGTCATATATTTTATTTTATTTTATTTATTTTATTTTATTTTTTTTGCGGTACATGGGCCTCTCACTGTTGTGGCCTCTCCCGTTGCGGAGCACAGGCTCCGGACGCGCAGGCTCAGTGGCCATGGCTCACGGGCCCAGCCGCTCTGCGGCATGTGGGATCTTCCCGGACCGGGGCACGAACCCGTGTCCCCTGCATCGGCAGGTAGACTCTCAACCACTGCACCACCAGGGAAGCCCGGTCATATATTTTAAATGAAAAATCACTACATTTTCTAAGACAAATTAAGTAAGAGGAGTAGCATTGTTTAAATTTTTGCCAGTCTCTTTAGTGTCTGGCTTAATAGAAGACAGCTGAATTCTCCGTGTTCAGTCTGTTGTGATATCATACATCATGTGTGGGGTCTTCCGTGTCCTGTCTGTTGTGGTATCATACATCATGCAGCCTCTCAAAAACTCCTCTGTATATTTGTGAGACAATAGAGAAAAAGTCAAATAATGTCTTTCAAATATATTATGAAAATGGTTTTGACCTCATGGATTCCCCTGAAAAAGTCTCAGGGTCCCTGGACTACACTTTGAGAATTGCTGCTCTAGGGAATATTGGTCTAAGAGTGAAATTGCTGAGTCATAGGGTTGCATATGAACGTATGCAAATGTTCAGCTGTATAAATTAATGCCAGATTGTTTTCCAAAATGGTTGTGACCATGAACACTTCCACCACTAGCATCTGAGAATTTGCATAGATTCATATTTTCCCCAACACTTGATGTTATCAGGCATTCTATTTTTACCCATCTAATGAATGTGAAATGGTATTTCATTGTGGTTTATCTGTGCCCGGTTTCTTCTCATTTTAATCCATCCTCCTCACACTGCTGGATTAATATTTCTGTGATGATATTTTGATCATGTCATGTTTGTTCCTCCTCAAAATGTTTCAAAGGCTTTTCCTTCTCTTTCTTGTTTTTTTCCTCAGAAGAACTAGGAACAAGTGTATCATTCCTCTATTCAAGGCTCTTTCACCAAAGGCTGACTCAATCAGCTGAATCTTCTACATCGTTACTAGTACCATACATTCCAGGCAAATGGAAATACTTGCTGTTCTCAAATAGGAAATTTCCCCCTCCAAGTTTTTGCCCACAATATCCTTCTGCCTCGAATGCTCTCTCTATTCCATCTGCCTGCTGGAATCCAATCATCTCTGATGACATAGCTGAAATGCTGCTTCTCCCAAGAAGCCTGCCCACATCCTTCTCTCTTCTGAACCCCTGCCACACAGGCTTGTCTGTCTCTTACCCTTTTACCATGCCATCACGGATTCTAGTTAGGAGTGAATGTGTTTGCTGCCCACACTCTGACTTGAAGTCAGAGACCATGGACTTTTGTCTTTGTATTCCCCGCACCTCTAACATAAAATAGGTGCTAAAAGTCTGTTTGCTGACAATACAAGGTGCTTTCTGTTAAGGTGTTTTTTTTTGTTTTTGTTTTTTTTTTATGGCCAATCTATTAAATGAGGAAGCAGAGAGAAAGGGCTGTGGGAGCTCAGAAGAGGGAGGGGCCTAGGGTGGACGGGGAGGGCTTCCTGGAGCCAGCAGGGCTTGGAGTGGGCTTGGGAAGATGGGGCTGTGGATGAGTGAAGTGGAGACACACTGGGCCTGGGGCCGGGGGGAGGAGAGATGTGGGCCTAGAGCACAAGGCTAAAGGATTTGGGACAGATTCCAATGCACAGAAGCTGTGCATCTTGGAACCAGTTCTCACTGCTGTCTGTCCGGCAAGGGGATGGCCTGGATGGAGCAGAGACCTGGGGACAGCAGGAGATGAAATGTGGGCTCAACATCTGGGGTGCATTGCAGCTCTCACACCAGCTGCAAAGGACTGGATCCCCAGAGGCTCTGGTGGAGTATGGGGGTAACTCGGCCTTTAGAGGATAGCTGATCTGCGGGGTCCTTTCTGGGTCTGGGGAGTTTTGGAGTTTTCAGAGGAGATCGAGGTCAACCCATGGGTGTAGCTGCACTTTCTTCCCTGCTGCAGTCCTCCTCCATCTCTTGATCTTGGAGTTCCTTTGCTCCCTGGTTCCTTGGCAGCTCGCTTTCTCCCCCAGGGCATCCACACTGCTCGGGGTATCAGGCAGCCTCTCTCCTCCGCCCTTGGTCTCCTCCCATGTTTACCCAGGTACAGAGGGGCTGTTTGCTGGGACTTGGGTTTGGTCATGGGCTGGAATAACTAGTCAGGGGCCTGCCTAGGTCCTGTTCCAGCTCAGTCACATGAAGGAGACTTCCCATAGCCCAGACCTGTTCTCAGCACTGGGTTTGGGGCCAAGTCTGCATTTAAAAATCAGTGTAACAAAGCCATTCCTTTTCTAGTTGTTGTCTGGGTTCTTTCTTCATTCAGGGACTTGTAGGAGATGGGTGGAGGCAGGGCAGGGTTTGGGCACAGTAATAGCCAGTGGCACTTGGATTCACCCTGGTTTCTAATAGTGTCCCCTGACCCAGCAGGATAAACATGTTAGGTGCTTATCCAGGGGTCCCCAAATCTCTCTGAGGCCTTGGTCCCACTCTGCTGAGAAGAGATTTTGTATCATCATCATCAACACCACCATTACCACCACCATCATCGTCAAACAGCTTCTGCTTACAGAGCACACCTGTGTGGACCAGGCTTTGTGTCCTGTTAGGTACCTTATGTGCCATAGTTTACTGGATTTTTATATAACTTTACAGAGCAGATATTATTACTCCTGGAGAGAGATAGGTCAGGAAATGGAGGCTTAGAGTGGGGAAGTGACTTTCCTAAAGTCACACACCTGCTGCCTTGTGGGGTAGAAGGTAGAAGCTAGTGCTCCCTCCTCTTGGTGCAGGCCTGCTAGTGGCCAGAGCAGGGGGTCACTATCCCATGGCTCATGTGGTCCTGGGCTTTTTTTTTTTTTTTGCAGTACGCGGGCCTCTCACTGCTGTGGCCTCTCCCGTTGCGGAGCATAGGCTCCGGACGCGCAGGCTCAGCGGCCATGGCTCATGGGCCCAGCCGCTCTGCGGCATGTGGGATCTTCCTGGACCGGGGCACGAACCCGTGTCCCCAGCATCGGCAGGTGGACTCTCAACCACTGCGCCACCAGGGAAGCCCGTGGTCCTGGGCTTTTTGAGAGATATTGAGGCAAAGGGCAGGTCCAGCTCACAGGGCCAAAGTTTATAGGTTTAGCTGGCTCATCCAGACCCTCAGCCACCACAAAACTACTTGCCCTCCCCTGTCTGCTTCCTTGAGTGGGCTTCTGGGGCCCACTGGATACTGAAGCAGGAAGGGAGGAAGTAGAGTCTGCAGGACCTGTGTGATCCAGGGCTCAGCACCTAGGCACCTGTGCCTCAGTTTCCTCTTCCAAAACTAATACCAGGACCAACTCTGCTGCTTTCTCAGGACTTTTGTGAGGAAGAAACAGTGCTAAACAACAATTCATTTGATGCCTATATGTCAAGTGTTATGCCAGGCTCTATACATTATCTCATTTAATCTTCACAGCAACCCTGAGCACTAGGTATTTTATTATCTCCATTTTACAGATGAAGAAACGGAGGCTTAGAGAGTCTGCATGACTTGCCCAAAATCTTTGATCTAGGAAGTAGTGGAGCTGGGGTTTGAACCCAGGTCTGTTTGGGCTGCTGTGAGTTTCGTAATAGTAATGGTGCAGCGTGTGATAACGTGGGGTGTGATTTCACATGAATATGGGCTCTGGGCAATACTGGTTTGCAATGAGCCAGGCTGTGTACAGGAGACAGACCAGGGTGGGTCAGACCAGCTGGTGATGTTTCATTTGCCAAAAGATATGACAGAGAAGAGTAAAGAAGAGTGGGTTCTCAAGAGGGATGTTGGGTGGTGGCAGAGGCAATGCACAGCCAATAGCCATTGGGCACTTGCTCCATTCCAGGCTCTGGGACAACCTTTGAGGTCCCAACAATGGAGCTGACTTGGTCTCACCCTCAGGGCACTCAACTAGGGGAACATACATCCCAACAGACACCAGTAGTGTGCTGTGTTCTATCAGGATGCAGAGGTTGCATTCCAAAGAAATCTTGTGTTATAAAAAATGGAATTACAGAGACAATTGCTTCAATGGGGAGAAAGAGGTTAAGGCCTAGGTAGTTTCAGACTCGCCATAACAAAGTTATTTTTCCTTCAGAAATGTCAATAATAAAGGTGCTTTTACAGCTATAAGTGTATGGCTGTTAAACCTGAACATCACCAAGCAAATCCAGCCTTAGAAATTCCCCATGCTTTTGCTTAAGAGGAACAGCCTTTCTTTTTCTGACACCCCAGCACTGTCCTAGGGCAAATTTCTTTCTCTTTCCTTTACCTTGACCATCCACTGCTGAAGCAACAAAGGGCCAAGCCCCTCTAAGGAAGCATCCTAGAGACATCAGGGCACTGCCATCCCCCCACCCGCCTCCTCCACTATTTCCCCTGTAGCAGATTCTTCCTCTCCACTGTGTTATAACCAACCATGATCTGCTCAGTGTAAATTGTGCTCTCTAATTAAAGGATCACATTATATTTAATTTGCATTTTAAAAATCTCACCATAGGAGACATTCTTACCCTGTGTAAGAATAGTGATGGGGTTATGTAGAGGCAGTGTCATGTCACCATTAAGAGTAGGGTCTCTGGAGCCAGTCTTTGTGAGTTGAAATCCTAACTTTGCCACTTACGAGCTGTGTGACCTTGGGCAAGTCACTTATTTCTCTGTGCTTCACCTCTGAAATGGGGAGAATCGTTGCTTCTACTTCATGTGGTCACGAGGATTCAAAGAGATAATGATTGTGAAGCCTTAGCACAGAGCCTCGCACATAGTGAGTGCTCAATAAATGTTAGCTAGTTCATAGTGCAGAGAGTGGGGGGTCCACTGAACCCAGGTGTGGGGCATCGGGGGTGAGGGAAGTCGCTGTGGAGGAGGGGAGACTGGAGCTAGACTTGAAGGGTGAATGGGATTGGACAGGAGGATAAGGCGGAGGGAACAGAAAGACACAGCAAGGCTCTTCTGAGGCCCCCAAACAAGTCTGGAATGATCGAGGCCATGGTTTCTGCCTAACACCAGCTGCGGTAACAGACAAAACTCTAAAAAGTCAATGGCAAGAGGGAGGAGATATGGGGATGTATGTATGTGTATAGCTGATTCACTTTGTTATGCAGCAGAAACTAACACACCATTGTAAAGCAATTATACTCCAATAAAGATGTTAAAAAAAAAGTAAATGGCTTAACATAATAGGTATTAATTTCTTTCTCACATAAAGTTCAGTCAGTGACAGTGGGGGAGTAGGGGTACTCTGAGCCTCACCATTATTAATCCAGGCTAACAACTTTCCCTGAGGCTCTACAATCTTCCCTGTGGCTTCCAAGGTCACCCTGGGCATTTACCCGCAGCTGGCAGATGGGGGAAAAGTGTGTAGAGGATCATACAGGAAGTTTCTATGGGCCAAGCTTGGAAGTGGCACACATCACTTCCTCTTACATTTCATTGGCTAGAACTTAACACACGGACACATCTAGCTGCAAGGGAGTTTGGGTAATATAGTCTAGATGTGTTCCCAGAAGGAAGGCAAAATGGATTTGGTGACTTGCTATCTGGTTTCTGCTCCAGGTTCTGGGTGTTAAGAGGTGACACCACCCAGATGAGCAGGGGTCAATGGTGAGGCCTTAGGTGAGGAGCCAGTGAGATGGATCTTGAGTTGAAGACAGTGGGGAGCCATTGGAGGGGGGTCATCAGGGCAGCAATGTGGTCAGAAAGTGCCAGAGGATTACTTGGCTCACTCCACTGCAACGTGGAAGGATGTGGGAGGCTGAGGAGGACAGGTTCAATGTAGAAGACCAGTTAGGGGCTGTTGCAGGGATCTAGGCAGGAGTCGATGAGGCCAGCACTCAGCCATGGCCAAGGGGATGGGAAGGAGGGGTGGCTCTGCAAGAGTTCACCAGGCAATTGTTACTTAGAAGACACCTGTTATTCTATGATCCTAGTGCTCAGAGCTATGGGGAATATAAGGGAAATGAACCAGGCCTTATCTGTTGGGAACCTATACTCTATTTACAGACACAAAATTGACAAAGATGTCTTTTAAGTGTCAAAACTTTGGTGTAAGCAGGCCAGACTTATCCCAGAGTGGCCTCCTATGGACTTGAACAGTCATCTGCTTCTTCCTTCTCTGCTCACTGTTGCTCTCTCTCTCTCCCTTTCCATCTTTCATCTTTGCTTCCCTCTGCTTCTGACTTCATTCTCTCAAACAGGTTGCCCCCACCAGGCTAGAACCACAGCTGAAGCCAGGTGCAGGCTTATATTCACACATCCTAGCAACAATGAGGTACATGTCTGATTACGGCTTAGAGCAGTGGCTGTCACACTTACTGTGCATCAGAATCACCTAGAAGGCTTGTTAAAACACAAACTGCTAGGTCCCAGAATTTCTGATTTAGTAGGTGTATTAGTTAGCTAGGGCTGAGATAAGAAAGTACCACAGACTGGGGTAGCTTAAACAACAGAAATTTAACACTTCTGGAGGCTAGAAGTGTGAGATCAAGGTGTTGACAGGGTTGGTTTCTTCTGAAAGCCTATCTCCTTTGTTCATAGATGGCCATCTTCTTCTGGTGTCCTCACGTGGTCCTCCCCTTGTGTGTGTCTGTGTCCTAATTTCCTCTTCTAAGGACACCAGGCATGTCAGATCTGGGTCCACTCTAATGACTTCACTTAACGTCAATTACCTCTTTAAAGACCTATCTCCAAATATAATCACTTTCTAGATACTGAAGAGTTAGGACTTCAACATGTGAAATTGAGGGGGACACAATTCAACCCATAACAGTAGGCCTGGGGTGAGGCCCTAGAATGTGCATTTCTAACAAGTTCCCAGGTGATGTCAGTCCGGGGACCATACTTGGAGAACCACTGGCTTGGAGTGGTTACCCCTCTTTCTGGTATATATGCACCTGAACAGGAGCAGACTTGGGCTCAAAGGATTATAATATTAATTGGAAGGAATGCTGAACATTTTTTTTTCCTTCAATTTGAATTTATTATTTTATTTTATTGAAGTATAGTTGATTTACAATGTTGTGTTAATTTCTGCTATACAACAAAGTGCTTCAGTTATACATGTATATACATTCTTTTTTTTAATAGGGCAATTTTTATTTATTTTTTATACATTCTATTTAAAGTATTCTTTTCCATTATGGTTTATCATAGGCTACTGAATATAGTTCCCTGTGCTATACAGTAGTAGGAACGCTGAACATTTGTAATTAGCAAATGGGGGAGAGGGGTTGGAGAGGAGGAAATTTCTGGCATTTCCAAAATTACATGGTTCTGATATTATGACCTTTTAGCAGCATGTGGCAGGAGAAAGAGCTCAGGTTTTCACATTGGAGACAGCATGGATCCAATCCTGGCTCTGTCCTTTCTGAGCTAATTTTTAGCATGTCACATAATCACTCTGAGTTTCAAATTTCTCATCTATAAAATGGGAGTGAAAATAATACCTATAGGGTAGTTGGAGTTAAATGTAATAGTTTATGTAAAGGGCCTGGCACTTAGTACATGACAGCTATTACTGTTGTTTTTTATTTAACCATTTGCTCATCCAATATGTGACTAGGAGTCAGAAGACATGATGTCTAGTCCCAGCCCTGGAACCTACCTGTGTGACCTTGGGCCCCACTTAACCTCTTTGAGCCTCAGGGTTTTTATCTGTCAAACAGTAAAGGATGCTTCCTCTTACCACTCCCAATCATCCAATCATGGTTGTTTTTTTTTGAATAAATTTATTTATTTATTTATGGCTGTGTTGGGTCTTCGTTGCTGCATGCGGGCTTTCTCTAGTTGCGGTGAGCGGGGGCTACTCTTCGTTACGGTGCGCGGGCTTCTCATTGCAGTGGCTTCTCTTCTTGCAGAGCATGGGCTCTAGGCACACGGGCTTCAGTAGGCTCAGTAGTTGCAGCATGCAGGCTCAGTAGTTGTGGCATGTAGGCTCTAGAGTGCAGGCTTAGTAGTTGTGGTGCACATGCTTAGTTGCTCCACAGCGTGTGAACCTGTGTCCCCTGCATTGGCAGGCAGATTCCTAACCACTGCTCCACCAGGGAAGTCCCCATGGCTGTTTTGAAGACCAAATAGGACAATGTGAAAATGGAAAATTGACTATACTGTGCTATACAATGGAAAGCACTCATATAATTTTTTTTTTTTTTTTTTTGGTAATAGTCACCAGTAGGAGTAACTGCCTGATTCATAGCAATTCCTTTTTCTAGAAATAGTGTCTGTACTATGTAATCCCACCCACCTTGTCAGAGATGCATCCCTAACTCAGCTGGGCCAGTTGGAGGGCTTCTCTGGGATTTTTCAAACTGGAATGAAAGGAGGGGAATCTTAGGTTCTTTGTGAGAGTGGGAGTTGTTGGATGTGAGGCTTGGGAGGTGTAGGTTGTCACATTTCATGCCAGATGGGGGAAAGCATGCCTTTCTTGGATGGAATGAAGCTGATATGCAGAGAGAGGATGAGATGGGTGACAGAGAGACCTGGCAGCATTTGAGGCCCTGACTCCTGTGGTTCCTGAGGCCCAACTACACCTCAGTCATAAGGGATACCCTGTATCCTTCCCTTTTTTATCTTGGCAAATTTCAACTGGGTTTCCAACACTTGTAACCCTGACAAATATTTTATTCACTGAACAAGTATTTATTAAACACCTATGCTATGTTAGCCACTGAGCTAGTTGCTAGTCAAATGGTATAAAAGGTTGGTAAGGCTGTTTCACTACCCCCAAGCCCATTCTGCCTGCCTTCTCTTTACTCCTTAGCAGGAAACTGCAGAGTCCACCTCCATCCCCTGCTTAGCCAGACCTCTGGGCAAAATCACAGAATCATAGAATCTTAGTCTCTTAGAGCTAAAGAATAATTAAACCTGAATTCTCACAGACTTTAGGGAAAACACTTGTTTTCCCTAAAGCCCTCCCAACTCATACCATGGGGGTGACACTTCCACACTCCTCACTGGGATTTGGGATGGAGGTGGGAGTCAATGGATATTTCAAAGGGGTCCTCTCGCTTTTAGCCACCACTGCAAATTGGAATCAGTTTCAGCATTTATTTAAAAATAGAGTCCTGGGTCCCTGCTCAAACCATTCAAATCAGAATCTTTAGGGGCAGGACCTGGGGATCAGTATTTTCAAGAACTTCAGAAGTGTATCTCATGCAGTCAATCCCTAGGCCTCTGTGGTGGAGACCCATGTGTTCCTTCCTCTCCTGTTCTAAAGACAAGAGAAACTGGATGAGGGACCAAGGCATAAGACTCACAGGGGCAAGAGAAGGGCTCAGCTTGGGGGTAAATTGACTTGGGGGCAAATTGCTTCCTCTCTTTGAGCTTTGTTTCCTCATCTGTCAATCAGGACTGATGATAACTTCAGCCTACAGGGTTGTTATGAAGAATTTATTCCCTTCTCCAGTGTTTAGGCCTCTGCCCACATAGGAGAGTGAAGCCTCTAGGAGGGCAGGGCTTCAAACATTTCCCTTGTTCCCCCAAAGGATGAAGATGCAAATGGTGTCCTGTGGATGCTTGCTGACAGGCCCTCCCCTCCTCTCCATCTCCACAGCCATCAGGTGGGGCCTCATTCTCTGCCCCCTGGGCTGTGGCCCAGCCTCCTTCTGGGTCTTGCCTGTCCTTCCCAGAGCTCATGCAGGGAGGAAGCCTGGTTCTTCCCAATGGCTCCTTCTAAAAACTCCACGTGATTTCCCAGACACTCTGTTTGGGCCAACCACTTGCATCTGGGCCTCTATTGCTCAGGAGTTCTGCGTCAGTCCTCAGTGGGGCTAGTTGGGGTTTCCTCTTGGATTCTTCCTGTCTTTAATCTCAGTCCTCCAAAAGGGCTAGTGATGGATGACATAGCCTCTGGCTTGGATCTCAACTCCAGAGCATCTTGAAGCCTGCTTTGTAACAGAGTGAGCTGAGAAGAGACACTTGGAATCTTGGGGTCAAATTCCTAGCAAGTTGTCTCTCTTTTTGGGGGTGCTTAGTTTCCTTGGGTGTCAAATGGGGGGATGCCAGGGCTTGTCGTGTAGGATTCTGTGAAAGTTAGAGATACTGTAGACATGGTGCCTGGAAAAGAGAAGTTGCTCAGTGAATGGTAGCAAATATTATTGCTTGGGTATATGGGCCTCTTTCACTAAGCTGGGAGCTCTTTGAGGGCAGGGACTGTGCTTTTGTGTACTGTAATAGTTCTAGTCTACTGAGCATTTCCTATGAACTGGGCAGAATTTCCATGGGGTAAACAATTATATTTACTTCATGGGGTTGTGTGTAGATTAAATGAGGAGGTTTGTCCCCATTTTATACAGTTGAGGAAACAGGCTCAACTAGATTAACTTTCTTTGTTTGCAGCTTTGTGCATTTCTGTCCCTACACAGGGCCTCACACAGGACAGACACGTGAATGACTGTGAAATTGTAGTACTTGGAATAGTGGTGACTTGGCCCTGCTCACAGGGTGTGTGGGAGAGGCCCAGGCTTCCCAGCCCCTTTCCTTCCCTTTCCTGGCCTCCCTGGCAGGAAGAGAGGCTGTGAGTCTGTTGCTGGCCTGGCAGCAAGGGCCTAAAAATTCTGGGGGCCAAGTTCAGGGGAGGGGAAGCCCATCAGAGGTCCCATTCTTGGAGGGACATTCCAAAGAGCCAAAGAGCAATCTGGGAGGGCTTGAGACAGGTTCAAGTGGAGGTTGGGGAGGGGGTGGAGGTGGAAATGTGCAAAATCCTACTCTGCTCTGAGTAGCAGAGTTTTCTGTTGATGGCAGCAGTGGGCAGAGGGGCTCAGCGCTCCCTTGCTTCCTTGTGGTTGTTCCTCTTGTTGTTCTGTTCCCCTTAGATCTCTCGCTACACCTGTCTCATTTTCATATGGGGCCACGAGGCCCACAGAGGGTGAGGACCCACTCATCCTGTGCCTGCGGGAGAGCCAGGTATGTAGACTGAGCACTGGGCTTGGGGTCAGACAGGTTGGGATCCTTTCCACCACTGGCAGCACAGTGACCTTGGACAAGTTACTTTAATCTCTCTGTGCCTCATTTTTAAGATGGGGATATTAATAATCTTCACCCCATAGGGTTGACATGAGGATTAAATGAGGAAATGAATGCACCTTGTCTAGCACAGTGCCTGGCAAGAGCAGATGTTCAAAAATGTGGGTTCATTTGTTTCTTTGATCTTTGGGTCTTGCCTTTTTTTCCAGCTGCCCCAACTCCCTTTCCACTCACCTTTTCTTGTTCCTTGGGCTCTTCATACCATGGTGTCAGCATGTGGCTCTGCTGCATAGTTCTTTTTCAGAAGCGAGTAAGGGGAGAGTTCAGTGGGCCGCTCAGAACCTCAGGAATCAAGCCACAGAAAATCTGTCTCAAAGGAGGCAGTGAGCTGACCCACGAGAGTGACCTGCTGGTTTCTGGCTTCACTGAGAGTATGCAAGGGCTGTGGGAAGAAAACTGAATGTGGAGCCAGAAGACTGGGGTTCAAATCCCAGCTCTGCCTCTGAGTGGCTGTGTGACTCTGGGCCAGTCCCTTCCCCTCAGTTTCCCCATCGGACCATAAGGGTCAGGCCAGAGGAAGTTCTGATACTCTGAAATTCCAATTTTATTCTAATTATACGTTTCGGGGAGGATAAGTGGGCCCTGGATGTGATATGATGAATGAATATTATTATTTTATTTATTTTTGTTTGCGGTACGCGGGCCTCTCACCATTGTGGCCTCTCCCCCATGAATGAATGAATATTATTAATGAGAAGTGCAAATAAGTCCCGGACCGGGACACGAACCCGTGTCCCCTGCATTGGCAGGCGGACTCTCAACCACTGCGCCACCAGGGAAGTCCTGAGCCAGTATTTATTGAACACACATCATGTACCTATTTTTGCTGGTGCTGGGGTGGACAACAGCCCCACCCTCAATGTGTAAAAGCACCTCCACATCCACAGGCTCCCCTCCACCCTGTGCCAGTCCCATGCAGCAGCTGCCCAAGTGGAGAAGTGCATCCCTCTGCATCCAGATAAACACCATATGTGGTCCAGGCATTCTCCTGCTGTCGTTCACCCTGTTCCTCCTCCTGCTGCACTAGTCCAGACCACCACCCCATGTCAGGGAGCCCATATTAGCCTCCTACCTGCAGATGCAATCCAGGTTCCACATATCAGCCAGAGCAACACTTTTAAAACATAAACCAGAATTTGGTAAAGTAGCAGGATACAAAATTAATGCACAGAAATCTCTGGCATTCCTATACACTAATGATGAAAAATATGAAAGTGAAATCAAGAAAACACTCCCATTTACCATTGCAACAAAAAGAATAAAATATCTAGGAATAAATCTACCTAAGGAGACAAAAGACCTGTATGCAGAAAATTATAAGACACTGATGAAAGAAATTAAAGATGATACAAATAGATGGAGAGATATACCATGTTCTTGGATTGGAAGAATCAACATTGTGAAAATGACTCTACTACCCAAAGCAATCTATAGATTCAATGCAATCCCTATCAAACTACCACTGGCATTTTTCACAGAACTAGAACAAAAAATTTCACAATTTGTATGGAAACACAAAAGACCCCGAATAGCCAAAGCAATCTTGAGAACGAAAAATGGAGCTGGAGGAATCAGGCTCCCTGACTTCAGACTATACTACAAAGCTACAGTAATCAAGACAGTATGGTACTGGCACAAAAACAGAAAGATAGATCAATGGAACAGGATAGAAAACCCAGAGATAAACCCACTCACGTATGGTCACCTTATCTTTGCTAAAGGAGGCAGGAATGTACAGTGGAGAAAGGACAGCCTCTTCAATAAGTGGTGCTGGGAAAACTGGACAGGTACATGTAAAAGTATGAGATTAGATCACTCCCTAACACCATACACAAAAATAAGCTCAAAATGGATTAAAGACCTAAATGTAAGGCCAGAAACTATCAAACTCTTAGAGGAAAACATAGGCAGAACACTCTATGACATAAATCACAGCAAGATCCTTTTTGACCCACCTTCTAGAGAAATGGAAATAAAAACAAAAATAAACAAATGGGACCTAATGAAACTTCAAAGCTTTTGCACAGCAAAGGAAACCATAAACAAGACCAAAAGACAACCCTCAGAATGGGAGAAAATATTTGCAAATGAAGCAACTGACAAAGGATTAATCTCCAAAATTTACAAGCACTCATGCAGCTCAATAACAAAAAAACAAACAACCCAATCCAAAAATGGGCAGAAGACCTAAATAGACATTTCTCCAAAGAAGATATACAGACTGCCAACAAACACATGAAAGAATGCTCAACATCATTAATCATTAGAGAAATGCAAATCAAAACTACAATGAGATATCATCTCACACCAGTCAGAATGGCCATCATCAAAAAATCTAGAAACAATGAATGCTGGAGAGGGTGTGGAGAAAAGGGAACCCTCTTGCACTGCTGGTGGGAATGTGAATTGGTTCAGCCACTATGGAGAACAGTATGGAGGTTCCTTAAAAAACTACAAATAGAACTACCATATGACCCAGCAATCCCACTACTGGGCATATACCCTGAGAAAACCAAAATTCAAAAAGAGTCATGTACCAAAATGTTCATTGCAGCTCTATTTACAATAGCCCGGAGATGGAAACAGCCTAAGTGCCCATCATTGGATGAATGGATAAAGAAGATGTGGCACATATATACAATGGAATATTACTCAGCCATAAAAAGAAACGAAATTGAGCTATTTGTAATGAGGTGGATAGACCTAGAGTCTGTCATACAGAGTGAAGTAAGTCAGAAAGAGAAAGACAAATACCGTATGCTAACACATATATATGGAATTTAAGAAAAAAATTGTCATGAAGAACCTAGGGGTAAGACAGGAATAAAGACACAGACCTACTGGAGAACGGACTTGAGGATATGGGGAGGGGGAAGGGTGAGCTGTGACAGGGCAAGAGAGAGGCATGGACATATATACACTAACAAATGTAAGGTAGATAGCTAGTGAGAAGCAGCCGCATGGCACAGGGATATCGGCTCGGTACTTTGTGACCACCTGGAGGGGTGGGATAGGGAGGGTGGGAGGGAGGGAGACACAAGAGGGAAGAGATATGGGAACATATGTATATGTATAATGATTCACTTTGTTATAAAGCAGAAACTAACACACCATTGTAAAGCAATTATACCCCAATAAAGATGTTATATATATATATATATAAAAAAAACATAAACCAGGGCTTCCCTGGTGGCGCAGTGGTTGAGAGTCCGCCTGCCAATGCAGGGGACACGAGTTCGTGCCCCGGTCCGGGAGGATCCCACATGCCGCGGAGCGGCTGGGCCCGTGAGCCATGGCTGCTGAGCCTGCGCGTCCGGAGCCTGTGCTCCGCAACGGGAGAGGCCACAGCAGTGAGAGGCCCGCGTATCGCAAAACAAACAAACAGACAAACAAAAAAAATAAAATAAAACATAAACCATGCCACTGCCCTGCTCAAGATTCAATGGGTTTCTTTTGCCCTCTGCAGAAAGAACATGGCCCTTTGTAATGGCTCAGCAGGGCTCCCCATGCCTGGCCCTGCCTGCTCCAGCTTCATTGAGCATGAGGCTTTCAGACCAAACCTCACCTGGTGGTTCAGGATGGGCTGTTTCAAGACTCCATGGCTTTGCTGGGCACCCTCCCTCTGCTGGCTTTCACCCTTCCTGCCAGTACATACTCCATTTTGACTATCATCTTCTCTGTGAAGACATTCCTGAGTTTCCCTCAGCAGAGCTTTCTTCTCTTATCAGCTGTAGAGATAGCACTGGAGAAGGGAAGTGATCGTCAAAGGTCACAAATGAACTGTGACACAGGCCCTCTATATCAGTCTGCTAGGGCTGTCACAGAACACACAGACTGGGTGGCTTAAACAACAGATATTTATTTTCGCACAGTTCTGGAGGCTGCAAGTCCAAGGTCAATGTGCTGGCAAGGTTGGTTTCTGATGAGGCCTCTTTTCCTGGCTTGTAGGTGGCCACGTTCTTGCTGTGCCCTCACATGGCCTTCTCTCTACGCATGCTCACTCCTGTGTGTCCTGTGGAGCCAAAGGATGCAAGATGGGGTGTTTAGAGGAGAGACAGAAGACCGGGATGGTCAGGGACCAGAAGAGTAGGGTTTTAGTGGCCTAGAGTGAAGGCAAGGAGGGAGAGCAACCTGGGCAAGGTTGTGGGGGCTGGACTAAGTGTGAATATGCAGGCTGGGCAATGGAGGGGAGTGGGTAAGGAGGGGGATGGTGACCTCAACCTGCCTTGACCTTGGGAGGGAGCAAAGAGCAGGACTCTTTGTTTGTAGAGCAGGTAGTAACTAAAGGCTGCCATCCGCTGTGAGAGCTGAACTCTCCCGTCTAGGCTTCAATGCCGCTCTTCAGTCCTTCATTATAGGGATGCACACCCCCATTTCTGGGAAGTGGTAAAACCATTTGCCTAGTTTAATAGTCTGGCGAGCAGCAGAGTCAGGACTTGGAATCAGGGGTCCCCATCCCCAGTCTGGGTGGGGCCTTTTCTCTGCTCAGGGTCAGGAGTGGGGTAAGGTAAGTGAGGTGCTTAGGGTGCCAAATTTAGGGAGGCACTTGAAAAATCCTGAGGGTGAGCGCCTCTTTTCTTGTCTCACCCTTGTTCTAGCCCAGTCTGGCCTCCTCCTTGGTGGCGACCCCTTTCTTCTATCTAACCTGGGCAGAGGCAGCAGGCTGCAAGGACCTGAAGCTGCACTTGGCTTTGCTCCTAACCAAGTGGGAAGCATTAAGTTCATGGCTCTACAGGTGAAATCAATCCAGTTAGAATTATTGCCTTCTCCTTCCCCCTGCCCACTTTAGGAGTTAGCCATGCAGCATTATCTGTTCTCACTCATCTCCTCACTTCATGTGTCCCCTAGGTCCACTTTCAACCACTGGGTGCCTGGCACAGAACTGGGCTGGAGCTGGTAGAAAGGGGCAGGAGCCTCTCTCTCCTCGCTCTGCCCTATGGCCTAGGCCAGCTGTTGTCAGAGGCCAGGACGATCTCAGGACTCATAGCTGGAGCACTGAATTCAAGTCCTAGCTCTGCCACCTCCTGTGTGACCTGGGCAAGTCTCTAGGCTTCTCTGAGTCTCCTTGTCTCTTCTGTGAAATGGGTAAAATAATTTTTGCCCTCCCACCTTCCAGGCCACAAAGAGAGGTTAATGTGAAAATTCTTTAAAAGTTGAACAGGAGTGAGGTAAATTGGAAATAGCGATTGGTAGCACTTTTATAGTACTTACTGTGTGCAGCTGTAACTCTATACTGTATATACTACCACTACCACCATCATCTTCCCCATTTGGAAGATGAAGGAAACCAAGGCTCCGGGAGTTAAGTAGCTTGCCTAAGGGCACACCACTAATAAATGGTAGAGCTAGGCTCAAACCCTGGCAATCCAGCTCTCCATCTGTGCTCTTAACCACAATGCTATTTTTTTCTTCTGGGACCTTTCCCACTTATGCTTAAATGTTAGTTAAGAATGATCAGGCTAGGGACTTTAAGTATGTTTTTTTTATTTGATCTTCCTGAGATGATGGAAATTACTTACCCGTTTTGCAGATGAGAAAACTAAGACTTAAAGAGGGGCATGTGGCTAGTGAGTGGAGAGTCAGGATTTAAACCTAGGTCTATCTGTTCTAAAATAATAACAGTGGTAATGACAATATGATAATATCAATATTAGTAACAGTTACCAGCTAGACACTGCTGTCAGGGTCAAGGTAACCTACATTCTCATCTTGGCCCTGCCTCTGATCTATGTGTGACCTTTTGCAAGGCCCTCCCCTCTTGGGATCTCACGTTGCAGTCTCTGGTTCTCAGGTCCCTCCCCTGGCAGGTGGTAATTCACCAGTGTTGGCAGTCTGAGGGCAGCTGATTCCCTCAGATGGAGGCATTTGTTATCTGTACATTGGAAATATTTATGTGTCTCAACCCACTTAGTGAACAAGCATAATAATAATAATAATGATAATGATAATAATAATAAATAATAAAAGTCATCCTGGAAAGGGAATTGCTGTTAGAAACAATTATTTAGACAAAACACCATTTGTTTCCAGCTCTTGCTGCTTGCTGGAATGGTGGGCCACTTGTTTTGGTGACAGACGCCTTTTGACTGGGGTTTTGGAGCGTGAGAAGCTGTGCGGGGTAGGGGTGGGCCTGGAGCTGGCCCACTCTCAGAGGACCTCTAAGGGGATTCTCAAGCTCTCCTGGAGGTGGGGAACTCTCCGCCCACCCTATAACCATGGGGGCCCCAGACTTCTGGGGGAAGGCTACACCCTCTGTCCTGATGTTACCCTATACACTTTGACTCAGAACTGTGGTCCTGAGATCACAGTGACTTGCCCAGAGTCACTCAGAAAGATGGTGGCAGAGCCAGAACTAGAATCCGCATCTCCTTGTTCCTTCTGTGGTGGCATGTGGGCTTCTGAACCAATGATGATGTCAACTCACCTGGCTCTAGTATCTGTCTACCTGCCCTTGTACAAGGCTTGTCAGGAATTACTAACCCTTTGTGTCCTGCCACTGACCCAAAGATTACTCTCTCCCTCTGGCCTGGATGGATACTAGGGGGGGCTAGTGCTTTATGTGGCCTAGCAGAACAAGCATTCAGGCACATGCAGGGTAAGAGGGGCTTGAGTCACATATAATGCTTCTGGTCTTGGTTGTGTGACTTCCTTGCTTGTGTGTGGTTAGTGGGTACCTCCATTCACCAGCACGCTTTGATCTCAGATTCCTCATTTATAAAATTGAGCAATAATCTTTCTCCATACCCCATTCACAAGGGTGCTGTGAGGATCAGCTACTTATAAACTAAAGAGTGATATAAAAATATTATTAATAACAATGGCCAACATTTACCAAGCACTTTCTATGTGTGTGTTAGTTGAGGTATTAACGCTTGCTGCTGGAACGTACAACCTTCAAATCTCAGTGGACTAAACAATAAAGGTTTATTTCTTGCCCTTCAGAGTCAGAGGTTGGCCAGATGGCTCTTGGGAGCAGCTCTTTTCTAACTTTATTTTCCTGGAGTCTTTCCCTTTTAGCCTCACTGACAAGGGTGAGAGAAGCATGGAAGGTGCATGGTGGATTTGGGGCCAAGCCTAGAGGTGGTACACCTCACTTTTGTCCACATTCCATTGGCCAGAATTCAGTCCCATGGTTACTTGTGGGAACTGGGAAATGAAATGAAGCTGTGTGTCCAAGAAGAAAATAAACCTGTTTGGTGGACCCATGGCACTTTCTTAGCAACAGTGGGCCATGTACCTTATTAATGCTTATAACAATCCTCTAAATGGTTTTATTATCCTTTTTTTTTTCCAGAGGAGGAAATAGAGACTCAGAGAAGTCAAATGACTTATTGAAGATGCCAGAGTAATGGGAGGGTGGTGATCTGAATTCAGTCTATCTGGCTGCACAGTCCCTGCAATTTTACTTTTTTCTAGAGAGAACTTCCAGCTGCAGGTGGATCAGTTTAATTGTGTTATTTATTGAGTGCCCACACCGTGCTGAGCTCTGTGCTATCTCCTGTAAAATGTCATAATCACTTTTTCCTCTTCCACATGGCTAGACTACTATTTCTCCAGAAATTCTAATGCTGTCTAGTTTTCAAGGTTCAGCTTCAGACTGTTCCCTTCAGGAAGTTTCCCCAGATTACCCCCAGGAATCGCTCTTTTCTGAACCTCTCTTGTGCTAGCCTCAATTCCAGCAATAGTGTGAAGGAGAGAGTGAGGTGCAAAGTGGATCCTTTCTTCCTCAGGAATTGACAACTAGTGTTTACAGCTTAGAAAAAAGACACCAAGTCTCTACATCTTAAAGAGACTGACCAGGAGTCAGGATGACCACTGCTGGCTGAGAGTCTCCTGGTTTAGAAAATCAGTCCTACTCTGACCTCTTCTCTCTAGAAGGGGAGGATTGAGAGGGGGAAAAGCTGTTACTTTCCCATCCCGATGCCCTGGAGGAGACAAAGGATTTTCCCTCCCTGAGACACGGCCCTAAGGAAAGGGTAGACTGACTTTTTGCTTCTCCATGTAACTAGCTGGCCTGGCTCTGGTACAGCAGTGGAAGAGCAAAGGAGAGACAGGTGGTGGTTTGGTCTAACAAAAGGGGCAAGGACAGCCCCCCTGCCCCATTCAGTTCTCAAAGATGCTCACAGGCCTCTGAGTGGGAGCCACATAGACTAGATGAGATTAAGGGTCTCATACAGTGAGGGGTATCAGGGAACTGAGTTGTGGGACAGGATGTGAGGGTGTTAACCAGTGATGAGGCAAATCTCAGTGGGGATCACCAGTGCATAAGGAAGCTGCTCAGGGAGGACCCGCACCACTGAGTGTATGAGAGCCTCCCCACCACCCACAGGGATCCCAGAGGCAACATACCAGGTCAGTGGCTAAGGCATAGTTAGGAGAGCACTCCCTCACTGTGAGCTGTCACACTAGGAGTCCACTACCTCTTCCTGCCCTCCTTGCACCCCAATATCAGAGCAGTAGAAGAGGGAGGAGGAGGTGAGTGAGAGCAGACCCTGCCCCTCCCACCCCCAGTTAGAGTCAGATGCTTGATCTGGGTTAGGGATGGTAGGGGCGGCAGGCGGGGAACGACAGGGGTTGGGTAGGAAGGGATTTGAACCCAACATAAGAATAAAAATAAATAAATAAATAGGATTGAGTGCTAAAGAACCCAGATGAGACTGTTCTCATAACCGAAAGTGACTGAAAAGTTGTGGCCTCAGATTGAGAGCTTGTTTAGGCGGCCTGCTACCCAGCGGGAAAAAGGAGGGTTCATCCAAGCACAGTTGGTAGCAGTTATTGGAAAAAATAAAACTATTCCAGGTTTATACCCCAATGAACTGAAACTCCACAGTAAATCTGTTTCATACTCATCCATTTAGCTACAATTTGCTGAGCTTCTAGTCTTTGCCAGACAGTGCTCTTGGCACTGTGATTCCAAGGTGAGGAGACAGACAAGTAAAAAAGGAACTGTTCAGTGTGATAAATGCTATGAGATAGGATGGTAGAGTGCAGTGGGGCATGGAGGAGAGAGGGGAGGGGAGGGGTTGGGAAGATTTTCTGGTATCTTGAAGAATGTACGGGAGTTGACTAGGCAGCTGCATTGGGGAAGGATCTCTGTGGACAAAGGCACGAAAGCATTAAATAATGGGGCACATTAGGGGGAACTTTGAGGAGTGTGTTGCAATGCATAACAAATGTTCATTATTACCATTTTGCTTCTTATTTTCTTTTTGTTTCCTTTGCCCAACTGGACTGTCAGCTCCTTCAAGGAAAGGCAATGTCAAATCTCAATTTTATCTCCTTACTACAAATAGCATAGGTGTGCAAATGTAACACTGAGCTGTTTTTCACTGGAGGTAATCCAGCAGAAGTTGCATAATTCTCAGGACTTACGGAATCCTGCAGTGGGAGGGAGGTAGATGGGTCTATTTGTGGCTTAGGGCAAGTCAGCCCTGTCTAGGACTTGGATTCCCCCTTCGTATGTAAGAAAGTTGACCAGACGATCTCTAGAGTTAGTATGAAAATAGCCTGAATTTAGAAATTGGGAGATGAGAGCCATAGATTGGAAATCAGGAGACTTTGTCCATAGTTTCAGCTCTTCCATTCGCTAAGTATATGACCTGCCCTTCCCCCTCCAGGCCTCAGTTTCCTTATTTGTAAAATGCAGGAGTAACACACTATAAAAGTCTTACCTGGGCTTCCCTGGTGGTGCAGTGGTTGAGAATCTGCCTGCCGATGCAGGGGACATGGGTTCGTGCCCCAGTCCGGGAAGATCCCACATGTTGCGGAGCGGCTGGGCCCGTGAGCCATGGCCGCTGAGCCTGCGCGTCCGGAGCCTGTGCTCCGCAACGGGAGAGGCCACAACAGTGAGAGGCCCATGTACCGCAAAAAAAAAAAAAAAAAAAAAAAAATTCTAAAAGTCTTACCTTCTATGTCTTCCTGACTGAATTCAGTTGACCTTGTCCTGGCCTGGTATCCTTGCTCAGGAAGGCCTCACTTTTCTCAATATTCTTCAGACACATTTTCAAACTCTGTGGGGTAAGGGAGGGCGATTAGGGCCAGAAGAGGGTATCTGAGTGAGGCAATGAATATTTATAATAGACTCTCCCACCAGAGGACACATTAAGTCTTGCAGCATAACAAAACTGAATTACCATGAAATAAACTTTCTTAATTAAAGCAATTAAATTTCTTCCCAGTATGTAATTTAGAAACTCTGATAAACCCTGGTTGAAAAGGTTTGTTTTAGCCTTAAGCTGGCTGAGAAAGCAGGAACATCTGGTTGTTGGTGGAAAGGCCTGTTTAGGCTCCAGGCCATGAGGGCAGAGCCATGGAGCTATCCACGGTGCTGAAACAGCCGCTGCCTCACGGCCTCGATAAAGAGCATAGGCAGGCCAGGGCCCAGTAGTGCTTAGGAGATGCACTTTTTGAGGACAGCATCTTCCACTCTAGGCATGGTGCATTTTCCTATTCTTATGCTTGACAGCAGCCACTCAGTGTTCTTCCCACTCCCACAGATCCTCCAGAGTTTGAAAAGATGTTGTGAATTTTCTTATGTTTATGGAATCTTAGACTCTCAAATCTGGGAGGCATGGACTGGCCCAAATTCCTCATTATAAATAAAGGAAATTGGTCTTCAAAGAGTTAAAATGACTTGACCCAAGGTTACACAACTTCTAAGTGACAGAACTGAGATTCAAGCCCAAGTCTCTGACACTAAATTCCACGATGTTCCTGTAGTCAGAGAGGCCTTTGAGGGCAGGGGCCATGTCTTATTCACTGATCTTAGTGTCTGGAAAACTTTTTGAACAAATGAATACATGCATGTTATTTCTATTCCTCCCTAGTCAAATACATTCAATAGCAACCATACCATAATACCAATTACACTAACATAATTCTTTATATTTGTAAGGTTATTATGGCTAACAAAGTGCTTTTTTATCTGTTATCTACTTTGATTATCACAATAATTCTGGAGGCAATAATATTAGTTCTATTTTATAACTAAGGAAACTGAGGCTCATAGGTCTAGTGGCTTATTCAAGGTCACACAGAGAGTCAGTGAAGAAGCTGGGAGTTGGATCCAACTCTCCTGACTCCTAGTCATGAGCCCAGGGCTGCACTTAGCACATCGGGGAACAAAAACTGAAGGGTGGTACATGGATGCTCCTTGAAAACTATTAAACAATCCAATCGTGGAGATAATCTACACCATCTGATGTGTGGAAACAAGGTACAGGTACTCAAGAAACAGGTAATGGATGAGGCAGTACAGCCAAGGGCTGGTGAGTAGTGTAGAGAATGACTGCTCCAGGATTTCAGGAGAGGAAGTGTCTCCAAAGTCCTGTGGGAGATTGGAGAAGTCCTCAGAGAGCGGGTGGGAGCCAAACTGGCACTGGAGGGTGAATGTGATTGTGATAGGTAGAGAGAACATCATTCGTGTGAAATCAGGCAATTTTAATGCTGGAAGAAACTTAGACGTGATCATTTCCTGCTCCCTCATTTATAGACAGGGAAACTGAAATCGAGAGAGTTGAGGGAGTTGTTCAGTATTATGAAGTCATTTAAGGCAAGCTTTTTATGTGTAGACACTGGGGTCATGGGGAAGGTAAGACAGAGTCCATGCTCTCAGAAGGTTCCCAGGCTAATAGAAGGAGGGACATGGAAACAAGTAGGCACATTCAGGTGTCACTGAGGTAAGGATAGAGTTTATGTGGGGCCTGTGCAGTTGCAAAGAAGGGGTACTCATAGAGTAGCACGCTCATAGAGTAGCACACTCAAAGTTCAAAGGAATTCACATGAACTAGTCAAGGTCAATCAAGGTTAGGTAGCAAATGCCAAAATCCATCTCCCAACTTCTGCAACCACTGACTAGAAGGAATTTCTTCCCAGGAGTAGCTTAAGCTGGAACAGTGGAGAGAAGCAGACACTGAATCTGGAATCTGAAGGGCTGAGTTCCAGTTTTGGTTCTGTTTCTTTCTGGCTGTGTGGCGTTGAACTTGCTACTTCCACTTCTAGAACCGTGAGTTGTTTCAATATAAAATCGAGGGAGGGACTACTTTGTGCCTTTCAAGGTCGTGGGATGATCATAGAAAATACCTAAGTGTAAGTGCTTAGTTAATTATAAATATATAATATTTGATATCATTTGATATATGATAAAGTAATATATATGTTAATTGTTATTATTCCTCCTGTATAGAGCTTGATGCAGAAGAAAAAATTCTTCTAATTCTCATAGTTGAGTCACCTCTCTGGTCTCCTGCTTTCTTGTCTATGGAATGAGATGATACCTGTCCCAACTACCTTAAAGAAATGGTATAAAGTGAAAAATACCCATGATAAAATGATAGGTGTAAACAAACAAAAAGTATGACCATATTCCTGGATGGGGATCAGTGACTGAATAGAAAGCAAACTGGGCATTGCTACTGTAAACTTACATTTGTACCTTGAATCCATTTTCAAAGAACATTCACAGACATTATCCCATCCAATTCCCTTAAGAGCTCTGTGAGATGAGCCTATAGGGATGAGCCTATCACAGATTATTAGCCTCATCTCACAGATGAGAAAACTGAGACTCAGCAGAAGTAATGAGCCCGGAGGCTGAATCTCAGTATAGCCTCAGCATCACCTCCCCTCTTGCCTTTCCAGCCCACCCCCAGTTTCCTAGTGCCCAGAACTCTGCTTTCATGCAAGTCAGTTTGTAAGACAGGCCAAAGTCTTGTCTTTTTGGACTTCTCCCTTGCCTTGGGGAGCAATACTGGTCTTTGCCCCCATCCAGCTTTTAGCCCTAGGGGTGCTTGATAAAATCTCTTTCCCAGAAATTGGTTAGAGGTCTCACCTGCATGGGGTGCCCTTGCAAACTAATAAATGAAGTCACCTGTACCTTTTTCTTTGTTCAAAGATTCCAGATGGGAGAATGACACAGCTGGCACACTCCTTAGTATGCTTTCAGTTTCTTGGGCTGTTTTAGCCAAGACATGCTCTCCTTTGTCCCTGATCTCAGTTGAGGACTGTCCTCTCCATTATGTAGGCAGGAACCTAAGGGTTATTGTCTACATCTCTGTTCATGCTCCTCCTTTGCTGAAACCTTCTAGTGGCTGGATTAAGCCAGGCCCCATGTGTGTTCCTTTCTCCATAAAGATCCTAAAGAAGGGAGAAGAGGAGAATTATTCTATTGTGGGATTTTGGGGACATAATTGAATTATGTTTTGGTAGAAGGTTTACTGCAAAAAATCTCTTTCACACTGTGGCCATGGAACTTTGGGAGACTTAAGCTGGAGCCTTCTATGAGGCCTGAGTATTGAGAATCCAGGAAGTAGGGCTTTACTGAGTCTTCTCTCATCAAGGGCAGGATCTGGGTGTGAAGCATACAGATCCAATTAGGAGGGGAAGGGATTATCAGGACCAGAGCTTGTCCAGGCACAGGAAACACTAATGCCTGCCTCCTGGGGAACAATTATTGACAGATGATTATTTTTCAAGGACAACCCAGGCACCCCTTCTTTCAGGATTCATCTCTGACCTCCAGGCTGCATCGGGGCAGTTCTTCTCCAGGCTCCCAGATCCCTGGGCTTCTCTCTGTCCCAGCCCTTATCACACTGTGTGGTTATACAGTTAGTGACTCTCTCCTTCCACGAGACTGTGAGCTCCTCTGCTGCTGGTGCTGGTTCATCTTTGTATTCATCTCCCAGCACAGGGCTTGGAACATGGTGGGTTTGGCATTGTGATCAGGAGTGTGGGCTCTGGAGCCAGCCTGCCTGGTGTTTGATTCCCAGCTTGACCACTCACTAGCCTGAAGACCCAGGGCCAGTCACTTAATGTCTGTGGGTCTTCATTTCCTCATCTGTGAAGTGGGAGTAATAATGGTAATTATCTCATAAGTTGTTACAAGGGTTAAAAATGTAAAGCATTTCAAACAATGCCTAGCACGGAGTAAGTGCTGTATAAAGGTTGGATGTTATTATTTTGGGTACTTTGGGCCTTTGCATTATGTAAAACATGTCTACCTACATTAGAAACTATGATTCTATTTCTCCCTTCCCCCAGGTTTAGCTGTGAGAATGACTTCCAAGTGTCTGGGGCTGGAGGGCAGAGCAGGCAAGGAAGATTGCATAGGAGAATTTATAACTGGTTTTGCAAAATTTGACCCTTAATGAAGTCTCTGTGTTATGTGACATGAAATGCAATTAGATTGACTCCATTCTCTACCCTTAATCTGATCCTGTGACACCCATCACCTGCGTCCAGAGGATGCTGAGAGGCACTAGCGTTCTATACAGCAATAGGAAGGCCTTCTGAAGGCTGATCCAAACCGGCCTTGGCTGGTCTGTGTTGAGTGGCCTGGGTGGGAGGAGAGGTTGGAGGGCAGCCAGTGGAGAAGGATGAGCAGACAGTACCAGAATGCTTCCTCTTGGGGAGGTTATGGATAGGATAGTGCTACCAGATATGTCTACAGAACACAGTGTCCGGTACTGTATAGTGTTTGTAAACTAAATTAAACTAAACTAGAATAGAATAGAATAGAATAAAATAAAATAAAACTAAAATAAAATAAAATAAAACCTAAATCAATTTGGTGAGGCAGGCCATTCCAGGACTTTGGAGTCTGGAGTCTTGGCCCCTGCCACTTACTTGTTGTATGACCTTTAGAAAATTAATCTGCCATTTAAACCTCAGTTTCCTCTTCTGGAAAATGAGGGACTTAAAAATCAATATTCTCAAACAAAGTGAGCATTCTTAAACTCAAGCAGATTCTCAGGCCTCACCCGAGAGACTTTAATTAATTGGCCATGCAATGGGGCCCAGGATTCTGCACTGCTAATAAGAAACCAGGTGACTGTGACATATGGACTACACTCCATGGGAACAAATTGGTTCTTCCTAGATTTAATATATTGTGGGTCTATAATTTTCTTAAGATTAAGTTACAAATCTGACCATATTGGCCCCTGTGTGAAACTCTTCAGTGACTCCTATTGTTTTGGGGATAAAGATGTACTTTCTTAGCCTGGCTGGGTGCTGGCCCCCAATTCCGTGTCTGGACTCACCTCACACCATGAGACCATCTCACATCGTGTCCTCGACCACGCCATATGCTAGCCATGCAAAGACTGCAACATGTGTGTTTCCCACCTCCACCCCTCTGCTCAAGCTGTTCTCCCTTTCTGGTGCGTTCCCTCCTTTTTTTCCTTTTGAGACCTTGCTCAGTCTTAGTTCTTCCTGGAAGTATTGTATAACTGCTCCAACCACAGAGATTTCGTTTTCGTCTGAGCCACAGAGGCACTGACATTTTGTACTACTCACTGGTCATGGGCAGAATGCCTTGTATAGTTATTTACTTGTGTCTTACATTTATCCTCCCCTCTCCGCCATTAGACCGTGAGCTCCTGAAGAGCAAGGATTCTTTCACGTCTCTCTACCCGCTGCTTTCAGTTAGCAGAACATCATGGACATTCAGCAGTTGTCTGAAGATCAGTGGTACCCTCTCTCTTAGAGAGGCCCTAAGCCTCTGAGTTTACTAGCTGATTGTCCATCTTGGGGTGAACCAGGTTGTTCCTTGTTTCTTAGCTGGGAAACATACTGTAATAGCCAATCACAGCATAAAAGAAAATTTCATGATTAGCAATATTATTTTCACTTCTAAACTTACCATCCTGAAATTATCACCCATTAATGAGAACGAGCTTTTATAATTTGTTAAAACTGGAAACAGTTCATAGTTATTATTTAAAAATACTATAAAATGGGGCTTCCCTGGTGGCACAGTGGTTGAGAGTCTGCCTGCCGATGCAGGGGACACGGGTTCGTGCCCCGGTCCGGGAAGATCCCACATGCCATGGAGCGGCTGGGCCCGTGAGCCATGGCCGCTGAGCCTGCGCGTCCAGAGCCTATGCTGCACAATGGAAGAGGCCACAACAGTGAGAGGCCCACGTACCGAAAAAAAAAAAAATGTTATTATATAATTTAATAATAATAATGAATATTATTATTTTCCTTAGCTGTTTGGGGAAAGTGTGCTTATGTTCACGTGTATCTGTTTAATAGACACAACACAGTTAAGGGGTGTCTGTGGGAGATGAGTTTACTGAACACTTCTGGGCTCTGAAAGCCCCACCCAGGACTCCTTTGCCCTTGCCTTCTGCCTCCCTCAACATAGGCCACATGGCTGTCATTAATTCTACATGCTAACAGCAGTGTTACCTAAATAAATAATTACGATTTTCAATTAAGGAGCCCAGGACCTCTGGGAGCCAAGCTGACCCAGACACCGAGAGGCCCTGTGGCCCCATGAGGCTACAGAGGCAGCTGCAGTTCTGCCCTTAGCTAGACCAGCCAGACCCAGATTCAAAGGGGTTTCCAGATCCTGAAGCCTTGGACCCTCATGACCCACTAACTCCACTGCCAATCATTGTAACTTGGGGAAAACAGCTCTGGCCTGGGGGTCAGATGACTTAGTACTAGTCCTGTATGGATCGCTTGCCGGTCCATACCTCTCAAACTTGAATGTGCCTAGGAGGCACCTGGAGATCTGGCTAACATCCAGATTCTGATTCAGAAAGTCTGGGATGGAGGCTGGGATTCTGCATTTCTAATGAGCTCTAAGGTGACACTGATGCTTCTGATTCATGGACCACACTTTGAGTAGTAAGGAGCTAAAGCATGAGCTTTCCCCTTTGAACCTCATTTTCTTTATCTTTGAGGCACTAGACTTGGTGATCTCTGAGGACGTGTCCAGCTCTGATTTTCTGCGATTCCGTAATAAATAATAACCATGGCTTTTGTAGACAATGTTTATAGCAGTTATTAATAAGAGCCAAAATACAGAAACAACTCAAATGTTCATCAAACTGGGGAAAGAATAAGCAAATTGTGGTATACCCATACAATGGAAAACTACTCATCAATAAAAAGGAATGAACTATTGATACATTCAACAACATCAATGAATCTCAAAAGTATTATGCTAAATGAAAAAAGGAAGACACGAAAGATGGCATAACGTGTTATTCCATTTATATGAAATTCTAGAAAAGGAAAACTATAAGGACAGACATCAGATCAGTGGTTTCTAGGGGCCATGAGTAGGGGGATGGTATTGACTGAAAGGGAGAAGGGGCAAAGTGTAATGAAAGGGTGATGGAAATGTTCTATGTCATGACTGTGGTGGTGATTACATGACTGGATACATTTGTCCAAACTCATTGAATTATACACTTAAAATTGGTGCATTTTATGGTATGTATGTCGGTATACCTCAAGAAAGCTGATGACTCCCCCTCACAAAATCAAACACCCCTAACTACTGTTTATTGAGTATCCACTACATGCCAGGCATTTTACAGAATTTGTTTCCCTTCTTTTTAATACCACTTCACGGTGGGATTATCCTCTAGATGAGGAAACCAAAGATCAGATGGGAACTGACAAAGAAGAGGTAGGATTTGAACTCGGGTCTGATGACTCTAGGACCTGGGATACTTCTGGATGGCTGTCTTGAGTCCCATATCCCTCAGTCCTTTCTTGCAGCCTAATGAGTTCTAAAAGGTATCACAGGGTCATGCCTGGTTCCTGGCCTCTCTACCAGGGACTTTAATTTTAAGAAGTATTATAATTATCCATCCCTTTCTTGAGCACAAAACCCACCTTGGTTAGAACATGCCCCTAAAGTGACATTGGCAGCCTGGAGGGTGCAGTAAATCATTAATACATGTATTGCTTTATATGATTTTTGAGTAGAAAAAAGGTTCTTTTGGGAGCACACAGTATTTGGGGGAGTGGGCCCAGTGGAGAAGGTGGTGTAGGTGGAGTTTCTGATTAGGATACATGGAAAGGACAGCCCCACTGGCCTGTCACTGTTCACCTGGGAGGCTAGGATTACTGTCTTCTTCATTTACAGACTGACACCTTGAGGCTAACAGGGGCTGAGCAACTTCTCTGAGGTCACGCAGCTTATTAGTGGCAGAGGCCAGGCTTGAACTCTGTTCTTGTAGCTCCCAGTTCTGTGCCCTTCCCTTTTTCCCACAAGCAAGAAGAAGGCAGAGGAGCTTTGCACTTGAAAATTTATAGGGGTACCATGGCTAACTCAGAGCCATAAGAGAAAAACAGGCTATAATCCTGTGGACTCCATGGAGTGCCAGAGAGTAAAAGGAATTCAGGGGTGAACAGAGCCAGGGAAGGCAGAAGCAGTCAGGGAAGACTTCCTGGTGGAGGTGAGGCCTGGGTAGGTTGGCCATGGAGGTTGAGTACAGCTAGGGCAGGCAGAAGCGTTGGAGTAATATTTGTGTCCCTACCCCAGCTCCCAAGGAAGACCTTGATCTGAACCATGGGGAGAAGACCTGAACCATGGAGAGAAAACTTGGGAGGCACTAGGCCTGGACCTGGCCAAGATGACTGGAAAAGCCCTCTGCTGTTCTTTTTCCTCTGGTTCTGTCCAGAGGGCCTTTGTGGGAAGGGGAAGCAGCAAGAAAGGCATCAGCTACAGATGGGTGGAAGGGAAGTGGGAAGGTGTCCTCAGTGCCTTTCAAATGGCCTGCCTCTCAGCAACGCCAAGATAGCCAGCATGTCTCCCCACTCAGTCAGGCTGGGCACCAGATCATGCTGCCACAGTTACTCCAGATGTGCCTAGGAGCTGCTGGGTATTACTCATTTACCCCCAGCCCTGATCCCACACCCACCTGGGACCAGGCCACTCTTCTGGGCACCCAGGTGGCCTGTTGGCTCCAGCAGCTGGTGCAGGATTAATAATTGAGGTTCTCTCCTGCGCCCTGCATCCACCAGGGACTAGCCCTCCTGCTGCCTGCTGTTATTGTGCTCTGATCAATTAGTGAGGAAGAAATGAGGTCAGAGAGAGCAGGTGTGGGCTTGGCTTTGTTTCCAGGGAAGGGCTAGGCTGGGCTGGGGCTGGGGTGGGGTGGGATGGCAATGATGAGGAGACAGTTCTCATGGCTTTAGGCCCTGGGCGGTGGAGACGAGAGTGAACCACAGCAAGTGCATGACTTTTATCTCAGAGGGCTTGGCCTCACCGTTGCCAAGAGATAAAAACAGCATTTGGAAAACATTCGTGCTCCAGGCTGCACAGGGCACTGGGATGGGCCCATTAGCCGCTTAATGTCCTGGATAATGACCCTCGGCTTCCGAGAATGTCAGCTGGAAACCCAGACTCTACCAATGGTGTGGAAACAGGCCAGTATCCTTGGGCTCATGTTCAAAGCCCTCCTCATCTAGCCAACCAACCTCACTTGCTTCACCTACAGCCTTCCTCTCATGCAGCTCTCTGCTCCAGCGACCTGAACATGTCCTGGGCTCTCTTATTTATTTCCCTTCCTTTGCTTAAAATGTCTCTCCCTTCTGTCCCACTTTGTTCAGTCTCTGCCTGGCAAAACCCTCCTCATCCTCCACGCATCACAACCTACGCCGGCTTCTTCATGAAGCCTTCTTCGATAGCCCTTATCAGAAGTTGTCTCTTGCCTCTGACCTCCGGGATGCCAGCAACATTTTACCTTATATTAAGGGGATCTGAGCTTGTTCTCGTCTTTGTTTCCTGCACAGAAGGCCATCACGTGTCCAGCTCTGGATGGCTGGCCTTGACTGTACGTGGCTTGTTCAGAAGACCATGACTTGGCCAGCATGCTTTCTGGCCCATGGTAGATCTGAGAAACTGTTTGTTAAGTCCAATACCCATCTGCACACATACAATCTATTTCTCTATATTACTCTGAACACCTACTGAGTGCGGAACTTTTTCTCTGGCAAGATTCAGCTCCAAGTCAGGTAAATCTTTGGTCTCTGTATCTTTTACTCGTCTTCGATGGTGTGATTCACACTGTGCTGTGAATAAGGCAGGCTTTTTCTCCTCAAAAGACGTACAGCCTGGCAAGCCGGCAAACAGCTACAGTGCAGTTTTCAAATCCAGGGCCCACTCTCAGGGTCTAGGATTTGATGCTGTAAAAATTCAAATGGTATAAAAGTGTAGGTAATAAAATATTTATTTTCTCCAGAATCAGGGCTTCTGCTGTATTACACAATTGCAGGGGACACCATTGCTATCGTGGTCTCGATGTGTGGCTCCATCTGGGCTTGCACAGTGCACAGGCTTTACAACCATACCTGATAGCCCTGCTCCAATCCTTCAACTACAGTTCCATTCCCCAGAGGTAACCACTGTTACATTTCTTATGTATCCTTTCAGATGCTCTATACATATCAAGCATTTGTGTGTACATGCGTGTGTGTGTGTGTGTGTATCTTTTTTTTTTTTTTTTTTTGCGGTATGTGGGCTTCTCACTGTTGTGGTCTCTCCTGTTGCACAGGCTCCAGACGCGCAGGCTCAGCGGCCATGGCTCATGGGCCCAGCTGCTCCGTGGCATGTGAGATCTTCCCAGACCGGGGCACAAACCCGTGTCCCCTGCATCGGCAGGTGGACTCTCAACCACTGCGCCACCAGGGAAGCCCGCATCTTGCCTTCTTAATACATCTTGAAATTAATTTCCTGTCAGAACATCTGGATCTGCTCCATTATTATTATTACTATTTATTTATGGCTGTGTTGGGTCTTTGTTTCTGTGCGAGGGCTTTCTCTAGTTGTGGCAAGCGGGGGCCACTCTTCATCGTGGTGCGCGGGCCTCTCACTGTTGTGGCTTCTCTTGTTGCGGAGCACAGGCTCCAGACGCGCAGGCTCAGTAGTTGTGGCTCAAGGGCCTAGTTGTTCCGCGGCATGTGGGATCTTCCCAGACCAGGGCTATAACCCGTGTCCCCTGCATTGGCAGGCAGATTCTCAACCACTACGCCACCAGGGAAGACCCCTGCTCCATTATTTTTAATACCAGCATACTATTCATTATATGTGTATACCATAATTGAATCATCCCCATTGATGAACATTTAATATTTTCACACGCTAAACAATAGTGCAACAATAATGCAACAGACATCCTCATAGGTATGCCTTTGAACATTTGTAGATGAGCTTGTCTGAGGGACAGATTCCTGGAAGTTGAATTGTTGAGTCAAAGAGAAATGTGTGTTGGATGATACCAAACTTGGCTGATACCAAATTTCTCTTCAAAGACTGAGCTGAGTCTTTTAAGATGAGTAGGACCTAGTGAGGTAAAGTCATGGGCATATAAGAAGCAGCATGAGCAGAGGCATGGGGCACTTGATAAAACAGAGCCTGTGTGGAGGAACTGAGTCATATTGTACGGCCGGCCAGTAAACCTCATTGTGTGGTGAGTGACAAGGCTAACCTCTGTGAGGTAGTGGCCAAGTCACTCAGGGCATGGAGGTTGGTTTACATCACAGTGGTTGGAAAACTATGGGTCTCTGGCCAAATCTGGCTCCTTGCCTGTTTTTATAAAGAGAATGTTATTGAAACATGCCACACCCATTTGTTCGATTATTGTCAATGGCTACTTTTGCTGCAATGTCACAGTTGAGCAGTTACAACAGAGTACATATAGTGCACAAAGCCTAAAATATTTACTACCTGGCCCTTTACAGAGAATGTTTGCTGGTCTAACCAGTCAGATCAACCTGAGAGTAGTGGAAAGCATGGAAGAGTTCCAAGGAGTAGAGGGCCTTGATCAGATTTGCAGTTTGGAAAGATGCTCTGCAGAGAGGATGGGGGTGCGGGTGGCTGAAAGACCAGGAAGGAGGCTGGTACGGTGACCCAGGTGAGAAATGATGGGGCCTGGAATGGGGCAGAAGCACTATGAAGGGAGAGAGGAGGGTAGAACTGGTGATGCTTGAAGAATGGCTGGGTGTCTGAGTGGGGAAGGTCCACTTGAGAAGTCAAGGATGTTTGGGGAGATGCTGTGTTCTGGTGTCGACATGTGTGACAGATGAGTCAGGCAACTCAGCGCCTCTGACTCTGTGCTGACTGCTGTTGCCAAGTGCTCAGGACGTGGCTGCACCGGACTTAGGGTCTCTGGTTTCTCTTGAGTTGAAGGACCAACCTCTTCTAACCCTTAAGCTGGCATCAGCAGAAGGAGACCCAGGGATGTCTTATAAGGCTGTGCTCAATTTTTATCTTCTCTTATAGCACTAATTCAGCTTTGATTTTGTATATAACCTATCTTTTTGATGTTTTGCCCGTTTGAAAGTTCGTCATTAAGATGACTCAGATGATCCCTGAAGTGTGGGGGAACTTGGGCTCATAGTCCAGATCAAGCTGCTCTTTTGCTTTCACCCACCTCCATAAAGATCATCTCCTGGTCATTTCCCACAAGAGAATAATTTCCTCCCTCTTTGAGCTGGTAGGGGTATCCCATTCCAATCTGAGGTGTTAAGTATAAAGAGCAGGTGAAGAGCTGGGAACAATGATTCACCAGAATTTGAAAGGATAATGACAAGAGATCTTCAAGGGCATTGGAATTGCCTTTTTGGAAGTTAGTGACGCAGTCTCAGAATCACTACTGTCTGAGTCATAAGGATTATGTCCTAATGACAACACAAACAGATAAAAATAGAAAATAAAGAACAAACTTAGTTCAGAGAGGCTTGGGGTAGTAATTGTCTGACTTTTGGAACAGAGCAGTCTGGGACATCCTCTGGATTGACATGAAGTACAGTGAAGCAGAGAAGAGAGAAGGGACAAGGAGGGAGAGCAGAGGACAGAGAGAATGAAGACCAAGTGGTTAAGAATAGAGATGGAGAAGAGGACACTAAGTTCCTGCACACAGTAGGTACAGGTGAGCTATTTACTGTGCCAGGAACTCCACACTCACAACGCATTTATGCCTTGTAAAAAGGCTTCCCTGGTGGCGCAGTGGTTGAGAGTCCGCCTGCCGATGCAGGGGACACGGGTTCGTGCCCCGGTCCAGGAAGATCCCACATGCTGCGGAGCGGCTGGGCCCATGAGCCATGGCCGCTGAGCCTGCGCGTCCAGAGCCTTTGCTCCGCAACGGGAGAGGCCACAACAATGAGAGGGCCGCGTACCGCAAAAAACAAACAAACCAACCAACTCTCAAGTGTGGTAATGTCATCATGATCAGGAAGGGCAAGAGACGCATGCAAAATTTCTCAGACAATAAGTGGCAGAAGTTGGTGGGCTTCTTAAACCCAGGGCTATCTGACTCCCCGGACTGTGCTCTTTCTTCTATACTCTACAGGGCCAAGAGTGGGTAATGGGTAGAGTAGGGCAGAGGGAAGGGAATTTGGGAAGGCAACAAGGCTGGAGGAGGCTCACAAAATCCAAGTGCTTGCCAAGCCTAACCGCTCATGCCTGAGCGGCTGGCTGATTTTTCATAAAATAAAAGAAATCCCTGAATTGAGAAATATGTGTGTCTCCTAGATTGGATTGTGCAGTGAACAGTAGTCAGAGGAGCAGTAATCCATCATGGCCTGGCGTTGGCAGGTGCTGCCAGCCGGAGCCCTGGTGGAACTGTCATGAAGGTGACCTTGGGAGAAAGCCAGGGTCCAACTTCCAGCTGCCTCCTGGGAGTCTGGGAATGGGGTGGAAGGGAGGTGGGTGACAAGTTCCCTGCTCCCTACTGTGGAGCTGTTTTTCTCCATTTTCTTTTCAGTGTTTTACATGCTTTGCCAATGCTGGTCGGGCAGTAGCGGGCTGGGTCCCAGGAGATATGGATGGGGCTGAGCCTGGAGAGATGGATTGAGCCAGTAGACTCCCAAATCTTACACTGAGATTCAACTTATCAGGCCTTGTGACCCCAGACCTAACTGTCCTTCCTTGTTAGCTGAGGGTCCTGCTGTGGAGCCAATCAGCCTGGGATGGGCCCTGGAAGGCATCCCCTCACCCAGGGAAGGCCAGTGGTTAAAGATTCTGGCTCTGTAGTCAATCAGACCTGAGTTCAAGTCCTGGCTTCATTGCCTACTTACTATCTGTGTGACTTGAGCAAGTTACATAACCTCCTAGCCTCAGTTCCTTCATCTGTAAAATGGGGATTCTTAGTGTACTTAGGAGAAAGAAATAGGATAATGTAGGTAAAACCATTAGTTAAATGCCTGATGCACAGTAAGTATCTTGACAAAATGGCAGTCATTATAATTATTCCCTTGATTCCTCAGGGCTGCCCTATCAGATAGGGATTACTTATTCTATTTTACAGAGAGCCAGAGATGTACCCCTCTGTTCTTTTGTGGGTTTAGAAAAGACAGAGAACAAAAGTCTTGTTTCCTGGAACCATGGTAAGCTTTGATCTATTATGGTCTCCTGGGAATGTTGTTGGGCTTTCTGGCCTCCTGAATTCTTGGCTACCATAAACTGAGTGATCACCACGTTCCAGGTACTACACTAAACTCTTTGCAAATAGTTAGTTAGTGTATGGAATAGCTTTAGCTATTAGTTAGCTTTAGTTAGTGTATGGAATAGCTTCAGCTAGTGTTAGTGCTAGTGTCTAGCAATAGCTGCTGTAACAAGCAAACCCATGAAAGCATAATGGTTCAAATATTATAGAAGGTTATTTTATTCCCTGGTAAAGTCCAGAATGGTGTTCCTTTCTCTCTTTTCCATTATGGTTACTGAATATAGTTCCCTGTGCTATACAGTAGGACCTTGTTGTTTATCTACTTTATATATAGTAGTTTGTACCTGCTAATCCCAAACTCCTAATTTATCCCTCCCCCACCCCCTTTACCCTTTGGTAATCATAAGTTTGTTTTCTATGTCTGTGAGTCTGTTTCTATTTTATGGTAAATACATTGATTTGTGTCATATTTTAGATTCCACATATAAGTGATGTCATATGGCATTTGTCTTTCTCTTTCTAACTTACTTCTCCCGGTATGATAATCTGTAGGTCCATCCATGTTTCTGCAAATGGTATTATTTTTGTTCCTTTTTTATGGCTGAGTAGTATTCCACTGTGTATATATACCATATCTTCTTTACCCACAGTATGGGTGTTCCTGATTGAGAGGAAGCTCTCCTCCAAGTGGTGAGTCAAAGACCCAGTCTCCTTACACATTGTGGGTCTGTCAAGTTCAACATGTGGCTGTGGAAGCACTCTCTTGTCTACACCCAGTAGCAGAAGGGAAAAGAGCATGGAGGGTTTCTGTGTGCCAGGTCAAGAAGTGGCACTCATCACTTCTGCTCACATTCCATTGGCCAGGATTGAGTCATATGGCTTCTCCCAGTGACAGGAGACTAGAAAGTGTGGTGTAGCCATGTGCCCAGAAGAAGAGGATGTGGGGTTGGTAAAGAGCTAGCCAGTCTCTATTACACATCATTCTATTTTATTTTTACAATAATCGAGAGAGAGAGAGAGGCTGCTCTTTCTGTCTTAGCCAGCATCTTGTTATGAATTCTTTTTCAACCTTCCAATATCTACCTGTCCCTTTAACCCTGATGATCTCAACTGATCCCCCTTTTCTTCCTTCTTCCCCCCTTCTAAGTTCCTTTGTTCTCATTATTTCTGATAGGGTACCAGATATTTGTATAAGACTCGCTGCATCTGTAAAGAGTTTTTTGTAATATATCTTATAGTAGATGGTGAAGGTTATTCTGTACTAGTAGACAGCACTTATCGAGTGCTGATAATGTGCCTGAAAATTTCCAAGCATTTTACATATATTAACTCATTTAATCTTCACAACCATTTACAAGATAAGTTCTATAAGAATCCCATCTTATAAATGAGAAAACTGAAACTCAGAGAGATTAAATAACTTGTCTGAGGTCACCCAGTGGTGGAGGCAGAATTGGAATCCAGCCAGTCTGGCTGCAGAATCTGCGCTGTGGACAGTATTATTATTGAGCATTATTGTGGGTGAGGCTCAAAGTTAAATACTCCACATGGATTAACTACAAGCCTATGAGGAGATAATTGTCACGTTCGTCATTTTACATATGAGGAGCTCCAGGCTCCTAGGGGTTAATTGACCTGCCCAAGGTCACACATGTAGTAAGTGACAGGTCTGAATGAGACCAACGCCTAAACTCTTAACTGCTGGACTCTAAGAATACTAAGGAGATGGGGATCATAATCGTATTTTCATGTTCCACTGGGAAGTTGAAGGACTTATTTTAAAGGATGAGAGGGCAGGTGGTTAAGTGTGTCATTTCAGGTGGTTTGTGTATATTTCAGAGAGGAGAGCAAGCAGTGAGGGAGTGGAAGTGTCCTCCAGTTTGCTGACTGTGACAAGGAATCTTGAGTTCTTCTGAGTCCCATTTACATTCTTGTATCCAGGAGCCTGCATTGCTAGCAGAAAACTTGTGCATGTTAGCATCCAACATAACTATGTTTAAATCCCAGATTTGCCCTTGATCTTGAACAAGACTGAACCTCACTGAGTCTTATTTTCTTCTTTCTTTCTTTTTTTTTTTTTTTTGCGGTACGCGGGCCTCTCACTGCTGTGGCCTCTCCCGTCGCGGAGCACAGGCGCTGGACGCACAGGCCCAGCGGCCATGGCTCACGGGCCCAGCTGCTCCATGGCATGTGGGATCTTCCCGAACCGGGACACGAACCCACGTCCCCTGCATCGGCAGGCGGACTCTCAACCACTGTGCCATCAGGGAAGCCCACAACAGCCTTTTGATTCCATGCTTTGCAGCACTTTTTTGATGGGTTGCATGATAGTCCAGGAGCCTTCTAGAACTGCTCTGACCCACAGAGTCCCTTAGTGAAAGATAAATGGCGATTAATCTTCTGCAATGAGTTGGAGCTACTTCTCCCTTTCCTTTTCAAGGCCTGGAGGTTACAACAGTCGTTCAGATAGATAGCCATGCCTAGGAGCTGTACTGTGGGCACCACCAATAATCTTCCCCTCTTTGTTGGCTAAACGCATGAGGATTAAAATCCTCACCTGTCAAGTTCCCCTTGGCTCTCAGATGCCTTCCAGGTTCTCTCAGTCCAGAAACTGAACAATCCCTGCTGTCCGAGTCTGGCCTAACGTGGATGAAGTTCTTCTGAGATGGTGCTGCCCACTCACCCTGCCCAGCTTCCCTTCTCTCTGTCTCACTGGTCACCCCCTGCTCTCAACCTCATCTGCCCTGACCAGGGCCCGGCTTGGCCTCCCTACCTCTTATCTGGCCCCCTCCAACTCAATGTCCACACTGAAGCCAGATCGGTTTTCTTGCCACGTCACTCACCTGTCTAAAAAACACTTTTAGTTTTTCTCTGCCAACCGAACAAAACTCCAAACTTGTTGGCTGGGCATAAGTGTCTCATCCTTCTCAGTCTGAGCCCTGCCTGCCCTCCAGTATCATCTCCCACATTCCCTGCTGGCCCCGTTCCCTCCACATGCCCCGTACATTCCCAATTCCAGGCCTCTGCCCTTGCTGCTCACACTGCCTGTGGTGCCGGTTCCCCCTCATCTGCCCAGCCAGAGCTCCAAAGCCTACCTAAAACAACCACACCGCCCCTCCACCACAACGGCCCAGGTTCTCCTTCACTGGACTCCCATCACGCTTTGCATGTGGTCCTTTTATAGCACTTGTTTCACTGGGTGGTAACTGGTGTTCACCTCTCTGCTTGGCCCCTTAGTTCCCCACTGGGGAGTAAACTCCTTCAGGACAAAGCCTTAGGTCCCCTTCATTGGTGTGGCCAGGGCTAATGGCTGGGCTATACCAACAGAGCCTTGCTGACTGCCAAAATGTTGAAATATTTTTACACCAGTTGGCAGCAGCTGTTCTGGCCTTTCACCTAGGACCCGTAGCCTTCCTACAGTCCAGCACATAAAGAGTTGATACTGGGAATGGCAGGCAGTTCCTGATTGGTCAAGCTGGTGTGACATTTCAGTCTTTCACAGGGAATGGGTCCTGTCCTTCTCTACCAGACAAACACCTCTAGTCTTCCCAGGTATTGACTTATAAACTCATGAACAGTCTCAGTGGCTTTGGAGGCCTTGCTCTCTGGAAAGTAGCAAAAGCCCTCCCTTCAAGATGCCCAAGTCTGAGAACACAGGAAAGTGTGGTACTTCTCTGGGGGCCTAGCTTGGAGGCAGGGACTAAAAGCTTTAGGTTTCAGGCCACAGGATCTAGGCTCTAGGCTCTAGCCTTGGTGGCTCCACTCAGTTATGGAACCCATACTGCACACCTGGCACCAAGTGATGCACCTGGGCTCCAGAGCAGCATCAGGATGGACCCTGCCACTTAGAGTGCACAGCCTGGATGGGGAGACAGGCGTGGAAACAGACAAGAACAGTACAGGGTCATAATAGAGGCGAGGGTTGTGGTGGGACCTCCAGAGGCCTAGAGTCAGGAGAGCTCCTGGAGAATGGGGAATGTAGGCCGGAGCTGAGTCCTGGATGACACAGAGGAGCCCTGCCCTGTCCCCAAGGTCATGCCCACAGGCCACTACCCTTCTGGAGGAGCAATGCCCAGTCATTGCTCTGTCTTGTTGCTGGTCTTCTGCTAAACCAGAAGTGTGAATAATAACAACAATAACCAAAACTTAGATAGTGCTTATCATGCTTTAAGTGCTTTGTATATAATGACCCATTAAATCCTCACAATGACCCTCTACCCTCTACTACCTCTGAGGTAGTTGCAATCACTCTGCCTATTTTTTTTTTTTTTTTTTTTGCGGTACGCAGGCCTCTCACTGTTGTGGCCTCTCCCGTTGGCGGAGCACAGGCTCCCGACGCGCAGGCTCAGTGGCCATGGCTCATGGGCCCGGCCCAGCCGCTCCGCGGCATGTGGGATCTTCCCGGACCGGGGCATGAACCCGTGTCCCCTGCATCAGCAGGCGGACTCTCAACCACTGTGCCACCAGGGAAGCCCACTCTGCCTATTTTATTGATGGGGAAACTGAGGCAAAGAATATTTTTGAAACTTTTCCAAGGTCTCAGAGGTAGTATGTGGCAGAGCAGCCAGGTAGCCTAGTTCTAGGGTCTCTGTGGGCTTAACCAGCATGCCACACAGCTCCAGTTTCACTGTTGGGGCCTCATCTCTGCGATCAGCGGCAGGAAGAGATGCCTCAAGCGTCTGGAAGGGCTTTTCCTCTGGAATGTTTCATGTGGTTAGTAGTCCCACAGTCTCAGGCATCAGCCACCTTCTGACACAAGCTCCTGAGAGCCCAGGGGCATTGTGTATCTGTGGCAGAGGGAGGGATGTGTCACTCTGAGGGCCCCAGCCGTGGTCAGTCACACACCATCCCCTCAAAACAAGAGTAAGCTCACTACCTACAGGAGCCCAGCCCTGACAGAGGGTCCCTGAAGCTGCAAAAGCCTGGCCTCGTTCTTCCTCATACCCACGTCCTCACAGTGTCTCCTCCTCTCAGAGAAGGCTGTAAAGGGGAGGTGACGTCTAAGCTGGATCGTGAAGACTGAGGAGGAGTTTTCACGCAGAGGAGAGGAGCGCAGACATTTCAGGTCGATGCCACTGCCCAGGCACAGGTGTGAGTGTGTGGAACAGCACCATGTGTCTGGTGAATGGGGAAGGCTAAGGTCAGTGATAAGGCTGGGAAGGTAAGAGCCTATGACCTTGGCCTTCAGTCAGTGGGCAAAGGGGAGTCATGGAAGAATATGGAGCAGTAGAACTGCATGACATATTAGTATTTTAGAATGACCGCGGAGCATGGTCAGAGGGAGGGGCCTTTGGTGGGGCAGCCAGGAGGGAAGCTGTAGGCATAGTCCGCCTACAATAATGGTCTGAACTAAGATGGTGACAGAGAAGGGGGCAGCCAGTAAATGCTTTTGAGGACTTAGAACTGTTGACGGTGGGGTTAAGGAGGGGGTGAGTTGAGGCTGATCCTCAGCTTCCTGACTTAGGTGACTGGGGGGTGGGTTTCCAGGAGGAGGGGGTGCATTTGGGTGGATGATAGTGAGATCTGTTTTGGTCTCTGACTCAGGGGGGACCCGGGTGAAGATGTCCCTTGGGTTGTTGCCTATACAGGTGAGCTCAGGAGTGGGCTCTGGTCTAGAAATAAAGATCCAAGGGTCCTCAGAGAAGGGAAGAACCTGAAGGCATGGGAGGGGGTGAAATTCCTCAGGGAGAATGTTGGTGACACCAGGAAGGGTGATGAAAGACTGGACCTGAAGGGAGACCAGCAGTACAGGGGTGCGCTGCAGAGATGCTCTCTTCAGGTGTAATTCATTCATTCATCAAACTGAGCCCTGTCTGTGTGCCAGGCTCTGCCTTTTATGCTGTGAATGCAGCAGAAAATAAGACAGGAGAAAAACCTGCCCAGTGGAGGTGCCTTCTAGTGTGGAGAGGTGGACACACACGAAGTAAAATATGACGGATGATGGTAAGTGCTCTGGAGGCTCAGTAAGCGTTAGGGAGGGTCCGGTGGGGCTGCAACTGCAGATGGAGGAGGTCTCACTGAAAAGGAAGCATTTGAATGAATATTTGAAGGAGGTGAGTGAGGTGGATGTCTGGAGGAAGACCGTTTTAGGAGAGGAAACAGCAAATGCAAAGGCTCTTAGGGAGGAGTGTGCCTGGCACGTGGGAGGGATAGCTAGAAGGACATGGGACTGTCACCAAAAAGTGTGTAAGTATTACGATTATATAATTATTATATAGTTTCTAGTATCTACCCCTGCTCTCTATTGCCATGATTTTTATAGAAGTGATCTTGGGCGAGTTCTTTAACCTCTCCATGCCTCAGTTTCCTCATCAGTAAAACGGGGATAATAACAGTATCTACTTGTTGGTTGGATCAAATGAGTTAGTGTATACAAAGTACCTTGCTCCGGACCTGGCGCAGACTGTTTGCTGCTACTCTATTAGTAGCATTATTATTATTTTCATCCTCACCATCTCCCCCTGTCAAGACTGCAAGCCCTTTAAGGACAATGGCTGTGTGTGGTTCTTCCTCACAGTCCAGGGCCAGCTCAGGGCAAGGCTCATGATATGGGCTCTATAAGGGGAGTTTTTGGATAGAACAAATAAAAATATAAATGGCAGGACATGGAGGGAGCTAGGTCCCTGCTGGCCGCCACCCCCCAGATCCCCAGGTCCCATAAAGCTGGCCAGAGCCTGGGCGGCTGGGGCTTGAAGCAGGTCCAAACTCAACAATGGCGCATGCAGAGCCTCCGGGCCTGACAATCTATTTGCTATTAGGGTAATAAATAAACAAGTTGCTTGTCAGCACGGGGACTGGCACGAGCGCCTTAGAAGATAAATGCTGCCTCTGAAATAGACAAATATTTACCATCCTCCAGACGAAGTTGTCAGCCCTGCTAAAGGCCTCCGGGGGCTTAGAATTAAAGTGAACGTTGAGAGTTTTTTCTCCCTATTGGAAATATATCAGCGTACTTCTTCATAACGAAGAATGTGAAACTGGGCTTCCCTGGTGGCGCAGTGGTTGAGAGTCCGCCTGCCGATGCCGGGGACACGGGTTCGTGTCCCGGTCCGGGAAGATCCCACGTGCCGCGGAGTGGCTGGGTCCGTGAGCCATGGCTGCTGAGCCTGCACGTCCGGAGCCTGTGCTCCGCAACGGGAGAGGCCACAACAGTGAGAGGCCCGCGTACCGCAAAAAAAAAAAAAAAAAAAAAGAATGTGAAACTGCCTGTGTTGAGCACCTACTATGTGCTGGGGCTTCCGTCAAGCTCACCACAATTCTTTGGGGGTAGGGACCGTGATCTCCATGTTTCAGATGGAGAAACTGAGACTTGCATGAACGACTTGCCGAAGGCCACACAGCTGGTGGTGGTTGAGTTGGCATTTGAACCTGACCCCTAGCCCAGGATTTGGGTTGGAGTTTCCTGTAGCCAGTATGTCAGGATTCTTAGCTCGGTGGGAGGAGTGGGTGGCAGGAAGACAAGCTCCTCTCCCCTGATGATGCTGGGGTCACTTTTCCTTCACGGAAGGGACAAATGAGGCTCATGAGGGACTGTGCATCTGAGTGAGGGGGTTACAGGAGGATGGAGGAAGTTGAGTTATAAGACTGCAGAGTGTCAGAGATGGGAGAGGCTTTACAGTTCCTTGTACAGATGGAGACCAAGTTCTGTCCCAGTCCTAATACATTAGCTTCTGCTGTGTGTACAGGAATCAAGTGATGTGGCCCCTCTATTTTACAAATCAGGAAACTAAGGCTTGGAAGACTGGTGACTTGTCCAAGACTACATGGCCATGAAATGGCAGCCCCAGGGTTCCAAAGTGGAGCATCTCCAGATTGTACAGGTAGCGTTAGTGGGGCACCTACCTGCCAGACCGCCATGGTTCAATCCTGGTGCTGTCAATTGTTAGCTGTACGACCTTGAGCAAGTTACCTGGCTCTTTGTGCTTCTGTTTCCTTATCTGTAAAACAGACATAGTAATAACTTGTAAGGTTGTTAGGAGGGTTAGAAAAGTATTAAGTACTTAGACTGCACCTGACACATAGCAAACTATTACTAATTATTATAGTAATTATTATCATCATTATTGAGTTGTTTGTGTGTCAAGCATTCATTCAGCAAAATTTCTAAGTATCTGAAGCAGATGCTGTCAGTGCCCACCCACATGCCCCCAGCATTTACCATTTTTGAGGACAAGGGGCGGGTCAGAAGTACCAGGGGTGTTAACATCCCACCTCCCCCAGAGCAGCTCTCAGGATGGGAACTGGTGGATAAATATTCCAGCTCCCTCACCCCCAGGTGGGAGAACTCTGAGACAAGAGTTCTACACTGGATCCCACAGTTAGGTTCTACTTACTCATGGGGTGGCTTGCTTAAACATACACCATTTTTTTGGTGCCTGTCTCACTTCCCAAGGTTCCTTCTAGCGTTTCCTAGGACCCTTTGCCAAATACCCGACCTCTACTTGAATCCTTGTTCTAGAATCTGCTTCTGGGGAAACCCAGACTAAGACAGTTCCTAATGTGTATCAGATGTTTTGCTTGGGATTGGGGTAGATGAAGTGAGGTTTGGGAGATGGGAAGTGAATTTCTGACAGAGGGAACAGTATCTGCAAAGGCACAGACATGTGAACAATCTGTGCTTGGTGAATGGCCAGGAGAGCAGTATGGCTGGGGCAGAGGGCTTATCAAACCTTACAATTTGACTTTCAGTTCGGCCATGATGGGGACAGGCTTAGGAAAGATCCCTCAGATGGCCATGCAGAAAACTCTGTCCAGACAATAGTCTCAATTTAGTATTTGAGGACCTCTCTGCAAAGGGTGGGGTATCTATCTGCATTTCTTCTGAAAGTCTCCAAAGGTGTTCATCAGCTTGAGGTTGGTTTTAAGTAGTTGCAGTTCATTAGAAAACACCAGAAATTGCTGATGAACCCCACTGCAAAAGGTTCAACCTAGAAGCTGTGAAGGCAGCTGAAAGTTGTCTGGAACTGGTGTGGGCAGGAAGGTCATTGCAGTCCTAGAAATGACCTCTGCTCCCCTCAAAAGGCAGGGGCAGGGTCTAACCTCTTCCCTTCCCTGAACAAAGCTTTCCTTTCCTCATGTCTCTCCTCCAAGAAGCTCTCCTTCCACACACACACACACACACGCATACACACACACACACACACACACACACACACACACACACTACTGATCTTCTCATGCTTATGCAGTTATTTCTGGGTGAGCACTCTTTTTGTTATTCAGTTCATCAAACAGTCCCTGAGCTTGCACTTGAGCAGGACTCTATTCCAGGCCCTGGGGACCCAGTGATGCCTCAGATGTAAGTCTTTGCCCCAGGGAATCTCTCACTTTGGACAAGGCGATGGACATGTAAACTGACAGTGGCTTATATGGTGAGGAAAATGTCACAACAGAAAGTCAGAAGGAGAGATTGATCACATCTAGGGAATAGGTCATGGAAAGCCTCTCAGAGCCAATGAAGTTCAAGCAGGGTTTTAAGGATGCTGAAGAGTTGGGTGCTGCACTTTCTTGATTAGGTGTGTGCCTTCCTATGAGGATGAGCATCTGTCTCTACCAAACTTTTAGCTTCTTCCCCTAGCTCACACCCCTCCACAGCAAGACACACTCAGGTTCTACCTCTATCCTCAGCCACACCAGGAGTCTTACTTCTTCCTGGTGGGGAGCAGGAAGCAGCTGAGAGCCTGGACGTGGGACCAGTACTGCTCCCCACCCCCACTTTGCTATTGAATCCCTGAGCTGGAAGCTCCCCTCCAAACCTTGGGAACCCTGGGGCTCCTTTAGTTTCCCTGTTGAGACACTCATATTTCAACTGTCTCTTACTTCAAAAGGAGCCTCCACCCTAGTCCTCCATCCTGAGTTTAGACAGCCTTTATTTCCTCTTCTAGTTTGTAACTCTTACATGAGCATCAGTTCCAAACGTCCCTTTACCATTTCTTCCAAGGTTCTTGGAGCCCCACTGTAGAAAGATTTCTACTATCCCAGGATTCCAAGGTGGATATGCAGAGTAGGTCTCCATGGTGATACCCACCAGGCTTCACGTGGAAGGCGGCATAACTTAGAGACGGCACATGCAGGCTTTACCCTTAGAGAGGTGTTGGTTAGAATCTAAGCCTGCCGTTTCTTTGCCATATGACCTTAAGCAAGATATTAATATCTCTGAGTTTCAGTCTCCTCTTGTGTGAAATGGAGACTTAATAACCTACCTCACAACAATAATAAATGACATATAAAAGGGTAAGCTTAGTGCCTCTCAGAGAGGCAGGAGGAAAAGGTGACTTCATGCCTGCTGTCAACACACAAATAGCTCTCTTGCTCTGGCCTGGAACCCTTTCTACAGAGATGGGGCATCCCATTTCACCTGTTTTGTTTCTTTGCTGTCTTTCCCCTCCAGATTGTGAGATCGGTGACAGACTCCAAATCCATTATCTGATTTATTTTGTCCTCACAATATGAGATGGGCCCAGGGGGGTGGAGTGAAGGTGGAGTGCTTGGTCACATAGCCAGGCAGTGTCTGAGTGGATCCTGGGACATGGCTCTGGCTGAGCCCATGCTACCACTCTGCTAAGTCAGTTGGTTAGAGCCTGGGGGATGCTAGAACATTCTGATAGAGCATTCCCAAACTACTGAATATTTCAATCAACCAACCTGGTTCAATCTCAGCTTCTCTCCACTAACAAATTCACATTTTCTGATAATTCAGAATTTGTGAGCTGGCCTGAAATTTACCTTTGCGTTTTCCATGAAAAGTCTTAGCAAAAGTAAATATCTCTGAGGAAAAAATTGCAATGGTGATGTTTAATTGATACTAAATGTATTAACATGATGTGCCCATGGCAAAGATTCATATCCGTTCTTAGAAGTGAGTTATTCTAAGCATGAGTTTGACGGGCAGTAGAATACGCCACTTGGAGAAATGCAGGGCAAAACATATTTCCTTGCTTTCATACTGTAATTCACACTTTTCTTTGTTAGAGTCTCTAAACATCTCCCCCACAATCAGCCACACTAATTCTGATTATTTCTTTTTCAAGTGTTTTTATAAACAGGACAGACCCTGACTCTGCCAATTGTTGTGCCATTACTCATATTGAAGATGAGGGAAAAGAGGCAAAGGGGAAGCCTTCAGGAGTCCAGTCCTAGATCCTCCACTAGCTCTGTGTGCTCTTGGATAAGTTATTTAACCTCTCTGAGTATTTAAGTGGCATTCAAGTCTCTCTTTACTTTGGCCCAACTTACTTTTATAGTCTCAGCTCCCACTTATATTCCATGTATCCCCTAAGCCCTCCAGTCAAACAAACTTACTTCTTATTCCAGGAACATGTCCCATGCTCTCCTGCTTCCTCCTTCACCAGGATGCTCTTCCTTTCTATGCCATTAAAACCCCATGCATCTTTCAAGACTCAGATGAGAGGCTGTTTTCTCCATAAAGATTTCTTCCCAGTTGGCTATGAGCCTCCCCTACCATCCTGTTTGGGTGCTTTTAATCACATTCTACCTGACAATAGAGTTCTTGTAGACATGCCTTTTTTCCTATTAATAGAGTGCAAGCTCCTTGAAGGCAAAGCTAATATCTTCTATATCCTCATAAATCCACAATGGGGACTTGGGTTGTACAGCTGTAAGTGAAGAAGCTGGAATTCACGGTTGGGGGTTCTGACTGCAAAATCCCTGCTTTTGCCTCCCCATGGCATGGATGAAAGAACCTGTTTCCCTGGCTTTCAAATGCAGACAGATATAATATTCTCTGCTTTGTGTTACTTGTAAAGATGAATCATAAACTCTGAAGTTCTCAGAACTTCTGAAGTCATTCTCAGAAGGTTATGAAATGGCTAGGGCTTTCTTGGATGAAAAGGCTGAAAATTCAGCAGGAATGTAATAGCTTATCTATGGGGCTTCACCATGGAGCCCAAGGCTGAATCTTGGGCATATCCAGGATTGAGACTGACCATCTCTCATTATTGGGCTCTAGAGCTGGGTGGGGTTCTGAAGCTGGTTCACAGTCAGCCTTATACTTCAACACCCACTCCTCCAACCTCTTCACCATCCAATGTCTATTCAAGAAACATTGGTTGACCCCTTCTATGTATCACACATTGAGCTAGGCCCAGGAAATACAATACTATCAATCAGATACTATCTTTGCCCTCCAGGGGGAGGCAGACATGTGAACAGAAAATGAACACCCAAGGAGACATAGATTATAAAAGAGGGCAGCCCAGAGGTCATGGTGGCCCAGAGAAGGGAACCCAAGGGATATGAGAGATACACTTCCTGCCTCTTTCTCTCTCTGTACTATGGAGGACATTAACTCGCTATGAGATCTTAGACAGATCACATTTACTCTCTGGCCATGTTTTCATTTTTCACACAACAAAGCATCTGGGCTCAGTAGTTTCCCCAGATCTTATCCCACAATACTTACCTCTTGATACTTACTGCACTCCTGCTGATAGGCACCATGCCAATCTTCATCTTACCATCCATGTTCCTCAGGAGGGTGTAGACCTCCTCCGAGCTCCAAGTCCCATTAGGCGGAAGTGCTGGCATTGGGAAGTTGACTCTGGGACTTCCAGAGAGGTTTCAAGCCTGTTGGTGTCTCAGTCAGTGCCGGATATGGCCAGGCCTGCTTTGGGCACATTGCCTACCTTCCTGCTAAGTCATGGCGGAGGCTTCTCCCTGTGAACATTGTGCCAGGACCTGGGAGTGCAATGGTGAGCAAAAGCAGATGTAATTCCTAATCTCATGGAGTTCACAGTCTAGTTGGGGAGCAAGTATTAATATAACAGTCACACAAATGAATGCATAATTATATCCTGGGGTAAGTGCTTGAGAGCAAGAAACATGGTCCTAGGAGAGCAAGTATAATAAGGACTGAAAAATGCCAATGAGTTTAGCAGCATGAAGTCATTCTCAAGAGCTGTTTTGTCAGAGTTGGTCCAGAAGCCACACAGGAGTGGGCTGAGGAGCAAGTTGGAGGTAAGGAAGTGGAGGTGGTCAGTTGTAGATAATTCTTGAGCAGTGAGCTCTTAAAGGGCTGAAAGGAAACTTAGAGGACTGTCATGGCGGGCAATTTCGAAAAAGATTACTAAGGTATCCACAGACATCATCTTTATAACCCTTAGAACAATCTTGTGATATGGGTAGGTCAAGTTTTGTTTCCGTTTGACAGATGAGAAAAATTGAGATCCAGAAAGGTTTTGTGTCTTGAGCAGAGTATTCACAGCAGATCCAGGACTGGAAGTGCCCAGAATCCCTGCCCTCCTTCTGCTCTCCAAAGGCTGGCTGGTAGAGGTTATCTGAATGTGGATTGTTTTCACCACACTCAAGGTTTCTTTATTACTTCCTTTTCCTCTCCTCAGAGCTTAAAGATTCAGGACCATGGCCAGCACCCAAACAGCCTCTACAAACCCTGAAATCAAAGTGTAGAGCCTTAGCCAATGAGATCAGCACTGCTTTTGTAAGTTGGTTTTCTCAACAAACATGGAGTGAATATCTACTGATTATCAGGTGCTGTGAGAGGTGCCAGAGATACGGATGGAAAACTGCCCTAGACAGAGCCCACCATCTAGGATGGAGAAGACATAGACACAGATAACCATAACAAAGTGTGAGGTGTGCACAGAGGTCGTGGGATTAAAGAAGGCTTCCTGGAGGAGGCCCAGCCTGAGATGAATCTTTTTTTTTTTTTTTTTTTGCGGTATGCGGGCCTCTGCCGTGGCCTCTCCCGTTGCGGAGCACAGGCTCCGGATGCACAGGCTCAGCAGCCATGGCTCACGGGCCCAGCCGCTCCGCGGCATCTGGGATCCTCCCGGACTGGGGCACGAACCCGTGTCCCCTGCATCGGCAGGCGGACTCCCAATCACTGCACCACCAGGGAAGCCCCTGAGATGAATCTTGACGAGAGCAAATGGCAGTGAGGAACCATGGAGGGGTTTTAAGCAGGGGCATGACCAGGTCACACGTGTGTTTTAGAAAGATTCCCCCTGGTGCCATGTGAGAATAAAGAAGGGGGTGAGAGAAGAGAGGGGCTGACTCAGGAGACTGAATAAGAGTAGAGTTTCCTCAAGCACATTCTAAAAGGCATAGCCAGGTTTTCATCTTGCTTGTAAGAGTAGATGGAAACATTCTAGGTTTTGTATGTTTCTTTTTGGCACTGTCAAGATTCACCTTGACCAGCTGAAACTGACACAGTGAGAGAATTGAGTTGCTGACAGAGAGGAGGGAATTGAAGTCTGGAGAAAGGGGAAGGGACAAGAATTTGACTGTTGAAATAGTCACTATGCATCCGCACCATGCTAGGTGTTTATCACATTCTCGTTTAATTCTCCCAATGACCTGTGAATTAATGAGGCCCCTAATTTTCACAGAGAAACTGAGGATCAGAGAGATTAACTGTAGCCCATGGCCACACACAAAATAAAAAGCAGAATTTGAACTTAGGTCTTCATGGCCCCAACTCCACACATTCCCTCCTCATGTAGATGCTGTTTCAGTGGAGAACACAGTGGAGATCCAGCTAACAGAGGAGCAGAATAATGACTCCTGGGCACCCACTCCTGCAGCCTCCTGTTCACACATGAAGGAATAATCACATTAAGCATTCTTTCCTCAGCTCCCAAATCCAGGGGCTTCGGAAGGCCACAAATGGACCCAGGATGGGAGACATACATCGTTCTTCCTGGCCTGGGTGGGTTTTGCATGCCCCTTATCATTCCATAGTACCGTGTTTTGCAGGAAAAGATGCTTCTGTGTTCAGGGATGAGAAGATGAGGGGTTTTATAGTGATGCCAATTACCTGGTTTGACACCCCTGAGGTGCCCTTGGCCCCAAAGTTTTAGAGGCTACGCCATTCTCTCTGGGCCTTTTGCAGCGGCTGTGGCGGCGTCTGCCGCAGAGCCGGAGGAAGCTTTATGGAGATGGTCACACTCCAGTGCCCAGCCTACTTGTTGGAACTTTCCAGAAATATTGCACTGCAGACATTTTCCACGCCGTTATGCTAATGGAATCAGGAAAAATCAATTGTCCTTAAGGAACAGGGGAATGAGACGTGCTGTAAATGCCACAGGATGACTGATTGGTTGACTGCTTGCTGGCGATCTGAGCACGTCTCATCCCTACATTATTCTGATGAATTTTTATGGCCTGCCTCCTCTCTTGCTTGCTCCCTCCCCCCATCTCCACCCCCCTAGCTGGGGAAGAAGGTTTATGGCTTGCAGCTTCTCAGTTGATTGAATGCAGCTGGCATTGTTGCAGCAGAGGACAAATAGGTACATTTGCTTTACAGGCTGAGAAAAGTGGGTTTGGAGAAATTGCATCTCCACATCCCTCTGCAACAAAGACACACTTAAAAATGCAGATATTTTTTATGAAATGACTTTACTCTCCTTCTTGGTTGTCCCTAATCTTCCTATCAGAGGAAAGGGCAAAAAAAGAAAGAAAAAACGTTGGGGGAAAGAAATATATGGCTTGCAATTCTGCGGAAATCCGATTTTTCATTCTGATCACAAAGGAAGTTAACGAAGCCATTTCATTAGTATTCATTTTAGGCCGATGTGATTTCCTCCTCTTTGCTAACACAAAAATAAATAAACAGTCCAGCTATGTCTGGGAAGCTGCCGACAAGGCGGCTTGGAGCAGAGGTCGGCATTTTCTGGAATGAGTGTGCACCGCATTCAGCAATGTGGCCAAGAAAATGGATCCAGCTCAAATAAGGGCCATCTGGGGTAGGGAAGAGACAAGGTTTAGGTGGAGACAGATCCCTTGAGTTTCAAAGCTGGTGTCCAGCTTGGCCATGGCAGTTGATGGACTGGGGAAGGCAAACAGGCTGCGACTGTTGTTTTCTGCAGGAACTTTCCTGCGGTTCTAGCTGCTGGTCCTGAGGCCAGAGATGCTTCACATCTGGTCAGGGCACTAGGGAGCTACTTCTATTGTTTGTTCTTTCTTGTTTCTTCCTCAAGGGCAGCTAAATCCTGTAGAGAATTGGGAAATCATATAGGGTGATAAACCTGGGAGTGTTTAGCTGGAAAGAGGAGATTTGGGGACACAGCTGTTGTCTTCATCCACCCAAAGGGGCATTGTGGACAGAGGAGCAGGCTTACTGCATTGGGCTCCAGAGGGCTAAACTAGGATCTGTGGGTGGAGGTGACAAAGAGGCAGAGGAATCCATTACATCTGAGATCAAATTCCAGATCAAGCATTTTCTGAGTATGCCTATAGGCAAGTTATTAATGTCTCTCAGCCTCAGCATTCACATTTGTATAACGAAGTAAATTAGAATAAAACCCAATCTCTTCATTCTTTTCAAACTACTGTCAGGTATAGTAACATGCAGTGCTGGGAAGGGGGCATTAGTAGCTGCTTTGTAGAGAAGAGGAAATCCAGATTCAGAGAGGCGGTAAGTCACACAACCTCCTGGAAGCAGGCCACTGGTCTCTGAGGCCAAAACTCTTTCCCTTCCCCAACTGGAGGCCTCCTTGTTCAGCTGCTTCTCAGGCTCCTTGGAGGAGAAGGAAAGATATACAAGCAGAAAGCTCTTTGTTCTTAGATAAAAATTCGTACCCAATTTTTGCCTCAAATACTGTCATTGGACATGTTTCCATCTCTTTCCTGGGCTGCATACTCTCAGAGGGCGGGGTTCCTCTGTACCCTCTGCTTAATTCAGACGGTTCAGCAATTCCTGACTTGCCTTAACATGCCACATGCTTTGATACTCCCCAACCCTAGCCTGTGCTATTGCCCCTTCATGGAATTTTCTCCCCTGCCTTTTTCATTTGGCCAAGTCTGTCCCATCTTTCAACTCTGGGAAAAGTTCCTGGAGACCCACAGAGGACTTTGTTCTCTTTGTGCCCTTGTTGGGTGTCAATGCAGGTGTTTGTATAATCGTAACTGTGACAGTGACAAAAAAGCCATGGGAATCATGAAGTCAGGGTGACCTGGGTTCAATTCTGCCACTGATGTGTAGTCATGAGCAAGTTACCAAAACTCCCTGAGCCTCACTTTCCTCATTGGTCAGTGGGGAGAGTAATAGTACCACCTCAAAATGCTGTTTGAAGGAGTCAGTGAGAACTATTTGTCAAGTACTTTGCTCAGTGCCTGGAACACACGTGGCCTTAAGCAATTCAAAATGAATGAATGAATGAATGAAGTTACTTTCCATTTGGCTAGAAATCTTGATAGAGAGGGCTGAGGACACTTTTTTTTCAGTTCCCTCAATCCTGTCCATATTCCCCTCACCTTACCTCTCCTTGCCTGTCCCATGAATAATAATTAACACCACAATGTGCCAGGAAGTTAGTGGCAGGCCCAGGATAGAACCAGAATCTCTTAGACCCTAGTCATTTGCATTGTCTCTTCTCCCAATCAGTACTGGTCGCTGGTCAAGGGCCAGGGTCCCATCTCCCTCACCCTTCTCCCTTGCAGTGCTTGTCACAGGTCAGGCCCCACTGTGGGTGGTCCATGAAGTGCTCTGACAGGAGGGTCATGGGGCTCACTGGCAGGGAGATCTGGAGCCCAGTTCAACCCCTGCCTGCCTGTGTGACCCCCAAGGCCGTCAGTTTCTCATCCATCATGGGTGATAATACTTCCTGCCAGACCTACTGCTTCGGGTTATTGTTAAAGAGAGAAGAAGAGCAGGAGGAGGAGAGTGCTCTGTCGGCTCTTAGGCATCCAGAAGTTGAAACGAGTGCTGCTGTTGCTGTTGTCATTGTCGTTATTGCCTCTCAAAATTAAAAAGTCCCCACAGCCGGGGTCCCGGAACCAGTCTCTTAGAGGAGATGACTCTGCCCTTGAAAGCCGCTCTCTCAGTCTGGCGTTTCCTGTGGGTAATTTGAAACTGGGGCTCAGAGAACTGAACTCTAGTTAATGGTTTTCAATAAAGAATTAAGTGTTGCTCGTCAGGCTGGCGCTGCGGCCCGCCTTCCCGGAAGGGGGGAGAGGGTTGGGGGATGGGAGTGCAGGTTGCAAGCGTTTAGAGATGCGTTTGCATCTTCTGGTCAGTTAGGTAGCCTGTTGAAAGAGAGCTAAGATCAGGCCACAGCAGCCAGAGGCCAGCGTGGAGCGGTGGGGCGGGGGGTGGGGGGTGCAGAGAGATGCAGACCCCGTGCTGGGCAGGCAGTGGGGAAAGTGTAACGGTCACTGCCGCTAGAGCTAGGTCAGCTGTTTCCACAAAGAGCCTGTCTGCTGGGCACGGGGCAGGTGCCCCCTCCCGTGGGGGCAGCCCCTGCATGCGGGGTGCTGAAGCTCTTTCTGCTAGAGCTGCCTCCCACATCAGACATCGCTTTCATAACAGCCACAGCTCCTGCTTCATGCTTTCTGCGTAGAATAAGTCCTTAGAGCCTCCTCTACAACCCTAAGGGGTTGCCATTACTTTCTTCACTCTTGCTTTGCAGATGAGGAAACTGAGGTATGGAGAGGTTAGGAACTTGCCCAAAGTCACACAGCTCTGAGCGACAGATCTGGGCTTCAAATCTATGTAGTCTGGTGCCAAAGGCCATGCTGTATAGCTACTATCTGGCAGAGTATAGCATTCTATTCCCTACTAGGGTCTCTGAATCACTTTTATCTCCAGCCCCCGAGGTTGGCAGAGGAGGGTCATTAGTTCCATCCCACAGATGAGGAGACCGAGGGTCAAGGAAGTATTGTGCCTGGGCAGAGGGGACTAGAGAGAGAGGGAGAGGTAAAGAAGGCATCCAGACATGGGGAGCGAAGTACAAAGGCCCCGTGAGAAAGGCATTTGCAGCAGGTATCAAAAGCCTTAAAATATTCATACCCTCTGACCTCTTATTTCTGTTTCTGGGAGTCTGCCATAAGGAAATAACCCTGCTGAAAGAAGACCGTTCTAAATAAAAGAAAGAAGAGTGATTATTTATAATATCAAATCATTGGAAGCAACTTAAGTAACCAACCATGGGAAATAGTTAAGTCTGGCATTTACACCTGATTTGACAGTCTGCAGCCATGAAAAATAATGGTTTTTGAAGGCAACACAGTTATCTGGAAAAATGCTTATGATAAAATGTTAAAAAAAGAAAAAAGTAAGATAAAATTTTATGAATAATAAAATCCCAAGTATATACCAAGCATACACGAGCTATACAAAATAATAGCTGCTATGTTAGGATGATGCAATTGCAAGCCCTTTTCGTCTCCTTTTCCAACTTTATATAAGTTGCTTAAGTATAAATAAATTGGTGGACTTAGTCCAGGATGTCATTGGATGACCTTGGAAAGGTTACATCTTTCTATGTTTCAGTTTCCTAATCGACAAAATGTGGATAAAATCCCTTTCTTTTCAGGATTGCTGTATTTAATTAGATAATATGTATAATATACCTAGCACCGTACCTGTGCATTGTAGGACTAAGTGATGTCAGTGACTCCCCTGAGGTTTCTTCCATTTCTCACATGTTGTCTTCTGACTTACTGAGGTTTGCACAGTGAAGATGGGACAGCAGGGCCCAAACCTGAATTCTATAGAGGGGGCCCCTCAGAGTCAGGTGTAGATATGTCACACCTCCATTGCCTGACACCAGCCAAAAGAATGAAGGCTAGACACTCCAAGGAGGGTCAGCTGGACCCCGAGCTCCAGGACAGCCCCTGACATTTACTCTCACCCAGGGCCTCTCAGCAACACAAACCTCTAGGCGAGGCTTCTAGGTAGCATCTCTCCAGAACTTCTGGCAGGGCAAAGAGACTTGTGTAGTTCTGATGCTACCTGCTAGGGGCCCACAGGTCATCAATTCCCTCAGCCACTTGTTCATTCATTATTCACTCACTGAGTCAGGTCCAGAGTCAGCTACAGTAGATCTTTATTGAGTGTTGACTTTATGTTTACTGGGCATGGGAGTGAGGATGTCTGTATCTGGGGTTTTCACTTACCTTAGCTCATTGAATCCTCATATCTGCCTTGCAGAAGAGGTTTGCTTAGCAGAACTTGGCAATTTTAAAAAGCAAGATATAGGGCTTCCCTGGTGGTGCAGTGGTTGAGGGTCTGCCTGCCAGTGCAGGGGACACAGGTTTGAGCCCTGGTCTGGGAGGATCCCACATGCCACGGAGCAACTGGGCCCCTGAGCCACAACTATTAAGCCTGCGTGTCTGGAGCCTGTGCTCCGCAACAAGAGAGGCTGCGACGGTGAGAGGCCCGCGCACCGCGATGAAGAGTGACCCCCGCTCGCCGCACCTAGAGAAAGCCCTCGCACAGAAACGAAGGCCCAACACAGCCATAAATAAATAAATAAATAAATTTATAAAAAGAAAAAAAAAAAGCAAGATATAAATGAAAGTCTCCTCCCTTGGTTTGTCAGTCAGTCCCTGGCCCTGCCTATTCTGCCTCCTTTGTGCCTTCCAGATCTAAGCCTCCTGCTCCAGGCCTCCGCTTCAGCCACTCTCTCTCTGCTGGAGATATCTTTTTTTTTTTTTTTTGCGGTACGCGGGCCTCTCACTGCTGTGGCCTCTCCGTTGTGGAGCACAGCCTCCGGACGCGCAGGCTCAGCGGCCATGGCTCACCGGCCCAGCCGCTCCGCAGCATGTGGGATCTTCCCGGACCGGGGCATGAACCTATGTCCCCTGCATAGGCAGGCGGACTCTCAACCACTGCGCCACCAGGGAAGCCCTGCTGGAGATATCTTTAAAAACCAAAACCCAACTGAGGAGAGCGCCCCAGATCTCCAATCTGGCACAACTGGTTTCCTGTGGCCTGATCCCCCACCATGCACCTTGACACACAGCTGCTTCCTGCTTCTCCCTGCCTCTCCATGCCCCTTTCTGTCTTCATGGTTTACAGACTCTTCCTGCTTCCTAGATGGCAAATTCTTACCCATCCTCTAGCACATAGCTCAACCTCCCACTCCTCTTTGGCTCCCATACAAGGTTTGCTGTTCCCCTTCTGTGCCCACCTCCCGTTGCACTGCAATAACGTCCCAGTCTGTTCCCTATGGCTCCCCCCAGCCCCAAGGATCGTGCATCCTCAAAAGCAGGGACTGCGTCTTTCTATATCGATGTCCCTGGAGCTTGGCTCAGAATTTGGCACAGGCACGAAGCACAGTGAGTGTTTGCTGAGTGAATTATGGATGACAGGGTGATCTCAGGGCCTCACCAGGGAGGAAAAAAAGGCCCCCTTGACCTCTTGGGGATGGGAAATGTTCACAGCTGAATCCTCCTGGCAGACACTCTTCAGCGTCACCAGCTCACTCCCCGGAAGTCCTGGGTCTGCTGAGCTCCCCGATGTGTACAAGAACATTTGGCCATAAACCTACCTACTGTGGGATTACAGCCACCACCTCACGGGAAGCTCACCCTGAGAAAGCCTTACCTGGACAGCCGGGGATACAGGGAGTCTCCTGGTGTGGCCCTGCCACATCTCAGCCCCATGCCCTGCCTCTTGGCACCCTCACGCTCCAGGCTACTGCCAGACTGAAATGTTTCCTGAAGACACCTTGTGATTTCTCTTTTCTTTATGGTTCCTTCCGCCTGGAATTGTCTCCACCTGCCCATCCCCCCATCTTTGCCCAGTGAATTCCTACTGGCTCTTCTGCTTGGTTCAGGTGTCACCTTTCCTCGGAGCCAGAGGCCTGCCCTCCGTGTCTCCTGACTGCTGTGGCACCTCCATCATGGTGCTGTTCACAGGTGTCAGTGTCTGTCCATTTTCTCTAAAAGCCTGTGGGCTCCCTGAGGGCAGGGACTTGGTCTAATTCACTTTGGAGTCCGAGTTCCTGGCTCGTGACAGGCACCCAGGTCCGTGCTGGCCATCTGGCTGTGTGGGAACATTGTGCTAGGACCTTCTCTGTTGCTCCGAGTCAAACCTTAGTGCGCAGGAGGTACGAGGCCGAGGGTTACAGCACGTGAGAAGATACACCCAACCCTCAGGCTTGCAGGGCAAATCAAACACACTGTCATTAGGGGAGCTGAGAAGGCGCAGCTGCAGATTGGAGAGAGACCTGGGCTTCAGTACCACCCCTGCTTCGCGCTGGCTCTGAGCAATCTCCTCACCTGTCCAAACTTGTTTCCTGAGCTCTAAAAGTGGAACCACAAGTCCTGCTCAGCCTACCTCACAGAGTTCTTGTGAGGATCAGGTGCAACAGTGTCCCTGAAATTGCAGTAAACTGTGAAGTGGTGTGCCCGTACTTTCCCTCTCTTTGAGGGGAAGCTCAGCTCGAGAATGCGGCAGTGCCCACTAGAGGGGGTGGCAGAGCAGGCCAGGCCCTCCACGTTAGAGCCCTGTGGGCAGGAGGTGCCAGCGCTGAGAACCTGGGCTGGCCCAGAAAGAGGGGATGCAGGGTCCAAGACATATCATCATGAGGTCCCAGTCTCCCCTCTGCTCACCTTTCTCTCCAATTCAGACGACGTCTGGGCTATCTCTGAAGTGCTAGAAGAGAAAGAAATAGAAAAGCCCAGGCTGAAGGCACAGGGGGCAGCCCTAACTCTCTGCTTTATTAACAGGGGTGGCGATGGGCAGGGTGAAAGTGTAAGACCTTGGGTTCTTTGCTTTGAGCACTGTTTTCTCTGATTAGCTCAGGAGCCTGGACCCCAGGGCTCTGAGGCCATTGTCTGCCTGGTGTAGGGCATATTTCCCAGCTTCTGGAGTGCCACCTTAGTGGAAGAGGGCTGAGATCTGTGCCACCTCCCTCCATGGAGGCCTGAAGCCTGCAGGCTTGGCCTCACAGTTGATTAGCTCCCTCTTTGCTGGGGTGGGTAGACCAGACAAAGAGGCCAACTGGAGGAGAGCTCTGTAACCCAATTTGCTGTGCGGAGAAGCCAGTCTGTCTGGCAAGAGCTAATTGGAAAGCTGCTTCCTCTAAGCTTGGACCCAGGAGGGCACTAGCCTGGCTGGGCGGGGCCCCCTTGGCTAGACCCACATCATTTAGTGCTTTCTGTGGGTGCTCCCAGCGGGAGAGCACTTAGCCCTGGTAATTGGCCAGGCAGGCTCATCACTAATTCATGGAAAATTGTATTTCTTTTTTTTTTTTTGAGAGAGAGAGAGAGAAGAGTGGGGGTAGGTGGGAATAAATGAGTTTTTGAAGGGAGGAGTCTGTTTTGGGCTTGGTCGAAGCAGCTTCAAATCGGGAGGAAGGAGGTCAGGGATTCATTTGCTAACTTGCCGTTGATCTGAGCAAGTTATCTTCTCACAGGAGGTCTCGGTTTCCTAATCTGCGGTAGGAGACAATAACCATGATCCATCTACCTCAGAAATGGCTTTGAGGATTGAATCCAGATAGGAGAGATGAGTGCTCATCACATGGTCATTTCCACAGGCCTGGGGAGGAAAGGAGCCATTTATATTTCATGTAATTACTGATGTAGAGTGCGGTAGATTTATATCTGTCATCTTTTGGATGGACAGTATTTTTTAATGACTCCATTTTACCTCTTTTATTGGCTTATTAACTCTTTGGTGTGCTGTTTTAGTGGTTGCTTTATGGTTTATAGTAAACATCTTTACCGTCACAGTGTACCTTCAAGTGACATTGGAACCCTTCACATAGAGTATAAGACACTTCCAATAGTGTACTTCCATTTCTCCCCCTCTGATATTTATGGTAACTTTGTCATGCATTGTGCCTGTAAATTCCACAATACATTGCTATTATTTTTGTTTAAACAGTTATCTTAAATTTTTTTTATTGTGGTAAAATACACATAAAATTAGCTATCTAACCATTTTTAAGAGTACAATTCAGTGTTATTAAATACATTCATAATACTGTGCAACCATCACTACCACCCATCTCCATAGCACTTTTTCATCTTGCAAGACTGAAATTCTATACCTATTGAAGTCAATTATCTTTTAAAGAGATTTAAACAATTAAAAAAATCTTATACATTTAAGTAGTTGCCATTTCTGGTATTTTTCACTCCATGTGAGGAACCATTTTTCCATCTGGTTTCATTTTCCTTCTGACTGAAGGACTTTAACATTTCTTGTAGTACTGCTCTGTTAGTGATGAATTATTTCAGCTTTTGTATGTCTGAAAAAGATTTATTTAGCTTTTCCCTTTGCAAGATATTTCCACTAGGTATAGAATTCTAGGCTGACAGCTTTCTTTCTATACTTTAAAGATGCTGCTCCACTGTCTTTGTCTTACATTGTTTCTAATTTAAAATCTGTTTTCACTTTATTTTTCTTCCTCTGTACTTAATGTTTCTTTTTTCTATGGTTGCTTTTAAGATTTTCTTTTATTACTAGTTTCGAGAAATCTGGTTATCATGTGTCTTCATGTAGTCTTCTTCATTTTTTGGTGTGTGTTTGGGGTTCACTGAGTTTCTTAGATCTATGAGTTTATGGTTTTTATCAAATTTGGAAAATGTTTGAGCCATTATTTCTTCAGATAATTTTTCTTCCCCCACCTTCACAGACTCTAATTATACATATATTAGGCTGCTTGAAGTTGTCCCACAGGTCACTGATGATCTTCTCATTTTAAAGTTCTTTTTCTGTCTGTGTTTCCTTTTAAATAGTTTCTATTTCTTCAAGGTCACTGATTTTTTTTTTTTGTAGGGGGGAAGGTCTAGTCTGCCTTTAATCCAATCCAATGGATTTTTCATCCTAGACCCTGTAGTTTTCACCTCCAGAAGTTTAATTTGGGTCTCTTGTTCATGTCTTTCATGACTCTCTTTAACTTTTTGAACAGACGAAATTTAATCGTGATACCTATTTAATGTCCTTGTCTCCTAATACTAACATCTGTGTCAGTTCTGACTGATTTATGCTTCTCCTCAGTATGGCTCATATTTTCCTGCCACTCTGCATCCCTGGTAATCTCTACTTGGATTCCAGACACTGTGAATTTCACCTTGTTGGGGGCTGGATATTTTTTGTCTTTCTTTAAATATTCTTGAGATTTGTTCTGGAATATGGTTAAGTTACTTGGCAAAAGTTTGATCCTGTTGGGTCTTGATTTTAAGATTTTTTTTAAGTCAGGACCAGAGCAGCTTCTAGTCTAGAGCTAACTATTTCCCATTATTAACGTCAGACCCTTCTGAATGCACTACTCAATGCCCTGTGAATTATGTGTTGTTATTTTTCAAATTGACTGGTGGAAACAGACACTATTTCTGACCCTGTGTGAGTGCTGGGCACTGATGGGTCTTTCCTGGGCCTTGTGTAATTTTCTCACACACATGCAGTCAATTCTCAAGGAGAAACCTCCATAGATCTCTGGATTTCCATGTGGTACTTCCCCTCCCCAGTATTCTGTCTTGTGAACTCTCATTGCCTTGCTCTCTCTGGACTGTCAGCTCTGACTTCTTAACTCAGGGAGTCTACCAGGTTCTCCTTGGGTACTCCCTCTTTGTTCTGAGGCCTAGAAACTCTCTCAAGGCAGTAAATTGGGGCAATTGCAGGGTCTACCTTGCTTGTTTTCTTCAGGCTGACTCTGATATTTCAGTTCTCTCAGAGTCCACTGTGAATTTGGATCTAGAAAGGAAAAGAAACATCCGTGAGAAGTCATTTTGCCCAAGCTCTTATATATAAAATGAAATCCTAATGCTCTCTTTATGTTATAATGCTGTTTGTCTATAACTCGATAACTCATTTAATCATTCAACAATTATTTATTGACCAACTACTATGTGCTAGACACCTTTCTAGTTGCTGGGGATAAAATAGTGGATAGACAGTAATCCTTGCCCTTCTGTGCCTTATATTCTAGTGGTGGAGAAGAGATCATAAGTGGGAAATGGCTGAAGTGCCATTCCTAACAAACCTACTTAATGCCTATGGAGAGAATGTGTGAGGCTTTTAGGACAGGCAAATGGAAGTCTTGTCAGTACCACGGAGAGCTCCCAGGGAGGCGAACCTCTGAAGAGAGCGCCTGAAGCAAAGGAGTGCCCTGGTTCCCCACCAGCTGATTTGCCCGGCCAACTCAAACCTAAGCTTGAGTAACTCTGTTCTAAATTCAGGTCGGGCTGCTATCTGAGATTCTGAGTCTGAGTCTGAGAATTGGAAGCTAGTCCACCTCTGCCTTCCATCTCTTGCTGTCAGAGTGGTTGGCAGAATCTTGTAGTCATAAAATCTCTGGAATTACCATCTGAAGACCAAGGTTTGAATCCTAGTTCTACCACAAACTGTCTGCACGGCTTTGGACAGGTCAGTTAGTTTCTCATCTGGAAATTGAGGATTATGATGCTTACAGTGGTGTTGTAATGACTGAGTAAGATAGATCTAGCAAAGCACCTTGTGCAGTGCCTGGAATGGACAGCTAGCTTGCAACACTTTGTTGAAAGGTGAATGAAACCTCTGGTAACGTTAAGGCCTCTCTGGAGGTGATACATAGGATCTCATGGGTGGATAAGAGGGAGGAGACATTCTAGGCAAAGAAAACAGCAGGACCAAAGGCAGGGAGGCATGAGAGTGGATGACTTGGCCAGGAAATGGAGAATCGTTTAATAAGATTGAAGCTATTCAGCTGCCACTTTTATTCTGAGGCCTCCCGAACCGCTATTTTCAGCACAGAGCATTCTGTTGAACCTCCAGACTTTATTTCCAGCTAGCCTATTGTGCATCTCAGTTGAAAGATCTATGTGTACCTCTGACCTACCTTTCCAAAACAGAATTTATCACTTTCCTCCAATGTGCTCTCCTCAGATGGCATGCTAGAAGGAAGAAGTGTGTCTTACGAATGGTCATAAATTGGATGAAAGTTTCGTAGAGGATATGGTGACCTTATTCTTCTTTCCAAGTGAGAGCAGAAAATGAGAATGGTCTAACCTAAAGCATGGGATAATTGGGTTAGAGAAGGGAGAACTTCCAGTATCATAGATTGTAAAGAACTCAGAAGGGGTGATTAAAGGAAGCCATGCAGTTCTCTTCCCTGAAGGAGAGGAGACATTATCATCTAGCTGGAATATTCTTCTTCTTCATCACTACTTATTTGCTATTGAGTAATTAAATTATTAATATCCTTTTAACAGCAGTGTATACTTGTATACAGCTCTACAGCTTGTAAAAGGTTTAATTTGATCTTAATCGCCACCCTCTGAGATTATCAAGACAAGGATTATTAACTCATTCCCTCTCTGCCCTCACTTTATACACAGAGAAACTAAGACTGCAAGCCACAGAAGTGATACAATTGGCAAGAAAACAAGTAGCACAGTCAGGAACAAGGCTCTGTCTCCCATCTCCCACCCAGACCTAAGCTTTTTTCCAATACAGCACTCTGGCTATCAACTGAAAACAACAAGAGCAACAATTGAATATATGACTAAAGATTCATAGAGTCCCTCTTCCTGGTGTTAGTTGCAGCAAGGAGTGGGAGAAAGAAGACTTTACCTCAAGGAATTCAGGAGTCTTGGTTCAAAATCCCAGAGCTAAGTTATTAGAAGGGAAAGCGGGCCTGATGCCATGTTAACTTTAATCAAGAGAATTGGTAGTGCTATTTCTCACGTGGCCTAGAACTCGACAGTTTACAAAGCATTTTTACACTCTCTAGTAGCTCATTTGACATGCTCCCGCCACCCTATGAAGGGCGTGTCATTGTTAGCACACATTTTCTAGGTGTGGATGAAGGGTCTCAGAGAGGTGAATGAGTTTCCCTGAGGCTCCTGGTCAGCGACTGAGCTGAGATCTGAATTGCTTTCTCTGGCCTCTTGGTTTAAACTCTTTCTCTTGCACTTTCTGCCACAGCCCACTGCCTCTGGCCAGACCCGAAAAACAAATCCTGTAATTGAGTTGGAATGTGGGTGCTGGGGCCCAGGAGACAATGTTTCCTGCTTTTCAATCTGTTCTTAATTTATTAAAGTGATGAAATAAGGAAGAGGCCCAGAAGCGGTGGATGTTTTCCATCAGTGAGTCACGGGAAAGTGCAGAGGCAGAAGGTCAGGAGGAAGGCGCTGTTGCTCTGGCAGCTCCCCTCCCCTGCCAAAGCCCACACAGACATGCTTGGGGGTCTACGGAGAGCTACTCCTTAGAGTGAAATAAGCCAGGAGAGAACAGGCCCCACAGAGGACTCCCTCCTGTCCCATAATGTTACCACTGACTAACTGAGCACCTTCTCATCTGACAAATGCCCAATGTCCAAGGAGAGGGACCCAGGGAAGACAGGAGGGGGCCTGGCCCAGCCTGAGGGGCATCAGGAAAGGCTTCCTGGAGGGTGTGACATTGAAACTGAGATTGAAATGTGAAGAGATTTTATCTGGGAGAAGAGGATACTCCCAGCACAGAGTATGATGGGGTAGTGGGTGGGGGAGGGAGAGGAAGAAGCTAGTTTGGCCCAGGCCTTGGCAACTTGGCCCAGGTGTCCACTTCTGACACTTGTCTGTGTACAGCGGATTTGAGGGCTGCATTCTCTAATCACCATTCTTACTCAGACTGCTTTCCATCTATTAGGCAAAAACTTTTCTGTGCCAGGCTCTGTGCTAGGCACTGGGCACGCAGTGGTGATTCAGAAGTGAGCCTTGACCTCCAAGTGAGAAAATAGACATATAAATAGTGATGACAATATGGTGTGATAAGGCTGGGACAGAGGACTTGCAAGAGCCCAGAGAGGGCACCAGAGGGAGGTTGGGAATAAAGAGAGGCTTCCTGGAAGAGATGAATCCAGAACCAGTTCTTGAAACCTGGGTAGGAGTTAACTGGGTGATTGAGGAATAACAGGCAATCCTGAGGACAGAAAGGGTGCTGTGAGAGAACATGGTATGTTCAGGGAGTCTATGGGGGGAACCAGGCTGGAGTAAGGGACAGGAGGGGCTGGGCTTTCCTGGCCTGGTTCTTTGTGCACTCTGCTCTTTCAGCGTGAGATGTTTTTCTCTTTGGCCCACCTCACACCGCCTTCAAGGTCCACTTTAGATTCAAACTCTCTCTTGAAGCCTTCCTTGACCCTTTCCCTGGTCACAAGTAATTTATTTTGAGGACCTACTAAGTGCTCTTTACATACTTCATTTCATTTATTCATTATGGCATCCCTCTGAGGTGAACTGGGAAGTTCAGTTCAACATCTATCTAGTCCCCACTATGTGCCATGCTCTGAAAATATAGAGATAAATCATACATTGTTCTTGCCCCCAGGTAGCTCACATTCTAATGGAAAGATACACCTATCATTATTTTCAATAAAAATCATATTGGTGATCCAATGTTCATAGTAGCATTATTTACAAGTCAAGATATGGAAACAACCAAAGTGTCCATCAACAGGTGAATGAATAAAGAAGATGCGATACACACCACACACACACACACACACACACACACACACAAACAATAGAATACTACTCAGCCATAAAAAGGAATGAAATTTTGCCATTTGCAACAACGTGGATGGACTTGACGGGTATTACTGAGTGAAATAAGTCAGACAGAGAAAGACAAATATTGTATGATATCACCTATATGTGGAATCTAAAACATAAAACAAACTGGTGAATATAACATGAAAGAAATAGACTCACAGATATGCAGAACAAACCAGTGGTTACCAGTGGGGAGAGGGAAGTGGGGAGGGGCAAGATAGGTGTAGGGGATTAAGAGGTACAGACTACTATGTATAAAATAGATAAGCTACAAGGATATATTATACAACACGGAATATAGGCAATATTTTATAACTATAAATGGAATATAACCTTTAAAAATTGAGTCACTGTGTGGTATACCTGACACTTATATGATATTATACATCAAAAATACCTCAATGATAAAAATATAATATTGGTGCTATTATCTCATTTTTTGCAGATGAGGAACTCAGACTCATATTTATTTATTAACTGACTTTGTCCAGGTTCATAAGGACAGTAAGTGGAACCCAGGTCTAGGTGGTGTTGAAGCCAGCCCTCTGCTCCCTGCTCCTAAGACACTTAATCATGGTCTGTCTGCCTTGAGGGAAGGATGTATAAATAGAGATGCTGATAGACTTGACTTACCCCTGTACTTGGTTTTTAACTCATTGGAAGCAGGATCCAGTGTTGTAGAATGCTCCTGCAGAGAGAGATCTTGAGGAGGGGATGTGGGCTAGCACTTAGGAAGTGCCCACTGACAGCCTGGGGTTCTGATGCCCGTCCCACTTACCCCTCATGTGCCCCTTCCTCTGTGCTTCTAACACACTCCCACCTTCATCTCCATGGTTCTTATCTCATGGTGAACAACTCTTGGTCCTTGCCCATTCATTTGTCTGTCTTCCTTCCTTGATCAGTTTGGAATCTTCAGAGCCCAGCATAGTGTGCGGGCTGCTGTCAGAATGTGCTAATCTTGAACTGGATTGATTTGAATTCTCCGTATTGATTTTCACACGCTCTTACAGAGTTTGCATGTGTCTCTGTGAGCATTTGTGTGTGTTGAGTCTGTGGGTTTTGTGTGGGCTCATTCATAGTTTGCATTGCAGGCGTGTAGCTCCTGTGAGGGGTCTTGCATCTGTATGTTTCCTGTAAGGGCACCCACAGCCCCTTCTGAACCCTGTGCCTCTTCACCTCATTGGCATCATATCCTGACCAATCCTAAATGTCCCTCTTTTTCAGAAATACATTTCAAGGTAACTTTTGTCTCCTAGCCATGATTGAGATAGTTCTGAACACCATGGGGTTTGAAGTCTGGCCTCTTGGTGCTTTATCAAGAGCGTGCGTTTGCCGGCTGAGCTCCCCAGCTCTGTGACTACCGGCAGTGAGAGTGGACCGGCTTGGTTCTGCAGGGGAGTGGGCAGTAAATGGTGAAACTGCGCTCAGGGCCCTGCCTTGTCGGCAGCCCCCAAATCACCCAAGCTGCTTTACAGCTTCTTTAATGAGCTAAGCTTTCGGAGGGAGGGATGGAAAGGTAGGAATTTGGAAATTGTTGTCTTCAGACAGTTTGTGTTTTGGGGTGTATAAGAAAGTCACGTCTCCCGCCCCCCCCAACAACCACCCCCCCCATCAGGGTGTTTTAATGATTCAAAATCATGAATATTAAACCGATGGAAAGTTGACAGTATTTAAATGAGCATCATTAAGAGACACATAAATTAACAGGGTTTTTAGTTCTTGTGGAACTGCTGTTTCAGTGTTAATTAAACAACCGGAGTGCTCGGGCGCTTTTGCAGCAAACTGTCCCCAAAGTGTGCTGCAGAATATCATTATGGGTGGCTGCCTTGCTGTTTAATTATTTCCAAGTTTTTTTTTTTTTTTCGTTGCTGCAATAGTTTTATGCTTGTCTTGCATTTGGAAAAGGTGATGGGGCTGAACCTCCAAGGAAGCGTTAATGTGATCTGTCGGCCCCATGGTGAAGACCTGAGCTGAGCAGTTCTTGTCCCTTCATGCCAGCCCTCTGTGAAGGAAGCCCCAGATGACCCTTTGGGTCTCCTGATGGGCTGGTCCATGACTGAGTCCAGAAGGTACCTGGATCCTAGGTTGCAGATAATCTTGCTCTTAGAAAGTTGGGGGCCTGAATTCAGATAGAGCCCCAAGATGGGGAAGGAAAGGCAGGGGTGACAGTGAGACAGGAGGTATAAAGGCCTCCACAGCTATATTTGAGGCAGTGTGGAGTGGAAGAGTCAGGAATCCTGGATCTGCTCTTGACTCCATAGGTCTGAGCTAAGTGACCTTGAGGCACTGCCTTGCACTCTGTGGTATCAGTTTCCTCAACTGTAAAATGAGAAATTTAGATTAGATCCTGCATTCTCAAAGGGGGCAATATTGCCCCCAAGAAAATGGTGATATTTCACCCCAAGAGGGTGAAAAGTGGTTCTTGGGGGTTGAAAAAAGCTTACTTTTTCAAAAATGTATAAAACACAGATACACAGAGTACACAGATACACAGTGCATCTGTAGTATTAAAATTTCATGGGGCAGAAGGGATTAAGAGAAAAAACTGTTTAAAAACACTTCTTAGGTAGTAAACAATGGAAAAAAGATTGAGAAATAGTGGACTGGATGAACCCTAGGATCTTCATCTGTAAAGAAAAGAAAGCCCACTGTGAGGTGGCCTGATGGCCACATGCCCTGGATACAGAAATGGTCTCTGTTATTACCCATGTGAATCTGGCTGAGCTCTTATCTCCCCTGGACCTCACGGGCCTCGTCTTTGAAATGAGAACATTCATATCTTACCAGTCCAAAGGCAGAGGGCTGGACCAAATGAACTTTGGGCCTTTAGATGCCAGGGAAGCAGCTGGTGAAGTAGAAAGATGCAGTTCTGAGTCCACACTAGGCTGCAAATGCAGAGGGTGTGGCTTCTGGAACCAGACCACTGGCATCAAAGCTCAACTCTACCACTTAAAACTGTGATTTGCTGATCCCCATCCTATGCAAGTATTTCCCTGGAAATACTGAGGGAGGAAGGGGGAAGGGAGACTTCAGCATGGTGGGGTACAGCTCGTCCTGAGTCCCTTGATCACAGCACCATCTACTAGAGGGCTGGTCTCACCAATATTGCCAACACCCAGCATGAAATGCTGTAAGAAGGAGGCCCACTTCACTCATTTATTTGTTCATTAAATATTGTCTCCTATGTGCCAGGCCCTCTTCTAGATGCTGAGGTTGCAGCAGTGACCCAAACAGACCTGAATCCATGCCCTCAGGGAATGTACATCCTGGTGAGGGGTAGACAATAAAGGAAATATGTAAGAAGACAAGTAAAGCTGAGGAGGGTATGAGGAATATCTTGTGCAAAGTAGTTTTCAATGGGGTGGTGAAAGATGGTCTCCTGAAGAAAGTGATATTTGAGCAAAGACTTGGAGGAGGTGAAGGAGGGGAGAGTGTGGGGCAACACGGAAATAAACAGTGGAAATGAGGAAGGAAGCAGTCCATGGCAAGGGTGGTAGGTTATGCAGCAGCCCTGAAGAGAACACTTAAGCCTGTCCGAGGAGGTCAAGGAAGGTTTCCCAGGGACGTGACGACTGAGTGAGTACTTTGGGGACAAGTAGGAGTGTGCCCAGTAGGCACAGACAAAGGGCATTCTAGCCGAGGAAGAAGTCTGTGCAAAAGCATCATGAAGTCGTGAAATGTGTCAGGGTGAAACATGAAACCCAGGCCCAAAGGGGCTCAGTGACTCACTCAAGGCCACTTAGTAATAACAATAAAACAAATTAATGTTAATAGTGGTGGGTAGAGTCAACACTGAGTGAGCTCTTAGCGTGTCGGGACCTGTTAAAGTCTTTCTTTGTGTTGATTGCCTTAGTCCTCACAACAACCCTACAAAGTATGTACTGTTCCTAACTCCGTTTTGTTAATGGGGTTCAGAACTCTCCCAAGGTTGCACCGGAAGGCCCAGACATGCTTTACTGTTAACTAAGGTTTTTACTCCAAGCTCCAGGGAGCTGAGCTGGGCCACAGGGTAAATTTCTTTCCCTAAGCTCATCAGGGCTGTATTTCCCCAGACTGCAGCAGGCCGCTGATGCTAAAATCCAGCTCTCATATCTTATCACTATGATTCAAGGAAATACTAATCCAATGCCCAGAAAAGTGGAGGGAGGGAGTGACGGTGGGTGCTTGTCCCTATGCTTGGTTGCAGTGGGAGGTTGGGGATGGAGAGACCCTCCAAGCAGAGGTGCTTGGATAAACAACTTCTCTTTTTGTTTTAAGACTTTTTTTTTAATGTGGAACATTTTTAAATTCTTTTTATTGAATTTGTTACAGTATTGTTTCTGTTTTATGCTTTGGTTTTTTGGCCCCAGGACATGTAGGATCTTAGCTCCCCAACCAGGGATCAAACCCGCACCCCCTGCATTGGAAGGCGAAGTCTTAACCACTGGACTGCCAGGGAAGTCCCCAAACAACTTCTCTTTTATGGTTCTTTAATATTCATTTATTTGTTCTATATCCTTCAGGGTAGATTTATTTAACAGTATGTGGCAATTTTCCTAATACATTGTTAAATGGAAAAAAGAAAAATACAAAACTATCTATTTAACTATCTATTGTTTATCTATATCTATCTATCATGCTATCTATCATCTATCTGTCATCTATCTATCTATCTATCTATCTGTCATCTATCTATCTGCCTATCTATCATGTACAGCTATGTAGGTATATAGGAATGTATACATTTGAATGAAATCCAGTCAGATGCTACTGAGAGGTCCAATTATCCATCAGGTTGTGCATTAAAACATCTGTGAGAAGGGCCCAACAGGCGATCTGGTAACAGAAAACAGCCTAGAGTTGGGTCGATATCAAGTCTGGGCTGATATAAGTAGGGTCTCTAACCTCTCTCTAATAGTGTACACCTGGGAAGGCCACGGAATGTGAAAGGAATACAGCATCAGTCTTTTCGGGAGGGGCCAAGACCCGGGTCTGGTGCTGAACTAGGGTTTCCCCTCCTTTGGTCTTGGCCTTCTGGCTGGGCCTGGGTTTGTTCACTGGGGACCCAAGTTAAGAGGGCCTCCAGCCGGGGATCTACCTTCTTTCTTTCACAAACCCATCTGGACAAGTAAATGTTTATTTAATCTTGGGGTTATGGAAGGCTTTAAAAGTCAAGACTCTAAAGACAGAAATCAGAAAGGAAAAGATTAGTAAAGCCATAAAGACATAATACTTATCAAATTATTATAGAGACTTGTTTAAGATGTTTTCTATATTACACTGTAAATTCCATGGGAAAAAGTATTGTGTATGCTTTTTCCATTGTTATTTGACTGGGCTCTGACACATAGGAGGTGCTCAGTAAATAATAATAACATATAATAATAACTAAAACACAGGGATTTCACCATGCTCTTAGTATATGTTATGGTTATAGGGAATAATTTAATTAACAAAAATAATAAAAACTTTCTTTGGAATGTTCTCCGTTCTTTTTTCCTTGCATATGCCAGGATTAAGAAAAAAGTTCATAAACCTTAGGGTGGATTGCAAAAATGGCCACAATGCTTTCAAATTCTTCCATCAAGAGGTGTAGTGCATTTCAGGCTGGTTTTATGTCTTGCTTTGGCCAATAGAATAAATGGCTTTGGGAGAGTTTTAAGTCTAGGCTTCAAGAGGCCTCACAGCTTCTTCTCTTGGTGTTCTTGGAACACTGAGACTACCACCATGTGACCGAGCCCAGGCTAGCCTGCTAGCTGATGAACAATATGTGGCTCTGTTGACCTCCTTACCCTCAGTTGATAGCCAGCGAACCCCCCAGAAACAAAGCTTCCTAGCTGACCCACAGCTATACACTGACAGATGGATAAGCCCAGCCCAGACCAACAGGAGAACCCACTTGAGGAGAGCCCGAATTGCCAGCCTATGGAGTCCTGAGCCAGGGCTGTGCTAAGCCAGTACGTTCTGGATGGTTTATTACACAGCAATCGATAACTGGTTAAGACCTCTTCAGGGGGACATTCAGGACTAATTAGAAAGCGTTTCAGCTTATACCCTGCCAACAGAATCACAAACAAAGCTCATTGGGAGAGAGTGTGTAATGACTACCTAGTGTGGGAGCAAAATTTTCAAGAAAAACCAGATTGAGCAGGTATTTCCACAATGGATAGCTGTCTAAGGGAGAGAGCGCTCAAGCGTGGTGGTGGTGGTGTTGTGGTTGTGTGTTGGTGGTAATGGTTATGAAGGTCCAGACGTTTCTCCAGTTTTTAAAGTACAAGTTCGCACAACTCTTCTTCCTCAGCCCCAAACAGACTTTGTCCACCTATTCCTCTTATTTCAACGCCACTGCAACTCTCATGCCAGAGAAAGTCCCCATTACCTGTAGAAAAGTGTTCACAATTCCTCTACCTTATTTGACCTCAAGAGACTTACCCATTCCCTCTCAGGTCTCAACACCATCCCATATACACAATTGCCATCCAGACCAGTCTTGATGATCTAAACACACCTCTCTTTCATGCCTCTGTGTCTCTACATATGTTCCTTCTACCCAGACCTAGTCTTCATCTGGCAAGTCCCCACTCATGCTTCAGGGCACAATTATACAATGTTACCGTCTTTGGGAAACTTCCTCATTAGACGACGTAAGTCAAACTGTCTCTGAGCTCCCAGATCTTGATTACAGCATCTTGTCTTATTAGGAGCTAAACTTTTCTCCTCTCCTCGTCTCCTCTCCTAAACTTGTCTCCCCTCCATCTACAAGTAGAGTCCCCATCTAATTCCTGTTTGCAGGTGGATTTCCAGCACATGGCTTGGCATAGTGTAGGAACTCAAAAATATTCTTTGAATGAATGAATAAATGAAAACTAACCTTTGAGCAGGGTTTTGCAGCATACAAAGCATTTTTATCCATTGTCTCAGATATTCTCATTAACCCCATTTTCCAAATGAGGAAACTGAGGCTCAGAGCAATTAAATGACTTGTTGGAGGTTTCTCAGTGAGTAAGCAGAAGAGTTGGGAATCAAGGCCTTTGAATTCCAGAGCCCAGGCTGTGTAATTCATAGTCATTCATTCATTTATTTATTCCACTAATATTTAATTTGTGGCCACTCTCTGCCAGGTCTGCTCCTATACCTCTTCCCGCCTTTCCCCTATGCTGCAAATACTGCCAAGATAACTCTTTTCTGCCATATTTCCTCTATATCCTTCACATTAGTCTCCCTGGGAAATCTTCATTGAACCCAGGTTGGGTCATGTACCTTATCTCTATTCCCAAAGATTAGATCTAAGATTAGAAAATCTTAGATTTTCCTGTCATACCCCTGTCTTCCCTACTGGGCTATGAGGAGTCTGAGGGCTCCCCAGAACCCCATATGATCTCCATACCAGCAAGCTCTTTGTTGGGTTAGAGTGAGGGGGCCACGTGAATGATGAGGCTTGGGGTGTTCAGCAGAGGACAGATCATGAAGGGGCTTCTTAATCCTGTGAAGGGACTTGGACTTTATCCTGTAGGCAGTCAGGAGCCAGGGAAAGGTTTTAAGCAGCTGAAATACCAACATTTAAGTGATAGAGAAAGTGGAGTTCTTATAGGAAAATGAGAAGGGTTAGATGGAGAGACTGGGAAACCAATACACAGGCCGGGGGAAACCAACACAAATGAAAACCTCTACACAGGTCTCCTTATATACCCACCCCTCACTTCACGTGCTTCAGTTGCACCTGTGACTTTTCTTAAGGGGACGGCTCTCAGGCTACTGGATGCTAGCACTAGCCCACTATCACATACAGCCAAAAGTATCTGGGAGTTGACCGATGATTGTTGGGTTGTTGGAAGGGAGAGTGTGAAAGTCCAGCTCTACTCTTGAGTTGGGACAACTTACACTCTGGAGTTCTCCCGCAGGATCAGGCTAAAATATACTCTCTGTAGGACTTTTACCCGAGATCACACCTTTATTTGGCTCCTTTCCCTTCCTGTCCTGCTTTTCCTACTTCCTTATAGTTTCTCCTGGGAGCATTTCCTTAATAAGTCACTTGCACATGAATCCCCATCTCAGAGTCTGCTCTGAAGAAGCCAATGTAAGACACATACTTGGGTGTACACATTGATATACAATTGGGCATACAAACTGTGCTCATGCCCCAAAGCAGTGGCTCAGAAGCACACACTCCCCCCTCCCCCCACACCAGGTCTGTGAATAGATACAGGGGACCATGGATCCTACCTCCTAGGACCCCAGTGAGAATTGACCCATCCCATAAAGCTGAAATGAACTTCTTCTGCCTTCTTACATCAGTTCTTTCACAGGGCATCCAAAACGTCCTGCAATATGGGCAAGGATTGCTTCAGCTCCTCTTAACAGGTGAGGAAACTGAAGCTCAGAGTGATTGGGTGACTTACCGGAGGCCACAGAACTCACCTGGTTTCCTTGATTTCACTGTCTGATTTTCTTTACCATTCTGTTCCTCTGAGGGACACTGTCTAAACTTAGGGAAAAGGTTTATACCTTTGGGCTACAAGATGATGATGAGTAGTACAAGGGAGTAAATGGATTCCTGCATAGAAATCCAGTGCATCCAACCAAACCAAAGACACAAAGGTGTCTGGGAGTTAGTGTCAGAGTTAAACAGAGCACCTGAATGGTGGACAGAAAATACTGGGAAGTACCGAGGTTGAAGAAAACTGTGTGTTCTTCAGGACCTCGTTGGCTAGAGGAAGAGCACAAGTATCCCTTAAAACTAATCCTGCATTCACAGTGTACTGGGGGCAATTGAAGAACATACTACGTGAGTGAGGCCACATGCTCAAAACAATGATATAATAAAGGACATTGAAATGAATCTGCTCAGGTTCTTATGGACTCACAGTTCTAGCATCACCTTCTCGGGAAGGTATTGCCTGGCCTCCAAGACTGGACAATCTGGCCCTCTCTTGTGTTCTTATTGTTTCCTGTTACCCTCTTTCAAAACTCTTAATAGCTGGTAATTTCAGTTTACTGTCTCCCTGACTAGACTATGAAATCCATGAGCAGGGACTAGGTCTCAATCATTTATGGGGACTTCCCTGGTGGTCCAGTGGTTAGGACTCTGCGCTTTTGCTGCCAAAGGCGAGCGTTTGATCCCTGGTCGAGGAACTAAGATCCCACTTGCTGAGTAGTGCGGCCAAAAAAAAAAAAGTCATTTATGAATCCTAGTGTCATGTCACAAATTGAGCCATGATCCTGATCACAATTTAACCTGGCTCTGGCCAGAGACTGATTCTGGGCCCCAGGTCTCAAATCTTGGCCAGAGACGGAGTCCTGTTCATAGCCTGAGTCTTGATCTTGGTCACAACCGGAGCCCTGACTTTGGTCCTAGCCTGAGTCTGATCCTGGCCATACATTGAGCCATAAACCTGGCCCCAGACTGAGTCCTGATCTTGGTCATAGACTAGACCCTGGATCCATCTAATACACCCATTATTTCACAAGGGGCTCAGTCCAGCCAACTCTCTTGCTATTTAAACTCTTCCTTGCATATGCTTTCCCCTTATTTTACCTGTTTCAGCCTCACATCTCTATTAGCCTTTGAGCACCCCCAGGGCATGTCTGCCCCACAGGCTAGCTCAGGGTGGAGCCTCTGCAGGCTGCTGAGAAGGTGTGTTTACTGTGGCTGCACTGGGCAAGAAACAGGAACCAATAAGGTCAGATTATAAAGGAACTTCCTGATTTCCTTTACCCTGGCCATCTCTGGGATCAAAGGACATTTGAGAAGATTTATCTTTTTACATGCTACAGAATCCCATGTAACAGAATCTGCTTTTCCTTAACCAAAGGTCTGCCAGAACTGTGGGAACTGTCAGTAACTTGAGGGCAAAGCAAGTGGGAAGGAGAACTTTCGCCCTCCCAGGCAGAAAATTAAAATCTGATTATAAAATCAGATTGTGTTACCAGAATTGTTTATATCTGTGTTTAAGGAATTTGCCACCTTCTGAATCTAATAGATGGAGCAGTCAGAGCTTGACTGCTACGACAGTTTTAATTTGTTTGGAAATTAGTCCAAATAATGAAGAAATGCTTTTCAATACAACACGAAGGCAATACAATTGGCATGTTTCCTTTAAACAACAATGACAATACAGTTCACAACATTGAATAATTAAAGAAATGCATATGTCAGAAACAGGTACACTTCTGGTTTGGGTGGATGCCTCTTCTAAGGGGATACTAACACCTAACAAGTCTTCATAGTTTAGTTCTTGGTGTCTGTATCATTTTTGCCCTTTAGAATAGACACAGAAGTGGGTAGGCCTCCTTACCTTCCATTTCAGAGAAAGGAAACTCAGACTGAGAGGATGGGGTCATCTGCCCAGGGGCACAGAGCTGACATGGTGCTCTCAGCACCCTCCATGCTGTCCCTTTCTGGGTTTGGTAAAGGCTTTGCCCCAACAAGAAATAGGTAACTGGCTTTCCCTGGTAACTTGTGGGTTTTGAAAATGGGTAAATTAATCCAAAGTGTTAATTGTGAATGGTGATACAGACAGAGTCCATATGTTACAGCCTCATAGTCTATTTTCACATAGAACTGTGTTCCTGCCCCAGTTTTATCATTATCAAGCCAGTGTGTGACCCTGTGCATGTCACTTTTCCTCTCTGAGCCTCAGTTTCCTCCTCAGCAAATGGGGGTAATATCTACTTCACCGATTTGTATGAAAATTAAAGACATTGTTAATATGCTAACAAATAGTTGTGAATTAGTTAATTGGCGGTTGTGAAGTGTTAGACACTGGTCAAGTCCAAGATGCTATAGTGCTTAGAGCGATGCTTGGTGTCGAGCAAGTTGTGAGCCACGCCTTCTGGGGTTGCCCCTGTGCCCATCCTCAGGGCATGCCTGTCCTTGAGGTGCGATGTAGCCCCTCGGTTCCAGGAGTCACAGAAATGGCATTCCTCAATAAATGATTGAGCTTTGAGAGATCTCATCATAAAGTTTGGGAAAGCTTCTCAAACTCACTCCTGAAGAGGGGAAGGTTGCTTCTTGGTTCCCTCCTCCTTCTTTTGCTGGGAAATTTCAGTAGATTTGGGTATGGCCTTGGGGTTGGGGGGCAGGCTTGCCTGTTGGAGCTGAATTTTATTTTATTTTTTCTGGGTCCTGAGAGGTAGACCAGATTTCAAAAAGCAAATAGCTGGAGGAAGGGTTTACCAGGGAGACGCAGCAGCCTGAGCAAATGTGCAGAGGTTCAGGGAGCAGGGGAGGGAGAGGCTGGGCAGTGGGTGGGGACCAGATGGGGCTAAGGAAGCAGACTTGTTCTTCTGACAATTGGGAGCCATTAAAATTTGGGGGAGAAGAGTAGCATTTGCTGATTTCCCAATAGGCACTTTGCATATGTCAGCCATTTAACCCTGTGAGGTAGGTATCATCATGCCCATTTTACAGACTGAGAAACTGAAATTCAAAAGGCAGAAGTAACTAGCTACAGTCACACAGTTTGGAAGGGTGAGAGACAGGATTTGAAGATTTGAGACTAGTTCTAATCATTTCCAAAACGCTTGCTCTTTCTAGCACAGCTCGCTGCCTCCCAGTGCAAAACGGTATATACTCAAGTGGGAAATTGGTGAGGTCAAGTTCCTGCGGGTGGGGACCATGAGGGATTGAGCAGAAGGAGAGACCAGAACTGCCAACTCCTGATTTCCTCTGTTCCTCCCAACAGGAGGCTCAGAGGCCTGCAATACCAAGTGGGCAAGGCAGTATTCTCCCCTCCTTCCTTTCTCTCATCTTCTCACCCCTGCTGTTCTACTGGCCTCCCTTCCCCTCCAGCCTGTTAACCAGCCTTTTATCACACTCCGAGATGTCTGGGGACAGCCTATTTCTGTGGCTGGGTCTCAGTCCTGATAAATGATTTGCATGCACAACACACAGCTGAGAAATGGTGGAGCTGGGCTGGAATCCAGGAAGTTAGAGCTTTTTGCATTGCACGGTTCTCACCATGCCTAGCACATAGTACACGCTCAGCGAATAGTAGCTCTTTCCCTTCCTGCAGGAGCCAATGTGCATCCCACTGGAGGGTCAGAATTTTAGAGCCTGAAGCTACATTGGCTCCACCTTTCCCTTTGGAGGTAGCTCTTGTCCCTGGCCGGATTTCAGCTTTTTCTGGAGGACTAGGAGTGCGGGGGTTTTCCTGGGTCCACAGCTTAGGCTGAGGAGGCTGTGGTCCAAGGGTCTGGCCGTGGAGAGAAAAAGCGTGGCTCAGGGAGGCCTCGACTGCTTTGCATGCGGGATGAGGTCTCCTCTGGTCAATTTGCTTTCACTAATGTCAGGCCCCTGCGGCGCTGTCGTCGGTTGCGTAGCAACTGACCGAGCAGCAAGGCAGAGGTGGCCATGCATAAAAGATGACACATGATGGTGGGGCATGGGGTGACGATTTGAAAATTTAGATACAGTCGCAGCAGGAATATGAACTGGGCTCTCCACATGCGGCATGGGGGTGGGTGACTCTCTCTGTCTCCTCCCACCTCATTCAGAAAGCCCGGTTCCCACCATATTTATAGAGGTTCAGGGAGAGGGAGCAGAAAGGGGAAAGGGCGGTTTGGCTCCAGCCCGCAGAGGGCCAGGGGCTGAGTTGGTGGGGGCTGAGAGGGGAACAGGGAAGGAAACAGGATGGGCGGCAATGCCGGCATGGACAGAGGGCCTCAGGGCATCCTGAGGACGGTCTCTGGCAGCTTGGATCCTGGAGACCATCCCTGCCCTGGTGGAAGAATAGTGAGAGTGGCCGGTCTGGATACCCCTCCTCTCCGGGTGGGTCTCCTCTGTGCTGCTCTTGACAGCTGCAGGGAGATGACTTGTGCTGGACATGGCATCTCCAGGTCTGCATTCTAGTCCCAGTCTTGCCTTTTCCTGAAACTAAGAACTTCAGCAGGTGACTTTAAATTACATTCAGTTTAATCCATTCAATACCAATTGAGCACCCGCTATGAGCTGCACGCTGACCTAGGACCTGGGGACACAACATTATAAAATACTGTCCCTGCCCTTGAGTAGCTCTCAGTGTGGTGGGAGAACAGATGTTGAAATCAATAAATTATACTCCAGTGCAATGAGTGCAAAAATAGACGAACTAGGGAGGAGGTGATTTCTGCTCTGAGTTTTAAAGGTAATATAGGGCCTGGCCAGGAAGGCAAGGACCGGAGGGGAGCTCCTAGGCAAAGGAAGCAGCATGTGATCTCAGCAGGAGGTGAAGGGAACCTGAAGATGTTTGATGTGGCCTGGGAGTAAAACTTAGTGCTTCAGTGTCAGTGAGGTCGCGTCTGGTAATCTCTAAAGGTCCTCCTGGATGTGTGGGCTCATCTTCCTGCCCACTCCCACCTCATGCAAGGGAGAGATCCCCTCTAGGAAACAGTAACAAACCACACAATCACTGACGGCCACTTAGAAGTTCCTGGAAATCCATCTGACCCCAGCTCCTTATTTTCGAGAGAAGGAAGCAGGCCCAGAGTAGGGGAGGGATGGGCAGAGGCCACTCCTGAACCTGGTGGGGGCAGGGGAGGGAGAAGAGGGGACAGCAGTCAGTGGGGTGGTGGGTCCCTATCAGTGAGGATCCTGAGGTTCTGACGTGTCAGGGAATGTGGTGGTTTCATAGAGACTGGCTCCTTCAGGAAGAGCTGGTCTGGGAAATAACTCCATTGCAAATGTCACCTTCAGTGTAAACTCTGAGAGAGCAGGTCTTTTTTTGTGTGTCTGTCCTAACATCAACAGGCACAGGTAGGTGCTGGCTAATTGTGGAATGAATCATTTCTCTTTTGCCCAGGGCTTCAACGAGCTTTTTATCCTTTCACAATCTTTAAGGTAGGTATTGTATGCCCATTCTTCAGATGAGGAACCAGCTCAGAGAGGAGCAGGACCTTGTCTAAAATCACACAGTGTCAGATGCTGACCCCAAGTTTTCTGGCAGCTCTGCTGTGCCCTTGTGCCTACACACCTAGAACTTCTGTTCTGAGTGAACCAAGGGTCAGCTTGACACTGGTGACAGATAGGATTATGATGTTGGGAGTTTGGCCAGAAAGTTGGATTTGAGGCTATACCTGAGGAATAAAAGTGCCCAGAAAAAAGATGTAATTTGGCTAAAAACTTTGTTTGGGTCTCCCTGTATGGGCTCATCTATCAAAACGGAGACTCTGACCAGGCAAGGTGGCTTCCTTTTACCTCCTCAGAGTTTTCATCACTCAAGGGAACCATGCAGGGGTTCAAATTCCAGCTCTACCACTTATTTGCTAAGTGAACTTGAGTCATTCTTTTTGCCTCTATTTCTCAGTGTCCTTCTCTGTAAAATAAGGACACTAGTAATACCCACCTTGTGGTAGTGTTGCAAGAACTAAATAGATCAATATATGTGTGTTTAGAGCAGTGCTTGGCATGTGGTAAGTGCTTAATAAGAATATTATTATCATGGAGGGATGCAATCCAACTTGGGATAGGAGTTAGAAGATGAAAGTTGGGGAAAGACCTCCGAAGGGATCTAATAACATGGGTTGAGTCTGGGAAGATATAGGAGTTAGCCAGTCGAGAAGTGGAGGGAGGATTTGCCAGACAGGGGAACAGGAGGTACTAAACATCAGAGCTCCAACCTTTTATTTAGTGGATGAGGACACCGAGGTGCAGAGAGGCTAACTTCCCTGTTGAAGGTCATGCGGTAGGTGGTAGCAGAGCCAGACTGACCTCCAGGCCCAAGGCCTGAGGGGAGAGAAGAGCTCTGGGTACCCCAGAGTCAGAGCCTGCAGATAAACCCAGCCTTAGCCCTCTCTGCTGGACTGTGTCTGGAGGGCAGAGGGCAGGGCAATTGTGGAGAGGCGAGATGGGCCTTCTTCAACGTCCAACGAGTCAGAGGGAAAGCCAGGTCCTGCTTGACTTTTGAGCTGCCCCCTGGGAAGAAGGGAGCGGTAACTCATGTGGGCTGGGGGCGCTGATGCTTGGAGCCTCTGGCAGCTGAGGGGCTCACTGGGCTGCCAAGCAAACGGGTCAAGCCCTGGTGTTATTTGTAGATCTGGAACCTGAATGTGGGAGCAGGTGCTGGTCTGTTTAAGGTCCCAGGAGGTGCCCAGAGGAGGCAGATGCCCCTACAGTCCACATCGCCCTGTGCAGGGTCTGTGCATCTCCGGTTGCCTTTGTAACCTCTATGGGCTCTAGCACCTGTGAGGGGCTGGATGGAGATTCTCACCTGGAGGTTCCCTGGGTGAGTCCTTGACTGACCTGAGCCAAGACTGACACGACGTGAACCCTTGACTGACGTAAGCCTAAGAATGTTGGTCTTGGAGATAGCCTCTCTCCTAAGATGTATTCTGGTTGCTCCTGCGAATTGAGTCATGGTGGCCAACGGGACTGGTAGCTTCTTGGGAACAATTGCTGTCTAGAGAAATGCACCAAGGGTTCAAATCTCTGCTCTACCTCCTCCTGGATGTCTGACCTTGGCCAAAGTACTTAACCTTCCTCCCTTTCCTTAGCCATAAAATGAGGATAATAGTAGCACCAGTCTCAGAATTATTCAGAAGATTAAATGAGACTGTGTAGGCAAAACACTTGGCAAATGAATGATCTGATGCAAAGGAAATGCTCAGCCAATGTTCACTATTACAGTAGGTTTCAAATTTAACTCACACTCCAGCCCAACTCTGCAGAAAGATTGCATTATTTTTTCTATTGATGATCTGGCCTTCCTTCTGAGACTCCCTTCTCTCCCCTTGCTAGTTGTGGGGAAGATATAGCTTTTAGTTCCAGCCAAGATAAAATTCTGGCTATTTTGTTAATGTCAGAGGCTACATATTACTTCAACTTTCTCTTGGAATTCTTTCTGGAAGATTCTCAACTTTACATTAGACTGGGCAAGGCTCATGTACTTGGAGAAGCAAAAGAAAATAATGCATTAATAATTTCCAAAGTGTTGCCTCTGCTACCCTTTTATTATTGTATTAAAGACGCAGGGCTCACACCATCCACTCTAGGCTGTGGCTAAGGTTGCAGCACATCTTATACCTCGAGGCCAGAACCAGGCACAGGCTAACCTGGGCAGGACTGCTGGAGTGGGGCCCCTTGAGGGCACCTGCCTGCACTTGCAGAGGCAGCTGGTCACAGAAGCCCTCAGCAGACGGCCCCTCGTCTCTCCACAGGCCCCATCTGCACCCCCTGCTGCCACTCCTGCAGGGAACACAGATCCAGCCACCTGATCTCCAGCTGCAGCCCTGGTCTGGTCCTCAGAGCACTGTTCAGAGACATCCAACAGCTAACAGAGAAAAGCAGCAGCTCTTAGACTTATGTTATATTTCTTTATTTAAAAAAAAACCAAACACCCCAAAATCCACTCCCTTCTCTCCTTCTGGAAACTCTTCTCTGGATCAGCATCCAACTCTCTCTCCCTCACCGGCCATAGAACTCAGACTCACGGTCAGAAGGAGAGCCCCAGAGGGCCCTGGAGGAGCCGCCTGATGGGGGCGGCCCACAGATGCCGCCTGCAGGAATCAGCCGGCGGCTATTCAGAACTCTGAGCCAGAGCAGTATCTCTTGCCACGCACGTGCCAGCAGCTCAGGCCTGGACAGTGGCCTGGGCCACTCTAACTCACAAAAGCATGCTTGATTTTAGGTGATATGTAAGATGGTTTGAGGTGATCTTTTGCAAGTTACTGAACCTCTGTGTGCCTCAATTTTTTCTCTCTAAAATGGGAAGAATGCTAAACCACATAGGACTATTAGATGAAATAAATGGATTAAATAAGTCAATTAAATCTTTTAGAACAGCCTCTGACACATAGTATGTGCTATGTAAACATTTGCTATTTGTTAAATTTGTTATTTGTTATAACAAATATATGTTATAACATATATATTATAAATAACATTTGTTGTTTATTTGTTAAATAAGTAAACTGCAAAGGTCATTGCATTAAACAGCACTGAACTCATACGTTGAGAAAGTGGATTCCATTTAACTTCTCTTCCAATCTGTCTGATTACATCAAGAGGTACATACACCTTGGTTTCACACTAATATGTCTTGAGCGTCTAAGACTTGCTTTTCCCAAATAGAAGGCAGGCTTCAGACTCAGAACCTCTAGCAGGCAAGGGCCTGTCTAAAATGTAATAATTTTGTTTTCAATGTAATTAATTTTACATTTACTTTTCTCTTCCTGGTATGTAATATCAGGATTGATTTTCCATTTATGACATGATATAAAATTTATTTGAGATAAAAAGCAAATAAATTTAAAGAAAAATATAAATTAAATAATGGTATTAGTGACTTATGGACATGACAAAAATAGCGATACTGGGAAGTAAATCCTGGAAGTTAGAGAAACACAGCAATGAAAAAAATCTGTCTATCTCTCTATCTATCATCTATCTCTATCTTCCTTCCTCCCCCATCCCCATCCCTCCTCTCTCTCTCTCTCTCTCTCTCTCTCTTTCTGTCTCTCTCTCTCTCACATCCCTAAAGAGGAGTTAGGACATCAATCTTCGGATATGCTTTGAGGAGTGTCTTTCTCTGCCTGTGACCCACGTGGGCCCAGCCTGGCAGAAGCCACCCTAGTGTACCAGTGTGTGTGGCCCAGCTCTCCAGACATGCCCCAGGCTGGTGTCTCTTGAGGCTCTGCCACTGCACATCTCTCTCCCCTCATTCTCTCTCTCCCTCTTCTTTAATCTTCTTGCCTGGCAGAGTGGCTGTAAATTACCACATTAATTTCCAAATCAAGCCAAGTTCCATAGTAACGGAACAGCTTCCATCCAGACCTGAAAAGATTCATTAGGAAGTTGATTTGCTAAGTGCCCTCAACTTACTCCTTCAAAAGAACTGCTGCATTTACCCAATTGTGATAGCTCTCCAGGGACCAGGGCTCCAAGTAGCTGTGAGCCTGACGCCCAGGCTGCAGAGTGAGTCCCTGATCCAGTGGGGTGGGAAATTTGGGGATTCAGGAACAGTGGAATGTAGACATTGGGTGGACATCAGAAATTTGGGTACATCAGTGGGGAGACGCTGACTGCCTGTTGCCTTTGAGAACTCCTGGATGCCTTCAAGCTGTTTGTAGGTGGGCTTGCTAAACTTGCTGGGAGAGGTGCCTGAGGAACACTTTAGGAGGGACAGTCAGGTCCCAGGATGCTGGGGGATTGTGACTGTGGGGCAAAAGTAGGGGCATAGGACATCCCAACCTCTTTATGTCAGGGGGAGGGCCTGAGTAGCCAGGGAATATATTTCATGGTTAAAAGGGGCTGGTAAAATATTTATTTTATAAAGTTCGAGTCATTTTCAATGTAAAGTGTCCCAAATAAGCTATTGCTTGGAAGCCTTCATATTCTCATCTATAAAATGGGCATAATAATACCTTCTTATAGAGCTGCTCGCTGTGAGACCCGAATGAGATCATGTATGTACAGCACTTAGTACGGTGCCTGGCATTAAATTACTTCTATCAATGATGATGACAGTGATGATAGCAGTGATGAAGGTGATGACTCACAGTCCACGTTTCTGACAGCAGCACTACTATCTACTCATCCCTCCACCCCTCTCCCTCAGCACTCCCTTACTTAGCAAGTGAACAAATCCTGAAGTTGCCCCTTCTGAAAAATCTCTCCATTCCACTACCTGCTCTCCCCTCACCCGCAACTGCTGAGGCTGTGGTCACGTTTCATTTGGATGCTGGAAACAGCTTCCCTACAAGTGTCCCTGCCCTAGTCAAAGCTGAGAGGGGTGAGTGAAGCAGTTTCTCCTCCTTCCTCCCTCCCTCCCCTCTAAGAAGTCGTGGTTAAGGTTAGGCTCTGAAGTGATTAAAGCTCTGGGGAAGAAAGACACAGGGTCTGATCAGGATCCACTGCTCACCAGCTGTGTGAATTCTGGTAAGGGATTTGACTTCTCTGAACCCACATAAAACCATGTGGTGCTTCTTCTTACCTTATGAAGTACTATTAGATTCAGTGAGATTGTGTTTGTGAATTGGTTAGCCCAGAGCCTTCCGGAGAGCAAATGTCTGGTAAATTTCAGCTATTCTGCTCATTTTCCTGGGCTGGGCCTTATGCTAAGTCCTGGGACCCAGACCTGACAATCAGAGGTCAGCCAGCCTGGCCAATATATCTGTGAGCTGTGAGGTCTTTTTGAGGGAGTGACGGTAGAGCCATTCTTTTAAATTTGAGAAGATATTTTGAAGAGGCATCATGTTTATTGCTTTCACATATTTTACGTGATTTAATTTAACTGTGAGGAAGGCAATAATAACAACAATAGCTGACAAATTATTGAGGATCTACTATGTAGCCTAGCTCCGACTAAGTGCTTTTCGTGTATTGTATTTTTTGATTCTCAGACAATCCCATAGGGTTAACATGACTGTCGTTTCCCCATTTAACTGATGAAACAGAGACTCAGAGAGGTTAGACAGCTCAGGATCACGCAGTTAGAATGTGGGGTCTTCCTGACTCTGGATGGAGTCTCAGCCCCTCACCATTATACTAAGTCTCCTGGTACCGGAAGACCCAGTTTGCAGATGGGAAAACCAAGGTTCAGAGAGGTGGCAATCCTTTTGGAAGGGAGTCGCAGGGCAGTGGTGTGACATGGGGGTGGGTGGGTAGGTTCAAGGACTGTCTGTGGGGGAAAGCCAGGGCTGGTGCAGAGGGCCACCCTTCCAGGAATAGAACCAAGGTGCTACCCCTCCTGGCAGCACCTTCTGTGGGGAATGCCAGCAGTCTCCTTTGAAACCACTTGAGGCCAGTGTGCAGGCTCCCCCAGCAAAGTCTTCCTGATGGCATTCCATATTTGCATTACACATCCCTGTGTGCCATGGTGGTGGGGGTGCCCTTGTTTTAATTTGGCAGAAATTAATAAGTCTGAGCAGAGAGACACCACACGTCAGGCTTAACATGGCCTTGTCACCCCCTCTAATCTGTTAGGCTATACAGCCCTACCGCAGCTTCCAGTGTAGATGAGGAAAATAAACACATACATATTTATGACTTTAAAAGATTCCTCTTTATCCAAGCGTGTTGCTTTCTTTTTATTCAGCATATCATCAGATCAATAATTAGTCTCCATACATTTTAATAACCGGAGTTTTCACTTATGATTGTTTTTTCATAATTTTGCATTTATGTTTGACAAGTTCAGGAACTTGTTCAGTTTGAAAAGGGAGGAAAAAAGTCAGGGATGTTTTTTGCTTGAGCTGTGTGTCCCAAATCTAAAAAAGCAGTGGAGGTGTGAGCTGAGAGTGGCTCACCGAAATCTGGGGAGTCTCTTGGCCTGACTGTGTTCTGAGTGGTTCTAACCTCAGGGCTGTGTGTGTTGGAGTCGGGGGCAGTGATTGTATTCTTCATTATCCACTGTTTTTTGTTTTATAATTAGCAATAAGCTCTGTTCAGAAGGAGATCCACTGGGGAAGGTGTGGAGTGGTTCTGCATGTGTAGAACTACAGCAAAGCTTATTCAAGAGGTGTTTTGGCTACACACACTTCTAGCTTTGAGCTCCCATCTCTTTTAGGAAAGGCCATTGTCCCAGTGGTGTTTGGTGGGATGGACCTAATATCCACTGACACCTACTTTATGCCAGGTCCTTTCTGTATTGCCATTAAACCCATGATAAAGTTTTCTGCAGCTATTATTACCCCACTTTACAGAAGAGGAAACTGAGTTCCATAGAGGGTACATGAGTCACCCTGGGCCACACAGCTGAGAAGACTCTGAACCGCAGTCTGCTTGACTCTGGTGGTTGTACTCCTTTTACTGTATATTCTCACTCCTCCGCTGGCAAGTGGCTCTCTTCCACTTTTCTGTTAAGATCCAGCCCATGAGTAAGTTTCCAGAGAACCTCCTCTGGCTGCTCAGGTGTCCTCTGTGGCCTCCACACTACTGTGCTTCCCTCTGTCATGGCGCTGGTCTCTGCTGTGGGCATGTATCTCAATGCCCATATATACACCCATGTGTTGTGGACATCTGTCTACACTATGTCTCCCCCATTAGAAACTGGACCCCTCTGAGTAAGGACTATATCTTATTTATCTTTGTGTTTCCAAGCTTGGAAAATAAGTATTTGTGGGAGAAAGGAAGAGAGGGAAGGAAAGAGAAAGGTGGGGAAAGAGCAATAATTGTATTAAAATAAACTGAGCAGATTCTAGAGTTGCAGTCTTTCTCAGTGTACCATATTCAGGCTGAATGGAGGAACCTCATTTCTCTTTCCCCGTCTTCATTTTATTTTTTATGAATGTGAAGGTTTATTTATTATTAAAGACATATGATTATTTTAAAATGAACTAGGTGCTCTGAGTAAGGCAAGGAAGGCTACATACAACTCGGTCTTTACTTTCTCAGACCTTATAATGGAGCTTGAGAGACACACATACAGGGTATGTTAAATAAGGAAATAAGGGAGCTTATTAGGAAGTGTAAGAAGGAGTGGGAATGCACAGTAGCATCCGCAACTGGCCAGGAGCTGAGCTACGTACTTCACATACGTTATCTCCCTTAATCCTCACATTTGTGCAGTGGGCATGACAGCCCCCATTTTATAAACAAGAAGTTCTTGGCTAGGGTGGTGTAGGGGCTATAAGTAAGTGATTAACAGCACTAGCTGGTCAGGAATGTGGACTCAGGTTTGTAAAATTTCCAAAGCTTGTTCTCAGTCAACTTCCCAAAGGAAGAGAACAGTCAACCCAGACTATGTGAGTGTCTAGGGGTAGTGGAGGCTGGGAGAAGATACTCTGTTGGCTTTTCATCTCCTACCCTGCTCAGCTGCCAGCCCCAAGGCACTCAGGCCCTGAACCATCCTGATTCTGGTGGGATGCTTTGGGGCTCAGCCTCAGTAGTGGGTGGGTTCTGGAATTAGGCTCGCAGCCTGAGCCTAGCATGCTGGATACCTGCTGGGAGCCCCCTGACCTGCAACCTCCTTTCTTGGTGTTGGCCCAGTGGATGCTTGCCTCAGTTTCCCTGATGGACCTCCATTGTCTGCCAGAGCCCTCAGCTTAGCCTTCAGCCTGCTCGGCTGATACCTTGATTCTATATCTAACTGGTTATTCATTCTGATTAAAGGAGTACTAAGAGCAATACCGTGTCAGCAGGTGTCTAGTCGAGAGGCAAACCCCTCTAGATATTTTAAGCAGAGAGACTTTGTTACAAAACTATTGGATGGGTTGGAGAGTAAAAGGGGATTAAAGGGGTTGCTCCCCAGAAATCAGTTACTGAAAGGAAGCCATTACTGCTCCTCAGTCTGGAGAAGTAAAAGGGGGAGAGTAGAGGCTGCACCCCTGCGGACACTCATGGAACCGATGTCAGTACAGCTCCTGGAGTCCAAGAGTTCATACTCTCGCAGTGATGGAAGCTGAAAATGGCTTCACTTTTCTTCCTGTCTTCTTATGGCTCATGTGTGCCTTCCAACTGCAGAACCAGACTGGAACCCAGCTGGCATGGAGCCTTGAAAAATGTAGTTCTCAGGTTTCCAACCCTAATGGTGCACAGAAGAGTATAGAACAGCAGGTGTAGGGCTGAAGACCAATGACAACATCCAACGCAGGATGGAAAGAGCAAGGGCTTGGGAATCAGATAGCTTTGGGTTCAGATCCTGGCTCTGCATTAATGGGTCCTTGGGCAACTTACTTAACTCCCTCTAAGTTAGTTTTCTCATCTGTAAAAAAGGGAATAATAATAATAATAATACCATCCTTTTAGGGCTAGTGTGAGGTTTAAATAAGATTATACACATAAAGCACTTAACACAGTCCCTGTCCGTAGTAAGTACTCTCTATAAATGTTAGCTCTTGTAGGCAAGAGTGTTTCAGTTCACTTCCCTTCCATATACATACAACCTTATGTTTCCTGAACTGCTTATCTCTGCTTCCTAAACATTACGAATCAGTGCCCAAGTTTACCACCCACGGGGGTTTTTAAAAACAGGCCAGGTCCTTGGAAGATATTGTACATTGCAGAGAACCTTCCTATCTATGCTGCAATGAAGTGGGATCCTACCCAAAGTTGTGCTTTTCCTCACTCTCTTCACCTCAGTTTCCCTCTGTGATACCAAGAAAGTTAACAGGGGTTTAGCAAGAGTAGAAAGTGCCCATTATGTGTCCACATCTGTGACCTCCTTGACTGCCCCTGACGGCCATTACAGTAGGGATTATTGACTCCATTTCCTAGAGACATTGTAGATTCAGGTGACCTACCTTCTGCTTGCCACCTACTCCTGCCTCCAATGACCTATGGTAGGAGTTAGAGGGCTGGATTGCTTGGGTGGTGCTCAGCTCCTTTCAGCAAGTGTTTCCTGGGCGCCCACGGCTGGAGGGCACACAGCCAGGCAGCCGCTGCCAAGCCCATCCCATCTGGAGTCAACTCACGAGACTCACGCGGCTGGGGGGGGGGGGGGTTGGCAGCAGGAAGAGGACGGCGTGAGAAAAGAACATCTCATGCTCCCCTTGCCCACGCACGAGCGTCTCCTGGAGAAGTTGGATCCAGCCACTTTATTCTGCTTTCTGGCTCTTCAAATGCAATACTGGGCTGGTTCCAATTCAATCCCGTTTTATGTGGGTTTGTCGAGCATCTACACAGACGGGTCAGGCCCAGAGTCTACCCTGGAGGAGCTCAAAGTCTGGGGAGGCAGATATGAAACAGGAAGAAAACACTGTGTGGTCAGCTCTATGTCAAGGAGGCACAGGGCTTGTGGGAACACAGAACATGGGCTCCTAATGCTGCCTGGGGGGTCAGGCACAGCATCTCAGAAGCTGCGGCTTGAAGGAGACAGAGCATCTGGTTTGATAAAGGAGTTGGGGATGGTGTCCAGGCACAGAGATCAGAATATGCAAAAGCCATTTGGGGAGCTGAGAAGAGCTCAGGTGGCTGATGCATAGAGAGCAGAGGCAATTGAGGCAAATGCTGAGGCTGTGAGAGGATGGAAAGAGCTGACTCATGAAGGGCTTTGTGAGTTATGTCTGCAAGCTTAGATTTCTTCCTGGGGACGGTGGAGCACCACTGATGGGTTTTAAGCAGGGAAGTGACCTGGCCAGATTCACGGTTCAGAAATAGCATTTTGGGGCCAGAGTGGAGCAAAGGACTATCCTGTGGAAGACATGGAGGCCACGGAGGAGGAGGCTGCTGTGTCTGGGGAGAAATCGTGGTGTCCTGGATTGGGGCAGTAGAACAAGGCATGGAAAGAGGGGCAGGTTTGCCTGGGTGACACTGAGGAAGTAGAAGCAACCAATATAATAACATTAACCATAACAGCAAACACACAGAATTCTCACCATATGCCAAGCACCGTTCTAAGCACTTGACATATGACTCATTTAGTTCTCACAATAACCCAAAGAAACAGGCCCAGAGGGGTATATGTCATATTCCAGGTTATATGCCTAGTAAGTGGTGGAGACAGGATTCAAAGTCAGGCAGTCTGGCTCCAGAGTTCATGCTCTCAACCTCACACTCTACTGCCTCCTGAGATCGCAGTGCTTGGTGGCTGATTAAGTGTGGGACAAGGGAGAGTCCATCATGCCTCTCCGTTTCTATAGAAGCTCATACAGTCCTGTGCCTTTAAGCAGAGCAAGGCCAAAGCTGGGGGAAAATGGAGAAGGAAACACGGCTGGACTCCTCTGTGGCTCCTGACCACCTAGACTCAGATCCCATTTTCTTTCTGGGCCCAGCTTTTTTGTCCTCCCTTTTTATATAGATTGAATATTTGTGTCACCCCAAGATTCATACTTTGAAAACTAACCCCCAATGTGATGATATTTGGAGGTGGGGCCTTTGGGAAGAGCCCTCATGAATGAGCTTAGTGATCTTATAAAAGAGACCCCAGAGGGCTCCCTTGCCCCTTCCTCCATGTGAGACACAGCAAGAAGATGACTCTCTAGGAACCAGGAAACAGGCTCTCACCAGACACCAAATCTGCCAATGCCTTGATCTCAGACTTGTCAGCCTCCAGAACTGTGAGAAATAATTTTTGTTGCTGTTGTTTAAGCTGCCCAGTCTGGTATTTTGTTATAGCAGCACAAACAGACTAGGATACCTTTCCTGGCATTCTGTGGGAGCCTTGGCATTGTTCAGGAGCATCAATTCCCGATGAACCCTGGGACTTCCTTTCCTCCCCAAGGGGTCTTGAGCACACAGAGGTGCTTCAGACACGGGCTGTGTCATTGAGAGTCTTTCAGGGGACATCCCTGCTTCCTCTCTGCCACTCCCTAACATGCCCCACTCATTAGCATGTCCTCTAAACTATCTGTGGTGAAGGACCTTTTGTTTTTCCATTTCTGCTATGTTTTGGACCAACACTCTTGTAAAATATAATAAAAACGTCTCAGCAATATCAAATTGCTATAAAGGTTTCTAAGTCCCTACTCTCACCTTTCCCTTTTTGTACTTCTGTCATTATGGTCTGGTTTTAGCTCACGGACCAGCCCCAGTTCACAGACCACACTTTGCTGAGCACTGCTCAAGTCCCTGTTTCCAGTTCCACTACCACCACTCTGGACTAAGTGAGTACTGTTACTTGCTTATTTCTGCAACAGTCTCCTAAATGGTCCACCCTCATGCATTCTGGTCCTCTCCAAGCCGTCCTCCCCCTAATAACTAGATGGATTATTCTAGTGCATAAATCTGACCATGTCATGCCCTTGCTTAAACCTTCCTGGGACTTCCCACTGTCTTCAGAGTGGTTCATAATAGACCCATTCCCACTTCTTGCTTCTTATAAAAATTCTCACTTTCCTCCTCATTCACACACACCAGGGTTCAAGTCATACCGAACTGCTGCAGTTTTTGAAAATGAACGCATCCTCTCATACCTCAGGGCTTTCGTACAGGCTGTTCTCTCTACGTGGAATGTCTTTTACTAAAAAGCCATTCATTCTTTTAACCGACACTTATGGGCTACTCACTCTAAGCTAGACATGCTAAGCACTGGCACTGCAAAGGTGAAGAAGATACAGCCCCTGTCCTTTAGGAGGCCATGATCCAGTAGAGGGAGAGAGACAAGTAGACTGACAGTGACTGCACAGTGGGGCAGGGTAGTGACCAAAGAAAGCACAGGGGCAGTGGGAGACCAGAGGAGGATCTTGCAACCCAGCCTGGGGTCAGGAAAGGCTGCCTGGAGTAGATAACACTTGGACAGATCACCAAGGAATCATTCAGAGTAGCCTGGCAATAGCAGAGGTGGGAGTGAGGAAAGGTGATCTGGGCTGAGGAACCGACTACGCAAAGGCTTGGTGGTACCAGGCAGGAAAGGGGATGGAGGAATGGCAAACGAAGTCTTCCTCATTGCCCAGCTGTTCATTGTCACGCCCTATGCAAGGGACACAGCAGTGGTGCCAAATATCCCACACGTAAACACACATCTATGACTTAAATACACACAGATGTAAAAACATACATGGACAACCTCGAAAATATTATGCTAAGTGAAAGGAGCCAGGCACAAAAAGTTATGTGATTGTATTTATAGGAAATATCAAGAATAGGTAAATCCGTAGAGACAGAAAGCAGACTAGTGTTTGCCCGGGGCTCGGGGGAGGGGAATGCGGAGTGACTGCTCAATGAGTACAAGGTTTCTTTTCGGGATGACGAAAATGTTCTGGAACTAGAATGGAGGCGATGATTGTACAACATTGTGAATGTGTACGAAGTGCGACTGAAATTGATGAATTTTATATTATGCAAATTTTACCTTGATTAAAAAAAACATATGTGGAAACCCACAGACATATTCACTCAACAAATAATTACTGAGTGCCTTCTGTGTGCCAGGCACTGTATGAAGCACCATAGATTAGGGATAGCTCCTACCCCGAAGGTCCCACACAAGTAAGCCACACGGATATGAGCCCATACAGACAAAAACACAGGCCTCGTGAAGACATGTGGGCACATCCACTTAACGTTCATTTAACAAATATTTATTGAGTGCCTACCATGTGTCAGGCAATAGGCGGGATGCTGGGCCTGAATGGGGAATGAATAGACATAATTACTATCCGCGTGATTTAAGGACACAGACACACCTCTGTAGGCCTCACCTGCAGAGGCACACCCAGATTGAAGTACACAAACACACACGTACCTAAACAAGGACGCAGCCAAAGTCCACCAGCCAAATACGTGTTGGGTGAAATAAATGAGCAATAACACACAGACAGGCGCGCGTAACCCCATCTCCCCAACATGTACACGTCCCTCATGCAATCAATAGGAGTTCCATTAAAAGTCAGATTAAAACAGGCTCGGGATTTCAGAGTCTTCTCAGGAGAGGGGAATAAGCAGGCCTCGGTAGAAGGGCCTGGAGCATTAAGAAAAAAATCTCCAAGTCTCACTTAAGTGATTTTTGGCAGAAATCAAATTAACGGCGAGACTATGGACTGCTGACAAGGTGCTCCATCACGCTCTGCTGTGTGAATGTGTTTCTTACACATGTTGTTTTCATTAGCACTTCATTTGATAATGATAAATGGCATTTTCATTTGAAAGGAAAATATTAAAAAGTTCTGATTTGCAAGAGTGAGTTAGAATAAATGATATTATTATGTTCTGCCACTTGTGTGGCTCAGAGAAAAATAGTAATAATGATAATAAAAAACCCCAACAGCTTTCCCTGCTGAAGAAACACAAGCATTTCATTTCTCCAGCGGGCCATTTGCTCGCCATCAAATCTGTCCTTGGCACAGAACCTGATGAAAGGCGATGGTTTAGAAGAGTGGGGGAGAAATGCTGGAGACATCGAAGGCCATCAGGAAAGGTGACCTTGGGAGGTCCTGGCCCCCCACAGGCTATAGCAGGAGGAGCTATTACGCACTGGCTGAGCATCTGTTGGGGCCTGGAATGCACTTTCTGCATTTTAGTCCGATTTCAGCATTTTCTCCTTCAGTTTGTAGAAATCTGGCCTCTTCTGGACCTACTTCAAGGACCCTGGGGTCATTTTGAGGGTTGATCAAGTCACTACCCTGCTTACAATCCACAAAGGGCTCCTATCACCTACAGGATAAAGTCCTAACTCTTTAGCTTGGCGACCAAGGCCCTCGGCTACCTTTTCCCTGCCCCCAGCCTCAACTCCCACATTCCCCCACGCTCCTCTTGTGCTCCAGTTACAATGAACTCTGTACCATCCCCTGTACATGCTTTCTTTCCTACCCACATGCCACGAGGAACCCCTGGACGACTCCTTGGGTGAACTCCTACTCATTCCAAGAGCCAACTCAAGCATCTCCATATGAGACCTTGTCTGAATCCTCTTCAGGAAGAGGCTTCACTCATCGGTTCCCAAGCCTCATTTTACATACTTTATCATGGGTGTGATTGCATGAAATGGCCTGGAGCAGATGAAAGGCTGCAGGTCATTGGCGTGGTGATGCAGAGGATGCGGGCAGGTGCAGAGAAAGAAGCACTGTGGCCGCAGTCGGGCCCAGCCTGTAGAGGGTCTGGTACCTTTTTTTTTTTTTTTTACATCTTTATTGGAGTATAATTGCTTTACAATGGTGTGTTAGTTTTTGCTTTATAACAAAGTGAATCAGTTATACATATACATTTGTTCCCATATCTCCTCCCTCTTGCGTCTCCCTCCCTCCCACCCTCCCTATCCCACCCCCCCAGGCGGTCACAAACCACCGAGCTGATCTCCCCGTGCTATGTGGCTACTTCCCACCAGCTATCTACCTTACGTTTGGTAGTGTATATATGTCCGTTCCTCTCTCTCGCTTCGTCACAGCTTACCCTTCCCACTCCCCATATCCTCAAGTCCATTCTCTAGTAGGTCTGTGTCTTTATTCCTGTCTTACCCCTAGGTTCTCCATGACATTTTTTTCCCCTTAGATTCCATATATATGTGTTAGCATACGGTATTTGTCTTTCTCTTTCTGACTTACTTCACTCTGTATGACAGACTCTAGGTCCATCTACCTCACTACAAATAACTCAATTTCGTTTCTTTTTATGGCTGAGTAATATTCCATTGTATATATGTGCCACATCTTCTTTATCCATTCATCCGATGATGGACACTTAGGTTGGTCTGGTACATTTAAAACCTCTTTGGCCTTGCCCACCTCAGGCTAGTGAGCGTTCCATTCTCTGGCTCTCACAGCACTCTGGGCTACCCCATCCTACGGCCCATCACACCCAGTTGTCTGTGTCCATAGCTCTGCCCTTTTCCTGCCCCTAGACCAGGAGCTTCTTTAGCACAGGGTCTGCTCTGTGTTCTCTTGGTGCTCTCAGGGCCTGGCTCAGGGTCTGCTCAAAGTGAGCATTTGTTAATCAAGTAAGTGGATGGTGGCCTCTCTAAGAAGGGCACGTCACCTAAACGTAAACAGAAGTTGGGAAAGTTGAAGCCTGGGAAGAATTGTTGTTGTTTGGATGACTTTGTTCTTGGTATTTCTTCATAGCAATAATGTAACCTTTCTTTTCTTCAGAGGTGAATCAGAGTCAAATAAACTTGTTTGAAAACCCAGCACATCCTAGCGAGGTCGATGGCATTAGCATGCACTGGGAGACTTCCAAAGTCTGGCATCAGTCCAGGCAATTGATGAATCTCCCTCCTGTCTCCTCTGCAGCAGTGGGAGCTTGGCATGAAGAGAGAGGGCTGAGAGTTTGCTGCCTCTGGTTGGAGTGAGAGCAGCTCAAGGTCAGTGACCATGGCAATAACACAGGGCTTTGAGGCCATCTTTGGTCTTTCTTCCTCATCACGCAACCATCTACCACCTCATTTGATGCCCTCCAAAAGCCCAGTTCAACTAACATGCAATGAGCTCCCACTAAGTGCCAAACACCCTACCAGGTACTATTGGCAGGAGAAGTATCACTATTCCCATTTTAGAGATGAAGAGACTGAGGTTCAGAGAGAGGAAGGGTCTTGCCCAAGGTCACATATATGGATAGTAGATGAACTAGGACAGGAATCCAAGTCTGTCTTGCTTTTATCTAGGTTAAGGGTCTCCCTCTTCCAAGCATCCATAGGTATTCAGCCCTGGAATGGGTGCTGGCAGAGAGAAAGGGCTGAATGAGTTGGGGAAATAGGGACAGAGAGGAGAGTTTGTATCCCGGCTGACACGGAAGGTATCCATAGCCAGGATCTACGTCTGCTCATCCCACAAATCAGCCTGTACTCCAGTCACACCTAAGCATTCTCTAAGCAAGCCCTGCCACCTTCTTTACTCTATGTCTTTGCCTCCTGCCTGGCAAGCCCTTCTACCATCTTCACCTGTTAATATCCCTAGCATCCTTTAGGATCCAGCTCATATTCTACCTCCTCCAAGAAACCAGCCAGCTACACTTGGTTCGCTATCCCCACAGCACTATGAGCCACGTGGGGTCATGGATCTCTCTAATTCATTCTTGAATTATGGCTGACACACACACAGTAGGTGCTCAGTAAACGTATACGTAGTGACAATCACCGCAGCATGTTCATCATTTTTAACATTGTAATACTTGTAAGATTTGTCTAGAATGGTGCTTCCCAGCCAACTTAGGGTCACTTTCTCCCTTGAGAATCTGCTACTGGGAGTCACAGACCCTCCTGCCACAAACACACAGAGAAGTCACATCTTATGCACAAGTTGGATTCTAAAGACAGTCTGTGAGGCAAAAATCATATGTAATCGAAATTACCCTTGCAAATCCTTTCAATTTCCTCTAAAGTCCAGAGTACATAGTCTATACAGCAGAAAGTCAGTTTACATTTGGGAACCATGTTGTATGAAAAAGCCTTTCTTTTTCTTTAAAAAAATTTTTTTCTCATTAGTCATCCATTTTATACACATCAGTGTTTACATGTCAATCCCAATCTCCCAATTCATCACCCCCCCACCCCCACCCCCACTGCTTTCCCCCCTTGGTGTCCATACATTTTTTCTCTACTTCTGTGTCTCAATTTCAGCTCTGCAAACCAGTTCATGTGTACCATTTTTTAGGTTCCACATATATGTGTTAATATACGATATTTGTTTTTCTCTTTCTGACTTACTTCACTCTGTATGACAGTCTCTAGATTCATCCACGTCTCTACAAATGACCCAATTTCGTTCCTTTTTATGGCTGAGTAATATTCCATTGTACATATGTGCCGCATCTTCTTTATCCATTTGTCTGTCGATGGGCATTTAGGTTGCTTCCATGACCTGGCTATTGTAAATACTGCTGCAATGAATGTTGGGGTGCATGTGTCTTTTTGAATTATGGTTTTCTCGGGTATATGCCCAGTAATGGGATTGCTGGGTCATATGGTAATTCTATTTTTAGTTTTTTAAGGAACCTCCATACTGTTCTCCATAGTGGCTGTAACAATTTACATTCCCACCAACAGTGCAAGAGAGTTCCCTTTTCTACACACCCTCTCCAGCATTTGTTGTTTTTAGATTTTCTGATGATGCCCTTTCTAACTGGGGTGAGATGATACCTCACTGTAGTTTTGATTTGCATTTCTCTAATAATTAGTGATGTTGAGCAGCTTTTCATGTGCTTCTTGGCCATCTGTATGTCTTCTTTGGAGAAATGTCTATTTAGGTCTTCTGCCCATTTTTGGACTGGGTTGTTTGTTTTTTTAATATTGAGCTGCATGAGCTGTTTATATATTTTGGAGATTAATCCTTTGTCCGTTGATTTGTTTGCAAATATTTTCTCCCATTCTGAGGGCTGTCTTTTCGTCTTGTTTATGGTTTCCTTTGCTGTACAAGAGCTTTTAAGTTTCATTAGGTCCCATTTGTTTATTTTTATTTCCATTACTCTAGGAGGTGGATCAAAAAATACCTTGCTGTGATTTATGTCAAAGAGTGTTCTTCCTATGTTTTCCTCTAAGAGTTTTATAGTGCCCAGTGTTACATTTAGATCTCTAATCCATTTTGAGTTTATTTTTGTGTATTGTGTTAGGAAGTGTTCTAATTTCATTCTTTTACATGTAGCTGTCCAGTTTTCCCAGCACCACTTATTGAAGAGACTGTCTTTTCTCCATTGTATATCCTTGCCTCCTTTGTCATAGATTAGTTGACCATAGGTGTGTGGGTTTATCTCTGGACTTTCTATCCTGTTCCATTGATCTATATGTCTGTTTTTGTGCCAGTACCATATTGTCTTCATTACTGTAGCTTTGTAGTATAGCCTGAGTCAGGGAGTCTGATTCCTCCAGCTCCATTTTTTTCCCTCAAGACTGCTTTGGCTAGTTGGGGTCTTTTGTGTTTCCATAAAAACTGTGAAATTTTTTGCTCTAGTTCTGTGAAAAATGCCATTGGTAGTTTGATAGGGATTGCATTGAATCTGTAGATTGCTTTGGGTAGTATAGTCATTTTCACAATGTCGATTCTTCCAATCCAAGAACATGGTATATCTCTCCATCTGTTGGTATCATCTTTAATTTCTTTCATCAGTGTCTTATAGTTTTCTGCATACAGGTCTTTTGTCTCCCTAGGTAAGTTTATCCCTAGGTATTTTATTCTTATTTTGCAATGGTAAATGGGAGTGTTTCCTTAATTTCTCTTTCAGATTTTTCATCATTCGTGTATAGGAATGCAAGAGATTTCTGTGCATTAATTTTGTATCCTGCAACTTTACCAAATTCATTGATTAGCTCTAGTAGTTTTCTGGTGGCATCTTTAGGATTATCTCTGCATAGTATCATGTCATCTGCAAGCAGTGACAGTTTTACTTCTTCTTTTCCAGTTTGGATTCCTTTTATTTCTTTTTCTTCTCTAGTTGCTGTGGCTAGGACTTCCAAAACTATGTTGAATAATAGTGGTGAGAGAGGGCATCCTTGTCTTGTTGCTGATCTTAGACGGAATGCTTTCAGTTTTTCACCATTGAGAATGATGTTTGCTGTGGGTTTGTCATATATGGCCTTTATTATGTTGAGGTAGGTTCCCTCTATGCCCCCTTTCTGGAGAGCTTTTATCATAAATGGGTGTTGAATTTTGTCAAAAGCTTTTTCTGCATCTATTGAGATGATCATATGGTCTTTATTCTTCAATTTTTTAATATGATGTATCACATTGATTGATTTGCGTATGTTGAAGAATCCTTGCATCCCTGGGATAAATCCCACTTTGATTACGGTGTATGATCCTTTTAATGTGTTGTTGGATTCTGTTTGCTAGTATTTTGTTGAGGATTTTTGCATCTATATTCATCAGTGATATTGTTCTGTAATTTTCTTCTTTTGTAGTATCTTTGTCTGGTTTTGGTATCAGGGTGATGGTGGCCACATAGAATGAGTTTGGGAGTTTTCCTTCCTCTGCAATTTTTTGGAAGAGTTTGAGAAGGATGGGTGTTAGCTCTTCTCTAAATGTTTGATAGAATTCACCTGTGAAGCCCTCTGGTCCTGGACTTTTGTTTGTTGGAAGATTTTAAATCACAGTTTCAATTTCATTACTTGTGATTGGTCTGTTCATATTTTTTATTTCTTCCTGGTTCAGTCTTGGAGGGTTATACCTTTCTAAGAATTTGTCCATTCTTCCAGGTTGTCCATTTAATTGGCATAGAGTTCCTTGTAGTAGTCTCTTAGGATGCTTTGTATTTCTGCAGTATGTGTTGTAACTTCTCCTTTTTCATTTTTAATCTTATTGATTTGAGTCCTCTCCCTCTTTTTCTTGATGAATCTGGATAATGGTTTATCAATTTTGTTTATCTTCTCAAAGAACCAACTTTTAGTTTTATTGATTGTTGCTATTGTTTTCTTTGTTTCTATTTCATTTATTTCTGCTCTGATCTTGATGATTTCTTTCCTTCTGGTAACTTTGTGTTTTGTTTGTTCTTCTTTCTCTAGTTCCTTTAGGTGTAACGTTAGATTGTTTATTTGAGATTTTTCTTGTTTCTTGAGGTAGGTTTGTATTGCTGTAAACTTCCCTCTTAGAACTGCTTTTGCTGCATCCCATAGGTTTTGGATCATTGTGCTTTCATTGTCATTTGTCTCTAGGTATTTTTTGATTTCCCCTTTGATTTCTTCAGTGATCTCTTGGTTATTTAATAACGTATTGTTTAGCCTCCATGTGTTTTTGTTTTTTACGTTTTTTCCCCCTGTAATTCATTTCTAATCTCATAGCATTGTGGTCAGAAAAGATGCCTGATATGATTTCAATTTTCTTAAATTTACTGAGGCTTGATTTGTGACCCAAGATGTGATCTATCCTGGAGAATGTTCCATGCGCACTTGAGAAGAAAGTGTAATCTGCTTTTTTTGTATGGAATGTCCTATAAATATCAATTAAATCTATCTGGTCTATTGTGTCATTTAAGCTTGTGTTTCCTTATTAATTTTCTATTTGGATGATGTGTCCATTGGTGTAAGTGAGGTGTTAAAGTCCCCCACTATTATTGTGTTACTGTCGATTTCCTCTTTTATAGCTGTTAGCAGTTGCCTTATGTATTGAGGTGCTCCTATGTTGGGTGCATATATATTTATAATTGTTATATCTTCTTGGATTGATCACTTGATCATTATGTAGTGTCCTTCCTTGTCTCTTGTAACATTCTTTATTTTAAAGTCTATTTTATCTGATATGAATATTGCTACTCCAGATCTCTTTTGATTTCCATTTGCATGGAATATCTTTTTCCATCCCCTCACTCTCAGTCTGTGTGTGTCCCTAGGTCTGAAGTGGGTCTCTTGTAGACAGCATATATATGGGTCTTGTTTTTGTATGCATTCAGCAAGCTTGTGTCTTTTGGTTGGAGCATTTAATCCATTCACTTTTAAGGTAATTATCAATATGTATGTTCCTATTACCATTTTCTTAATTGTTTTGGGTTTGTTCATGTAGGTCCTTTTCTTCTCTTGTTTTTCCCACTTAGAGAAGTTCCTTTAGCATCTGGTTTGGTGGTGCTGTATTCTGTTAGCTTTTGCTTGTCTGTAAAGCTTTTGCCTGTCTATAAAGCTTTTGATTTCTCCATCGAATCTGAATGAGATCCTTGCTGGGTAGAGTAATCTTGGTTGTAGGTTCTTCCCTTTCATCGCTTTATGTATATCATCCCACTCCCTTCTGGCTTGTAGAATTTCTGCTTAGAAATCAGCTGTTAACCTTATGGGAGTTCCCTTGTATGTTATTTGTCATTTTTCCCTTGCTGGTTTCAGTAATTTTTCTCTGTCTTTAATTTTTGCCAGTTTGATTACTATGTGTCTCAATATGTTTCTCCTTGGGTTTATCCTGTATGGGATTCTCTGCTCTTCCTGGACTTGGGTGGCTATTTTCTTTCCCATGTTAGGGAAGTTTTTGACTATAATCTCTTCAAATATTTTCTCGGGTCCTTTCTCTTTCTCTTCTCCTTCTGGGACCCCTATAATGTGAAGTTGTTGCATTTAATGTTGTCCTAGATGTCTCTTAGTCTGTCTTCATTTCTTTTCATTCTTTTTTCTTTATTCTGTTCTGCAGCAGTGAATTCCACCATTCTGTCTTCCAGATCACTTATCTGTTTTCTGCCTCAGTTATTCTACTATTGATTCCTTCTAGTGTATTTTTCATTTCAGTTATTGTATTGTTCATCTCTATTTTTTTGTTCTTTAATTCTTCTAGATCTTTGTTAAACATTTCTTGCATCTTTTCAATCTTTGCCTCCATTCTTTTACTGAGGTCCTGGATCATCTTCACTATCGTTATTCTGAATTCTTTTTCTGGAAGTTTGCCTATCTCCATTTCATGCAGTTGTTTTTCTTGGGTTTTATCTTGTTCCTTTATCTGGTACATAGCCCTCTGCCTTTTCATCTTATCTATCTTTCTGTGAATGTGTTTTTTCCCCACAGGCTGCAGGATTGTAGTTCTTCTTGCTTCTGCTGTCTGCCCTCTTGTGCAAGCTTTCTGATGGGAGGGACTGGTAGTGGGTTGAGCTGGGTGTTACTCTGGTGGGCAGAGCTCAGTGAAACTTTAATTTGCTTGTCTGCTGATGGGTGGGACTGTGTTCTCTCCCTGTTGGTTGTTTGGCCTGAGGTGACCCAGCACTGGAGCCTACCCGGCTCTTTGGTGGGACTAATGGCAGACTCTGGGAGGGCTCGCACCAAGGAGTACTTCCCAGAACTTCTGCTGCCAGTGTCCTTGTCCACACGGTGAGCTACAGCCACCCTCTGCCTCTGCAGGAGACCCTCCAACACTAGCAGAAAGGTCTGATTCAGTCTCCTGTGGGGTCACTGCTCCTTCCCCTGTGTCCCGATGTGCACACTACTTTGTGTGTGCCCTCCAAGAGTGGAGTCTCTGTTTCCCTCAGTCCTGTCGAAGTCCTGCAATCAAATCCCTCTAGCCTTCAAAGTGTGATTCTCTGGGAATTCCTCCTCCTGTTGCTGGACCCTCAGGTTGGGAAGCCTGACATGGGGCTCAGAACCTTCATGCCAGTGGGTGGACTTCTGTGGTATAATTGTTCTCCAGTTTGTGAGTCACCCACCCAGCAGTTATGGGATTTGATTTTATTGTGATTGCACCCCTCCTACTGTCTCATTGTGGCTTCTCCTTTGTCTTTGGATGTGGGGTATCTTTTTTGGTGAGTTCCAGTGTCTTCCTGTCGCTTCCTGCTCAGCAGTTAGTTGTGATGCTGGTGCTCTTGTAAGAAGAAGTGAGCGCACGTCCTTCTACTCTGCCATCTTGAACCAATCCTCAACTTCCAACTTCTTGTATGATCATTTGGGGAAGGCAGAGGGACCTCAAAGCCTTTCTTTAAATAACAGAATCACCACCCATATAACAAGATGCTTATCTGTAGAAGAGGTATGAAGAAAGTCAGATTTTTTTTGCAGGATCAGCAGATCTCTGCCTGTACTTACAAATTTTGGCCTCAACTTCAAGGGGTTCATGGATTTCAAAGCTCAGGCATGGACCTCAAGTTCAGAGCTTTTGGTATAGAGCTTTATTTTTTATTCATTTATTTTTTAAATTTATTTTTCGTTGCATTGGGTCTTTGTTGCTACGCGTGGGCTTTCTGTAGCTGTAGCGAGCAGGGGCTGCTCTTCATTGTGGTGCGTGGGCTTCTCATTGCAGTGGCTTCTCTTGTTGTGGAACACAGGCTCTAGGCACATGGGCTTCAATAGTTGTGGCATGTGGGCTCAGTAGTTGTGCCTTGTGGGCTCTAGAGCACAGGCTCACTAGTTGTGGCCCATGGGCTTAGTTGCTCCATGGCATGTGGGATCTTCCCAGACCAAGGATCGAACGCGTGTCCCCTGCATTGGCAAGCAGATTCTTAAACACTGCACCACCAGGGAAGTCCCTGGTATAGAGCTTTAAAATGTACAAAGTCTTTATCATGCAGTAGCCTATCTTAACCTTCAAAACTATCCTTTGAAATGGGTATCACTGATATTATTCCTACTTTATAGATGAGAAAATTGAGACTCAGGGAGGCAAAATGACTTTTAGTCCAAAGATCTGGCCTCTTGTCCAATGACTTTCCCTAAAGACTTCCCTACTCCACTGCTCTGATGGCCACATTGAAGGTTTGAATTAATCCTTCATCTACTTGTCAATGGAATAGGAGGCTCTGTGATCTTAGACTAGTTACCTAACCTCTCTGATACTCAAAAGCTGTGTTTGCAAAATACAGATAATAACACCTACTGAGTAGTGTCCTTGTAGGATTAAATGAGCCATTGGATGTGAAATTGCATGGCAGGGTGCCTAGGATATTGCAGAGACTCCCTATAAGGGTTAGCTTTTCTTCATCTCTGCTGGCATTCCTGGGAAATCAAATAGAGAAAAGCCTTCCTCTGCACAGTGTCGTCTCCCCTCCTGACCTCCAAAGGACTTCAAAGACTTGGAGTCTTGGGCAAAACTGCTTAAAAATATGCAAATACATTTCCTTGTCTTTGAAATCTCTGGCTCCTCAATGCCACTTGTTGAACACTGAGTGGAGAGCAGAGAAGCAGACACCAGGGGCCTGTTCAATCACAAATTTTGTGTGACTTTGGGCAGGTGCCTTCAACAAGAAATACTGATGGAAGCACAAATGCTTCATCTGGGCTTTGCAGGCCCTTCATGAACCTCTGCTTGAACCCTCCAATGGCTGCCCATTTCACTTAGAGTAAAAGCTCAAGTCTTACAGGGGCCTATGAAGCCTACATCAGTCAGGGTCCAGCTGGGAAAACAACCCACACCAGGTAATTTAGTAGAGATTGTGTAATATAGGGAGTTAGTTACAAGGGCATTAGAAGAGCTAAAAGGGCAACAAAGGGAAGGTGAGGCAACCCTGAGATTTGCAATTGCAGGGGAATGCAACTTCCCCTAGGGATGCAGGAATAAAGGGAACCCAAGGGCTAGAGCTGCCCCACTGGAGCCAGAACCAAGGTGGGTCTGTCTGGTGGGAGCTGGAGCCATGGGAAGCTGTGGCCCCTACTAGATATACCACTTGAAACAGAGAAGAGTGGGAGATACACTTGGCTTTTCTTCCCTCTCTCTCTAACCTCCTGCCAGTGCCTCCCACTGGCCAAACCTAGCCAGAAGCCAGAGAGCAAGGGAGAAGTACAGAGAAGGATGAATATGAGAGGAAACCAGCCAGTGATGGCACACACGCTCAGGATATGGTACATCCCTCTCCAGCCCCCTATCATCTCTTTGAACTCATGTCCAAAATCTTACAATTCACTCCCTGTGCTCTAGCCACATGGGCCTCCTCAGTGTTCTTTGGACACACCGGACCTTTACATTTGCTGTTCCTTCTGTCTGTATTTTGTCCACTAGATATCCACATGGCTCCCTTCCTTTTTCTATCACTTTCTAAGAGAGGGTTTTTCTGACTATTCTACTTAAGTTTCTGCCCCCCTCCCCACTGGCCCTCCTATCTCCTTCCTGCTTTATTCTTCTCTCTAGTTTTTATGACCATTTAACAGTCTTTGCAATTTACGTTTGTATGTATATATTTTTAGTGTCCTCCTCTTTCTAGAATGTAAGGTCCATGAGGGCAGAGATTTTTGTCTGCTTTGTTTACTGCTATATTTCCAGTGCCCAGAACAGAAAAATGCCTGGAAAATACGCAATAAATATTTGTTAAGTAAACTAATGGATAACTCAAGGTCCAAACTCCCCCTTTATTTTTATCCATTTGTTCCTGCAGTGAACTCTAGGATACGTGTGGGATACGGGTTGGAGTGGGGCATGTAAAGAGGCAGTCTGAACAATTAGGATGCCCTTCTGATTGCTGGGCCTTTGTTCCCCCATCCATAAGGCAAAGGGGCTGAGCAGGAGACCTCAAGAGACCCTTCCAGCCTCACCATTCTACAAATCTAAGAGTATTTCCCCGGCAGAAATACTTGGAAGATAAAATTAATCCTCTCCTTAATCAGCAGTTCCCATCTCTGCACGTGACTTGTCAGGGGAACTTTTCTCCGATGCTCACACGATGCGAGAACTTGTCACATCTTCCATCTCTGGGAACATCCTCACCTGAAATTGAAAGGTAAATATTTCAGTTGTGAGTCTCTCTGTCATGACTCAAATAATTTTAAAATTGCTTAGATGTCTTTGCCTAACAATGTTCAGATTGTTCTAATGCAGGGGAAAACGGTAGTTTTAGACACAGTAATATTGCTAGCAGCTAGTAATTTCCATGTATTTCTCACGGTTATTGGCGCTGTGAGGATTACCAGGGAGAATTTTTTACTTATTAGAAAGACGTTCTATGTCGAGGGCCTAGCATGGTGCCTGGCAATAGAAGATGCTCACTAGGTGATGACTTTTGCAATCATTATTTTCATTGAGTTGGGTTAGAAAATAGCCATGCTTATTTTCACGATGCTATTTAATGTCTGCAGGGGTCTCAGCTCCAAGGGATTTTATCCCCAGTAGACCCCTTTAGAAACAAGGACAGGCCCACTGCAAAAATAGCAGAAACTTTGTAGGGCAGAAAAGAATTAAAGGATTGAAAAGTATTGAGAAGAGTTTACGACTAGGGGGTCAGTGGAAAGACAGCTCAGGGTTGTCGCAATCCTTCTCTCATTCATTCAGCAGGTAGTCTCTGGTGCCTTCATGGAAATCAAACTCTGTCCCTGCCCTCAAGCAGCTACCGATCTAGTCAGAAGGACAAGATAATGTGCTGTAAATATCAGTTAATGGGCCTCAATGCAGTGCTAGGAGAAGGTACAGAGCATTTCCTTTAGTCTTTAGAACATCAAAGAAAGATGTTTAACACTATACATTGAGGGAATTCCCTGGCAGTCCAGTGGTTAAGACTTGTTGCTTTCACTGCTGTGCGCCCAGTTTCCATCCCTGGTTGGGGAACTAGGATCCCACAAGCTGTGTGGTGTGGCCATAAAAAAAAAACCCAAACCAACTATACATTGAATCAAGCACAAGTTTTGTTTTGCCACTTTCACTCACCAGTGCCAGCAAACAGGAAAAAGGAACTAATATCATAAGCAATTATCACCATTTAAATGACTGTATTGTTTATTTATGTGGTCATTTTAATCATCTGTTTCCTTCTTGAGGCCAGAGAATTTTATCTGTTTTGTTAACTGCTTTATCCCCAGCATCTAGAATCATGTTGAGTGCATAGCAAATCTCCAATAAATATTTGTTGGCTGATGGACTAGACCAGCCCCACTGCACAGAAGAAATAAAACTGGCCCCTGGTCAGGAGAGAAGCTGGAAGAGCCCTAAGATCCACATAATCAATTGGGTGCGTAGTGATGGGGGTGACAGTTGGGAGGATGGGACAAGGTTGCAGAGATTGGAGGTGTAGCCAGATCCTGGAAGACTTGAATGCCAGACCAAGCATCTTGACCTGTGTTCTGAGGCTCTAGAGAGACACTGAAGGATTTTTTGCTGGAGTGAGGTCTTCTCAGACTCCTGTTCCAAGACCTCTTTCTTTCCAAGTTCCTTTTTTTTTGTGTTGCTTGTTTTAGTTGACTAGGTGAGTCTTACTTGGGAGTTCTCTAACAAAAGTCTTTCAGCGAGTGAAAGGGACCTAGTTATCTGTTCCTCCCTTTCCCAAATTCAAGCCCACATTCTTCCTGTAGTTAAACCCAAACTCCAGCTAAATTAGGCAAACATTTTAAAATGGCAACTCAGGAAGGATGTTTTAGTAATTGTGTGATGAAGATGTCAGATCTTTGTCATCTTATTGCAGCCTGAAGGACAGCTGGTAGGGAAGTTACTTTGAGAGATTTTAATAATGAGTCCAATTCTTGCTGTGTATAAGAATGATGACAGCTGGATGCCAGTTTCAGAGGATGGGTCAAGCTTTGGATTTGTGTATTTGTGCTACTTGTCATGTATCAGCATATTTTTTTTATATTAACAAAACAGTTTATATTGACAAGTATTTCTTAACCATCTCCTAGGTTCCAGACACTGCCCTAGATGCTGGCGCCAGGGATTCAGTGTTCACAAGAAGCCATGTCCTTGCTATCGAGGATCTTTTAGTCTAGTAGGGAAGATTTAACACATGGTCATAAGATCAACATAACAAAAATAGCTTTCTTATCTACTATGTGTGATTGACATACATTTTCTCATTTAACTCTCACAGCAACTCATTAAAGTTAATACTTTTATCTCTATTTTATTAGACAAGGAAACCAACCATTGCAAAGTCAGTAAGTGACCCAGTCAGGATTTGAACTTAGGTCTGATCCCAAACCCATGCTCTTTCCACAGTGCCTGTGTCTTACCTTAGAGGAGCGTTGGTTTATGTATGTGGGATGGAGCTGGGAGAAGGGCAGCTATGCAGCATGTCAGGGGTTCTTAGAAAAGATGAAGGAAGAGATGGAAACTGGCTAGTACAGGGAATGGGAAATTGAAAGGGATAGAAGTGTTGGTCTGCTATGGAGGTGGGCAAATTACCAAGTTCCAGGGGTCCTTCCATATGGTCAAGTTCTACCATGGCAAACCTCCTGACCCCTCTCGCTAGTTACACCTCACATTTCTGATTCTCTGCTTCTGATCTACCACTTCCATTCCCTTTGATCCCTGGGAGAGGCTCCAGTGACAGTTCTGCTTCTGTCACCAGTGCCACTCCAGCACACATCTCCCACATACCTCATAGTGGGCAAGTTTAGCTGCAGGTTTCAGCTGTTCCTTCCAGTGACAGGAGAGAAAGTGGCACTTGCAAATGGAAATGCTTTTCTTACCCAGTGTTTGCAGGTGTAATTCTGCTGTTGAAATTGCCTGGCCATTGTTGGCCCAGAGTTTCTTCTTAGGCACTCCCTCCCTCCTCCATTCATTCAGCAAGCATTTACTGAGGCCAGTTCCATGACAGGCCTTTGCTGGGCTCTGTGGACACACAAGTGTGTTAGACTTTGTTGCTCCCTCCGGGAGTTAACATTGCAGTGAGGAGACAGAATGACTCTAAGGCATACGTGGTGGGTGGTGTGGAGGCCTCTTCCAGGGCCTAGAGTGAGGGAGGACCAGACCCTGAGCAGGTTCACTGCTGATGCGAGTGGGAATGTGGGTGGAGAGGGCCAGTGAGGAAGGAGCATCCCAGGCAGGGAAACCGTATGTACAAAGGCATAGAATTCCTGGGGTATCATAACACTTTGAGGACTTTGGGGTTCCAGAGTGAAAGGGGCCAAGACAGGAGATGAATCTGGAGAGATAACCAGGTGTGAGGTCACGGAGGGCCTCAAATACCAAGTGCGGTCATTGCTGGGGTCACCAAAATCTCTACGTGATTCCTCTTCTTCCAGAGAGCAGAGCTTGACTGCACTCCCAGCCTCTCCTGCAGTTAGAGTGGCTCCACAGAAACCTGCAACTTGTGATCCTCTCTCTCTTCCCCTGTTGGCTGACTAGATGCAGAGGAGTCCAGGGCCACAAGACGGAAGGAGCTTGGGTCTACATATTTCCACTTAAAGGAAAGCTTCCTACCCATCGGGAACACCCATTAGGACTTTATGTGAATGAGAAATAAACTTCCCTGTGTTAGGCTACTGGGTGGGTGAGGTTATCTGTTACAGTAGCTAGCAGATACCTTTACTCAGTGATCCTCAAACTTCAGCATACACCCAAATCACTCCAGAGCTTGTCAAACACAGATTAATGGGCCCCACCCCAAATTTCCAATCGAATAGATCCTGAGATGGGGCCTGAAAACTTGTATTTTTTATACAATTTATCAGGTGATGCTGACATTGCTTGTATGGAGACCACACTTTAAGAATCACTGCCTTATTTTTCACAGAACTAGAACAAAAAATTTCGCAATTTGTATGGAAACACAAAAGACCCCAAATAGCCAAAGCAATCTTGAGAACGAAAAAAGGAGCTGGAGGAATCAGGCTCCCTGACTTCAGACTGTACTACAAAGCTACAGTAATCAAGACAATATGGTACTGGCACAAAAACAGAAAGATAGATCAATGGAACAGGATAGAAAGCCCGGAGATAAACCCACACACATATGGACACCTTATCTTTGATAAAGGTGGCAGGAATGTACAGTGGAGAAAGGACAGCCTCTTCAATAAGTGGTGCTGGGAAAACTGGACAGGTACATGTAAAAGTATGATATTAGATCACTCCCTAACACCATACACAAAAATAAGCACAAAATGGATTTAAGACCTAAATGTAAGGCCAGAAACTATGAAACTCTTAGAGGAAAATATAGGCAGAACACTCTATGACATAAATCACAGCAAGATCCTTTCTGACCCACCTCCTAGAGTAATGGAAATAAAAACAAAAATAAACAAATGGGACCTAATGAAACTTCAAAGCTTTTGCACAAAAAAGGAAACCATAAACAAGACCAAAAGACAACCCTCAGAATGGGAGAAAATATTTGCAAATGAAGCAACTGACAAAGGATTAATCTCCAAAATTTACAAGCAGCTCATGCAGCTCAGTGTCAATAAAACAAACAACCCAATCCAAAAATGGGCAGAAGACCTAAATAGACATTTCTCCAAAGAAGATATACAGACTGCCAACAAACACATGAAAGAATGCTCAACATCATTAATCATTAGAGAAATGCAAATCAAAACTACAATGAGATATCATCTCACACCAGTCAGAATGGCCATCATCAAAAAATCTAGAAACAATAAATGCTGGAGAAGGTGTGGAGAAAAGGGAACACTCTTGCACTGCTGGAGGGAATGTGAATTGGTTCAGCCACTATGGAGAACAGTATGGATGTTCCTTAAAAAACTACAAATAGAACTACCATATGACCCAGCAATCCCTCTACTGGGCCTATACCCTGAGAAAACCAAAATTCAAAAAGAGTCATGTACCAAAATGTTCATTGCAGCTCTATTTACAATAGCCCAGAGATGGAAACAACCTAAGTGCCCATCATCGGATGAATGGATAAAGAAGATGTGGCACATATATACAATGGAATATTACTCAGCCATAAAAAGAAACGAAATTGAGCTATTTGTAATGAGGTGGATAGACCTAGAGTCTGTCATACAGAGTGAAGTAAGTCAGAAAGAAAAAGACAAATACCGTATGCTAACACATATATATGGAATTTAAGAAAAAAAAATGTCATGAAGAACCTAGGGGTAAGACAGGAATAAAGACGCAGACCTACTGGAGAACGGACTTGAGGATATGGGGAGGGGGAAGGGTGAGCTGTGACAGGGCGAGAGAGAGTCATGGAAATATACACACTAACAAATGTAGTAAGGTAGATAGCTAGTGGGAAGCAGCCGCATAGCACAGGGAGATCAGCTCTGTGCTTTGTGACCACCTAGAGGGGTGGGATAGGGAGGGTGGGAGGGAGGGAGACACAAGAGGGAAGAGATATGGGAACATATGTATATGTATAACTGATTCACTTTGTTATAAAGCAGAAACTAACACACCATTGTAAAGCAATCATACCCCAATAAAGATGTTAAAAAAAAAAAAAGAATCACTGCCTTAACTCTTATACCAGGTTCAAGGATTTCACCCCAATGAGAGAGGAATAACCTGAGGTCTCCTGAGAGTAAAGGCACAGCTGCATAGGAAGGGATCTTGGTTAGATGATGATGATAATGAAAACAATGACGATGATGACTAGGGTCAACATTCATTAGGCACTCACTGTGTGCTCGCCTGTGTTCGAAGTCATTAAATCCTCCCGACAATATGATAAAGTAAGTATTCTTAAATTTCCACCGTTGAGGGGCAAAGGCTTCTGTTGCAAAAGTGCCTTAGCTGTCCCCTCCCTCAGGCTCTGTAAGAGGAGGAGGAAGCAAATATCCTGGGAGAGGTAATGAGATTTAGCAGAAAGAGTACATAAAATTTGGAGTCAGACTGGGCTAGAATCCCAGCTTCTCCATGGATAGCCTGTAGATCCTGGGAGAGTCACATGACTCCTCTGCATTTCAGATTCCTCACCTGTAAAGTGGGAAAAATACTATGTACTTCAAAGGGTTGTAAGAAGATGACAGAGAATGTATTAAAGCTCCTGTCTCCTGGTTTGTACTCAGGAAAAGGCATCATTGTTATTAAGTCTGCTCGAGCTCCCAGACCCCATGCCTGGGCTTGGCCTGGCATGTTAGTGTATGCAAGTCTATTCCTTTTCCCTGAACTGCTTCAGTTTCCTTTGGACACCTGTGGGCAACTGTATGAAGGCAGAGGGGAGGAGCTGTAGCTACCTTTAGCCACCACCCTGTCCAACCGGTGTTGAGCTAGAACTCCAGCCTGGCTCTCTTAGGTCGCCAGTGCACATAGGTCTGGCCAGCCTGATTCAGATGTCCTAATCCTTTTATAATTCTTCTTGGGGCTGTCCTGACTTCAAGGCAGTTTAATTAGGTTTATATTTAACTCTCCCTGAACACAGAGATGGGGCCCAACAAGTCTTTGCAGAGGGAGAAGGTTGTGGGGTGAGGGTTTATGGCCAAGCCAGAGCTGGGGGTAGGCAAAGCAAGCCCCAACTTTGTGGCCTTAACAGGACAGAACTCCAGGCTCCAGGTCATTTCCTGTCAGTCGGTCACTTCTCAACCTGCCTTCTCAAATGCCAGGAACATAGCTGGAATCTTGGCTGGAAATCCCCAGGCATTGCTAGATAATGCCTTTTAACTTGTACCATAGCAGAACAGTCCTTGCTCATTTAAACTATATTTAACCTCTTTAAATGCAATCCATTTCTAGCTTTCTGTTTTGCTTGGTCTGTGTCTTTAACAATCTGGTTAAAATGTCCTACAAGCTCTGGCAATGACAACGCTGAAGATCCCTGGCTAATCTCACTTGAACCTGAAAACAATGCTACAAAGTAAGCAGGTCAGAAATGGTTATCCTGAGGGAGAGGTACTTGGTAGAGGTCGTATAGTGTAATCCTGGCAGAACAGGGATCCAAATCCTCAGGTCTTAATATTACTCCATACTCTTAATTTAGAAAGTTGACAAGACATATGAAGTCAGTGACCTTAGAGTAAAATCCACAGTCCTTACTCAGGTCTGCAAAAGCCTGCATGATCTGGCCAGCTCTCCAATGTCTTCGGGCAACTTTGTCGCTTCCCTCTCTGCTCTTCTGCCCCTCTGGCCATCTGTTATTTCCTAGAACCTATTCAGCTCTCACTACCTCCAGGACTTCGCACTGATGTTCTTTGCCTGTATCTTTCACAGTGACTCCTTCTCATCCTTCAGGTCTTATTTCGAAATCCTTTTCTCAGGGAAAAGACTTTTACCCTGCCTAGGTAGAGCCCCTCTGCTATTTATTCCATAGTATTTTCCTTCCCAGCCCTTACTTATCACAATCTGTAATTATTTTAATTATTGAATGAACAGATGGATTAATGACTTGGTACCCAAGTCATTCAATTCAATTAATTTTATTATTCACTTATTAGGCAAACATTTATTGAGCACCTACTAAGGGCCACTCTTTCAGGAGCTGAGGTTACAATAGTGAACAAAGATACAAGTCTCTGCACGATGGGGAAAATGTCTAGGGAAGAGAAGAAAAACAAATGGAGTTAAGGGTCACTCCAAGGGTTTTGGCTTGAAAGACTAGAAGGATGGTGCTGCCATTTGCTAAAATGGGGACAAGAGTAGGTCGAGTGGATGAGAAGGTAAAAAGGAATTGCTTTTTGGCTATGTTAATTTTAAGATGCCCTTTAGACAGTAAGGTGGAGATGTCAGCTTGGCAATAGTATATATATCTCCAGAGTCAAGGGGAGAGATATGGGCTGGAAATATATTGGGGAATCTTCTGAACATTAATTATATTAAAAGCCATGATCCTGGATGAGTGATTCTGAGAAGTGAACGTAGTTAGAGAAAAGGTCCAAGAGCCTCCAATATTTAGAGTTCAAAGAGATGAGGAAGAAATTGATTGATGTCCAGAAAGGTAGGAATAGGAAGCAGAGTCTTCACTTGAGAATGAAGATGAGGGAGGAGGTATTGGAGGTTTGAAAGAAAGAGGAGAAAGCAGGAAGACATCCTCTAGGAGCGAGAGAGTACGAATGAACTAGAGTACAGTGAAATGAGGGAGGGCCCAGAAAAAGAATGTTTGCAAGGATGGGATTATATGTTTGATCGTGGACTTAAACTGAATAGGAAGGGAATTGGGGACATGGCGGGTGGGAGGGGGACAGACAGTAAAAAGTGAGTTGAAGGTCCCAGTGGGCTGAAGGGTTATTTTGAGTCAAGGTACTAAAGGGAGTGGGATAGGAAGTAGGCATTGACAAGAGGATGCTTGAAATTGAAATTCAGGTCTTAAGGCCTAAGGTATGAGCAGGAAGGGAGTAACGAAGGGGAAGGAGAAGCAGAGGTTGAGGAATTCAGAAGCTAGGATATTGAAAGGATCATCTATGTGCATATTGAAATCATCAAGAATTATGACAGATTAGTTTTGGAGAGTCTTAGTGTGGTTTTGGGGAATATTTATGGGAGATAAGTTGTATGCCTGGCACACAGTGGGTTCTCAATCAATGCAATTTGATCACTTATTTGCTTAATATTTATTCAGGGCGCTGGGGCTTCTCCCTCAGGTGCTTCCAAGGGAGGGCCCCGTGGAGGGTCGTGACACTGCATTTCAGGTTGGGGTGGGGGTTGGGACACACGGTTGGGGTACGATCCTGCCCTCAAGGGAATGTATGGGTCCCTGTTGCGAGGCTGCCCCGTAGTCTAGGGTGCAGGCCTTTCTGCGGGCTTCAGGCTGGACTCCCACCAGAACCGCACGCCTTCAGCTCCGCGGCGGCAGCAGCAGATGGTGAGAAGTGGGTGGGCTGGGGGTATCTGCAGCTGATCCCACAGTCGCTGGATTAATGAGGCCTCGTGCCCGCCTTCTTTTCTGCAGCGTGCCAGCCGACAGTAGCTTCCTTTGCTGGGGTGGGTTTGTTTGTGGGAAATTTTTTGGCAGTGAAAGCCCAGCACCTGATTGAAAACTTCCTCTCCCCCTCATTTTCCCCCTCCCCCAGCTCCTAGGCTTGTTCTAATGTATTCTGGGGCCTCAAGCCTGCCCCCGGGGTTCTTCCTGCTATCAGACTGATGAAGCTAAGATCAGATAGTCCTGCTCCTGCATCTACCAATGGGGAAACTGAGGCCTAGAGAATTTAAATATTCATTCTGTCACAGGAGGCTCAGGACTCTGCACATATTCTAGGCCCTTTCGGTGTCTAGCTGCCTCCCCAGGGTAGCACAGGCTCCACAAGTAAGAACTTGGACTGTTCATATCTGAGGTTCAGATGTATATAAGCATATCTGATGGATATTGAGGTTGTGGGGAAAGGAGGCATTGGAAGCCAGATCACAATGGAGACAAGGGGGTCCCGAGAGAAAACATCGCTGTAAGTGTGGAGGGAGGCTGGCACAGAGGACCAGGTTAGTCAAGTGGCTTGAAGATAAGAAGCACTAGTTGTGGGCATAGTGTAAAGCTCTTCTTAGCCCACTTTGGTCTGGCCAAAAAACTATTTCAGTAAGACACTCGGGGTCCAGCAAAGTGGGATAAGAGAAATAAAGGGTGCACCCCTAATGATAAGCAAGAGTGAGAGAGCAGGTGAGAAAGAGAGATAGCCCTGGGGATCTGGAGGTGAGCGAAGATGCTGAGTTAGTGGGGTGGCAGGGATTGAGCTCACACGGAGCATGAGAGGTCAAAGGTAGGTCAGTGCCCCCGAATGGGTAGCCCAAGAGGAGCCCTGGCTGCACGGCAGACTGAGGCAGGCAGCAAAGCAGCAATGACAATCTGGAGGTGAGTTGGGATGGAACTCATAGCAGTGGAGACAGTAGGGGCAGTGGACATCTGGGGTGAACCTGAAGTCCCATATAGGCTTCATCAAAGTGGTCAAACTGAGAGACGCAGGCAACGGCCAAGTGGGACAGAGTAATAAGCAAACTTAAACCACTGAGACAAAGTTTTCTAATCTTTGTCACATAGTGGTGTATGTACAAAAATATTTATTTGTCCCAGTAGCGTAGAGGGACAGACTGTTTGGGGCCAGAGATGAATGGATTGGGGGTTGTAAGAGCCCAGGGCTTGGGTTGTAAAAGCCCAACCCCCTGGCTGCTCAGAGGGTTGAGGAAATAAACTGAACACATCAATAAGAATGTGTTCACTGGTTGGGAAGCTCTGCAGTAAGGAATGTATTTTTCTCAAGTAAGAAGAGGTCTTGGGGAGATAATCCAGGGTTGCTGTAACAGCTTAGAGATACCACTGAGGAGCTAGGCACCTCATGTGCTTCTAATCTGTTGTTCATAGTTTTCGACTATTGCCTTCATGGTTGCAACAAGACACTTGCAGCTCCAGACATCACATGAGCATTCCAAGTGGGAGGAAGGAAGAGGGGAAGGAGGGCAATGGCAAAGGGAAAACATTGTGTCATCTTTTTTTTTTTTTTGCGGTACGCGGGCCTCTCACTGCTGTGATCTCTCCTGTTGCAGAGCAGAGGCTCTGGACGCGCAAGCTCAGCGGCCATTGCTCACGGGTCTAGCCGCTCCATGGCATGTGGGATCTTCCTGGACCGGGACACGAATCCATGTCCCCTGCATCGGCAGGCAGACTCTCAGCCATTGCACCATGAGGGAAGCCCTGTGTCATCTTTTAAAGAGCTTTCCTGAAAGCCTCACCAAGGACTTGTTACATCTCATTGGCCAGAGCTGTGTGATGTGGCCACCTCTAACTGTAAGGAAAACTGAATGTAGCTAAGCATTTTGTTGCCCCAATAAAATCAGAGTTCTGTTAGAAAGGGAGAAGAAATGTGGGTAGGCCTGTGACAAATGCTGCATGTATTCAGGGAACAGTACATAGTTTTGCTTAGTTGGACCCCAAACTGTGAGGCAGGAAGAGGAGAAGGATGTGGCTAGTTGAGCCATCAGAGCCTAGGTGATGCAGGGCCTTGGAAGTCATTCTCAGGCTTCTGGACCATAACACCTTGGTGATGGGACTCCACTAATGGGATGTAGGCAGGGAAGTGATTTGGTCAGATTAGTGTTTTTGGCAGATCATTCTGGCTAAGGGGATGAAAGGAGTGCAGATGTTGAGGAGGAGAGGTCTCCTATGAGGTTAGTACCATAATCCATGTACATACATAGAAGGTCTCCAGTTAATCTCTGAATGAGATGATAAGACTTAAACTAGGATATCAGCCATGAGGAGGGGGAAGAGGGGAAGAATCTGAGAAATTTTCAGGGGTAAAAATGACAGGGTTTGGTAAATGATTGTATAGTTAGGGGAAGGGGGTTGGAGTTTAGAAATACCCCTGGATTTCCCTCATTTATTGGGATAAGGAATACAAGAGAAAAAGTAGGTCTGGAATATATAGTTGACACTTGAACAACATGGGTTTGAACTGCATGAGTCCACTTATACACGAATTCTTTTCAATAGTAAATACCACAGTACTATACAATCCATGGTTGGTTGAATCCGGGATGCAGAGGGCTGACTATAAGTTATATTCAGATTTTCAACTGCCAGGAGAGTTGGTGCCCCTAATCCCCGAGTTGTTCAAGGGTCAACTGTATAATTTGTTCAAAATCTCACAGGACGTTGGTGGCAGAGCTAGGAACTGAGTCCTGCTCTCCTGGGCCAGTGCTCTTTCCATTACTCTATTCTCCAACCTCTATCCTCTGGAGCCAGGAAAAACAGTCCACTGATGTCATTGGATACACTGATTCTTCTCCCCCTTCTCTACTCACCAAGTCATGAGAGTCCAGAGATGAAGTTAATATGATGGTAGCACCTTGCTCCTGGAGGGCCCAGTTTGACGAGGATGTGCTAAGGGGGTGGGCAGATGGGGCCACCATAAACCCCAGCCCTGCTCTCACTGACGCTGGGGATCAGGGAGGGCCTGAACTGAGCATTAGCTTCTCCCCACAACTATTCTTTCTCTAATCCCTGCTTCATGGTTGGCTTGTATGTTAATTTCCCATTGCTGCTATAGCAAATTACCACAAACTTTGTGGCTTAAAACAACACAAATTTATTCTCTTATAGTTCTAGAGGTCTGAAGTCTAAGATCAAGGTGAGGGACTTCCCTGGTGGTCCAGTGGTTAAGAATCCACCTTCCAACACAGGGGACGTGGGTTCGATCCCAGGTCGGGGAACTAAGATCCCATGTGCCATGGGACAACTAAGCCCGTACTGCAACTACTGAGCCCACGCACTCTGGAGCCCGAGCAACAACCAGAGAAGCCCATGCGCTGCAACAAAGAGCCTGCATGCCTCAACGAAAGATCCCGCATGCGGCAACTAAGACCCAACGCAGCCAGAAATAAATAAATAAATAAATAAATAAATAAATAAATATTTAAAAAAAAAAGATCATGGTGAGGACAGGGCTGTGTTCTTTATGGAGTCTTTATGGGAGAATCCATTTCCTTACCTTTTTCAGCTTTTGGAGGCCACCTGTGCTCCTTGGCTTGTGGGCCCTTCTTCACATCACCAGCACATTTTGCTTCCATCATCACATCTCCTATACTACTGACTGATCCTCCTGCCTCCCTTTTATAAGGACTCTGTGATCACATTAAGCTCATCTAGATAATCCAGATATAATAATCCAGAATAATCTCTCCATCTCAACAGAATCACATTTGCCAAGTACTTTTGACCATGTAAGGTAACATACCCTTGAGGTCCAGGGATTGGGATGTGAACATCTTTGGAGGGGCCGTTATTCAGCCTACCACAGCTGAGCACCTTCATTCTTTTTGTGCTCAGCCTTGTGCCTGACAAATAGAGCACAATCCTTGCCCTTGATGAACTCACGGTTTAGGGACAAAGGCAGAGAAGTCAATAGCAAATTACCGTGCAGTGTGAGAGAGGGAAGAACAGGGACTTTGGGAAACCAGAGGACTAGTACATAACCTGGTGTGGGTGGTCGATGGGGGGAGGGAGCTCCAGAAGAGACAGTATCCATGCTGAATTTTGAGGAATGTGTAAGAATTAACCAAATGAATAATAATGATAATAATAATAATAAAAGCAAACATTTATTAGTTACTGCTATCTGCCAGGTTGTGTTTTAAGCACTTAACACATGTTAATGCATTTGATCCTCTCTATACCATGTAAGGTGGGTACTTTATCATCGCTGTTTTATAGATGAGTAAACTGAGGCTTTGAGAAGATGATCCATCAGCTGGAATTTAGGTCCTTCCCACTACTCTTTTTTTAAAAAAATATTTGTTTATTTATTTTTTAATTTTGGCCGTGCTGGGTCTTAGTTGTGTCATGTGGGATCTTTGCTGAGGTATGCGAACTCTTAGTTGTGGCATGCAAGCGGGATCTAGTTCTGTGACCAGGGATCGAACCTGGGCCCCCTCCATTGGGAACACGGAGTCTTACCCACTGGACCACCAGGGAAGTCCCCCTTCCCACTACTCTTCAGGTAAATATCAATGTCTTTCCACGACTCATGAGGTCCTTGGTGATCAGGTCCCTTCTACCACTCCCATCCCAGACCCATCCCCACCTCCAATGCTGAGTCACTGGGGGCTCCTTTCAGCAGAGCCTCGTTCCTCTCCACCTCTGGGCCTTTGCCCAGGCTATTACCCTCTGCCTAGGATGGGACATACTCACCTTATCCTTCAGATCTCAGCTGAAATGCCACAGTATCAGGGCATTCCTGTCCTCAGCGGGGCAGGTGTCCTTGTTACTCACTGTCAGAGTAGCCTGCACTTAACAACACTTACCCCCTACTGTATTCAAACATCTCTTTTGTCCCCTCATTGTATTCTCAGTGCTATATAGTAGGGGGTCAATGAATATTTGCTGAATCAATAAAAAATATAGGGGAAGATGAGTCTAGGAGTAAAAACAGGAGCAAGACTGTCAGACAGCACCTAGTCCAACACTTTCTTTAAATCTTTGGGAAATTGAGGCCCAAAGAGGTGCAGTGACTTGCCCAATATCACACAGTAAGTCAGAGGAAGAGCTGAAGATTCTGACCCCTGGTTCTGGGTTACTTCCATGGTTCCCAGTGTGATGCACCTGACCTTGCCCCAATGTCTGCCTGTCCAAGTATGATTCATCCTTCAAGATATAGCTGATTCCTAAACATCTCTAGGATGCCTTTCTTTTTACACCTCAATTTCATCCCACCCTGCCAAAGTTAGAATTGACTGCTCTTTTCTCTGTGCTCCCCAAACACCCTCTGGCTTTGATCTCACCCTGCGATGCTCAGCTTACATTTTTTTTTTTTTTTTTTGTGGGCTGCATTTGGTCTTTGTTGCTGCGCGCAGGCTCTCTCCAGCTGTGGTGAGCAGGGGCCACTCTTCATTGCCGTGTGCAGGCTTCTCATTGAGGTGGCCCCTCTTGTTGCAGAGCATGGGCTCCGGGCGCCCTGGCTTCAGGAGTTGTGTCTCGCAGGCTCTGGAGCACAGGCTCAGTAGTTGTGGTTCATGGGCTTAGTTGCTCTGTGGCATGTGGGATCCTCCCGGACCAGGGCTCGAACCTGTGTCCCCTGCATTGGCAGGTGGATTCTTAACCACTGCACCACCAGGGAAGCCCTCAGCTTACATTTGAGCTCTTCCAAGGCAAGCACTGTGTCTGATTCCTCTGTACAGATGTGATGTGTGAAGTGTGCTGTGATACAGGAAAGCAGAGAGAAGTGGGATTGTCCAGGAATCCCTAACCCAGCCTGAGGGTCAGGGAAGGTTCTCTGGAGGCAGTGAATCATGAGCTGAACAAGCTGGATTAGCCATGTGGGTGGTACATGTGTGTATGTGTGTGCTTTGAGTGAAATGGGGCCTGGTGGTGGAGGGCAGGGCATTCTAAGGAGGGGAATCTTAATATTTGTGAGTTGGGATAATGAGATATTCACATGGTGGGTGGGTTGGGGGGCAACCCAAAGCCCCTTTTCTCCGAAGGATTCAAATAAGGAGGTTGAACTGACTTCCAAGGACTTTCCATAGCTAACAAAGCAGGCAAGGCCAAGACCAATTGTGTGACAAGTTGGGGAGGGCTTCCCTTTACAGATAGTCTGATTGGATCATCTTGGGTGAGACAGAACTTATGACTCTTGTGCCTACAGCCAAGAGGAGTAGGGCTTGGGGATAACAGTCTTTTCCCAGGTATTTGCTTGTGAATGGAAGAGCCTCATTCTCTGCTCCAAAGCCTTCTGGCATCCTGCTTTTCTAAAGAAGTCCCCTGCCTCAGCCTGAGCATTCAACTCTTTTTCTGTTATTCTGCTGCCATCCACCCACCACTGCCTACCTAAGCTCCTCAGTACCTGCCGTCATCCCTTCACCATCCCCAGGAAGGCCTGTCTTAGCTCCACCTTGCCCAACCACTCCCCACTGTCCTGCACAGGCTGCTCAAGCTGCCTGCCCTGCCCAAGCCATTCTTTACCAGCTGGCCATGTTGTCTAGCACATGACCCCAGCCCTGGCTTCAGCTATTTGGACCAGTTTGGGCTGTGAGAAGGCGAATTAATGGTACCAGCAACTTGTAAACACCAACCAACCAGGGCCAATCCGGTCCCACTCTCTGGAATTTGAACTGTTTATTCAGGGAGAAGTGGACCTCTGGTAAAGAGAAACCATTGAAAAGCCACAGTGAGTAAGGAAGTGAAATGGCTGAGTCACTGTAGTGGCCGGGCTCCAGAGGACGGACCAATTTGTTCTCTGTTGGCTGAGGAACAATCAGAGCCTCTGCTGGTGTGCGGCTGGAGTTACTGCATTTCGAAAGCAGCTGAAGTGCAATAAGACCAAGTGAGAGTTCCAAGAGCTTATTCCCACACGCATCCCTACTATTTTGTCCCTCCTTTACTTCAGGGTTTCTCTGTTCTTTACATCCAGGGGCATCCACCAACCTGGCCAGTCGGCCCTGTCCAAGGTGGTCTTTTCCTCTGGGAATCTTTCTGGCTACAGTTTAATTCCTACTATTCTTCACTGAGTGCTAGAGACTTGATGTATTTTATCTCTAATTCTTCCTTCTCTGATGAGGAATCTCGGAGACATTAAACAATTTGTCAGGGAATTCAAACCCAGAACTTTCTTTCACCAGAACTCTCCTCTTACCTCCAGGCCATATTCTCTTCCCTTTCTGGGCCCCGGAATACTCCTTTCACTCCCCACAGATTTTATAAAATTTCCTGTAATTCTCCTTTCAGCACAGAAACTATCTGGCATGGCTAAATAATTGTTTCATATGTCTTGTCTTTGTAACAGAATCCCAAACTTCCATTCCTGTTTCTTGTTTGTCTTCTGTCATAGCCTACTGCACAGTGTCATGCACGAAATAGGTGGAAGAAAAAAAAAAGGCTGCATATGTTTACTCATCGTGTGCCCCTAGCTCAGTGCCTGGCATGTGGCAGATGTTCAGGGTAAGGATTCTAATGTAGACAAGGCTTAGGTGGGTTTCTCCCTGCCCCCCACCACCCTGCAGTATCTCACAGGTAGGTGGGTGTTCAACTGACGGTGGTGGTCACATTAAAAGGCCGTCAGTGTGCTTTAGTGGAAAGACACTGGATTGGAGCCAGATGGCATGGGTGTAAATTCCAGTTCCGCACAACCTTGGGCAAGATACTTAACGTCTCTGAGTCTATTTTGTCAGATGTAAAGTGGGGATTATGTTATGTGCCTCCCAGGATTGTTTTGAGGATTTGGGGGCAACACAGGTAATGAAGGAGCTCCCACCGCAGTAATACTGGTTCACACAATGCTTTAGTTTGTAGGGAGACTCATAGGGCCAGCTCCAAGGGCAGCTAAGGTGGCTTGTAAACACTCTTACCTTCTGATCCTATCCTTGACTCTTTTCTACCTCAATGACTTTTGGTGGTTTAAATAGATCTATCAACAAATAATCTTGTTTTTTGGCACTGCTGAGCAAACTGTGTTTAAAAACCATTACTTTTAGTTTTTCCTTGTCAATTTGCTTATAAACCAATATTATTGGATCTGTTTTTCCATTAAAGATTTGGGGAGAAGGTTAGCCCCAGGCACAGGGCATTAATGTTATTTCCCTTGTTCGTTACATAACAGGACTCATCTCCACCTTTAATTGAAATGAAGCTCTAATTGTGACAGAATTGGATCATAGCCAGGGTGGTATAACCGGGGGCTTTGGGGCCAGATAGGCCTGGGTTTGAATTCTGTCTTCACCACCTACTCACTTGCAAAAGATATCAAATCTCTCTGAATCTCTTTGTGTTCAATGTTAACGGGTGATGTTACCCTTCACTGGGTTGGCAGAAGGACAGAATGCTAAATGTATAGTGTCTGGCATATTGGAAAGATAATAAATGCTAGTGCTCTTTCTAGAAAACATTTCTTAAACCTCGAGGACTTTGCTGGAAACTCTTTAAAATAATTACATGGCATCTTGGAGTGGCATGTGAGTACACTTTGTATTTGAACTACTAGTAGATCAAGCTGGACTTGCATAGGGAAGCTTTTTGGTAATTAACCCGGGGTTGGGTGATTTTAAGCCAGTTTTCATCCTGCTGCAGAAACAAAAAAAGATGAGACTGGAGAAATGCTATTCCTTTAATTGAAGGAACACTTTTATGTTCTCAGGTCTATTTTAATCTTAAGTGCCGATTATGCATCATTCTCTCCTGTTAACAGACACTTCTGTAAGTGATCTGCACAGAGAGAAATATGATTCTAACATAAATACTGTACCATGAGAAATTATCTTATTACCTAATATGCCAAAAAGTTAATAAGATAAAGGAACAGTACGAGCCATTTTTGGACAATGTTAAAACTTGATTTTAGCTCATGGAAATAAAATGTAATTTCCTTTTATCATTCTCTTTTTCAGGTAGAACAAAGGCAGTGAAGGGTGTAAGGATATTATACAGCTGTGTTCTGTGAACTCCTGTTAAGGCTGTGGAATGGATCCAGGAAGGATGGCCTCAAATTAAGATTTTAATGGCTCTTCCATTTAGAAATCACACTCTTGCTTTTAATGCTGTCTTGTTAGATCTGATTTTTGACTTTGCAGGTGAAAGTAGAAAACTCCATTTCCTATTCAACTGTACAAATGTTTGCCTCTGTGTGTTTGCATGTGTATGTCTGTTAGGGAACAAATGCATAGTGCCTACGGAAAGTCAGGACAAAACAATTTCAGGAACTGGGAGTTTCCTGAATCATCTATGGTAAAAGGCAATTAAATGCCAAATTTTGACAAGGATAAAGTAGCCAAACCCAAATACTGACTGAGTAGGGGCCCCGAGAGACGTTGTGAGTGTCAAATGTACTTTTAAATGTTATTCTTTGGGGTTTAAATGTTTTATTCAATAAATAATGATTAATTTTGATGAAGGAAATTTAAACAGGACTCAAGTTGATAAAAACTGCTGGCTGCAACCATCATTTGGCCAGTGCTTGATCTTTGGTAGTGGATGTAAGTAGTTTTGATGCTGGTGGTGATGATGTGGGGTGGTTATAGATACTAGCACGTGTTTTTGGCCCTCTTCTGTTCCTATCACTTTGACAGAAATAACACTAAGTAAATGCCTTCAGTCTTCTCTGGCATGCCAATTCTTCATCCAAGCAAAACATAACGTACCTAGGACCTGAAATTTAATAATCTCTGCATTCTTGCGATTTGTTAGACCTTTCCTACAAACACCTACAGAAACTATACAATGTTTGCCTGGATATTTGAGGTAACAGGCTTACACTTGCAGCAAGACGGATTTTTTATTAGATGTTAGGCAGACAACTTGTGCTGATGATGGGAAGTGTTGCCAAGAGAGTGTATGTAGAATGTCCTGCGTTGGATGTTTTAAAGATCTATTGAAACACCTACAGCTAATTGTGAAACTTTCAGGACCGATCTGTTGGAGGCTGGGGAATGAACTACATGAACTGGTGAGATTCCATCAACTTCCAATATTCCCAAATAAGTATCCATTTGTTTAAAGTGCACTAAAATGACCCCTTTAACGAGCAGGGGTGGTGATGATTGGTAATAACTATCATAGGTTTGGCAGCAACATTTTTAGACCCTATGTACACATTTGCGAAGCTCTGTTATTCCTGGGGGTAGTAATTCGTTTGAATGCCCATTTCTCTTCAGAAAAGGAACATAGCAGCTTGTCTTTAAGACAAAACTAAAAGAAGAATCTTTAAGTATGTGAAGTTCAGGCTGACTTAAAGTTTTAATATTTAGCTTGGTTAATTAAATCCTATTCTTTGCCCTGAATTTAATTATCCCAACCATTGAGGTAATTTAATATAATAATAAAAAAGGAGCTAATGAGAAATGGAAGAGACTCTGACTATTCCTTCATCTGGATCAGTGGGGGCATTTCTTCTTCAAGTGTCAGTTTGTGGATGGTGATGTGATGTTTTATGGGGTATTATGAATTTTCAATTAGTGAGAAGATGAAAAAGACAGACAGTAGATCATCAATGAATGATCATATCAGGAAATCACTGAAAAGCTCATCTGTAAAGTTCAGGGCATATTTTAATATGACTTCATGATACCTTAGGCAGTCTTTTCCCCCTAGGCTGAGCTTGAATCACGTTCTTCTATGCAGTATGAAAAAGTCCTTGTTTAAGGTTTCTGTTCAAAGGTAAGAAAGTCAGATACTTGACACTTCTAAGCAAAAATGAGTTTAAATAAAGAGGCGACCTTTCTTTTCACTTCCAGTACAAAATGGTCTGTTTCCTTACTGTTGCGCAAGCTTTGCCACCTCAATGCTGAGGTGCTGTGCAGTTGTATCAGACTTGGATTCAAATCCCAGCTGGAAACTTGCTAGCTGTTTCAAGTTAATCTCACTGAGCCTCAGTCTTGTCATCTGTGAAATGAGGATAGTGCTATCTCCTTCTTCCAGATGGCTGCAGGACCAAGAGAGAGAACGTAGAGGGCACCACACAGCCTGTCTGACGCATAATAGAAGCTCTGCAAATAGTGACTCCCTTTCTTCTGAGCAAGTCACAAGTATGCTTATAAATGAATAACAGACACTAGTGGATCATAATGCCAAACACAGTGCCAAATGTGTCCGCTCATTACCAACCAGGACAGTGCTCCTCACACTTTAAAGTACCAGTGATTCACCTGGGGAGCTGGTTAAATATAGCTTTGCATTCAGCCAGAGATTCTGCATTTTAACAAGCTCCCAGATGACACTTAAACTGCTGGCTGGAGACCATACCTTTAGTAGTGTGGAACTAGGGCAATGACTTTTGAATACTGACTTGACTTTGAGAGACTGGGCTAAGTTGCAAAACAGAAATTTACTCTACTTTTTTTGTTTGTTTGTTTAATGGTAAAAATATTGGGGAAATCGGAAGATGCTACAGAAAAAAAAGTGTGAGTGAACACATTTAAAAATCTGGGAAGCTCGAATCCATTCTACACACTTTCATTTATTGTCTGGACAAAGTACAAATAATTCAAACACAACAAGATTATGAAAAAAAAACATTTACAATACTTTCCCTCAGAAATCATCTAAACTAGCAAGATTAACATGAAGTCATTCATTATAACTAAAGTATACAACTGCCTGGTCCTAAGATTTTTTTTCCTTTTTTTTCCCCCCCAAGAGTGAACACTTTATAGAGAAGAGATTTTGGCATGCCTTTCCCACTAATGCTTAGCAAATGCATCAAACTTTGCCAGCAAACTGAGTTCATTCATAGCAGGTGATGTTAAAAGGTTTCCCTGAATGTTGAATGAGTGTTCTCTGAACTGAAATCTGGTGTTTTTTTCTCAAAACCGAAAAGAGGAAAAAAAACAGAAAAAAAATTTAAAGGAGGAGTCTATGATGCAGCCGTGGTTTTCGTTACCTCTCTACCACTACGGCTACTACTACAAAGTTTGCCTCTTCAGTGTGAAAACAACAGTTCTGTCTACATGCACTTAGTGGGTTCAGCATGAGAAAAAACGCACAAAATAAGCACAAGTTATAAATAACCATAACGTTTTATTACCATTAAGACTAAACTGGTATTGAAAAGATTGTATATAACAAGACAAGAAAAGCAATAGCAAATTTAACTATCAACTAGATTATGCATAGCGAGTAACTGTTTCTATTACCCAGGGAAGAGCATGAACCCTTGTATTTTTTTGTTTTGTTTTTGTTTTAAATATATAACCGTACAAAGCACAAATATACTAAAATGATCAGTGCACTGGACGTGGGAGAATGCTCCCTCAGTCATTTTGTTCCCTTAGCTCTGTTTTGTTTTCCCCAATCTGAATTACGTTAAAATAAAGACCCAGTTGTTTTTATTTTTCTACTGTGCAGTAAGAAAAAATATTCACAACAAACATGACAATATATCAAACAATAGTTCTACACAAGTTACCTTGATACCTCTTTAACTGTCACTTAAATATCATAAGAAAACATTTTAAGACATATACAAACAAAACTAGCCAAGTGTTACAACTTATAATAAATTAACCCAAAGAAAAAATAACTTTATATATATATATTTATATTGTATATACACATACACACACAACAGAATGACACAATAATATGCTTCTTCCCATAGTTTAAGTAAACAAATAAGTAGTCTAGCCAATCTAGCTATATTTGATCTCGGCCATAGGCATCATCACATCTGCGATTAAATAAATAAGTGTTTCAAGCAACATAAACAGTGTTTCAAATGTACCAACACAGCCCAATTCTATCAGCATGGGCTACAAAGTGAATTTGAAAATTCCTTAATGAATTTAAAGCAAATGTAGTTTTTGTTTTCCTCTCCTAAACACATTACATTTAACTATGATACTAAGATATGTAAATAATTTCGTAGCACCTACTGCTCAAACTAAGGAAGTTTTAGATCAAAAGGAAAAATTAATCTTTTTAATTTTTGTTCTGCTGACATCCCATACTGATGACTTAAAGAAAAACTGTCTTTCAACTCATCTCCTTGCTTTTGGGTTTTGACTGTGGGGAACTGTGGTACCCTGGGTAGAATGAACACTCCTTTCCCCTAGTAATTAATAATTTTTTTATTATTATTACATGCTATGAAAAGATATGAAGATCATCTGTTTATAGCCCATCCTTCAAAAAACAGTCTACGAATCCAGTTTAAAACACACATCTTGATCTCTAAAAAGTTACCAGTGCAGTATGAACGCGACAAAGTTGTCAATTTCCCCTAAATTAGCCAGTCAAAATATTTTTTTCTCAAATCCAGATTCTCTTGTAAAAATTCTTTATATTTTATAAAAATAGATTTTTCTTGAAACCCATTTTCAGCAAAGAGACCACCTCTTTGGCAACGTTAATGTTATTAAATTGTTAATGTCATCAGGTATCCCCCTCGCCCCCATCCCCTAACAGAAGACTGTTTTAGTTCACATGATATAAAAGAAAAAAGGAAAAATAAAAAAATTTGCAAAAGTTTCTTTAATTTTTGCAATTTTTATTATTCCTCTTTAATTTGTGTGGGTTTTTTTTTTTAACCAATCTGATTGGATCAACATTTTGACAAAAAAGAAAAATCTTTATTTTCTTTCTTTGAATCCCATTACTTTGTAAAAATTGTTTTATTTTTATTATTTTTTTTTGTTTTTTGTTTTTCTTCTTCAAATGAGCGAATGGTCATCTTAAAAAGACCCACCTTCAAGGAAGGTAGTAAAATTAGCTGGCTGGGTAAAAATCCCTGCACGTCGCTATCTATGTATATTATAGTCAACAACGACAGCTATGAAAGAACATTCAATGCATCAAAGGTATTTTTTTGTGTTTTTTTCTTTTTTTCTAAGCATTATAAAATCCTTTCCTGGTACACCTCAGGATAATCCAATGTTTTAATACTTAGGCAACACTGGCTTATAAAGTCCATGGTTGAATATAAGCCTTGAAAAGTTTGTTTCTCTCTCTTTTGTGTGTGTGCGTGTGTATGTGTGTGTGCGCGCGTGTGTTTTGTTCGTATATATTTATATATATATTTTAATAAGTAAGGATGGGAAATTCAGGACTTGTGGGCTTTGTTGGTTTTAAAGGAAACTTGCAACACTCGGTCTCCCAGGCGGTACCCGTTGAGGCTGGCAATGGCCATGGCTGCCTCATCATAGTTGGTCATGGTGACAAAGCCGAATCCCTTGCACTTGTTGGTGTTGAAGTCACGGATGACTTTGACGTTGTTCACCGCACCAAAGGGGCCGAAGAGCTGCCAGAGGACACTCTCGTCGGAATCAGGGGACAGATTGTAGACAAAGATGCACCAGCCTGTTCCTGTGTGACCAGGGATGTTCATTCCCACAAGGCTTGTCATCCCGTCAATGGTGATTGGGGAGAACCTGGGGGGACAAGCAGAAGGGGGGACTGGTCCAGACATCAGTCTGACCGTGGATAACACACAGATGCACAGACACAGACACGGGGCAGAGGCCTGAGTGAGTGTTTGCAGGAGAGTCTTCAGGGTTTGAAAACCAAAATACAAAGACTAATGTCTGTGGCATTTCTTCTAATGGGAACAGTTAGACTGGCTAAGGCACGTATATGCCAAGAGAAAGGCCTAGGTCAACCACTAAGAACCACGAAGAACTCCCAGAGCAAGTCTCTGTCATACTATCAAGCATATGTTCATAGGGTATCCCACTCTGACCCTCACCCTCCCTCCCCACAATAGAGCGTGAGCTCTTCAGAGAAGGGGCCCCACTTCATTCATCCTTTTGCTCTACTTATTTATTCAGTGGAGCCCATGTGGGAATCTCACAGACATGACACGTAGAAAACACTTAATAACTGCTTATTGATTGAACAGGTGAATAACACTGGTGGATGTCGATGCTCGGGACATTTCATTTATTTTTTAAGGCAGTTTAGGAGATGGCCCAGAAGTGCTCAAGTCTACCATCTTTGCAGTCCCTTGACTTAACGGTTGTCAAAGATCTCTCAGTATTATCAGGCATGGAGAGACATGAGATCTCTAGATATTATGGGGCACGGAGATACACCCATTGTTATTAATCCAATGGGTGGCTTATGTTTCATTTAGCATTTATTCAAAAGAGTTCCAAAAACAACCCTGAGCAATAATAATAAAGATGTATCACTCCTTGATGCTATATTATCTGGAATTCATTTCTAAGTGTCACAGGAGTGAGATTTCAAGTGGTGTGTGCACTTATATATCTTGAATCACTGTACATCAGAAAGGCAAAAAACTGTTTTTTGTCCTATTACAACTACTTTTGTATTAGGCTTCAAAATCTTCTTAGTTTTCACGTAATCTTGAAAAGAAAAACAATCCTTTAGATTCTATTCACGTCTGATAAAATATGTATGTGATTCATGATGGATGCATCAGATGAAACAATTAGGTTACCAGTGCCTACAGCAGAAGAAATATTTATTAACAGTTTACTTTATACCAAACTCATACAGGTATTTTGACTCTATACACTGACTAGTATCTTGCTTTTCATTTGGTTAGTGTTTTTTTTTTTTTTTTTGAAGTTGGGGATAGGAGGAGAGGAAGCAAAAACTGGGGAAGTGAATGGATAAAGTGTCATTTAGGAATGTTTTAAAAATATGCATATATTATTAGAGATTCAAAAGTCCTATGAAAGAATAGTTGTGTATCTAACTAAAATTTAGATAATCCAATGGCCGCTGAAGATATGCTAAACATAACGACTCAACAGATATTATTTTTGGTATTGTTCACTACGTCAGTCTTCCCTCTTACTTAAAAACAAATAACAGGACAAAACCAAAAACATCATGGTACAGATTCTTAGAAGGGCAAACCCATGTCTAATCGTTATTTGCATTATTTCTGAACATTGTCTTCTCAACCTTCTCTCCTCCAACTGAGTCAACTGACCTCTTTCGGTTTATAGGTGGAGAACGGCTAAATATGGTAAGGCCAAAGTCAGGGCCAGCAAAGAGGTTTCAAGGAGACCCTCAACTCTAGATGGTAATGTTACCTGGAGCACTTCGGTAGGAAGGACTCTGGATCCAAATCTGGGTTTAACAGGGAAAGAGAATGCTCTTATCAACTTGTGAAGTTTGCTGTGGGTGGGGAACTGGAGGAGATGGCAGTGTGCACGCTGCCTTGCAGTGTCTTCCCTGACCTCACCTATGTATAAGCATCACTCTCTTCACAATATTTGGTGCAACTTCACAAAAGTTCAAGAGGAGCAAAGGTATGGGACAGAGCTGGGGAAAAGTGTAAAATGCATGGGAACAGGCAAGCAGTATGCTAGACATGTGGCGATAATTCACAGTTACCCTCATGGGGGCTGGGATTGAGATTCAAGAGGCTGGCACCCTGACAGTGAAGTCTGCAGTCGAGTTACTTTCTCCACTGCATGCCAGTTTCCAGAGCAGGGTACCTACCATGCACCGCAAGTGGTGAAAGGCCTGCCTCATACAGGGAGTGTGACTTGGACTATTCAAGACCACATCTCTTTCCCTTGACCGCAGGAAGGGGAATTAAAGTGTGCGGCTCTACAGAGCAGGATGATGAAGATGCTATCTCCCTAGCAGCTCAGTGGGGCTTATCAAAAGTACATGTGGGAATCTCATGGACACAGTGACATAAAGCACCCAACCTCCCGAGATTCAGTTTTCAGACTAGGTCTGGAACACCCTTGTGACTACATTCAGAAAGTCCCCCAAACCTTAACACCACAAAAAGGTTTTAAATAAAAGAAACAGCAAGTTTAAAACATACATACATATATAACCAAGGGAGGATTGCTAATAACTGCTAAAACCTGTAACGAAAGAAACCCCTGGTTGAGGTGCACACAGATACACTTCATTCTCAGGCTGGGCCCTGAAATGCACTTTGAGCTGGGGGCGGGAGTCATAAGGTCATCCATGCACTTATTCATGCTTTGGCCAGGGCTGGTAGTCCGAAATCTAATTTTTCCACTGACAATCATAAGATGATTAGCAAAATGTTCTAATTTTCATTTGCTGGAATCTGCCCTCTTAACTGAATCCTGGCATTGCTAATGTAAAACAGTTGCTTTGCAAGTTTGCAAAATCATCTGGCAAAGAGTCACAGCCTTCCCTCTTAGGGGAGCCGCTCAGAGGACCAGATTATTAAAGGCTTGGTAGCTGTGGCACCTGAACCATAGGAGAAGCCCACCTGCAAATAAAAGAAAAAGTGAAACACACAAACACACTTTGTGTGCCCTAAAAGAAACAAAACCAACTGAGGTCTGAAAGTAAAAGAGAATTTGACATGCTGGTGGAAGAAAAAGGAAGAATTAAAAAAAAAAGTAAAGTTAGTGAATTAAAAAAAAAATTCTAGCCCCAGTCTGTGCCAACACGGACATCTGGCAATCTGTGGAGTTTTAATTACCTCTTTACGCCATAGGCCATATTAAGCAAATTGTCCAGCCTGCAAAGAGAAGGAGGGTCTCTGGGTTAATGCCTCACAGATGGCAAGATCGCTCAATGGAACTATTAATAAGAATGCTCCATTTTCAAAGAAGAAAAGCTCAAAAACTTTCCCCAGTGCTTAGGAGTCTATCCACTGGTAGTTCCCCCTTTTCCTGCCTCCAACTAAAGTAATTCATGTTCAGGTCAACGCCGGAGTTTAAAGCAAGTGTCTAATGAACCTTCCTTTCTTTCAAGGTCTCAATTAATCCCACCCCCCACCCCCCCCCACCTCTCAGAACATTTGTGAGGATTTTATTTTACGTTGTGCTGTGAAAATTTTCAAAGAGGGGTGGCATCTTAAGTTGTTCACCTTTTACTGTAATGAAATTTATGAATAAAGGTCTCTGCTCCAGATTAACAATATAAGCACACACGTCCTGCATATCGGAATGGATCTCTTCTCTTAGCCTGGCTACTTTCACTAAATCTTCTTACCACACCCATTTTTTTTTGATGGGGGCGGAGGTTTGAGGGTTCAGATTTTTAAAAAATTAGCTTACTCTTTACAACCTGAAAGCACCTCCCAGCAAACTGCCATTTTGTTATAATCTCCTTCACCTTCAGTATCTTCCTTGGGGATAAGCTATTCACGTCATGGGGCAGTAGTAACCATAGTTTCCACCATTAGAAGCCTGCTGGAAAGGTTTTTTACACAAATACTGCATGTACTCTCACACAAAATAAAAATTAGATGACTTGGACTCTTCGTGAAATCATTAACCCTTTCATGTTCAGGGGGCATGTGGAAGTACACTCCAGAGGCTGATTTTTCTCCTCCTTGTGGCTAGATGGGAGGGCCTACTATCTTCCCATGTGATGTTCGAAAAAGAGAAAGACCCTTTCGTTAAAGGGAAGTTGGGACCTGGGTGGAATAAAATAACTATTTAGAATTATTATGGGTAGGTCAAGAATATTCTTTTTTTTTTTTGGTACACGGGCCTCTCACTGTTGTGGCCTCTCCTGTCACGGAGCACAGGCTCCGGACGTGCAGGTTCAGCGGCCATGGCTCACGGGCCCAGCCGCTCCGCGGCATGTGGGATCTTCCCGGACCGGGGCACGAACCCGTGTCCCCTGCATCGGCAGGTGGACTCTCAACCACTGCACCGCCAGGGAAGCCCAAGAATATTCTTATCTCTTGCATAACAGAGGTCGGACTACCTACATGGTCAAGGTTGGACTGCCTACATGGAGAGAAATCTGCCTTTCAGAAATGTCCCAGGAGAAGGGGAATGCCCCGTTGCACCTGGAGCTTCCTGGAGGTTGGGTACCCAGAGGAAACACTAGTAAGGCTTGGACAAAGTCTTCCTCCTTGTCTTTCCGGAGTCTGCTGACAATGTCAGAGTAAAGGTAACACAGAAGAGAGGATCCCCTCTACCCCCACCAACCCAACAGAGTTACCGGCACAAGAAGGAGGAGGGCAGAGACCAAACCATTCCCTCTGGCAAGGATGTGCCTTCTGGGCTACTCTTTTCTTTGACTTTATTAAAAGCCACTGCCTTAGCTTTAAGTCTAAACTGCTGAATGTGGTCACTTATCTGTGATTAACTCTCGTTGAAACTGAACCTCCTTATTTGGTTAAATGAAGAAATTTTGTTTCAATCAAAGAATCTGAAGATTAATCACGGTCACAGCGGTAGTTTGAAAGGGGGCTTAGAAAAGCTTAGAAAAGTCCAATCATCACATTTTACAGCGGTGGAAACTGAGATTTGGGGGCAATTTCCCACAGTGATTCCTAGAGGCAGAGGTTCTCACCCCGCCCCATGCTTCAGGACCATGGGCTTCCCTGGCTCTTGTCCAGCACTCGTGTAGCAGGGCTCTTTCCCCTGTGGGCACGCCTACCTGAACCTCTGAGCCTGGTGGTGAAGTGGGCCAGGGTAGCGCCGGTTGGGGGACTGGTAGAGCTGGGAGAGCAGGGCCTGGCTGGACTTCTGGCTGGGGTTGTTGGCAAACTTCACAGTAATTGGTTCCGTAGCACCACTGGGCTTCTGGCCATTCAGCCCTTTGATTGCTTCTTCTGCCTCAATCCTCTTATCAAACCGGATAAATCCCACCCCTCTGGACACTCCTGGGGAAAGAGAAAGAGCCTTGGTAAAGAGTGAACAAACCAAACTGGTAAACATCTCCAGGAAGAGATGCGCTGGGTCCCATGGATTCCCTTGGGGAGTCAGCCCACCTGTGGGGCCAGGGCTGAGCCTGCCTTCCTGAATCTTTTTCACCCATCAAAATGCACCTGCCTGCATTTCTGCCATCATGGCCCTGGACTGTGACTCCTACCCACAGAACACAGGCATCTTTCTCATCTGTCCCTTCCAGCTCCCCCCCACCACCCTGCTCAATCCTCAGGTCTCCCTTTAGTTGCTGTAACTGATCACCCACTGTCCAGTTTCTAGTCCTCCAATGTGTCCACCACACCTGGCAACTAAATAATCTATTTGAAAAGCAAACTCTGACCATATTATACCAGTTAAAAACATCTTTTATACTTTTTCTGTACCTTTTCAATTTTTTACCTTGTGCATAGTACCCATTCCTCATTGCTCCCTATTCCAAACACAGAAAAACAAATGAAAAAAAACCCCACAAAAATCCCTTCCATAGCTCCATGCTGCATACGGATGAATTCCAGACTGCTTGGCGAGGCATTTAATGTCCCTGATGATCTGGCCCCAACCCCCTGTTGAACCTCATGTCAGCCATGCTGAACTGCCAGATACTCCTTGAACAGGTTATGTTCTGCCTCAACTCCACGCCTTAGGGTATGTCCTATCCACCTATTCTACAGGATACATCCTATCCACCTAGCATGCTCTGTCCCTCCTTCTTGCCAGATAACTGCAAGTCATCCTCCAAAACTCTGTTCAAACATCACCTCCTTGATGGAAACTTCCTTCCCAACAGTGCCCACCAGGCACAGCATGCCTTCTCCTGAGCTCTCGTTGGGCAACGGACAGCCCTAGCAGGTACTCCTCACACTGGAGTCTTGTATGGGCAGGACTGTGCCACCTTCATCCCTGGTCGCTGGTGTCCCTCTGCGCAGCGTCTGGGGCAGAGCTGCCTTCAGTGAGGGTTTGTTGCATAGTCAAATGATAAACACATGCTAAATGGCTCCCAGGGGGTGTTTTAAATTAGAGTAGGTGAAAACCTTCTGTCATCAACAATGCAGCCTGGGGGTAAGTGGGGGGAGGGATAAATTGGAAGATTGGGATTGACACATACACACTACTATATGTTATACAGATAACTAATAAGGACCTACTGTATAGCACAGGGAACTCTACTCAATACTCTGTAATGGCCTATGTGGGAAGAGAATCTAAAAAAGGGTGGATATATGTATTTGTATAACAGATTCACTTTGCTGTACACCTGAAACTAACACAACATTGTAAATCAATTATACTCCAATTAAAAAAAAAAATGCAACCTGGGTGCCTCTCTTACTGACAGGTGGTGGCCGCGGTTGCTTTTCTTTATGATGGCCAAAGTATCACAGCACCAGATCCTGGGTTATCCCTGCACTGCTGCTAACTAACTGGACAGAAGTCACATGCCCCACTTTGGACCTCTGTTTTCTCATGTGTGAAATGAGGCAGTGTGAGGTTGCCTCTAACTTTACAATGCTATCATTGGAGACAGAGCTATACATATAGGCTCTTTTGACATACAAAAGTAATGTTATTTGGTTGAGGGTTGAAAGAGACTTTGAAGGTCATTCAACCCCACTCCCAGCTTGATGGCTGAATCCTCTTTACAGCTCTGCCAAGTAGTTTAGCTGCTGCTGGAACAATTCCCACGATGGAGATCTCCTACTTCCCAAGATGGCCCATTTTAAATTTCGGCAGTTGATTGACAAAAAGTCTTTCTCTTAGGTCAAAATCTGTTTACTCATGACCCACATCCTTTTCCCCAAGTAACCACTACCTCTCTGCTCTTATGGGTCACAAGGCACTGGCTGGTGACACTGAGACACAAAATAACGGCAAAAAAATACTTAACCTGTGACTTGATCCACCAGGATTCGTGAGGTGATGATACGGCCATATTGTGAGAAGAGCTGCTCCAGTTCCTTCTGGGTCATGGTTTTGGGAAGGCCGCTAACGTAGAGGTTAGCATCCCTGATTGAGGCAGAGCTTGGACGGGCATATGAGACCTAGGAAAAGGCAAGAGGCGCTAAATCCATTACAGGCAACACCCTCTGAGTAGAGACTGAGTCGACAACTGAGATGACAGCCCCGCGTCTATCATTCTAACTCACAGCGTCAGTTCAAATAACTCTGTAGTTCAGATGTTTAGCTACTTTTGTAATAGTAATGAGAACCAGGAGAACAGCAATAGAGGAACAAGAGGAGAGCTGGTGATAACTTAAAACAAATGCACAGATAAGGGTCTCTAAGTGCAGAACGAAATAGCTACTGTATGGCAGCTGTTAAATGCAGAACTACCCACGCATGGAGTTCTGAAGATGAACCTCCTGGATGTGGGTGTATAGATGATTTACTGTATCCAACACATAATAATCTTTGAAAAAACAAAACAAAAAAAACCCCATGAAATTCTGCTCTGCAGATTTCTTTCCTTGCCAACCCCACCCCACCCCCATCCCCTTCTTGAACACATAAAAGCGATCAGGTTCTCTGCAAGATTTTTTTATGTCCCATCCTTTGCGTTGATCCAATCTGTTCCCACAAGGTCTGCTCTCGCTGAATGACAAAGTGCTGGTGAAATGGGGCTGAATGAACATCTGCTTGCGAAACTGGATATATGACCTTGTCATAACATCTGCAAGAACCAGTTGCCTTCTAACTTTGAGGCGGAGCAGATGAAACCACAATAAAAAAAAATGAGGGCACGATGGAAAGGAGGGAGGGAGAGGGCAGTGGAGAGAGAAGTGAGCCTCACCGATGGTTATAATAAGTTCGACTTTGTAAATCTGTCCTCCCGGATCTCTCAACTGCTTTTTTTTTTTCCCCAAAAAGCTAACACAGAAGTGTAAACAGATCTGAAATTCCATCTGCAAGAAGCCAAATCTGTAGCAGTACACATAAGCAAAGCAAACCCCAGCAGTCATTAATTTTAGACTTTCATTTACTTATTTATTTATTTTTTAAGAAAACAACATCAGACATTTGAAATATAATTTACAGCTAGTCTAACAAAAGCACTTTCCTGCTAAAGCTATTTCTGGGGCGGTTATGGCTCAGAATAGATGATGAAAACAGTCATTTCAGAGCACATCTGACAATGTTGGACAGGGAGGGACCTATATGCCTTATTAGCATTTTTTAGTTTTATTTAATTTGTGTAACCAATTCACAGGACCTGCTAAGACTATAGGGGTGAGTGAGTGAGTAGGTGTGTGTGTGTGCTCTGCATACACAAAAGCATGTTTGCAAAAGGAATTATACATGTTAAACTGGACTTTTGGCATTAGGAACTAAACCTCCAGCAGGGAAGGAGACCTTGCATCTGAGAATGGGTCTAGCAGCGGATCACGCAGAGGCGTGAAGGATGAGCAGACCCCCTCACCCATGGCACTCTCTCCCTTTCCATGCAGAGATGCCAGGTCCCTTTCTGGGTTCCACACCTAAAAATAGATGTTGACTCAACAGATAAAATGATGTGAGTGACTAATCTGCCTTGCTGGCCTCCTCCTGCCAATGGAGCAAGGCAGCCAGTCTGAGCATTTACCTCTTCTAGAAACTCATGGGTGGCCTCTGTAGGCTCTTTCCCAGCACACGGATGACACGCACAGAGGCCATTTCATGGAGGGTCCCTGTGTGTGTATCTGGGGGTGGGGACTGAAGGACCAAGAATCCCATGTGACTGCCAGCACAGGGCATCACTCTACACAAGGTTCTCCTCCCCCTGTCCTTTCAGGTTATAACTTAGCAGAACTATTTTTTAGGCATGAGGAGGGAACGGTAGGAAGAGGGAAATAAAAACATCACAGCGACATGTCTATGGTAATGAGGGTCACCCTTGTCTCACCCCTACCAATTACTGACAAATTAATTGTCTGAATGATCTTCATGCTCCCCCAAAACAAACCTTCCCACCTCTATGCTTTTGTTCACAGGGAACATTTTTCCACCTACTTCCTCAGGTCCTAATCCTACTCTTTCTAAGGCCCAGATCAAATGCTACCTTCTCTAGACAGCTTTTCCTAATCTTACCTCCTGCTAAAAATCCCCCTCGCAGTGCTCTCGATGAACCGCACCCATGGCACTTAAGCCATCTGACCTTGATTTTCCATGTATCTAGTCTGCTGATTTCCTTGAGGTCATGGCTTGTGTATGTGTGTCTTATTCATCTCTGTGGTTCTCGCTCCCAACACAGAGCCCGATACTCGCAGGGTGCTTAACACCCACTGAAAGAGTGAATGAACACCCATGGATCATAATGAATGACTTGGGCATTAATGGCTCTTTGGGTTAATTGCAGCTTGGATTCCTCCACTTAAGGGGATCGCTGCGAGTTAAGCATTCTGTTTTCCTACTAAGTCATAGCTGTGTTTTCCTACGAAGCTAAGAGCTAAGAGACATGTTTCCCATTCTCCAGTATCTGGGGTTGGAAGGACTAAATCTTGTTCAAGAACTAGACTTAGAGGCCTCTCTTAGCAAGCATTTCCTGAGGATCTACCGTGAGCCAGGCATAGCGCTGTATGCTGGGGATACACAACAAGCAAGAACAGGCATGGTCTCTTGCACTAAAGGACTTCCAAGTCCAACAGGGGCAACAGACAACACACAGCAGGTACTCAATAAATAAGTTGAATGGAAGAATGGTGCATATATGGACCAGTTATCATAATGCCACAAGATGTGTGCCATTCCAGGGCTGTATATTTGGGGCTGGAACATAGAGAAGGGGAGGCTAGTCTCCCTTTTAATTAAGGGTTAAAAGGGCCAGGAAGGAGACAGAGCTGAGGTGAGACTGGTGGTGAGGCAGGTCGTATCACAGTGTGTGGTGGGGTCAGGGAGCCATGGCCTGATGATAGCCCTCCTCTGTTGTGAGGACAAAAGAGATGATGAAGGTCAAGGGCTTAGCGCAGTGCCTGCCTGGCACCCAATAAATGCACAATGCGTAGTAATGACCTTGATCCCCTTATTTTTGTGCAGCTAGAGCTGGGGTACAGGCGAGAGCAGGCCTGGGACAGATCTGCTAGGGAAAAGGAGCTGGAACTGGAAAGTCAAAACCATTTCCCCAAAAGAGGATTCTGACAGAGGCAGAATCTCAGAGAGGGAGAATTACTGTGACAGACCCCAGCCACTGAGCAGTGACACATCCCTAGGGTGAACAGTACCTCAACCATTCACCAAGCCTAAATCCCGCTTAGTTTTTCTCCTCTATTTGGAAACTTAGGTCTATTGTTCTCTTCGTTCCCTGTCTAGGAAACCTGCAGAAGTGGGAGTGGGCGAAAAACAACAGGAAAAGGATCTTCCCACATTCAACATGCAAATGCTTGCCCCAGTGTCGAAACTTTTCAAGTTTCTTCATACATTTATTAAACCCTAACTGACTGACTACAGGTGTCACGCCCTTTGTTAGGCTGAAACATTTCTAAAAACATCGCTGACTCTTAGCCCCTCCAGAGAGTCCGCCATTGCTGGCTTATTAACCCCACTAGAGCCCGAGGCTTCCAATGCTGTTAGAAGTGCCCTAAAGAACCCTGTGCCTCAGACCATCAGGATCCTGCTCACTTCTTTCATCCAGCACCTCTGAAAACAAGACTGGTATTTCTACGCCCGCACCAATCTTGCTCTGGAGCTCAGGAGCTGGAGTGGGGAGATGACCCCTCTCTCTTTGGGTAAGGGTGGCCCAAAGGCAGGTGACTGTACAAATGATCTTGATGGAAGATTTGCAGTCACTCCAAACTCCTTATCCCTCCCCATCCCTGCAGGCTCACAGTAACCTCTACTGTCTGCAAGGCTGACAGTACAGCACGGAGCTTATGAGACATGGGCTGGCTCCAGTACTCACTAGCTTTGTGACCTTGGGCAAGTAATTTGATCTCGATAAGTTTGTTTCTTTACTGGTAAAAAGGGGAACAATTCTCCTTTGATGGGTTATTGTAACGAATTAAGACGACACACTTAATGTGTCTAGCACATACCTAGAATTTAGTATCAACTTGGTAAATATTATTCTGTGATGACTCAGATAGGCTTTTGTGGGTCAGTCTGGGACTAGCCCCCATTGGGACACACCTTCCAATTTTACCACACAAGCAAACATCTGGAACACTATCAGTAAGCACCTGTAAAGCACCGTCCTCCTCCATCAGACTGGTCGGGGTCTGGATCATCCTTTTTCACTTCACAGCCATGAATTTCCTTTAGCACATTCCTACAGATTCCACTGCCCCACATCCACAAAGTACTTTCCACTTTCCAAAATGACTTTACAAGGCTGTTCTCTGCGGTAAGGCAGGCACTGTCATTCATCACTGATGGGGCAGCAGGACCAGGGCTGGGGCTGCCCCTTGTGACACAGCACTCACAGGTTCCTTCACCTGCTCACAGCCAGGGCTTGGCAAGGTGGGAGGAACAGCACGGCCTGGGGAAAAGCTTTCCTGAGTCATCGGGCAACACCTTGGTCCTTGTCTGTCCCGCCATGGTACAGAAAAAGAGAGCAGTTGGAAAGCATGATAAAGACGTGATCTTGGGTGCTATGAGGAGGGTAAGATGAGAGGAAAGGGGCTTCTTTAAGAAAACACTGGTATTAGAAGATGAGAGTTCATTCATTCCTCCCCTTCTTGAACACTTACTGTGTGCCAGGCCCTGTGCTGGGAGCGTTTTTGCTTTAAGGGTTTCACAGTCTGGTGAGGGAAGTAATCAAACAAGTGGAGAGTGTAATACAGAGGGCTGCTCCTGACAGGGGGAGACTCGTTTCCCACGCCCGGCGTTTCCTCCCATGCGGAGGATATGACCCCTGGAGTAACATTCCAGGCCTCTTTGTACCCCTGCAGCCCCTCTTCTCTGGGGAAGTGGAGCAGTGGCTCTGAATAGGCTTCAACAAGGGAAATGAGCAGGTGTGCCTCAGACTCTGCCTGCCTTCTCCCTTCTGGGAGCCAGGTGCCAGCCGGAAGCCCACTTTCTACTCCAGGCTCTAAGTGCTATGGGAGCTGCCTATGCTCTCCTGTGGGGAGGCCTATGGGGTCCAGAGCACCTGTGACACAGTATGTCAATCTGTCAAAGTGTGGGGTTCCATGTTAGGAAGCCCATTGCATCCACGGAATCCATCTGGGCCTTAATCATTAATAAAGAACTTAGGATTCCATAAGTTTTTCTCTTTTTGTCTTATCTTTCAATTGGTTTAAAACTTGGATGTACAAAACAGGGGTGTCCTTTGTTGGGCCCTTTTGAATTACAAGGATGTCTACCATTAACTGGATGTGTTCACGAGCTAGGCATTCTATTCACAAAACTGCTAATCTCCACAACCATAATTCATGGTAAGTGGAAATAAGGGTGACAGGTGACGCTGGTGAACTCAGCAGAAAGCATTATCCTTGAAATCTGTTTCACAGAAACTTGATGTTGGAAGTGACCTCAAAAGTTCAGGGCAGGGCTTCCCTGGTGGTGCAGTGGTTGAGAGTCCGCCTGCCGATGCAGGGGACACGGGTTCGTGCCCCGGTCTGGGAAGGTCCCACATGCCGTGGAGTGGCTAGGCCCGTGAGCCATGGCCACTGAGCCTGTGCATCTGGAGCCTGTGCTCCGCAACGGGAGAGGCCACAACAGTGAGAGGCCCGCGTACCGCAAAAAAAAAAAAAAAAAAAAAAAAGTTCAGGTCAGGATGTAAGACAGCTGGCCAACCACCTTACACATTTCCAAAGACAGGAAGCTCAGTACCTTACAAGGCATCCTACACCATCACTGGCCACCACTGATTATTGGAAAGTTCTTCCTTCTGCTGAGTTCAGACCTGTCTCCCCTGTAGCTTCCAACCTTCTCCTATTTCTATTCTGGCTCCACACACTAGGAGCATCCTTCCTGTCCTCTACCCCCTTATCTTGTGGGTCTCACTGATAGGTGACAGAGCATCAGTCAACTATATTTTGAGACAGGTCACTCCAAGGAGTTTCTCATTTATGTTACTTTAACTGAAATGGAGCATCTATTCTGGAATGGAGACAGGGGTTAAGAGCAAGAGTTTTGGGGTTAAAGAGATGTAGATTTAAATCCTAATCACTTACTAGCTATAAATGGTAAGCCTTGAGGTAAGTCACTTACACTTTCTGAGCTGTATCACTTGAATAACCTAGTTGAGAAGCTTTCTAATAGAGCTATTAGAGCGTTAAACAAGCTAATGCGTATACGATTCTTAGGCACTATGCCCGGCACGCAGTAAGTGCTCAATAAATAGTGGCTTGGATACAATTGTTGTGTACTTAGGCCTTATGTCAGACACTGGGGGTACAAAGATGAATACAACAGTCCCTGACACATAGGACTATTAGTCTAGCAGAGGAGACACACTCCTTTCAGAAGATCAGGCTGCAGATTTTCCCCTGTCTGCTGTAACACCGTACTCTCTGAGTGAGCAGAAACTCCCTAGAGCAAACAGATCCCTGGGGACAGACATTCCAGAGAGACCAGGAGGATGGCAGCAGAGAACAGACTCTGGTGCTTCCAGGGCCTTCTAGGAGCACACCCTCCCTGGGACTTCTGATCCCACCACCAGGAGCTGGGAAAGAAGAAAGAAGCCAGCTGGCTCCTAGAAACGAGAGTGTTCATTGTGAGGATCAGCTCACCCCTGTGCCCGTGGCTGCAGCCCTGCCCACAGGCAGGACAGGTGTCTGCTTACGTGGCCCCACTCCTCGTACCTCCCCCACCCACCACCTGATCTATGATCTATGATTGATATGATATTCTTTTATCATGGGCAACCTGATGGTAATGTTTCTAATGAGCTCTGATTGTGCTACTTGTTGCTGCTCAAAACCTTCAGTGTTCCTCCAGCACCTTGCGATAGAAGCTCAAATCCCTTACCTGAGCATCCAAGGCCCTCTGGGATCTGGCCCAGCCTCTCATCTCCTGCTAACCCCTCTAAGCACCCTCTGCCTCAATTCAAACAAAATGTCTCTGGTTCTTACTATCTGCTCATCCTCGTGGCAAAATGAACTCCTGCCCATCCTTCCAGGCCCAGCCTGAGTGCCACCTCCTCCATGAAACCCAGGCACAAATGACTGCTCTCTCCTTGGACTCTACAGATGATACACATTTCAGTGGCAGCAGCTATCACACCCTGCCTCCCATCACAGCCATCTGGGCTAACACCTCATCTGCCCAAATAGTCTGAGCATTCTAGCGGTCTCTGCAGACCCCCTGTGGCATCTAGGCTCAAAGCCTTACATAGGGCAGGAGCGCAATAACATTCTCTGAATTGAAACAAAATGTGTAATATACTGTATGTAATGCATTTGAGCTCCTTTCCCAGGCACTGACTCTGACGTGGAGAAGGAGCTAGAGGGAACCACAGATCTGAAGCGAATCCAAGAATATCATGAGAGTACTTCTGGCACAGAGTAGGCTGGATAAATAATTCTTTAAAAAAACGGTGTGGTGATAGAATTCGTGTGCCTTAAAACTTCTTTTAAAAAGTCCATCTAATTATGAAGGGGGATTATTGGTATCAGGACCTTGCTGTCTGTCTAGTGACCCCCAGAAGGGAGAGATGTGCTAAAGGTTTTATGGCCTGGTTAGCGGAAGAGCTGGTCTCAGACTCAGGGTGTAAGATACCGAGTCTCTTCACTAAACTTCAACCCCTGAATCTTGCTATACTGGTAAGACTGCTGTGGCCACTTGGAAGCTCCATGACACTTTCCACTACACAAAGTAAGACTTAGATTCGTTCTTTATGTATCTCTGAAACATGCAGATGGAAAAAGTCTTCCCTTCTCCCCATGTAATTTTTATCTTAGGGGTAACCCTATTCACTATCATCTTCATGCTGGGGAGCCTTACTCAAGCAATCCACTATAAGCCAGGACTACCTATAAGTGAGATATTTTTAGTTCCATTTTCCAGACGACAAACTCTGGCTCAGTGAGCTCAAGTACTTGTCCAAGGTCACACAGCTGAACTAAGACAAAGCTGGATATGACTAAGTTCTGGGATCTTTCTGCTATGCCAGGCTATCGTGGACAGTGAAATAGAAGCCGTGTACTTGGCACAAACTGCTACTTTCCCTGGAAAGTTACCAAGCTGGAGAGATCGCGCTATAATATTTTATTAGTTAGACTTAAAGTTGGAAGGAACCATTCTGTAGATGAGGAAGTAAGTCCAGAGAAATCAACTAAGTTGTCCAAGGTCATCCTAGTAGTTTCTAACGGAGCTGGACCGGACTCTCCATCTGAACTCAGAGCTCTTTTGAATGGACAGCAAGGGGAAAGGGGAGAGGGATGTGGCTCTCTGACCTTTGACAGACCAGCTGATCTGCTCTGGGGCTTCATGGTAACCATGGAGAAGTGATCCTTTATTCCCCAGGGCCGCTGATGTTCTAGGCCAGCATTGTCCAACAGAACTTTCTGGGATCGAGAAAACATTCTAGATCTGTGCTGTCCAACATGGTAGCCACCAGCTATAGGTGGCTACTGAGTACTTCAAACATGCCTAGTGTGACTGAGGAACTGAACTTTTCATTTAATTTTAATTATTTTAAACTCAGATGTAAGGCGCCATATATGGCTAGTGGCTACTAGACAGAACAGCTCGAGGCCCAGGAACAACACAAAGTTATAGCATCTCAGAGCTAGAAGGAAACTTTAGATCATTTAGTCAGACTCCAGTCTGGTATAGGAATCCCTCTAAGTCACCCCTAATGACTCCATTTGCATGTGTCTGACAATCAGGGACTCACTACCACCCAAGGCAAATGATAGACACATAGATTCTCTTTCCAGATTCTTGACATATAGGATTGAGCTTCAGAGTCACTTTTTTTTTCTCTAGAGAATGGAAAAGCAACCATTGTGGAGTGAATATGTGAGTGCAGCACTGTTTGGCCATCTTCCTCATTTGCCTCTGGACAACCCTTACAGCACCTGGTCTCTTCAAAACGTGGAGCTGAGAAATGGAGACAAGATACCAGGGATGGGTTGACCAGAGTGGACAAGAAAGGACCACTGTTTCCTGGGATCTGGAGTCCACAGCTCTCCTAGGACACCTGGGGTGTGCTGAATGTTTTTTTAAGCAGCTCACATCACACTGTGGGATCTTTTACACTTGTAGACAGCTAAAGCCCCCAAGCCTCATTCCACACACTTCTGAAAACTGAAGTGTCCTTGTAACCTGCGCCTGACCAATTTTCTTTTGTAACCCAGACACAGGACACTGTGGATGACCTTTAAGATACTGGGAACATAAGAGCCTCACTGGGCAGAGTAAGGGAACTGTATTTCCATCTCTCAAACTCCTACACCTGTATCTGAAATTAATCACTCAATGGAAGTTAACAGGGCGCTAGGAAGCAAAGCAGCCAAACGGAATGTGTCACAGGAGAGAAAGTGCCTGGTACAACTGGGGTAGACGGGTCTCCCGTTTCCACTGGTGTTGCCACCCCCTCTCTTCCCTCCTCGGGGATTCAGTGATCCAGTTGCCCCTGCTGACCTTGGCAGGGAAGCATTCCCACACCGGCTCTGACTACAGCCATAATGGGGGAGGAGAGAAAATGCCTTTTTATTATTAACGAGACGGAGGGAGGTAGTCTATCATTTCTGGGTGGGGTGATATCTGCCAGCAGAAAATGATCTGCTAACTCTCCGGGAAGCATTAAGAGCAGTGATAGGAGAAATAATTGCTTATGCCAAGAGCAAAGAAAAGATGCCTCAGCGGAATGGAGGCCTTTAGCAAGGCAGGTGGATTGCGGGCGCGCGGAGGGAGGGAGGTAAGGCTCCTTGATGACCCCTGGCAAGAGAAAGAAGCAGGAGGGGCAAACTGGAAACTGCAAAACTCAAGTGTGGAAAGATCCCCCGGAGGCACCGTTAGTGCTATTAGAAGAATAACGCGAAAATGGAGAAATGGCTAAGCAACATCAGAGCAAGAGGCTGAAATAAAGGAGCTGCTCTCCTTTCCGGAGAAGCGAGGGTTTTTTCCCCTTCCGAAAAGCCTTCACTCACGCACCTTCCCCTCCTCTAGCTCTGCTCCCTCCGGAACCGGGCTGTTGCCTCGCGATAAAGCTTCTCTTTTACTCTCTCACCTCCTCTCCTGACTGAACGCCAACCCTCCTGGGTTCGGCCACAGTGGCAGGAACAGCTTTTTTGTCCCCTCCTCCCGACCTAATCCTGAAATCACTCACGCCTCCAGTTTGCACAAGAGCCGTGCTCTGGGAATGCTTTCTTTAAATTCATATTTTTATAATTTGAGTAATAGTTTAATGCAATGATTAGGAAAAGAAAAGCCACAACATCATTTGTAAATGTAATGCAATGAGAAAAGGAAGGAAAAATATAAAAACGTTAATAGCATGGAGATGGGAATGTCTGACATTGCCTTCATTACATGATAATGAATTTTCCGAATTATTTATAAATAAGCCTGTTTTGCTTTTAAAATGAGTCAAAAAAGCTCCTAATAGAGCTGAGGAAAACCAAAGTCTAAGGCTGACAAAAACCTAGCACAGCAGCCTGCAAGCCTCTGGTTTCGTTCGTCAAACAACCTAAGTGATGCACCAGTGCCAGATGAACCTACTTGGAGCTTTACTTTGATCAGATCCCTCTCCTGCTCAAACTGTGCACAGCTCCCTACTCCGGCTCCTCTACCCCAATCAAGTGGGAACCCCTGCAGCCCTGTGGCAGTCCCCATCTCACCACATTAGAGGCGCTCCTTCGCATGTTTGTGGCTCCCATGAGAGATGAGTTTCCAGAGGCAGAGCAGTGAACACTTCTCTAATCCTGGTCCTCAAACTCAGGTTAAAACCCAAACAGGTGTCCCACTGCACGGAAAGGGTTAGGATCCTACATCCTCAAATCCCATTCTGGATCACTTTTTACTGAAGGCTCTCAGTGTAACTTGTATATCAATCCAAACTTCCGGTAAACATATCCCTCTTTTGAAGCTACTACAGAACCATCTACTTTTCTTTGTTCCTAATTAATGCAACACAGAGCTGGACTACTGCAACTGCATTCAACAGAGTGCTTCTTAGAAAGAGGCTGGAATTCAGAAGCTGCTCTTGTAGATGCCCTGCAGAGGTTCAGGACTGCGACAGGCATCCACTGCGGGGTCCAGGAGTACTGGGGATCATCTTCCAGAACCCACAGCCGTTTTGCTCAGTGCTTCTCAGCATCTAAAGTGATCTCTGTTGGAGACAAACGGGGGGTTGGAAGCTAAACAGCACTTCCAAGGCCCTAAACAGGGCAAATAATCTCCACTGGGTTTATGGTTGAAATGCTGAGAAAAGACCCAATTTTGGGTCTTTGGCAGCCTAGTCAGTGTAAGCCCATGGTCCATACCCCATGCCTCTCTCTCTTTTTTTTTTTTGCGGTATGCAGGCCTCTCACTGCTGTGGCTTCTCCTGTTGTGGAGCACAGGCTCCGGACGCGCAAGCTCAGCGGCCATGGCTCACAAGCCCAGCCACTCCGCGGCATGTGGGATCTTCCCAGACCGGGGCACGAACCCATGTCCCCTGCATCGGCAGGCGGGCTCTCAACCACTACGCCACCAGGGAAGCGCCCCCCCATGCCTCTCTGACTCACATGGGTGGAAGAATCTCCAGGGCACTGCCATCCCTAGGTCACCGAAGTCCTAGGACCTAGCTCAGGGCCTGGAAAGCAGGGGTCTCATTAGATACGATCTGAAGTCAGGTCTGTCTCCTGATTGATGGCAGAAGCCCCGAACCACAAGTCTGTTTACTGAAGAACCCAGAGGAGCCATGCAATTCATCTGTTTGCTTTTTATATATCTTCCCTCACCAGGGAGTATAACCCATGTGTGCACAGAACCAAATACACACCCACACACTCACAGAATGCATGTGCCGCTGAGCAAGCAGGCAGTGAGACATTCCCACACTGACGACCTATTGCCAGAGTTATTTTTAAAACATTTTTTTCTCATTCCAAATCTCACTTACTAACTGTGTGATCCTGGATAAGTCTCTTAACCTCTTTGGGCCTCAGTTTCCTCAATTGTATAAAGGAAAGAATCACTATTTTAAGAATCAGAGCTGATGTGTGTAAAGCATCTAGCCCTAGGGAAGCTTCAAGGGTTAAATGTTATTAAACATGCGTAGCGGTTAGAATACTGTTGGACACAGAGTAAATGCTCAATATAAGGTATCATTACTATCATTATTATTATTATTTCCTTTCCAGCTCATGCTCACATATTAAGTAGCTCCCCTTCTGGAAGAATCTTTCACGGCACCTTTGGATGCTAACTCAACTCAACTGCTGGCCACTTGTGTGCCTTCGGACAAGTCAATTCATCTCTGAGCCTAATCTCCAAGAGGCGTGGGAACCTGGCCACTTTCTCCCACTAAAGAAGTTATAATCCAAAGAATAATTCCTCTGCAGTCATGTGTTTGCAAACATGTACTAGATGGTTCCAAGGAGATCTCTGTAATGCATGCTTCCAATGAAGATACTTGGTTTTTTCCCCCAGATAGGCAAGTTATCTGCAGTCATCCACACTACTTAGAGGGGCTTATTTAAAGAAGCATTCTCTTTCTCTGCTTTGATGCTGTATCTATGCTAAGATTGTATTCTCCTTGAGGACAGGGGCCTGGTCTTCCCTCCACGTGCCCTCAGTATTCACACACAATCACATTACAATCCCCCTTAATAAAGGGGAAACGAACATTTGTTAACAGGGAGCCATCATTTGTGGGCACCTTCTACTAGCAGCCTAGTAATGAATCATTCACTTTCAAAATGCAAAATAGTGTGTGTGTATTTAAATTTGAGTTCAGAGGCTGCAAACTGCTTCTCCATAAGTCATCTCTTAAGTTTTGTTTGTCCCAGCAATCCCACTACTGGGCATATACCCTGAGAAAAGCATAATTCAAAAAGAGTCATGTACCAAAATGTTCATTGCAGCTCTATTTACAATAGCCAGGACATGGGAGCAACCTAAGTGTCCATCAACAGATGAATGGATAAAGAAGATGTGGCACATATATACAATGGAATATTACTCAGCCATAAAAAGAAATGAAATTGAGCTATTTGTAGTGAGGTGGATGGACCTAGAGTCTGTCACACAGCGTGAAGTAAGTCAGAAAGAGAAAAACAAATACCGCATGCTAACACATATATATGGAATTTAAGAAAAAAAAATGTCATGAAGAACCTAGGGGTAAGACAGGAATAAAGATGCAGACCTACTGGAGAACGGACTTGAGGATATGGGGAAGGGGAAGGGTAAGCTGCGACAAAGTGAGAGAGTGGCATGGACATATATACACTACCAAATGTAAAATAGATAGCTAGTGGGAAGCAGCCGCATGGCATGGGGAGATGGCTCGGTTCTTTGTGACCGCCTGGAGGGGTGGGATAGGGAGGGTGGGAGGGAGGGAGACGCAAGAGGGAAGAGATATGGGAACATATGTATATGTATAACTGATTCACTTTGTTATGAAGCAGAAACTAACACACCATTGTAAAGCAATTATACTCCAATAAAGATGTTAAAAAAAAAAAGTTTTGTTTGGCTTGCCTACATAATGCTCTAAAATTTTTTGAGTTGGTTTTTAACCTTTAAAAATTGGGAGATTTGGCATAAAATATCTAGCTTTTGGTTTCTATTGAATAAGTGGAAGATCTGACAATGATCTGGGTTTAAATAATCAGTAGTAGCGGAAGAACAGCTGCCCCTTTTAGTGCTCTCCAGCTCACTATAGTCTCCACTACTCCCTCAGGGCTTTCTAGAACTATCCCTGAATCTAGCTGTTCATCATTAACCTTCAAAGCTTAGGAATTAACTCTTGGTTTGCCTGCATCTATGTTGTACATTACGTTTGAAGTCGTGTGTTTTGCAGGAAGCAAAAGGAGGGACAGACTTGACCGAAGTTTGCAAACATGTACTACATGATTCTGAGGAGATTTCTATGATGCATGCTTCCAAAGAAGATACTTGTTTTTTCCAGATAGGCAAGTTATCTTATTCCTTCATGGGAATAAGAGCAAAGAGATAAATCTCATGTCACTTATCAAAGCAAACTGAAGCAGAAGAAGTAAATAGTGGCCTGAAAGGCAGAAAAGTAATTTAAAAAAAATTAATAAATGATGAGACTATTAACAGCACACAAAAAGGGTTTGCTTTTTTCTTTCCTTTAATATGATTTTTACCTGAAACACTGTGTCCCTTTAGGAAAGGGAAGAAAAGTTAATAAAGGAACCTATCACTCAAACTTAATTTTTAGTATGGCAAATAAACGCTTTAATGAAAGGGCTGAAATCCCCAGGTTTGCACATTAAATTTTCATTCATCGTAGAGAATGGAAATTATTGATTCAGCCGTGGCATCATGCATTTTGAATCCTACAGTGCCTCGGAAGCCCACGTTGCTGCTGGGTGCAAATGTGCTGGCAGCATTTTGATGCAGGGTGAGCACAGGGTGGGTGAGGGAGTGGGGAAAGGGATATAGAGATGGGAAGGAGGCTGACTGGTTCTTCACAGAAAGAAAATAATCAATGTTCCTTGTTTCTAAGATCCACTGAGACAAAGCACTTCTTCTGATGGCATCATGGGCCAGGGTGGTTGCATTCTGAGATCAGAAAAGCCGGATCCACTCAGCCTTTTGGGAATCTTCAATGGCTTCATGGAATACTTTATTTTAAAAAAGCAGAATGGATGGCTAAGAATTTGACCCTAAGCTCTTGGGGAGGTTTGGGTTTTAAGAAAACTGTAGAGGAAAGAAAAGCATCTTTCTCAGTTTAAGATTAGGGAAGAGCATCAAGGGAAGAGCAAATGTCTGACATTCTAATGCTGAACTGGATAACACAAAAAAATCAATCAAACCCACAAATACATCTCTCAACCTGGTGTGGCCTCATCAAAGAATCAGGTGACAAGAGCATCCTATCTCAAAGCATTGAAAATAGGTATGTTTTTCCTTTGAAAGAAATTAATGCTCCTGTCTCTCAGAGGACTACCCCATAATTAAACAACTCTTGATTATTTCTCCTTTAGAGAACTCACAGGGACTGATTCTAAGCTGAGACTGAGGCAACCTGTGTCAAGCCCATTTTGGGGTCTTTGTGAAGCCCAGATTGCATGAGATCAGGAAAGCGATCATCTTTAGAAAATAAGCTAAACTAAATTGCAAAAGTAGAGTGGCTTAAAAGAAAGGAAAGAAGGAAGCAAGGAAGGAAGGAAGGAAAGAAAGGAGGAGGGAGGGAGTGGAGGAAGAAAGAAAGAGAGAGAGAGAGAGAGAAAGAAAGAAAGAGAAAGAAAGAAAGGAAGGAAGGAAGAAAGAAGAAAGAAAGATATAAAAGAAAAGAGAGAGAAAGAGAAAGAAAGATAACCACATAATATATTCCAAAAAGAGAAGGTTTCTGTTTTGTTTTGGTTTTGTTTTGATTACCTCCCAGCTAAGATTTTCTTACACCAGTAGCCTCCTGTCAGTCTGGATGTTGGAAAAGTAGCTCTGTTGAACCATAAAGTTCTGGTTTTGTGTTTTCAAATGCTGAGAGCTGGTGCCATCTGTAGATTTCCGTTCTGGGAGAGGTTTCTCTTTTGTCCTACTTTGCATCAGACCTGCTGTCGTGAGGATAAGAGCGCCCAGGACACACCTCCCCATGGTTTCATAGGCTATGAAGGATGGGACTCATTAATCGGCTGGCAGCTGCCCCCAAACAGGATGCTGCCTGGAGGTAGGGGAAGAAGGGAGAGGGAGGCTGAGGAAGAGGCAGGCTCCATCCAGGAGACCACCACTGGCTGTCAGGGGCCAGGGGCCGAAAGCAAACAGCACCACCTCCTCAAGGATCCTCACAAGGTGAAGACTGAACGGAGAGAGTGACTATCCAGCCACAGAAATGTCCATTTGGAGGAGCAGGCTCTGGGGGACTGTTTTTCTTTTCTGACTTGAAACAACCCCTCCTGAGATATTATCTACCAGTCTGATTATTTTTGGATTGCTAGAATGTTTACTTTTTCATTCCTCCCCAGATGTTATAGTACCTGACCCTATTACAACCAGTGCATTTCTTTTAAACTGATTTTTCCTTTTCAAGTCTTGTTTAGGAGGGTCCTCTTCACCTTTAGGTAAAACCAAGATGCTTGGCCTCACATGTGAGCCCCCTGCCTACCTCCTATCCTCATCTTTTCATCATCTCCCTGCTCAATCTTAGGCCATAGTGTGTTCTATATGTTGTTCCCCACTCACAATGTTTATATACATTTTCACAGCTTTGCATGTGTTGTTCCCTCTGCCTGGAACAGCTTCTTCCCTTGGCTCTGCTCTGACCATCTTTGCAGGCTTGAGCTCACAGGCATTCTTTTTTTTTTTTTTTTGCGGTACGCGGGCCTCTCGCTGTTGTGGCCTCTCCCGTTGCGGAGCACAGGCTCCGGACGCGCAGGCTCAGCGGCCACGGCTTACGGGCCCAGCCGCTCTGCGGCATGTGGGGTCTTCCCGGACCGGGGCACGAACCCGTGTCCCCTGCATTGGCAGGCGGACTCTCAACCACTGCGCCACCAGGGAAGCCCACACAGGCATTCTTGATGGGGTTAGTCATCCCTGGCATCTTACCTGCTCTCTGGAATGGAGCTCCCACAGCTTGTGGTCCCCTCCCTCTACTCAACCCTCACCTCTTTCTTCTGTAATGATCTGTGTCCCTCACTTAGTACAGTGGATGGTAAGTGTCCTTTGAATAATAAATAAAGAACGCCACTGCCAGCTCCCTCATAGCCTGAATTTATTAGATCAAAGGAATGAAATTTAACCAGTGCCTCCCAAATAAGGAGCTAACATGTAACCTCTTACCTTTATGGTTTTGGTCTGGAGTCTGAGTCCATTTAAAGTGTTGATGGCTTTCTCTGCATCCTTTGGATCAATATAGTTAACGAATCCATACCCTAAACTCTGTCCTGTGGAAACATTTTTTAAAAAAGAGAGAGAGAGAGCTCATTATCTTTATAGAGGTAACACTTCCCATCGCAGTGCGTCAAAACCCTCTAGTACATGGTTCCTTTTATATCAGGGTTTACTCCCAGGTTGAGAAGTTTCTAGTTCTTCCATCTCTCACTCTGGTCAGGCTTTAAACTCACAGGAGCTGCCCCAGCTGGGAATAGGTAAGTGCCCGTGCACGTCCACACCATATACACACAAGTGTCCACTTAATTGGGAAGAGGCAGGGCAGGGTAGTGGAAAAGAGCAGGTGTGGTTTGTTAGAAGAGTTCTGAATTGGAGTCCTGGGGCTTTTCCTATCAGCTGTGTGACTCTGAAGAGAATTCACTTAATCTCCTGTTTTCCCCAGACATTTCTTCTCTGCAGATACCAGCACTTGCCACAGACAGGTTTGAGAGGGTTAACAAGATATTGAGCATGCAATGCCTACCTAGAACATAGTAGCTGCTCAACAAAAGACAGCTCTGCTATGCTCAGTCCTGTAAAATTGGGACAAGTGCTGGATGCAGTAGCTGTGTCTGCTGCCTCAGTCATGCTATCCATGCCTACACTCAGAGGACTGTAGCAAGATCTGAGCAGCAAAGACTGGAGACATTTATAGTGAAGGCACGGCCAGAATTTAAAGCAATTGCAACAAATCATTCATTGCCCTCATCATTCCCCCAGCCTAAGAACAATAAAAAATGGAAAGAACTGGGGAGCTCCTAACACTTTGCAGAGTGCAAATACACTCTGCAAAGAGGATTTAGCTACTTTAGGTGAAGATGGCATCAACTTGTCTGAAAAGAGAGGTAGCAAGTGACAGGGCTCCCCCACTAAGTGAAATAAAAATAATGTGCTTGCGATCGTGCCACTGATTATAAATAGTCCATCAGCTCTGCCATGTGTCATCAGCCAAAAATATCATTAGGAAACTTTACATTTTCTGACATACTCTTTAAGAAATACAGAGCTTGGGGTGGCTGCAAAGCCAGCTTGAACTTCCCAGGCAATGTTATTGATTTGTGGGCGGCAGCAGAGCCGAAGGGGAGGAAAATGACAGGACATCACATGTCAGGAAAGACTGATTACATAAAGCTCTCTTTGGAGTACACTCAGACCAGGGCTGGGAGACAATACAGCAAAAAGTCTGCCATGTCCTGGTGACAGGAGCCCACTTCAGCAGCCAAAAAATCTTTCCAACAGCTTCTGTTTTGCTGGTAAATGTCTGTGTTTGTGTTGGTCGTAGGAGGGAACCTGGGAAAACAAGTTGGGTTCCGGATCAGAAAATGGATGACTTTATTATCCTTTATAGGGTGGAAGTAAAGAGAATCATGAGGAAACTCAGTTGCGTTTTTGTCCCCAAAATGGAAAACCCCAAATGACAATACATTAGGATATTCCTTCTGTTTTGGAATAACAGGGTTAGAACAGGAAAGACAGGCGCAAACTTCGCCAGATATGCCCTTCACCAGCCAGAATTAGTAACTGAAGAAGGGGGAGAAAATGTTGAGCACGCTGTAGCTACCAGGGCCCTCCTCTTTCTATTTCACTGGGTTATGTGTGGTGTGTGAGAGGTATGTGTGTATGAGTGGCGAGTGCACATGTGCACACACACGCAGGCACACACACACAGGAGAGTAACAGTTAGAGAAAAAGATGCGTGTGAACACAAGACCCTGCTACATGTTCTCAGAAAATTTTTTGCAAATCCAAAAATACATGAGACTAATTCATTGGTTTAAAAATATCATTCATCCTAAATTCAGCTTCACCTCATCAAGCCCAGCTAAATTCACCTAATTAAGTCTATTTTCATCATGCAAATTTATCAGTCCTTATTTACCTTGTATATAAGAGAAGCCTTAAAAATTGCTGTAAAAGCCTTACAGTTATTTCTTTTAAACAGTCATGCACCCAACTGAGGGGCTTTGGAGGGCACTTTTAAAGTAATAATCTCAGTGACAAACCTTATGTATGAGTTCTAGGAAACAGGTCAGAGTCAATCTATCCAACTAAATTTGATTTGTATAAAATTAAAATGAAAATAAATAAATAAATAAATAAATTAAAAAAAAATTAAAATGAAATACGAAAAATATAGACAAAACATTCACCACTTAACTGCACTTAACCACTTAACAATGACTCATTGTACTGATGGAATATATGTGGAAGAATTTATCATGCCTACCAGTGGTGCATGTTCCCTGATATACTACCTTTCTTTCCAGTTATTCATATATTTACGGAAATCTTAAATATATATAGTGGCTATGATTTTTATATTCTATATTTTATCTTTATTTTAGAACATTGCTTCAGGAGGAAGGAAAACACACTCAGATTCTAGGAAGGTTCTGAAGGTCAAGTGAAGGAAAGACTCCTGCCCAGCAAGATACGCCACATCTACCCACACGCCTGTGTAGTCCCAAACCCACCATCACCTTAGTACCTGACTGCAATTAGCACAACCGTGTTATGCTCACCTGCTCTAGGTTTAGAGAGAGACTGCATTTAATGTCAAGAATGAGGGTGCTTTGGGGAAAACTAAAACCTAGATGAACACCGTTTCAGAAAGGAAAGGGATAAAAGATCAGAGGTTTTCCTTGATATGAAATAATGAACTGCAAACTCTAAAACAGAACACTGCACTGAACAGGAGGAGGAGAGAGGTGGAAAGGCTTGCCTGTGAATTGAAAGATATGAGATAAACTGGCAGCGCAATAAAACTACCTGTGCTTAACCTGGTTCATGAACAGCCTTCTTTACATGCTTCTTTGCCATCAAGGAAGGAATACAGCTAAGTCTCATAAAAAATACTCAGTGGAGCTAAGCATATTCTTTTAAAAAACTCTTGAGAGGATTAGATCCCTAGGTAGAAAATATAAAAACCCAAGCCTCATTTCTTTCAGAAACTGTTTTAGTAGTGAGGGAGAGTAAAATGAGGAAGAATTTTATGTTTTAATTTTGGTGATGGGTTTTGGATTTGCATTTCTGTATTTAAATTGTACACAGAACATAGAAAAATACAAATGAAACATATTCACAAAGAATACCAACACTATTTCTACGAGGACCAAGAGAGTCACCATGCTGGGAAGGCCCAGGGGACCCAGTCTGGAGCCTAGAACTAAGTGTGTCTATATGCATCCCAGAAATAGACAAGGTTTTTGTTTTTTTCTTTCTTCTTCTCAAATAGCTTCATTCTCTCCCTTTATCAGCAGCAGCAAGATGTGACCACACAGGTATGGCAACAGTAATTTCAGAACAGAAAATTAAAACAAACTTTATTTTGCTCCCAGTGTATGAGCTTATTTTGATAGCAAGCCAAGCATACAAATGAAATCATTGAAGTTATGTTTACTGAATCACCAATAAAGAAAAAACAAAATCATTAAAGACAAGATACAATATTATAAAATGAAGACTACCTCCAATATTCAGAAACTATAGTGAGTGCCTGCTCCCTGATGCCCAAGACCTACAACCCTTCCTTGTGACCAGTCCTCAGCAGTCCTGACCAGCAGGCTTGGGTAAGAGGCCCAGTGGCCATGAATGGGCAAGAAAGGCATCCTTGGCAGTTTGGGATAGAAACTTAAAATTAGAATGTAGTTTCCAAGGGAAAACTGTTATACACAATGGCTACATTTTTAAGGCGCTTCAGTGTATTTTGGATTAAACAGATTCTTGTTTTTAACAAGCTTTTCTTAAATCTGCACCTGAATATTTCTATTTTTTAAACTGCGCACATATGCATATATACACACAAAGACACGACGTGTCCTCTTACTACAATGTGGCAATATTTCTCTTCTGTTATAATGATTTCTATACCTAACTTCTCCCCTTAGAAAGCAAACACTTCTCCCTACAAGAACTAGTTTATAAAGACTGCGTACTTGAACATGGTAGGTACTCAACAAATATTTGATAAGGGAACAGATGGATACATACACTTGTACTATTTCTCCATTGCTGGAAGCACATGACCAGGATGTGTTTATGTTTGGAGGGAGAAGAGGATGAGACGGGCACCTGGGGAATTCATTTCGTATTTGTGAAAAAGGGAGAACAGGACAACAAGCTGACATCAGGGACTGGAAAACACAAACAAAAAATGTCCTGGTGGGTTCCCCTCCAGCACAGATCAGGTGAAAAATAAAAACCATCCTGGCTCACGTTTCCAAAGAAATCCTGAGTTTCCAAAGTGCCTTTCCACCCATTATGTCACATTTGAGTCTCCCAACAACCCCGTGGGAGAGAGAGTCATCATTTATAGATGTGGAAACTGAAGTTCTGAGAGAAGAGCGATTTGCTCTACTATCCCTGAATAGCTGAAACTGAGTCTAGATCAGGGGTTGGCAAACTGTTTTATGTTTAGGGTGAGACAGTAAATAGTTTAGGATTGGTGGGTCCTCCAGTCTGTCATGATGACACTGCCATTGTAGCGTGAAGGCAGCCATGTACAATATGTAAACTAATGAGCATGGCTGAGTGCCAATAAAACTTTATTTAGAAAAAAAGAGGCAATGGGCTCAATTTGGCCTTTGGGCCATAGTTTGCTCACCCCTTGGTATAGATCTTTTGACTCCAAATCTAGTCCCCTTTGCCATATCCACAGTTACTGCGCTGGAACTAGTGTTGTTGACAACTATACTGAGGCCCTGAAATATCTCTGAAGTTGTTTTGAACCGCCTGAGAAAAAAGTAAATTACCTTCAATAGTTTGTGTTAAGCACTTTTATTGTATTCAAATGCTAGGAAATGTCACCATCATAGCTGATTATAACCCCTCATTTCCCAGTCATTCTGGAGAGAAGTTGTTTTCCCTTGCCTTTGGGGTCCTGTGGGTTATGACAGCAGGACCCTAAATACGACATCCTTATGGCTGATGGCAGCAGCAGAGAAGCTGTCCCCTCACAGGGCTGACCGGGAGGAGCCTCAGCATTTCTGCACTGCCAACCTGCACACATTGCTCTTTCTTTCTTCAAAAACCATCATTCTCCAGAAACCGAACAGCTACTCCCCTCATCTGCAAAGCCCCCAAGGGGGCAGCCAGATGGGTACCTGCTGTTGATGAAACCTTCTGCGTTGAGTAAGGAATTTTTGTGGATGTTGGAACCCTTAGCTCAGGCTGAAATTCTGTTCTCAAAGCACATGATAAAATCCCCAGTCACCTCAAGATCACCTGCAGGGCAGTAATCCACATGCTGGGTTAAACTCAGCCAACTTCAAATCCTAGGACTCCCTCCCTGCCAGTCCTGAGATGACATTCCCTGTTGTCCACTGCCTTGAAATCTACTTCAACACACCCTAAAGAGGGTCAGAGAGTTCTGAGGCTGTTACTGCATGTACTCATGTATGTGTGGCCCAAAACTGTACTTGCTGTATATCCTTGGTTAATTCATTTAAGCTTCACCAGCCTGTTCCCTTATCTGGAAAAACAGGGATAATCCCTTATCTTCACAATCAAAGGATCACCGTGAGGATTAACTATATTAACATGAGGATGAACAGAAGCTACAATTTATTCAGTGCCTACTTTGTGCCAGGCACTCTGCTAAGTGGCTTACTAAAATTACCTAATTTAATCCTGTGGAAATGGGTACCATTAGGCCCATTGTAAAGATAAGGAAAGTGAGGCTAAGAAATGTTAAATAACCTGCCCCAAGTCAACCAGGAAGTAGGCCTCCAGGCTAGGATTTGAATGAACTCAGGTCTGCGGGACTTCCCAGCTCATGCCTTTTCCCCACAGGGTTTGGTCTCTCTGCAAAGGCACAGCAGTGTCTGGCATCAGGCAAGAACTCAAGGGGATGCACACCCCTTGTGTTGGGAACTCTTCCCCTTCTTCACAGTGACTGGGATGCTTTGAGATGCTAGAGCATCCATGGCTCTGTTCCTTCCCAGCCCACCTCTGTGGGTGTTTACACTTGCTGGACAGTCTGAGTCTTGGATTTTCTCCTGCAAACTCAAGTGTTAGTAGAGCCAACTAATCAGAGGATTTATTTTCTTTTGGTAGTTCACACAATTCCCTCAAAGTAAGTATGGTTTAAAGTCTTGCTACTCTAAGTGTGATCCCTGTACCAGCATCACTGGGGACTTGTAAGAAATGCATCTTCAGCTTATTGCTCTGTGACCGAGGCTAAGTTGAATGAACCTCTCCACACCCTGATTTCTGAGAAAACTACACATCTAACTCAGAGTCACAGGGAAGGGAAGCTCTGACAGGAAAGGATTTCTTAATATACGCTATTTCTTTTCATCCGCAGATTTTGCATTCTTACTTTGCCTCTTTTTGCTAGAGTAATCTCATCTGCAAAATGGACTTAATATTACTTTTTTCATGGTGTTATTAGGAGTACTGAAAGTGATAATGCTTGTAAAGTGCCTGGTATATAACAGAGGCTCAGTAGATGCTGGTTTCTTTTCTTTCGTCTCCCATGCCCCAGTAGATACTGCCCTACACTGTTGCGTCTGAGGATGCTATCTTCTGAATGAGGCCCAACCTCCTCAAAGGTAGAGAATGTTTCTGATGCTTTTCTTTCACATTGGAGTACATAGCATGCAATAGGCATACTAATTCCACAAATAACTGACACTTACTACATGCTAGATACTATGAGTGTGCCTCCAATAACCAGGAAATTGTTCCTGCCTTCAGGTGACTTGTCTCACTCCCTAACCCCCCAATCAGAATATCAATTCACTGATGGCGGAAACCAAGTATTTTTTGTTCTCTGCTATGTTCCCAGAGGATGGTGGTAAGAGGTATGGAACCAGATCCCATGAGACACATCTGAAAGACCTGTGGGCTTTAACCTTGAAGGAGAGAAGATTCTAGGGGTGCTCAACACTTGAAAGGCTGCATGGGAAGTCAGGGGTAGGCTTGCTATGTGGTGTCCCAAGGGAGAGAATGAGAATCAGGCAATAGAAGAAAGTGAGGGAGTAGATTTTTGCCTTGATAAGAGGAAGAACTTCCTACTAATGATTTTATAAGGATACAGGCTGCCTTGTGAGGTGGTAAGGGCCCCCTGACTAGAACTATGCAAACAGATCTACATTTTATCAGGAGATGTTGCAGCAGTTAACAAGATCAATTCATAAGATACCTTCTAATGCTAAGATACAAAGGTTCTAAATTATATTTATTTGAGACCCCATGCTCACAGTTTATCCTGATTTCTAACTGAGAAAATAAAAATAATAGAGAATATTTATTAAGCACCTACTGTGGGCTAAGCACTTTACATATATTATTATTTAAATCTTTACAACCTCTGAAGCAGGCATTTCCATCCCTGTTTTACAGAAGGGGAAACTGAGGCTTCAAAAGGAGGAATAACACACCCAGGGTTATTTGGCTAGAGAATAGTAGCCAGACCCATCTGACTTCAGAGCCTGTGCACTTTCTGCTGTGCCCTGGTTTCTTGAATATGTGCTGATTTGTGTGTTAAACACCTGCCCTGACACAGCACAGTGTGCCTGAGACTTTGAGAGAGCCTGGGTTTTCTAGTACTATCTCCAAGTCTTCATTCTTTCCATTTAATTTCAATATATACCCCAAAGTATCCCCTTCCCATCTTCCACATTGGTTGTGTCTGTCAAACTGGATCTGGTAGGTCATAGAATGACAGTCTTGGAAAGGACTTAACTATCAATCATCTTTGAGTCTCTTCTACAGATTTGGCAACTGAGGACCAAGGAAGAAGCAAGCAGTTCATGGTCTAGTAAGAAAATCAGAACTGTGAATCAACAGCTATAGTAGAGTGTGGCTAAGTGTTGTGACAGTGAGAAGGAGAGAGGGCTTTCTGGAGGATATAACTGAGTTGAGACTAATTTGAAAAGATTGATAGGAGATAGCCAGGCCATAGACAGAGAAGGGCGTTCCAGGAGGAGGGGACAGCTTAAGCATCTATCCCTTGAGGAGAGAAGACTGCTATTCAGTTTATAGCTATTACTTCCAGGAGGCCAGTGCAGCTGATGTCAACCTGAACTGTCAATATCGATTCTAAGTTGAGTGCTCAGATGTATACATGAGATCTCCCCATACCTCTGGCACTGATTTAGGAATCATTTAGACATCTGAAATTTTGAGTGCCTCTGCTCTCTGCCAACAACAAACACTATTAAAAAAAACAGGACCCAGCCTTCTTATTCTGAATTCCCAAAGTATTTAAAATTACATTGAATCAGTACTTGGTTATTTCCAGAGGCTACATTCTGGCTTCCTAAGCAGATGAAACTTCCCAGTTGAGAGCTCATCATGCGGCATCAAGATGATAACAAGCAAAGCACTTGGTCCACAGTGGGCATTCAATATAAACTTGTAGATCTAAATGTATTTCTCAGTGAACCCTAAGTTCCTTAGGGCAGGGACATGGGTCTTATTAATCTTGGTACAACCAATGTCTGGCTTTCAGTAAATCTATGTTGAATGAATGAATGTATGAATTCAATAATCAAATTAATAGTAAAAATATAGTTATCATTTTTTGAGTGCTTACTATGTATACTGAGTGCTTTATTTCTTTTTTTCCAGCTTTACTGAGGTATAATTGACAAATAAACTTGTAAGATCATACACACTACCATATTTAAAACAGATAACCAGCAAGGACCCTGTGTATAGCACAGGGAACTCAGCTCAGTATTCTCTAATAACCTAAATGGGAAAAGAATTTGAAAAAGAATGGATACTTGTATGGGAATAACTGAATCACGTTGCTGTACACTCGTAACTGTGAATCAACTATACTCCAATATAAAATAAAAATTAAAAAAATAAAATAAAGTGTACAGCATGATGATTTTTATATATATATATATATATATATATATATATATATATATATATATATATAAACATCTTGTGAAACGATTCCTCCCATCTAGTTAATTAACACATATTTATCTTTTTTTTTTTTGCAGTGAGAACATTTAAATTCTACCTGACTGCTTAATTTGTATCATCTCATCTGCTCCCTAAAACAATCTTACAAGTTAGGTATGGTCACTGCCATTTACCATTGAGAAGACATGTCCAGAGGCCTCAGATCCCAAGACACAAGTCCCTCTGACTCTAAAGCTCATACAGGCTTTCAACAGAGTTTCTTGATTTCAGAGACGATATCAACCAAACTGTTCAAGTAGATGTAAAACAATACCTCTGTTACTGGGGTGAGGTACATGGAAATTCAGAGTATATATGATGATTTCCAGGAGTCCCGAAAGCAGGAAGGACCAGTTACAAAGCTACACTATTTCATAAAGAAAGCCAACCAACCAGGAGTGTTTTTTAAAAAACTTACTCCTTTGGTTTGTTCTATAAAGTAAGTTGCTCCAAATGACAGATATTCAAACATACACTTCAATAATAAGCCTCAATAAATGAAAAAACTGAACTAATCTGGACCTTATTTTTCTTCTGCCCGTTCAGGAAAGAAAGGCGATTCATAGGATAAAAAGCTAGTATCAAGTACTTAGATTTAGTTAAAAAAAAACCAAAAGGAAAATGTATTCTAGGTAAAGTACCAGGGAAAATAGAAGCCTCAGTGACAACTAGCTTACCTTCAGCATTTATCACACAAAAAGAAATGTTCAGACTGATGACCCTGGGGCAGTAAGAGATTCTTAATAGAAGCAACATTAAATTAAATTATGTTCAGAATACTCTTACAGACAGGAAAGAATAGTCACATATTTAAATATTTTTAACAAGGGTCAAAACAAAAAGAGGAGGAATTTGGCAAACTCCCAGCTAGCCAAAGAAATGAACTAGAATTCTTAACTCTCGGTTGGCTTACTCTCACGTGAAACAGAGTTCTCGATGTCAGACAGACAAGACCTTCCCCCTAGAATGGATGTGAACCAACAGGTGATTCCAGAACTGCAGCTGATGTCAGAGAAGGGTTTAGCAACAAAGGAAGAAGAGGCAGAAAAAGTTATCAGGTTAATACTAATTATATACACTGTAATCAGCCTTTGGGCAAAATGAGATTGTCTATGGGTGAAATGTCTGTGGGTGAAAGGAATTGCTGTATTTAGGCACAAAGAAAATTACTTCTAAAACTCCCATCAGACACTATTCTTATAAAGGGCAGGTGGAGGCTCCTGATATCATATTGGGATTTAAATTAATTAAGATAAGTTATGTGAGAGGGCTTGGCACAAGGGAGATGTTTCATAAGTACTAACTGAATATAAATCTATTAAAATTGCCTTTATTCGAAGTAAAAGAAAATTCATGGCTCTCAGCGAAGGAGGTGAGATAAATAACTGGTCTGTGCAAAGCTAAGTCAGGATGTCAAATATGAGTTGCAGAAGAATTTTGTCTGAAAACCTTTGCCAGTGTCTTCTCTGAACTAAGGGCATGGGGTTCTCTGGCCTTGGGACTTAACCGCTAACGGCTGTGTGGAACTTCCCGTCCCTACCATCAAGGAGTTCAATGATAGTGAAGTACCATCAGGAAGCTCATGACTGTGGTCTGAAAGCTCAGTTTGGCTCCAACAAATGTTGAAAAAGAAAGAAATTCCCCAGATGCATGAAAAAAAGAAAAGAAATAAGAAGCAAAAGTATATTTTCCCTTTTCTTCACCATTCAGCTTACAGTTAAGAAATAAGACAAAATAAAGAAATCAAAACCCAAGAACAAAATAACTCACACAGAAATGGGTCTGTGGAGTAAGAATGGAGGAGGGAAGCCATATTCTTTTGTTATTTTTTTTAAAAGCTAAAGGCTTCTGGGGTAATGGCTGCACCAAGCAGGTGTGACCAGCTTCATCACACTGAGTCAAATACCTGGGAGAGGTGAAAATGAAGGAGTGCCTGAGATCCGTGCGAGAATCACCAAATGTAAACACCTTCTAATGGCTCAGCTCTTTCAGGTGATGGAAAATGAAACGTCACCCTGACAGTCAGGAGACCAAACGAACCCATAAATTAAATAATTCCCAGAACATACCCAGTACTCAATAATTTTCAACAAAAATGCCTAGTATGTGATGGGACTTTGCTGGTGCTAGAGAGATGGACCCATATGGCATCATCTTGTGTCCCTTTTGGGAGTCGGTAACACTTTCCTGGGACACCAAGGCCTCCACTTGCCCATCCACATGCAGTAGATGACCCCACCTCTTTCTTAACAAAAGAAATGAGGTCATCAGGTAGTAACTGGCTCAAACTGTCTGCTTTCCTTCTACCCGGAAAACTTATCCCTAATGGAGCTCCATTTCTCCCTCCTGGCTAAGAATGTACAGCCCACAAACTGCTGGAGAAGAAAAGCTTCTTTGGGTAATGTTACATATTATACACCGTTCTTTTTAAGATTTATAACACACATTAGCACAGACTCAGAGAAGTAGTGATAAAAAGAAACTCCTTTATAACTTGGTTTACTTCATTTTCCCAAACTCATGCAGTCACATAACCTATTTTAAAAAACATATTACCTATTAAATACCCTTGGGAAAGACTTTTAGATGGGATTTCCAAATGAACATTACTCTTTCAAACAGGACTGAATACTGTCTCAAGATATAATTACCCTAAGGTGGGTGGGTGTGGACCCCGATTCTGAGCTATAGTTCCTAAGATACCAGAGGCACCAGCAGAAAACAAGGAGACCAAGCCAGAGAATACCTCTAAGGTCTCTTTTCACTGTGATAGTCCATGATTCTGTTTCTCAGAAGACATCACACAGACTTGCTTCTGGGATAATCTAGACACAGGACAGAAATGCACAGTGGGGAGGGGGTCAGACATCTGTGTATATATTCACATGTTAGTACACATTGTACAAGTCTGGTTCTAGCTCACTACGTATCAGTAGTCAGCATGCGACGAGCTCAAGGTGTTTCACTAGGAGAACCAAAGATCCAGAGGAAAAACAAAACAAAATTGTGTGTGGCTATGTGGACCCCAAGCAGGAACACACACTTATAGGTACGTACATACAGGCATACACATGAACACTATCTATATTTAACTAACTAGGCATACAACCCTGGGAGGCAGTACAGTACTGTAGGTAAAAATAGAGATTTTGAAGTCAAACAAACATGGGTTCAACTTTTCCCTGCCACTTAGAAGCTGTGTGACCTGGGACAAGGTACTTAACCTTTCTGAGTTCTGTTTCCTCACCTGTTAAATAGAGCAAATAATACCTACACCTTGCAGAACGGCTGTGAGAATTATATATGTCAGGTGCTGTTCTGAGTGTTTTACATATACGGATGCTCACAATAATCCTATCAATATCCCTATCTTACAAATGAGAAAACCGAGGCACAAAGAGAGTAAACATTTTCCTGCTATACAGCTAGTAAGTGGTGAGGCTGGGATGCATACAGAGCAGCTAGCTCTTACTCACTAGGCCCTCCTGCCTCACACAATCCTGGATTATAGTAGGTCCACGATATTCCCCTGGAAGACACAGACACACATACACAAATATATAAACACCCTACACCTCCTCTTCCTCTCCGGCTTTTCAAATCTGCTGGTTTTGTCATTAGTTTATTACACGATGCAGTTCAAGTGGGCAGCATGCAGACACCAGCTTCCCAAACACAAGGATCCTGTGTGGCTGCTCAAGGAACAGAAGAACAAATTCAACCCTGAGAAATGTTAGTTCATTCTGAACGATGACTCACAGCCGCTATTTTCACAAACAGCCTGCTAATTAAACTTTCTTATGAACTCTGCTAACCAATTTTTCCAATGCATGGAGAAAAATCATTCATTATAGACCGGAATCCAAAATCTAATATCAAAGTGCAAGTAGGATCTGTGGCATTGTAATTTGATCAGCTTGAGCATTAATAACAGTTACACACTGATGTCTGAGAGAGGTAATCAGCTTTTGTTGAGATGTACGTAGATAACTGAACAAAACATTTGGAAGGCAGACTAGAAAGCAAAGCTAGCTTATCACAGGAGTTTTAGTATTTACTTTACCCTCAGAAATCCCCTGCTTACAATATCCTATCTTCCAGGTGACCACAGTAATATCCTGAATTGGTATAGCACTTTAACGACTTAATGACACATTAGCAGCTCATCTGATGTCACAACACAGGTAAGGTGGAAAGAGCCAGTGTTATCCCCATCTTATGCACAACAACCTGAGGCACCCAATGGCTTGATCCACTGAAAACCCCAGAGCTAGCGCTAGAACGAGAACTTGGTGGATCTGTCCATTTCTTCATGTTGCCACTCATAAAGGTGGCCTGATTTTTAAAACAGTCTCAGAAACCATCCTGACATTTTCAAATATTGAACTAAAGGCTTTAATTTATAATCTTCCAGAACCACTAACACTGCATTAGTAAAGTGCATTATTACTGTAGCTATTTCTGAGGCTTACGGGGATACAGCCTACACAGCCACGTTCACAACTCAGGATGAAACAGCAGAATGCAGGGAACCCTCTCTGTGAAGGACTCCTATCCCAACTGGCAGCAGCATGTGGTCAGAGAGACACAGGTACGCAGACAGCTCAGCCACCTGCCAACTGTGTGACTTCAGGTCAGTCATTTTAAACTCCATGAGCCTTGGTTTCCTCATCTGAAGAATGGGGTCACCATTACCTCTTGGGGGCAAGGTCAGGATTAAATGAGATAACACACATAAAGTGACTGGTTTCTAGTACTTAATAAAATTGAGTTCCCATTCCATCCTCCTGCCTTCTCCTACTTGGTCCTTGGAATTACATACTGAGAACTGAACCAGGACAGAAATCCACTTTCCCACTCCTCTCCTTTTGTCTGTTTGTTGGCCCAGTGGTAGAACACTTAGAGAGAAGAGGGAAGGAGTTATGGGATAGAAGGGGTCCCTCACATTTACAGGTTGTTTTAGTTTACAAGTGTCTTTATCTGTCACCTGGTTTGAACTCACAAGTACTATCCAAAGAAGGTAGGGTAAGGATTTATCTTTTTACTGTATATTGAGAAAATGGAGGTCTAGGGGAATGCAGTGACTTATGCAAGGTCATGCCTGCATCTATTAAGTGTGTGTGTGTGGAGGAAGGGGGTTGTGGTGTAGGACTTTGACTGACATCTGTCTCACTTCTGGTTAGTCCAATGCACTGCATCTGGTATTTCTGACCAGGAAGTTGGTGTGTGTGTGTATGTTTGTGTGTGTTGGGGAGTGTAGAGCTCTTGGGTAAGTGCTCATTTCTTTTGTACTTAAAGGGTGGCCTGTCTCATTGGGAAGCCTCCACTGACTGGTGAGGGGCACTGGGAAGAGAAAAGGCAGCTGAGAACTAGTTGCAGTTTCCAGGGTCAGGGCCAGGAAGTGAGAGTGACATTCATATTTTCCTCTTTCTTGTGCAGCTCAGGGTCCCGGACAATGGGGAACCTGCCAGGATTCAGTGTAGGAACCCTCACCAGGGAGATGGAAGCAGAGGACTGACGTTCCTGTGTGCCCAACCTTGGGAGTGAGGGGAAGGGGGAAGACTGCAGAGACTCAGAAGCCACCAATACCTCAGTCCAGGGCAGCAGGCAAAGAATCTCACTTCAGGACGCCTCCTTTGGCACACTGTCTACACCCTATGTTAATGAAAACAGGGACTCCACTCAGGCAGCTTCTCTGTGTGGCTGCTTGCTCTGGCCATAAAAAACAAGTCGATCAATCCAACATGGATTTAATTTGAAAAAAGGAAAACTCTATGTATGTGATTTCAGGCTTCATATCCTATCCTGTAGTAGAGCTGGCAGTGGGCTCCACGATCAGAGGCTCTAGTGAGTGTGGTGGGAAGGGGAGAAGGGCTGAGATCCTGGTTACCATTTGAGAAGGGGATCAAGGTTGTCACCATCCATATTTCCTTGACATAAAGAAAACACAGACTAGGGGGCCAGGTGGTCTGTTACTTCTCAGACAAGTCACCTAGTGACATATAATTTACAAATTTTCTCTCTGGTCTCCTTTTACCATTCTACACCCATTTCCCTTCTACCTTGTTTTTTTTAAAAAATCTATGGCTATTTTAATTTTAGCTCTTTTCCATCTCATAAGCCAATTCAAATCCTTTTTGGATCAAATGGCATATAAATAAATAAGGAGGCAGGACAGGAAACAAGCCAAGAAAATAAAAAAGAGAGGAAGAAAAAGAAAGGAAAATAAGAAGCCAAATGTTTCTTCTTTGGGGTGCACTGGCCTTATCTGTAAAGTAAGTATAGACATTGCCTATATTGGCTACTTTAATAGGGTCAGAGGAGGTACTGAATATAAAAATCTTTGAAAATAAACATGAAAGGCAAATATCAGGGATTATTAAGTATATATTTTATGCTCATACTACCAATAAAACTATTTAATCTGATTTAAGACGTTTGTGATGAGAAATTCTATTAGCAGCCATAGGAGTTAGGGTAATTACCCTAATTAGCTGCATCCACTTAGTGTAAATGGTGCCTTGTTTCACCAGACATCCAACTACAAAACAAGGGCCAAGCAGAAAACCAAACTTATAAATCAGCAAGAAATTGAAGTAGGTGGAAAGAGAGTCACTCAGAGAACATGGCCCTGACCTCAGCAAGAAAAACAATGATTCTCAAATCACAGACACCATGGGAAGTCTGAAAGTTGTCCACCTCCTGTGTTAGGTCAGGTTATTTATTAGCGAAGTAGAAGGAACACACTTTGGAGTCTGACAGACTTGGGTTCAAATCATAGCTCCAGAACTTATTAGCTATGGCCTTGGATAAATTACTTAAACTCTCTGAACTTATTTCATAAACACAAAGGGGGTACTGACTTTACCCCACAGAGTAGTCCTGACTATTCTATTCATTATCCCTTGAAGATATCTCTGAAACTTGGCTCAGCTGTGTACTGGTCTGTGTACACAGACTACAATGTACTCTCTACCAAGTTCAAGGCTTGCTCCTATTTGACACCTGCTCTGAGAACCCCAGCCCACAGTGATCTTTTTATCCTTTGGACACCCATAGCTGATGTTTTCTTCTTCTTCATTCAGCAGAGGCAGGTAAGGGAATAGAAAAGACCATAGGTTTTGCACTCTCCAGCTAACTGACTCTAAGCCTTGGCTTTCTTATCTGTAAAATGGGGACAATACCATTGTCCGTGCACAACTGGTACAAAGCTTCAATGAGATAACATATACAGCGTGCCTAGCACTGTAGCTGACACACAGTAGACAAACCTCCAACTTCATTGTTCTGTTATGAATCCTTTTGTGCTATCTTTCCAGTGAAATTAACAGCTAGGGTCAGGAAAGGTGAGTTTGGGCTTTAGTGAAAAACAAAACAACCCCCCCCGCCCCCCCACCCCCACACAAAGCAGCAAGGTGGCACCATTTTTATGCATCATAAGCAGGCTCCCAGCCCCTCCCAGACCTGCAGGCTTCTGTAGGGTCCTGTGATTTGTCCTGGCCTCCCCCGCTCATTGGCCCTGCTAGCAGCAACATGTGGGCACAAACTATGTCTTACCCTTTTTAGCTTCCTCACAGAACCTGATACAGAATTTAAGAGAAGAGAAGGAAAGTAAATAACATTTATTTGGCCTGAGGGAGCAGACACTAAATAAATATAATTGGCCGATTGAAAATGTTTTACAAATGTAAAAGCCTTATACAGATATATGGCCTCCATCTGAATTTTATCTTCTTTCCAAACTAGAAATATCTTCTCCCATCAAAGTTCAATTTGGGGCCGTAGAAAAAACAAAAAGGCAACTTAAAAAAGATCTTTAGTTCTAACAAGGAATAAAAGACAGATAACAGAGTTCATCAATTAAGAGCAGTAAGGGAAATGTGGAATGGGGGCAGGGTGGAGGCAGAGTGAAAAAAGAAATCACCACTACCACAGCTCACAGAAGACAAGAAAAAAATGAATTTCCCATTAACACATTTCAGAAAGCACTTTCCTCCTACCCTGAAGCTGACGAATTACATTTTTAGATAATGTGTGGAAATTTCAGTTTGACATTACCTTCCTGCTTAGTTCCTAGTCTCAATCAACCAGGTCATTTTACAGAGAAGGGGGAAGTGAGTGAGTGTGTGTGTGGCGGGTGTGTTTATGTGTTGGGGGAAGGAGGGGTGGTTAGTGAACAAGGAATTGGTCTTATGAACCAAACTGTCAGCTAAAGTACAGAAATAGAAAATCCTTAAAATACCCAGTCCTGATTCACATCCTAGGTAAAAATCCTCTGAGACATCTCTCTTGGGATGTGAGAATATTTTCCTACGGGTTATCTGAGTTCAGAAGCAGGGCAGAACCCTCTGATTTGGAAGGGAAGATGAAAGGAAAGATAGCCAGGGGGCAAAAGGAAACCATACCTGGTCTCTAATCCTGCCTATTGCCCTCCTGGGGAAAGAAATGTGTCAAAAGAAAAAGATTGTGCCTGCACAAACTCTAAACCTCACAGCTCCACTCAATTGCCAACCTGTCCTAATTAGAAAGGATGCGAGGTCTCTGATTGCCCTTGATGGGTATGTAAGAGGCACGATGATTATATGGCTTACTGTCTGCACTTAACGTTCTGACGTTCTCTAAGTTCCCCTTAATAAAGCAGACCCCTATTCTCCTGTTCTGTAACTGCATTAGTTTCCCAAATCTTCTCCATACCTAAAAATTTTCCATTCACCTCCAATAATAATCAACCCCCTCCCCAAGTCAACAATTCAAAATTCTTTTATTCGTCTTTGTGTAATACGTATAAAATGACTGCAGGGAGGTGATAAATAAAATAACAGATGCAAATCTGCCTGATTTTCCTCTGAATTCAAGAGGCACATTGTACTGTACCAAGTACATTTTCAAAATCAGCAGCAAAATATGCTGATAAATGCTACTATTTCCTCTACTCTTCCCATCGTTAACGAATATCCCTCTGATATGCATGTAGAAAAGTTCATTTAGCTAATCAATATCTTGGGATTTTCTTGGATATGCATAATTGAGGCCGGGTTTTAAGTATACTTAAACTTAAGGCAGGATCCATTTCAATACGGTGCTTGCAAGATAAAGAAAAGGAGAACACAGTGAGGGGTATTTTGTGAAGAGAGAATCTGAAGGTAAAAACCACTCCAAGTCTATGCTTCCTTGTTCAGGTAAGCAGCAACCTGCTTAATTTAAAAACATCGGCATTAGTGAGAGAGTGGCATGGACATATATACACTCCCAAATGTAAAATAGATAGCTAGTGGGAAGCAGCTGCATAGCACAGGGAGATCAGCTCCGTGCTTTGTGATCACCTAGAGGGGTGGGCTAGGGAGGGTGGGAGGGAGGCTCAAGAGGGAGGGGATATGGGGAGATATATATACGTATTGCTGATTCACTTTGTTATACAGCAGAAACTAACACACCATTATAAACCAATTATATTCCAATAAAGATGTTAAAAAAAAAGGAAAAAAGGGGAAAAACACTGGCATTTATTTAATTCAATGCATAGCATGCTATTTTCCAAAACAAAAGATTTTGAATTCTAATTATATTTTCCCTGTACTAAAAGTTTTCATTCCCTAGGCAATATAAGCTGAATTGGTTTGTATAGGGGAGATGTCAGTTTAGTATCTTCAGGGAAACTGCCAGAGATAAACTATAATGGGACAACCCACAATTAGTCAGACAGCCAAGAGTTCAAGTCCCAGCTCCCCTACTTGGGAGCTAAGTCACCTTGGGCAAATGACTCAATTGCTCCTAAGTCCAAGTTTCTTTGACTGTAAAATGACTGTCTTGTGGATTATGTGAAACTCCATTTATTGATCTCAGCACAATGCTTAGCACATAGTAAGTACTCAATAAACATTGGCTATGATTACGAATCTCCAAGAAGTCCCAATTTACTATTTAAATGAGCAACTATATTTAAAGCTTTTAATATAGTGCCCAGAACACATAGAAGGCACACAAAAACATGCAAAAGCTGCTGCTATTATTTTTATTCATCTTTGCTGGGTGCTGTCAGAAATTATACTAATAAAACTTACCCTAGGGCTGAATTCACATTTCAGGAGTGAATTCAAAGTACTTTCATATTTTAGGATTTTTTTCAGCGCCTTTTATTGTTTATAAAGTTATCTTAGAAGCAAAACAATTAAGTTCTCAAAGTGTCCCTATTAGTCGTTCCCTGTATATGAGGTAACATGAGGTAACCCACAACCCTCACTCTCCTCTCCCTCTTTAACCCAAGAGACTGTATCCCATGTAATGCCTCTTGGCCTTGATGCTCTAACAGACACAGCCCTCTGCCCAACCCCCCACTGCTGTAGTCCACACTCCACATCTTACCTCCTGAGAGGGACATACAGGAATATTAGCACTTTCACAAATCCGAGAAAGAAGAGAAGTTACCCAATGTCACTGAATCAAAACTGAGATGGTTCCTTTAATTAGAGGTGTGATTCTACATACAAAGCCTGTGGCAAAGAATTCACCCTGATGTCTCCAGTAGCGAGGCATCTTTTTTGCCTTATTCTGCTCTTTCCACTAAATGATAATATTAATTAAGCCAAAGATGTGTTATAAAGGAAGAAATGAAGAGATGGATTAGAGGTGGGGTTCAGGAAGTGTTGTCTTTGTCCGTTGGGGTGCAACTCTAACTGTCTTGATGTTTTTGTGTGCTTAGCTTCACTTGGCAATGCTGCTTCAATATAAGACTACTGCTTCCAAAGAGGCACGCCCCAGCTCTGCTTCCTTTGTCCAAAGCACAGAGGAATAAAAAAGTCTTTTGTTCTTAGACTGGAATTTTAGCTCCATTCCTTTGCTTTTCTTCCCTCTACCTAAATCCTAACCCCATCTTTCAACCACCGCCGCCCCACTCCGGCCAATAGCTCCAACTAATACAGACTTCACCCTTTCTCAGACATCCATAGCCCACATAATCTATTCCATATAGTGGTCACTCCATAGATTCAGTTTTATAATCGATAGTATTCAGTTTGGACCATGCTGTCCTCAAAACCCCTGCTTCAGAGCTCTCACTTGCCTGAAATGGATAGAAAACTCCTCTTAAAAACTGCATTGTATGGGCACATGGAGAGTGACATGAAGTAAAAGTATAATTCTTTTTTTTTATCTCTATGATGCAAATAATCACACAATCTAGACCGGCAGATCAAAACTATTTGTTGTTGTACACGGATTGATTTCTGGCGATTTTTCTCTGTTAGTTTCCCCCATGCTTTCTCTATTCCTTTTGGAGAGAAGTGATAACAAGAGGGACAATTATAAAAATGCAGTTTAGCATTCCAGCTGTTCTGGCTTTAAGACATACCCTGAGCCATCTAACTCTATCCTGGTTCAGCCATATGTTTCCTCCTCTCAAATACCGATCATCTAGGAACCTGGATTTGGAAATGCAATCTCAAAGCTTGAAAATCAAAAAGGCAACAAAATAAAAAAAAAAAAATAAGAAACGAATTCAATTATCTGCAGTCCACGGGAATAATAGAATTTTTACCAGGGGTTTGGTGTTCTTTGCCTGAGTTCCTCAGTTGCATAAATCCTTGTGGGCCACATGCCGCTTTCCTTCCTCTCTAGCAGCAGAGGCTGCAGGTGGATGGAGGAGAAAAATAAAGGACATAGCTTCCAGAGCCTCCTTGTGTTCACAGCTGCACACTAAAGCGACTTGGGACACACGTCTTCTCTCCCTGGTACCTAGATTATCCTGATAAGCAGCCTTTCCCAATTGGAAAAAGAAAATCTAGTATCTCTGAGAAGATATTAACAGAGATGTCCAAAAGCGCTGTGAGGGAACCTTAAACCTGGCACTTTCCATAAATTTGGGTCTCCACTGAAGACGGAGTTATATCCCCAGAGGATGATAAATATTGTTATCTTTGCCTCCCGGTATACACAGGAGTACTGTTTGTTTGTTTGTTTGTTTTTGCGGTGTGCTGGCCTCTCACTGTTGTGGCCTCTCCTGTTGCGGAGCACAGGCTATGGACGCGCAGGCTCAGCAGGCTCAGCAGCCATGGCTCACGGGCCCAGCCGCTCCGCGGTATGTGGGATCTTCCCGGATTGGGGCACGAACCTGTGTCCCCTGCATCGGCAGGCGGACTCTCAACCACTGCGCCACCAGGGAAGCCCAGGAGTATTGTTTTAAGCCATGGCACATTAGATGCAGAGTGCGGCCAGCAACTGCTGCTCAGAGGAACCCAGTGTTTCATTGGGTTATGGGCTGAGGGTTAGCAGGGATCTTCAGGTACCACAGGCAGGGGCACCCTGCACGTGCTTCCACATAAGATCACGCTTTTGGAAATTGGGGGTGAATCCCGGTTCTACCACCTGCTAATAGCTGTGCTGTCTGGGGACGTTACTTAACCTCACTAAGCTTCCGTGTTTTCATCTAAGAAAATGGAGGCTGTTTTTAATGTTAAGTGAAATAAGGTATGTTCAGTGCCTAGCAAGTACCTGGCATAGAGTAAGTACTTGATAAATAATAACAAGTATGCCCTCAGTACCACAACACTTAAGTCCATGCCCAAATTCAGACGGAGAATTCGTTGACAACCTATAGCCAGGAGCGAAGCCAGCTTACTGGCAACACCATTAACAGTTTCTCTTTCCCTCCCTCCCTCCCTTCCTTCCTTCCTTCCTTCCTTCCTTCCTTCCTTCCTTCCTTCCTTCCTCCCTCCCTCCCACCCTCCCTCCCTCCCTCCCTCCCTTCCTTCCTTCTTTCTTTCCTTCCTTCTTTCTCTATCTCCCCCCACCTCGCCCCCTCTCTTACTCTCTCTCTCAATTTTAGAAGCCAGAACCTTCTAAGGGAATCTATTACATTCTCTTAGGGAGTGGTTTAGGCTGGAAAATCTTAATCTTGAATTCTTATCTCTTTGCCACTTCCCACCCCCCAAATCCTCCCACTGGATATTTAGAACTCCTTGTAAACTTCACAGGATCAAGATGCATTGAGATCTGTAGGAGGTGTTGGAGGAAAAGGGGGACTGGGGATGTTAAAAATCAGGGCAACAAAAATACCTATGATGTCATTTACCCTGACTTCTGAACCACTAGCAGCAGCCTTTTAACTTGGCTGGTGTGAAACCTCACCTCTCCCAGCCTGCGTTATCACTTAACCCCAAATGTAGGCCTCAGAGCGCTTTCCATCAGAGCGATCCCCACTCCTTCCCCACCTCCCTACAGCCCTATCTCTCCCTCCTTCTCTGACTTTTAGCGTAGCCAATTAAACCTGAACAACGGGTGGATAGAGGAAATATGCTGCATCTATGGAATGGTACAGCAGGGACCAGTTTCACTGTTAATTTAAAATGCTAGAATTAATTAGGTAGTGTAAATGAAGAATTTAATAAGCACTCTTTACAACCACAAGTTCTACTTTTATTAAACACTGCTGCCAAATGAGGGCAAATATCTCTGGTCTCTCTATATTTCCCTGCCTCATTCCCATAAGTTCTCTGCAAATAAAATTCTTTTCCCCCCTGAATTAAAAAAAAAAAGCATAATTATAAATTTATGCCTGCATTGTATTTCTGCTTTCAACCCGTTAAGCTTCTTCTTTAAGCTCAGATGCTACTGTATGTCTCTGCTTGTGCTGGAGAGGGTGCTAAACAAACCAAAGTTGACAATTTTGGTTTTGTATACCAAATTAAAGGCTGTCTTCGAAGCTGTCACTCTTATTCAAATACACTCAGTGAACTACCAAATTAGCATTCTTTCAGTAAAGGAATCTGCTTGTTTAAACATGTGTCTTTAGAAAACAAGGAACAACACCACGAATCAGTACTTCTCAAAAATCTTACTATAGTTCTAAAGGAACTCTTTTGAAAAGGTAATTAATAATATTCACTAATATAGCTGGCAGAGTCCCTATTTAGAAGGTAAGGCTACACCAAAAATACATTTTCTATACAGGAGTGGGAGGAAGAATCATATGGTTAACTGGTTTTAATTTGGTTGGAATTATCATCCTATTATATAAAGATTCTTCAGGAATCTAAACATTGGATTTCTGAGAGCATAGGCAGTTCTGTCAAAGGATAGATGATCCAGGGCTCTGGGATAAGAACACCAAAGCCCTGGCCCATGTGGAGACCTTGATAAAATTCCTCTGTTCTAGCTATTCTCCTTGAAACATACTAACTGTACCTATAATAATAACACGCTCCCCCATTACTGAGAGACTGCTATGCAATAGGTATTGTGCTAGGCAGTATATATCCAGTCTCTCATTTAATCCTCACAATAAGCCCTTTGAGATAAGTATTCTTTTCCAATTTTACAGAAGAGGAAATCAGAGGGTTACGTGACTTATATTTTCGACAGTTATTTTAGTTTTATGATTTTGCAAAATACTTAATATAAATGGACAAATTAACAAGTGAATTAGAAGAAATGGAGAATATATATAGCTACATGCACATAAATACACTGGATTCTCTGATTTAAAAATCAAGATAATGTATCTCTGTATTTTAGAGTTTCCTTTTTCTTATATAGGCCAGCTGCTCTTCAATTAAACTGTCCAGAGAGAGGGAAACAAAAGTCAACACCCCAAAATGACAAATACTCAAAGCTGAGTGTGAATGATTTTAGGACGGGAGCATCAGAGAGCAGTAGCTTCACTGCCTTCACTATGTAGTCCAGTATTTTTCTAAGAAAACATTCCCACTTCCAGAAGGATTACAAGGAAACTACCCTCATCCCCAGCCCCAAAGGATAATAGCGTCAGTATCTGGCAAACATTAAGTCCTCAATAAATGGCTGTCAGTTAGAAAAAAATCAGAACCTAAAACTTTCAAGTATTGAAGTATAGGGTATTGTTTCAATTTCAAGTAAAAAGTCTCTGACTTCTCAGAGAGTATCTTCACAACAAACAAATAAATAAGATAAAATACCTTCATCAAGCATCTCCCTCCTACTACAGGGTAGTTTTATTCCAGAATCATCTGCTATCCTTGGGGCCTATTTCTCCCAGGGACAATGGGCAGTTGTGACCACAATGACCCCCTTTAAAAGACAGTTTCAGATACATGGAAATACATTGGACACACGCAAACCAAATGTTTGAGAGGAAAGGGATAAATAGATAAAAACTAGTATAGGGAGGGCAGAGGGCAGAACTGTGAACTAAAGAACAAAGGGTAGGGGTGGCTGATTAAGAATAAAAGAGGACACAGCCAAAGGATCATTTCACATAAACTAAAGCTGAGGAGGCTGCAAAATCTTTATCTGCTTCCCAGTCCTACCAGTTTGCAATACGGTTTCATGTAGTATACATACGCATGAGTTTATGACTGTGTACCCACGCTGACCTTGACTGCAGGATACACGCTGCAGACACTCAAAAGGCATCACCACACATATGCGTTTCTGCTAAGATCTGCACATCTAATGGAACAACGCAGCTGTGAATCCCAAGCCTAGAATATCGAAGAAGAGCATACCTGTAATTTTGTCTCTCACGAGTTTGCAGGATTCTATTTCACCAATGCTCCCAAAGAGACTCCTGAATTCCTCTTGGGTCATATTCTGGGGTAAATAGTTGACTATGAGGTTGGTTTTGCTGTCATCTGTGGCTGCCCCTGTCTGCATGGGAGAAGGACAGTTTCTATTGTTGCTGGAGGGTCCATTGCTTGTATTGGATGTCGGGCCATTTGACACCTGAGGCTCCATGGTGCTAATTATCTAAATAAAAATAAAAATAGTAAACCTTTTGATATCTCAAAGACACAGAGTCTCTTTCAAGATTTTATTTTATTTTTTGTAAAGAAAGAGAACAAGGTAAAGCAGGATGGAGCAAAAGAGATGGGGTTGTGAACACAGCCAATTTAGAAACATGTTTTTAACCAAAATGTTAAACTCCCCTTGCTATTTTTAGGCCAGCCCCCCCCCCCCGTAGATTTTGAGCACAGACTAGAATGCAGTGGGAACTCTCCCATTATTTTGTTAATGAAAAGCTAATTCCTGTTTTCATTACACAATCACTCTCAGAAATGTATACTTAAGCCACACCGAATTATAATTAAAATGTAAAGTAATAATCATGATTAAAATTATAGTTCCATTAAAGCTGAGAAAGCTAAATATAGAGGGCTATGCTCACAAGTTTAAATACAGTACCTGTTTATTAACTGTCTCATAAAGTAAAATGACATTAAATTAAGTGGGGTTGTTCCATATGGGAAGGGTTTAGATTTTCACTGATACTTAATACTGATCAAACTTCAGATTTCATAAAGGCATGCTGGGGAGCTACAAAGTTATCTAATAATTCTTCTCCCCAGTGCCTCTGTTACTATTTCTCCTGGACCTCAACTAAAATTAAAAACATGAAGGAAAAGTTCTCTCTAGGTCTCCACTTTAAGTCTAGCACAGCCCCAGGCTGTCCTCTCACACATTACTTAAAAAGGACTTTCACAGTATCTAAACAGTTAATAAAACAAATATTTCCACGAATGTGTGAACTGTTTGAGGCAGCAGGCATGGAAATAAAAGAGATAAGTCTCTACCCACAAGGGGCTTATAGTCCACAGAGGACACAGAAGGCAAATGGCTGCAGTAGGACAATGGGCCTGTAACAGAGGAGCAATTAAACCTGCTTAAAGGATAGGGGCATTCAGGAAAGTCCCAAGAAGATACTGATAGAATAAGGTTTCACATGAAAAATGGGTTTAAGCTCATGGAGCCAGGTCCTAAAGATGCCTTGTACAGAGAATGACAAACATGGAGAATCACAAAACTACAGAGCCAGAAGGCACTTCAGGGAATAAAATTCAGTTCAAAACTCTCATGTTTGAGATGAATTCCAGAGACATCCAGCGACTTCTCTGTCATCACAGGAAAGTGGGGCAGAGTCTGGGCCTGCACCCAGTTTTCCTGGCCCCAAATGCAGCTCATCAGCCCCACTTTTCCATTCTATCCTAGCACCATCCCTTATTCATCCTTCATGGTGTGGTTTCTGTCTTACATGAAATTGACCATCACCTCCTTGGAAATGGAATCATGCTCTGCCATTCCCTAGTTGTGTGACCTTGGGTAAGGGATTTAAATTCTGGGCGACTTAGTTTTCCTCATTTGAAAGAGGAGAACAACGCCACCTGCCTTGCAAGGTGGTAAGAAGGATCTGGTGACAGGATGTATGTAAAGTGCCTGAATAGTTGTGGGAACATAACCACAATCATTGATATTTATTGAAGTCATTCTGCCAATCACCTGATGTGACTTCTCTCACTGACTCCCCACAAGAAAGCAGTGAGCCATATTCTAATATCCTCTACATTTTATAGACAAGGAAACCAAAGCTTAGCAGATACCTGATTACAAGTAGCTTCCATTACTACCATTTGGCTGCTCAGAGAATTTTGGGGAGATAAGCATGTTTATCTAATATACATGTAGCAAAATGTACAAATCTTAAGGGTACAACTCAAAAAATGTTTACAAAGTAAACACCACTCACACCTAAGTAACCACCTTTCAGATCACAATACAGAACATGACCAGCATTCCAGAAGCCTTTCTTGTGTCCTCACTCCTATTATTCATACCACCCCCAAAGGTAACCACTACTCTTGACTTCTAATCCATAGATTTGTTTTATCTGTTTTTGAATTTTACATACATGGAATCACACAATACATACTCTTTTATGTCTTTTCACACATTATGTCTGGGTGTCATCCATGTTGTGAGGTGTAGTGGTAGGCTGTTCTTCTCCACTTGCTGTAGAGAATTCCATTGTATGAAAATATCACGTTTTATTTATCTCTGCTACTTTGATGAACATTTGGGTTGTTTCTAGGTTTTAACTATTGTAGATAATGCTGCTATGGGCATTATATACATGTCTTTTGGTGTACACACACACACACACACACACACACACATTTCTGTTGGGAATATTCCTGGAAGTCTATTTTTTGGGTCATAGGGTATATTCTGCTTTAGTACATACTGTCAATAGTTTTCCTAAGTAGATGTACCAGTTGACACTCCCACCAGCAGTGTATGAAAGTTCTAGTTGCTGTTCGTCCTCACCAACCTTCAGAGACTGTTTTTTGCTTTTGTTTTGTTCTGTTTTTTGCTTATTTACTCATCTGAAACATAGTGGTAGTAAAAAGGGAATGAGTTTTTAGCCAAGGGAAGAGCTGACTTAAAATTCTAGTTCTATTACTTATTAGCTCTGTGATCTCAGGCAGGTTATTTCAATACTCTTAAGCCTCAGTTTCCTCTGTAAACTGGAATAAAGCCTACTGTGCAAGGTTATTTATATGTATAAGTTGCCTAGAACATAAAGTGGCTAGAAGCATCATAAGTATTATTCCTCATCATGCCCTACATAGGTGAGCCTTGCTGTAGTCATTTCTTCTTCTGATAATCACAAATGGGATATGAAACCAAAAGAAAAAAAAAAGAAGTCTCAAGAGCAGTCGTGGAAATAAGGCAGATTGAGGAAGGTGGGAAGCTTCTAAGATTCTTTGCCATCATGTAGATAACTTAAGTGGCTCCACTTAAATCATCACAACTTTCTTGGCTTCAGGTCAACTATGGGATTGCGTTAGGCTGGTCCAAACCGCAAGGAGAAAGCAAAGGGTTCCTGAGAGGAATCGTAAATCAAGCTCTCCTCAGCACTGACAGAAAATGCACCCAGTAAATCCTATTCAGCTGCTCTGCCCTTGAGGCAAGGGCCCAGGAAAGACTGAGGGCGACGTGCCCAGGGGAGGGGTCACGCTAATGGAGATGCTGTTACGGAGCATCACTGAAACTGCTGGCTGTGAGGCAGGTTTCTGCTCTGCCAAGCCGTCGGCCTCCTGGGCCTGTGCAGTGCCTCCGTTTGCTGTGTCGTCTCACTGCTTCACTGAGTCAGGTGTCCAGGCAACAAACACAAGAAGCACTGCCAACTCAATAAGGAACTTAAAAAACAGAATTTATAAGCTTCCCTGGTGGCGCAGTGGTTGAGTCCGCCTGCCGATGCAGGGGACACGGGTTCGTGCCCCGGTCCGGGAGGATCCCACATGCCGCGGAGTGGCTGGGTCCGTGAGCCATGGCCGCTGAGCCTGCGCGTCCGGAGCCTGTGCTCCGCAACGGGAGGGGCCCCAACAGTGAGAGCCCCGCGTACCGCAAAAAAAAAACCAAAACAGGATTTATCCAATTCAGGAGGCTCGGGTGGCAGAACCACAGAGCTGCCCAACTACTACATTTTGATTTAGTGGCAAAAAAGCCAGTCCCACAATCTACATAACACCTTCGCTGCTCCACTTTCCTAGGTTACCCTTCTCACGGCTCGGCTCTTGCACAAACACCTAGAAAATATTCTGCAGCGAGGCAGCTTTGTGGGTGTTAATGATGGCGTAAGAAGAATATAAGTCATACCTAAGCAGGCTGTTACCTGACAGCCGTGTTCGGTGTTTGTTCACTGGATGCTTGACTCACAGACACATGTGGCGAAAGCCAGCACTTGTCTCTGTGAACATCTCATGGGTCTCCCTGCTCCAGAAAGGCCTAAGAAGTATCAAGTCTGCAGCAAAGAAATTTCAGTTCCCCAATCAGCTTTCTGGATCTCCTTACATCCTATGTGGATTTCCTAATTTATGTTGACTCCTGGAGCTGAGCCCCATCTGGACATCCGACAACCCGAACTGGGCCCAAACCTCTGACAAGGAATCACGAGATACAATGTTCGGTACTGAGGTATCTTAACCAAACAAACCTATAAATTAGGTCAAGTCATTTCTCGTCTCGTGGAGATGGAGCTCTCTTTGCTCTGCACACACACTACACAGTTATCCTTTTGTGGACTCAGAAGGAACTGAGGAAAATATACATATGCACACACACAGAGTTTTCTCAATAAAAACGTACAGCTTCAAAGCTGAGAAACATTTGCAAATGTGTTAATATACATCATGTAATAAGACCCCTTGCTGGTCTTAATGACGCATCCCAGGATGCAAGACAGGCTTAAAAAAAGAATCAGAAATGTAAAATGTCAGAATCAAATCTGATACACAAGTGAACCAAGAGCATTTTAAAACATTACTTGGAAAATAAGAAAGTTGCCAAGATGTAAATATATTGAATGCAAGAATATGAAACTGTGGCACTTGAAGGTTACGTGATAGATCTGAAAGAGAGGACACTTATAATCTCTACTTGGGAAACAGACCAGAGGTAAACGTGTCTATTAGTGGGAAGCATATCCTTCAATAAATTCAGAGGCCGGCTCGGCAAAATCAGAAAGCTTGCTTCCCTACTCTAAGGCCTTTGATATTCTAACAGCACAACTGTCATTGCAAATAAATATATCAGTTACTCAAGTGTGCATATGGACTTTAATGAAGGATTCTGTGCGGGTCTCACAGCCAACTTCGTAGCTGATCAGGTTCCAAACCCCTGACTTGCCTTCCTTCCCTCCTCTGAATGGCAATTAAGAGCAGAATTACAGTCAGCATCCAGGATAGAGCACTGAGGAGGTTCAGTTGACTTCAAACTCTAATGGTTGTACAAAGCACTGCATTAAATCTTTTATGTTCCCGTGATATATTTTAAGAAACATTATACAGGCAGAAAATTTCAGGGGTAAACTATTAGAGCAGTGCACAATAATGTAGGCACTCAAATCCTGTCATTGTAAATGTTGATGGTTTGAATGACTAATTACTCACACTCAAGGCATTAACCTCACCCCTCCCACTCCCCCCCCTTTTTTTCCTGCAAAATATACAACAAAAGCGAGAGGGAAGGCCTCAGGCATGCAGCTGCTGGATCATCACTCTGGGTCGTTTATCTCTGCGGAGGCAGTGGGGGTAAGAAGCAGAGGCTGGGCGCCAGGCTTCTTTCTTTCTCAGGATATTCTTGAAAATAAGAGCCAACCCTCTCTGCCCTTCATGGCATCTCTGTCACTACAATTCTGGGTCCTTCTCAATGGTCCTAAATTAACTGTTCAATCACATCTTTTGTTATCGTCCGCCCAAGGTATCTGTTACACTACTTCCTGGACATGCCCGGTTATATGCATTAAAAAAGGGTTCATTTCCACAATGGCTAGATCTGGGAATGTTAGATGAACGGAGATGGAGCCCTGGAGTGCCAGGCACTGTGCTAGGTCCTGGGGATACACAGACAACAAAGACAAGGAGCTGGCCCTCACTGAGTTCACAGTGTGGATGCAGGACAGATATCAGAGAACATTAGGGACCACCAAGCCCAACCCTGTAACTTTAATGAGGAAACTGAGGACCAGAAAGGGGAAGTGACTTGCACAGGTCACAGTGCTAGTTAGAGACAGAGCTAGGACTTAAGCCTAGGCCTACAGGCTACTTCACTTGAGTGTTCTTGTGACAATGCAGACATGGCCCCTTAGATGAGAGTTTACTTCTACTTTTTTTTCGGGGAGGGTGTGAAGGTGGCCATATCACAGAAATGCACTTGAATATAGGTGTGGAGACATGTCTACCTCCTTACTTTTCTGAGTAGAGTACTTTAAACAGTTCACAAAGAATGGCGACCTGAGCTCTGAGCTCCATCGTACAGAGACCACATCTGTTTTGTTTATAATAGTATCTCCTGCATGTAGGACAGGGCCTGAGAATTGGTAGGTTCTGCATAAAGAACTACTGAATGAATGAAAGTCCTTGAAAGTCCAATAGTTTGCTAGATCCCTCTTAACAACCCTGTGAAGTACAAGCCAATAATTTTATTAATGTCATCTCCATCTTACATATAACAAGAGGACAGAATACTTATTGAGTTGCTATTATATGCCAGGCATACACTTAGATATTATTTCAAATGCAGATTCTAAGAGGCATTCATTCAAGCAGGAGGGCTGAAGCTTTGGCTGACGTGGACCCTGTAGAGAAGCCGGTGAATGCCTTTGCTCTCTCTCCTCAGAAAAATATATATGTACATAACATTTTAGGTACACTAAAGCCAATCCTTTGTCTCAGACTGAAATCTCCCAATTGATTCTAAGAGTAGCAATATAATCAAAGGGCAAAAACTTGCCTTCCTTCCCCAATCACTCTTTTCATGTAATTTCTTGCCCTAAGAATTCATTCATTCATTAAGACAAATATTTATTGCTGAAGGGTCCACATGTCAGAGGAGAGAGCAAGCACATCCTGTGGCCAGAAAGTCCTTTAAGTATATTAAGCGAGACCCATTCTAAAATTCTAGAAAGTACGTAAGGCCTCCTTTAATATTTCTTCCATCGGCTCATGAATCTCTTACAGCTCCCTCTGTCCCCCACTCTTCACAAGGCTTTCATGTGCTCAGGCTTGGAGGGGGGGTCAGGTAAGCATTATAGGGCTGGTCCTGTTCCTCACAGCTGAGGACATCACTATTCCAGACCCCACGTTGGCACAGCAGGGGTCCTACCATAGCCCTCACACCAATCCTGTCAGCCACACCACCATGGTTTTGCTCCAGAATTTTCCACAGAAATGGCACTCTGACAATAAATTGTATGGTCTTGCATTTACGTACCTTAACCTAGTTGACACTTTCAGTATTTACTTCACAAGGCAAATAGAAGGTTACAACTTTATATTAGAGGAACCTGTGTCGATGTAGAACTCACTACTGACATTCATCATCTGAGAGCCCAGTGCAGGGCCCTTGTACTCCCATCACACCACTCTCAGCTGTCCTCAACTTCTGATTTTCTTGGGGGGTGGGGCGGTGACCTCGATACTCCATCATCAGTCAAAAGGATCAAGAGAAAAGAACCTAAGAAGGTCACAGGAATGTGATGTTTCTTTAACAAATACTCGCCCTTCTACTTTCAGCACCCTCTAAATGTCAAACTAGAAAGATGCTAAAGGAATGTACTAATTGCAAACTTGCTTCAGGTGTGTACATCTGCGATCCACATATGTATTTTATTAAATATTTTAATGAGTATTTAAAGGTGTTTCCTTTTACCATGCTGGAAGGACTTTTGAAAATTTATGTATAAAGGCTAAGCCTTATGTAATAGAACAAGTGCTCCCAAGAGCATGAAGAATAATGTTTACCAAGGGCAGTCACTGAATCGAACCATTAAAGAAATAGATTTAAATTATTCATGAGAACAAAAATAAAAGTCCTAATTCTCTTTGTAGGCATTTCCCACTTGACCCTTATAAAATTCTGACATGCACTATGTTAGACTCTGGTAGAGCAGCCCAGACTACTGCATCTCACCCACTTTTCAAAAGCCTGAAAAACAAATCCCCAAAGTTAGAAAATTACACAGCAGGCTCTGTGTTCCTGAAGACAGATATTATTTTTAGGAATAATTCCTCACTTCTCTTCTTGCTCCTTGAAAGATGCTAAAAATGTCCTTACACGCCCCCCCCCCCCAATTTGATATTTCTTTAAAGTTTTGTCCATCAGCTCATAAACTCCATGCTGTCTCCTCCTTTTCAAGAGGTTTTAATTTGCTCAAGTCCCTTCAGATTAATTTTTTTTTTAACGTAACATTTTCCTGGTTATGATTCAACTGGGAAGGAGATACGTTATTAATGGGGCCCACGAGGAGGGGCTGAGATCTATGATGTGATCACTCTAGGAAAAGGGAACTTGGGAATATACACCCACCCCCAACCAAATTATATGTGATGACTCACAAAAACCCCTGGACCAGGGGAATCTGGCTGAACGCTGCACTCAGGTCCCCCAAAACCATTTGTACCAAGTTTCCGTAGATTCTGCTAGATGGGAACTAGAAAACTCTAGAAAAAAAAAATTTAATTCCAACTGAGGAAAACATGCTGACAGTTTAATAATGCCTTTGGGCAGATGCACAAATAACCTGAAAGACCTATTTACTCTAGGAAGTTATGTGGTAATAAATTCTCAGCATATCTTTAAAACAAGTGTTTTCAATTCAAGACAAGTTTATTGAATGCTATTATAGACCAAGGCATTGTTTGAGGAATTGGGGAAAGAAAAATAATTTGATCCCTGCCCTTAGAGGGTTCAAGGTGAGAGGATGGGAAAGGAGGGGAGGTAAACAAATAATTAAAATCAATCATATACACCCCTTTCTTTTAAGCAATTCCCTTCAGACTTTGTCTAACAATGCCCCACCCCCTCACCAAAAGCACGTAAATGAAATTACACATAGCCTAGTCATACGCCATTCTGACACTGAACTGACAATCCTGCTTCTGGTCTAAATGCTTACGTCCTAAACAAGTGACTATTTGTAACAATGAGGTAAACTTGAGGCATTACTCCTTTGAAACAGCAGCTTCTTCACTGGAGATGAACACCAGGCATGGCAAAAGTATTCTCAGTGCTGACAGTCAGGGCTTTTTAAAAGAATCAGCCGCCGCTGGAGAGAATAAGAGGCATTAATACTTAAAATAGCAGGGCCAGCATTTAATGAAAAGCATAATCAAAATTTAATGTCTTTTAGGCATTATTCTCAAATTCACAGAAATCCAAGTTTTTAATCTTCTTCCCCAGACACATCACATACATTTCTCCTCCTAAATAAATACTGGCCTCCTTTATATCTTACAGTGTTTCTTTAGGGCTTCAGTTTGGGCCTAAAATGATTTCCTGGTGTGCCCATCTGGGGCAGTCCTGGTACAACCCCTGAGTATTTGGTTTTTAACAGACTTTTACAAAAAACTCTCCAGAGCTGAGGGATGGCTTGATCATCCAGTTCATTATAAAGACAGGGAAACCTTCAAACGACACCCACCCCCACGCCCCTATTCAGTCTTCTTTTCCAAAATGGCCAATAAGTAAATACAATCCCAAACTTTCAATAGGATTTCTTCATTAAAGGCATATTTGAAAAAGACAAATGTTTTCATTTTAATATAAATGCAATTTCGTGGGCAAGCGCTCAGGCTTCCTGCAAAAATATCAGCTCTAATAAAAAAATCAACTGGAAAACAATTCCTTTCCCATCCTTTCCCTAAGCCCCCAAACTCTGAATGTTTAATGTAGACAAAATAACCAAAATGCCTAATATTAAGCTATGGGCTCCTGTTGGGATGGAATATATGTTATCTTCATCTTCCATACAAAGAACATTAATGAGTCACTTGTAAAACTGTCCACAGACTAAATCTGACTTATCTTCTGATTAAATGCATAAACAGTAGCCAGTGGCACAATTCATGTAAACATAAGTACTGTATATTTATAAAATGCCTGGCTAGTGGCTCAGAGTATGAGCAAACTCACCACGATTCAGCTGTAAAAAGCCACATGTTCTTCTGTATCTATATCATGATTTAAAGCATTGGGTCACTTCTCTGAATTTAAGTTTTGTGCACACTCAGATTGAATTCTTCAGATATCTACTTAAAATATTTTTGCTTTTGAAAATTAACCTTGTTTTCTTAACACAGCTGGGGTAGAGACGAGGAGGAGAGCAGAGGGGAGTAGAGGGAGTTAGTATCTAGAAAAATCTGCACAGAGCAACCTTCTCTTTGTTAAGAGGAATTGTATAATGCCAACAGCCCTTCTAATTCGAAGGAGAGAGATTATCTGGGGACATTCTGAAGCCAAAGTTACTGAGAGAAACAAAAAGGTTCTCAGCACCTCAGTGCATGTAAAAGTGGCCGATGTATAAATTAGACCCATGGACGATTCACACAGCCTCATATTATATCTGTATGTTCACTAGTGAAAAGATCTTGAACAACAATCTGATAGGGCAGTTTTAAATTTGAAAATTCCTGTATCACACTTGAAATTTTATTTATAACTTCCTCCTTCACTGACTTCGTTTTCTGTTTTTGTATAAGAAAGAAACATTAGAAAAAGGGACACTCTCTGGGAAAGCAAGTGGGTGCAAGTAAAATTGGACTCTAGGAAACCAGGGTTGGTGAGAATGCAGACCTGGGCTGGGAGAAGTGTAGATGTGAATTATTTGTGGACAAAATGTTTACAGAGAACATAGATAGAAATTCAAAGTTTGCAAGTGTCAAGCTTTGAAGGGCAGTGAAATAGTCTCTCTCTCATCATTATTGGTGGAAATAAATTGGCACAACCTTTCTGAACCTCATGTTCATATTCTTGGACTGATGATCCATTCTGAAGCTCAGAAAAGAATCCAGAATTCTGTAGACCAAAAGTATGCACAACAAGGTATATTAAGAAAAGTATACCCAGAAGTGTGAAAAAATAGAAACAACCTGAGGGCCCAAAAGAGGAGGTGACTAAGTAAGTTATCACCTATTTTATGACACGGTATTCCACAACTGTTAAAATTATGTTTATAATGGTTTTTATAACATGAGAAAATGTTTGTAATCAATGTAGAAAAAAGGTGAAATAAAAAATTGACTATGTCGGGCTTCCCTGGTGGCACAGTGGTTGAGGGTCCGCCTGCCGATGCGGGGGGCGCGGGTTCGTGCCCCAGTCCGGGAGGATCCCGCGTGCCGTGGGGCGGCTGGGCCCGTGGGCCGTGGCCGCTGGGCCTGCGCGTCTGGAGCCTGTGCTCCGCGGCAGGAGAGGCCACAACAGTGAGAGGCCCGCATACCGCAAAAAAAAAAAAAAAAAAAGAAAGAAATTGACTATGTCAATTATATAAACATGCACAGAATAGGAGGGAAAAATTAAAATGTTAATAATAAATAGTAGGATTATAGGTGATTGTTATACTTGTCTCCATCTCTATCTTCCTAGTTTTCTGGTTTTTTGTTTTACAATGAAAATATAGCACTTTTATAATCTGAAAGGAAGCTATTTTTAAAAAATAAAGAAAATGTCAAATCCTTCAAACCAGTTCGGAGCCACAGTATTAAAAATGATTCCATCTCTCTAGAGACTGTCATACAGAGTGAAGTAAGTCAGAAAGAGAAAAACAAATATCGTATATTAACGCATAGATGTGGAACCTAGAAAAATGGCACAGATGAACCAGTTTGCAGGGCAGAAATAGAGACACAGATGTAGAGAACAAACGTATGGACACCAAGGGGGGGAAAGTGGCGGGGTGGGGTAGTGGTGGTGTGATGAATTGGGCGATTGGGATTGACATGTATACACTGATGTGTATAAAATGGATGACTAATAAGAACCTGCTGTATAAAAAAATAAAATTCAAAAATTCAAAAAACAAAACAAAACAAAAATAAAAACAAACAAACAAAAAATGATTCCATCTCCTTCCCAGAGCTGTCCTGCAGGATCTCTCCTTGGCCACACTCTGCTTGTTTCTACATAGGAGCCCAAATGAATAAAAATCGCATTTCTTGAAACAGTCTCTGATTTGGTCTCCCCTTCACCTACATCACTGCACATTAGTGAGGTTACAATCTAAGACTGCCTTATCGCCTGGCAGCAACCTTCATGAAGACAGCAAGGAGAGTGGATGATTTATAAGAAAACTGTTCCCTGGATCAGGGAGTGAAAAGTACTGATCTGTTCTAAAAGCTCCTGCTGACAAACTCTGATATTATGAACATTCTGCTCTTGGACAAAAGCTCCCACTTTTCTTAATTACATGGTTTGAGCAGGAGCCTGCTTTCAGGATCTGCCCAATCACACAACAGCCATTTATTTTCCCAACTGCAGCTGCCAAAATTTCCCTGATCTCTGTTCTGTGCTCCATCTTCAAGGACATCTTGTGAATGTATGACACTGTCAAGCAGCATTCCACGCCATGCTTTTTGAGTTTCTCTCTCTCTCTTTCCTGCATACGGAGATCCTCCTAATACATATTTATAAAAATCTCATGAACGAGAAGCAAAGCGGAGGCAAAAAAAAAAAAAAAAATCACAAATACCAAGTATCAGAATATTTCTATCTGCTTTGAGGCAGATAACTTTATTATGGCAACGAACCACTAATATTCTCTCTTATCTGTGTGATGCGCTTACTTTTATTTTATGGACGCTGCATCCTGTAATTCTTTGGGTCCCCTCTTTGTAATATTGCTAGGAAAATGAGTGCCAAATCTGTAGCCTTCTATGTGTAAAGAAAGAGCACAGGACCTCACTGCAAACTTGATTCTTTTTTTAAGCACAAACCTCACCCCTGAGTTTATCTTATTTTTAAAATTCTCTTAGTTTTCCTTCATCTCAATCTCCTCATTGTTCTATTTTTTAAAATCTCCTACTGTATGCATTATGATTTGCTTCATAACAACAGAAAATTTTGGATTAGAACAGAGGATAAGTAAGTTAATATTTCTGTCTTCACAAACAATCTTTTGTCTTTATCAAAACACGCTTTTGAAATCTCACTAATTCGTACTAATTGGGCAAGAGTCAAACTGGCATTTTAAAAATTGAGAAATAATAAGCCTTTTAAAAACACACGGTAAAGTTCAAAATTATTACCTTTATAATAAAATTCAAACTGCATAATATATAATTCTCAGATAAGACCCTTTTAGGACTAATTTAATATGTCTTTAATAATTTAGATATGACACATCCAAATTATGATACACTAAGGTTACTGAAAAGAGTTGAGTAGGGTAACCATCTCCTTTGAAATCACAGACACAAAGTAAATTTGCTTGCAAACTCTTCCAACTCTTGATATATTCTTTTCATCCCAGAAATTTACCTTTTAAAAGAGTGAAAGACTAACAGATATTCAGAATCAGCTGTTGTCAAATCAGTGCAACCTAAACTTCTTTAGTTACAGGCATATTTTAAAGCAAGTTATAAGTCACAGTTTACTAATGATAATATAGTGCTTCATTTGAATAGCCCCTCCCACAACTGAAGTTATCTTTTAAAAGAAGAAAAGCAGTATAAAGAAACAAAAGCCAAGCTAACTTCCTTAACATTAATGAGTTCCTTCCATGAGCCAAAAGCCATTATGTTAAATGCCAGGGATATAAAGGAAATAAAAGAGGTTCCTGACTGCAAGGAAGTAAATAAATAAGTAAATAAGTAATTATTATATAATGTCATAAATATGGTAATGGAGAAGCACATACAAAGTGCCTAGCAAAGTCCCTGCCTGGAATATGGCAAAGGCTCAATAAATGGAGATCCTGTTTGGTTTACACAGGAAAATGTCTAGGCAAGCAATTACCACGAAGTCCGTCCAATACTGCCAACAGTTAGCACACAATAAATGGTAATAGGTATCTCCACATACATTACTTCACTTAATTCTCCCACAACTTTGCAAAGTAGGTAATTGTCACTCCTCTCATTTACAGCTGAGGAAACTGAGGCTTGAAGAAGTGAAGTCACTTTACACATGATGGAGAAATGAGGCTTCAGGCAGTGTCCACTGTCACTCAGCCAGAACCGCAACTTGAACTCAAGTCTGAAACCAAATTCTGTGCCCTTCCCTAAACCTCCACGTCTGAGTAAAGAATTCCTATCAGCATAAAATGCAACCCAGTAGTCTCAGAGAAAGTAAATGATCTAATCCGATTAAAACATTCTAGGCTATGTGTCTGCTATTAGTCAGTAAATACTGCCAAATAAATTGTTGTTACTGGAAAGATCTTAATTCAAAATTCTACGTGGTATAATGGAAAGAGCATGAGGTTTGGAGTCTATCTGATCTGGGTTTGAAAACCAGCTCCAGCCTTGACCTTGGCTCAGCCACTTAAGACTCTCTGAGGTGCAATTCAAATTTACTCATCTGAAAAATGCGAACAATTTTCCGTCTGCCTTGCAGGGTTACTGTGAAGATTGAAAATAACAAATTTAAGGCATTGGGCTCAGAGCTCAGCACACAGTAAGCACTTAATACATGTTCATTCTCCTGGTCCAAAACATAACATACTGAAAATATGTGCCCATTAAAATGTGTTGCAGGTGGCAGAGTTGACTAATCTGAGAGCTGGTACGATTTATCCCTGGAATTTAATTTCTGAAATAGAAAAGAACACTTAAAAACGTTACTACTCGTCACTATGTCGATGGCTATTTCCATTTTCAAAATGCTTCACAAACATTAACTAATAAGTTCTCACAGTAATACCAGTCAGGAAAATATAGAGCAAAGGAGGAGAGAGTAAGTGAACTTGAAAAAAAAAAGAATAATGAAAGCACCATTTTTAACACTTACAGACAATTTCTGGTACACTTTCCTCTTTTAAAAAACTCTCTACTGTGAATGGGTTAAAGTTAGATACTTCAAATGCAATAAGCAGTCATTAGGGTTTCTGATTTCTCAAAATGAAAACCCTCTTGTTTTCACGGGATATTTCAGGAAATCGACACACTGCTCTGTATACTGAATATGGAGGGCGTCCCTGGCTTTCCACATGGACCTGCTCAGGGTGAGAGAGTGGGGGTATTCTTGGTCCACTTGGATGGCTCCTCCCTCCTGTGGACCCCAAGGGGCAGCTACATGGACCAAATGCCCTTCAGGAGGATTTTCCAGGCCACCGTCGGAAAGGCATGGTGGCAAGTGCAGAGATAACACAGCAAGTGTCATCTCCCTGCAGAAACGAGACGAACCCTTACAAAGCCACTGGAAAGAATTCATTAAATCACATGCTAGACGCAGGGGAGTTGGTAAGCACATTCACACCCAACACCCCTTTTAATCTTCATGAAGATCCTCAGAGATGGATGGGATATGTCCTCCTTCCACCCACCACTTGCATTTTATAGGTGAGCAAACTAAGAGTTAAGGAGAAGACGGAGGGTAGAATGACTAGCCCCTGCTCACAGTGTTCAGAGCTGGGATTGGAACTGGGGTCTTCCTGTTACTGACTCCCATCTTCCTCTCTTACCCACCATAACCTCCACAAGCCCTTAGAAAGCTCACTCTGCGGCCAGCAATGACAAACCAGAGCACACAGTGTTCTCTCTCACGCCACACTCTGCAAAACACTCTTGCTGGCCCGGAAGGCCCTCCTCTCTCATCAACAGGCCTAACACAACCTTCCTTAGCACCCCATCACGGCTCCCTCCTCTCTCCCTTGTACACATTTCTAACATGGACATTTAGCACATAGCATCGGGACCCTCCATCTTCCTGTCTCTATCACTGGACTGTGAGCTCCTTGAGGACAGGGACTGTGTTTGATTCATTTGTAACCCCAGGGACCAGCTCCAGGTTTTGTTGGTAGGATAAACAAGTGAATGGATGGCTCTCTGCTCTCCATAGTGAAATCTGCTTTCCTTGCTCTGTTCCCCACAATTCAGCTCTTATCATAAACCTCTCTTATCTCTCTTTCTCTCCTCTTCAAAATCAATTTAAAAGTAGGAGCACTTTCATCTTCTAAAGCTATATGTACTTATCATTATTGTTTCCCTCACCTTCTTTCAAACTGTCTCAAAAGACTGTATTTTTAAGGCCAGGGATCTTCCATTTTCTGTGTAAGGCCATCTTTACAGCCTCTGTTTCTTCGCCTCCAGATTCCTTTGACCTCTGATTTCCTCTGTTTCAGGCCTAAACTCATATTTCATTTTCACTTTGGGTTTGAATCTGGCTAAAGTCTGGCGATTAAGAGCCCAGAGAACATTTCCACCTGTGAGAGTTTCCACATGTCACACAAGCCAAAGCCAAAGCCAAGGGGGCTTCTTAACATTTTGCTGCAACAACTGTCAGAGGCTGGCATGCCGGCCACGTTATTTTTTTTAAACAAATGAGAGACTACATTATCATGTAATTACTTCTACATCCATTCAAATCAAATCAATTCAAATACTTACCTATTGCATAGCATAATGGTTAAGAACACAGGCACCAGAGCCTGAATGCCCAAGGT